>NC_063213.1:36933351-38285434 GCF_020740725.1 Corvus hawaiiensis
AGGTAGAGCTGGGAAGGAGGGAGGGGTGGGGGGAAGGTGCTTTTAAGGTCTAATTTTACTTTTAATTATCCTGCTCTGATTTTGTTAGTAATAAATTCAATTAATATTTCTAATTAGAGTTTGTTTTGCCCATGGCAGTATTTGATGAGTGATCTCTCTCTGTCCTTATCTCAACTCATCAACCCTTCATTATATTTTCTATCCCCTGCCCAGCTGTTGAGGGGAAAGATAGAGAGGCTTTGGTGAGTGCCTGGCATCCAGACAGGGTCAGCCCACTACAAAAGAATCTTTTTTATTATTCTTAAACTTTGATCCAGAAAAACCAAACAACAAAAAAAACCCCAAACAAACAACAAACAAAAAACCACCAGCCAACAACATGGGAGCTTGAAATCTTTTTGCTCTAGCAAGGAACGACAGATGAAGAAGTTTTTGAGATACCATGGGAAATTATTCATGCATAAGAGCAGAAAAAGATTCATAAGGTAAAACTTCATGGATAACAGTTCCCTGGAGAAATTTTCTTCTGTTCAAATCTAAACATTGTAAAGGACACAGAATCAAACTCTAATTTTCATCTCAGGTCATTGTTTAACATTTTGACATATTATCATTTAGTAGCTTCTTCCCCTCTCACAGTGTAGAATTTATAGCAAATGAGCCTGGTTTCCCAAAATCATACTGCTATTTTAAGTGCATTTCTGTTAAAAAGGAAATGCTAAACACAGTAATTCATTTCACATGGCTGAGACAGAAATTAATTATACAGCTTTTGTGGTTTTGAGATTCTAATTCTTACCATCCACTGAAGAGGAAGTTAGAATTGTAACTCCTCAGCAGTGGTATTCTGTAAACACAAAATGATCTGTCACAGAGGGCAAGAAGGCCCAGCTGCAGAAGGGTTCAACTGGCTGGAAGCTGGAATGTCAGAGACAAAAAAGGGAGTGAAGTTTCCACTGTAAAGGAGTGAAGTTTCTCTTGGAGATGACAAGAAACAGCCACAGCACTGTCTTGTAGCCAACCTGTAATGGGAACACTCAGACACCTCCATGGGCTGAGTTGCTCCATGCAACCAACTATACTGTTCTTAACACATCTCTGCAAACTCCTTGTAGAACCATTTATGGCAGTAGGATTCTGACCAATGTGTTGTTCATTAATATTTTTCTTTTATATTTCAGCACAGACATGTTTAAGGTGTACCATAAAAAATCCCCATCACTACTTTGCAAAATAAAAGCTATAGAATTTGTCATTGAAATGGTAAATAGACCAATACAATGGATGCAATTAGTAAAATGTCTTACCAAAGCAAAGTGTACAATATGTGATGCCCTCCAAATTTTCATCCTCTTGTCTTTCCCAAACAAATAATTGAAATCTTCTAGTGTCATCAATCTGTGTTTTAAAGCAGGCACAAAAGTAACATTAGAAGATGGGCAAAATGTATTAAAACTTTTTCTTTTTTCATTTTGTTTTTTCTGCCAGTGAAGGATTATCACCTTTTCTTAATGGGTGCTATTTTTCTACAGAGAAAAGGGCAGGATATCTCAGCTCTTTCTGGGACAAAGAGTGAAGATGATTTCTTGGGAGAGAAAATTCTAGCATTAGAAAGTTCTAGCATGAGAACAACCTATGTGTTTCCTGTGATCATCTGAAGAAAGACAATCTTTACAGTAGAAGATTTGAACACAGAGTTGCTTGAGGAACCCTGAAGAAGCTCCAGAATTCTACAATTTCACTGACCACCACCCAGCCTCATCCAAATGTGATCCAATGGAAAAACATTTCCTTGTGGACTAAGATAAATAAAAATGGCTCTAAAATATCACAGTATTACAGGATATAATGGTGAGCAAAGAAATAATTACTTCTTTGCATTAAACTTCAGCTTTGTGTGTTATACACAACACAAATTCTTATTAACATCTGTAAAGAATGTTATACATAGAACTCTTCAAAAGAATTAGAATTGGCAATGACTGTGTGAGTGATCTCTAAACTGAAGTTCCTAAAGCAAAGTAAAGCCAGTAAGTATCTGTGGCTACAGACTTGTAGGATCATAAAGATTACACCAACTCTCAACTGCAAGGGCAGAAATCCATCTGAAAGAAAAAGGGAAGTTGTATTTACTTGGGGGGTGGTGGTGAGGCTGATTGCCTTGCCATCATTTCAAATTTAAGGGAGTGCTGGGCAGAGAATATTTTGCCTTTCCCCCTGCTAAGCAGCTCTTTTAAACTTTTGTACTCTGAAGGCTGATTTATGTAAAGTCACCAGATGTCATCACATGCATTCAGAGTTTCAATCTGCTTATACTAAGTAAAGAAAATACTGATTCTTGCTCCTGCTTACCCTGTGAAGCAACCCAGGCAATAAACTATAAGCTTCCTTCTCATATGTCAGCAGAATTTTTTTATTCTGCTAAATTATCATTCAGCCAGAAAAATACAAGTATCAACTAAGAAATATGAGGCTGCATGAGAACAAATATAATATGAATAATAAAGGGCTGACTTGGATGTTGCTAGATCAGAGCTTAGACTCCAAGTTTTGCACTTTTCATCATGTACAAGTGAACATATTTCCTTTTAGAAGGAAAATTTTGAGGAAATAACAGCTGGAAAGGATTTTATTTAAAATAAAACTGAGCACAGATGATATTAAACAAATTGAAAAGACAGAGAACATAGAATCTATATTATGAAACCTTAAATAAATTCAGAATTGCCTTCCTTTTGTACCTTGTAAAATAGACTGCTTATTTTTGTTTGCTATCTTTCATAGGAAGTCATATTTTAAAACAAAATTTCATCATTTTCTCCTGTACTAATGGCACTAAAGACATCAAAAGGAGCTTTGCTAACTTAATGTTCTTTTGAAAGAACCTAGTGTGCTTGAAGCCTTCTACTACTTTTTCTAGAAACGAGGGCCAGAGTTTGTTAGTTACATAGTTATTACGTGTCACAACTTCAGGAGTATAATGGCATAGGTAAGTAAGTGAAATTAACACAGCATTATGAAAATTCTCTGATTTGCCCTAAAAGCACAAGTGATTTATAATTCATGTGCAGAAAGAGGTCAGATGGTGATCATTATAGTGCAGTGAAACACTGTTTCTTTGTTAAAACAGTAACATTTACTGTATACCTTTCTAATAAGTGATTGGATAGTTCCTGTAGAACTTAGTGGCTTGAGAACAGGATTCGCTCAAATATCAAGCAGATACTCAGCAAACGGGTGACGGACTCAGTTTCCAATACTTACAGAGAAGGCACGTCTGACATTTGGCACTTCACTGAAGGCAATAACCACTGGAGTGATATCCAAGGCACTCAACTCAAGCACAGCTGTGCTGATGGCAACATCATCCTGTGATGGACCATTGGTAAAAAACAGGGCAACTTTCCTTGTGAGGATGCCCTGACGAACACGTTTGAAGACATTTCTTGCAACAAATCTCATGGCCGCCCCAATATTTCGTTTTCCAGTGGATCTCTCTAGAGGGATTCTCTGGACTGCTTGTAGCAGCAAGTTGCTTTTTTGGAATTCTGAGAATCGGATGAGGTAGTGCATGTTGGTATTGAAAGAAACAACAGAGACACGAGCGCCTGTTGGGCAATTGCTTTCACTGATCTTAACAGTCTTCAGCAATAAGGTAACAATGTTCCTCATTCTTTCAAATGCAGCTGGTGTAACGTCATCAGACATATCCAAGGCAAATACCACTTCAGTTGGATAAGCTGGACATGCGTCTGTATATCGAAGCAGGAAAGTTGTGTGAGAACCTTTCCACAACTCAAACATTGTTAGTTTTTTCTTCAAGTCTATAAAAGAATGGATGTGCAGAGACCAGGTGGGCTTACCTGATGCGCATGCTGGAAGGAAGAGAGGGAGAGCAATTAAATTATTTTGGACTCATATGCATTAAAATAATTTCATATAATTTCATATTAAAATAATTTCAAATATTCATTTGCTTTCAATAAAGAGCCTGACTAAAAGTTCAGACAACTGACAGAGTCTGTCAGTGCAAGACCACATTCCTCTTTTACAATCAAATACGTGAAACAGTGCAATTTTACTGGATAAGAATTTTAAAAAATTGTCCTGGGTTCTGCTGAGCACACGTCTGAGAATGCACACATGTAATCTGGAGGACAGCTGATATACAAATACTGTCTTCGCTAAGAGAACTCCCCAAAGGGTATTGGCACAATGCCAAAGATTAATTTACTCTTTAATGAGGAAAAGAGATATTTGTTAGTGTTTTTGTAATAAACACATAGGAAAAATGAGCAAGAAGTGTAAATCTGCTTCATACACCTGCTGAAACCCCTTCACAATTAACAACTACCAGTCAAACTGAACCCAGATACAAATTACCAGTTTTAGAGTTCTCAGTGAAGGCTATTCCATTTAAGAAGAGTGACTAGGCAGAATCAGAGGTAAAAGAAGTTCCCCACTTACGGCAGTTTTTTCGGGTAAAATTCACAAGTTCACAAGGCTGCAGGATCAAAATGAAAAAAGGAATTAATGGCAAACCCCAGACCAGCCCAGACTGGGAAACTCACTATTGGTTTGAGCTGAAGGTTGTATCCCAGGTCCTAAAATAATTTTCATTACAGTAAATCCAGAATCACAGAGTCCAGTTCCTTTTAATAATAGGTAGTACAGGGACTCTCCCCTCTTGCTGAAGAAACTAGGCACATTTTTTAGACATATTCTGTTGGCATTTAATGATGTTCTGAAGTATTAAGAAATCATCTATCTGTTGCAGTGGGGATACTGCAACACGCATGTATCAAACCAGGAGTCCCGTGGAAAGGAAATATATACGAACAGACAGATTCTTGATAGCTGTTTCAGAGAGATGTTTATTTCTCCAGCCGCATGGCCGGAGCTCTGCCGAGGAACTGTTCCAGTCACCGGACCAAGGGTCCTTCTGCCCGCGCAGGGAACACAAACCAACCAATGGGAACGAGGCTGAGCAGGGACATGGAAACCCCGTGTCTGTGCCCTCAGGGCCCCTCTCCCAGGGCTCCATGGCAGGGGAGGGACCCCAACACCTCACCCGTTTTATTTTAATAAAAGGAGAATGAAAACAACTGGATAAACATAACAAGAACAGTTTCAAAACAAAACAAGCCACCCTCCTGAGTCTTTAAATGTCCAAACAGATTCTGTGGAACATCTTAGGGCTGACAGAAGGGAGACAGAACTCTCTGAGCATGCTTTGTGGGGAAACTGAGGCAGGAGAGGGTTTAACTTCTTCCCTCCCCTTTTTCATCCCCTACTTGGCATTGGAAAGGGATTTTTGGGGAAACAATTGGCAAAAGCATGGTTTTGTGAGGGAAACCATGGATGAAAAAACGGATTGGGAATCCACTGGGGGTAATAGGACATAGGGTAAAAGGGAAAGGTGGGATTAGGAAAGGGAGACTGTAGGGGGGGCTTACAATGGAGATATTGTCTAACATGACTACGATTTTTAGCATATATACTGCCTTTTACAGGAACACCATCAGGCCCAGTGACCTGCGATGCTTGTAACCCTTTTCTACCTCGTATAATTTTGAATTCCACTACCTCTCCATTTCCCAAGCTTGGGATGCATTTTTCAGGGTTATTCTTTTTAATAGCAGTTCTATGCACGAATATGTCTTGCTGGTTGTCACACCTTGTTATAAAACCATAATTTTGCTTAACATTATACCATTTTACTATCCCTAAGATCTTAGTTACTATGATCTTTTCCTTTTTCCGAGTGGCTGCTGTTTTCTGTCTCGCTGCGTCTTTGCTCTCTCCTTCGGTCGCTCCCGTGTTGGAATTGTCGGGGCTGCTGGTGCCTGCGCGCTCTTCCCGGGGTCGCGTTCGGGGCTGCGTGGGCCGGGCCGGGCCATGCCGCTCAGTTCTCCGTGCGTCGCCTCCTCTGGTCGCAGCTTCGCTGCCGCTGCCGGGCGCTGCACTCACATCTCGGCCGGGCCCCCGAGCGACGACTCCCCCGTGTCCTGCTCCAGCGCGCGTTTCAGCTGGGCGCGGCTCCGCTCCACCGCCATCGCCTCCAGCCGCCGCCCGCGTGCCGCCCCTCTCGGCCGGGCGTTCCCGGGGCTCACTCCACCACGCGCTGCGCAGGGTCGGGCGGGCACCGCCGGGTCCCGCTGCTCCCGCCGCTCCCCGCTCCGCCACCGACACTGCGGCTCGCGTGGCTCCGCCCGCGCGCGGGAACTGCCTCGCTGCTGCTCGCAGAGCGCTCGGCGCACGTGGCCTGGGCCGCACGGTCCCTGCGCCAGGCCTCCCTTCGCCAGGACACAGCTGACATTGCTCAACAGTCTCGGTAACTAAATAATATTCACGAAAATATTCTTCCATCGGCATATATTTTGACTCCAGTATTAACTGTGTCCAAACGGTTTTCCAAAAGCCCTTCGTAAGAATTAAATCCCAAGAAACATAGAAAAAGTTCTTAAACAACCATGCCAGGAAGTGTTTCAGTTCTTTATGAGCTTGAATCAAGCTAAAATTTACAAATCATTGTTCAAGAATCATTTTAAGTTTAAGATAAATGTCCATATGCAGCTCTGAGAGCCAAGAGTCTTCCCACGGTTCCTCCATGGTTTAGATATGGAATAGCAAAGCAAAACCAAGAAGAGGAATCCAAAGTTTCCAGGGTTTACTCACACAAATCAGTCGCTTAGGGATCGGGGATCGTTCTGCTCACAATTTTCCCCCATTATGTTGCACTGGGGATCCTGCAACACGCATATATCAAACCAGGAATCCCGTGGAAAGGAAATATATACGGACAGACAGATTCTTGATAGCTGTTTCAGAGAGATGTTTATTTCTCCAGCCGCATGGCCGGAGCTCTGCCGAGGAACTGTTCCAGTCACGGGACCAAGGGTCCTTCTGCCCGCGCAGGGAACACAAACCAACCAATGGGAACGAGGCTGAGCAGGGGCAGGGAAACCCCGTGTCTGTGCCCTCAGGGCCCCTCTCCCAGGGCTCCATGGCAGGGGAGGGACCCCAACATCTATCCATTCTTCATTTTGTTTAATAAATTGATCTAGGATGTCACCAGTCAATGGCACTTCCATAAACAATGGGCATTCCAGTAGTGACTCACATAGGAAGAGAGAGGTCCATGAAGGAGAGGAGGATGCCATCCGGACATAGAACACACCTGCAACAGTATTGCCTGCAGGTAGTCACCCATGCAAGGCTTAATGAAGCCTTTACTCAGAAGTGTTCATTTTACGTGGGATTAGGACTGTGAAGAAATTCTGCACTTCTATTCCCAGTGAAAATAACTGTTGCTGAAGAAATGCCTTCCTTTACAAGAGGGGAAAAAGCAAACCTAACATGAGCTGGTATGTCAACTGATATGAAGAAACTGATAAATGAATATTAATGGTCCAACAGTTTGCAAAAGCTAGCACATGGTGTTAATCCACACGCATAATTGTTTCTCATTCCTTGGTTGCTTGCAGAATGGAAGAACCCACTGCACACTCTGACAAGCGCATGGAAAAGATACTGGTTTAAAACAGCTAACTGTGCTCATTGCTGTCAGTGATTACAAACGGAGGACTAAAGATAATTCCATGTAGTATACAGTTAGCTGTAAGGTGATTACTTACTTCCATTAAAATGGTGCCCACTGGTCCCTTGGCACCCTGAAACAAATTAAACACAGGTCAAAGAAATCAGACCCTGATAATGCATTTCCATTACTCTGTAGCCCAAAGAAAATGCAGGCAAACAGTGTTTCCCAACAACTGTTTATGAATTTGAAATACGAGGAGACAGTGGTTCCCAGCATAGATTTCTGTGGACCTGCTTGGAGTTGCAGTCTACTTTATTTCTTTAATATTTATTTCTCAGTCCATTTTCCTTAATGGTTTTTAAATTTTCAATACTTGTTGCCCTTGAGGACCAGCATAATTCAGAACTGGGTTCCTTTATAAACAGCAGTTTCTCTGCTATGGTTCTGTTATTTGCACTTCACATACTTTCCAACATCTGGTGTGTGACAAGCTTTCCCTCTCCTCTTGTACAGTACAAACCCCACAGTTCTACCCTGGAAGATCGTGCAGACCATATACACATCATGACAGCTTTGCCTACTCTGCAACCTTCTCCTTGGGAGCTTTGGGAAAATAACAGCACTCCAAGCATCTTTTTTTTCAAAATAAAAGTATTGTTTAATCTTCATAACAGGAATAAAATACAGGAAAAATAACTAATTTTCAAGGGAGTCTGAGAGTATTCATCATGTGTGCATTTCAGATACGTAAGAAGACTACTGAAAAATTTCACTTAGTCCCAGGGAGCTGCACTGAGATACAGCAAACAATTTGAACTCCACATCGCACTTCCTTTTCCTTACCCTCTCTCTACCGTACCACTACAGTGGTGGTGACTGAGCTGTGCAGACTTGACACATTGGATAATCAAATCACCAAGGATGGGTGAAACAAGCCTGTCTTGGCTGGCCCTGCCTACTACCTGTACCTCTTCCTGCATTCCTATCTCTTCCACTTCTTATAGTGTTCCCACTTTCTCATTTCACTGATTCACTGCTACTGCAGTAATCCCACCAAGCCCATACATCCCAAGCTCTATTCTCATTTCTACACTTGAAGAGGAGATCTTGAACTTGAAATATCTCTGAAGACTTCTTGTACCATGGACTGGCAAGGCCTACAGCTGTGGATCATCAGCTTACAAGATCTATCTGTGAATTTTGTGAGTGGCCAAGCAGCAGAGAGGGCAATGTACTCCAGCAGGCACTCTTAGCCATTCTGTGCCCAGCATCATAGAATAAAGTGGGACAGGTACATTCATTAACCAACACAGTGTAATGAGAAGGGAAAAAAAAAGTTTTCTAAGTTGCACACATCCTGTGGGCCATGTTTTACAGGTAAAGATACTGTTACCAGTAATGTTCCACATTTAAACTGAAAGAGTAAGCTTAAGAAAATAAACAAGAAAGTCACTAACACTAGGGATTGTCTCTGGTCACTGTGGAGCTGATTTTCAGAATTGCCACAGGGTAAAGACAGACACATACAGAGATTTTCCTAACTACCTAAAGGGCTAGTCCTAAATCCTACTGAAATCCACAATCCTTTCATCTGCTTAGATAGAGAATAAAACATTTTGTGGTATAAAATGCAGAACACAGACACTGGAAAAGTACATCAAGGCATCTACTTGTATTATGGATTAACAGGTTATAGTCAATTTAAGCTTTAAATAAGTGCCTTTAACTTCAAGTTTGATTTTAAATGGCTTTTCTTTTTAAATTAAAAAAAATGCATTGGCTTTCAGCAGATCTATTCAGTTCTATATTTCAGTATTTTCTGTTCTTTTAATTAGATATTTACCCAGCCTAAAGACAATACCAGGTACTGTGGAAGAAATTCGGGCCAGCATTGTATTGTTGCAGTTCCATTTCCACCAGGTGCTCCTGCGCACACACACCCACAAGCAAGACATAACTCTGTGCAACTGCCAGGCCGATTAAGCATAGTTTACCATGTGAAACACTATTAGATATTCCATCAATCTAATAGTAAGTTCAAGAGCAATTCAAGGGTGATTTTTAAAAATAAAAATTTTATTTAAAAAAAAATAAAATAAAATTACCATAGGTCCTGATGGCCCTTGGTCACCTGGATCTCCCAGGGAACCTGGTGTGCCAGCATTACCCTAAAAATAGAAATCCAAGTTTTATTCTTTATAATTGCATGCACTAGTACCAAATTTTATCAGGCAGATAAACTGTAATAATACTGTGAGTTGGATCCTGCATTTTCATAGACTACCACTCCTAAGAATTATTAGCAACTATCACTTATGAAGATTTAGACCTGCATTCTCTGAAGACCTCTTGCCCAACTTATGGCAATAAAAGATTAGTGTGGGAACCAATTAAAAAAACTTTTGGTAAGAAACACTTTGGGTGTAAGGGTTTTACTTTTAGAACTCTCACAGAGTTAGCAGATTTATCATTCTTACTCTTCTACCCCTAATTCCTTTGGGTCCTTCAGCTCCTGGAATGCCCGGATCTCCTTCTTCTCCCTGAAAATTAATGAAATCCAGAATTTGTTGGAAAGGAGAAGACAGATAGAAACACAGGTAACTTCTTCCAAATAAGAATAATGTAAAACAAGACAAAAAGCACACAAACACGCCCATGTAATCATACCTGTGGACCAGGATGTCCTATGAATCCAGACTCTCCCTATGAAAAGAAAGGACAAAGATTTCATAAGAATCTGGAATGTCATAATCTGCTTAGAGTTTGATGTCATTAAACCAGAAACAATTTCAAAATTATTCTCAGCTTTAGAACCCATCCAAGTAGTAGTGGCTGCTAGTCTGGTCTCAAATGACACCATTTTAGATTAATACCTTGCTCATCTAAAACAAGAGCATTTTAAGAATTTCCAATAGTTTCTAAATTTTTGAGAATATTCCATTTCTCAAGTAAGTGTTTTATCAAAACTTATTCATGCCTCCTAATAACATGTAGAGGAATTCATGTGGAGCAATTATGAGTAAAGTATAACATTCAGAACTCAGTGTTTGAATGTAGTTTCAAAATTTTGTACCACCCAGACTAAAAAATGATACCATAATATTTTCTTGGCTTACTAGAAGTCAAGTCATCAGCTGTTTTCAGTTACTTCAGTTTTTAGTGTGTTCATCCATGAGAAATACAGAAGCTCTCACAAAAACCAATCAGAAGTGAAGTGTACCTTTCCTAAACACCAGAATTCACACTACCTATATATGTCCTTGTCCTCTTGCATACAAAGTATGTGTGACCCACGAAACCCTGCCATCAAAGGAAATTGGTAGAGCTAAGACGGTAAGAAAAGAGATTGGAAAATAAGAAATATCAAGAGTCATTTTACCAAAAAGCCATTTTTGAAAAAGGAGTTTATCTATTGGAGAGGCTCCTAGAAGGCCTCTCATATCTTTTCTGCAGCTTTCTGCAACACTCTGGCTCTCCCACAAAAAGAGAGAGTGAAACAGATGGGCCTACCAGTGAGATTCACTGGACCCTTTCTGTTTCACAAGCAACAAGAAAGGACTAGTTGCAATACTGCACAAACTCTTTGAAAGGAGAACTGCAGCTGTTTCCAACATCCTGACCACTTTGTTCATGCACTGATCCACTGGTGCCGTGATTTTGACCTCATACTTTCTGTATACTTTTTATTTTAGCTGAATTCTTACACAATTTTAGGGAAGTAGCCATTTAATTACTTTTTTTTTTCAGCACTGTGAGTGGAATGATAAGAATTTCTTAGCAATCCAGAAGTTAATCCTCAGATTTTACTGCTGACCTTAGGAGAACAAAGAAGAATATTTCACATTAAAACAGCAAGGGTGTTTGAAGCGTATCATCCCCAACTTCGTAGTTGAGGAATCCCTCCTCTGAAAGAAGAAAAATTAAAAAATCCCTTAGTGGCTGGCCTAACAATACTTGCCAATAACAGTGTCTGGTCAGGCAGGCTGAAGTGTGAAGAAAGGACTGTATACTCCAAGAAGTACAATCCTCCACATATACATGCACACATCAGGGAAAGAGTAAGAGTGAGTGGTCCTCAAAACAATATCCTATGGAAAAATATCTCACAAGGATTGTGGTAATCCTGAGCCTCTCACCGAACCATAGAAATGCACTTGGCATTCTTTTTAATTAAATATGGATGGTCATGTTTGATGGCACAGTAGAATGGAGACTGACTCTCCGACTTGAAGCACTCACCTTTGCTCCTTTGCTTCCTTCAGGACCATAGGCATCTCTGCCATCCATGCCCTGTGTAGGTTAAATATACTATGAGTTAGCTTTTAATAGAGGATTAGGTTTATATCCAATTTCATTTTGGAATAAAGATGTCCCATTACAATGAGGTGCCCATGCCGTTAAGACTGATGAAGTAGGACAAGCTACCAAAACACAATCTAAAACCTAGCAAATGATGGCAAAAACTGTAGAGGGAAAACAAGGACAGAAGTCATAGTTCCTTTCCACTGTGTGCCCTACATTTATCATACTGTCTCACTTCTAGAGAGTTTGAGGGGAAAGGTATTCTCTCTAGCCCACAAGAAATCTGGTGTCCATAAGGAAACTGAGAACCAAAGGTGAAATAATTTTAATGGTATCAAATAGAGAAAATAGAAGGGAATGAACGGTACTGATTCAGATGGATAGGTATTAAAATACAGGAGTCCCGAATTATGGCAGAAAGACTCACAGGAATGCCTCTCTGTCCAGGTGGTCCAACTAGGCCCTTCTCTCCAGGGTCACCAGGTTCACCCTGTTATAATTGAAACACAAAAGCCATTAGGTTTGGCTCATTCAGGAGAGTTCTTCTCTCTGAAACACAAACTTGTCTCTTAAACTGAAGTGTGCCTATACATTTTATAGATTACTTGATGCTGGGCAAAAGCCTTCCATTACAGACCATGTTTCATGGACTGTTCCTGGTGGTGGAACTGGAACGGACTTGGCAAATCAGAACATGCTGAGCACTCATGCGGCTAAACCCCAAAGGCCTTTGTTCAATACAACTCCCATTGTTATAAAGAATTACAAGCGAAAAAAAGTGGAGTTTGAAAAAATATATATTAATGGTAGCAGGATATATTCTGGAATTCTACCAGCCTGAAGCATCTGTTGATAGCAAATTATATTTCCCAGGCAGGCTGTCTGCATTGCGTTCTTAGTCCTCTTGCAAGGTTTCTTTTCTTCAATTCCATTTTTGTTTTCACTTTCTTATTGAACATTCTTCTAACAAAGACCTTAATATTAAACAGCACGAAACCAGACTGAGAAAATGGAATGTATGATGGAGATTCCTATATATCTTCCCAATTTCTGTCACTGTTTTAATATGTTTCCACACAGTGATGTTTTTCATAGTAGCACTTTGACCTTCTGGTACCTCTCTGTCACTAAATGCTACAACCCTTCAAAGAGGCTGAAAGGCTTAGCTAACTGGTGTTATTTGTGATTTTAAGATTCAAAGATGCAACAACACCTAAATTGAGTTATTTTTATTAAATAAAATCTCACATATCAACACACATAAATGAAAGGAAAGTAAGGATAACATTTATTATAAGTAAGTAAACTCTAACGTGAACAAGCTGTTAGTATTAGCCTTTCTGTTTGACTTCATGCTTATGCAGTTCATGTCAACATGCGCATTCCTCTAAAATAGACATCATAACAGTCAAGCTTCCTTGGACTTGTTTGGAATCTTTAGAAAAACAAGGTTAACATAAGCAGCTTCTTTGAACTGGGAAGGTCAGATTGGAGGTTAGGAAAAAGTTCTTCGCCCAAGGGTGAAGTCACTGATCCAGTGTTAATCACTGGAACAGGCTCCCCAAAAAAGTGAACATGGCACAAAGCCTGTCAGAGCTCAAGCAGCATGAATGATGCTCTTTATGGTTTAGTTTTAAGTAGTCCCGCAAGAAGCAGGGAGTTGGACTTGATGATTCTCATGGATCCCTCCAACCATTATCTACAAGATATTCTACGATTCACTGGTGAGTATTTTCAATGGATTGGGCAAATTCTAGGAATCATAAAACAAATTCAAGGGTCAGTACTGCCTTCTGCTCCATTTTGTGAGAAGCCAGGTCCCATTCAGAACCATTACCTCCAGAGCAATTACAACAGTGGTCGTGGCAACACTAAAACCTTCTTAGTATAGCACTGATATGTGTAAGATTACCTTGAGCACATCACTTGTCTTGCCATGCAAGCTAAAAATATCTTAAAAACTTAACATTCTGCACGTTTCACAGTACGGAACTGCCCCTTGTTAGTCCATGCTTCTTTGGTCAGATTCTTGAATGAATGACACTGTTAGATTGCTGCAATTAGATACTTTAAAAATTTTTACCTTTGCTCCTCTTGCACCTAACTTTCCAACAGAGCCAGGTGAACCTGGAGTTCCCAGACTACCCTGTAATAAGAAGAATCAGTTAAAAGGTGCACAATGACAAAATCAAGGGCTCACTGCACTCAAAGATTCATTGCCGCTTGAAATTACTATGGAATCAGTAAAAATAATAGGCTTTTGAGGGCCACAAGTAAGTTACTGGTCAAGCTATCATTCCACTTATTTCCTGCCATCTGTACAACTGCCATAAAATTCTCAAAATGTTATCAAGTATGACATAAATGTTATTTTCCATCTACATAGATACCTAGTTAATACATGCATATATGCACAGATATATTAATGCACATATATAATTGGGTATGTAAGCATGAGCATCATTACTTGACTGAAACAGATGACCAAGGCTGACGACATAGGACATTCCAGTCTTGAGTTACAATGGTGTAATTCCAGAACACGAATCCACAAAATCAACAGCATCACACAAGTGAGAAGTTCAGCAGACAGTGCTCAATAGTTACAACCTCATTAGACTCTGGCACTTGCTATTCACGCACCTAAATCTATTTTCAGGGCTGTTATTTTATCATATGAGACTGCAAATCAGTTTCCTTAAGTATTACACCAAAAAGCCCTTGGTTTCTACTTTTTATGAGCTTTTTGAAAACTCTTTATAAGAACAACATCAACACCGAGAATGAAAAGGCCTAACGTGCACAGCTGGAATATATTATTTAATGCTAACCAGAGGGCCTGACATGCCTTGTGGTCCTGGAGGTCCTTTGATGCCTTGTGGTCCTCTTGGGCCCTGAAGTAAAGAAGCCATTGAAACAAGAAGTCAGTTCAGTGTTAACAGCCTTTCAAAGACAATCAGATTGCTGCAACAATCAGAATCCCAGTGCCTGTTTCACAAGCCTTATTTTACAGGTGAAACTTCTGGCTGTTTCATTGTATGAATTTGCCTGGGTTAAGCAGCTGAGACAGTCACTGCCTGCCAGCCTGATTCAGAGACTCACTGAGGTGTCTAAGATACCAAGCAGCCTTACTATCAAGTAGGCACGCCTTCTCCATCCTAAAATGTAAAGTTAAAAGCATCTCTAGAGAATTTAAGAGCATCTTTAAGCTAGAAGCTACTGTAAGTCTACCATGATAATTCTCTTCAAAATGACTCCACCTAGAAAAGTTTTTAAACAAAGCTTTTCTCACTGGTTTTGTCAATACAATAGATTTTATGTATTTATTGCTAGCAATTTCTAATTAATTCATTTTGAAGATATCTGCTTGATAATATCATGTAAATTGGAGATGTGTTGGCTAAATTACTTATTTTTGCTACTCAGTCTCCTCTTCTAGTTTCACTAGAAGTTGCACTCATGTAACTTGCCACATTTAATTCCTCGGGGTTACAGAAGAGATTTACCAAGGAGAAGTCTTACTCATAATATTCATTAGCTGAAGTCAACAAAGCTTTCCAAAATACAAACAAAATACCAAGACTGACAATTTATTTTCTCCATAACTAACATAAAAACAACTCAGAAATTCTGTTAGTTACCTGTGGGCCTGGAAGACCAGTTTCTCCTGAGTAACCTGTTTCCCCCGGATCTCCTTGCTCACCCTGCCAAACAAAACCCAAGAAAACAACAACAAACCCAGACAAATTAGTACTTGTCATTTGTGCATCAAAATATAATAATTTCATCTCTGTACAGAGTATCAGTTGATAGAAACTTCTCCAATGCTCTCAAACAGCTTTCCAACAGCTTCAAATTCCTGTTGAAGAAAACTCAAAAAGCAGAAGAGTAGCTTTTCCTTGGTTTTCTAGGGGGTGTGATGAATATAAAAGCTGCAGCAGAAGAGGTCAGTTTTATTTTGCTGAATATATTTTACACCATGTGTCAGCAATATTTGTGCATTACCCTTGTCCACTGCAAAGACCAGAAGTCATAAAGCCAAGCCACAAGGGCAGATCTTCTTTCCCATTACCCATGGAGAATGGCTCTGAGGGGGAATCGTGACTTCACAATCACACTAGAATTAGACCCATTTTTACTCCCCATCTTTCACTCTGGTTATTCAGTGAGGCAAATCAAATCTGCCTTGATGATGGGAGAAAACCTCTTCCAGCTCCCATCTCCATAAGGCTGCCATCTGAGGATGAGTCAGTTTAGCTGACATCCATAAGAAATACTCACTGTCTTCTGGATTGAGTAAAATGGTGACAACTAGCACCAAGATATACCAGGCCTTGCAGAACCCCTTTCACTGGAGAAATCATAAACATGTGTCTGAAGATTCTTGGGAAACAGATGGTTCTGGAAAGAATCTTCTGAGCAAAAATGAATTTAAAGGCTGAACTTTCATTCTCCACCATATGAATGAAACAAAAGATAACAACAGGGAAAAAAAAAAGCCAAAAGCAAAAAAGAAAGCTAATTTATAGCCAGAGTAAGAACACTCTAAAATGGAACATCAGTAAGTAAATGTTACTTCCAGATGCAAAAAAAATCATGTAGCAATAGATTTCCACAAAAATCATTTTGACTATAATGAAAATGGATACATTACTTAGGCACACTCTACTAGAATCCAAAACCAATATAAAGTTTTCAGCTACTTAAATTTACTTTGAATCAAAACTCAGAAAAGTGGTTGCCCTTTTTTCTCCTCTCTCTTTTCTTCTCTCTCTCGCCTTCCTTTAATTTATTCTCCTTTTGCTCTTCACTATTTTGCTTTGTTTCCAGCACACAGACTGCAGTGTTGTTCTTGTCTGTGACAAACACGTCTCTGATACCACACCACACCTGTTCCTTCTGCCCGCTGACTACTTCTGACTGTTAAGTATGGCTAGCTGTGCTTCTTTATGTTGTTTCAATTAATTGAAAAAGGTACCCTGCTTTTATTACAAAAAGGTACAGATAATTGGAACTACAAGTCCTGGGAGGAGTCCTTCTCAGGATATGGTGAACAGCAGTGTGTCCATGCAGACTGCAAGGGAAGTTAATGACTTTGTTGATGAGGGTATTATTTCAGTGCCTTTTATTAAGAGCTAAACCCAAAACAAGCCCTTATGTGTTAGGTGGGTAAATCTGTCTCACTGTCTCTAATTTGATTATTTGTCCCTAAGTACATCACCACCAATATCTATCTACCTGAGAGATTCCTCTTTATTCCATTTCAGCACAAAATCTTCCTCTTCCAGAGGGACTGGCCATATCATATTTCCTTACAAAGCAGGATGCTGTGGTCCACGGAAGGGTCCTTGAAGACCCCACAAACATCAGGACTAAATAGTTCTGCTTCCTGGCCCAGAGACATCAGGAAAGATTCACAGTGAAGCTCTCATAACTTCTGCTGATACAGCTGCGCCCTGTGGCAGCTTTGTAACATCCTGCCATGCAAGAGATCTCAGTGGGAAGACACAACACCCACAATCTCACCCAAGGATGGATGCCACTGTCATATTGCAGGGTTTCCTGTTCCATCTTGCTTCTCCAGGGGATGTGGAAGACAGAAGTGTGCAATTCTCTTTGCCATTCCTTTCTTACACCTTTTCAGTGAAGGACATTTACATGCATTTGATCATTAATTGAGACCTACCTTTCAATGCCTACTGACCCAGAAAAATATTTTTTTATTATGCTTTTGGAAGTCAAAGCTCATCATCAAGTACCTGAATGAAAACAGTTTAAAAGTTCTCTGTTGCTCTGAGTTTCAGTCATTTCTCTTGTTCCCTGCCATTTCACAAAAGGGTGGCTTCACCACTGGCTGAGGGGGCTTCCAGTGAGATGAAGAGGGTTGTCTCAACTAACATTCAATTAGTTGAAAAGGTTCAACTAATTCTGTACTCTGTGAATTTACTAAACAATTTAAACATTCTTATTTTCTAGCCACATGAGAGTTCTTGTGCTTGTCAGTACAACCAAGATATGGTACAGATCGATTTCCACTGACTTTAGTTTTGGTCCTGTAACGCCCATAGGTTACTTGGATTATTTCTTTTTATTGTAACCTGACAGAATAATGCAAACATTCATCAGAGTTCAGCTAAAATCCAATGGGGAGAAGAAAAAAAGGCACCAAGTTTCATAACTACCTAAGAAATGAATTTCTGAGTGATCAAGCAAGGATTGGAATAATTAAGAGGCAGAATTGCTGAAGATTCTTCAATATTTTAATTTAAAACATCTTCATAAACCCTATAAAGAATTTCTGAGATAGAAATAGGAAACAACTGTAAAAAGCTCATATTCTTTCAAGTTATGCTGATTCTGGAAATAGGCAAAGCATGGTGCTTTCTCCCTGCTGGCAGACAGTATCAAAATCTTCCAGTATATTCCTATCTGCAATGCCTCAGTGAAAATTCTGGATTCTCAAAGTGAAATCCAAATTGGGGCTTTCAGAAACCAGGTGGAGACAGGGGTTTTGGCACGAGACATACATGTGCATTGCAAAAAGCTGGGAAGTGACCAGACTGTAGTTTAGGGAACTTGCAGAACTCTCACTTCTGATTGACATTTCCCAGTGAAATATTAATTTGAATAATTCTAAATGTAAAAAAATCTGTGTTACCTGGCTGCCAAACACAGGAAAAAAAGTAAAAAAGGTATAGCAAAACCTCTCAACAGGAGAGGAACAGGAAGACCAGAAATTAGAGACAAATCAAACATTGTGCTGCTGAAGAAATACTACTGCCATAAAAGAGACTACCCCCTCCCAGTAGTCTTTTTCCTTTGCTGAAATTTATGTTCTATATTGCACCACTGTGGTTGTTCTTTCTATTATTTATTAACATTTTACACTTGGCCTACTCAAAATGCTGGTTTGCAGTTTCATTCAGAAGCTACAACTCTACCTATTCCCCAGACTCCAACACAGGGTAGGACTTCAAGATATATTCCATCCTGCTGGTACTGACAGTGTTATACACAAAATTGTAATGTTTCCTTGGGTTTATATGCACTAAGATAAAGGGGAAATGCTATACCATGGCATATACCATCTTCTTTATCTGTGTCAGCAACTTTGCAGAGAGATTGGGTAGATGCAAACCACTTGTGCTAAAGCAAGATTTTCTAGAATGATCATGTAATCTATACTTGAGAATACCCAGAATTTAATTTTTACTTGCACTAACCTGCCCTTGAATATAGCTGCCTTTAGATTTGCTTTGATAACTGTATTTTGTAATTCATACTCTGGAACAAACAAGTTTTCTTTTCCAAGAACATTATTTGAATCATCATTTAAGAGAATTGCAGGGATGTCTTTACTAAGTACGTCTCAGGAAAGTTTTCTTTCATTGTGACTCTGTGGGGTATAAGCCTAGGAGAACCAAGGCTACTACCTAACAGTGAGACAGAGATTGTCATCTCTCAATGACATGAGACCTTTTTCCACCAGAGGATCTTCCTGGAATGATCAGTCAGCATGCAGTGGGTTTGACCCATTCTGTACATCCTACATTCTTTTAGATATTGACTTATTATTTCTAAAATCTTGATTACATTATATGCTTTGAGCCAACTTTCAGAGCTGCAGTTAACACTGTTAAGTTTACTTTGAGCAAAGCATCATGTAGAACTTGCCCTAATTTTATCTGTGCTGAATGTGTGTATCATGCGTATCTCTGTGTGCATGCAGCAAAGGAGGAATAAACTGTCAGACTTTGCAGCCTGACTACTCATTCCTGTCATGTTTAGTGAACGTCTTTTCTCTAGCTACGTTCCCATACTTGCCCTAATAGTAAAAGTAACTGTCCTTTTATTTTGATGAAAACTCCTTTCCAATTCTAAATCCTTCAAGTCAGGAGAGCCTCTAATATATCCACCTTAGAGTCAAAGGCTGTCTTGGCTTGAAATAGACTTTTGATTGTTAAACACTTGCGCGTTGGCTCACAATGAAATTTTTCCTTTAAGAGAACAAACAGTCTGGCTGGCCATGTAGCTGCATATAAAGAGGTAGCTGCAGTGTCAGCCACTCACCTTTATACCTGGAGGGCCTCTTCGACCTGCTGCACCCTAGGAAGGAGTGGCATGAGAGATTACATCCAGAATACTGAGCAATATGTAAAACAGCTGTTTATCATAAAACACATTATATATACAATAAAATCAAATACAGCTTAAAGAAAGAAGAGATTATTTTCACAGAAAGATTTACGGTAAAAAAATGAGAAAAGGGTGGATTTGGGACAGAAATTCTTACACGAGTAAGTCTTTCCAAAATGCAAAAAGATTTTAGATCCTTAATGAGTGCAGAGGGAAGACATTTCAACAAAATTCTGGAAAACATCTTCCTAGTCAGCTGCCCTTTGGCTTTTTTTCTGTAAGAAGAGAACAAAAGCCCTCTTCTCTCCCTGTGAGACCAGAGGTTTGCACCACTTCCTGCTGCACACTGCTCAGCAGCTCTAGTGAATGCTACTGCTAAACCTCACATCACCGCAGGCCTTTAGGATGTTTTTGCAGCCTGACTGAGGAGTGATCATGCCAGACTTTGGCATTAGGCAACCGTTCTGACAGCCTAGAAGAGGGGCCTTCACAATTTCTAGGCTCCAGTGAACTAAAAATGAGCAGCTCAGCTGCCAGTGAGCTTATCTGTATGCTTGAACAGACACAGAAAACTTGTAGTCATGGGCAGAAAGAAGAGATATATTTATCTAGGGTGGAATCATGAAGCAATTAAGGTTCACTGAAAAATAAATGGAGTTTAAGTCTTGTGACTTCATACGAATCAGACCTGAAATTAACAGGAATGCAAATTCCTGATTTTAAAGAGAAGAAAACACATTGCAATATATATAAGCTACTAAACTTGAAGCCAAATACGTTTCACTATGAAAACTTAAGAGGATTTTTGTTCCCTCTCCTTGCAGGAGTTTGAAGGGTGGGATAACAGGAAGAAGACAAAAAATGGGTTTTACAGTGGGAACCCCACTGTATCTTTTGTCAGTTATTTTCACCCCATATTGATTACTATTCTTACATCTAGGCCAGCATCACCCTGCTCTCCTTGGACTCCATGTGGGCCTGGGTCTCCCTGCAAAACAAAGTAATTACCAAGCTCTTTAAACACTTTCCTTTTTCTTGTACATACACATTCTTCTTTATACATTCCTTCTTTGTTTCTTCTTCTAAGTATTTTCATTGCAATCAGTTGTGTCATACTAATGCTGATTCTTGCTTTCTGCAAATCATTTCCATTCAAAAATTATAAACCACACAGATCATGTCTGCTTGGGATTTCCAATTACTAACAGCCAATATTAAGTCAAGGCTTCCTTGAAATCATTTTTGTTGACTTCAGCCTTTCAGCTGGACTACATAAGATGAGATTTGCTTCCAAAGAGTCATCAAAACCCAATTACTCTCCAAAAAGTAACCCTCAGAGTTTTTCTACTGCTTTCAGCACACTCTACATAGACATACATGTGTGCGTACAACCCTACTTTTTCAGAGAGAATCAGACTTCTAAAATAGGGGATTTTTCTCACATGTTTGCCACCCACTTAAGCTCTCATTCACCACCATTTATGTACTACTGTCCAACTACTTATCAGCTTTTCTTTTTCTTTCCAAACAAAGTGTAATGGCAACGCAAGCTGCACTTTTCTCTTATGCTTCTTTTCTTGCAGTTTTGCTCAAACACCTGCTAAAAACTCAAACATGACTATAAAAGGACATATCCTAGCTCTTATACTCTATTTACAGATCAAAATGAAGTTTACCCACCACCCTGAGGCAATAGCAGTTCTGTAACAAAATGAGTACAGCCTGTTAGTACCCTGTGCATTTTTCCCAGCATGATTCTCAACAGTATCCTTACAACCCATATCTTGAAGCTTCTCAGGTTACTGATGTAAATTTGTGGTAGAATAATATATTTATATGAAATTCATATTTTCCCTTAGCTCTATATTATATTATGAGAATATAATATTATGAGAATATTTCCATAGTCTTTGTAAACATTTTTAATTTTTTTTTTCTTTTTTTACTGTATCAAGCAGTTCCTGAGGCTTTCTGTGTTGCAGACAAACACTAAAGGCAAAATGCAAACAAACAAAAACCTCCTGGGTCACTGGACAGCCAATAGAAATCAGCAATTATGCAAATCCTCTCCCCACAAAATAGAACAACATGCTTACCTGTGGTGCTAGGTTTCCCTTTTCACCCTTTGGACCAGTAACATTATTGTTAGCTCCAGGATCTCCCTGAAAAAGATCAACGGAAACCTCAGCATTTTCAGTTACCACACCTTTATTACTTTGGCGACAGAGGCAGGATACAGAAATAGAATTAATTAGATTTGTAATTGCAGACAGCAAGAACTAAAAAGGCTATTTTAAATGAAGCTGCTTGTAAGAACACTATATAGGAAGTTCTGCAAAGTCCACAAAGTTCTTTTCCTCAGAGATTAAAAGCAAAATTACTAATGGGCAACAAATTAAACTGAAAATGTGAAACTGTTCTGGTTGATTCAATATAGTTAATAGAGTTAAGGTAATAACTCATGAATTTCAGATGGGGGGTTACACTAGAATGGAGTTCCATTTAGCCACTTAATACTAGATCAGGTGAAATTCTATCTCTCAAAGAGGCAAATTACCATGACACCTCAACATTTCAATATAAGCATTAAAGACAGGAGTTAGCACAGTGTATGATTGTTTGGAACAAAGTCTTTGAAATGTATGTGAAAAGACAAAGTTGTGACACAAGAAGTGTGCTGTCTGCACTGGAATTTTAGTCCTCAGGGAGTGCATTTATATAGGTCTCTTGAGCATGCAAGGAAAAAATGTGAACATGAAGAAGTAACTTGCCTTTGCATCATTATAAATTGCTAACCAAGAGTCAGTGCACAGGGTTTTCAAGTGATCTAAAATTCCTCTGCAGGGTGGGAACCAACAGGGAAGACTGACCTAGTCCACCTGGTCTTTTCACCAGATAATCTAGTCTAGTGTGAGGTGTCCCTGCCCATGGCAGGGGTGTGGAACTAGATGATCTTTAAGGTCCCTTTCAGCCCAAACCATTCTATGATTCGATGATAAATAGCCTCAGGAGTTATGTTGCCTCTGGTAAAAACAAACAAACAAACCAACCAACCAACCAAAAATTCATGAAACAAGCATGGGACCTGAGGCTTAAAAACCTCCTTCCAAGCAACATATCAAAACACATCAGTCCACCTACATCTAAAAAAGTTCAGAACTCCTAGAATACACCATTCTCCTTGAAGAGTACTGCATTGTCTAGGACTGTGAAAAACTCTTCAAATCACATTTCAGACATCTCCATCCCAAAATCGAGGTGCAAATCAGTGAAATATAACAAAAATAAAGGAATGCACTTACATGATCTCCTCTTAGACCAGATTCTCCTCGTTCACCTGGTTCTCCTCTGGGGCCTTTTATGCCCTAAATTCACAAAAAGAGCACAAACAATTCAGGTACAAGTATAAATAGTATCTGTGGCGGTGGAGGGCCAGATCTGTTGAAGTCAGTGGAGCTATGCTGATTTAGAGCAGGAGTGACAGCTTATTAGAGAACAGGCAGCTATTAAAAACAACTCACAGGCTTTACAGACAGCATTACACTTTGGAAAGATGTTTCAATAAAATGTAAGCATTACTGTAAACGGTACTTCACCCATTTTCCTCTGCTGCCTTTGTCTCCAGAAGGTCCAGGAAATCCATGTTCTCCCTAGACTCAGAAAGAGGAAAGAAAGAAGAAAAAAATTAATGGTTGTTCTTTCTGCTAAATCGGGTTCTCAAGTTTTGTCTGGCAGAATCCCGCTTCAATCCGATATGAAATTCTAAACACCCAACAACAGAATTTCTGTTCAGCATTAAAACCCATTCAAGGCACAAAATCTGTACCTTTGAACCCTGAGCTGGTGTCTTTAACAGCACTGCACATTTAAACTAATGATTACCTGCTCTCCATCAGTGCCATCAAATCCACTCTCACCATGTTCACCCTGTAGTAATAAGGAAAAAAAAAAAACCAGTTAGCATTAGTCCACTTGTCTCTTTGAGGAAAGAAGTGCTCACCCTGCATTTGGAAACTTGAAGATCTGTGGTCTTTAACAGTTAGCAAGAATAATTAAGAATAATAACTATAAATTTGAATTAATAATTCATATTTTAATGAATTAAGAATGTATAAAACAACTAATGGTTAAGGACCCTTAATAAGAGAAACCTAAATAAGAAATAAAAAGAGAAACCTAAATAGAAATCTAAATTATAGATTTCTATATAGAAATCTATTATATAGAATCTATTTATATAGATTTAAATTCTGCTTTTCCTTCTTTTAGCTTTCAGATCTTTTCCCAACTGCAGCACCTTCAAAATCCAAATATATTCCAAAATATAACTACTAGTATTTGATCTATCATGCTGATAACCTTGTAATGCTGATTTGAACCATTATATGTGTTTGTTTTGTGCTTTTTTTCTTTTTTGCATAGTTTTATAACATGAACAGTGGATTGAAAAACCAGGAAGAATAACCATGATTAAAAAATTATAATAAAATTAACAAATATTTAAGGAGTTTGCAGTGTTAGCTTGTGTGAGGCATCTAAATAAAGTTATAACTGTGAGAATTTTATTTCATTTATGTATGCTCCTCAATGTTTCAGACCCAGCCAAATAACACATTCAATTTTTAAAGGATATTTTGAAATTTCTTCCATTTTTCTTTTTTAGGACAGAAATGAAGGAATTAACTGTGGTGTTTTGATTTGTAGTAAGAAATTAACTTAGCAAAGACAACTAGTCAGAAAGCTGAAATAATATTCAATAAATACTGTAAGTGGCACAAGAACAAGTTAAAACCATCAGGAGTCTCACTCTGATAGAGGCAACAGATACAATTGCTTTGTAGGTTTTGATTGTAAATTGACTTTGCAAAACTACCAAGCTAAAATTCCTGAGGAAGAACTTCTTTCATTTAAAACAGTTCTGTATCTACTACAAGAAAAAACAGCTGGCTGTACACTTCGATAAGATTTATACATCACAAACAAGAATTTCTTGAATAAGCATTCCAGAAAAATTTTGAACATTAAGTAATCATGACTTTTATTGAAGTGTTATTTTTTCCATCAGTCATTTCCGACCTCAGAAAACCTGAGCCAAACTTCATACCACTAAATATTCAGTATTGCCTTTTCTCCAAATAGCTATAGTAAAATGCCTTGCAGACTTCAATAACTTCAATAAACTGCCTCAGCCTTACTGAGTTAGCACAATTGAATCACATTTTTTGTGTGTTGAAAGTTTCACACTTTTAGCTAAAATAAAGTTTGTGGAAATAATGACACAACAATGAAGATATTCACATATTCACTGGATTTCAGTATGGTTTGTGTGCCTGGTATCTCCTACTGCACTTTTTAACTTCGACAGATCGAAATCATCAGCAAGTAGTCTCCCTCTTCTATAATCAGATGTTTTGGATATTTGAAGGAGGGCAAATTACTTCAGAGAACACAGGAGAAAATTGAAAAGGAAAGAGAAATACATGAGAAGATTAAAAAGTTAGTACAGAGCAGTACTTTAAATAGAGCTGAGGTTTCAGAAACACTCTCTGAACTTTCTCGCAGCTGCTCAGTTATGGAGGCAAACATCTTCTGAGTGTTGGAGGCTCACAAGTCTTTTTCAGAAGTGGTTTTGTATCAAAGCATTCAATACATGTTAATTTCATTTTAATCACTGTAGCTTGGAAAGGATTACTGTTATAGATCATTGTCTTCCAGGCTTCACATTTTATTAACGAGTTGGTGACCATATCTCCTTGATGAACAGGTATGTTTGAAAGGTTAAACAAGCAGACTTGCAATATTAGCAGATGAGATGAAAAACAGTTTGAAGAGAAGTTTGGATATTGAAAATATGTCAGTAATGATCCAGTGAAAATGCTGTCTGATCCCCAATAAATATTATTCACAACCTTTTTTTCCCTCTGCTCCTCTTCCTCAACAATTAGAATGAAATTCAGCTGACCAGAATTACCACCTTAACAGATTATCAAACTAGTCAGTAAATAAATCCTTTTCCCATCAGTTAGACTAAATCAATTATGACTGCAGTCATATAAAAATACAATTATGACTGCTGATTTTGATTAATGTGATAGGAATCTTAAATCCATTCTTACAGAACCATAGCAAAAGTATATTAAGTGCTGTGAAATTTTTACACTATTTTCCTTCTTTGTTGATAATTTCCTTTTACAGAGTAACATGGACTTAAAAGGAAGCAGAACATTGCTCCCAAAGAAAATTGATCACACACAAAAACACATACCTGACTTCCTCTATAGCCTCTTGCCCCCTGGAATTGAAAATAAATACAGATGAAATTTGGTAAAAGTATTTTTATTGAGCTTGAGAAGCAGGGCAAAATAGCTTGATGTGCAGAGGTATGCTGGGCTCAGTATTGGTAGTCCCTACTGTAAAACCCTCTACTGCCACATATAGGATTTACTCCTTTCCTCTGGGAAGACAGTACAGGCTTCATTTTCATTCCCATTCCATAAAGCTTTATAGCTTTAACTAAGGCCAGCTGGGAGCTGGTGGTGAAAAATCACCATCAAGTTGCTTAGTCAGCAAAATCCTGAACCACTCAACCACGCCTGGGTTACACAAAATACCTTTCAAAATGAGACAGCAAACAAAGTCTGCCATTCTTACAGCTGGACCTTGCTGTCCATCCATGCTTCAGGAAGACAGCACAGGGATTTGTTCCCAGCACAGAAAAACAGGTTTGTGGGAAACAACATCAGGAAATGTTTCAAAGTTAAATACTTGCCTTACGGCCTCTGACACCTGGACATCCCCTGTCTCCTTGAGTCCCACTGAAACCAGCTGGGCCTCTCTCCCCCTAAGAAACAAAAGAAAATGTTCAATGTCATCCATACAATGATAATTACTGGTTAATTCATCACATAAGACTAAAGAAAGACAGACCTATATCACCATTCTGTGCACTAAGGACACAAATACAAGTCACATGGAAATTTTCATATAGGCCATAAGAGAACATCAGTTACTAATTTGAGTTGCACCTGGTTCTTCACTCTCACTATCATGCCATGTTTATACTGCATTACCAATCTCCAGCTAAAATGCCTGTACTTGAAGGTGGGTTCGTTTTTTTAACTGAATAACTGGCCCACATTTGGTGAGTTGTTTTTTTAAGTGAGTAACTATGTGTGGTGAGGTGCAGAGTCACAGAGAAACAGATCTGTGTATTTACCTGCTCCTTTAATACATTTTGGGTTAACATTGATGGGTACTCAGTGAATAAGCGTAGACAGGCTCAGGCACCAACTAACATCATCATAGAAGGAAGATAAATGTTTACTTACAATCCCACCTTCCTCACCAGGATGGCCAGGAGATCCTCTATAACCTGTACTTCCCTGAAAAACGAAAATTTAAAAGATAAGTAACACTGTTCTCCAAACACACTGGGTTCATCTCTATCAGATTATTCTGCACTTAGAGATACAAACATTCCCTGAATATTAGATGTGGTTATGCCGAGGAGGGCAGGCTCCCTGCATTTACACAGACACTCTGTACAGTCCTATGTATTTGACACGGCTGTGAAAAAAACCCCAAACCCAAGGAAACAACAGTGTTTAATATAAAATGTCAGGTTTTTATTTCAGGAAACTCTCTGATAGCTTAACAAAGCTCATTGGGATACTTGGTCAAATTAAACATCTTTGTAGTGATTTGGAAAAGGAAGCATTACACAGTAATGAAATTCTAAGGTGAAATGAAAAATATAAGGAGTTGGAAACTTGTTAGGACAAAGTTATTGCAATGCTTTGCAAACACATGGGAACGTTTCAACTTTGTGTTGGAAGTCATGCAAATATCATACCTTTAGGGCAAAAACTTGAGCAGAGAGAAACTGGAACAAAGGGAATTTCTAGTTGCAAAACAACTATGTCTACATTCTGAACACTGTCTAAGCACCTTAATCTAGCCTTTTAGTTAAACAGAAAGGTGTAAGAAAATCAACAAGAGTAATGGAAGAAATTGGTAAATTGGTTTATGAAGAAGTATTAGAAAACTATACTTTTGTTAAGAGATAACCAAAACTTCATTTAACTGCAACCACATAACTGAAGAGTGCGAACTACAGATATCATTTATCTCACATGCTCCTGAAATAAGTAGAAAGAATGGAATGAATAGCAGTCAAATAGAGATTACACATATTAAAAACCTTAATAAGGAATTCTACTAGCATGCTGTAGAAGAAGTGATATCTGTAATATTCAAAAATACTTAAACAATTTAAAATCTTAAAAGAAGCAATCCTTTTGGATGAAAACAGACTTACAGAAAAAGATATTTGGAATAACCAGTCACAAAAGGATAAGGCACATACCTAGTGAAAAAGGATTATTTTCTACTCTCAGCTTGTCATTTGGAAGTCACTCGTTCCCAATAGATAATAAGCCTCTTGATTAGTTACACTTAATTTTTTTAATCCCCCTCATTTTCTGATGAATTCGTGCAGAGGAGTGCTTAATGATTTTTATATGCACAAATAATTTTCATTACAAAAATACTTTCGCATAGAAGCATGCAGCAGAGAAAGGTTCCCATTTCATGTTACTCCTTTATCTGTCCTAACATTAAATGTTATGGAGACATGCATGCATGCTCTGAAATACTACAAAAAACAGAAACACTTTGAAAAATGAAGCAATTCTTATGTAATGTCTATCTTAGACCTCCTACCTTCCTTCCAGGACTTCCCCGGACACCACGATCACCATTTTCTCCAAGACACTTACAAATAACCTTACAGCATTTTCTTTCTGCAACAGTATCCTGAAAAATTACAAGAAACATTTTGTTTACATATATTAATAATAAAACAAAGACTGATTCCTTCCCCCCCCCCCCCCCCCTCTTTTTTTAATATCACAGAAGGACTTACAAGGTTTCTCTGCAAGATGTTTGCAATATCTGCAAACCCAACACTCAGAGGTTCGTTGTATCCAAACCCTCTGCCAAACTCTATTTCCCAAAATTCAGTCAAGTTCTGTGTATTGTCCAGGCCAACTAATAGAAGTGCATCAAGACCTTCGACATAAGCACAGATTTAAATTAGTGAATACCTGAAACATACTATTAACTAACAATATAAACTTGAATAACAGCAATTCCCTAAAGGACTTACATTTCGTGACTTCAACACAGTATGTTAAAAGAAAGCAATCTCTTGAGAAAAATGTGTAAGAGAAAAATCCAGACCAGTAATTTTCCAACTGACTTCTCTCCCCAGCTGTCAGACCAGCCTGCTACTCAGTGCCCAAACACAAGCTTAAACCTGCTTTTTCCTAGAGAAGTCAGAGTTGTATCTAACCTCTGGTGCTGTTCCCACCAGTGAAAGGGGTCTGTCCTGAATTGCTCCAGCTGTTGGAGCTGGACTCCAGAAACTAGAACCTCTGCCCCCTAGGCATGTTTCTGGTGTCATCTGCCAAATAGTGACATATCATCATGTACACTGCTTCACATGGAGAAGGGAATACTCTGCCAGGGACTCCTGGGCAATGCCACATGAGCATGGAGAGGCAGTGTTACATGGAAAAGTTGCAATGAGGGAGCTGTAAATCAAGCCTTTGGTAGTAGGAGGCTGGAGCATCAATGTAGTACTGTAATAATACCTCTAAAGCGAAGTGAGTCTGCTGCTTTCTTCAGGTCTTCCAGTGAATCATCCAGCCCATCTGAAAATACTAACAGAACCTGTCAGGAAAGGGAGTAATGCCAAGTCAATTGCAAAGGGACTGAAAGTTCAGTCTTTGTAAAAAATATAGTTCACATGGAGAAATGACTATGAGATGGTCAAATTGCACTACACTGTGGTAGATCTGAAATGTGTGCTGGAAAATGGTAGTGAGGAACAACGAGAACAAAACACAAAAGCTGCTCTTCCCTGCTAGCACCTCCATTTGAGGGATTTTTCTTGCTGAACATAGAATGGCTATTATATGTGTCATCTTCTTAGCATGCGAGGTAAAAGAAAAATTCTTTTACAACTTACCTACTGAAAAACTTTCTCTTATGTCTGAAGAGTTCTCATACATGTGAATGTGGAGAAGAATTTAGAGTCAACAAATTTTCCCGTATCTGCAAGAGCAGCTCCCGTTGGCTGTCAACTGAGCAACACCAGGAAGTGCATCCTCTCTGGGTCTAATCCTCACCCCATGCAGATATTTATGTCCTTTTGCCCTTTCCACACAGGCAGTACATCACCCTGCTCCATTCTCTGCCCTGTGTTTCCTTCTTAAGACATGAGGTTTCACTCACCTCAGGATGCTAATAATTTGTATTGTCTACATTTCCATCTTTTCAGGCCAAACAACTATAACTAAGTCTCTTCCAGGATGGAGGAAAGGACAACTTCTTACCGTTCCCCTTCAACCTATCAGTCTTTTCTCATTTCTCTCCTCCCTCTTCAACAGAAGACTTCTCAGGTCCCACTCACAGAGTGGGTTCGTTTGCCCAAAAAGAAGCTGCACAGGTAAACTGTGTCCTTTCCCCAATGGTAATGACTTAAAATCCTCCTAAGCTCTCTGACCAACAAGTGGACAAGCACAGTTAGAGCTTCTTCCCTCCCACCCTTCATATTTTACATTCCCTATGCAAGGCACAGCTTTTACCAATGCAAACTCCGTTACTTTTGTTAAGGTAAATTTTTCCACAGATGACAAAAGCAAATGAAGTGACTGCCACACCAAACATCCCACTTCTGTACTAAAGCAGGTAGGAGACAAGAATTTAAGCTAGACCTAACTGGTAAGTTCCCAAGCATACACTATGGAGGCACTGGTACAAATACTACACTTGTTCAAGCACTGTGTGATAGCAGCGGACACCTGGACCAGAGATGGGCAAACACATCCCAGGTTGTTAGAGACAACACTGTAGGCCTGGGTTTGATTGTTTTTCCTACGATCTCCAGTTTAAAAACAAGGGGAAGAGGGAATGTGGGGTGTTACTTTGGGCATTATATGTAAATATATGTAAAGATATATTATTATGTTTACAAAACATTTGTTTATATCAAGCTCTTGTTGGAACACATCCAAGTCATGTTTTGTTAAAAATGCTGGAACTAGGTCCAGCTTTTTTGCTGCTAAGCAAACAAATAACAAAGAAAAGAAGAAATTCAACCAACAGAGAATCATGGTCCCTGATGAGGTTTATAACTAATAATCTTTACAGAATAAGCATGTTATTGCTCAGGATCCTAGGAAGATTAAATTGTGATTTCATGTGCATTCTAAAGCCTTGTACTCTCAATTTGTACCTAAGCAGTTTCAGGGAGGAATATTAATCCACTGGTAAAATGCTGAGATATGCAGCATATTTATTTATAGTAATAATGCCTAAGCAGAAAGAAGCCTTGCTTGATGCTGATCTCCAGAATTGGCAATTAGGAGGGAAAAAGCACTGCTTTTACTTTTATGTCAAACAAATTCTTTCTCTGAGACTCAGAAGCAGCAAAATCTTGTGTGGTCACGTTCCCTGTTCAGACATTTTAAGCAATCTTTGGAAAAAAACTCCATTAAATATACACCAAATGACAACTTAAATTGATAAGACACACATACCTATGCAAATACTGTAAAAAATAGAATGCCAACTTTCATCTGAAAGCAGGGGAATTTGTAATATGGCTTCCTCACTCCATGTCAGATTAAAATCGGTGTTTTACAAAAGTGAAAATAAAGTTGGAAGAGGAAAACCCTTATGTATTTTGCAAGAACTAACCAGTCCTTCCTTAGTAGGAAGGTCTTCCTGCATGGAGACCTTAGTAAGCGCTAATATTCAAACAGCTACTACAGGACTTGCTCAGTGCTTTACAGAGTCAGTGCCTCATTTAGAATAAATTGTCAAGGCACTGATTCTGAAACACTTCAATGAGATCTGAATTTCTTGAACCCAGGTTGAAAGAATCCCTATTCATTTCCGAACAGATTAGATGAAGCTTTATGCTTTTTCCTTCACCTCACTTCAAGATGGATGAATTAACTGCAGCATCTAGGCAGATTTTCCTGATCATCTGTTATCTGTAAGTAGAACTCAGCTTTGTTATTTGAAATTATTTGACAAGTTAATGACATGAACAAACTTCTGTAAACAAATTTGTCAGATGACCTTTTTCTGTGACTTCTGCTTCAAGCTGTCACTATTCTGGACTAAGATGCAGATTCAGGAATAAGAAAGCAGTTTCCTTTCAGGAATAAGAGTCCCTGAAAGAAAACTACTTTCCACTACCCAAAGTAAAATCATTCCATGGTAGATCTAAGAAGGTTGTCTGTGTGAATACTCATCATCACATGTATTAAGCCAAGTGTTCTGGGTACCACCTCACTACAGGAGTGCCTAGAAAATTGGAACTGATATATCAGGTTATATTAGGTCAACGAAAAACAGGAAGTTCTATATAAACTTAAGAAAACACAAGGGTGACTAAGCACTGGCACTGGTTGCCTGGAGATGCTGAGGAGTCTCCATTCCTGGAGATACACAAAAGCCATCTGGACGGCCTGCTCTAGTTGACCCTCCTTGAGCAGATGGGTTGAAGAAGGTGACTTCCAGAGATTCCTTCTAATCTCTACCATTCTGTGATTCCGTTTACTAGCATCATCTATTCCTGAGCTACTTATTTGTCTTCCTGGAGTACTCAGCATCAGAGTCTGTAAATACCAAACTGTCTAATTTTTCCAAGATCATACCATTAAGTTACCTTAACTTTAGCAGAGGTCACGTTAAAGAAGTTCTCCTCAAGTGCCTGCAAGAAGTCTGCATTCAGGTAGGTGTCCACAGTGGTCTGTGCCTCTAAGAACTTCTGGATGATCTCTTCATTATAGTCTTCAAAACCAGAGTCAAAGATTAATTGTTTGTTCTGTGCCAATACTTGGAACTTGAACCCAATGTCAACTGGAGCATTACAGCTGGTATTTGGCAGTGATTTCATCTGTAGTAGAAGTCTGGGGAGGAATGCTTGCAGTCTCTGTTTCAGAAGCATTGTGGGTACTGGCTGCGTGCGCCTTGAAATATCAATTGCTATAGAAAGATCTATGTTGCATTCTGAAAAAAAAAATATATCTAGGAAACAGGAAACTATGAGCATACACTCTGTGATCCTGGTTTTTGTCAGAATCATGGGAGTGGAACAAAATTCAACATGGTAGATTTAAAGCCAGAAGTAAGAATCAGTAAGTTTGGTTTTCCGTAAACATAAAATACCTCAGCCCACAGGTTTCAGTGTGGCCATGTGAACTTGCAAATACTAAGAACTAAATTACTCGACATCTGCACATACCCAAACTGCAAAACATGTCTGTTCTCCAGCTGCCCAGTATCCTCAAAGGGCCTAATCTTGAAAATGTCTCCATAGGCTTTGCTGCCAACTGAGAATGTACAACACAAATTCCAATTGCAAAGGGAACCCTGATGACTGACTTTGTCACTTTGTCACAAGACCAGGTGATACATATAAATGCAGAACAACAGGCCAAAGAAACAAACATGAGAAAGAGGCAGCACTGCCTACATGAAATGTCATAACCATTGTGAAAAACAGCTGTTGTAAGGTGATGGCTACCTCAGTGATGGAAGTGCTTGCATCGCTCCTTGTAACAATAACAAATAGTGTGATGTGGTTAATTCCTTCTCCCTCCCCAATCATCTCGCCCTCATTAAACATGTTTGTTTCTTCTCTACCTTGATTATTCATTTCTCACTTTGAATTTTATTCTGTGATCCTAGATGCATTATTACTCGTTATTGTACCTCTGCAAGGAAGTCAGAGGCGTGCAATTTTAGCTGTAAAACAGCACTCTACCTAATTTTATTCTCTTTTCACTCATTGACTCTGAAACACTTAGCAATCACAAGATTGTTTTCTGTGTTTGCTAGTTTGGGCTTGTTCCCATTATTCCACATAAGTTTCCTGAGTTTTCTTTCTCTCACGGAAGAGATAAATGTGTTCAGTTCTTTAGTCAAAAACTTCTAGAAATAATTTCATCTCAGAGGGACCATCATTATGGTTTAATATTTTCACTTGTGGTACAAACTGCCCCCTAGAGGGTATGATCTGCTGGAAAGCAGCATGAAAATCTTTGAATGTAAAAGGTCACATTGAATGAGATTATATGGCTAAAAAAATCTGACATTCAGACCTCAGAGCAACATCAAAAATCTATGCCACTTATCTTTTTAGCTCACAAAAAGCAATCAGTTAAATATATCCTTATATGCATGCATGTCTACACACACGTGAACACAAAATCTAATGGATGTTTCTTCCAGTATGTGTTCTTGTAGAGCATACAGAAAGTATGTGTTCACAATGAGATTCTTCTAAGACCTGGGTCTTTTAAGTCACATAGTTTGGAGGCAGTGTGAAGGGTAAGCATGAACTCAGAAATTTTGCCCTGACAGTTGGTCATCCACACTGTTCAGCTCTTAAAATGTTCTCTGTCAAGTCCTCAGTGTACCAGCAATAATAACAGAACAGCAGTAAATAGTTCACTTTTTGTGCTACTATGTTGTGCATGAGAATGTGCAAAACATTTACTGGTAGGTATTCTATACCCTGTTGTTAATCTCTATTTATTTGCAGGAGCAAACACCTCTGTGTTGCCAAACTCTTTCTCACCACCTGTTCTCCTACAAACATCCACATTGTTAAACTGCCCTATCTTACTGCTGTAAAGGTACCTTTTTTCTCCTGTCAACATGCTGTCCCTGAAATGAAATTTTTTAAATTGAAAAATCTGGCAGTTTAAGAGAAGGTTACTGGAGTAAAGGGAAATAATAGATTTATTACAGGAAAGAAGGTCAGTGTATATATAAAAAAAGATGACAGGACAAGATAAAACAGGCTTCGCAGAAAATTGATATTCATTTTATGAGACAAATTTATGCAGAGCTTAGTAATAAATATATGCATCACTGAGATGAAAACAAATATGCTTTCCTTGACTTCTCTCTCTCTAAACAAGTGTGCCTGTAGGTATATATATAAAGGTCACTGCTGTATCTCCCACTACATCTCCCTGTTCCCTGCCATAAAACACCAGGAGGTGCTACTGCATCAGCCATGGTCACGCTGCTCCATGGCAGTGCACTCCACTTCCACAGCAGCCCTCTCTCTCTGCTTGCAGAAGCCGAGGAATGCTTTTTCATCTGGGACTCTGCTCAGCTCTTGATGGGAAAAAGAGTGGGTGGGAGTGCAGAGCTCATACTGAATCAGGCCCAGCTGTTCTCCCTGCAAATTACCTGAGCGGATATAATTCACACGGAATTGCTTCTGTCTCAGGGAAGAAAGGCTCAGCTCTTCATTTTGGCCCCCAACACCCTGGCAAACACCAGCCAGTTTTGGGGTGTTCAAGATCTCACTAGCCTAGGATGCATGAGAGGCTCAGCGGTTGTTACAAAAAGCAGTGTGGTCATCCTGGTGTTCCTTTCTCTCAGAAGGTTTCTGATCACAAAGGGAATGAACCCTGGTGAACTGCATTGGATCAGTTTTATGGCAGAAGAAAGAGCATGTATCCAACACATGTAAAATACCACCTCTATGGTGAAAACACCAGGAAGACAACAAGGAGCTTTAAAGGACAGTCACAGTCCCTATAAGGATAAGCACAGAGAGAAGAAATGCTCCAGAACCGTCTCTTCCTGCCATCCCCAATCAATGCCACACACTTACACCACAGTCAGAAGATATCAGCTTTTTGATTTGTCATGCACTCCATTTTTCTTTTTGCAACTTAAGAACCACATCTACAGTATTACCTAAATGCATAGCTGGCATGAATACACAATGTTAAAGAGCAACTGTGTATGCTCTGTACGTCGCTATTCCCCCATGATAAGGCAACTGATAATGCAGCATCAAGTCAGAAAAAACAGACCCAAAACCAGCACGTGACATCTGATAAAAGTTGCTATGCTAACTAAAAGCATTACTGAATGTTTATTTTCTTTGGGGTTGGCAGCCTCTCAGGCTGTGTGGCATTCAAGCCACTGTTGGCATCCAAAAGATATAGTAAGGGATAGCACTTTCTGTTTCTCATCTAGGAAAAGCTTTTGGGTAGCACTTCAGAATTACTTCAGAATTGCTGTTCACATCTTGCCAATACCTCCCACATATCCAAGGATGGATTTCCTTACACCCCCCCTCTGCATAGTGCCTCTGTGACTCTTCAGTCTTGTTGACAGACAGTGGGTGCTGACAGTCCCACTGAAGCAGAATGGTCAGCTGGAGATGGCAAAGTTATGTTTCTAGGAGGTTCTTTTTAAAATATCACTGAATTGTCTGTTTCCCTCTTTTTATTAAGATACCTGATGGAGTATCTGCTGTGGTTCCTTTCAGACACTGAGGAACTATGCATATGAAGGCTTGATGTGAAGCATTGTCTTACCTCAGAAGCTATTTACCATAGCAAAGACTGTAGTGGCTCTTGACTGAAGCAAAGTACAAATTGTGAGTCACAAACTGAGTAACATGGGCAGTATTCTCTAGTAAAACAATTGCACTGCAGTCCAGCCAGCTCAGGTACTTTTATCAGCGACTGCAGAAAGCCATGTGGATATTTGTCATTATACACTCAACAAAAAGTTTGTTCCTTACCCTGACCAGGGAGATGTTTGGATTAACAGACCCGATTGACATTCTTTTTGATGATTTTCAGTGCACCAAGGTTTCCACTGTGAACTCTCCCTGTGTCATCAGCTATTAAAAACAGCTCTCAAAGGGGATTTTATCATCCCTATGTCAGCTTCAAAGACATGGATCCCATTGTTCCTCAAAGCCATTGCTACATCCTGTACCCTGTCAGCAGAGTACTCACTGAAAAAGGCTCTGGACAAGCCTCTTTTGCTACTAAGTGATTCTCTAGTATAAACTGGAGTCTCTGCCCTGTTTTGGTGCCTCCTTCTTTGTAATGTAATTTCTTCTATCTTCTGTAAGGAGTCATTCTTGTTATAACAAGTGTTCAACAGGAATTCAGTGTATGTCACATTGTTGTGCTGAATCACAAAACCCAGAGATTTTGTCTTGCCATTGATCATTGTGCATGATGTTGAAGTTCTTTGTCCCTGTACTCCAGGATCCATCTACCAGGAAAACTATGTCTGTCATGGAAGCTTTCCTGCAGACTGAAGGAATATGTTGCAACTTTTCCCCTAAAAGTTGTGTAATCTAATAGAAAAGCAATTTTAAATCCTAATTGCTTTTCAGAATCCAAGACCTATTGGCCTGTTCCAGAAAATCCCTTCCATCTATCCTGCTAAATTGTCATCACCCACTAGTTCCTTCTTTTCCCCTGTTTATCATACAGAGGATCAGAAGATACATCTTTCTGCAACACCATTCACAGGAAAATGAGAGATGCTGAAATCTACAACACAATTTTCATTCACAGTCTGCTCAGAACTTATCTGTAGTAAATGCATATTAAACATTTCTGTATGTGAAACACAACCATAGGAATGTGTTGGCCTGCTCTCAAGAGAGCAAAGGAAAATTTAGTCATGCCCTTTGAGCTCCATTCTGCATGCATAGATTACTAATTAATATTTATTTTCTGAGGGGAAAAAAAATCAGTTCCAACTTAAACAATACTAAGCATATTTCTCTGTTATAAGTATTAAACATATGTGTTTCCACAAATTCCAGAAGCTAGCAGAGCATGGATGGAACAGTTATTATTTCCTCAAATCAACAGTCATGCAGAAAATACCCTGCAACTGGGCAGAACACTTCTTAAACAGATCTTCCAAAAGACCTGACTACCAAAATGGAACTGCTAAATACTGTAACTTACCTTGCTTTTGGCAGTCTTACAATTTTAAGAGCTTTACGTTGCTTTTGCACATATGAAACCTCAGAATGCATGAACAAACCCAAATTTAATGAGCTGCTGCATTAAATTTTGCATTTTTTTAGGAAAACTCTCCTATTGTAGTTATAAATATAAGTTTCATAAAAACATACTGTATTATCCCTAATTATAATTCCTAGTTAGAAAAAAATGTCATCAATTCTTCATCTCTCTCTCACATTGGGTATAAATGTAAAAAACCAATTTCGCTATCAACTTGAAGCGTCATTTCTTTAGTGTATTACCAGTCTCCTGTGCCTCTGTAGAGAAGGTGAAAATGTAGAGAAGAAGAAGAAGTGGTTTCCAGGCAACCATTCTGAAAACCTTCCTAGGGAAAAAAAATCAAAACCAAATATATAAGAAATACAGAGAATAATTCCCTAAAAAAGAGGTTTTTAATTGTGGGGGAACTGGGTAAGTGCATTTTATTAACAACATGGAGGCTTTCTAGCTGTATGCAATTTAAACCAGCACTTTAAATTCATTTTTTGCCCTCAGTTTTTAACATACAGGCTTTGAACGCAGAGCTGTTAGAGTTTGACACTGATGTACAGGATATAACCAAAAGGAACTATACAATGCTTTGCTCTCACAATCATGCTTTATTCTGATTCACACAGCTATATTTACCATGATCTAAAATTCAGCTAAAAGCAAGCTATTCACAGTGTAAGATTATTGGGAGTTATGCTTTTAAGATTCCCTTCTAGCCTTGAAATTTCCCACCCACACATCGATTTAAAAGAAAAGTTTGGTGGTGGTATCTATATGTGATACACATGGATAAGAACAAGCATTCATTTACAAATGAAATATGCCAGTGGGCCAGTAATAAAGACACTTGTCATAGAAAAATGGAATAAAGTATAAAAATTTCCCAAAAGCCAAAACTCAATGCTGTGGATAATGAGAATGAAAATCTCTCAGAAAGTATGAAATTAAGGCATATTGAGCTTAAGCACACTAAACAAGTGTGAACAAAGCAGTTTTGAATAACTTTCTATTGTAGGACACAAGTACCCTTGATGCTGCCTTTAACAACTCATTACACTGTTTATTCTGTATCTTGGATCGGCAAAGACAACTTAGTAGAAAGGCTACAGCTGGTCTAACATTATAGCACAGGGTTCAGTTCCAGATTCTTAGGGTAACACCATGTAATATTACCCTAGGTCTTGTAAGTAACAAAAGGCAGTGAATAGAAATTATCTGATTGAATCTATGTTCTAACCTCAGGCAACAGCAAAATTTCATTTCCAAGTATCACCACACCAAGCTGCACTGAAGCTCTCGAAGAGTTCTTTGGGGGAAAAAAGCACCACATTTTCTATATTTGAAGACATTTATCAGACACAGGTACTTTTCACTTTTATTAGAACTGCAGTAACACAGAAATTCCAGACGCAACTGAGGTCCCTACGCAACCAAAGAGGTTCCAGGTATTATGTAGTCCTCAACAAGGACAGAAAGCAATGCTGGAGTTGGTGCACTGAGGAAACCTCCTTCATGCCTCTGCACATAACAATTTTCTTTAATAAGCATTACTAACATAAAGGAAACTGTTTTGCAACCATTTTACATGCCATCTTCACAATTAAATTTTGTCTTGGATTTAATTAATTTTTCTGCATATATTCCTGAGAGTTAATGAATCTCTTAAGAGTTCCCCTTGATCACTTTGACAGAGACTTAATCTTGTTATCTATTTTCACTCTTATACCTCATTATATGAGCCTCTTTTTTAGATGTTAATAAGCTAAAACTTTATACTGAGAGACAAGTATTTTAATGGTACTCCCCAAAAATAATAATGATTACTAATTTTCATTACAGTGTTACACAGTTTCTGCTTTGATAGCACAGTTATTATGCCAGAGCAGCATTAACATCTTGAACTCTCTTGTTTTAATAAATTGCTCACAGATCTATAGACCCAGCTAGACATGTACATATTCAAAGGAAGATAAGTAGATTGCTGCCAGTATTTCCAAAGCCTCTAATCAGTGTTTCACTCTAGAAATTTCCATGACTGAGTATGTGAAAAACTCAAGGCCAATAGCAGCAAGCTTCCAAGCTGCCCACAGTCAGATGAATAAAATACAGCTGGTGTTTTAGCAGGGGTCTAGACTTTCCTCAATTATGTAAATATTCAGATTTCATACCAAAATCTAGCTCTTACTGTTATAATATAAAAAATAATCTGTGACTGTTTAGCTATGCAACTATTTCCATGCCTCCTAACAACTGTGGTCTCCGTTTGCCTCCTTTAGCTTCTTTCTGCCCCATGACTCAAGAATATTCCCTAAGAATGTTCCCTGCTCATCGGGTCAGATACCCGAGACCTGAAAAATCTCTCCCACTCTTCCTAAACAATGAGTGTAGATGAGAACCTATTTACCACTTGCTTTGATTTTCCCTTAATTAGTCCCTACTGACATCAGGCAGCTTCTTCAAATACACAGAAACACTGCAATTTAGAAATATGTGCAGACTAATTTTCCTACTTGTACTATTTATTTTGCCTTCACATACAAAATTCCAATCATGCACTACAAGCTGCATAGACAGAGGTACTTTAGGCCTTCTATGTGTATTCTTCATTATTTACTAACCCAAAATGAGAAGAAATTTAATGGAAAATTCATGTCATGCAGCTCTTAGATACTACCAAAGCCTAAATAAACTCACTCAGAAACATGCAGTGCTACAGAGCATTACACTAGCAATATCTTAATTCTAAAATTTATTTGAACATAAAATAGTATATACAAGATCTTAGCATAAGGTACTTACTATCTGTAGTTGTTTATATAAATATATATATATAAGCATAATTAAGCAAGATGCTAAAGCAGCAATTCTCAAAAATCTAAGACATCTTTCCACTTTAATTCTATTTTAGGAGACAACAGTATGAAAATTATTAGAAGTCCTTAGAAAACAGTATAAAATAATACATATTTTAAAGCTGATTTTACTGCCAGCATTTTTACTTATGCTGGCTGTTCCCAGAGATACACCTATATGAATATACATCTCAAAGGAAGAAAAAGATCAACAGTACTCCTGAATCCTTTAAATGCTTGACAAAAACTACTTGCCACTGCTTTTCTTTTTTTAACCAATTAATGTCCCAATCTTATCTTCAGCTGCTTCAGTGTTTCAGGTAGGTTAAAAAGTAATTCTGTAGATTTTTGCTGCCAGAGCAAAATGCATTCTCAAATGATAATATACTTCTTAAGCACACTGTCAAAAGCTCAGAGATCTTGAAGCAACATCTCTTTTTCACCTATGATTTATAACCATCTTGCATACAGGATCTCCCTGCACACCTGATTTGGGGATATTTTCCTTCTCGTGTTGGTATATACTAACAGAAGGAATGCAATCTTTCTTGTTACAACTTAAAATCCCATCTCTACCAGTGCAAATAAATGTGACCACATAGTTTTCTCCTGCCTACTGAAGAACCCCAGTTAGATTACTTCAGCTTCTACAGGCTGATTTCATTCCTTCTGATATAAGCTCATGTCCTGGAATACAGCAGACACAAAGCTTCAGCTTACATGCCCCAGTTGGTTATTCCTTTCCTCCACCATCCCCTTTTCTCTCACTAAAGCAAAGTTAAAGCCTGGTTTTCAACTGTGGAATTTTATGGTTTCATCAAACAGTAAAACAGAAGAAGTCCATCCCCACCCTCCCACCTTACCACTCTACTCATACATCCATGTATTGAAATTCAAACACTGAGAATCAGAGTACCAAAAGAGAGATAAATGTTGCTGTAAAAATAATGCAAAATACTTTCTAGGTGTCAGCTCTTTACACAAAGGAAGGAATATTTTTGTTAGTTATCTCTTCTCTACAGGCACTTATTTTTTCCTACAATTACATTATCTTTTTGTTAGCACTGAAATGTCTCAGGAAGAAAGTTGCTGCTTTACTCATTGCAGGTTTCCCAGAGAAAAAAGGAGTTTCCTAGTGATTCCAGGTGTAATCACAGGGCCAGGCACTGATTCAAGCAAGGAGACCCTGGATGACTTACCTGACTTACGAAGTCAGTGTGATCAACATGAGGTTCAATATGTTTTAAGGAGTGGTTTTGTTTAGACGGCCTGCAGACACAGCTGGAAAGGGCGTGGCCACCAGGATAGGAACACCCCCACAGTCAGACCTAAGTACATACAAGCGCACAACCAGCCCATGAGGAGTATACACCCAGTCTTACAAGGAAAAACTGACTGACAGTAAAAATCAGTTTCATTTACTGTTAAAATCAGTGTCTGCCCGCCTGTGAGCAAATGGGATGGATGGATGTTTACTTGCTGACTTCATTTTAAAGAATGAAGAGACATAATGATTTTCCATTTCAGTATTTGGTGCACCTTTTATAAGCTTATTGGCTGTTTTCCATTTCTGAGTAAAGCTTAATAATTAGCATGTTATGATCCTGTAAGTAAACATTCATTACTATTCACACTTCTATCATCTTCCTGATGGCTTATACAGCACAAATAGCTATAAGTACACATTTAAAAAAAATTATAAATGGACCCTGGTATCCTCGCAGCCACAAACAGTTCTTAACCTATCATGAAATTAATAAAAAAAATTGTAGTTTCCCTCTTCAGTCCAGAAGATCCCTCAAAAACCAATCTTCTGTCAGAGAGCCCAATTATTTATGACATCTCTGTATCTGAAGTCACCATACCCTTTTAGCCTCTCTTGAAGTGAAATGTATACTTGAATGTATCAAGTACATATGTATATTCCCTCAGGATCAGGACAATTCCTTCTGAAGTTCTCAGCATTCTTTAAAAAACGTTCTCTGTTTTACATACCTTCCCTTAGCTCAGCATGACCAGCCTGCAACTCCATAATGCATGGTAGCAAGACAAGCAGAGCTGTCCTTGCTGCCTGCCAGGTGTCAGAAGTAAAAATTCCATAGGACTCAGGCAACAAATTTTCTGACACTGCTCTGTTGCCTGCACCAACTCCCAATACTTTGCTTTCAGGAAATCTTCAGTGAAAAGTCAGGGGTTTTTTCCTCAAAAAGCTATTTTCTAACACAGAATAAAATAAAAGAAACAGCTGAAAACCTCATTAGTTGAAAATTAAATCTAACTGGAATACTTACAACATCTACCGAAGACCACAGCTAGCTATTCTGAGAGCCTGAAAAGCTTTCACTTCTTCACTTTGCACATTCTGTAATTAGCTGTTTACTAATTACACCCTAATCTAAACTGCTATACTCTGTTGAAATTAATTAAATCTTCCTCTATGTGTATGAATTCAACTAGACTATCCCATGTTGTCATTAAAACATGAACATAACTATGCACATTACTATGGCTTTAGACTTTACTTCTGGTTTAGTTTCCTCAAAAAAGAAGTCAAGGTGAAGGTTACGTTTCACCTTTCATCGCATATGGGGGAAAGAATTTTTAAAACCAAACCTGGTAAATGGAGCTGTGAAACTGAAGAGTCTAACAAGTAAGTCTACTTGTTAAATGAGTTCTTACCTAGCAATGACTCATTTTGACCCAGAACTAGTTCACTTTCAAACTCTTAAACACTCTGTTCTTTGGCCTCAATAAAAGAAGAGCAGAAGGGGACCTCATATGACAACTTGGTACTGTAATCAATAACCTGTATATATGTATTTTACTAATGGATTTGTTAAGAAGGAGTAAAGGAAGCCAAAAGAGATCCTTCATACGGAGGAGCAGTTTTCCCACATCAGAAAGTTCTTACGGAACTAGAGATGCATTTGTTATTGTTCCTCTCTCTCTTTCCTATCTGTCCTGGCTTCAGACTTACTTTGCTGTAGCATCATGTCAGTATCAAAGAAATATCATGGCAGTGCCACAGATCAAGTTTGTTTACATGAAGAAAACAGTATAAAAGTGATCAATAAAAAGCATTGAAGCAGGAAACCAAAACCATTTGACAGACCTTGTAAAATGGGCCAGCTAAACCTGGAGGATGATATAAGTAATTTTTCATATCCTTGCCAGTCCCTTTGACTGGAAAGTAGACAAATGTCAACAGCATAAAGGCTAAACCTTACCCACATATGCTTCACTGACTCATTCAGTAAAGGATATTAAGTGAACTAAACACAAACATTTCATTCATGAAAGCAGCTTCTCAAAGCCAAAAGTTCTTAAGAAAACCAGCAGATGTGACTCTCCTACTTCCAGGAATATTGAGTGGGAAATCATCCTGTCCACAGGAGTACTCAAACTCATCTGGAACAAATTAATTTTATAAAAAGTCTTGGTTTAGAATAAAAATAGTGTAAGTCACCTCATGTTGAACTACCACAAACTGGGGAATTTAAAACTGAGGACACAAATTTTAAACCATCAATTATTCACTAACATATGCTAGACATACCTTTGAGATAAGACTGAGAATATGAGCTCACTGGTGGTGGCAAGACGCAAATTCTTGCTTTATAAAAACTTAATGTTAGAAAAATCTTACCTTGCAATAGTCAATAGAAGTAAAACTTCTGCTAACGTACTTGCTTAAAAAACCCCACCTAATTATCCTCTCATTTCAAGTGCTGAAAGTCATGCATTTTTACCAGAATCTATCACTTTTGGTGTCAGGAAAATATGAGGCTAGGAAGAATCAAGACTTCTGCTTGTGAATATCTGCACAAGACTACAGTATCGCCCATAATTAGTTCAAGCCTCGTCTTGTCAAATGAAACATCTTTGTAATATGAACAAAACAAAGAGACATACACATTTCTGAAGCATCCTAATATTATTACTAGGTGCATGTTTTACTTTGAATCATTTGGAATACATTTTGTTTATCCAAAGGCTCTTTTCTTATTCATTGACATGAAGAATATTTGTTTGACTGAATGATACTGTATTTGGATTTGAATGTGTGGAAGAATTATGTAAATGATTGTATGCAGGCGAATTAGAGCTGAGTAACTTTGTGGCAATCAAGTTTACAACTGCAGTTGTTGTGAAACCAGTGAAAATTAAACAGCATGTTTTATATATTGCCACATCGTGAGAAGAATCCAGAATAAATTCTGGAAAGTACATGTGGAAATCTGACACTTTCTCAGGTGTCTGTGTGCCTATGCAGGTAGCTTAGACAACACATTTTGTGACACTCACCATGCACTAAAGTCACAATGCACTAGATAAAATGTAAGTCAATGCATATGCAAGCATTCATCAATAATCCTCAGAAATGGTATCCCACTATAGCAGATCTTGCAAAACAGTTTTGTGAGGAGCTAAGAAACTTTAAAATGTAGCTTTATACTGAACCAAAATAAGCCAAAAATTTCAATTTTTCCCTTAAGGTAAATTAATTTGAATACAATTTGGCATCTCTCAAGTGCTGCATTTTCTAAAAAAAATTTTTTCTCTGATTTTTTTTTTTTTAATACTAAAATACCAAGCTTTTAAACACTGAAATGAGCTCCAAAATGAGGTTTTGTCATACATGATTAGTCATTATTACATAGGACTATCTAGGCAGATGAAAGAATATCACTTGAGTGTCTCCAGACTACTGCTGAAAGTGTTGCATTCTCTTCCTTCAAAGCCTTGTCCCTGATGTTCCAATCCAGCAAGAATTGTGCACATAAACTCCTTCACCACATTTTTTTATATTGACAAAGCACACTGAAATCTACTTCATGCACACTGAATAGCCTATGTAGAAAATGTATTTTGAGATAATATTCAATTAATAATATTCATAGAATTTGGCCTCTACAGCATCATCTACAAAAAGAATCCTCTGTTTTTCTAGGACCATACAAAAAGAAAACAAGTATAGTATCAATGTTTTCTCCCTGAGCACTACTAACATTTCCTGGACAATGTTTCAGTTCAAGACTACCATATGCCTCTAATTATTTACTGATTAGAATTCTTGCATGAGCCATTATGTTTCTACATTCTAATTTTGCTGTGGAAGGTTGTAGGTTCCGTTCAGATGTAAAAGGGCTTCTAAACAAATGCTTTTATGTCATCTGATGTCAGGAAAGCTAAAAAGAAGTTGAATCTTGCATGCCGTCCTGCACAACATGCTGACATACAGATAATTTAACTGCAGTTCAGTCCCTTTTTTAAAACATGCTAATTACTTCCAAACACTGCAAGCAGAGCTCCTGGGATTGTCTGAAAATTGAGAAGTGGGTCGAAGCACCACCCAGAGACACTGGCCTCAACAGACAGTAAAGTTCCCTTCAATGAAAGGGAGACAGCAACCACTACGTTACCAAATTTATCTGGAGTCATTGTAGGTAAGAAAAATGCTTCTTCATGCTGCAGAAATGTTTGAGATGTTTCAAACTTAAATGGGAAAGAAAATGCTGAAAGTTCATTTGCCCATATCAGAGATACTGGGTTTTCTGTTCCCTTCAGAAGGGAGTCTCACTTATATTCTTTTCTTTATGGAAGTAGTTTTGATGCAGGGAGTAGAGCAACTTAACCTCAGTGACACCCCCATGCAAGATGAATCATCGTCTTTGTAATTGTTTGCTTCCACTTGCAGAGCCTCACACCTATTGTGCAAGGGCACCTGGGAAGGTAGGGACAGAAGGCAAGCACACCTGGAAAAGGTGGAACTTGTGCACATTCAGGTCCCTTAGGTGGTCTTGAACCTGATCTTCTCTAAATGGGTATTAAATGGGCATTTTCCCAGTCCCTGCCTTTGGACTCTGAACTGGGCAACATGACTGGAGCACTTGCTGGTGAAGACCAAAGCAAAAAATTGTTGTTGAGTATCTCAGTCTTGTACATGTCAGTCGCAGACAGGTCCCCCGTTTCCCACCGATCAGGGAGGGTACAGTTTTTTTCTCTTCCTTTGTTGTCCTAAGTACCTGAAGAAAACCTGTTTGTTATTTTTTATTTCTCTAGCCAGGTTCAGCCCCAGGTGAGCCTTGGCTTTCCTGATTCCCTTCCTGCACCCTGACTTTTTCTCTTCAGTATTTCATTTTATCTTCAATTTGCTTTAACCTACAGCTGTGTCATCCTTTTTTTTTTTGTTTCCCCAGGAAACATCTTCTATGTATCATACAGTCTCAAAAACCCCCACGCTTTTTGTTCTGTTTTATAGCAATCAGCTGTCTCAGAAAAGACAGGCAGCAACTTTGCTTTTTTTTCCAATTTATTTCCTATTCAACATATCCCTTGGGATACAAATAGCAAAGTACCAACAACTTCAATAGCACAGGTTAGAGTAGATAAGGATCTGGTGTACAGATGGGGCTTTCATCTCCAACCTCTTTCATTCCAACCTCTCCCTCTTCCCTTAGAAGGAAAAGGGAAAGCTATTGAACTTTAGACTGTCCAGCACTGGCAATGACCAGCTATTGCAAGAGTGACTCTGCAGGTCACACTGCTTCAAGATACAAGAGAGATCTTTTGCTTTATTTCCAGTGAAAGAGAAATTTAGTAGGAAAGTCCATCCCTTCTGAATACAGTAACTGAGAAAGGTGTAAAAGCTAAAAGAAGGATGAGCTAATAATGCCACCATAAGCAAGGCTAATGCTGGAACAGAGATAACATGAGTGACGATTCCTGCAAATCTATCCCTGCTCCAATTACAAGGCACTCTACACAGTATGGACTGCATCACACCAACTAATGGGGCAATTGCACTGTTTGGGATGCTTTCAGGGATGTAGTGGCTTTAATTCTATTTTGTTGTACCTTTTATTGAAAAACTGATTTCAGGCATCAAATACTGTAATGTTTTGCTAGTCTCTCCTGAATTTGGGGGTTAGGGATCCCATTGGTCAGAGTATGAGATGGACACTGCTGAATGTTTCCCTGATCCAACAGTCAGACTAAACCTACTTTCAGAATACCTGAAAAAGTTTCTGGATCATCCTGATCCTGTAGCACATTCACATGATGACAGTACACAGGTAGTGTATTTAACCCTGTACAGATAAAAAATCCTCACACCCTAGGAAGGTGAGAATTCTTCATAAAAACACATTTAAAAACCTGACTTTTTAAACTTCTTACAAATATCTTTGGCTCAGTTTACAACCCTGCAGTGACATCTCATGGCTCCATGGTAGTTCCAGAAGCGAACACATGCTGTCAAAGAAAACAGACAACACTGAGGAATACAAGTATCTACATGTAGAAAACTGGCTAGCTGGCATTGCTGTGGGATGATCTAACCCCATTAGTTGGTAACACCAGATTCATTTATCCTGCCAAATAAAGCTAATACAAAATGCTGCTTGTTACAGGGCATGTAGAGGGCTGGGAACCCTTGACACAAGAGCCCTCTGCTCTCCCTTGGAGAAGAGAGGCCTGAGGGCAAGACGATCTTCCCCAGAGATAAGCAACCTTCCTCTGGGTCTTGTGGAGAAAGTGAACCACCCCCAGCATGCCTTGTTTCTATATGGTAATACCCAGTACCCCGTTGGCTAGTTGGTTTCTACCCCACCCCCTGCCTACCCCATATAACCTCTGCCCCCTAGCCCTGATGCAGGGAGCCTTGTCCCTGGCCACCCCTTCACAGGGATTGCTGGACAATGAAGGCTACCTCTGGGGAACTGCTATACAAGGCTCCTGTCTCTCTATTGGAAGGTCGTGGCACACCGGGTTGTCTACCCCCGGCCTCCTTGGAAGCAACAAGGGTACCTATGTCTGTTTGTACACAGGTTGGCATCCCGTGTCAAGGATGCCAGTTTTAAATAAAAGGATGGAATGGATGTGGAGAATAAAAGAACAAGAAACTAGGCAGGGGTTAGTGAAGCTAAGGAGCAGGGTCAGAGGAGCAGCAGCAGCTGCTGGAAAAATTGATTCCTACCCTTCCTAACACAGACAAGCTATCATGCCAAGAGGTTGATGCCTTAGGTAGCCACCTGTGTCAAGCAAAAAAAAAAAAAAGTCAGACAGTCTCTTACGTTAAGAAGCCTGGAGCCATCACATGAATATCCTTTCAGGGAGCTTTACACCTGCATTGCAGAAGCCAGCAAGAAGTGAAATAATACCATGTCTTAATAAAGTTGAGATTTTCTTATGAAGAAAAACTATTAAAATGTGTTGGGGTCTCCTCCCCCGCCGTGTAGACCTGGGAGAGGGGCCCTGAGGGGAGACACAAGGTTTCCCTGCCCCTGGTCAGCCTCATTCCCCATTGGTTGGTTTGTGTTCCCCTGCCTGGGGAAGGACCCTCGGGTCCCGTGATTGCCTCAGTTCCTCGGCAGAGCCCCAGCCATGCGGCTGGAGAAATAAACATCTCTGAAACATCTACCAAGAATCCATCCATATGTATTTCTTTTCCACGGGACTCCTGGTTTGATATATGCATGTTACAGTAATCCCCACTGTAACAAAAATGCTCAGTCAAAACTGAGGACTAAACCCATTCCAGTCTAACCAATCACTGCATCACTATACCTTTTCAGAATTTAACGCAAGATCAGTCTTTATTCCTTAATAAACTCAGAGCACAATATAATTCTCCAGGTTGAAAGAAAACTACTATATAATTTATTTTCTTATTATCAATAGCAAAGCTTGGTCTCTTGGGAACCTGTTTTGGTTTTATTTTCGCATTGCTGGGAACATTAAGGTACTTCATAGATGGAAGCAAACTGGGGAGATGGAGGGAAAGAAATAGGCAGGCTTACCTCATTGTAGCTGAGGGTAGTTTTTGAGCACAATACATTTTTTGTGTGATTATTTTTAAAGGGATCAAACTCAGGCTTATGGTAAAAATTCCACTGTCCCAGCATGCCACCCTTGCATCTTAAATTTTTTACTCCAGTGGCTTAAATCTTCATCATGTCTTCAGGGTCTTGATCTGAATACGCATGCACTGTCTAGAAGAACACACAGTGAGCTCTAAATAGGCTCTACTCCCAGCTGATTAATTTTGTTTCCTACTACAGATACTGAAAAGTCTGAGTATTTCAAACCAGGAAATGCGAAAAGTAAAACCTCAAAAGCTTTAACACTGAAAAGAAATAGTATAAACTTTATATGTTTTTCATGCATCTGCATGAACTCTACACTCCTGGCTTTTGACACAGGTCATCGCTGAAGTCAAACCTTGCTGTGGCAATTTTGATATTTAGCAACAATTACTGGGATTTCAACTAGACGACGCATAAAGAAAATCCTCAAAGACACACCCATCTTCTACGGAAATATGCTTTCCTCCTCTGGCAATCACCAGTTTTCATACAAAAGAAAGGAAATTAGAACATCTGGCAAAGTGAACTTTGCTATGTTCATAAGAATAGAGGGTTTATTGAGAGCTATTATAAACTGGAATACTTTCCAGTTGACTGCTACATAAAGATGAGATCAGGTTAATAAAACACGCACAGTTGCACAACTTTACTATTTTTCTTGATTTCCCTTTATTGCTTCATAACACATATTACTCTCACCTAAACATTAATTTTCTTTGGTTTTTACTTCTGTTCTTGTGCCATAATGTTTTATTTTGAAGATTTTGAGCGTAACTTTATTGCAGGGTGTCACATGAGACACATAAAGAAGAAGCAATGTTTGCATTTGACTGGACAACTCAGATCCTTCAAGCCCATGTGTTTCTTTTCCTGCACTTTTTTCCCTCATATGATCAAATTCCCATGTCCCCACTGAAGTAAAGTAATAGTGATTTCAGAAATCAGCAATAACTCTGCAGATTCATCCAAGTACAAAGCAGGCTAAAGAAGATAAATAAAAGGTATGGAAAGACATCTAAGTATAAAGTGACTACCCAGACTAGTGGAAAAAAATAGATGGCTAAGTAAAGATATGATGGGTGTTTATAAAGCCATGAACAAGTTGGAGACAATGGCTCTTAAACAAAAGGACAGGATATCAACTGAAGCTAGATGCTGGCAGATTCACAGCAAGCAAAATGGAGGCTCAAGCATTGGGTGCTTAAGTTGTGGAAAGCTTTGCAGCAGGGTATTGGGATTGCAAAGACTTGAGATAAGCACAAAGAGGCAATGAATTGATAGTAAATAAATCATAAGGCATTAAAAATCCACCTTTTAGCTCCCAGCTCTCTGATCCTAGAGCATTACTACATTTCTGCTGTGACCTTTTACTCTTCTCTCACACAGACTTCCAGGGAGGGTGGAAAAATTATTTGAAAAAATTTTGATAAACCAAGGATCTGAACAATTTATCATCATACAGAACACAAGGATTCCTCTTAGAACTCAAGTTAAAGATTGTTGCAGAGAGCCTGAAGTTCAGCTCTAACAACAGGATCCACTTTAAAAAAAGCATATGCACATGTCACTTGTAAAACACAGCAGAAAAACTATTTCCTGCAAGAAACACTGGGGATTTTTGCCCAAAACAGTTATAACTTCCAGGCTGCTCCAGTTCCAGTTCTAAACTGCTTCTTTGTTTTTAGGCAGCAAAACAGTCAAAGAAATGTTCATTCACCAATACTGTTGGAGGTCCAAGTTCTGTTTTCCAGACCATGTTCACTGCCAACTTCCTTGCCTGCAGTACTTTAAAAATAAACAAAGCACAGGAATTGTCTTAGTTCTGAGGGACATTTTCATATCATCATTCTGTTTACTTGTCTGAGGCAGACACAATTTCTTTGAAAATCAAATGCCTTATTTCCTTTTAACTTTAAAACATTCAATGTATAAGTAAAAACATAATGAAAATGAGACCGTCACATGCAAAGCCACTACCATGTGGAAAGGTTGTAGGATATGACAGCCAGATCAGAAGTGACATTTCCAGGTCATGGTTTTCTGTTCTTAATTCCTTCTGATTGTACTTGGCCATTTAGCTCAGAGCAGACATGCTGTAACAATGCAGATTACAAAACCTACTACATACTAGACTTTATTCAGTGTTATTTTATCACACCGTTAAATACTGCATAATGGTCTCATCCCACAGGACTAAAGGGAGACTCTGGTTACTTGCAGGAGAAAAAAATAATAGTTGGTTTTTCATTTGAAAAACGGACTAGATTTTTTTTGCATGCTTTTTTTTTATTAATAGCTGGAGAGTTATGGTTAGGTTAAGGGATTCAAATGTAGTGTACCTATAATTTCTCTTGTTCCAGCTGTACAAACACTTATGCCCATGAACAACTTAATCCTAGTGAAATTTTCAAGGGTAAAGTAAAAATTTAAGATCTGCAATAACTGAATGAGGTCCACCATTACATACACATTGGTATGCTCAGGACTTCAATGTCATCTTTTTTCCTGCTGCATTCCTATGCAATATAAATGGCATTATTTTAGCACTCATCGGGGAATCTGTCTGCTGCCTGCCTATTTACTGCTTACAATAATGTGTCTGGCCTCCTTCAAAAACAAAAACAAATCATGTAATTTGATGATTGATGAAATCATGTCATTTGACTTAAAAATGGAAAAAATCTGTAGTAAAAACTGGCTTGGCTGAGCACAAGTGTATTTATGCACACAGGGAAAGATAGGGAAAGCTGAACACTTGGTATCTACTTCAAATGCTATCAGATTAGTTCTCTGTGTCAATTCAAGAGGAAAAACTTTCTCAGAAAAGTGACAATTACCAAGGTGGGTCTAAACACTCTTGGAGCAATTGCACTCCATCCTCCCATTACAATTCTTCTGAGTAGTTTTTCCTCATCCTTTCATATACATTTCCACGTTCCTTCATAAACATTTGTTCTTTTCACCTAGATTTTATAGCTTAAGGACATGAAAATATTTTTACCACAAAGCTATCTCCAAAATTCAGTCAGATGTCATTAGTACAGTAATGAAGTTCATTCGTGAAGGAAAAGGTTCTTCAAGCATCCAATATCTTGCTCACCCTGGAAGACAGTTATAAAGAGTGTGGTTATTTGATGAAATCCTGCAAGAATGTACTTTAATGGAGAAGCGTTACTTTAATTAAAACAATATTTTAGTTTTTAATTAGAGTAAGCACATCAAGCAAAATAATCAGAATGTTTACAGACCAATTTTATTAGTGGTATTGGCAGGAGGATAAACTACCCAGTCCTGTATCAAACCATCTTAGTTATAATCCACAGAAACCATTACTGCGATCCCAAGGATTTGCCAAAAAACTCAGCCTCCCCACAGTCCACTGAGCTGACCTTTTTAATCAAGTCCAACTGATGTGAATGTTCTTCAAACTTTCCCCATTCCATTTCCATACTTAGACAAAAGTTGAAATTTAACCCATTTAGATCTATATTTATTAGAAGTGCTAAACTTGCTAACAAATCAGAGAGAGCAATCAGAACCTGAGTACAATGTGAGATTTGGGGGGGTGGGGGAGGGCATGAAAAAGGTAGTCAAGAGTGACCAATCAAGCACCTGAAAGGTACAGTCTCAATTAAGAGTGCAATATGCAATCAAAATTCCTGTTTGGGAAGGTCAAGTGCAAACTCAATGAACAGTTGCCCCGTGTACATTACCCTCTAAAAGACAAAATGCACAAAGCAGTTTTACCTTCTCACTGATCTCACTATCTAGAATTGCTTTCACACAGTACTTGGCACAGTGCAGCTGATATACATCAAGTTTGGAACCTTAGTTTTGCTGGCAAAATGGCAAAAATACATTCTTACACGAACCTCCTTCCAACAGGAGAAGGCAACACTCCTAATACCCAAACCTTCATGAGAACAGCAGCCACAAGAACATACCAGCTGTACATGAAGGACAACCCACAGGAGGTATCAGCGGTTTCTGACCTATGTCCCCTTGATCACCAACAAGGGTCTTCAACAAAGGTCTTCCCTGCAGCTTCAGCAATATCAGCTGAGGCAGCAGGGATTGTTTCCTTCTGCAGCTGTGGCTTTAGTTCAGCTCATAAACTGCACTCCAGGGTACACCCTCTGCAAATAGAAGAGGGTAACCCTAGAAAGGGAACTTGAAATCCATGTATCCTCTATATGGGTCTTGTTACCCTCCAACAGGTTTTCAGCTGTGCCTTACATATGTAATATCCAGCAGTAACTAATCCAGTCCAACTGACTGCCTTAATTTTACTGAGTTGCCTGTTAACAAATCTGAGGAGGAAAAATCCTTATTTGTAATGATCTCTTATTTCTCTTCAAGCTGATCCCTTTATGAGTACACTGGGTATAAAGAACAGGGTTGTGGTAGTGGTGGTGGGGTTGCAGAAGTGGCCTCAGTGAAAAGAGGTTTGGGGCTGCTCTGTGTCAAACACAGCTGACCCAGCAATGGACCCACCACAGCCTAAAGCTGAGCCAGCCAAAGTTTGTCAAACCTCTCTGAAAATAAGGGCAAGAAAGGGCAAAAAAACGAAGACTGAGAGGACCAGTGTATGGTATCAAAAGAGCAACAGGGTCACAGTAGGAGGCACTCCATGCTGGAGGAGGTACAACCCCAAAGGGACTACAATCAGTGGAGAACCCACACCTGAGCAAAGCACACAAGTAAATGCAGCAGAAGAATAGAGAAACAAGGAGCAGCAAAGAGAAACTGCTACATACTGACCCCTAACTCCTGCATCATACATCACCCTCTCTTAACTTGTACCAGTAACAAGAGGGGAGGAGAGGTGTCTGAAGTGAAGCCTGGAAAAGGGGGAAAAGAAGTGTTTTCACAAAGTGTTGAAATGCTTGTTATCTTTGTTTCCCAGTGCCCAAATCACTAACTAAATGTTTATGTTAATGGACAATAAATTAATTTAAATTCCCCAGCTGGAGTCTGTTTGTAAACAGTGACTGGTGAATGATTTCCTTGACTTTATTTTGATTCATGAGTCTTCTCACTCCTGTTCTTCTGTTTTCTCTGTTCCTCCCCCAGCCCTGCCCTGATGTGGAGGTAGAAGTGTGAGAGCTTGGCTGCCAGCTGAAGCCAACCCATCACAACGAGGAATGTGTCTGGAGTTTTAAATGTTTTATTACCTGGGAGTACAGATTTGACAGCACAACAGGCTGTTTCAGTAAAGGACTTGGTTGATTAAATTCAAGTTTCTTGCAAATAACATCATTCATGCTAATTAAAATGCCTTCATCAGAAATGAGAAAATAAATAGCACCAAAGGAACACTTTAAAAAAAGGCCCTTCTCACCCAATCCATAGAGTCTGAATTTTAATTTTTCTTCAAAAGGAAATTAAAAATCAGCCAATACTAGCCCTTTAGGGGTTGCTTCTGGTAACAAATTTGGTATCCTATAGAGAATAAGGCTTTCTTTACAAAAATGTTTTTCAACAGATGACAGAGACACACTTGAGCATCTATTATATAACTTTTCTGTCCTTGAAACTGAGAAAATTAACTAGGGCTATGCTAAATATTTTGATATATTGTTATCAAGATATATTTCTCTCTTTTCTTACCTCTTTCCATAGTAAGGATTACAGTCCCTGTCACTATGACTGTTGTTTCTAAACAGATGCCACTAAGTACAGCCTAAAAAGCTGAGAACCAGTGTTTTAAAAGTGTGAGGAGGAACACTTTGCATTTAGAAAATTTTATTACTTTTTGCAAGAAACTAACTAAGAATTTTAGAGGACTGCAATAATCTCTGCTGAAACTGTGTTACTTACTAAAAAAAAAATCTACAAAATCTATAGTAACATGATTTTATATTTCATACCACTATTTCTCTAGTGCTTGGGGGTAGGGGGACCCAAAATTTTGGGCCAGACTGGATGTTTGACTGCAAAAACCAAATCTAAATCTCTGTGACAGAGTCAAGAAAACTTCAAAACCAAAATTAACTCAAGCAACTTCAACACACACACTCGTAGCTAAACCAGAGCCAAACTAAAAATGTATTTTTTCAATTTCTGTTCAACCATGCAAAAAATTCTAGCTTCAATCTAACCATAGATGGACACCTAGTGGTAAAATATAATTGATTCCTTTTTTGAAATAGTTTCATAAATCCAAGCCCTATGAATAGAAGGGATTTCCAGCATATTAAAAATTAAAATACTATATACAAACTTAAAGGCTTTATTTTCTCCTGTGCTTTCCCTGCCTTCTTATTTTCATAAAAGTAACACGCAGCAATCAGAGGTCTGGGTTCATATTCAGAAGCCTTTAATCAAGGAGAATTAAATTTTGTAGCAAAAAGAGTTTAATATAATCAATAAGTAGGGGTTCAGGCCTGAAAATACAATACTTAGCCCATGTAACAACAAATTTGTGGTACTTTGCACAAAAATAAGCCAAGATTATTTAGTCTGTTTAAGAAAACATTTTATGCACTAGAGAATATAAACAGGTTTGCTCTGGAACAGCCAAGCAAACCAGTCCCATAAATATAGATATAAGGAGTTGCTCCTACATAGCTGAAAAATATAGGCAACATTTGCCTAAATTATTGCAAAATCCATCTAACACTTGTGTATACAGGTTCAACAAGTTATTGATGAAACAGATATTGATATTCAGTGATGTTCTGAGCAAACAGCAGCCATTCCTTAGAGAGCTACTTTACCTTCCTTAGCTTGTCACTTCGCTCCCTGCCTCTAAGTCCCAGATCTCCCCAAGTCTTTAAAATACTAACCATCACATGTCTAAAAGAAATTAACCTGATAGTTACTGTACTGAATCAAACTAGAAAACACAAACCTACAAATTTTTAATGTAGAATGAAGAGATTATTCAACGTACTTCAGTGACTAAAATAATATAAATGACATGAAGGGGGAGGGGGCCAATACAGTGATTCGTTTTATTTATTTTACAGTAGTGATAATTACCATATTCTTGCTGTACTTGGAACTAAAAATAGCAAGAGATTACCTATAGTCTGACTAGACATGAAACAGCACAGTCCATGGAAGCAATGAGAGAACACTGTCCTGGCTAAGCAATAGTGTCAAAATATGAACAGCATCTCATCTAGAAGGTTTGGAAAGCAACTTGTAAAAGGAGAGCACTAGGGAAAGGATAGTCTCTTATGTCACTCATAAGAGAGTAGAAATCTGGAAGACAGTTCAATACAGTACTTAAAGTTTCCCACACAGAGCTCTTCTTTAACAAGTAGAGGAAAAAGTAACCATTGGTAAAATATATGGGATCCTGGTTCTTAAAATGGTGTAGGGCGAGGCCACTATGAAACACGAAACAGCATATCCAACTTCTGCTTCTGAACGAAGTGGTCACCTACTGCAGAAACTCAGAAAAAACCTTAAAATGGCAAGAAATAATAAGGAGAAGAGCCAGTGCTGCATTAGAGTATGAAATTTGGGAGAAAATAATCCCCCTTGCATTTCACCTAGTCCTTAGAGATCTGAGGGGCTGGGTGCGGCTAGGCTGAATTTCTGATTGTAAGCAATTTGGCCCTATTAGTCTAGTCATGTTCAATAAGAACTTTCACAATCATAGATTCATTACTGGTCTGGTCTATTGAAGCAAGAGAAAAAAGGATTTGGAATAGCCATTGATAAATGCACTTACTGTATTAGTGATAAATATATCAAGGCTAGCTAGCAATTAATTAAACTAAATTAACAATTCAAGCTAAAGTAACAAATTCAGCTTTTCATTAAGCTGAACTTCACTGTTAATTAGCTTGGTTTCACCAGGATATGCTCTGACACAGTCAGAATCACAAATCTTACCAAAAAACACCTACCTGTTTTGGGGAGGACAGAGGAGCAAGCCCATCAGCTTGTCTGTGAACTGGGGTCATATTGTCATCCTCTACATGGAGGATTCCAAATGTCAGTGTTATATTTTTGGGTAAATGGGGGTGGGACTATAGTCAAATATAATTGGTCAAATGTTGTTGCTGTCATAGGTGGGGGGGGGGGCCAGACCCTTTCTCATTTTGATATTGATGGGCATATTTTTTCACACATAAAGGAAGGATAATGAGGGATTTGCTTACCTTTGGTCAAGCTGAGCTATAGGACTTACAGATGAATCAAAGGCAGAATAGAACCTTGACACTTCAGCATTGCTTCCACCCCGCAAAAAGTCAAAGCAGCAGGAAAGGCTGTCTGACCTCTGCCTGCTAGTCTACTCCCACCAGCATGTTAAAACCATATATCATTGTCTCCTCAAACAACCAGATTCATACTTCTATCAAGGCCTGTTACACCTGGGTAAGGGGGATTCCCATCCCAGAATCAACACCCCTGTACAGAGGTGTCAGTGCTCTTCTGTGCTTCACTGAGACAACATGTGGGCTGTGGGGCCTGTGCTTCACCCCACATATTGAGTCATTAAGCCTTGCTCTAGCCAGGTGCAAGACAAGCAAGTGCCTCATCTCACGTTGGCTCAACCAGCCTCAACAATTCTCCACAGCAAGCCTGGCAATTTTCCACAGCCAGTGATACAAATACTCTGGTTTGTGAAAGCCTACTACAGAAAGTTGTGCAAGGATCTCTCCTGGGTATATAGTAAACAGCCTGTGAAATTAAATGCTGTTAAATCACAGGGGAAAAAACACCACATTAGGTACATAATGGCAGATGCTAAACCATCTATCCTTTCTCAGAAAAGCCGAGTCATTCTGGAGAGTACTCAGAACTTCAGTCAATGCTAAGCAGTGGTTAAAAATGCAAATAGAGCGTTAGGAATCATTATGAAACAGAAGAAAACAATGCATAAGGATACAAAATTAGTAAGACAACTCTAATACTGCACATCATTCCAGTCACTCCATGTGAAAGCAAACAATGTGAGATTGAAAAGAGAATGTATGACAAACAAAATGTTGGTAGAAAGAGATAGTAAAGAACACAAATTTATGGGCAAAATAAAAGATGTGAGTGATAGGATCATAATTTAATCATATAAGCAGGGGAGAAAGTGTGAAAAAATGCACCAAGAAACAGCATGGGGGTTGGTTTTTTTTTCGGGCTTTTTATTTTAATGGAATGTTATACAACAAGTTTAAACATTCCCTCAAAATATTTTGAATGCCAAAATCAAAATGTGCTAAAGCAACAATTAGACTAATTAACTGAAAAGAAACCCAGCAAGTAGTATCAGAGGCAATAACGTGAGTTCAACTCACAGGAAGCTGAGACAAAACATTACTTTGACTTTATCCTATTCTTGTACTCTTTCAACAGGCATCAAGTATACTCCAGTCAGAGGAAGAAAGGACTAACTCCTGTTCTGACTCTGTATTGCTGCAACAGAGTGAAAGTAGTGTGAAAAACGAGGTTCACTCTCCTGTGAGAATTTAAAAAGTTTAATATAAAGACAATAAGAGACACATAAAATAAAGCAAAGAGGTAACAGCCGGGTGCCTTGGCGCTCTGTCAAGAGCACACCTGATGCTCAGGGATAGTCCTTTTTTATACCATTTTTACTGTCTGTTCTTTATGCATATTCAAACTTTTCCAAGAGCTGTTCTGCATGGCCCCTCCTTGGTTCCGCCTTTTTAGAGCATGCATATTCTTCTGCCTTGCGGTTTTATTTCTTTTGATTCTTGGGCTTGGCTTCACCAGGTGGGAGTTGATAGTAGCGTGGGCCTCTTAATTCCCCACAGTCAGGGCTGATTGCAGCTTTGGGCCTCTTTGCCCCCCTGGGCAGAGCGGTGATAGCGGCTCTGGGCCTCCCTGGGCCCCCATTCTCCGGGTGGAGTAGCCTTTGGGCCCCTTTGTTCTCTGGACAAAGTGTTGATTTGATTTGCAGCTTCTAGGGCCTGATCCTCTGCTCGCTTGGAGGTTATCTTACTTGCTCACACTTGCTAATATTCTTGCTAAAAAGAAAGAAAACTACATCCACACAGCAAAAGCATTTCTAACATTATATAATCTCTACCTTAATACTTGCGAGAAGCCAATATTACGAGATATGTTTATAACAATCCCCCCTTTTTCTATTTCATAAATCATTTGGCTTGAGCAATAATTCTTTTTTTCTTGGCTTCTAATGCCCGTTCATTCTTTTCATAGATCAATTTGGCTTCGTCGAGAGGGTCTTTTATATCACTTTGTCTTTTTAATACCATAATTTTTTGTGCTGTTGCAGACATAGCCAACTTTGGGTCAGTAGGCATTGCCACAACTTGCATGCCTTGAACTACGCTGGTGATTAGCTGAATAAAGCAGGGGATCAAGCAAGGGAGAAATATTAGACCAGCTGTAGCACATAAGAGGAAGAAACCTAGCTTCTTCTACCATTCTTTCTCTAATACGCCATCTTACCAGTTAGCAGTCATTATTGATTCTCACTTTTGGACTGGTACATGGGCTATTTTTCTGATATTGTTGGCGGTATCTAGAATGGCATCTCCATTGTCATAGATTTTTAAACAACAATCTGATGTATTAAACTTCTCACATACACCCCCTTCTTCAGCCAATAAATAGTCTAAAGCCAGCTTATTTTGATATATTGCAGCTTTGGTTTGGCGTTGCTGACTGACTCTTAATTCCATAGCCCCAGCTGTTTCATTGGTTATGATCTCTACAAGAGCTTGGAGTCTGATGATACAATTTAGCATGTAAATTGGGGTTCAATATCCCCAACTTCCATCTTGTGCCCAGGTAGCTGGCCCATATGTTTCTAATATTCGTTCAGGGGGCCATTCCTCATCTTTCCATTTTTGAAATCCTCCAATCAAATCTCTTTTATTTCTTTTGAAGTCTTCATAGACAGGTATTCCTAATTTATCTCCCTCTGGTTGTGGCAAAAGGAAAAACCCTGGTTGAATGATTCCTAGGGTACAACTCCCTTTCCAATGTGAAGGGAGTCTCAGGTATGCCCTTCTCCCACATATCCAAAATAAGCCATCCAGTGCTTTCCAATAATTGTCTTCTTGTTGATTTATATTTTCCCAAAATTTTGATATTTCTGGGATTTCAAAATAGGGATTTTTCCCTGTGTCGTTATATTGAAAGAGTCCAATTTCATTATCATATACACAGTCCTTTGTTTTTGTCTGAGCCCAATACCAAGTTGGTTTTTCTGGGACCCACCACGTCGAAGTTTTATTACTTACTTTATACCTTTTACAGGGAGTGTTTCCTACTTCATTAAGAAAGTTCTTCCCAGTTCACCAGAGGCATTCTTCCCCTATCACTGTTGAACTTAAAATCCACCTCTCAGGTCGGTTCCCCCCTCTTATATTTGTCCGGTTCCATTTAAGGAGTTCTACTGGGCCTATGCTGCTACCTTTCCATGGCCATTCTTCTGTCATTAAAGGCCCTCCACAGACCCAACAGTTGGTTATGTTAAGTTCCTTACCTATCCTCTCCCCCAATTCCACAAACAGGTTCTTTCCCAACGTTGGGGTATCTTTTTCCTCTTTTAATTGTTGTTTAAGCTTTGCATATAGGTCTTGACGTGAGGTGAGTATAGGGCGAGGTTGCTGTGCTGGCTTTGTATTTTTACTTACTACTTGTTCTTTTACCAAATCTTGGACTGTTCCCCTGGTGGCAGCTGTGGAGCAAATCCATTTTTCTCCTTTTGGACAATTACTTCCTAGTCTGTTTCCACTTGTTCCTAAATTTTCTGTAATCCAATATTTTTCCCCTTTATGCATGCAAATACCTAATTTGGATGAGTCATAACAGTGACTGTTGATATGGGTATGAGTAATAAGAAAGAAGCCCCGGTGTCTTTCCATGTAAAGCTTTCGATAGCATTTGTAACATGGTCTTGCCGGTGTCCCAAAAGGGACTAGGATAAGTGACAAAAGAAGGAATAACAGAGGTCCGGCATGGCTTATACTCCCACCTCCCTTGCCTATGAGGTTGCAACCCATAGCAGGTGTATTGGATCTTCTCGGTGGCGAGTACAGTGGCCAACCCGGTCTTGCCCTCTATTTCCTTGTCACTTCCCTTTTTGTAGCTTTTAGGTAAATCTCTTCTGGCACTTCTTAACTGTAGTATCCCACTGTATCTCAGGTATTTCCCATTCAACAGGCACTAGTAATTCCCATCTGCAGAGCAAAGTTATTACTTCTGTTACTTGTAATTCTGCCTGGATAGAGGGTCAATTCTGTGCTTGACACTCCTTACAACTAGGACATCAATGGTGTGAAATGCCAATTTTCCCACAGATTAAACACTTATATTTGACCTAACTGGCATGCCCCATGTTAGAATGATTCAAACAGGGTATATGATGTGGCACTGATGGAAGTTGTGATTCTCTCCCTTCTAAATACAAGTCACAGGCTGGAATCAGAACATGAGAATCCCCTGTTTGATACAGTCCCCAACCCTCCCGTTTGAAGAGGGAATATTCCTCTCCAAGATGTCTTAGAATTTGTCTAGGGGGCACTTGGCTTTACTTCACAGTTAGGTGTGATTCTTTGCCCATCCTTTGGATTATTTAGATTGTTCCAGTTCATTGCCACCTGGTCTCCGTTTAAGAGTCAATTTGGTATCACCTGGTTTGGATATTACAGTCCATTCTTCAGGTTCTTTTACAGGTCCTTTGACTCTGCTGGTGTGGATCCACCCTCGTTCCCTGGTCTAGACTGCAGCCTCGGTTGTTAGCAGTGCCTGAAAAGGACCCTCCCATTGTGGAGTCGAAGATTGTTCTTTCCATGTTTTTATTTGTACCCATTCCCCTGGATGGATAGTATAAATTTTGAACTCCAAGGTTGTGGTTTGAGGGATCACTCCTTTCATCCGCAAATTTTCAAGTGTTCTGGCAATTATGGTGACATATTTTCTGACACTTACTTCCCCTACTTCATAAGTGGCTGTTTCATGTTGAGTGGTAAGGAAGGGTAATCCAAACATCATCTCATAAGGTGATACTCCCAGGTCTGACCTGGGCTGTGTTCGGACTCTCAACAGAGCCAAAGGTAAGCACTTTATCCACAACATTTGAGTTTCAATCATTAATTTTGTCAAAGTTCTTTTTAAAGTCTGGTTCATTCTTTCTACCCGGCCTGAACTTTGTGGGTGCCAGGGGGTATGTAATTCCCATTTTATTCCTAAGGCTTGACTTATTTGTTGTAAGACTTTGGATGTAAAATGTGTTCCTCTATCTGGGTCTATTTTATTAACCATTCCATATCTGGGAATAATTTGTTCCAGAAGGGTTTTGCTGTTAATGCTACTACATTAGCTGTAGCTCTAGTGGCAGGAACTGCTTCTACCCAATGCGTTAAATGGTCCACTATTACCAATAGGAACTTCCATCTCTGTACTTGGGGAAATTCAGTAAAATCTGCTTGGATACTTTGGAATGGTCGCAGAGCTAACTCACAGCCTCCTACTGTTGTTTTTCTCATTATTTTCCTATTTACTTTTTGGCAAGTTATACAGTTCTCAGTTACTTGTTTTGCTACCCCAAAGATTCCAATACACCCATAATTTCTTAAAAAATGATCACACAAAGCCTGAGTACCCCAATGAGTTTTTTGATGCATATCTTCTAATATTCTCCTAGTGAGTGGCTTATTAAGTAACTGTCTCCCATCAGGGAGTTTCCATTTTCCAGACTGATCTTGTTCTCCCCCTCTCTTAGGTAATTCCTTTTCTTCTTCTTCACTAAATTTAGGGATTTCCAATTCTTCCCTCTCTGGGGTCAAGATTAACGTAATTCGTTTAGTCCCATTTTCTGCTGCATCTTTGGCTTCTTGATCTGCCAGATTATTCCCTCTTATTTCTGGGGTCATCCCTTTTTGGTGTCCTTTGATATGCACTACGGCTATTTCTTCAGGCAGTTCTAATGCCTCCAAAACTTCTGAAACAAGGCCTTCATGTATCAGTTCCTTCCCTTTTGAATTTAGTAAACTCCTTTCTTCCCAGATCTTTCCAAAGGTATGTATTACCCCAAAGGCATACTTTGAATCAGTATAGATGGTCCCCTTTTTGTGTGCTAAATGCTCCAGTGCTCTCTTTAGAGCGTATAATTGACAAGATTGCGCCGACCAATTTGAAGGTAGCTTTCCTTTTTCGATGGTCTGCATATTTATCCCATCGACTAAGGCATATCCTGACATTCTTTTTCCTTGCAAGCATCTGGATGAACCATCAACATATATTCTTTCCCCTTCCAAGAGGGCTTGTTCTGCTAGATCCTCCCGAACTTTTGTTTGGTATTGAATAATTTCCAAGCAATCATGTGCCAGGTCATCTTTTGGTTCCCCATACAGGAATTGGGCCGGATTAAGGCTTTTGCTCATTTCTATGGTTAAATCATTACTGTCAATCAGAATTGCTTCATATTTTAATATCCTGGAGTCTGTTAACCATTTTTCAGCTCTTTGATTTAGGACATTTCGGACCGCATGGGGTGTGTATACAATCAGTTTACTTCCAAAGGTGAGCTTACGGCTCTCCTCTACGAAAATAGCAGTAGCTGCTATGGCTCGAATGCATACTGGCCAGCTACGGCTTACTGGGTCCAATAACTTGGATAAATAAGCTATTGGTCTTCTCACCCCTCCCCATTCCTGGACTAAAACACCATGAGCTACTCCATTCTCTGCATTCACATATAAATAAAGGGGCTTTTCTAGTGAGGGTAAGCTCAGGGATGGTACTGAGGCCAGTTTCAACTTCAGTTTTTGGTCCATTGTATATTGTCTCCTACTGTTAATTTTTCATATAAAAATTTTACTGCTTGTGTATATCCTTTAATCCATAGTCTGCAATATCCCAGTAGCCCCAGCAGTTTCCTAACCTCCTTCTTTGAAGAGGGAGGAGGGAGGGATAAAATCCCTGTAATTCTTTCAGGACTTAGTTTTCAGCTACCTTTGCTTATCAGGTGGCCGAGATATTTTACTTCTGATTCCACAAACTGTAATTTCCTTTTTGATGCCCTTAGTCCATTTTCCCCAAGAAAATTTAGAAGTTTTATAGTAGCTTCTTTAACTTTAATTTCAACTTCTCCTGATATTAGAAGATCATCCACATATTGGATAATTTGTATTCCTGGGGGAGTGGGGAAGGTTTGTAGTATTTCTCCCAAGGCTTGCCCAAATAAATTTGGGGCCTCACAATACCCCTGTGGTAGTTTAGTCCATCTTAATTGGTTCTTTTTCCCCGTGTTTGGATCTTCCAATTCAAAGGCGAAAATATTCCGGCTTTCCTCTGCCAGTGGGCAAGCCCAAAAGGCATCTTTAAGATCCACCACACTAAACCACTGATGTTGAGGTGGAATTTTGCTTAAAAGACTGTAAGGATTAGGAACCATAGGGTAGCAGGCCCGTGTTCTTTTGTTTACTTCTCACTGGATGCTCAGTAAAAAAGAGACTCCTTGAAATAAAGGGCTCAAAGGAAAGTGTTTCCCTTTGGATGTGTTTCCCAAGGGATGTGTGAAATGCAGGATTGCCGAGTGACAGTGTGCAGAAATTCAGTCATTCTTTCTTTGTGGGAACTGCCCTGGAGAAGGAAGTGAGTGCAAAAGCCCCACAAGCCCTACAAAAGCAGATCCAAACAGGCTGCAGAGCAGGGATTGCTGGATGCAGAGTGGGAATTCTTTGTTCTTCTGGTGCATTGAAGCAGTTGCCATTAGGATTTTATTTGGTGATGCAGTCTCCTGAATTCCTTCTTGTCGGAGTGCCCTTTTTGGGGAAGGGGGCATCACTTGTGGAAGAATTCTCAAGTATCTTGGTTTAGGTAAAATACAGTAACTAGAGTATTTTTTATATTTTTTAGGAAAAAGTAGTGTGTAGACTTCCTTCGGAATAAAGTGCACTTGTTTAAATGTTTGAAAATCCCTATGTTGTGTGTGTCTGTCTGTGAGCACTCCTGTGTTTTACAGAACACGCTGCAGACTGTAAATAAAACTGCCAGAAAGGTGTTTAAGTCTTGTGGACTGAATGTACCATTGAATGGGAAAGTGAATAAATTATTAACCAGCAGTTGCTAAGTGGATGCTTACTGCAAATATCCGAAATCTTTGTGGTGTTTGTGTGCAGGTTTCAGCTGGAGTTGCCCTGGCATTGCCTCACAGAGGGGCAGGATTGCTCCCCAGCAAGTTCTCCAGCCAGAAGTCCCTCTGTATCCAGATTATTTTTTAAAAAAAGTTTCGTTTATCTTGGCTTTTTCTTTTTTTTCCTGCCCTTTCCGGTTACTTTGTCTCTCCATGTTCTTATTTTACAGATGAAGGCCTCCGCAGCCTGGCCAGAGCCGCAGCCTCCTTCATCTGCCGCTCCCTCACTTGCTGCTCTCGTGCTGGCTTAGGAATGTGATACAAACCCTGCTAGGCAGGAATTGTTCCGGGCCTGCTCTGTTTAATCCGTGCCGCTGCAAGCAAAGCTGCCCCTGCTCCTTTAGGGGAGCAATCGCTGCAGCCCGGCAGGAAAAGAGCCCCAGGAAAAGCTGTCCCCTTTCAAGGAGAAGCGCTGGGAGCAGAGGGGAGAGCGGGCAAAGGGAGCGACAGCAGCTGGGCGGGCGGGTCCGCATCAGCGCTGATCCCTCCGCGGGCAGGATCGCATCACAAATAGTCCCTCTGGGGATCACTCCGCGGTCGGGGTCGCATCACCGCTGATCCCTGCGCGGGCAGGACCGCATCACAAATAGTCCCTCCGGCGGATCACTCCGCGGGCGTGTCGCATCACCGCTGATCGCTCCGCGGGCAGGACCGCATCACAAATAGTCCCTCCGGCGGATCACTCCGCGGCCAGACCGCAGCACCGCGGGTGCCTCCGGCGGATCCCTCTGTTATAAATGGTATTGTGATGTTGGCTTTTCGCATGTTACGTCATTGTTATGAATGGATTGTGATGTTGGTTTTTTTCATGTTCCTTAATGTTAGAAAAGCTTTGCCTGGGTTCTGTAATGTAATGCTGTAGAATGTCTGTAGTTTGGGTGGTCAGTTTGGGAACGATGGGGAGGGTCTTCTCATTCCTGGAAAATCTTATCAAAAGAAAAGAACCCGAAACCAGACGGAATGGAGCCAAGGAAAAAGATAAGACTGATAAGATGATACTCAGCGACTCCAAAGAATTAATGAATTCTGCATGATGGTGATGAATACGAAAAAAGCGATGTACTTTAAAAGTGTCTTTTCCTTTGTTTTTTCCTGAGTCCAATACAGAGCTGGTTTCTCGGGGACCCACCAGGTAAAAGTTCCATTACTGACTTTCTGTCTCTTACAGGGAGTATTTCCTGCTTCGTTGAGGAAATTGTTCCCGCTGCGCCAGAGACACTCCTCTCCTATCGCTGTTGAGCTCAGTACCCACCCTGCTGGTCTGTGTTCTCCCCTTATCCTTGTCCGATTCCACTTAAGGAGTTCCATTGGGCTCAAGCTACTGCCTTTCCATGGCCATTCCTCTGTCATCAGAGGCCCTCCACAGACGCAGCAGTTGGTTACATTCAATTCCTTACCTATCCTTTCCCCTAATTCCACAAACAGGTTTTTTTTCTCAATTTTGAGATTTCATTTTCTAAATTTTTGTTTGAGTTTCACATACATGTCTTGAATTGGGGTCGATACAGAGTTAGATTGTTGTGCTGGCTTTGCCTCTTTATTTACTAGTTGTTCTTTTACTAAGCTTGAGACTTTATTCCCAACAATATATGTGAAACAAATCCATCTTTCTCCTTTTGGACATTTACTTCCCAACCTGCTGTGAAAAACAAGGTTCACTCTCCTGTGAGAATTTAAAAAGTTTAATATAAAGACAATAAGAGACACATAAAATAAAGCAAAGAGGTAACGGCCGGGTGCCTTGGCGCTCTGTCAAGAGCACACCTGATGCTCAGGGATAGTCCTTTTTTATACCATTTTTACTGTCTGTTCTTTATGCATATTCAAACTTTTCCAAGAGCTGTTCTGCATGGCCCCTCCTTGGTTCCGCCTTTTTAGAGCATGCGTATTCTTCTGCCTTGCGGTTTTATTTCTTTTGATTCTTGGGCTTGGCTTCACCAGGTGGGAGTTGATAGTAGCGTGGGCCTCTTAATTCCCCAGACAGTCAGGGCTGATTGCAGCTTTGGGCCTCTTCGTCTCTCCGGGCAGAGCGGTGATAGCGGCTCTCGGACTCTCCTGGCCACCAGTTCTCCGGGCAGAGTAGCCTTTGGGCCCTTTTGTTCCCTGGACAAAGTGTTGATCAGCAGCTTCTCGGCCTCATCCTCTGTTCGCTTGGAGGTTATCTTACTTGCTCACACTTGCTAATATTCTTGCTAAAAAGAAAGAAAACTACATCCACACAGCAAAAGCATTTCTAACATTATATAATCTCTACCTTAATACTTGCGAGAAGCCAATATTACGAGATATGTTTATAACAGTAGCGATGGAGGAATTCACAGACCAGATCATATCAAAGGTTTGTATCTTTGGGGTTTTTTCCTGGGGGAAAAAAAGAAAGGATTATAAAGCATTAAAAGCTCTGCCTATAGTCAAATGAAAATAGGTATGGCAATAAGCAAAATTTAGGTAAGAAGCATGACCAACATGCAAATGCCTATCCCTACAACATATATTTGAAAACATGAGGAGAAGAAGTGGCAGAGAAGCAAGAATCAAAATCAGGAGGCAGGAAGAGGAGCTGGGAGACAGCAAATTACAGCATTATGTGAGACAAAAGGAAAAGAGGGATGAAAGCATCTTCAGAGCAAGGAAAAATGAGAATGAACTGATTCTGTCTTGTTAGCAATGAGAAACTATGACACAGAAACAGAGACCTGAATTTCTTCATCTGATACTGCCTCTGCAAAAACACATGAGCTGGAGGGAATAATATTAAGATAACATACAGGAGCTATGATCTTCTCGGAGAATATTGACTGCAAAAGGCAGGCAGGAAGGAAAGAAAGCAAGCATTAGATGAGATTAGGAAGGAAGGCACTTAAGGTATGCAAAAGGTGGGAAGTAAGGGATACGCAGAGCAAATATCACCAAAGGTAAGAGAAACTGAGGCAGAGGAGGACCTGGATGTGGAACTGGGATTTGTGAAAGTGGAAAAAGGGATATAACAATCTCAGTTAGTGGAAGTGATTTTCTGCACAATATTTTGGGAGGCAAGAGTTAACCGTACAAAAATTTAAATGTCTGGGATACATCAACATCAATTGAAAGAAATTATTCTTCCTCATCTAGGAAGAAAATGGGCCAATTTTAATATCTGGCTCCAAAAGTAAAACACCACTACAAGCAAATGGCAAAAATTGGTATGTATGAAGTCTTAGCTGCAGTCATGACCTCACTAACTTACTGTACTTTTTTTGTACATTTAAACGCCTTTTGTAGAATTTTACAGATTAGTAAGAAACAGAAACACATAAGCCATTTATTATCTGAAGAGGACCAACCACAGTGACTATCAAATAGTGAAAAAATAATTCTTCTAAGTGACATTTTTGAATCCATTTAGCTAGAAGAGATCTTGGCTTACATTACAGTGTAAGTGGTTTTGGCATGTAGATTTAAGTAAGGAACAGCATTATCTATGGTTCTGCCCAGTTCAGCCTCCTTTTCATCATGTGTGTCACTCTGAATACTTCAGACTTGTATTTGATCCATAAATAGTTTAGTCTGAAGCCATGATACAAAAATTAATTTTAGGCTATACATGTTACGCCACTGTGTCTCAACATCAAATTGAAGCAGACCTTGACTGGAATTCCTTCATTTTCATGGTATCATTAGGTAAATATGGAACAAATACAGCTTTATTCAGTAAAACCTCTTAGTGTAATGTGGATCTTTCCTGTGCTCAGACAAAAACCACAAAATGTACTTTGAAAGAAGAAGAAAACTCAAAGCAACTAACCTCATAAGGAGCACAGCCAAAAAGCAAAGCTATGAAGAATACAAGAACTTCACCCTACATAGCAGATCAAAAGACCCAAGTTCCTTTCTGCACTAAACCTTACTGTATTTTATATAAATGCAGTCAGTAAAGCACAAAAGGGATAAGGAAGAGAAGAAGATGGAATGGGAACACTTAACTTTGTACTTAAGAAAATTATAGGAAAAATAATACCTTTTAGTATTTCAGGAACTAGTACTCCTGCATTTAGCTGCATCTCTTACTAAATCTATAATCAGAAAACAGGCTGAAAAGACACACTCATAAGAGAGAGCTGCATAATAACTTGCCAGACAGTATTTTTATATCTCATGAAAACAATGCCTTGCAATAAGCTGTATTTTCAGGCAGAAATAAAAGCCTGTAGAATCACAAAACTGTCCAGGTAAGAAGGAACCTTGTCCAACCTTCTGTGGGAAGAAGAGCATAGATGAGACTAGCACCCTGTCTAGACCCTCTTGAAAACCTCCAGCAATGTCCCCAGGGAGGCTGTTCCAATGAGCGGTCGATGCTTCCATAAAGACTTTCTTTCTTATATCAAGATGAAACCTCTCCCAGTGCAACTTGTTCCCATTGCCCCTTGCCATGTGGCTCCTTGTGGAGGGGCCCCCCTCAGATTTCCCCTAACTTCCTCTTACGGTAAAAAAAAAAAAAAAAAACCCCACACACAAAAAAAAAACCCAACAAACAAAAACAACCAAAAATCCTGAACATCCTAGCTAAGCAATCTAGGTTACAAAACTGCTAGGCTGATTTTTTTGTTTTAACGAGGATCAGTACAATACACCTGGGGTTTTTGTTTGCTTTCCACTTTACACCTAGATGACAAACAGGTGCACACTGAAAACGCTTTCCTTAAGGGTAGAAAACACAGCCTCAAGGGGATTGACCATGACCACCTCTATCAAAAAGTGAGAAATGAAAAAAACCCAACCCACTCTGTTTTAAAACACCGCAGAAGCCCCCCTGGGCTGCACCTGCTCCCTTCACCCGTGACTGACAACGATGGGAGAGAAGGGATGGAAGAGAATCCAGGGAAGTGATTCTTCACCTGTACTCGGCACTGGTGAGGCCACACCTTGAGTGCTGTGTCCAGTTCTGGGCCCCTCAGTTCAGGAAGGACATTGAGGTGCTGGAGTGAATCCAGACAGACAAGGGCGATGGAGCTGGTGAAAGGTCTGGAACACAAGTCCTGTGAGGAGCAGCTGAGGGAGCTGCAGGTGTTTAGCCTAAAAAATGGAGGCTCAGGAGAGAACTTACTGCTCTCTACAACTCCCTGAAAGGAGGGTGTAGCGGGTGGGGGGGGGGGGGGGGGTCTGTCGGTGACAGGACAAGACGACGTAGTCTTAACGTGTTCCAGGAGAGAGAGGCTCCGGTTGGACATTAGGAGGAATTTCTTTAAACGAAGGAATGATTTGACATTGGAATGGGCTGCCCATGGAGGTGGTGGAATCAACGTCCCTGGAGGTGTTTAAGGAAAGACTGGACGTGGCACTTAGTGCCACAGTATGGTTGACACGGTGGTGTTCGGTCACGGGCTGGATTCGATGATCTCAGAGGTCTCGAGGATCTCCAATCCAACTGATTCTGTAATTCCGTAGTGCTGTATTCGCCGCCCCGCGCGCGCTCGCCCCTCACAGCGCCGCACGCAGCCGCGCGCCACTCACGCCGACCGCTCCACCGCCCCCGCGCGCCCGAGCACGCGCAGTGCGGCCCCGGGCGGGGCGGCCGCTGTCAGGGCGTGCGGGCGTGGGCGTGCGGTGGGCGCGGCCAAACAAGGCGGATCGGCCGCGGTGAGAGCCGGTGGGCGCGGCCAGATGCGCAGCGGGGAGGGTACGGGGGCGTGGCCAGACATGGGGGGCGCGGCCGACGGGCGCGGTGGGGTCAGGGAGGCGGGGGAAGCGGCTGAGCGGGCGCGGGGCTGCCGGCGGTGGCGGGTATAGGGACAGGGTGGGCTTCGACGGGAGCTGCCGCCGGCACCGGGAGGGTGCCAGTCATGGACGCCACCACGCTGGAGCTGGACGCGGTGAAGTTCGCGCAGCTGGCAGTGCAGCGGGACCAGAGCGGGCGCTACCAGGAAGCGGTCTTCTACTACAAGGTACGGCGCGGACACGCCGGTTCCCTCGGGGCGCCGGTGTCCCCGTTCCCTCCCCGCGGGCCGCATGGTGCTCTTGAGCTGCCGGAGGGTTCGCGCTTCCTCCTTCGCCCCCGGAGGGCCGGAGAGGGGTGTTCAGCACCCCCGCGGCCCGGCACGGCCCTGCTGGCGGAGAGAGACGCGCTGGGTCAGCGCGGCCGCCCCCGCCCTCCCCCGGCGGGTGTGCCCCGGGGACGAGCTGCTTGGCCCCGGGAAGGTGAGGCGGTGCCCGCCGAGACGGGAGCGGAAGGCCGTGCGTGCGCGTCGAAAGTTTGTCAGTCTCCGGAGGAGCCGCGTCCTTCAGGGCGGGTTGTGAAACGCCTTTTCCCTGCGTCTTGTTTTTAGGTGGGAACGAGCGCTGTCCGTGCGCTGATGTTTACCGACAGGCTTAGGGGTAGCACTGCAGGTACTCTGCTTGAAAAACGGGAACGGGTGCTTCTTCCAGCTGCTGGAGACACAGCCCCTTCAGTGCTTCTGGGAAGATTCATCGTAACCTAAATACATCTCTGCCCCGCTGGTTCTCCACTTTCATTCCTGGTCTCTCCCCAGGCCCTGCCAGGCCAGAAAGACTGACCAGTTTTATGCTGGCAGTGTAAGCGCTGGACATTTTGGAGAACCACAAGTGGGCATAGTGCTGCTCCTGGGTGTGCAGCTGAGAGCAACGCTGTTGTACAGTCATCAAGTAAATAGAGAAGTCTGTGGTGAAATACAAGATGCTCAGCAGTAAGACAGCTTCAGCTCACAAGCTGTCAGTGACAGGTTTTTAACCTCGTGTGAGTATTCTTTCCGTTAGGGATCAGATTTTATTTTTTCAGTACAGTTTCAGGCTGGCTTAGCTAAGGCTATAATGAGGTTGATTCAGTGTCTTGCTCAATACCTGTAGGCTTACTACTGGTATCTAGTGGTTTTTGTGCAACCATTAGGCATTTTTCACCTGTGCAAATTGTCTCATTTTGTTGTTTTATGTGTCTTAAATTTACATTAAAGTTCCATATCCCATTAACTTCTCACCTGCGAGAAGGGATCTCTTTAAAGCCTCTGTTTGTCCTTATCACAGTAATCATTCCACAAATTCCATTATCCTGACAAAGTCATTCTCTTCCATTAACTTGTTAAGGGATCTGTAGTTGGCCTTTTATTTCATACGTACAAGGTATCTGTGAAATGTTTAAAAAGCATAGTGTTAATATCATGGTGACCTATGCGTGTAAGTGTGAAAGAATAGGAAGAAGTCTAGAAGAGTATTTTTTTTTTTTAACCCAGTTTTTAATTTTGTGTGGGCTAAATTTATATATGTAAACCGTATATATGCAAAAGTTATAGTTACCCATAATAACACTGATAAGCTCTATGTTCATCAACAGCAGTGTGTGTGCATGGTCTGATAACCATGTGCAGTTCTGCTTTAGTACTGTGTATTTCTGTGTTTATCTGGAAGAAATTATTCAGTACTATTCAGGATGAAAACATCTTTTTGTGCAAATAGTCGCTCTTGTATGCTTTTGAACAGTGTATGGAAAACCTTTTTCACATACTGTATACAGGTGATATTCTTGCTAAGTGGAAAAATGCAGCCCTGGCAGTCTTGGTGCACTTGAAGCTACACGAGACAAGAGTGTAACCTAGATATGATTGGCTTTCCAGATGTTGCCTGAAGAATCACTGCCATGTTAGATTAAACAAAATGGTTACAAAATGGCATTTATTATTTCAGGGATATTTTATGCTCTTTTTTTTTTTTTTTTTTTTAGCACAGTGCAAGCTCTGGCCTGTCACCAGCTGTCTTATCAATCGCTCTAAGCAGTTCAGAGCCCACTGGTGCAATTACTAAGCATGTGGGAAAGCTTGGGTGCTGAACTGGCTTCTGCAGGAACTTGACCTTAAGGATGAAATATGGAAAATGGTACAGTTGTTGCCATAGACAACTCCAGAACAGACCTGTGTGAATGGAGATCCTGTGGCTAGCAAGTGCTCTTTGCTTTCTGCTACCGTGTAACTTTGATAGATGCCGACATGAGTGCTGTATGTGAACTAGCTTAGGGCAGCTTGGTAATTTATGCTGCTCTGCAGTAATGTTAGGATCATATTTGGACACCAATGACTTCAGAAAAACTGCTGAAGGCTGTTGCTAAGTTTGGCTGTTGACCAGCCATTAGCAGCTTGCAGACTGATGATCAGTAGTTAGTAGTGTGACTGTGGGATGCTACTCATGACAAAGAACAGTAGTGACATTGGAGAGATCATAAATGCTAAGTCTGAATGTCACATCCATCTGGTCACTGGAAACAGCTGGCATGCTGGCTCCACAGGCACTCGGTCAACTGCTTCAGTCCTTTGCAGGTTTGATTTATAGAAGACTGTTTCTGTTATGTTTACATCTTAAAACCAGGCAAAACAATTGTGCTTGAAATCACAAAAACAACATCAATTATACACTGGTTTTGTAGCACTGGTTTGGAAATCCACATTTGTTCTTTGCATCATATGTTGACCACATACCTTTGTAATACAGCACCTGTTTCGTCAGTCTGTACTTGCAGTATGTCACAGACAAATATACCCATCCCTTGAGCACGTAGCTGTAGTGCACTTTTTTCCCCTGCAAAAAATAGTTGTGTGCTAGACCTTAGCGGTAGTTAATTGCTATATATAAATGGTACTTCTGCTTACCTTTCAGTGGCTGTGGATGTTTTATGTGATGTAATATGGAGATGGATGCTGGCAGGGAGCATGCAGTACTTGGTTCTGTGATGTTTCTCAGAGAAAATATATCCTGATAACAAATACAGGCTCTATCAGGATCAGTTTTAAGCCTGGACAAACTAAACAGATGAATATGCGACCAAGTTGCTAAGCTTGACAAAAATAATGGCCATAAAACATACAAAGGACCCCTGGCCATGGATCTGTGCTTGCCCTGTGCAGGGCAGCCTCTGAGCACCATCTCTGTGAAGCAGCTCTCTAGTTACTATTCTGCTTTCTGCATTCCCAGCCTGCCTGCAACACGACCACCTCCTCTCCTCTTCTGCTGCTGGGAAGGCGAGCACTGCTACAAAAGTGGGGGGTTTTCCCTTGTCAATAATGAGGACAAAACAAGGTTTCTGTCCTCATTTTTGTGGGGTGACAAATGTTGATTCTCCATATGGTTCTGAGACTCTGTCAGCTCTGGCTATTTATTGCAACCCTGCCAAACCTTACACGTCTTTCATAAATTCAGTGGAGGGATATACAGCGCATGCAGCTGAAGGCGTTTTTTCTTAATAGATTTGTACAGTATGGAAAAAGCCTTAATGTGGGTAATGTACTGTGCTTCTGAGCCAGAGGCCTGCACTCCCTCCTGGAAGGAGACTTGCATGCAGTATTTTGTATACATGCAAACATTTAAAAAAACAAGTTTGAAAAGGTAGGAAACCTCACATTTGTAGACTTTCCAGATTTGATAGCTTTATCTGAGTAGTAATAACTAAAAAAAATACTTTCTAAACAAAAATTATTGGTGTCTGATTTTGAAAAGCTTTTATATTTGTTTACTTTCATTATTACCAGATTAAATGCAAATGACTGGAATAGCTACTGTTTTTTCGTAACCTTAAATCCTCAGCTTTAAAACCAAACTAATTTCAGTGCATGCTTGAAAAGTTTTACTTAAAATCTCCTAATTTCATACATTATGATATGAACAGGCCTAAGATCTGGTCTTACAGAACTGAATGTTTTTATAGTCTTACAGGTTGTCCCAGATGTGAGAAATTAAACGTGATCTAGCTGATAACTTGAAACATTTTCTTTTGAGCAGAATTTCCCTGCAGCCACTGAGTATTTTTGCAGAAAGCAAAGGGCTTGCTTTCATGCGACTCATGGCTGCTGTAGACCCTCTGTTTATGGTAAGTAATTTTCTAGGCAGCAAACATTAACTTTGTCTCAATTCTTCTCCATGCAGGAAGCTGCACAAGCCTTGATTTATGCTGGAATGGCTGGGTCCAACTTGGAAAATATTCAAGAAAAAATAAATGAGTATTTGGAGAGAGTTCAAGCTCTCCATTCAGCAGGTGGGTAAGGAGTTTTCTAATTAAACCACTGCTTAAATTAATTGAGTGGAAAGTTGTTTGCTGCTGTGAAATACACATCAATGGTGTTTGCTCTGTTTTTATTATTCTAATTTTCTTGTCCTTTGTGAGGAACCACAAATACAATGAGCACATCAGTGCTTTGAATTCTGATACATCATAAATTAAGTGGAGACTGACTTTCTAAGGACTTGAGTGTGGGTATTCTTTGCTTTTAAATATTCTGAGGAGCCACATCTGCAGAGCAGACATGAGAAAGTAATTAAATATGCACCAAAAATTGATCAGGAACAAGTCAAAACTGGCATCTAAGCCTCAGCTGCATGATGGATTTGAAGCAAGTGGGTTCTGGTATTCATGTAGAATTACTAGCTTTGAGAGGGCAAAGGAGCTCTCATAAAGGTTTCCTTGTTTGATCTAGTTTCCATGTTCTACTTAGACCAAATTCTCAAATTTTTGCATACCTGCAATTCTCAGAATCATAGAATCACTTGGCTAAAAAGGGACTTCAGCAGGCATGTAGACCTGTGGCCTGCTCAAGGCAGGGTAGATATTCATGGTTGCTCAGGTTCAGACAAGTCCTAAAAACACGTAAGGATAGAAATTTCTTGATGCCTCTGGGACCCCAGGGTACAATTGTATTTCTAGTGATTATTTTTTAATATATATGTAGTTGTAATCTCCCCTGGTTTCCATTCATAACTGCTGATTTTCATTCCCTTTCTTCACACCATAGTGCAGAGCCTGAATTCATTTCCTTGACAACCTTGTAACTCATGTTGGGTTGCTGTTGGATCCCCCCCAGACCATCTTTCCTCCTGGCTGGACAAGCCATGCTCCCTCAGCTTCTTCTGAAAAGGCCAGGTCCTGCACCCTCAGCCTCATTAGGGACCCAAGATTAGATGCAGTATTCCAGACAGAGTCTGCTGAGTAGAGGGTAGCGGTCGCTTGCCGCATCTCCTGCCTGAGCTCCTGCTGACACAGCCCAGGGTGCTGGTAGCCTTCATTGCAGCCATGGGCTTGCTGGCTGTGGCTCATCCAGCTGTTCCCAAGGCCCTTCCCCACCGAGCTGTACCCTGCAGGGTGTGAGTCTGTCCCAGGCACAGGGCATAGCATTTGGCCTGGTTGAATTTCCTGAGGTTCCTGTCAGATCATTAGCTTAGCTTGTCTGTGTCCCTTTGAGGAGCAGCTGTGTGCTTGAGTGAATTGATTTGGTGGGGTCTGCAGTCTGTCTTCTCCTTCAGGTCATTAATAAAGGTATTAAGTGACATGGACACCTAAACAACTTGTATATTGTCATAGTGATGTGTTTTCACAAATGATGCAATATTTTACGTAATTAAGCATCCTTGTTCTCAGTGTAGTATGAAAGAGATTTTATTTACATTATTTCACATCTGAAATATCCTGAAAGCTAACCTCTGCTTCAGGGAAGTGTGATGGTGTTTTTTTGTCCATGCATAGATGTTTTTAGCAAAATTTAGAAGGATTTTGTTTCCAGACAAGAAATAGATATTACCCATCTGATTAGAGCTGCTAGTGTTTTGGTGGCATGTTCAGGATGTTTTTACATGTCTGCTGCTGTAAAAAGCTAAATACTTTCTTTTTCATTCAGTTCAGTCACAGAAGACAGACCCTCTGAAGTCAAAACAACAGTTGGACTTGGAGCGCGCTCACTTCCTAGTTACACAGGCTTTTGATGAAGATGATAAAGGCAATGCAGAAGAAGCTATAGAGTTGTACACAGAAGCAGTGGAACTCTGTTTGAAAACAGTATGTTAAGCTACAGGTTAACTTGGTGGAATTATGTGATGGTAAGAAATTCTTCCACTTTCACAAGTGACTGACCCTAAAAGGCTGACTTGAAAATGGAGTACCTGTATTTGTAAAAACTACCGTTTAATTTTTTTTTCTCACTGTTGTTTTTTTTTTTTTTTAGTGTTTCTTCCAGTCTTTGTTACTACAGAGCATTGTAAATTTATGGGGACTTGTGATTTTAATGTGGTTTTTCTCTGAACTGGATTATACTAAAAATTAGAAATATTCTGGAACCTTTTTCATGTTGATTTTTTGCCTTGGAGCAAATGCCACAAACAGAAATTAAAAACTGTTAAAAATGAAGATGACTTGCTAATGTGTCAGCAATATTACTTTCTGACTACATTAAAGGAAGTCATTTAAGGGAAATTTGTGTGTATAACATTTTCTGAAGATGTAACAGTCTACTGATGCCAAAACTATTAAAAATACTACTTGATTACTCAAGTGTTCAACATTAAAGCTATTATGAGTCAATTCAAGTCACACTGAAATTAATAAAGATGAATTGGCCATTACATAAACAATGAAGAATATAATTACAGGTACTGCTTTTCTCCCTGAAGTCCGGTTGCCTTAACTAACTCATTACAAGAAGAGCTCACCATCATAATGTAACTCCACCAAGTTTGTTTTTCTTTTTCTCTTCTTTTCAATGTTATAATGTAAAAATATTTGTGGGTTGTTGAGGGTGTTGTGATACTGTTGCTACATACTAGAGTAATTCTTTCCTCTGCATTATGTTAACAGGTTTTACCTAGGCTAAAACCCCCTGGTGATACAGTGTAACCAGATCAAGAGTTAGTAGAACTGCTCTAGTTTTTCCACTTGAGCTGTTGGAGCAGAATGTTTTCAGTCTATTACATAGCATTTACTGCAGCAGCATGCTGCTTTTCCTCTGCTGTGTTCCTCCTTCTGTTATGTCAGTGCATGCAAATATTACTGCAGTTGGTCTGAAAATATCTCGTATTAACAGCTGCATTTATTGGGTATTTCATTAGGTACAAGATACTGCTGAAGTTTCTTTTAATCTTGACTAGCATATTCTTTTGCTGACATGATGGTAAGCTTTGTCCCTAGGGATGACCCAAAAGTACCTTCTTCTTCCCAGGATAAAAGGAGAGTGAAGAAACTCTGCTATCTTGAAGCTTTGCTTCTGTCTTTCTCCTCAGTATATTCAGGTGGAGAGATGTGTTTCTTCCTTACCCTTGAAGTATTCAGAGAGCAGCCATTACTCCTCTTCTGTGGCTGATTCCTAGATGAGTGTGCTGGTGTTCAGTCCTCACTACTTACCTTCATAAATCTTTAAAAGTCTTTTCCAACCAGGAACTCCAGAGCGTAATTTATTTGCAAATGAAATTAGTTGCTTATAGAGGGTGTTTCTAGTTTTGTTTCTTGGGGTGAAAGTAGCTTGCTTTTTGTATCCTCAGTTAACCTCCCTGATCTGGGATAATCAGTCAAGGCACAAAGCTAGCACCTGAGACCTGCTTGTGGGTGCCACAGGAGAAGCCACACCTCACGTTGTGCCTCCTGCAGATTGTTTAGCTGCAGAAGCCATGCTTCATCTGTAAGGAAGACAAAAATATAAACTGTCATAAATGACCTCCCAAATGGGAACAGAAGTTAACACTCTTGATATCTGCTTTGTTGCCCTGTCATAGATTATTTTATGCCTTTGATTGCAAGTTAAAAACTTGGTTCTTGAAACTCTATCTTGTTTGTTTGTATTTTATGAAAGTAAACATTTTAAATTTTTGTTCCTAAGTTACCATGATCATTATAACACATTTGGGGAAAAGAATTTGAACACATCCAAGCCCAGCAGTATATGCAACATTTGGTTGTGTCTTCTTTCTGCCAATAGTGTTTTCATACAATTAATTGTACTGGCAATTCTTTTTGTGTATGCAGTGTTTTCCATGCTGAAGAATTTTAGACATAACTTCCATTCTATCAACATTTCACTAGAACAGCAAAATGGTATTTGCTTACATAGTATTTTTTTATGCTGAGCTTAAAAAGGAAACAACAACAAAGCAAAACATTTGCTCATTTCAAAATGAGAATTGGAAGAAATAGGTAGTTACTCTTTGCTCTAATCTAGAAGTATGACAACTGAGCTTATAAAATGTGTTGGTGGTTTTTGGATGTGTAGATTTTCTTTTTATTTTGCACTTTAGGCTACTGAAACTTCAGAAGCAGGCCTCCAGTCCAAACTGAAACAGCTGGCCCGACAAGCACTAGATAGGTGAGTACTGCTAATGTTAGTAAACATAATTGCTGTCAGGTCTAAGTGCACTCTCTGAGCTGGATTCTCAGTCTAATGTGTCTGTGTGGATTCTGTGTAGACTAAGCTCCTGTAGAGTTCACCTTGGAGCTGGTTGCCAGCTGCTTCACTGCTGAGTGTAGCAGCTCTTGTTCCAACCCTCTGGGAATCTTGGGACACGCAGAATTTGGAAAGGACTCTGTGCTTTTTAGAACAAATGCACTACTTCGGAGATATAATCCAGAGTACTGCAATTATTGGCCTCCATAAAGATGCTGAATTCAGGCTAGCATGTAGTCAAGGTGTCAGTGTCTCTTCATAAGAAAGACAGCTTGGAAACTGGGAAACTTACCTTGATGACAGCAATCTAATTACACAGTATATGTGTAGTGAAATCTCTGTCTGAAACAAATTACGTAAGTTCAATGTACCTCTTTTTAAATCAGCTCTATGATGGTGAATCACAGGCTATGTTGGGCAAAGTTTCAGTATAAGCTGGGTTTTAGCCCTTCTCAGTCTGTGTTCAGAAAAAAATCCCAATATTTTGCATGTGTGTGACTATGCAGAAGCTTAATGCAGCAGTAACAAAATATGGCTCCTGCATACACAGTGTTCAATCAGTTGAAATGCTGGGTTGTGAGAATGCCCATGGGGTTTTACTACTATTATACCTGCTAGGCAAAATAGATCTGTAAGGTATGAGAGGAAGCAAATCAGTTTTCTCTCTGTGTTTCAGTGATCTTGTTCTGAGATTCCACATAATGAACACTTACACAAATTCTCCCATTAGCATAATTTAGAGGCAATAAAAATCTAATGAGTTCTGTCAAAAGTAGCTTGTATGATTTGGAAATGCTATATTTTAATTGATTCGAGAACAGAAGAGTAAAGAAGTACCAGCATCAGAAATTGATTTTTTTTTTTTTTTTTTTTTTTTTTTTTTAAGAAAATGTGGTGTTGGTCAGCTTGGGCATTTGCTCAGTCCATTTAACATATGTGGGAACATGAACAAAGAAAATCAATAATTGAACTGTAATTATATTTTTATCACTGTTATAAAGAAAATGCATTTTTTATTTGCTTTAGAGCAGAAGCACTGAAGGAATCCATGTCAAAGTCATCTCAGAAAGAAAAGTCAACTACAGCTAAACCAAATCAGCCAGTCAGAACATTCTTTCCATTGGGACCTGATTTTTCTCTAAATGATAAACCACAGACAATCAGAGCAGTACAAGCTAGTGAATCTCAAGGTCAGAGATACACTGCAGAGGAGATTGAAGTACTCAGGTAAGTTGAAGATTTTCCAAAATTAGTTCATGAAAGATCTGGCTCGGAGAAACCAAAGTGCAAAGTTGTTTTTACAATTATACAACTTCTACTTCACTTGAAATTGAGGGAGTGTAATATTTTATAAGTCTCTGCCTTCTGTTGCATGCAGTTCCTTTTACTTTGATTTTTATTATAGTTGTAATAAGCTAAATAATCCATAAAATCATTAGCCTAAATTGTGGCTTTTGAAAACTATCAAATATATAATGTTCAAGAGGTAGTTATCTTGTTTTCAGAAGCACTGTGTCTTGTTTTTAAAAATTCATTTTGTTATTACCTTCTGCAAGTTAGTCTTTGGAAGATGATTGATAGGTTTGTAACTCTTTTTTTGTTTGTCTTTCCTATGACTTGCAGGAAGACTTCAAAGATTAACGGCATTGAATATGTACCTTTCATGAGTGTTGATCTGAGGGAACGTTTTGCCTTCCCTATGCCTTTTTCGTAAGTATGCTTCAATTACTGAACTTCTTTTTTTTAGTTTTGTTTCTTTTTCAAAACTTTCCCATATTTGGTATTTCTGTATTTTTTTTTCCAGAGTTTAAAATTGTTTACATAGGCTTTTAAGCATAATTTAGGCGGAGATATTTAAATACTACCACTTCCTTTTTCCACTCTGAACTTAAAATGTTGTTGTAAGCTGATCCTGCTCTGTAGTGCTTTTGCAGTTGTGTCTTCAAGCCTACAAGGACAATATTATATTTGGCTTTTTGGATTATTGGGCTGGACTGGCAACTTTAGTCTGTTTTCTGATGCTGCTCCATGCTAATGAGTTAGCTCTATTGCTTGTAAAATGCAGGTGATAGCTGTTTCCTCTGCAAAGGGCTATTCCAAGGAAGAGTGGTGTGTAGCAGCTAGACCTTCATTCATAAGCAGTAATAATAAGCTAAGATTACACAGCCATAATAGACAAAGACATTGGGGTTGGTTGAATTTTTTTTAACATTTTTGCCTTTTCCCCCCCCTAAAAATCACAAACTTAGAAACAGTGTTCTTTGAACTTGTTTTAAAGCTTTGTAATTGTTCTATGCATGTTTTGTACCATCTATCAAATATATATGACTGGACATACCATGGAAAGCTTTTCTGAACTGCTATTGATTTATTTCTACTTTTTTTCTCTCTTAAATCTAGTGATAAGTGTGGGAAGCTACCATTATCCCCCAAACAGAAAGCAATGTTTGCCAAGTGGGTGCGACCAGATGACATAACAAATAACCCTACGATGATCTATACTGTATCAAGTTTCAGCATAAAGCAGGTAAATTGTTCCTAAGGAGAAATGTATGCTGTTAGTGGTTTATCATGGGGGACTTTCTTGTTCAAAAAGGAATCCTGTCAGATGTGAGAGGGCTTTCCTTGGCTCTCATGAGATTAAATAAATAGAAAAAATGTTGCTCTGTAGGGGCCTCATGTTGAGCAAGCATACATTTTCTGCCTCTTTAATAGTAGCTTTGCTTCTTTTGGTTTAAATCGTCCCATTTGAAGGGAATTACCGACTGTTTTCCTGCCCTTCACACACTGCATTCATCTCTCAGTATCTGAGTTATTAGTAAATGTCCTCACTGGTTTTGTTTTCTTTTCTTTATAGACAATAGTGTCAGATTGTTCTTTCGTGGCATCACTAGCTATCAGTGCAGCATATGAAAGAAGATACAACAAAAAATTGATCACAAGGTAAGTAGCTGTTGCTTTGTAAGATCTTTTCAGACTTAATACTGCCAAGCTTTTGCAGTATGTTCTGTGACAGCTGTACACAGTAAAAAACAGCATTTGTTTCACCTTCGTCTCCCTGGGACTCATGAGGTATCAGCACTTCTAAGCTGGAAGCCAACTTTATATTGAAACAAAGGGTTTTAAATCTAACAGCAAAAAGCTGTTAGACAAACCTTCCTAATAACAATTTTAAGTCAAAATTTGGAACAGATTGGGAATTTATTCACCATAGACATATTCAAAGAAAAAACAATTTTCAGTCATTTATACACACTCCAATATCCAAGACTTTTTATAGATGCTCTCAAAAGCCTTCCCAATTTATTGCATCATGGTATAGGTGTTTTGTTTCTTTTTTTACTACCAGAACATCTCATCTGTCTTTGTTTAATGGATAACCCAAGTTTCATCCAGCTAGACAGGGCTTTATTAAATTTGCTGTCCTGGTTAGATAATTGATGAATTGATGAATTTTCTGGGGTGTACAAGCCTATGAAGTTGCTCCTTTACTGTACCTGCAGTGTATTGATCAGGTTTTCTGGAGTGTATGGGCCTTTGACTCCTTAACTTGCTCAAGATAGCTTTCTTTTTCTATGATATCTTATTCATCTCTAGTTATATGATAACCATTAAACAACTCTTTATTGAATTTTGTTCTTCAACTGTTGGTTAAGTTCTCTAAGGGGTACGGGTTCATGGAGTTGCTTTCTGCAGGTGCAATGAGGTAATTTCTCAGGGTTTTCTACTGATACTCAGCCAACACAGATCTAAATCAAAACCAGCTAAAATCACAGTCAAACATTCCTTAACTAATTAAACATAGTTCATTGCAAAATTTTTTAAAAATCACAAAACTCCTGGCTAACTAAGATATAACTCACTGTCAATATACATATGTATACAGACACTGGAGTCTAACTTCAGATGTGCTTTGAGGAGTAATAAATAGTTTGGAAGGATTCTTTATTTTTTGAGGATTTTTAAAATATAAATTTTATTCATAATGCTCTGTAGTTTCATTTTCCTACTTTGTTAGCTGCTGTGCAACAGGTGATCCATTTTACAACTTGCTGTGGAATTAATGTTAGCAACACTATCTCATCTCCACTCAACTGGCATCCCATGATAAATGTACCATAGGTTTTCTGGACTTTTCTGGGAGGCTCTTGCCAGACCGGTGTGTGACTGTTCTTGGATTGTTTTGTTTTAACCTATTCTTGTGAGAAGTGAGTTTGTAGTCTTTTCAACAGCAGCGAGTTCTGCACTGCCTTCTCCTTCAAAAGTTTGACTTGTCATTCAGGCAAATACTGTATTTATATTATAGATGTGTAAGTATTGTTTGCTTAATACTAACATGAATTTGTTTGCCTTGCTTCTGTTTGAGAAACAATTAGGTTACTTACATTCTTTTTGCTACTATATTAAGTAGAAAGCTGCAGCAAGAGCAGGACCTGAAAAATAAAACCTATTTAAGCATCATTATTTTTACTAGATGTGAGTTGCTCTTCATTAAAAATTCCATATTTGTCTTCAGTGTAAATTCTGAAACAGACTGTGTTAATCCATCTTTTATTGTTGTAAGTGTATAGCCAAGTAATTTATGTCATAATTTCCTCCTTTTCCTTTTTTTTTTTTTACTGTTAACAGTATAATCTACCCTCAGAATAAGAAAGGAGAACCAGAATATAATCCATGTGGTAAATACATGGTGAAGCTTCATATCAATGGTGTTCCTAGAAAGGTAAATGTTTTGGGGGAACCTTAGTACTGTTATTGCATAAGTCATGTATTTTAAGGCTTGATCTGCTTCACTATGAAGTGCTTGCATAGCAAAAACTTTAGGCAGGTGTTTTTGGAAAGTAGTTTTTAATGGTCAAACCTTTTTGAGATTAATTTTTGGTTTTGAAGTATGTAACCATATACTACTTCTGTCTGTACTTCTGTAGATGTTCATAAAAATAGCCTTACATCAAATTCATGTTAAAAATGCCTTATATTACTTAGCAGAATTGTGAAAACCAAACAGGAACAAAACAGTGTATGCCCTATTTATGAATTAGATGTACAGTATTCCACTCCATCTTAGAGAGAATTAAAGAATGCAGAGGGGGGTGTCAGGAAGAGTATAGATACTGAATGACTGTAGAGGAATCACTCAACTGATAACTCAAGCAAGGCCTTGCTTGACTACAGATTTTTAGTAAGAAGAGGAAATACTTGAAGATAAAACTTTGCAAACTCACAAACTACTTTATTTTCTTTTCAGTGCAATAAGTAAGAACATAAAAATGTATTTCTTCTCATAATACGTAACAGTAGCACAGATCGTAGTGACTGATGAATGTTTATGAGAGTTCAGAAGTTCATGGTGTGAAGAAGTAGGGGGAAACTCCTCAAAGGCCCTTAATTTTTCAGATATAACCTCTGGGTCAGGAAGTCCTTGAGCTACAAAATTCCAGAGTCTGAATGTTTCAGGAAAGTATCATTTTTGTGTCTGCCTTGCTCTTAAAAATCTTCCCAAAATATCTCCTAATGGCTGCCTTTTGTTAGGATGAATGGCCATTTGCTCTCCTATGAAAAGGTCCATTCATTCCTGCACAGATAGGATTTGACCAGAGAATGTGCTGTGTTGGTAGCCTGTATTTGTAATGGACTAGTGCCCACAGGGAACTGAAACATCTATTCAGGGAAACTGTTTCAGACCACTGCAGATATGCAGTAAGAAACTGTAATGATGATGAGTATATACTACCTAATTTAAAGAAGAAATGTTAATACTGTCACAGCTGCTGTTTTGAGTTGTTTTTCCTTTTCAGAGAGAAGAAGCTTAAATGTGGAACAAGAGGCTGTGAAAGTGATACGACACAATTTGTTTCCTTAAAGATAAATAAATATTTATTTCTCTGCTGGCTACCAAGCATCATCCATGTTCTGATTCCTATTTAGATGAGGAATATTGTTAGGCTTTCTTTACTTTTTATGCTTATAATTGCACTGAACTTTTCTGCAAGTGCCTTTTGTAAAGTACTACACACTGTATAAGATTGTACTGTCCCCATCAGTCAAGGCAGCCACTTACATGTCACCCAGTTAGACCAGTGCAAGTAAGAGCTGGCAACAGAATTTCTTGTTCACTTGGGCAGGCCGCTGCAGGATTGATAGAGGTGTCCATATGTGAGAATAATGGTCAGGTCTGGCTGTGTCTGAGAAGCTTTGTATTAATGAGGGTCTTGGTTTATTTTCTAATTACTTTCAAAATACTTTATTAGCTTTATGATGATTTTTCATTCATTTCACACAGGTAATCATAGATGACCAATTACCTGTTGATCATAGTGGGGAACTTCTCTGCTCGTATTCCAATAATAAAAATGAATTATGGGTGTCACTAATAGAAAAGGCTTACATGAAGGTCATGGGAGGATATGATTTTCCTGGATCAAATTCTGTAAGTATGAGATTATTTCTAAGAGGAAAAAGTTTCACATAGATAATAATGGGTAAAATAATTTCCTTCTAGTGAAATCAAAGTGAACAGCTTGGGGAGACAGGTATTTAGTTTGACATTTTCTTAAATTTTTTTCTGTTTCTTTCTTTCACAGATATTCTTAGCTGTACTTAATTAAATTATGCCATCGAAATAGAATGAGCAAGACATCTTGATGGTCAGAGTTAATCTTAGTTCTCAGACTTCAGTATTGATGCTTGTGGAGGGGAGGTGTTTATATAGAGTCTAGATGGAAGTGTTGGGTGAAATCATACATTCTCTTTGCCCATATCAATACTGCTGGTTTTGGTTTCTAACCCTTTCAATAAATAGGGCAGTTCTCCCTCATTAGGTAATGGAGTCAGCTAGGAAAGGAACAGTCTAGTCATTTAGGTCTATATAGAGGGAACAAGTACTTTGATCTGTGCAAGTTTCTTTATCAGATTGTTCCACTCATCTCTGTAAATACGCATTGGGTTTCTATAATGTGGTTACTGAAGAAATAGTCATCATACTGCAGCTAAACTGACGTGCACGTTATTCTTTAAAGAAGGACACTTTGCTGAAATGAGTAGCCCACATAATTTCTTACTTAGGAAGCCTTTCTGACTTTAACTTAAAACTATTAAACTTGTCAAAATTTTTTTTTTTTTTATTTCATGGTGCTAATTGGTGTCTTGACAATCACATTCTTGGTGGGTATACTTGGTAATCATCACCTCTCAAATTATTATGGAGACAAATGTGGCTTTGTGTAAGGGGTAAATGTAGCACACATTTTTATGTGTGTCAGTGTCAAGCTGCTTTGTTTTGAAGGACAGAAGCTGGTGAGAATAACTGGGTCTTATTCCCATTGTCATCCTCTAACTTGCTTTCTGGAAAACCAGCTTGACTGGTGACATTTAATCTCCACCCTTCCTGTTCCCTCCACTTTCCACTGTATTCCAGCTTCGTTCTGTAATCAGGGTTACTTACAATCAGGCTGTCTTGTACTTGTAATTCCTCAAGTTCCCACCCAGCAGTGCTGGTTATTGACACTTCAAGCATTTACAGTCTCTGCTTTTGCTTTGAGGAGTACAAAGCACAAGAATAGGAAATAAGCAATATTTCAAGGAGTGGGGAGATTAAAGCATCTTTTTATGGAAATACATGTCAGTGTCAGCTTTACCAAAAAGAAAAAAAGCCCAAACCCTGAGCTTTAGAAATAAAACATAAATTATTTAAAATGCATATATAGTAGCATGGTTCCAAATAGTGCTTCTGACGTATGCTTTAAAAGTCTGTAAATCTGTGAAATAAATAGAACACATCACACAGCTGAGCATGACTGATGATCCTGATATGCTTCCATTGCTCTGGAATTCCAGTTTATTTCATCAGTTCATTTTCCAGCTTTTTTTTTTTTTTTTTTTAAGCTACTTGGAAATCTTGTCCTTATCTAATCAAAGGAGTTTTTGTTTGTTAGTCTTAATCTTGACCCTTTTATGCATAGAGCTGTATTGTAATTTATGTGTGCTTGATTCCTTTCAAGGAGTTATAAGTTGTGTACAGACATCGTATGTTTATAGATGGATTATCTGTTCTGATTTCTTTTGAATACTTGCATTTCAGAATATTGATCTCCATGCACTGACTGGTTGGATACCTGAAAGAATTGCTATGCACTCTGACAATCAAGCCTTCAATAAAGATAGCACTTTCAGAATGCTTTATCAGAGGTAAACACTTGTTCTTTCCTAAGTAATTAAAATGCTTGCTGTGTAGTAGCTGTGTTACCACTCTAAAAGCAGTACAGTCACCACAGATACTTTGACAGCATTTTGGTACTGCTACAAATTGTGCTTTATAAAACCTCCATGTGCTTTCTGGAAGAAGAAAAATTGACATATTGATGGCTTCGATAGAACAGAAGATTAAAATACTGGGGAATTTTGTGTGAGGAAATTCCTTATGTATAAATTAAAAAAAATAATAACCCTTTCCTTGATAAAGAAAATAGAATACAGAGTCAGAGGAGAGCAGTTTGGAACCAATATACCAGTTAAGTGTTTAAAAAGAAGAAGGATATGTGTTCTGTGTTTCCACACAGTTCCCCAGAACTATATTATATCTGCTGTCCTTAGCAAGCAGACATAATTCAGTATTTCTAATCATATCACAAGATTATGCCCCATCAGTAAATCTCCTGGAGGAGCACCAAAAGTCTATCAAAACTGCAATACTGGTCTTCAGACCTACCATAACAGCTGGATTTGATGGCCTTAAAGGTTCAAAATAAATGATTCTGTTATTTTGCTTATGATGAAAGATATAGCTGTGATTTATAAATGCCAGGTATACCAAGTACTTTGATTTCTTCCAAAATGGTTTTGTGCAGCCAGTGTCTTACATATTTCAATGCAGTAAAAGGGGATTATTCTGTTGACTGAAACATCTGCATCCATGCTAAAAGAGCATGACCCTTTCTACAGTGTTTTTTCAGTTGGTTAGGAGCTCTCAGAGCTGTCAACAATTTTTCAGATATTCTGGTGTTGTAATTTGAAGATGTGACTGAAGTTCAGATGGGATCTAGCCATTGCAGCATCACTGTTGTTCACCTGTGCTAGACTGAAAATGTGTTGATCCATAGTCCAGTGATCCTGTAATCTGTCTAGGGACACTGGGTATGTACTTGGATTTTTAGCGTGGGCTGGAAACATGTTAGTGTGTTTTCACAACAGCAATTGTTGCAAAATTAACAACTGCTATTCAGAACACTAAACTTGAGTATAAACATCTGCAAAAGTATAGAAGCATGAACTTCTCATTCTTCAGAATCCTGGGGGTGTGACAGACTTGATAATTTGCTATATACAGTCATTGACTAAGTGTTGATGAAACCACATTTGTGCTCAGCTGAAGATCTGTCAAGAGTATTTTAAAAGCGACACAGGCTGAGCTTCAGGTTGATAAATGCTGAATGTTGTTTATGAAGTTATATTAAAATCGTAATTTTTCATTTAAAGCATGTACTTAATTTGGAAAGAAAAATAATTCCACTTTCTCAAGTTTTTTTCAGGAGTGATTTCTGCTGGCAAAAAACCCCTGTATCCCAGTTTTTGTAAAGCAGGATCATGTTAATGGACAGTGTACAAACATGCAACTTGCAAGATTTTAATTAAGCTATTTTTTTACCTCTTTTTGAACAGATTTCACAAGGGAGATGTCCTTATCACAACAGCAACAGGGGTGATGTCTGAAGAGGAAGGAGAAAAATGGGGTTTAGTTCCAACCCATGCATATGCAGTCTTGGATATAAGAGAATATAAGGTATCAAGTGAAACTGAAGGTGTTTTGAAACTCCTGTTTGAAACCTATGTGTGTTTCTCGGTTTACCCCAGACGGGTACCTACTGATTTTTTTGCTCTAATGGCTAATATAGTTTATTTTGTCTTGGACCCAACTGGGAAATTTCAGAAAACTTAAATGATTCTGTGTTTTCTTGATCATATGAAAACCACCTTCAATATGTAAAAATTACATTGACAAGATGAATTGACAGTTTTACTTTGTGGTTTTCTAGGGACTTCGGTTTCTTCAGCTAAAAAATCCCTGGAGTCACTTACGTTGGAAGGGACGATACAGTGAAAATGACACAAGAAACTGGACCCCAGATTTACAGAAATACTTGAACTTTGATCCCAGAACAGCTCAGAAAATAGACAATGGTAATAAGGTTTAAGAAGTCACTATCTTTTTGAGTCGTATAGATCTTTGTGGTGTATCCCTGCAGGAAGGTGGAAAGGAATGCTTAAGCACAAGGAGAGTAAAACAAATACTAGAAACTAAATAGTCCGAAAATGTAGGAAGTACTTGTGTATTTAAATGTGTCATTTCAGGTTTGTCTGGGGTTATAAGTAATCTGGACTATTAAATATATCTCAAATTCATTGACAAGAAAGTACCTCCTTGGTTAAGTATGCTGTCTCAGTATGTGGGAGTTCAGTGCAAAGAGAATGTTCTGATAACAAGCTGTGTAATGCTGCTTTTTAATACGTGAATGGACTTCTTGTGGTTTTTTTTTCCTCTCCAGCATTTTCAAATACGATCAACATGCTTACTGTAATCAGTATTTAAATCAGTCTTTCTGCTGCAGCAGCTGCATTTTACTTTCAGAAAGACATTTCTGCTTCTTACTGTCCTAGTTGCTGTCTGCAGATCTCTGAGAGAGCCCTTTTGTTCAGTGACACTGTTTTTACAACACTATGCCTCCAAGTCCATTAGATTATAGCATTTATTGATAAGCCTTGTGCAAATGCCTGATGAAAACTTTTGATTCAAACATAAAAATAGCAGCCCTGGATTTGTGACAGTTATGAGAGAGTAGCTTGTTATTTATTTACTGCTTCACTTTGTAAGTAATTTGTAGCATCTAGTTGTTAAAATTTTATATAAAATTGCATTACTAATTTTAATGGAGTTATTCCTTCTAATTGGATTTACACTTTGGTTTTCTTGTTTTTGTGTAGTTGTTATGACTGCTTTTTAGTGCTGCAAGATCTGCAACTGCCTATGTCAGAGACACAATTTATAAGGCTGCTACCATTTTAAAAGTTAATTCCACTAGGCATCTGTTGGCTTGCAGGCACTGTTGTTGGCTGGAGTTGCCATTAAGGGAGCTATGGAAAATTAGAATAAATGCATGAGAATGTTGTAAAGATGAAGCAAATTTAGGGTGCAAAAGCAAGTAACATAGGTGTTGGATGAAGTATCTTAGAAATACATTCAAAGACACACGTTGATTGAATACTCGATTGTGCTGGATGACTACTGAAGTAGGTTGTTGAATTGCAGGAACCTGTTTGACTGTGTGTTTTATTTTTTTGTTTTTAGAAACCTAGGAAAGGGGAAATCAGGTCAGAATCACCTAATGATGTCTCTTTCAAAATAGCAGATTTTCTTGTATCCTCTGCTTATTGCTTGAGAATGACAAGCATTCTGACAGCTTATCAGAAAGTCTCTGATAATAAGCAGAGACTAATTTGTTTTTTCTTGCTTTAACTTGGTTTGGGGGACAAGTTTAAATTTAGCAATTTAGGCAGTGCAGACATTACTACTACATTTTGCAAAAAAATAAGCTGTATCATTTGCCCACAAAGAGACTTCTGAGAAACAAGTGAAATCAAGGTATCTGGTAAGAAAACAATAACAGCATTTCCTTTTCAGGCATTTTCTGGATTTCCTGGGATGACCTGTGCCAGTACTATGACGTTATTTATTTGAGTTGGAACCCAAGTCTTTTTAAAGAATCTACATGTATTCACAGGTTGGTCCAAAAGATAAAATTTTTATTTCAAAATCTCAGTAAATGTTCTGATGTGAGGTTTCCTTCCTTCCATTCTTCCAAGTTACAGCTAGGGGCCTGAATTCCAACCCTGTTCTCTTGAGCCTGACTACACTTTCCCAGACCAGGCTTTGTTTTTGACTGCTTCTGTAACATCAGTGGAGCTCAGTAACCCTTGTGATGTTGCTGTGGAACTGAAGTTGTGTAACCAGATTCTGATCTCAGTCCCACATCTCCCTGTCAGAATAAAAATCAGATTTTTGTGCAGTCCATCTCTAAGCAGTGACCAGGCAGTGCTTAAGTGACCTAGTTATTATTTGAAATTCATCTTTCTGGCCAGTTGCAAGTGAGCTGTGCAGCATGTGTTTTCTTTACAGGGTGTGTTCACTGACATCAGGGTAGTTTAACCAGTTCTGGGTTTTAGCAATTGTAGTTATCATAAGTAATCTTCCTTGCCTGCTGATTTGTTTTCTGAATGTGATACCTGTCTCTTACCAAATATCCATTACATTCAGGTTTTTTGTCTCACAGTTTGAGGATAAGTGCGTGTGTCTCTGTCTCAGTTTTGGAAAGCAAGGGTTTCTATACTTTTTCACTCCACTAGACTGCACTTTGCCACTGCTTCCACACTGTCTCTGCGTGTGTTAGCTCTGCACAAGCTCCTTCATTCACAGTGTGACTGCTGAGCTTTTCTGTAAAGACTCCTTCCATCTTTGTGCTCCAATTATTTCTAAAATACACTGTAGCAAGGTGAGATAATGAGTATGTCAGAGCTCACCTACTGGTCTGTCTGTCCTTACATTATCAGTGATTGTCATCCCTCTGTGTAGGGAAAAGCCTTAGCACAGTGGCCGTTACATTAAATGCAGAGTAACAACAGTGATAATTTGAAACTTTGTTAATGCAACCTTCCACACATGCTGCTCAGTTGTACAAGTGTGAGAGGGACAAGGAGACTTAGGAATAGCTGTATACACTTCTGTTTCCAGTGTGCCACACTTTTTGTTCAGTCATCAGCACTTTTGTTTTTTCACGCTGTATTTTTCTTGTCTAGACAATTCACAAGGCTGCAGGCTGATTCTGCAGTAGGGCACCTCAAAGATCTTTAACACTTCCTGCAGGGCACCCTTCCAAGCATGAAACAGGGCAAATTTTTAAATAAAAATTGCCTCAGAAAAAAAAATGGAGGAAAATACTTGGCAAGCTTTTGAAACTAACCATAGCTGATAGATAGATGGATGGATGGATAGATACATAGATAGATAGATAGATTTCTACAGTTACAAAGACATAGATGTTTTTCATTTAATATTGGTGTGTGCAATCATGACTGTGCTTGTGTAGCTTAGGCTGCTTAAATGGTTCCACTTTTTCTGTGCTTTGTGTGGCTGTAGTCACCAGCCAGGCTGTTTGTATTTAGAATTTTTTTGTCATCATACATGTATTGTGGTGAACTCATTTATAAAACAAGGTTCCAAGATAATGCTTGTGATATGACTGTGTTATGTAACCACTGCCATAGATGCCAGTAGAAAACTAGGCTTTGGTAACTTGTTACTGATAATATCTTGCTCTGTGTATTGTGTAGGATTTGGAGTTCGTCTCAAAGCATAAATTAGTTTCTTATTGGTCTAATAACATGTCTGTATCACTTTCAGTACGTGGGATGCAAAGCAGGGCCCGGTGAAGGATGCCTACAGCCTGGCCAACAACCCTCAGTACAAGCTGGAGGTGCAGTGTCCACAGGGTGGTGCTGCTGTCTGGGTCCTGCTCAGCAGGCACATCACTGACAAGGTGCTGGTTCCGCACTGCGAGCTCTGACACAGCTTCTGTAAATCTTTCTGTATGGCTTTCTCTTATTAATATGTTACTGCCTATGTTCAGGTGTGTATGCCTGTGTACATGTAGAATTTTTTAATTCAGCAGGTATGTGTACCTGCAATTGAAACAGACCCAGAGTAAAATTTGAGCTGACTGATTCTATTCCACCATACAGGTTCTGAAGTGACTTTGAATCCTGGAGCCTGAATAAGTTAAATTAGTGGCTGTTTGTTTACTTCAGGCATTTTAAAAAGAATTCTATTGGGTATCCCAATAAATACAAATATCAGATCATACTTTGTGGTGATCAAAAGGGACAGTAGAATGTATACTTGACTTTGATTAAGCATTCATTATGTTTCACAGAATTGCACAACTCTGATTTGTGTTTGTTTGTGGGGTTTTTTTTTTATAGGATGACTTTGCACACAATCGGGAATTCATTACAATGGTTGTGTACAAGACTGATGGCAAAAAAGTTTACTATCCAGGTTAGTATACCTTAATTGTCAAGAAGCTGATGTCACAAATAAACGAAGAATTACACAGAATTTTTTGGAGAGGAAAGGCACTTTTCCCTTTAAAACCTGATGCCTCAGTAAGAGGTCAGTCTTCTGAAATCGTTGTTTTGCTCTGTTTGATCCCACTTAAAGTCTACACTGAAGGATTAGGCCATTCTACGCATGCTGTAAGCACTCTTAAGAGGTCTATGTAGTCCTGCTGACACTTATTTTGATGCAGCATTTTCTTTATTTTTTCTGTTTATTTTTCAGTGCCAGTAGTTAATGCTTAGAGGGAACAGATGTTATGTGTTAGTTTCTCTGATAGCATATTTATTTCCTACATTTGTGAAATTATTTAAAGGTCTACAGCTTCCACAAAATGAAAATAATCAGGGTTAATTGTCCCATGAACTTGGCTTAATAAAGTACCTAAGCAAGCTTATGAAATACAGGTGAACACTTCAGCATATTTCCAAGTATCAGGTATAGAATGTTTAAAATGTTAAAATTTTATCAAAATCTCACTCTTGGTCATTATATGTCAGATTCTCTTCACCTTGTGGAGAAGGGGTTTGGCTTTTGGAGCTTTGCTGTAGCTGTGAAGCAGCCATGTATGCTTTATTTCAAAACAGATAGCAGATCTGAGACACAGGCTGGGATACAGGGTGTAAAGGTAATGCCCAGGTTGAATGGATAGACTGAAACTTTAGGTCGAGCTAATAAGATCATATTTTTATTCATTCTTTCCATCAAGTTAGAGATTACCAAGAATATTCCTTGGAATAATTCAGTGAAGGTGCATCTTAAAACAGGTGGATTTGGCCTGTTGCTTTTACAGATAGGAATCTCTTTAGAACCAAGCTTGCATTCAGGTAGCGGCTCATGCAACAACTCCCTTAGTAGCTTTTAAAGCTTTTTTCACCAAGGAGTGGAATTTGTGGGACTTTTTCTATTGGAATGGCTGGCAAGCATTGCATTTTTCACATCTGATCTTGTTCAGTCAATTCTGTTGACCAAATCCCCTAGATCCAAGCTTCCCCTAGAACCCAAGTCTTTCTGTGAAAAGAGCTGCTGATACCTGAACAAATCATCATCTGTTTTTGCAAGAGCTTCTCTGTGAGGAGAAGCAGATGCCCAAGACTTGCTTCTGGTGTTGCTGGTAGTTGTAGCAGTGCTTATTTTACACATGTGTTTCACTGAAAACGTTCTTAAGTGGGCAAACCCAAACACATTTGTATAGTAGAGGGAATTGTTCCATTGTGCTTGAAAGAGACAGTCTAGCAAGACCAGTAGCAAAAACTGAGTGATTCATATGTTTTGTCTTGCTACACAAACTTTTTTAAAAACTTCTAATCTCATGAGCTCAAACTTGTTTAAAGCCTTCTTCCATGGAAATAGATTGGTCAAGCTGCAGTATTATTTTTAACCATCTGTTAAAATGAAATGAGAACAAAGCAGCTAAATCCTTTGGCAGCAAGGCCGAGATTTCCCATTCCTAAGCTTCTTATTGTTTTATATTAATCCTTTCCCCTCTCCCATGTTGCTTTGTGGAAGATAATAAAAGGACTTGATCCTGGGCCTATTGAAGTAATTGGCTAGACTTGGTCCTGCCTCACTGAAATTAAAAGAAGTCTGGAAAGAACCAATTAGAGGCGAAATAACAAATTACACTGTCTAATTGTAAAAGCAAACATTTGGGATCTTTCTAAGTACCACATGGGCATTGGTATTGGGCTGCAACTACATCTGTGTAATGATCACAGGGATTTGAAGAGAGAGGGAGAGAAAGCCTGTGTGATTTAGTTAAAGGAATTAACATGTTTTGAAGTATTGTTTATGAGGTGGCCAAAGATTTTGGCAGCTGTCATTCTGGAACTGTCCAGCCGATGGAGAAGGAACAGACACTTCAGAGATTTTCAAAGAGTGCTTAAACATTCGTTACCTTTCTCTTGAAATTTCAACATAATTACAGTAGGCTTCTTTGAGTAGTGACTTTGGTGGGAGATGGATAAGCAGTCCTTACAAGTCTTGGGATTTAAGCTGTACTTTTAAGCACAGAATTTGTGTCTTTTCATGTGTGACTGTACCTCTCCTGAAAACAGTAGCTGATGTTAAGACTGTCCTTTTTATGGGTAAATCTTGATGCTCTCCTCTGTTCAGAGCACTCGGGTCTGTTCAGTCTAATCTTAGTAGTAAGTTTACCAAGCTGGGGGATTTTTTGGTCAGGGAAACGTATTCATCCTTTTCTTTTTCAGCTGATCCTCCTCCATATATTGATGGTATCCGGATCAACAGTCCTCATTATCTGACCAAGATAAAGCTGACCTCTCCAGGTTCCCATACATTCACCTTAGTGGTGTCCCAGTATGAGAAACAAAACACCATCCATTACACCATCAGGGTATGTGCTGTTGTTTCATAATGAACATAAGCAATTAAACTGTAAAGTGTCCTTTGTTTTTATATTTGAGAAAAATTCTTCTCAATCAGTATTGCTATTTTGGGAGGGAAGCTATGAATGATGGAGCAGAACCACTGGATGAAGTGTTTGGTAACGTTTTCCATTTGTAGTTAAGATATTAGTGTGATTTTAGTAACAAAATCAGCTGAAAAATACTCTTATTTCTTAGAATAAAAAAATATCTATGTACAGGCAGATCACTGGCTCTCTATATATCAAAAATAAATCTATTTTAGATCCTGGTTAAGATGTAAAGTTCTTTTGACTTCTCTAGGTCTTGACTTAGGATTTGGGTTTTTCTCTTAACTACTGAGTCACATAATGATCAATGCTAGATTTTTTTTTTTTTCACTGAAAAAGAGTAAAATGCAGATTGTTTCCATTTTGCTTTTTTGTTGGGTTTTTTGGGAGGTTTTTTTTTGGTTTGTTTTTTTGGGCGGGTGTTTTTCTGTTTATTTGGTTTGGTATTTTTGTTAAGAAATTAAGTAGAACTAAGTCTTAGTCCCAGCACTATTCTGAATTTTGAGTTGGACACAGGGTCATCTGATGGGTAATATGGGCATACAGGGAACAAGTATCTAAAAATGTTGTGTAGGCAATTCTTCTTCTTTTTAATTTGTTGTGATTTCATTTAAAAAGTGCAAGATAATGTGTGACCTGCTGCTTCTTTTACAATGCAGGTGTATTCCTTGTGCAAGTTCACCTTTTCCAAGATTCCTACACCTTACACCATTTCTAAGCGGGTAAAGAAACATTTTCTTTTATGCGTGACTGGTTTGTCTTTTCCATATTTGAGATGTACAAGGTTTTTAAATATATGTTGATCCTAGTGCCCCACCTCTACCACAGAGAGTGTTGTTGCAGCTGTGCCATTGCAGATGTGCTGCAAAGCCTCTGTAGAACAGTCTGGCCTTTGGAACAACCCATACCCTAATAAATCATCACTGCGGAAATCAGGTTGTGCTAGGAATGATGCAGAGTGAAAACCCCCCAGAAGCATTGCTCATTTCCCCTTGGGAGAATTGCATGATTTTCTTGGAAAAGCTCTTGGTATGATGGGACAAAATCAGCAACGCCAAACCAAAGGCACCAGTAGCAAGACCATAAGAAACAAACTTAGGATGGCAATATCACAACACAGTACTGTTCCTAAATTTTGCAAAGATACCTCAAGGGTCTGTAACCATTGGAATAAGCACTCCCATTGCCAAACATGATCAAGGAAGTATATCCATTGTACATTTCCAGTAGAAATGCTCCCTGGGAGTACAAGAACAGGGGTGAGAGTGAAAAATTTGACTGAAATTAAGTCAGAAGCTCAGACAGTTTTGGGACCAGCTGCTGTTCATATTTCAGCTGTCAACATGAGCTGCAGTTACACCTAAAGCTGAAGTATAAATATAGCCAAGAACTCACAGGATAAAGTAACTTGCATGTATTTTCATGTTTCAGCAGCTCTATCCTCAGGAAAGAGTAAGCCAGCAACGTTAACTTTAGCTCTGTACCTACCATGCATACCCTGGGGAATCCTATTATAGTCAGAAGTCTTCTGTCCAAACAGTAACTTGTTAAGGAAGAGAAACAAAGGAGTTTGAGCCACAGTGGAACCGTCCATTTTCTAGGACGCTCGTGCCTGAAGCCAAGGATTGCATTACTTTGTGTGGTCAGGGGGACATGCTGGCTTGCAGCTTGGCTGTTGAGTTCAGACAGTGTTCCATACCAGCTGTTATTTCTGGAACAGTCCCTTGAAGCCTGTTCTAGAGAATGATGAGTGAATAGAGAGATTCCTGGGAACAGCGAGATAATTTGTTTGGTTCTTCCAGAAACCATTGTCCTATATAGCTATTAAAATCTGGGCTTACTTTGAGGAAGTGAAGAAGTCAAAAACACATTAAAGGTGAAAAGCCTGTTTGAGGCTTTCTTGAGGAAGGACATCTGTTTTATGTTGTAATATGTTTGAAAAGAAAATTAAGTATGTAGAAAACTTCTGTTAATTATTTGAAGATGTCTGTCTAGTATTCCAAAAAAATAAAAGGTATTTTCTATCTATCTAAGGCCAGTTCTGTCTTTAGGATTGAGTATAAAAAGTTAGTTGCCTGTATTTAATGCCTGTTTGGTGATTGCTTAGCAGTCATCACACTCAAAAGCAAGCAGAGAACTAATTCACAGTTTAGCAGTAAAACCAAGTTTTTTATAGATGTCCTATACTGGAGTCAAGTGGTCACCTCTGGAGCTCACCAAGCCCTAATGTGATTCCTGAAATTAAGTGCAGCAGAAGTGGAAAAGGGCTGGAAAGCTCAACAGCACACAGCAGTTTCAGATTCCTGGGTAGCAGCATGGTAGGGGAAGAAATCCCCCTTGCTTCCACACTTACCGTGTCTGAGGGGTTTGGGCATTGAGTGAAGAAATTAAATCACAAGGGAAAATGCTGCCCCTTGCTGATTTGACAGAGACAGGAGGGAAGTAACAGGAGAGATGGATCTCAGCTATAAATCTGTGGGAATGCCTGGCATGCCTTACAAGTCTAACCTTTCAGTTTAATGACTAGCAGGAGGAACTTGGAAACAGATGGTCTGTTTCTCAAAGTCTGAGCAGCATTTTTCCTTTTGTGTGTCTTTGTCCTTGCAGGATTTGTCCTTACTGTTATCTTGTCGCTGCAGTGCTGGTTCTCAGAGTGCAGAGAGGTGATGGACAGGGCTGGAGGCAGAGATCTTTAAAAGTAAAGGATACAACACTATTAGTATTGTACTGCCTGCATCACTGCTGTTCCTCATTTAACCCAATGGAGGAGTGTCTGAGGAAGAAAAACTAACCTGTGTAGTCTAGTATGTGTGGGATAGATGGGAAAGTGGGTCTTTTGTTAGCTCAGTTTGTCATAGTCAGAAACAGTCACTCCTTGCTTGTTTAATGTAAGCTGGAAAAATACAGTACACGTCTAAGGGATGTAAGGCTTTGATCAAGGGGGTAGGGAACTGCACAAGACTTAGTGAATGCACAACACAATCTTTCACTTCACTTTAAAAATTAGGAGAGGTCACTAAAGTAACCTGTAAAGTGAGAGGACCCTCTAGTCTTGTTTGTGTATATATATATGTATATATATATATGTATATATATATATAAGCAATACAAATCCTTAGGATTTGTTTTCTGTGCTTTTGACTTCTTTCAGGTTAATGGACAGTGGAAAGGTCACAGTGCTGGAGGATGTGGAAACTTCAGAGACACCTACAAAAACAACCCCATCTATCAATTCCAGCTAGACAAGAATGGACCACTGCTAATTGAACTACGGGGCCCAAGGTTTGTAGAGAGTACTTGTCCATCAATACAGTGAAGGCATTGCATGCCAAAGATGAAGCTTTGTCAGTATCCCTTTGGGGAGGGTGGGAAGCTCATGGAAAATCCAGAGGACAAGGTGCTGACTCAGATTTAGTACTATTTATGTTTCTATCTTTACCATCAATAGTGTTTTAAACCTACACGTTAACTACTGTGGGAAATCCTTGACCTATAAGGAAAGCAGTTGCCTTCCTTTCTCTTTAGTTTTGGGTCTGAGCAGAGCTACGGAAGAAGGTATAAAGGACTTTGCTTCTTAAAACTAATTATGATCATAATTCCTTTTATTTTGTAGTAGAGCTAATATGCAGGATGCTAAACCCTTACAGGCTCTGAGTCTGAAAGTGCATTTACTCTGCCACTAGCAGGCCAGGAGAAGTGCTGGATGTCAATGTCCTATAAAGTAGACTTACGCAGGCCAAATTCCTTTGACTCAATTAATGATTACCTCAAAATACCAGTATCCAGCACTTCTGAATAGCAGCATCTCCTGATCTGCAGTCAAGTGTTTATCCTTTGCAAAGCTATTTGCCCTTTGCAAAGTGGGCTCCACAAAATGGCAGAACTTTTCTATCTCTCCTCCCCTCTTTGAGGACACTCCTCATGAAATGAAGGCAGAGGTGTGGATGTATAGTTCCATGAATTGAGCAGTTTTTTGTATGCATTTTTTTCTGCACTTGCACATCATATTTGAGTAGTTTGAATGACAGGGGCAGTGGTGCTGGTCACATGCATTAACAGGAGCAGACAAAGTGTCCCAAGTTGTATTGCAACATGAGAAATTCTGCTGAGATCACTGACACTGAGTCCTCTGATAGCAATCAGATCACACCCCAGGATCTGTCCCATGTGGCACGAGTGTGTCACAAGCTTAACTACTTGAATTCTGCTTGAGTGCACAGGCAGGCTTCTAGCAGGCATTTTCCCTACAGTCTAGTTTAACCTGAATTGAGTTCTGTCTTCTTCCAGATGTCTTTCAGTTATACTGTATAGTTTTTAATAACTAGCCCTCTTCCTGGTAATCCTGATGACCCAAATATCTAAAGCAAGTCTGTCATGTCACTTGCAGGCAGTACAGCGTTGGTTTTGAACTTGTCACCGTCTCAACAGTGGGAGATCCTGGTTCCTATGGCTTTCAGAAAAAAAGCAGCGGTGACTACAGGTAACACGTAATGAAGTCTGTAGAGAGGTTTGAAACACACTTCAGATCCCATTTCTAACAGGTAGTTTTCTTTGCCATAGGTGTGGATTTTGCTACTTGGAGGTGGAGAACACATTTGCTGGAGTTTACAACATTATCCCCACCACATTCCTGCCTCAACAAGAGGGCCCTTTTTTCTTAGATTTTAACAGTACTACTCCTCTTAAGGTGTCACAGCTGCAGTGAGGAGACAGAACTGTCCAGTGCTGTTAAAAGAGATGGTTTTGATCTGTCCAACAGCCTGAGAACAGGTGAGGAACCCTTACTACACATGCACAAAAGAAAATTACATCCTGAGTTATAGCCAAAAGCATGGAATCACAGATTGCCAGTTAATTGTGGCAGGGAGTTAGCTGTAGGTTTGCTGCTATGGTCCAGGAGTGAGCACTGTTCAACAGGCTTGGGAATAGGCTAAAATGCATATATTCAAATGAACCAGCAGAACTCAATTTATTGCAGTTTTTCCATACTTTGAATCAAAGTCTAGTGCGTTACAAGAAAAAATAACATTGAAATTCCCTCCTCCCAACATACAGGGTATATGGGCTAAAGATTCTATTCTTAAAGTAAACATGTAAGAAAAAAATATTCTTGTGTATTCTCCTTATTCAGTCTCAGGACCAAATAGCTTTTACTACATATTTGTGCTGCTATCTAAAATGTTTTCAGCACTGAACTGGTTCTCACACCTAAACATAAATGTACTACTGCTGAGCCGGTAGTATTCCACGTGTCAGCTTACCTGCAATATGTACCTAGGACTAAAGGAAAAGGAAGGTTCCAGCTTTAGCTGCTTCTGAAAGCAGAGCAATGGCTTTGCTCATGTTACATGTACTTTGAGAGCTGTTGCTTCGTATCTGTATGACTTTAGTACATAATACAGCATGAGGTTCTATGGCTTTCTTCCTGCCAGCTGCCAGACCTAGGCTGAGCCCGAGGAGCAGGAAGCACAGGAGGTTATCCAGCAGTAGTGTCCAGGCAGTGCAGCACAGTTCCTTGAGTAGCTATGAAAGGTTTTCATCTAAACATCCCCTGCAAGATTCTCTGTATCTACTGAGAGTGGTCTCAGTTGCTGGTGCAGGGAGATGGGGAACTGCCCACCATCAGCAACTCAGCAAAGAAATGTTTTATTTTCATCACTTTTATAAGTATGTATCCTGTAGGGAATGATCATTTAAACCTCTCCCCCAATACACCACAGCTGCAAGGAATGCACTTGCTGATTCCATTATACAAGACATCTTTGAAAAGATACTCTTTTCCTTGTAAGTTGAAGCCAGTGAATGAATGAGCACATGGCCAGTGTCATCAATAGAAGCAGGGTCAGAGTTCTTAAAAAAAAAAGTGGAGGTGGGATTAATGCAGAACAAGGTTTTTTTAAGAAGCCTCTCTTACGTGCTCTTCCTCTAGATCTACATACATGGTATCTGAGGAGGATTCAAGATAAGAAGTTTTTATTTAATGCCAATTGCTTCACAGATTCTGAAATTGATTAAATTTTGTGATTTTTACAAAATTTACAATATTTGACTGTTGGGGGAGAGAGTATTTTTAAAACAGCCTTGGGAATTTTGCTGCCATTCAACCTGGTTTGGCAGTTTTCCAAGGAAAAAGGTAGCATTTAAGTCTTGCTTTTCAGCACAGGTGTCACTTGGCCATTGGAAAACTGAGCACACATTCTACAGGAGCACCAGAAATAGCTGTGGGATAAAATTATTCCCACAGAAGTCTGCTATTAGTCCTCTCCAGAAAGTCCAAGAACCTTTTGTTTCATTTCCTTCATCAGACAGCTGCATAACAAGTGTCTAGCGCTGAAAGGGCAGCGATAGCTCATGCCTTTGAAAACACATGCCTTGTTGACTGCAGTTCTCTCAGAGACCATCTGGGCTAGGGAATTTGTGACAAGTTTGTCACAGAGTGACTTACCTTCTTATGCAGAGAAGTTTCTGATGATTATTGCAATAAAGCAGTAGAGGGAACAGCATGGGCACAAGCTGAGAAAAACAACAGATTAGGTTCTTTGTGATTATGCTTGGCTTTTGGAGTATGTGCCAAGGACTGCTTCATCCCTACAAAATAAAAACTTCATTCAACTCCCATTTTCCCTACAAGTTTGTGTTAAGTTTTTAGCTGAGGCTAAACCAGAGTAGCAGTGGAGTCCTCCATGTACCTTATCACCTCTAAAGTCAGAGGCAGTGAGGAAGTCTCAACTGAGTTCTCTTTTTGGCAGTACAAAAGGCAGATGCCGGAAGTGCCAGCTTTCAGCACCAAGTTCTTGCACATTCTCTGCTGTTTGAGATCAAGCTGGTAGACTTGCCTACAGGAAAATCTGTTGTTGTTCTTCAGTAGTTGGTTTCTACTCGGCAGGAAGGAGTTTTCCTTTCTTTTTCTCCCTGAGCACAAGTTAGTGCCAAAGCTTATGCTGCATGAAATGAGCATAGGGCTCAGCTTCTGTACTGTGCTGAACTTAAACTGAACTGAACTAAAAGTAAGAAATGTACTCACTTTCCTAGTGCAGGCAAAGGCACTAAGGACAAAGGATCCTGTCCCCACCAAGATACACCAATATTTCTTACACATTCAAAACAGTCAGTGGATTTGGCTTATCCCCATTGATGCACAGGACTTATGCTGTCAGTCTTGCATATATAAAACAAATTCTATTCAAATATTGCACCTGCATAGGCTACTAGAATGCCATCACTGTGCAGTTCCCTTCAGATACAGGTGTGAACACTCAGGTGGAGTATTTAAGAGGTACTACAAAATATCCATATAAATTGTAGTCTACAGATTCTGGTTATGGCAAATTACTTTTACAACAAAGTTTTCTTGCATTTTTTTCTTAAGAAGAAATGTTGATATAAGCATTTATGATTTGCTTTAATATTGTCTGTCAAATATATACTTTTATATTTTTTCCACAAATAAATCTGGAAAAATTATTGCAAAGGGAACTGATCCTTAGATTTTAACATGACCTCAGGCAACTAAGTTAAGCTTTTCTTTGTAGTGTTCAGCATTTTTTGAGCCATATGACAGAGTTTGTTCTGTTTGGAAGACACAGGTTAGCCCTTGATTGACCCGATCCCTCAGTTCTCAAAGATTCAGTGAGATGTAGTACCGTGGCTGAATGGTATCAACAGTTTCTATCCCAGCCGCCCCAGACTCTGAGTTCAGTCCTCATCTCCTGCTACAAGCTTCATGTAACTATTTTGTACAGTAATTATGCACTTAACCATACAATCTCTGCAGCCTTTGACAGCCACCTATTTAGAATTAGGTTTGTGTACATATAGTAGAGGTTTTCATCGCTTCGTCTTAAAAGGACACTGAAATTGTTTGATAATACCAAAGAGAAGTAGAACTCCTAGGTTAACACTTGCTTTATACATTCTCATGTCAGGGCAGCTGAAGCAATCACGTATACTTTGATACACCAGAGGCTTATTTTTATACCCATGAAGGCAGCTACCATCATGTTACACTTCAGAGTCCATGAAGAGCTTAAGTAAAAAGTAACTGGAGAAAGCTTGTTCATTTGCTTGTATTCCACAGCAATGTATGTTCATTTAAGTCTGTCATATTTATAATTACAGCTTTTATGAATTTTAAAATAAAATGAGTTTTCCATTAACTTATTAGACACACAGTTCTGCCTGTTTCCTTGCACATTTGAAGGGCGGTTTACCTTCCAAGTCTGGGGCTCACCAAAGGAGGAAGGCTGCAGCATGATCTTTCAGCAACTCTTGCAGAAGGGTGGAATAAAAGGAAGGGCAGAGGGGGTTCAAGGCCCTTTCAAACTTCCAGATCAATGGTTTTATCCCAATCAGCACATATGCAAGGCAGCACACACACAACATTAATTCATTGTGCCCAAGTGTGGGAAGTTTGGGTTTCCAGACGGAACAGGCAAGATGAGAAGAAATTCGATAGGAAGAGAGGTTAAAAAAAAAAAAAATCACCACCAAAACAACCATTCAAAGAACCCAGGAAAATGTAACAGGTGTTGACTGGGAGGTCTGCAAAAGTGAGATTCAACCACAAAGACTGCTGCTAGTTTTTGTAACTGAATGCAGCACAGACAACAGCTCAACTATGAAAGTTTAAATAAAAACGCTTAATCCAATGTGGCACTTCTGTACTGCTTTTCATATTTAATACTGTCTATCCCAGCTTTTCCCCAAGTGATGATCACATCAGAAAATGGAACCACAGATTTCTTTCCTAAGCATTTTCTGGGCGTGGGAACTGCTGGCAGTGAAATATTTCAGCCTTAAGGTCTTCAGAAGATGTAAACATACAAATGTCTAACACAGTTACAGCTTAACAGCTATAATGTGATGAATCTATTTTATGAAAACAGGATTCTTTGCCTCCAATTCTGCATGGCTTTACAGCCAATTTCAGCAGAGGTACAGAGGTCTAATGTAACAGAATACCTTCCTCCTCCTGCACACTAAGGGAGTTTTGGAGAACCTGGCTAAAGCTCTCATCTTGTGGCACAGTTCAGAATAAAAAGTGAACCATGTATGCAGGGATTTGGGAAGCTGGAAAGAGGCACCAGTTGCCCACATACCACAGTGGATTCTAACACCAATGTGACCCCAGCCTGCAGTCTTCAGCTGGAAGTGGATATTTGGAGACTAAACTTGAGATAAACTTCACTTACACAGACTCAGAATGTGGAAAACAAAACTGTTTACTGTAGTGTGAAGAATTTTACATTAACTTTGAGAATAGATACACAAGCTGTGGCAGGGATGAAATACAACAGGACTGCAAAAACATAGAATAGAAAATACTTTGGGCAATACTAAAATTCCCATCAAATTAACAATATAAACTGACGTTTTAGATAAAATGGTGCTTTCAGAAATGTTTAGTCACCAAAACTGAAGAGTCCTAGAATTTTTACTACCACTTATTAGCATAATTATCAGACACTACTACTGCCTAACAGCTGCTGGCAAAACATGCCCTGTGCCCTTTCTAGTTTTATTGAACACTTTGTCTAGGGCATACTAAAATCCCAAGTCCCTTTAACAGTTATAAACCCCCACACAGTACAACCTACAGAGAAGCTTAAGAACACATTGTCAATCTACACTGGCAATTCCTTTTCTTCATGCACATTTCAAGGGCAAACCCCTTATCATAATCGTCCTGAAAACATCTATGACTCCCATTTTTGAGGAAAAAAACCCAACCAAAACAAATAACACTTAAAGTGCTGAAAAATAATACTTCACTTCTCAGGGGAGCGGAAGGGCAAGGGGCGAATCAACTCTTTTTGGTCACTGGAATCAGCTGCAGAGTCCAAGCCAGACTCGGGAAGGTGTCTAGAAAGGGCCTCCCACTGCTGGGCATTACCATCCCCTTCCTGTCATCCGTCTGTTTTATAGGCTTTTAGAGGCATGACTCATTTTATCCTTTCTGTGAGCACCAAGGGAAGAGTGAAGGCTTTCAGATCCCACACATGCAACAGTCTTCCTGTATACAAAATATTTCTACGGTTTCAGCATAATACAGACAAATACAGATGTTTAAAGATTATGCCACTTGTACTCAAGAGATCAGTTGTATCTAAACAGCATTTCATTCTACAAAACCGAAGCCAAACCGCTCCCTGCAAATGTCTGGCTTGAATTTCAGACCCCCGACTAGCATGAATTTACACGGGAACATTACTAGTTATTGCTTCAGCCAGGCTGCTACAAAACAATTTACAAAGTCTGTGAAATATGAGCACAGCTTAAACATTTGATAACTCGTCCGGCCTACAAAGGATTTACTGAATAAAAACTTCAGCCTCCACATCAATTAAACTTCTTAGTGCATTTGTAAATTCTCAAAGTAAACGCTTAAGATTTGGCATATATTATTGGCACAACGTTCTTCAAACACTTAGAAGTTCATGTATAAATATTTAGACTCCCATTAATCAGGACGGGGCACGAGAAGGACTCAGCCAATCTGGGCAGCTTTCCTGCCCGCGCATATTCCCTCTTTGATTTTCATGCACTGAAGGGAGAGCTGCTTCATTCGGTTATCCAGAGCCAGCCCTTCAGTGGAGCTGCTCCTGGTGCTGCTCCTATTCTTGTTCACTCTGTCGCTTGTCTTGTTCTCAGCCCCTTCTGCCCTATCCCCTGCAAAGAAAGGATTAAACTGGATGTTAAACCCGGATTTCATTCTACAAGTTAAGCTTCAAGCAGGTGCCTCTGCAGCTTCCTTTGCCAAAGCACAGAAATCACAGGAGCAGGAGCAAGATGCTTTAACAAAACCAAGTTGGCCTTCCAAGCTGTGATTGTCTTGTGCATTGCATCAGCAAATTAGTGAGAACAGCCTTAGCATGGAGCAGACAAGGGCAGTGGTAATCCTCTAGGCTGAGTTAGTCAGCCAGGGCTGGCAGAGCCTGCAAGAAGCTCCTTCTGGCATGTTATTTTTTGTGGGGATTTTGGTTTTTTTTCCCCCGGAAAGCAAGTTTTTCAAAAAGCAGGACAGTAATTTAAATAAATAAACTCAGATTTTCCTCCAAATAAATGTACCATGAGAATCCCACTGATCACTTATTTCATGAAAAGTCTCAAACTAAGACAGAACTGGGGAACGTTCCCAGCCAGGAGAACAATACTTAATACATTACAGACATTGTTGTTAACTTTGAGACACAGGGCCTTCCACAATGGCCTTCCACAATGGCCTTCCACAATTGCCTTCCCCAAAGAAGTGGCCAACAGGTCAGAGCATTCCCTGGCATATGCCTAGGGGATCTGGGAAAGTTTTCCTGCTCTCTTTATGAAGCTGAAAAACACTGGCCCAGAGCGAATCCAGCTGTGCATACCTCTCTCAGCTTCACATTCCGGGGAGGAGGCCCCACTGCATTCGCTCCGGGGGCCGAGGACAGGGAAGATTATCCCAAACTCAGAGAGGGAGACAGGGCTGGGCAGATCCAGGCTTCCAGGTCGTGTTGCAGGAGGAAACTGAGTTGGCACGTCACAGGGACTCGTAGGACCGGAGCTGAAGCTGGACACTGACTGAGTTTCTGAATCTTCTTCAGACACAAAGCTGCTGCCATTATCATCCTCAAACACCTCTGAAGCCACTGCAGTGTTCAAAGAACATTCCAGTTAGTAATTCAACCCCCCTCTCCTGCACCTTCCCAGGCAAAGGCAGTTTTTCAGGTTTGCATCTTCCATACACAGACACACTGCTATCCCATGGGCTGCCCACTCTGGTTTTCTGCCCCCTGTGCAAAGCCTTAGCCTGGTTCTGCCCTGAGGAGCAGCACACCTGCCGGCCAGGCCATGCAAGGGCCGCTCTGCAGCAGCTACTGCTCCTCATGCCAAGAAGCTCTTGGATTTTTACTAGCCCTGCTGGCCTTGTTCACTCATGGTCTTCAGAAGACAACTTAGGTTACAGCCCCAATTCCCTGTGTCTGCCTCCCCCAGCACTACCTTGATCCCAGCACAGCCTCCTGGTTACTTAAGGAGCTAATTAGAAAGACATAGGTCCCAAGATCCCTTTTTGAATGAAGATCACCAAACAACACCAAATTTAAAAAAAACCCCAACATGTATTCTTTTCCCTGCTTGTGTTTGCTCAGATCTGAATTTTAATTAAAGCAAACCTGCTCTAAACTGTCTGTCTAGATTAAGCTGCAGGGTCCTTATGAACAACCAGAGGAGAAACCCATTAAAGGCTTCATTTTGTGCAACACAAGGGTGTAGATTTTGCTGAAATTCAACACACTTCAGAGGCACATTGCAGGCTGGGGACCAAAGACTTCTGCACACAAGCAGTCCCACTGGGATCAGAAGGTTCTCTAGATGCATCAGCCTCTACACCACACAAGTGTGTGATGGAATCACACTGTCCTGAAGAAGTCCAAGACACAGCAAGACATCCACAGTGACCTGAGGTTATCTTCAATTCCTCCTCCTTGCAATTCCTGTCATTGTTAGCGAGGCTCAGAATTGCCTTGGAAGAGCAGCAGGAACAAAGCAGCAGCATTAAAAAAATGGCTCAAAGGAGAAGCTTCAAAGAAGTTCTTCTGTCACCTTGGCAGCCTGGGGCTCACAGGTACCACCTGGACACGAAGGTGCCAACAGAGGCAGCTACTGACATGATTATGGAAGAGATGTTCAGCCTCCTTCTGCTGGACTTACAGATTGCAGAACTGCACTTACACGTTGCAAAACTGACCTAAAAGGCTTCAAACATAAAATGGATAACATTCCTGAGCCCCCTCCAGGGCACTTCATGCTCAGAGACAGCTTTTCTTGTGGTTTGGGTTTTGTTGTTTTGTTTTTAATGAAATCAAATCCAAGACTGCAGCAGGGCCTTTCTTCTCGCTGCATTTCATCAATATATGGTGAGCAGTACAGGTAACTTTGCAGGGGGCGAAAGCAATAAAAGGTTTGGCAAAAAAGATGTTTCCAATTAGAGTCCTCTGCTTGGCAAGAAGCACTGACATCAGGCAGTCTACAAGCAGCACAGTTTAAGCTGCAGCTTCCTTTTCACCATCTAAATTCACCATAATGCACAGGAGCATCTGCAAGGGCCAAGAAACTCTTGCTGATGACGAGGTGTTTTATCCAACTCCGGCAGACAGAAATCAAGATACAAAAGGACCTTGGTGGAAACCTCCCCCCATGTTACAATGAGAGTTTAATCCAAGCTATTTTACCTATTAAGTCTGGCAGGCTGCTAGTCTTGCCTTGTCATAACCCAGTTCTGTGATGGCACCAGACACAAGCTGATGTCTTTCCACCCATGTCAGACTGGGAAATTCAAAGAGAGGGATGAGCCCACACTGCTGGTCCTTGTCTGCAGCCTCAGCAGCAGCCAGGGGAGCCAGCAACTAATATTAATTAGTATTAACTTTCCTGGCTCTTTCTGCCCCTATATCCCAGGCCCCTGAACTCCTTCAGCACAAGATACCCTCAAAGTCAGTTATATCTAAGGCTTTCAGGAGGCCTTCTGCCTGAGGAGGGGGACTTGTGGGCATGCAAAAGAGGCAATTACTGCCTAGCTCAGAAAGGATCAACCTCAGAAATTCAGGGTGGCAGAAGATAAGCAGCCACACCAAAAGCTGGCTGCATCAGCTGTCCAGACACAGCACTCGCTGCTGCAACTCAGGTCCCAACTGCACAGTACTGAGTGAGAGAGCACCAACACATCGTGCAGGAACTCCTGCCACTGCAGAGGGTGGAAGCCAGCCCAGGGCTCCTTCCCAGCTCCCACGCCTCACACAAGGCTGTACCACGGAGCTACAAGGCCTCAGTGCCAGTACACACTTGTGTCTATGTGGAAATTGCATGTTCTGCCTTTGGGCACCAGGGCTGTGCAATCGTGAACTCCTGCAATCCTGACCTAGACTTTTCCCTGCAAAAATGAAGCTGAAATACAAATTAAACTGGAATTTTTGGGACTGGGCAGCAAGAAGACTTTCTGCATCAAGAAGGGGAAAAAGTGTCCAGGAAGGAGGCAAAAGTAGGCCACATGCAATGCCCATCTATCCACTTTCACCCACAGCCAGGACAAATGCAAACTCGCCATGTAACAGGCCTTGCAACACAAGGTCCCCACGTGCCCCCAGAAAGCAGAGGTTCCCTTGCTTGCTTGGAGGTTGTTGCTGTCACCAATATCTCCTACAGAGCCCCTCAGAACACTGCACCAGCATATTGCTGCTTCTTCACGTCCTTGTTCACAGCACACATGCTCTGCTGAAATCATATCTTGGCAAAAGACTCTGCAGCACCAAGGAGCTTATCCTTACACGCTTCCATGTGAGCATCACACCTTTCTGTACTACTGTAGCCACAACTTGAGTTCCCTCTGCCACAGGCCAAGCACTGGAAGACAACACTTGATCCAAAAAGTCTGCTCCCAGGCTGGCTGAATGATCTGCAACAGCCTGCGACCACTCCAGGCAAGTCACTGCCAGCAGCAGCACTGGCTTAAAATTAGACACATGCTTTGAAGTGCATTAATTTCGCTCCTTACAGCACTGTACAAAAAACTACAGAGATGTTAAGGGAATGGCTGATGCACTTTAACTCATTACCCCTTCCCTTGAAAATTGGCTATTAAAGAATGTAATCAACTCCTGCAATAACAAGAAGCGTCATAACTTAGCCACAGTCTCACAACAGCCAGCAAATTTCAAAACTGCAGAATACACAGAGCAACCCTAATGTCAGCATTCCTTATGATGCCCACGGGATATTCCCAAGCACAACAGTGCTCTGTACTCACTGGAGACGGTGTCTGACTCCGGTTTACTCGCTGACAGGTCTTCCACAGAGGTATTGCTCCCCTCGGCACCCACGCCACATCCTCGGGGCCCCATGGCAGTGGACCTTCTCCTCTCATGAATCTCATCTGAGATCATCTCCAGATTTTTCAAGGCAGTCTTATACTCTCCCTTTGCCAGGGCCAGTTTGGCCTGCAGGTCATCCACTGTTTTCTTCAGTTGCTAACAAGGGAGACAGGTATTAGATGGACTTTCACTACAAACAAGGCACAGCACACAGTTCCCTGTTATGTGTCCAGGTGCTCTGGCTCTGGACAGGCAAGCACAAACCAGGGCTGGTATCTGGGGGATGGCAGAGTTCAGAATTCAGAAGCACCCTGGCACAAGCAGTGGCACTTGTGAAGGAGACAAGAGCAAGGCCAACCACAGGAGCCAGGGACTGGGACTGCCTCTGGAGTGTGGTCACGGCCCCTGGCTGAGCACAGAGCAGAGGCCCTGTTAACATGTGAACATGCAGGATCTCTCCTTAACAGGAAGGCACTCTCAACTATGTCACTGCTTACCCCAGAACCACCCCAAGGTCTGCAGGGCACAGCAGGGCTGGGGATAACCCCTGAGGAGGCTAAGCCCCACTCTCTGCTGAGCACCGAACCCATCACTTCTGCTCACCAGATCTGCAGAGCAGACAGCAGCAAACCTCAAACCCTGACAGCTGTAATACAGCAGTTCCTGTGTTCCCAGGCACAAACACCACCCTACAGCAAGGGCAAAAGTGTTGTACATCCTATTTCCCAAAGGGGAAACACTGATTGTGTGTCTGTGGCTGTCTCAATGCTGGTTTTTACTGTGCATTAAAAGCAATCTGTGCTGTCTTTTTCCATACAGTTTACACAATCACCTTGCTTCAGGAAGGCACTGAGCAGCTGCCATGGAGAAGCAACAGGCTCACAAACAGTGGGCCTTTGCCCATGGAAAAAAGGGAATTTCTCAAAAGATGCTTCTAGGCAGATGGGATTATTGGGCTGGCATCCAGCCCAGGGCAGGCAAGGGTTCCGCCTGAGGGAGCAGCAGCTGCAGGCAGGCAAGGCAGAGTAGGAGAGGGCACCCAAGCCTGTATCCTGGCAAGGAAAAAGGTGCACACCAGACTCTCTGAGGCTTACAAAATGCTGCTGAATCTCAGGCAGCCCAGGGAAGGACTCTCAAAACTGTTGTGGGATGTGCCTTGTACCCCAGACAAGGAATGGAAATACTTTTCTAGCTAGGCTCCTACCGACCCAGTGCCCCACTGGAGCCTTCCTGCACCCATGGCCAGCAGTCCAAGGCAACGTGCTCCATGTAAACCCTGAGCACATCCCACACAACAACAGTACCGGCCACCACCCTGCAACTCCGAGAAGCCAGGCTCCTGGTTTTGGGGGCCACATGCAGCAAAAGTCACTCAGGTAGAGAGTGATTCTTGCATTTGAATTTGTAGGGCTACTCTGCCCTCACACCTCCAAGACTGGCTGTAATAGCAGGGATTACCATCCCACACAGAACTGCCATGCCCACCTCAGGGCCACTGTGCCCTGCAAGGCATTTGCTATGCCCAAGCACTGGCCAGTCATCATTGCACCACACAGAATGCAGCACAGAGATGCCAAAAAGCCCTGGAAGCCTACCCAGCCAAATCCCAAATCCCTCTTATGCCAAACCCCAAATCAGAAATTCACATCTGTGTGATGTTTGAGCACTGCAAGCAGGTTACTTATTCTGTTAATTGATCCAACCAGTGAACATAAAAGAGCACCCCAAGCACAGCTAAACAGTCTGAAGCACAAAATACAGGGGGGAAAAAAAAATGAAACCCACAACAAACAAATAAATCCCAGATACATTAAACTACAAGAAGCAAAGATAGTCAAACTGTACTCTTTTGGTTCTGACAGAGTTCAAACACTCATATTTCACACAAGGAAACAAAGACTCTCTTAGTCTTTTATCTTTAAAATGTGCTTAGCAAATTGCTCAAGAGGTTTTGAATTGGCTTTGTATAGAAACACAACGCAGTTGTCAGAGCACTTTAGATGCAATTTCAATATTTACTGTAAGCAGTAAAGAGTTTCAGATGGATCTGAATTACATACTTACCTCTAGTTGGACATAGTACTTCGCCTTGAGTTCAAAATAAGGTCTGTGGAAAAACAAAGAACAGTTGTTTACAATCACTGGGACTGAATGCAGTGTACTGGCGTGGGAGTTGCTCTCTTTGTAGCATTAACACAGCTATTTTGTGTACCACTGCAATCCCAAGAGACCACTATTCAGATGATGGAACACCTACACATGTTCTCAGTGTCTCTTACTCTCTAATGCATCTATTTCTCATGGGTCTTTTGACCTAAATACAGATTGCAAAATTCCAGTTTTTGGAGTTGACAGCATAATTCCTCCAGGCCTAGATTCTGCAAGATATTTAAATGTAACATCCAGCTTCAGGCACAGGCATCCTCTCTCTACTCAGCTGATTTCTGAGCCCACAGCATATGTAAATTCCCACAGAGGGTGAACCTGCTCCGTGTTCAGGTGTGGGGGGTAGAAGGGCAGTTCTTGGGTTTTTCAGTGAAGGGTGTGAAGGGAGCTCAGAGCACCACATACAAGGGCACAACATTTCCCAACAGTGGCCACGAGGCACTTCCCTAAACTTGCTTATAAGGTTGCAAGAGGACAGGGGTATAAGAGGTGCGGTACAAAGCCTTGAAACCACTTTCCATGCTCAAAGTTTTGAAGCCCACAAGCCAGTATCATCTGATACAACACTGAGCAGGACTAAAAAAAGAAAAGTTCTGTTATTTCAGCAGGGCTCACTACCCTTCTCCCCTCTCAGAAGCTCTCCTGGAAAGTAGGGGAGAGATAAACAATTGGATATGGTTTTACATGAAATAGAATGTGAACTACCCTTGTTGTGTTTCTACCCTGACAGCAAGGCTCTTCTGAGCTGTAAGCCCTACTGCAGCTGCATTTGGGACTTCAGGAGTGTGAAGCTGTGGCTTTCTGATCCTATATTCTTTGAAGGGTTGAAATCACTACACAGTCACACACAAAATAACTGAGTTGTGTTTCCATTAGAGTAGGTAATTTCCAGCTCTGATATTCTTAAGCACCTTCCCACCATCATCAGGAGCGCACAGCCAAGTCTCCATGCTTCCAGGGACAAGATCCAGCGAAAATGCACCTCTGCCTTCCCTTACTGGGACATAACCCTGCCCAAGGCTACACAGATGCACCTGCCAGGCAGGATAAAACACTGCAGTGGAGAATTTGGATTCAACAGATAAAGGATTCCTACAGCCATACCCCAAAGCAATGGGAGCACATAGATAGTGACAGAATGGTGTTGCAGGGAAACATGCACAGGGAAAGCATTGAAACCCACTCACCTCAAATGACCCGATTCTCAACCTTCCTTACCCTGGTGCCAGCTGGGAGGGAACAACCAGGCTTGAGTCCTAACCTCCCACCAGCTTCCACAAGCCTTGGGCAAAGTCCCCTCTCTATCAGCAACAAGCACACGTGTGTTTGCATGGTGTGAAAAAACAACACATAAATGCATATGTGTGTATACACAAATACCTACATGTGCACATACGGGCAGGAACGCTTACGTGCAACAGGCAAGAAAAACCCCACCTCAGCCACCAAAAGGAGACCAAGAGCCTCACACATAAACACTCCTGCTCACTGATGGCTCACACACAGCTGGGCACCTGATGCCAGCAGGAACCAGGGCACTGGCAGGGGAGGAACTCCCATGTCCTGGGGTCACTTCATTCCCTCACATCCGTGGCCCTGTAGCCACTGAGGGCTGGTCTGTAACTCAGCAGGGCAGGAGACTCGCCCACAGATGCAATCCTACATCACTGGCCAGCTGAGTCCAGAGCACTGCACAAAGTGCTTTTGAAGTCAATGACAGGAAGAGTGAAAGGCACTTTGCCCAAGTCGCCAGAGCAGAAAGTGACTTCCAAAAACCAGCTAACACAGGCGAGTTCATTATCCTACAGCTCAGAGGCACTGAGCCAGGAGATCTGGTGACTGTTAAGAACATGCAGCCGTATGCATTTTCACAGCTTACAAGCAAATAAACACCCAGAAACTAAATTAAAAACAAAACCAAAACAAAACTATCCAATAACCCTTCGATCATCAACTTTACACGGTAAATCATCTAAATGACTTTCCTCCAGGATGCCCCAGTCTTGCTTTCAAAATAGTAATGCTTTAAGCATCTTAATCCCAGCTGAAGCAAGGAGCAAATGCAAATCATTTTCTGCCCAAAAGAGAGCAACTCATTCAGCTTGTCTATCCAAGAGTTTAAAGAGAGGATGAACAAAAGGCCAGAAAGGCCCAAGTGTTACAGCCAGTGCTCCCACACCACCCAGGGAGAAGGTCAGAGCAGGATGCTGGTGTTAAATCCTTCCTGAAAAGCAGCTAGAGGCCAGCTACACCCTACAATACAAACAGCCACAAATTCAGCAGCCTCATTTCCCAGCTTCTGTAGCCACTTGACAGCACTGATGTTTTCAGTTCAGTTGCAATTTTCCTTTATGTGAAAATTGCAATGCTGGGAAACGACTGACCTTTCCAACATCCCTATGTAGCATGACTTCAAAGACATCCACAACTATTTGTGCCACCAGGCATCTTTCATGTTAATACTATGTTAGAAGTGGCATTTCTGTACACCCTTTATTAAAGGAACTCCAAAACACCCTACCTAGATGGTTTATGCTGCAGTCAGCCCTGCTGTAAGACAAAGGAATATACTGGGATCCTTCCACAGAAGTGAAAACCAGCTTGGCCCAAGGAGAATGACACGAGACACCTCTCTGAGGGTAGTTCCAGCAAGGAAATGAAAACTCTGAGGCACATCACACAAGAGGCAGCTGGGACGCCAGGCTCCACACCATCATTATAGAAAGCTATGTACTGACAACTTAATCATGGTCTTTATTTTAAATCTTATTGCAAGGAAGGAACTCCTAGCAGCCAAAACTGTTCTCAGATATTGCCCTTATCCAGAGGAATCTGTCATTTGGTGATCTGACGATGGTTTTCACAGCCCCTGCACAGTGCTAGACAAACAGCATGCCGCTCCTTCTAGGAAGTCACACCACTACACTGTTTCGGCAAACATGCTTGGATCTTGCTTGGGAAGTGCTAATCCTTTCTTGAATTGAGCAAACCCCAATCAAAATAGATTTCTAGTTGACTGATTTCACCACAAAGTCATTTTTAGATGGAGGGGATTAAATTCTAAATACAGCAAGCAGATTGTTTAGACAAGCCACAGTCTGGAAATATTTTTTTTTAAAAATGTCTGTGAAATACAAAGAAGATTAAGAATTGGTTGTAAACAGGGCCAAATTTCACACAGGTTCTGAAAAAAAAAGCTGTTTCACTTCTCTGCAACAGAGCCAAACTGCACAGCAAATGCAGAGACAATTATTAATGACAGAAGCTGCTTAGCTATGCCCTCTGAAAGGTGTTTCCTTCCCCAAGAATGGCTCTCACACAGCTTTGCCATGGCAGTGTCAGAAAGTAAACAAGCTTCATGTACAGCACGTTACACCCGTGCAGACTCGCACCTTTCAGCTTTCCGTCACTTGCTTTGTTGCTCTCCTAACTAAAAATAAGAACTGTGAACAATCCCAGGCTGTGAAACATCTACACACACAGCTCTGCAGACAGCACCTGTGCGGATCCCATGAGCCTGCTCCTCAAGTCACACACCACCAAGGAGTTCAGTGCACTAGAACAAGACCAAGATGCTCCTCAGAAAAGGTTTCTTATCCCATGTAGTTCACCAGTCTATCAAGCCAGGTGTTTCAAAAGACACTTAGAAGAACAACAAGGACAAATACCAGTACCAATTGTGCTGTGAGGCTGCTACACACAGAGAGGAACCCAAAGAGCAATACCCTTTTGCAAGTTCAAAACCCCCAAAGAACAGGTATTTCCCCCCCTCAGTTTTCACCACTAAACTCCTCTCCAAACATAAAACATACTTTGATTTATTGATGGCTCTTTTCAGCTTCTTCTCCAGTTGTTTCATCCTTCCCATGGCAGCATTGTATTTGGCTGCAGTCTCCTTGTGAACCAACTCACTTCTTGTTTTGGTCTGCTCTGCCTCCATGACCTTCAAGAGGGGGAAAAGAACAGGTTGAGCAGCAAGACACAATGATCCACTTCTTATCATTTCAATTAACAGCAACTTTATAATCTCTCCAATCACCTCATGTCAGGAAAGTGAGGGCATAGAAAAAAATCACTTTCAGTGAACCTGCTTAAAAGTCTTTCCCGAAAAGAACAGCAACATGTCAAGTCTTCAAACACTGTAATTATGAGAGGTGTTACAGGTTTTCACATAATCTCTCTTACAGGAAGTACAGCAGACCCTCAGCTTTTGGGATCATCCATTCTTTAACCCAGTTAGATATTCACAAGAGAAGCAACACTAGCAGAAGTCACCCAACTACATTCAAGAGCAATGTTTATGCTTCCTCCTGCTTCTCTCCCAGGAACTTGACTTCCCCTGCACAGAGCTGGCAGGTTGGTCAGCTCCCAGCTACAGCCCCATCACTCTGCAAAGGGCTGAACACCAACCACGGCAGAGGGAGGACTCAAATACAGTTTGGCCTGAATCACCAGTCACTAGAAGACTGTGTGTCTGAGATGGCTCTTCTCTTAAAACAGCTGACATGCCTGAAATCACAGTTTCAACACTGAAAATGCAAAGGTTCAAGCCCTGAGCTGACACTCCCACTACCCAGACAAGGGAAGCTATGCTGATGACCAGCCCACTGTCCTCATGTATGAAGATATCTTGAACACAAGTCTGATAAGGAGCAGCTGAGGGAGCTGGGGTTGTTTAGCCTGGAGAAAGGAGGCTCAGAGAGACCTTATTGCTCTCTACACGTACCTGAAAGGAGGGTATAACCAGGTGGGGCTTGGCCTCTTCCCCCAGGTAACAAGCTACAGGAAAGAGAAAAGGACTTCAAGTTGCTCCAGGGGAGGTTTAGATTGGATATGAGGAAAAATTTCTTCACTGAAAGAGTTGTCAAGCATTGGAACAGGAAAAGTAAATGTCTCTCCATTAGCTGCACTGTTGGTATCCCATAGCCAAGCTTTGTCAGTAGCTCTATCCAGGGTACTTTTAATGTCCAAATTTACAATGTCAGAGGTGTCAGAAAATGTGTTTTATTTAGTGCACTAGCAGTCAAGATCCAGACAGGGAGGTGACTAATTTATTTAAAGTCACAAAAGTGGTGACACCTCTTTGTTGGTCTAGCTATTGAGGGGAAAGCAGGTGATCTTTTTAAACTTCCTTTCTTGCAGCTAAGAAGGTATTTATACAAAAAATGGCAGGACTTCATTTTCTCCAGTACTGGATTTTGAAATGCCTCAGCTGTGATACCAACTACTCCGCAGCTTCAAGCAGATTTGCTCCAACTGGCTCCCACCACCAGACTGTGCATCTGAGCTCTCAGATGCAGAGAGAATATTCAAGATACCTTGATTTTAAATAACCTCACCCACAAAGCTCTAGGTTTTGGAAAAAGTGTGCTAGCCCTCCTAGCCCTCGGGCTGAACTGAACAGGGGAAAGAGATGGTAAACTCTGACTTGCTTGGAGCGCTGCTCCTCTCAGGAAAACTCTCATGTTGTCCTTTCTGATGCCTAAATGAATGCATGAAACTGCCAAAGCCAAACTCCATCAGCATCAACTCGTAGCTCTTGCTGCCACACCTGGAGGCCACTTCTTGCTCATCTGCACACACCACTTATTATTAAGGAAAGGAATTGCTACAGAACTTTAAACTATGAGAAATAAAGATTTTCAAAGGATCTTTTGATCAGATATAAAATAATATACTCAACTCCAAAACCCCTCAACTTTCTCATCTATATAAGGCATCCATTTTTAAAGAAAGGGAGGGGGGGAGGGGGAAATCTATCAGGCTCATAACATACTCTCTCCTGCATCCTCAAAAATAAACTGCAGCCTCTTATCTCAAGCAACTGTTTTAAAGCCAGTTGGTGCAACGACTTTCCTTAGTGAAAAGTGTCAGACAAGGCTGGTTTCAACATGGAAGTCTCCTAAATTAAACTGCAGTCTCCAAAGACTGCACAGAAGGTGGTTCATCTTCTTTCTAGAGTGGCAAGGAAACTGCAATTTAAAAACACCGTAAGCTACAAAATAATGGAACAACCGGAATTTCCCAATGCTCAATTACATGTCAGTCTCTTGCATCCATTCTTGGGGCAAAATTAGCATGAATTTTGATAAATCACGTGCTAAGAAAGACCAGCACCAGGGTCATAAGCAGGTTAGGTGTCCAGTATCATGCTGATTTTTCAAATGTTTCATATCAAATATCACAGAAATGCTGAACCCTGCAGAACTGGGCTTTGAGGATGAAAGATTGCAAATGCCTCAAAATACCTGACAAAATGCGGAATTTGCTGCCAGCCATATATACCCATGTTCATTACCTTTTCCAGCAAGAAAGGGGGGGAAAAGGCTATATACTTAATTCTTTTGAGAAAATAGTGATGTAAGAAAATCTCTCTTCCCACCCCCCCCCGCCCCACCCCCAACCCTTGTTTTCCTATGGGCTTTCTGTCACCATGCTCACATTGTCCGCACACCTCTGCAGAGACAGCCTGTCCCCTTTCCCTGGGACAGCAGCTCAAGGTGCACACCCAAGGCTCAGGATAATACCTGGGAGAAGGTTTAGAAAAAGACAGATAGGCTTGTGAAGGAAAGAAGTACTTTTTATTAGCACTAATAATACATTTGGTGAAAAAACTGCAGTGTCAGATGGACTTGTAAACAAGCTCTTGGTCACAGTTACCAAATAAGCTGGTTTGTCTAATCCAAGTGCTTCTACCACCCACCTTGCCTTGTAGGGATGCCTTAGGTTTTAACTTTTATATTTTTCAAATTCTGTACTGCTTAGTGTGTAACTCTGAAGTTTCTTGTAGCCTGCTAATTTCTGCTCTCTCGTGCTAGGTAGACATAACAAAGCCTCTCTGGGCCTGCTCTCCAAGGACACCCAGACTGTCCTAGGCCCAAAAGTATAAACCAAAGACCCTCTAAGGGGGGGAAAGCTGAAGGGAATTACATCATTAAACCGAAGCCTTAACTGGAGAATTAACCCTGCTATGCAAATGAACCAAACCTATGAAAGTGTGAAGAACTCGTGACCTGTCGTCCATCTCGGGGTCCATCTTGGCAATGGCCTCTGGCCCCCAGGGGGTACCTTTGAAGGCCTTTCAAATAAATACCTACCTTATTCCCTTACTCCTGTCTAGCCTCTGTTCCCAGGAGGCCTCTTAAGGCATCCGCAGATGCTCCTAAGCCATCACAGATGCAACAGCATCACTTAGAAAAAGGCAGAGAAAGAAGTGAGGATAACATCTCTTTAAAGGCTGCTTGAGACACATCTCACCTCCTTACACTGTACCTGCCTTTCAGCTCACCCTTGGGGTGAACAGGGGACATACTCTTGGACAAAAACACCCAGAATGGATGAACTTCTAGGATACCCACACAATCACTGGACATTTCTGTAGCCCTTGCCTGTCCCTCACTACTGGACCACCTACTCCAGGCAGAACTCACTCTCCCAGGAAAGCACAGGCTGTAAGACACAAGTAATGAAAACAAAGCAAGCAAATACCCCCATCACCGGGATTGATCAATTCCTCTTCTTCCCTAACCCCTATTTCCTACCCAGTTGTCTGAAAAAGGAACGTCAGTGTAGAGTATATATTTACCATCAATAAATCTGGGCAAGTAGCTTTGTTCCACCCAAAGTATTTCCATAATCTGAAGTAAAAAATGGACTCCAGACAAAATTTTAGTAGTAACAACAAATGCAAAAGAAAAATTTTATCAGTGGAGTTGAGCAAAGTTGACCATCTAAGCCAGATAATTACTCAGAAGGACCGTTTCTTTCACAAAAAAAATTAAATTTATTGTTCTTCTAGGGGACAACTTAAAAATAAAAGAGGAGAGAGACAATGCAATATCAGTAAACCAGGAGGAGAGAATCAACAATACAAAGGATTGCAAAAAATCACTGCATTTCCAGGATAAAGTGACAGAGAGATTAGGACAAGGAATGATGTGGTATTTTTGTTGTTACTTTCACAGACTTTTCTTCTCCCCCTTTTTCCTCTAAGTTTTTCTAGCTGCAGGAAGTATCTCTCCTCTCTACATCACGAAAGCACCCACACATTTTACACTGACAGATGGTACTTCATGGTGTAATATCAAAGGGAGCTTCACAAGCCAAATTAATCCAAGAGGGAGCATGCCTCCTCCCTCTTTACTCTCCCCTCATCCTCTCCTTTTTAAAATGTCTCATGATCAAGAGCCAAAACATTTCTTCTCCCTGCCAGAATTTATGAACTGAACATATCTCAGGAAAGACTGTAGAAGCAGAACCTTTTTAAGGCTGCAGATTGCATCAGCAATTAGAAATTAGCAATTTCTCCTGAAATTCATGAAGGGTCTTCCGTTCTGCTCCAGCTTGTCTCAAACTAGAGGTAACACATCTGTCAGTACTTTCCTTTTGTACATCTTTATGAATTATTTTCAGTAGGAGCAAAAATGTGAAGACCTTTTTCCTCCATCCCTCCAAAATTCAATATCCTTTGTGTGGAAGTTTCCTTTCACAGGACCCTCTTTCATAGCCCTGCTCTCTGCACCTCAAACTGCAGCATTACAATTCAAGGTACTAACAGGCTGGCATCCACTAGCAAAAACATCATCACCAAATTTTAAAGAGACACTGCAGTTACCACAATCCTGCTAAGCCAATGGCTAAGAGTGAACAGTATTTTTCCTCCCCAGGCAGCTTAAGAGCTCATCAAGCTTGTCTACATTTCCATTATAATCAACAGAGAATTTATCTTAAAATGACCTTGCCCCTCTGGCCACATGAATTGCTCTCCAGACACCACTTATTGATCAGACCGCCTTTCATCATAATGGAACTTTTGGCAAGTAATTGTGATACAAAGTCAGGCTCTAGACACCTGACACTGATGAGCTAAATTCCAATCTAAGCATCATTACATTTCTCAGATCTGTGGAAAAACAGACATCTAGAAAAAACCACAGGACTTTACCCCAAAATATGCATCAAGTTAAGAATAGAAATGGGCAAAGCAGCTGTCTGACTTGCAGGATTGAACCACAGTCCGGTGCTTCACTGTTGTGAACATTTAGCTCAAGCACAGACATTTGCAGGGATTAGTTCCATCTTCGCAGGCAGGTAGGCAGGAGTCCAGCTCCTGTTTATGCTCCCAGCCCCCTTTGGAAACATAGCTCAAACTTGAAGGTGCAAAGAAATTTCTGAGTGACAGCCTGTACTCCCTGTACCTGTTCATGCTGGTCCTGCCTGCTTCACGAATAGAAAGATTTTCCACACGTTATGCTTCCAGCTCATCCAGGAAAAGCAAAATTTCGGTAACTCTCCCATTTCGCATCAGTTGAATTGTGTGATTTTCTACATCAGTGGCTACAAAAGTCTTGTTTACAGAAGACTGAGAGATGGTCACATTAAAAATAGTGTTAATATCTTTTCAGACTATCAAGACATCAAAAAGCAATTACAACATACAACCCTTATCTCTATGTCCTCCCAGTGAGGGTCTGGAAACAGCATTTCCTGTTTGGTACTCTGGACACCAAGTCTTTGTCTATATCCATAGGGTCAAGTGCAAAAATAACCTGGCAGCACTTCCACACATAGCCGTATAAGAAATCAGTTTCTCATTTGTTCTCTTGCCTACCCTTTTTCTTTATGCTTTCTGTTTATAGTGTTTGTCAGCTACCAAGCTGCTAACAGGGCTTAGGTTTGGTTCCAAGTTACAGATTAATTCAGTGAAGCCTGCTGCCCGTGTCTTAGAACAGCAAATAAAAACACTTTACTCTTGCCTGACATTTCTATCAGTAGAGAAACAAATGAATTAGTAGCCCACTTCTAAAATCTGGCTCAGAGGTGCTTTTCTGCACTTGAGTCCTTGCTGTACAAGGCTCAGTGCAAGATTATTCTCTTCATTTATAGATGACAACTGTCATCTACAAATACATGCAAAAAAAGCTAGAAAATCCAAATAACCAGACTGCAGAAGCTTTCTCCAAGAGCAATTTTATTTGTGCAAGTAGAAGGCACCTATTTCTTAGTCCTCAGCCTTCACCCTAAGAAACAGTTTTTTCCATTAGTGATTTCTAATGTAATTCATAGTTAATGATCTGAGTTGTCAGCAACACTGTGGCAGTCAAGGAGAACTTTTGCTCTACAAGATCTCATCCTCTGACCTGTTTTCATCCATAGCTTGGTAGGGAATGTCAATGTTTTCTGCTCCCCGAGATCCCGATTATTCTGTTTGCCTCACTGAACACTAAGCACTTCCATTAATTGCATGCACTGAAGCCAAGTGAAGTTTTCACTCCATTCTTAGAGAAGATAAAAATTCAGTCAAGCACTCCAAACAAACTAATGTTGGGTGTGTTCAGCCAGGACTTCCAACAGCATTTTCACCCTTCTTGGCTCTGGCCTTAGCCTCAAGACCTCCACCATGGCCAATGAAAATTGTAAGACAAACTTCCATGCAACTCTCTCAAAACCTGCTGCACCCTGGAAAGGTACAGATGGGTGTTTTCTGGGAACTGAGCTTACCCAGACTATTTTAAGCACCAGGAATTGTTGGATAACAAGTTTTCCATTCCAGGAGCCCTCAGCTGCTCTATACAGTCCAGCCTAGGAGATTTTACAGCTGCAGTACGTACACCTAAGTTCCTTATCTGCTGTTCAGCTCTAACAAATCAGAGGCATTATGGCTTGACTCAGCCCTCCAACAAACAGGTATCCTACAATCAGTGATGGCACCTATCAACACCACCAGCGTGACTCCACCAAACACTGCCAGCAGCCATCTGCTGCTCTGAATCACTGGGTTTGCTCATCTCAGGTGCACACCTCTCACAGACTCACAGTCAGGGAATGATCAAGGGTTGTAGAAGGATACAACATGCCTTTGAAATAGCCAAGGAAAAGAAGAATTCATTTGTACTCTCAAATTGCCATTGTTTCCTTCCTCACCCACTCCAACACAAGTTTTTGTTATGCCAGCTAGAGAGAGGTAGATTGCTGTCACTGTCCACCAAAACAGCAGTTTCCCAGTCAGGAGCTCTAAGCAACTCCTTTGATGCTTCCAGTTTTTCTCATCTATCAATTCTGAGAATCAAAAATTATCTATTTCTGCACTTTCTTCATATTGAGCAGGGATTACAGCTAGGAAAAATGTCAGCTGGCACATGCACACTGCAAAGGTGGGTCTCTCCTCATAAACACAGAGGTCACCAGATCTGCAAATACCAAATGATAACAGGGACAATAACACAAACAGTAGCCTGGAGTTCATTTTCTCACTAATGTATACCAGGTTTTCTATCTCTCCCCTACACACAGCCAACATCCTTTCTGTTCCCTCTTTCTTCATCAGGCAGCTGGATTTTAAAATCCACTCTGAAATAGAAGCTTTCTTATAACTGAGAAGCTTTTGCAACACAACAGAGCTGTTGCATTGAGGACTGCAAGACAATATCAGCATTGTATGGCATGATAACATGTTTGGAATAGCAAGTTCAGCTTCACTGGCATATTAAGGAAATGACAGAACAAAGGTTTTTAATTTAGATTTTTGGCTCTTTTATGTTAAAAAAAAAAACTTTCTGTGCCTTTTTTTTTTTTTTTAAACAGGAAAAAAGAGACAAGACAAATTACAGGAAAATTCTTCTTGACATCTGCTAGAAAGAATACTGCCTTTCTTTGTTAGATGGTTCATCTCTTCTGTAAGTTTAAAAAGACTTTACAAAGGAGGTAGGACCTCGTCTAAATTCCAAATTTAATTCAGGATAAAGCAGCATGCAAGCTTAAATGCAACACATAATTTTGAGTAATTCTACATTCAAACACACATTTCTGAACCAGTTACCTGTTCAATTTAGTCCATACTAAGAAGAGGTTATACTAAAATTGGAACATGTCCTGTTTTTCCAGGGTAAATGCTCCCATAACACATGTATTCAGGAATAGGCATTCCCATGCAGTTATTCTGGCACAACTCCAAATGCAGATATGCCTTAAGACACTGTTTATCCCTGTAATATAGATGGTAATAACTTTTTTTATTTTCTGTAGAGAGCTACTCCACTACTACAGCACCACCAGACCAAGAACTAGAGCTGTCCCAGAAGCAGCCCAAGGCCCAGATCATTTAACCTTAGGCCTCATAATTTTTCATAGCTTCATTTCCTACATGTCATGTACCTGGACCAAAAGAAAAATTTGGTCTTTCAGAAACTGGGCCTCATACACCACAGGAGACCATCAAGTATGGAAAAGGCAGATGCTGGGACGAGTTTCTATTACCCTCTGAGTAGCATGGTTGAGCATCTCTTGCCAGGCAGAGTCAAACTGACGCTTGTCATCTTCCAGGAGCCTCTGCTCAGCAAGCGAAATGGTCTCTTTGGCAGCACGCAGCACTTCAGTGGCCCTCTGAAAGTCCTGAGTCGCCCTCTGAGCCTCCAGCTGTGCCTGAAGGGGGGGGGGGGGAAAAAAAAAGTTGGGATCAGAGACAAAGGAACCCTCACAGTCATGTTTAGAAGATCTGTGACACTAATCCCAAGACTTCTTGAAAGAGCAACACCAGCGTCACTGTTTCCCAACCTTTTACTTGAAGTGACACATATTTTTCACTGGAGTAAGTCCTGCTAAGACAGCAGTTCCCACCCAAAGAGGTCATTTGCCAAGAAGTGTCTCATGGTGTTTGTGGTCAAAAAACTCTCAGCTGATGGCCTACAAATAAGCACCTGGCTGAGAGATAATACCGAATGATGTAGATTTCATCACTGAGAAACAAACCAAAAGAAAGCACAATGGCAAACTTGTGGCGTGTCAAGAATACACTGAGAATGGCACTCCCTGAGTTTAGTCAGGGTGGATTTTTATCTGATACACCATTAATCATGCTGAAGAAATATTTTGGAATTATTACCCTGCTATAAAGCATAAACAAGTTCTCTGAGATAGTGGTCGCTAATTCTTTGGACGTTCTTTTACTTTGCTATCGCTGGTACACAACTGGTGCAGCAAGTCCCCAGCACACAAATATAAGAATAATCAACGGAATTAAAAAAAAAAAAAATTCTTTCCCTGAATTTTTCTACATTATATATTTCATAGATTTCTATTTAAAGGAGTATTTCTGAGCTTGGAAATACAACACTTCCAATCTAAGCCTCACATTCAATTAATTGAACATCCAGGACCACGAAGACAGTTTTCATTCACACTTCAGTGATTTTTCAAAAATAAACTGGAATTCCACAGTCTATACCTATGAGAAATGTCTTTAACCAGACATGACTGACAGAACAAAATAATTAATAAAACTAAGTATCATGATATGCACAGAAGGAGTCTTGAGAATCGAACAGGAGAAAGGACTCTGGCATACAGAATACTACACTGAGGAAGATAAAGTCTTACGAATAAAGGAAGAGGTTTTAGTGTGAAGAAATGGCGGTCATTTGGGAAGCAGCTAAAATTCCCTGATACAAAATAAATAGAACAATGGTGCATTTCTCCAGCAAACAACTGGCTACACCCCCTCAACACCAGCTGCACCAAATACCTCCACACTTGAGACACCACAGTTATTTGTAAAGGTAATGGAAAAAACCCTTCCCTCCCTGCCCCCTGGCAGGGGAGAAGGACTCCTAATTTAAACACAAGTCTCAAAAGGAAATAAAGCACACTATGTTTCCCTCACCATGTCCTGAAATAGCAGCAAGCTCTTCTTACTTCCTTCCCTCACTCACAAGGAGATACTTCACTCCAAGGTAACCATGCAAAAATAGGAATTATGTGTCAGAGGTCCTCCAGTTACTAGCTAGAGAGGGAAATCAAAGTCATCACAATCAGAGCAGTAATTTCCTTCCAGCCAAGGTCCCTGATGCATTTCCTTCTGAAGCGGCTGGTGGTGTTTTCCACAGAGAAGTTCATCTAACCATGCCCTTCGCTGTTTTCAGGTAATTTACACCACATCACCTTGCCTACAGCCTTTGTGAAGAGCCAGGGCACTAAAGTGATAATTCCCATGCAGAACTGCATATTCCAAGGCAGCACAGATCTTTGGGCCAAGGTTAGTGGGTGCACAGCATCCTAGGGTAAGTTCAAGGCCAATACGATCTCTTTTCCTCTCTGAGAAAAACCCCCACATATTACATCTCCTCATCATCCCAGCCACCAGCTGCCTGTTTCAAATGCATTAATACATTTTATAAATTCAGAATAAGCCTGACTATGAAGTATTTTTAGCTACTAACCTAAACCATTATACCCAGCAAGCACAAGAAAGCCATCTGAGGATCTTCAAACAAGGCTCAACCTAGGCTTCCAACAAAGAATACAGCAAAAAGCTGAATCTTAGTCCCCAAAGTATCTACTGAATTTTCCAAAGATTCCCAACTTTTTTTTCTGTCCAGTAAGTTTGACCTATGCTAGTAAAGGAATCAAATACAAATAAAAGCCAAAAGTTTCCCATAAAGTAGTTTGAGACGGGATTTTAAGACAGGAAATAAAATGCAAGACTCCAGTAAGAGCCTGCACCAAGTACTGCAGAACAATGCTGAGGACGTTTGGAGGAAGAACAAGACCGGTTTTCATGGAAGACTCTACAAGAGGGAGCCAGGTCCCAGCAACTTCCAGCAATAAGGCTGTGAAATCAGCTTCAGCTCCTTGGCCGCCCTGCTGCATGAGCAGGCCTGCCCATGCAAGAAATGACTTACAAACACACAAAAACAGACTGGAGACCCATTCCTTGGAACCTCAACAGCAGTTAACTGCTTTCGAAACTCCAGTAAAACCAGATCCCAGGGGCAATGCGAGCACCAAAGTACAGTTTTCTCACCATAACTGCATCAGCACTTGAAAGTTTCTGTTGGCACAGATACCTGGGTCAGGGATCAAGACATCTAAGCCAGCAAAAAGCCTGCAGAGCATTAGGAGCTGAGATACTTAATCCCCATGGAAAACAACATTTAGTGGTAGCTTGCAGTACAAGTAACTCTTCTGATGAAGGCCTTAACAGATAATTGACTCCAAAACAGGAGAATTGTCTTTATGATAAAATAACCAGAATTTACAATTCAGTTAGATTTCTGCTTGCAGCTGGACCTGCAGGCCATTAAGAGCTGGAGCTGTTAACAGGCTGGCCCACAACTCTAGGCCCATAATCCATTCAGCTTCGTGCCCTGTAACCATGTGGGTAAATGGAAAACTGAAACAAAGCCATACTTAAACACTGTGTCAGCTGCATTTGTTGAATACTGCTCTGCAATGGCAATTTGGAAACACTGTTTTGTTTTTAAGCAACATAGTTAGTCCAAATAGCAATTTAGCTTCAACAGTTATCTGAAGTCAGTCTACTGTCTTTATTTTAAGCAGCTTACTGAAAGCCTGAGAAAGAAAAAAGCCAAATGCTAGGGTAAAGAATGATACATTTGTCATTAGAAAAACATCAACAGGTTTGTGGCTTTGCCAATGTGAAAAAGGATACTCAAGAACTTTTTTTTGTGTTCTAGTACAGTTACTCAATAATTAGCCTTCATTTAGAACTCCCTCCAGCACGTACAAGTTCTTCTGCACCATCACCAACAGACTGCTCTCAGTCCCAAGCCCACGGGTCACTCCATTGGATGGAAAAGAGAGTAGCCATGTTCTTTGTGTGCTTTTAAAACCACAGAGAAACCAGCAGGAGCTCAGGTCTCCATATTAGCCTCCTTACACTGCACATAAACTTTATCACTTTAGACAGTGGCTGTTTCTCTCAAGACCAAAATCCAAAATTCAAATGAATGGCTGAAAACTAGGTTGTCTTTCATCACAAACTTGTGTTTGAGTTGAGAGAGGTTTAGCCCTGAGGTAGAATGAGAGAAAATGTACTAGGGATGAGGACAAAAATCACTGAGGGAGGTTGGAGGCAAGTGGGATGTCAACTTTCTGCCTGTCATTCATATCGCTGGTGCTTGATGGAGTCTACCCAATACAGAAGTGAGAATCTCTTTCATCATAGTCAGAAAAGCCCGTCCAGAGAAACATCTTTTTGAAAATGAGAAAGTCCTGACACCTTGGGAACTGGAGGACCTGTGCCCCAGCTCCCACTGCCACAGTGACACTGCTCATTGTGGCTCATGATCAGTGCTTTCTGCCAGGAAACTCAGCTGAATGTCTTCACCACTGCAGACCCTTCCCCTATCAGTGTAAAATATAAAATGGGAGTCCTTAAGAAACACGATTAGGTGGCCACAGAGATTGAAGCCAAGGAGAATCCCACTGTCACAGCACATCTGTCACATGCTGTCCACAGAGAGCATCAACTCTTCCTGCCACTCTGTCCCTCCTCTGCAACTCAGTCCTCTACAAGCAGCCAGCTACAAACAAGTCTCCCACAACAGTAAATCCCTTCCCTACAACCAGCAGCACATCCAGAAGTCCTGCTCTGCCCACTCAGGCCCCTCCTCATGGCCAAGATCTTCCTTTTACACCGCTATCCACCCTGTGCTGTTCCGCACATGTGACCTCCTCTCACCAGCTCATCTGCCTCCCTGATCTCCCTGGCTACGACAGGCACAGCCCTGAACTTCCCAGGCAGCTCCCAAAGACTCAGAAGTGACATGCAGTAGCAGCATTCACAGAAGCAAACAGTGCACTGTGGTATAAAACATGTCAAGTTAGAAAATAAATTATGTAAAATTAAAGGCGTACTGACAGGGTTCATAACTGTGAGTTATTAATATATTGCTGAACGGTGCTCAGCCCTGACGAACCCCTTTTGGGGGATAAAAGCTGCACCCTCTGGGCAGTCCCCTGCTTAGCCTACACAGGGCCTTGCACAGAAGGGAACCATGCACAACAGCCAGATTATGTTGTCAGCCAGAAATTAAAAAAGCGCTAGGCCATGGCACACTAACAGAAGAAAACAAAACCAGGCACTTTTTAAATGTAGTCCTCCTGGAACCAGCATACAGCATACAGACATCTGCTTGTCCGCTTTCAGAGCAGAAAACTGTGCACTCTTTAATTATGAAACACAATTTCCTGATTAGTCCACATAGCTTCTGTTGACCCAAGCTCTCCTTGTAGTCAGAGCCCTTGCCCAGCTGCTAATAAGAGGATTTTCCCCACCTTCCCATATATAGCTTGAACATATGACGTATCTCCATTTCATCTCATCTCTGATTTGTGTTTTTGTTTCTGCACAGTATCACTGACACTGAAACATGGTACAACACAGCTGTAACATTCCTCTGAGGCTAGCCAACATCTAACGTACCCTGGCAGGCACTGGTCAGTCTCTGACACGTGAACACACCTGCACACAGCTAACAGCCCAGCCAGGCTGCCCCAAAGAGATGCAGAGGGTTCATTTTGTGGAGACAAGCCTATGCAGGATTTCTCCCATTGGCCAGCCTCACCAGAGGACCAGACCACAAGTACTGATGATATTTAATGAAAAGGGCATTTTCAGAAACTAGAAAATTTCCCATTAGAAACGTCAGTCAGCAAAGATCAGATATTTTCAAAACTGGCTTCTCATTTATCCAGGTGAATCTATCTCATCCTGCACTGCCAAGGCCTTGACATCCACTTTATTTCAGCATCTCTGTGTTACTGCCAATGAAAGACATGAACAATCTCTGTTTCTGAAATCACCATAAGCTGGAGCATGAAGGGAACACACAGCTGCTGCTCAGAACAAAGCACCAGCACACCACGTGCTGGCCCAAGGCCTTTGCTCTAGAAAGCATTTGTTTGTTACTGTAAAACCAATGTTTCTCCCACCCATTAATCTTTAAAACAATACTTTAATTGCTACTAGCAAACATGTACTTGCTTACTAGCAAATAGATAATGATTAACTGTGTTCCAGTCCCACTCTTCAGAAGGAAGCAAATTTCAGATGTTTTCATTCTGGCCCCCTTTCCTCCTTTTATCAACATCCTACGTTAATTTGCTGTGCAAAGTACAACAGGGAACATGTTTTGAAACAGGAACGTTACTCCATCCATCGCCCACCAGAGTTGCTGTAGCACTGCCTGTCTTCAGGGATCCCTGATCGCAGTGACTGCACCAGGGCAGTCTGCACAAGCTTCTGTAAGGGATGAGGACAGCAGGATCACCACTCATTGACCACAGCATCCCAGTCTTACCCACCACTGCAGCAGATGCAGTGATTCAGAAGCCTACAAGGTGGAGGCAGCTGAGTGCTCTCTGCACCATTCACAGTAACCAGCCATTGAATGCTGCTATTTCGGCTTCAGTCCTCCTCAACCTGTTTTAATGCAGCTGGCAGGCAGTAACAAGAGCAGCAGCCCAGATGTCAACACAAGGGCTCATAATGCTCAACATCCAAACACAACTAACAACAACCTTGACACAGGCACAACTCCATCCACAGCAAATGCACGAATGACACTAAGTCAGAGGAGGTGGTTGAAAAGGCAGAACCTCAACCTAGATGGACCTTGTTGAAACTTGACTGGGCCAAGAGACACTTTACAACAAGGAGACCTGTCGAGTCCTGCACTTGGGGCGGAATAATCCCATGGTCAGCCCTGTCAAAAAGGACCTGCACATTACAGCAGGTGTCAGGCTGAGGAAGCTGAAAAGGTGCAGTCTCATTGGGAATAATGCAAACCATGTCCTAGGCTAAACTAAGAGGGCCACGGCTGGCCAATCCTGCAGACAAGTTACACAGAGAGGTTTCAAATCTCTATCTCTGGAGGTCTCAAAGACTTGGCAACGCCATGGCTGATGCAATCCAGCAATGTGACAGATCTGCTTAGAGCAGAAAGTTGAGATCTGATGACTTCCAAAGGTCCTGTACAACTAGTATTTCTACCAAATACCATCATATTTTTCTTAGTTTCTCAAAGCCTGAAGAACATTTTTGCAAAAACTTTGCAGTGATGCTGAATATTCTCCTACATACTCAGATGCATTTATTTTCCTGAATAAACAGACTAGTGGTGCAACTGGGGGAGGGTAGGGCTTTTGTTTGCTTTTTTTAAGGACCATGACCTTCCCTTTCTCCCTACAGCCTAAAAACTCTGATCCAAACCAGAAATGAAAAGTAGTATAACCACCTCAGAAAACCCTTTCTATAGCTATACTTTCATAAACAACTTCTAAAATCCAAGGCCTTGAGAGTGACCTCATTTTAACAGATCTGAGGCCTGAGCTGTATAATCTGCAATGACTGTTTGCATTACTGACAAAAAATAGTCTCTCAAGAGTCTGAAATACCCTTGTGTTCTTTAAGCAGTTTATTATAAAGCTATACAATTGAACATGGGTTAGAATTTGTTTTTTCAAAAGTATATTTAAAGGTTTTTAACTGGATGGAGAAGACAAAGGGGAGGAAAAGGTGAAAACAAGCCTTGTTAGAGTTTTGTGAAACGCAAACCATTTCCTCCCAGCTGCATAACTAATTAAATGCCTGTGGAACACTATAACCATGTGTCCCTTAGTCTCTGCTTTTGATTAGGTGTCTTACTCCTGTGCTGGGCTTTTTGGTCTCCTACATGCATCCACCCCTTCTCTTCTAACAGCCAAATTGTTGTAGAACTGACCTGACTCCTGGTTCTGTATTACATTCCTGCAGTCTATAAAAAGGCACAGGAAATAAGAGCAGACCTACAAAGCATGTTTCAAGAGACATCTAGCTCTGTGCTAAAGTTAGGTGGTATGTGTAACTCCTTTAAGACAGGATCACGAGTGTGTTCGAAAACCCAGAAGCCTCAGGGCACAACCAGCAGCTCATTCATTAGCTGCTTCTGTTACCAGCACAAGGACAGCTGGACTCCTCAAAGGCAGAATCCCACCTCCCTTCTTTGGGAGCTGTGGAAGGAAATGAGAAAGAAAGTATCTGAACATAGAGTTTCCTTAAACACTGTTAAGACTAGTCCTGGTCTGGACAGAACTGAACAATCAGCTGCCAGCCCTCCTCTGCTCTCTGGCAGCTCCCATCTAGGTTGCAACCGGGATCTTGTGAAACGAGGGCAAGGATATCCCCTCTAAGCTGATCATTGCCACTGTGCAGTCAGTCATTTGAAACCTGCTGGTCTCCTCACTGGTTTTAATTGGTGTAGCTCTTTGCCTTACAGGAATAGGGAGGCCATGCTCACTTGGGCACAGAGATTGTATGGGAGACACTACCCCAAGCCTTTTGCCCCTCCTTTGTTTTTCACGAGGTTGTTGAGAGATGCTGGTGCGCTTGGAGTTAGTCACACTAATTAACGAGTCTATGGCACCAGAACATGACAAATTGTTCAGTCTACTACCACCCAGGCACAGCCTTCTTGGGCATTCACTGCCATCTGCTTGTTAGTTGTGCAATTGTTTGTGGCCAAAATTATTAAGCTGCTGCTTTCTGGAAGGGAGGGGATGATAGAACATGTCCAGGTTTTGATCTCCAAGGTAAATGATCTTATTAAGAGAGAAAAACACCACGATAATCCTCCCCGCTCTATGCACCTGCATTCTGAGAGCTTAGCCAGTGAGTCAGCAAGTCTAGGGCTTACAGCTGGTTTCTAGGTTTACAGAGGCTCTACATGCTCATCTGCACCTGGCAGCAGCCTGTTTTGCTGGAATTAAATATAGAAGCAAGGAACAACTCCCACAAATACACCCTCCAAGAGGTACACCGCCTGCTTTAGTGGCTTTTGCTAATTATCCAAGATGATCAACATTTGGCACATACAGATGCAACAAGTATGTTCAGGAGAAACACTAGATCGTTGTCTCATGTAATTGCCACCAAAGCAGCAAATGCTTTTAAGTAGAAGTTCCCAGACTGTTGCAAGGGATTGGCAGCCTGGTTCTGAAAGCACATCTTGCGCATGCATACTGGCACAAGCAAAGAGAAGGCATGTGGGTAGGAGTTTCACCTGGCTGATGGGCTGTTCTGGACATGTTCTCCCAGTTCCCAGAAAGCCTCACACCCACCAGCAACTGCCTATCCTCAATACCAGGAATATGCTCTGGAAGAAAGTTCCAGGCTGACCTTGTACACCTTTGCATGCTCACAGATACTTTTGAGGCAGTCATCTTCCTAAGGGACACGCTGAAGATAAATATTGACTCTTTGCCATTTTTCCTAGTCAAATTACACAACTCCACAGCACATGTGAATAACAGGCTTGCTTCACTTAAACAAAAAAGTTGTGGATGGTGTCCTGGACTAATGAAAGGCTAAGTCCATTCCTCGAAGGAAATAGTCTAGGTAGCAGCAGGAAGAGGGAATATGTCAATTCACTACACAGCAATAAAATCCTCCTTTGAGAACAAGCCATTAGCACACTTCACCAAATTAAAAGAACCTACCGAGGCAAACCAAACAATAACAACAAAACAATAAACAAACAACCACCAGAAGCAGACACAGCTAAAAGAGGTGGACATTTCTTCCACATCCTGGCAGCAAACTCTCTTGTTTTATAGTACAACTTTTTGTTTGATGCACTTGAGATATATTTCTTACAGAAATGAAGTCAACACGAAGCCATTCCCACACACTAATTTCCTAATACAGAAATTAGACTCTTCAGATAATCTTTTCCAGCAAGAGCAGATAAAAGCTCCAAAATTCATGCTGTTTTATTAGAAGTCATAACGAAACACACCCACCCAGAAGGCAGCAACCAACATCCATATCACATCTGTTTGGGCAACAGACCCTAGCATGAACATTTATCCCTACAATATAGACTCCCACCTATTCAGATCACTGTACACAAAAAAGACTTGGTGGGCTGAACAAATTCCCCAAAGTTGCAAGACTTGTGCTACCTTCAGCAGTCATCCCTGAGCAATTATCACGCCAAACAGGTACATAGGATATCACCCTGACCTCAAGCCACCCAAGCTCAAATGCCAACTACTATTTTTAACAGATTATCCTGTCTGTGGCTTACAATCTCTTGAAACAGCCTTTACTAGAGGCCAGAAAAAAAATCAGGAGAGGAAATAGTGAGAGACAACAAAGCAACCTTTCCTTTAAATTGGTTTTTCCCTGTAGATCTGTTTTGGCAACAGCTGTGCAAGTGCTACGGTCATGCTAAGGAATGCACAACCTTATCTCTCAGGTTTTTCCAAACTTAAGAGGATGCAAAATGATGTTACTCAAATCTTCATACAACAGCAGAGGAAAAAAGAGATTCTGTTCTATTTTTACATCCCACCACCCCTTGAGAGCTGCTTACACCTTCCTGCCAGTTCCAGCATCTGTTATTGCATCTGTGGCTAAATGTAGTAGCCAGATCACCTGTATCCCTTCTTTCTGCCTAAATCAGCTGACATCTATCAAAAAACCCCAAATTTTTCTGCACCAGCCTTCTCCTTGTTACTGCAAAGAACTGAGGGTATTTCCACACCAACTCAACCCAGTATTCCATTACTTCAGACCTACTTGCACAATACTTTAAGTATTTCACAACAGAAAAAAAAACATTCTTGAAGGTTAGAAAAATAATCAGTTCATTTGATTCCTGACAATTAATGGAGAGGAGGTTGAACAGCTAATCTGGCTTTGAACTACTGCCATCCACAATGGCTGAGAACTGATGGAGGCTTTGTAGGGTTGGAGAAAGTGGGAGAAAGAGACACCAAAAGAGAGTAATTTTTTTTCATCTCTCCTAGATAAATTCTTCAAAACAGTTTAAACAGTATTTTCTTCTACTACTGTGAAGAAAAGCAGAAGAGGGAAGAACCTCTAATTTACAGTAAAAAGTCAACAAATTTACATGATAGAGCCCTCCAAGGCACATCAGCGAATAACCGTAAGAAAACCAGTTACAGTTTTTGTATCAATAGCTTATACAAACTAACCATCCATCAACAGAATAGTGCTCACACAAAACAGAAATGTAAGGTGTATGAATACCAACCCAAAATAACTAGATCTATTCACAGAGACACAGAGGCTCAGAGAGATACAGGTGATTATCTTCTGGAGGGGGACACACACACAGAACTTATTGACGCAGGTATTACAACAAGCAAGTGATTAAAATTAGTTCCCGCTATCCAAATGTGCCAGGAACATTGTACTTGCAGAGATACTGTTACAGATGCTGCCTCCTCTGCAGGAAATATAAGCAACAGAGCACTAAATTTGAACCAGGTAAGGATTTTTTTCCATTCATCTGTGAAGTAGCAGTTGTCAGTGTTCCCAAACATGGGGCAGATTTGCACCTGCCCTGGATTAAGAGGGTAAAAACCTGCCAGTTGCACTGACCTACTGTCCTGCATTAGTAAGGCTGATGGGAAGACAAACACATTAAGGAGCTTTGCTTCACAGATCAGATCTTTGGCGTAACTTTGCCAATCCGACCAGGCAACATCTGTCATCTTCTCGGCAGTTCAAGGGCAGCCAGTTTGACACACTCCAATATCACACTGCTCAACCAGGTGACAGAGCCAGAAGACAAAAGTCACATTGAGTCAGTCTTTAAGTAAATAAATAATGTTAATAAATCAGCCAGGCAAAACCTAGCTTGTTAACCCAGGTAAGTGACTCTGAGTTCCCTGCTTCCTAGGCTTTGTTGCTACTTTGGCCTGAAGGAAAATGCAACAGAACCATGATTCAAAACTTAAAATACAGTTTTCAAGTTTTGAGCATTCAGGTGGAACACACAGAACACACCAAGCACAAGCTCTGTGCAGCAGCAGTGAGAGACTGAGCCCTGACTGCAGGGCAGTGACTCCCACTCACGGGCTGCTCACGGGCTTTCGGATGCAACTGTGCAAACATGACAGGAGAGCACAAGAGCCACTCCATCAAACTTTGAGCATTGAAAAACATTCGTTTGACTGAATCCAAAGTACACCCTGCTTTAGAAAAAACTTTAAAAATTCAGTGGATTCCCTGGTGAAAGTCCAGGAAGTGACTCTTCACCCTCAATAATAAAATCACAGACTCCCTTGCTTGGCTTATGCCTTCTTCAGCCCCACAGCCAGCCATGCACCATGTGGGAAGGGAGATTAATATACTGAGAATGCCCCTTGGGATCACAGCAATGGGAACTCCACATTTCACCAGAGGACTGACGTCGTATCAACATGGTTTCCCCAAGATTTGATGAAGTGTTTTGTAATAAAAATTGAAAACATTGGTGGGAAGAAGGAGTTCAGACCTAGAGCAGGCCCACAGGGAGCAAAAAGGAAAAATGGACACACAAAACTTCATAGGCAAGCAGGTACAACGCACAGCCTCAATGCTTCATACTTTCAGGCACTTCTTGCACAGCTCACCTACATTTCATTTCCTTATCACTTCTTCACAGCACTGAGCTTCCCGATTGCTCCCACGGCAAGTTCCATGTCTCTTTTCCCTTCAGAGCACATCAGTCATCTCTTTCCAGGCGAGGCCTGGTCTGCCACAGCGCTAACCAAGGCCATCATGTCAGCTTCCATCCCACAGACAGGTTTCTTAACCACCAATGAAAGTCCCAGTTCAGGAAGGGAGCTGCTCCCCTGCCTCTCCACCAAGTAATCTAAAAATCACAGCCATTTCCATATGATTGATTTACAGACCCAGGGAGAGAGTCACCTCTCACACCATTCACCCCACCTTCCTAATCCGGACATCATTCCTGCCCATCTCCCACTGCCAAGAGGCTCCCCAAGACCCACCAGGGCAGCTGCAAGACAGCATCCTCAGTTAAAAGGGCAAACAGTCAGCACAGGCAGAGCACAAACAACACAACCTACACTGCCAGCCTAGACCGGTTATTGCAGAAGGCCGGAGCACCAACATCCATACAAAATACAAATAATACAAACTACAAAAAAAAAAGTCCTAGTGATTGGACAAGGGGAACAGTTCTAAACTAAAAGAGATTTAGATTACATGTTAGGAAGAAATTATTTACTCAGAGTGTGCTGAAGCAGTGGACAGGTTGCCCAGAGCAGTTGTGGATGCCCCATCCCTGGAAGTGTTCAAGGCCAGGCTGGCTTCAGCATCGAGCAACCTGGTCTAGTGGGTGGCACCTGTGCCCATGGCAGGTGGGTTGGAACTAGCTGATCTTTAAGGTCCCTTCCAACCCAAACCATTTCATGATTGTACGATTACTTAACAAGAACAGCAGCACTGAACTATAGCCACCCAAGTGCTCTGGGTGCTTGGTTTCTTCTTCAAACAATTGGGAGAATTGTAGAAGTTTTGTGAAAGTTTATTTTCAAGATTCTGTATTCCTTCCTTTGAAAATGTGAATCCACATGATAGTTACTTGGTTTATGAACAGTTAAGCAGAAACACTCCTTCAGCCAGGAAAGGTCAGCTGGCTGTTCCACTGTAACTGTGCCAATAATTTTGCTTTTTACTAGCTCCATGGCAAGTTTCCAAACAGGAATGCAAGTCTGTCACAGTTCTGCTGACATTTAATTTTTGCTTCTCAAGTTCCCGAGTTCCTTCTCCCTCCACATTTTTTTTGTCAAGATAATCTTACCAGATTAGACAAATCAGTCTTAACTCCTTGTTGTCTTAAACATGAGCATCAGGACTTCAGCTCATAAAAGTAAGATAGGGAAGGAGATTCCGTATGACACGGGAAGTCAATATACTGATGGATAACACATTTAGTGTCTAGGAACCAGAGGGAAAGACCTGGATACCTACCACTGTTGGAACTGGAGCCAGGAGCCGTCATCCACACTCAATGCCACCCTCCTTTCCCCAGCAGAGCCAGCTGGTGCTGTGATCCTATTAGCTCTCACTCACTGAGTGAATTTGGATAGGAAACTTGGGTGCTGCAGGAATTGACACTGGCAAAACCACCATTTCCAGTTCCTAATTAATTTTTAAGGATGACCGGCAGTTTTGAACCTCCAAGTTACATGAATTTAAAAAAGCTTTTGTATTCTGAGCTAAGGAAGTTACCATCTGTAACTTTCCACACTTGCCACGCTACTTTCAGGTATCTCAAACTGCACACTTAGAGGCTGAGATGCAATGGCCACTTCAGAAAGTTTTGTTCATTTACGGGCTTGATCTCCACAAAGAAGGGTATCAGTCTCATCTGCTGAGGAAGACTCTTCCAGCTAGGTAGGTGTGCTCCTATCTGCTTATACCCCTCCCACCTTCACCACCAAGAGGCTCAGTTCCTCCTCTGTTCCTGTTCTGCAAGATTACAGCAGCTACTTTTCATCCTGATTCACTTTGAATGCAGAATTCATCAAATCACATCAATATTCACATTTGAGAGAGGAAGTAATTGCCCAGTGGTAACTGGGCTCCCCCAAGTTTTGTGAAGACAAGCAGAATGGAGGTGCAGGATCTGAATATCTGAAAGCTCACCTCTAATAATTCTTTATTCTCTCAGCTGATTTCTTCACACAGATGTGGCAATCCAGTTATAAAATATTACACGAGACAAAGATTATTAGTGAGGTGAGAGAAAGGAGCTCTACAACATAAAAAGTTGCAGTGAACAGATGTTCACAGGTGTCTCTGCTGAACAAAGTCTACTTGTCTATCAACTGCACTTCCTCTTGGGTATGCCTGGACATCAGTGGGGAAGAACCACTGTACACACTGCTTCCAGCGGGTTTTTCCAAGCCTCTTCAGATAAAAGAGTGCTGCTTAAGTATGTTAACAACATGAAAAAAAGAATTAGCTGTAAAATCTAGGAAGACTGACCCAAGAGCAAGCAGAACATTCATATCCCTCCAACATATTGCTGTATGAACACATGGTACAGGTGGGTCCTTTAGTGAGAGATACAGACAGATATGACCTAGCATAGATCTTTCACCTATTTTTGCCTGAAGCAAGTTTTCTGACACTTTTTTTGTAAAAGCTAAATGAGGCAGGGGCTGAGAGGGGTAAAGGGAGTATCACAAAGCAAAACCATGTCCCTCCCAAATAGGCTCAGTACTAAAGATAAGCAAAGCATCCTCACCTACTCCCAATCTAAGCCAATAAAATGTGACCCCTCACCCTGCCACAAAACCAAACCAAACAAGCCCACTACCAAACAAAAAACCAACCAACAAACAAAAAAGAACCAAAAAACAAACCAAAAAATGCTGAAACTCAATTAAAAGCAATACTCCCAGGACTTTTAGTCAGGTTAGGGTCACTACAAATGCACGGATTGTTTTTTTTGTGGGGGTGGGAATACAGTTTTATCAGATTCTTTTTCCAGCAGAAACAAAGCAGAAAGGAAAGTCTGTTCAGTTTGTCTATGGGTTCACAAGTGATGATGTATGGATAACAGATTTTTAATGGCACCTCTCACCCAGTAACCCCAAAGCACTTTTACTTCCCTTAATGAACTCAGCTTCACATCAGCTTGACAGCTTCATTTTACATGGGAACTGAGAGAGAGATGAAGTCATTTATCTGTGCCATGCAGCAGCACAAAATCAGCTCCTGCCAGCCAAGTGATTTATGCATTAGACCACACTTGCTTTTGCACAGCATCCTGTCCCAGAGCATGCTGTCACCAGGGAGGTAACACACTTCCCAGCTCTGTCCCTAGCTCAGACACTAATGTGAGCACTATTGCGTAGGCACTTTCCAGCCCCAGCCCTGCAAAATGTTAAGTCAACAGCAGCTTAAGACACTCCTTACCTCAGAGGCTCAGGACTGCTGTTTACATTACTAATGTTTCCTGGCAACTTCACCCTTCTTCCCCATTACCGTTGGGCAAGAAAAGTCTAATTCTTCGACTAGTCAACTAGGGAAGCAGCTACCAGTGGGAAAAAAAATTAAAAGAAAAAAGAAAAAATCACCACCCACACCAAACAGACATGGGAAATTTCATTTTCTGAACACTTAGAACCCGGGCCACCTTCTGGATTACAGGAATTTCATACTGCTGCCATGTGGGCCATTGCCTGTGTACATGCACAGTCCTCTGCTACGTGCCAAAGTTCTTCCATTGAATGCGGGCATTACTGCGTAAGCTAAAGAACAACATGGAAAGATAAAATGCCAAACAAAAAAAAGTTCTCACAGCACAAGTACTTCAAAATTTGATTAAACAACAAATTGCAATCAAAATGCTCCAAAAGAGTAAGGTGTGTCTTCAATCAACACAAAAGGCCCACTGCTGTACCAAATGAGGAATCACAACTAACAGTTCTGTTTTGGCAGAAGTTACAGGAAATCTCCTTAAGCAAGAATATTAGCTAGATCTCCCTTGAGTCTCAGCAAAAGCCAAATATTACTGCTTTGGTACCAACAGACAGCATCCTGACTCCCTGTGCCACCATTTCAGAGAGCAAAGCATTCAAATTGTAACACTAGTGGACCAATGTTCAGGTAAAGCAAAGTTTCACCCTGAGACAGGCCAAGCTGAGGCTCTCTTGGCAAACATTCCACAAACAAGATGCTACAGGACGTCTGCACAGGAGAGTTAATTTGTTTTGAATTCCTTATCTTCTGCCAACACAGGATTGCACAAGATGGGGATAAGGGTGAGTAGACAAAAGGGCTCAAGGTTCTAAAGCTTCTCCAGTGTCATACTTCAGTTGGTGACCCCACATCACAGCCCTCATACTTTCTTAATGGGTTTTATCTTAATAGGTAAGAAACACGTATTTCCAAAAGAGACTCGTGCTGGTGCCAAGTGAAAGCAAGCTCCTCAATGTGACTTCAGACAGCTTGCATCAGGCAACTTACCCTGCAGCTGACATCTTAAACACAAGTAATTCTGGACAACTCCTGCATTTCTGCCAAACTAAACGTCATTAATTATGCAATTCTTTATTTCCAAAAGGCTTAAAGTTTATAGGTCATATTTTCACTTCCCTTTAGTGAGAGCAACAAACAGGAATTTACACTTCCCTTTCTCTTACCAACAGAGTCATGCATTTTTCCCTTATTGTTTAATTAAAGCTGTTTCAGCCCCCAAGAACCTTGTGCCTATATTTTTGGAGGCAGCCTAATGGCTGTAAAATAACTGTAGAGACAGGAGGAGGAACACAATTCTTCATAGGCTAGATGTCATTATAAATTTAAGTGGAAAAAATAAGAAGCTGTTCCCACGATTTCTCTACAGTCTTGCAAATCAAAGTAGAAAGACAGATGCAAACTGGCACCTATGTTAATATTCTGGTACATTCTTCCAGTTTCGTATTTCCCTACCTATTCACCCCTTCTGCCTGCTTTATCATAGTGGATTTGCTCCCAGTTAAGTGGAATTTTTCTAGATTAAATTAAAACTAGAAAAACTCTTTAGGCAGATGCTTAGCTGATGATTGGCACCAATCTTTCCAATCTCCCAGTCTCCAGACAGATTCACTGTCTTTCAACGCTTGCACTCCTCTTGGCCCTCAAATCTCAAATTTTCCACTTTAAGATGTTATTAGACAAAGAGCCAAAGGGAAACCAGAGCCCATCTTCTATCTCTGTCTACTGGGCACATGCAAAGTGGGAACTCTGTTCTGTGACCAGATTCGTAACACAAAATGAAAAAAAAGTGAAATGAGTGGTCAGAACGACAACCCCTGCTTTAAAATAAAATGCTATCAAGGAATTAAAAGACAACTGAGTGTGTAGCAAATAAACAGATCAGAGATAAATAGCATGTAAACATAGCTAGTGACAGAATGGATTGGGAGAAAAATATGGTTCTCTCTAACAAGTCCACTAGCAGAGCAGTGATCCTACTAATTTAAGGACCTTCAGGGGCTTAGGTTTCTTAGTGATCTTGCAAAGTACCTTTGAAACAGAATGACTGAATGGATTTCATGGGTAGCAGAGACCTAACAATACAAAATTCCATTTCCAGAACATAATCTGCTGCCAGCTTCAGGACAGAAGGCAAAGTTCACTGCTCTGAGTGTGTGATGTTACAAACCTCAAAGTCAATCGACCTTTTGATATTGTTTTTTTTTTTTTTTGTACTGAAAAGTGTGTGCTTCTACCACTGACTTTTCCAAGTGTAACTCCTGAAGTCCTATGCATGCTGTGCCTTACACAGCTATTTATAGTAATAGAAGTGTGACATCATGCTCAAGGAAGGGCTGCAGGGATTTTTTTTCCCAAATTGCACATACTAGTTTACACAATTACTAGCTTCTCTAGCTCACCACTGGCTTATCTCTAGCACACACCATAGTCCTTGTGAGCAGGGATTGGTTTCAGAGCACTTACAGAGGAGAGGTAAATACTTCAAAGCACAGCAAGCAGGGTAGAGCTTACCTATTTGCCATACTGCTTCTACTCTGCAGGATTAAGCCTAACAGTCCCTACACATCATCCCCACTGCCTGAGACAATAGTGCCAGAACAATGCTATGCAATTTAAAGCACCAACATACTCACATATTATCTTGTATGCCATGTCCCATCAATCCAGCTCCTGCTTCATCAACTTTCAAGGGAATGAAGCTTGTGTTTGTTCCTAGCTTTCCTGTGTGTTGTTTTGAGGATGCAATCTCTTCTCTCCCCTTCTCTTACCCTGAGACTTTACTCTCTGCCTCCTGGCACACACTATTCTACTTTTCTCATCCCTCTACCTACTTTTACGAACAAAATGCTTCTGCAATTTTCACGTATTTCACACATGCCACCCCATCTCTCACTCTCCCCTTGAACACAATCACATCTCAGCTACCCAGCCACAGATGACACCCCACACATCCTTCCAGCCAAGCACAGAAGTAGCAGCTCTAGGCAGTTCTTCCTGACTCTTCCTGCCTCAAGAGAAAACAGAAATAGCAACCAGGAACAGGCTCCCCTTGGGGAAAAAACAAAAAGACTCACACACCAGCAAGCCCCACCACAGACTCCCAGCAGAAGCACTGCCTAAGCCACCATACACTCAACTCTCAGCAGCTTTTTCTTCATAGTGAGATGCTGCCTGACACATCACAAGCTTTCTGGCTTTCCCTTCATCCAGCAGGTCCCTTACTTCCACACCTCATCCCTCCCTGAGCTACAAAGGCCTATCAATAACCAAGCAGTAGTTGGGGCATGGCAAGTAAGGCCCTGATGACAGAGGAAGCAGAGCTCAGTTTGTCCCCAAACCAAAACACTTTAGAGCCATGTTTAGCACGTTCCTGCTTCATCACAATCTAATCAGCACCAAACCCGGCAGGTTTCCCCAAGCCCACCCCACTCCAGCCTCTTTCCCTGCAGCTTCCAGCTGCAGCCATTTAGCTGCTGAGCATTTTTCTTTAAGAAGAAAAAACAGATACACAAAGTCTACACTGTATTTTCAAATAAGTACAACTACTGATAGGAAAGAGCAGGGCTCTGAAAGACCATTTATAATGAGAGAAGAGAACTAGTCTTTTGCTCGTGTCTGCTGTAGCTGTTCTAGGTTTGAAGAGCATGTGCAGCTGTGGCTGTGAAGAAATACATTTTGCCATCGATTCCCATGGCTGACATGCAACTGAAGACCCAGAGCAGTGTCAGCCAAGTGCATATGCTTAGATGTTATTAATAGCAGGAAAGCAACACCATCAGTGTGTGCCCTCCAACCACAAGCTTGTAAGGCAGAAAGTTCTTACCTGCCTGGCCACCCTCCGAGCTTCCCAGTAAGGTTTGGAGTCTTCTACAGCTTTTCCAATCTTCTTTACCAGTTCATCCAGTTTTACTGTTGCTTCGACCAGCACAGAGCGGAACTTCTGGCGTGCATCCTTCAAAATGTTGCAGGAAGGAAAGAAAGGACAAAGGCAGATTAGAGCTCTAAAAATTATTTCTACCTGTTTGTTTCTACCTTCAGGTTCCTCTTTATATTCACATATGAGCTGGCACATTCAAAAGAGTTACTGGCATTTGGACTAAGACAGAATTCTTCAGCAGAGGAACCCAGAGCCAAACTCTAAAGATGGCATCCTGGACATCAAATCTTTGTCTTTCAGAGACAGCTTTTATACAAAACCTACAACAGCCTGTTCTAGATGTTATGTCTGGCATGGTTTCTCAGGGAGGAATTGTTTGTAAATTACTCACTCGGTGAGGAGGCAAAAAGTAGTGTAACAAGTTCGGAGAGGGACTTCCAATGGCAAGGACATCTCATATAGGTAATGCTACAACAGTGCTAGCAGGCAGGCCAAATCCCCACAGCAGGCTGGCAAATCAGCTGGAATTGGCACAGAAAGCCAATATTTTCAGCTACTGCTTCTATCAATGGAGAAGAGCACCTACATTCCACTTCATTGTTAATTTTTCTGTATTTTAAAAAAGTAAATTCCAGCTATTTCCAAATGGGATGAGCTGCCCTCCTCACATGATTAGCTAAAGCAATTAAAATATTTTCTCTACTCCACTGAAATTTCCACATATGTAAGCAAAGTGATTCTGATTTCAATCTCAGAATCCAACACAGACTCTAAATATATCAAATTATTGCAGATTGATGCAAATTCAGGCTGGGACCTGGCCCAGGATTTAAGGAGATGAAGAGGAAGGGCCGTGTGAGCTCTCAACAAGGCTTGTAACTCTAATTAGAGAGCAGCATTTATGCAGACTGCTGGAGTGACATGTTGATAATCAGGAAGCAGCTGGCTTGAAGAAGTGCCCTAATTCAGGAGGGTTTTGTCATTATTGTTGAGGATTTCTAGAATGCAAGACTGCTTATTCACTGGAAGATTTAGAATACATTGCAAGCTGCCACTGTGCTCTCAGAAGTGGAAAAAAATGCAACAATACATCAATTTTTAGAGAAAAAGCAACATACTTCTGTAAAAGCTTCTTTGCTTCCTTCTTAGTGTTATGCAAAACCTGAACCCGCATCAGCATTCTTTTAGTCCAGTGCAAATAGCTTTGGATTCTTAAGGTACTCCAATTTGTTCTAAGGAATTATTCAAATGGGTAACAAGGTCAAAAATGGAGAATTAAATGGACATTAACTTATTATTTCATTAACTCAAATCCAGTCAATAATCTCATTTCTCAGTGAAAGCCTGAAATGTATCATTTAAACAATATGTATCACATCAATGATTTTCTCACTGAGAAGAATTTTAATATTTCCAATTAAATTACTGGACGATACATGGTTCACTGCTCAAAATGAGTTTCACAACTAACTGAAAAAAGACTCCAAGCATGATGACTATATTGCAAGAAAAATATTAAGTACTGAAGTATATTTAACAAAGAAAAAGATTCTTTGCAGGTGCAGGAACAGAATTAAAAGCTCATTTCTAAATGAATGAGCCTGAAGATTTCTTTTCACTCTCTTTGGGAAAGCTGCATATAAGGATATTAGTCATGCAAAGCAAATAGATTAAGTTAAAAAAGCCCTATGCAGTGATTCATCAAAAGGTTTGATTCCCATGTTTGTAAGATAAGCACTTGGAACAAAGAAATCATCACTACAAATCTGTGCTTGGAGACCAACCCCAAACTTATTCATGTAATAATTGTATACAGTCTCATCCAATAGGAAAAAGATGACTAGTCCCCACTTGGAGTTTAAAATAACAAAACAAAACCAGAAAGACACCAAGGACGAAGCAGTCAAATTAACAGCAACTTCTGTACCCATTCATTTCCCTCCAACTCCGATGAAGCAGATACAAATTACTGAACTCTAAGCACTCCTCTAACTGGTGCCTGAAGCACAGGTCTTACAAATGGTGAAATATGCATTTGCCCATGAGCACAACTCCACCCAGGTGTTAGTTACACAGAATAGGAAGCTTCAGCCGAAAAACACACTGCTGTGAAATTCCAGTTTATCATTTTCCTCCAAAGATGACTGGTTCCTCTTTTAAGGCTTTATTTAGGTCTAACCACCCTCATTGTTGCAGTGAAGAACAATAACAAAAACCAGAACACCCCAGCACTTTGTATCTGTATAATCTACCATGTGACTTATTTTAAGTGACATTTATTCTCAGGCTCCTGACTGTCAGGAACACAAGCCTGCAGGCTCCAACACCTTCTGCATGACAGAACAAGCAGATGCTCATTCTCTGCTGGGATCAGTCCCCCTACCAAAGGTTTCCAGCCATCCCCTTCAGCAACAGGATGCTGACATCTCTGAGGTGAGATGCCAAACCCACGCCCTCTGCTGCACTACATGCACCACTTTTACTCTCCACCAGCCCCAACTACACTACAAAAGCAAACGATCCCACACTGTGTATCTACACTGTGTGTGCTCCTGTGGCAAACCCAGTGCCTCCACACCAGCCAGCCTCCTCAACTCAAACTGACTCAGCTCTCCTGAACATGCCTCTGATCTGGGAGCTGTGGCAACACCTCCTGAGAGCAGGGTCACAGCTCTCTCCTGCAAACACACAGCCACGCTCTGTGCCTCAGTACAGCGTGTGGGCCCTGCCACACGCTGCCAGAGCATCTGCAAAAGACATCACCCTTGGGACAGTGCAAAACTCCCCTGGCAGGTAATCCTCAGGAAGTCTGAATAAGAACTACAGGTGCAGCAGCTATTTTTATGCTTCACGTGAAAATGGTGAGGTCAGAAGCACCAAGGCAATTGCACCAGTAGGGCTGGGCTTGGTACCCTTACTCCTTACATGACATGAGAAGTACATCTGTTGTTCATGGAAATGAATGGGATTATGGTCAAGGCAGTAACTTGGGAATTGATTTAATTCACTGCTTTATGTATGGCTTCCCATGTTACTGTCAGTGAGACACTCTGACCCACATGTGAAGTGGTTCAAAGCTATAAATCCTCCTAATGGTGTTTCCTGTAAGGACACTCACATCAAAAACTTAGAGGCTCAGAACAGCACATCACTGTAGCTCATCCATGGTGCCCACAGGGTAAGTCCTACATCCATGTTAGGAAGACAACCACAACACTTTCAACCTACTTATCAAATCCTCTGGCATGACTTGCCCCTCCATACAAGTGTTACTATTTCACTGCCAAACTCTTGCTTCATTTGGACCTTTATTTAGCATATATGGATAACAGAGAAAGGAAAATATGTCAATTCCTTCAACTTGTTGTCATGAGCAAAACCAAGACAGAGCAGCATATGCCACAGAAATTTTCTAGCACAGTCCTTAATCTCTAGTTTCTGCATTTCAGTTTCTTGAAAGGTAATTCATTCCAGCAGAAATGCTATTAATTGATAACAGCAAGTATGCAGCCTTAGGTACTATGTGAGTCGCATTCGCCATTTCTGGGTAGATTTTTATGTTTGGGGTTTTTTGTTTTCTAAAAACACATTCTGTTTTTCTCCTCACTGCACTGAATACATACACAGACTCTAACAGAAGCAATGCAACTGACATGAGACATCTCAAACATCCCAACATTTTTAAAGTATGTTTTCCCCTCTGCTCACTCCTAATCTTCTGCGATCATTTTCAAGAACACCTTGCTGCTGATTTTAGAAATAGAAAGATGACATTGAAAATGTTAGCCAGTCAGCTTTCAATGTTTTTTCCCTCCTGTTTGCTCAAATGAGATGATGATAAACCTTCTCCAAGCTGGACACAAGCTGATTAAGGCACTTTATCCTCAGTGAGTGTCGCAGGGTGTAAAAAAAAAAAAAAAAAAAAAGTAGCAGGAGAAGCTTCTCACTTAAATTACAGCCTTAATAAGTAGACTCTCACTAGCTAGGTGTTTGTCATACACACACTCAAGCAGGCAGAGCACTTAGTGCACCATGTGAACAGCTGCAGTTTACGTTTCAACATCTTGTTCTACGGCTGCGAGAGCTCCACGCTCATCAACTTTCAAAACAGATTTCACTAGCACTGTCTTAGGGAGCATGCCAGACCTCTACCCCATATATGTTTTTGCTGCAATAGCTCATTATTAAAAGCAGACTTTGTTTCCAGTGACTTGCTGTTGGGCAGCTATTTGATACTGCACCAAAAGAGGGACCACACTTAAGGACAGGTCATCCATACAGCAGCATTTTCAAGATCCACTCTTAAATGTGGGGGGAAAACTAAAATACAACTTTCAAGCCATACTGCACCTGTCAAGAGAAAAAAGCACTCTTGTTTTCCTCTCTCATGAGTGATGGTGATGAGCTGGTGTTAGATGCCAGATGACAGGCAAATAACTATTTCTGCTCATCAAATGAAATACGTATTCTCAAACAATTTTATTTTAAAAATGAGCTTAACATATCAACCATGTCTGAAGCAACTTCGTACCAAGCACATCTAAATTTCATTTACAAAGGTTGTGCCATGACCATTCTGCCAGTCTGGTGTGCAGAACCTCTGACAAGTGTGGGAGGTGCATGGGAAATGGAATTGCTGACTGAGAGACAGGCTTCATCTATTTCCAAGAGGCTGACAGTATCCATCCCCATCTTCTCTGCTACAAGGACCTACCAGCTGCAAAAGCTCATCTCCAAGTTAAACCAGCATCAGTATCATCCATACACACCAAACAGATGCACAAGGTGTGCTCAGAAATCTACCCTCAAGCATCAAACCAGTTAAAGACACTTTTAACATCTATTTGGCACCTGAACAGTTCAAGTGAGCCACACTGGCGACCAAACCTTAAAAACAAAGTGCAAGGTAGGGGATAAGTAGTATCTCAATTTTTAAGGGATAGGAAAAGTCTTTGGTTTGGTTTTTTTTTTGTAGACAGCTACTAATTTGCCATCTAAGAACAATTAAAAAATCAGTACCTGACAGTTGCTCTAACCTCCTGCTTGCAGACAGTTACAAACTGAGACTACCAATACTTTTTACTACAAATGTTTTTAATTCTCTTAGAAGAAGAGAGAAGAAAGCAGGCATGGGCGAGCACTGGGCGCTCCTTCCAAAGCAAGACTTCTCCACCTAACCTTTGCTCTCTCAGGCTGGAAACACATCTCTACTTCAAGAACATGAATCAAGTAAAGCCCTTTGACTCACTTGGTTGACAAAATCTTTCCAGAGCCAAAGCAGAGGAAGAAGCCTTCCCTAACTCATCCTTGGATGAAAGCAGAAGGCAAAACAACAAGGAATTCACACACAGGAGCCATTTCCTATGGAAGCAAGTAGATCATAGAGATGTGGAAAGATTTGTCCTGATAGTGACGAATCTGTCACGCATGTATATCCTCCTCCAAAAGCCAGCAGGAACACCAGCCAGTGAGCTGCTTTTGCCCTTATCTCTGCATTCTTTTGTGAACACTGGAAAATGCTGCACAGGGATATGATAAGGTGGCGGATGTTTCCACAGATAGATGTTTCCTCAAGCCAAGGAGGCATGCTCAGAATAAGATTCCAGCCACTGAGAGGTCATTTTTCTAAAACCTGAAAGATGGAGGATTTTTTCTTAAGATCTACTTATATTTTTTATGTGTGACAGCATCAACAGCTCAAGTTCTTTTCCTAAAACCAGGTATTTTAGCAAAGAAGTAAGAAGCAATTCTAAATAACTGGTGAATATCTGCCTGCCAATGGGAAGCAGTGAAAAATTCCTTGTTTTGCTTTGCCTGTGCATGCAGCTTTTGTTTTACATAACTGTCTTTATCTCAGCCCACAGGTTTTCTCACTTTTACTCTTCTGGTTCTCTCTCCAGTCCCACCGGCAGGGAGGGAGCGAGGGGCTGTGTCATGCTTAGCAGCCAGCTGAGGTTAAACCATGACAAAAAGTCCTTCCCCTTCTGAGACGGTTTCAAATGCTGACAAGGCTCACAAGTGAAAGAGCACCACGGCTAATAAACCCCTGACCTTCTATCCAACAACAACCCAGGGTGACCTTTATGATAAATCCAGGACTAAAAGTAACACAAACTCTTGCAGATCAGGACTAGAGGATCTAGGCAAGCACACAAGAAGGATCCCAGCCAGGCCCTCTAAAATAACGAGCATAGCTGAAAGCAGCACTGTTCAGCTCTAGTTTTCCTGTGCAGTATCTCCCATGAACAAACATTGGCAAGCTCGTAGCTCCAGCAACACAAAAACTCTCTCTAACAAAAACCACATTTGGGATAGCTGGGATTCCAGTGGTAATTTTAGTGGTATGTGCTGCATTTCCCCTCCCCACAATGCTGCCAGAGGGTCCCTGGGTGAATTTGTTACATCTGAGCTGTACTCTCAGAGCCAGTCCAAGCTGCATATGAGCTGGCTGGACAGGCAAGTCATGCACATTTGTTAAGCACATTCACAGCTCCTGATGTGAGTTCAGATGGAGATGCATTTCCAATAAACAGGAAAAAAGCTCTTGCATTTGGCCAAAATACACTTGTATCTCCCCTGCAAGATGTTTCCCCCAGCTCTTCACGGACACTTCAAACATAAACAAGGACATTAGCGAAGCCAAGTGTTAAATCCCTCAGAGAACCCTTATCATCCTTCTGCTGTGCCAGTAATGCTCAGTGTTGCACTTAGTGTGAGCAGCATTATGGATTTTAAATCAAGTCTAATCAAAGATTCATTAACAGGCAATACATTAGCACAACATGTAACTACCAGCCACTCAGTGCCCTTCAGCAGCTCCACAACTCCTGAACAGGCTGTGAGCGTCAGCAGGTCAGGGTATTTCTTCAGGGTTTAATAGGATAGGTCAAAAGAGCAAAAAATGAGTAATTCTTCCAAGCAAAAGAATAGATGTAGCCAACTTCAACCTATCAGTTCAAGTCATGCCATGCACGTATATCCAGTGCTCTCACAGGCGGTATGGGTGCAGAACTTATTTTAAAAGATTAATAAAAGCAGGCTGTTCATCTTAAAAACAGATCATATGTCAGTTTCAGTGCAGAACTTAAAAAAAAAAAAGAAATGGCAGACTGGTCAACCTAAAACAGAATTCCCCATTTTATCCCCTCTGTAAGCAGCAGACACCAATATTTTCGACATTGCTCAAACATGGACATTCCTATAGCTACATCAAGACAGTGTAGTCTCAAAACCCTAGAAGCCTCTACTGATTTCAGCCCCATAACATTTTCCACTGGGTAAAGCAGCATTATTACTTCCATTCTGCAGATGCAGACCTGAGGCACCACAAGAACAGAAACAGAATGGGTTTAGAAGGATTTAACAGCCTTTTTTTCCAGTTAATGGGAACTGGAGACAACCAGCAGTCCCACTTTGAGAAATTCACACAAAGCTGCACACAGGAAGTCCAGAACAGTCTTGCAGAACTCAGATGCCACAAGGTTACCCTTCCTGCTTATCAGAGAGTACATCAAGTCACAAAAACATGGGTGTCTTTTTCTGAACTTCCTTGAAAGAAACATACCTTCTACTCAAACACTCCCATTGCTTTTCCAGATTATTCTGGGAAAAAATCAACAGTGGGAATGTATAGACCACCAAGTAATGCTACAAGAACCTGGCAGTCAGCATCTTGTGCTCTAAATAATGTAATGATACATCCATGCTCCCATTAAAGATATTGAAAAGATGAAGACAATGATACTAGCAAAACAGGATAAATATAACTCCACTGTCTGGTTAAAAAACACCCACAACACATCTTTCTTCCAATGAAATATAGCAGGAACACCACAAACTAGGAAGGGGTAGAAAGAGGGACCCAAAGCAGCTAGTAAGAGCCAAAAGAGCAAATCTTCAAAAGGAAACTCAGCATGAAACTCTCCCAGAAGCCCACATTTTCAACAGCATTCATGGATTTTGGAAGTGTTAGAAGCAGAACGATCCCAGTTCCAAACTCCTCCTTCCAAACTCTGGATTTATCCTATAAGGCTGCTTGGCAAATCTTTCTTTTCTTGTCCAGAGTATGTATGCAGAGATTTTCTGCTAACCACAAGTGCTGGGTGTTGTGGGATTTTTTTTTTATTCCTTTCCTCTAGAAAGCTTTTAAGTCCATCTAAAATGCATTTATCAACCTGTATATAAATTAAGCTTCTCTTACATCATCCAACTGCATTTGTCCTCAATATTTCAGTAGATCAAATGTAATGAAAATCTCTACAGATTAAAAATAATGCAGTTGCATGATAACACAAACTGGCATCCATCCAGTAAGATTTCTGGATGAAAAGTGAGGAGGAAGCATTCAAGAAAGCATACTGTTGGTGGTATTTCACCTTAATTCCATCAAAGACTGCTTACAGTGAGTACTACAGACAGACCTGCAGTAAACAATGGCAAAGTGCAGAGAATGATTTTATGATTTCTACCTAACACCTGGTACTTATTATGCTAAGTAAGCAACAATGTAAGACCAAGCTAATGTGGCAATTCTGCTTTTTTATTTACAATTATATTTCCAGGAGCCTTTCAGCCTCTACAGCTCAGCATGTGTCACACACACAGTAGCTACAAATCTGCAAACTCAACAAACACTTGATCACATGAATAATTTTAATCAAAATCCTATCTTAAAGTCACTGGGACTTATTTCATGAGTATGCCTTTGCATTATTATTACTATTCCATCTGCTTCGTAATACGTCCTCAGTGCAAGGTTGTGACAAAATTAATGGAATCCAGGCAACTATCCATAACACCATCTTTCAATTTCAGTACCTCAGCATGAAATAAGGAGACTGAAAAGATACATATAATGATTTTTTTTTCAATATATCTATATAAAGAGTCCTGAAGTCCATTTAATTGCTGCTGTTACAGACTAGAATACTGATTTTTAAAGCTCCTCATAAAATTTAAATCAACCTAGAGACACTGAACAGTTTTCACAGCAAGAATATAATTTAATTTTGCATAGCAAGTAGTTCCCCATTTAACTAAGTTTATTTACCAATAAATTCGTGATCTACATGCCACAAATGACAGAAAATGCAAACAAGTGGGGAGAAGAAAAAAGATACAAGGCTTCTTTGTTTCCTAAGATCATAAACCTATTTTCTGTTCAGTGCACTCAGTGGATACTCCAGTATTTTAAAATTCTACCAAGAACCACCCCATGCTCGAGGTACCCACCTCATTAAAAGACATGCATGAGGAAAAAAATTTTTTAAAATTTTAAAACCAAACAAACCAGACTTTGACATTTTGAAGGTATAGACAGAAATCTACGTATGTACTTTTATAGTATGTTCATCACTGCAATCTCAGCATTTTTTGATTCAAAACTTTGTAATGATATCAAAATTATTTAGGATGTAAAGTCATTTTTTATGGCAGTTTTTCTTTAGCAGCATATTCATCTTACATTTCCACTGGGTTTATCCTCCTTGTTTTGCAAACAAAAGGAAATTTAGACAGACAAATAGGCCAGTTTGTTTTGCTTCATTATTAGATCAATAATGTTGAGCTTTCCAGAACAACTACCAAGTAGATGAAGCTCAGATTTGGGGATTTAGAAATAATTTCTTCAGGACTTGCTATTAGATTTTTAAGTATCCACAAAAACCTCTCTGTATAACCAGGAAGTCTTTTATTCCAACTTTCCTTCATCACCTTCCCTGCGCAGGAAGTGATGACAAAAAAAGGCAAAGATAATAAGCTAAAAAAAACCCAAACAGCCACCAAAGAGAAGATCCTGGCAGACAGCTGTATGGCAAAAACCTCTTAACCAAATAAACTTTCCCTGTCTATAATCAACAAACACAAAACAGTGACTTGTAAAAATAAAACTTGTCTAAGCTTAGTGTCAAAACCTAAAAATAAGTTCTGGCAGTGGTGGTGTGTGGTGTGGAGGTTCTCCACACTGGGTTTTTACACTGTCAGCATACCTCTACCTTCTCCCTTTCTGTTTCAGCTGTTAGCTCAATTCGTACCTTTAAAAAAATCATCACCAGACTCTTGCTGCAAAATCACCATTCAGGATGCACAAATTCAGGAGGCAATCTACTCAAAACCACTGCCCTGTTGTCCACAAAATTCAACATGCACAAAAGGAAAATGCAAGGATAAATTCCGTACCTCCAGCTCCGTCTCTCTGCGATTGATATCATCTGTAGATTGATTCAGTTTTTCTAGCTCCCCCTAGAAAGAAAGAAAGTCAGATGCATAGTAAGAAATCAGGGAAAAAAACATGTCTGAGAAGGCTCATTCAGCATCCCCACTGAAAGCTCACAAAGGCTGTGGCTTATGAATTTAGCGAAAAGAGGAAACCTTGAGATGGTTAGCTTAACTTTACCACTGGTCTTCTACTTTGCTACTTAAAAGAAAAAATAATCAGAGAAGCTCTATGGTTCTATGTTAAGACAACACATTTCCTGCTCTGGCTACTTCTTCACTATTACAAATAAACACAAGGTACAGTAAGCTCTGTCTTGTTAAACAATATAGTCAGTATCAGCGAGGCACTAGGGAGACTGACACACCCACCCCAAAAGATTAGCATAAAGTTTGTACTATCACAGGAGACATGCATGGAAAGGACAGAACTGATAAGAAACACGTCTTGCCGCACCAGAGGCATTTTATTATGGATTTTGGCAAACCATTTCCTAACACAATCAGTCAATGGGACACACAATTATGTTTACATAGTTTGCCTTCCTGCCAACATTTTGATCCCTTAACAGCAAAAACAAAGTGCTAAATCCCTTGAATAAATATGTAGTAGAAGTGGTGTTGGCATGAATGAAGTTACTGTAAAAATAAAGCTCATGCTTAATGACTTTCTTACCACAAAAAGCAACCCTCAGGAGGAGATCCAATAGCTTTCTTTATCTGAGCAACATGTTCCTTCATGCGAGATCATAAGATTTTTAACAGGAGTGTTCTCCAATTTAAATGTTATTTAATTGTCAGCCAGTGTAACAGAATATGCCTTGAAATGTTTTGCTGTACAAACCGAACGTTGTAAATTGATTGTCACTTGAGCAGTTTCCCACTAGACTACAGGCATGACTCTGGTTACAACCAGAAAGGAATTAATTACAACAGTTTAGCCTTCTTATCCTCAGAGGTCAAATTTTGTTTCCCACTCCTAGGATTTGGAAAACACCTATTTGTGTATCCATGTTGTCTGAAACAAACACTCATCCAAAAATTACCTAATTGTCTCTTACTGTAAGGCTAAAAACCTTATGGCTCTTGCAGAAGCAGACACAGCAGCCCATTTTTCAAACCAAACAGAAAACTTCACAAAAACAATTCTTTTGCCAACAATTCACAAATTGTCTATGTGGAAACGTGTTGCAAGCTGAAGAACCTAAGGCCAAAATTAGATCAATAGACACCAACTGAGCTCAGCCTCTTAAAATCAGGGCAGTACCAGGCTAGCTTTTGGCTGAGGGCCTCGCTCTGTGTAACCATGTTTTGAGAATTTTGCAATTGCTCTGCACAGCCCTGGAAAATGAAACACTCACGATGGAGAAAAGAATGACAATTACAGCAAGCAGGGACCTACGCCAAGGATCCTCTCAGCAATGTACACACATTATATTCATTCATGACCAACAGTCCCAACAATGCTGGAGGCAAAAGCCGTAAATCTGTAGAGACCTAAAAATACATTTCATTTCAGGGACCACAGCATGCTTGAAGTTTGCACCAGGCTATTGGTCCAGCAGTGATTTTGGGGAGAAAAGCTTTGTTTAGAAACCATGCAAGAATAAAAAGCATTGCAGAAGGCATGCACAGAGAGGAAGCACCATATTCCACTAAAGCTCCTTTCTAAAAGGAATGAAAAATAATGATAAAAATAATGAAATAAAATTTTTATATCTACGTTTTCCCGCATTTATGAATTTCTGAGCACCAGCCCCGCTCCACGAGCAAGGTCACGCTGTCATGGTCAGAACTAAAAAGGGGAGGGGGGATTTCAGCAGGAGGAGGAGGAGGGACGCCCAACAGAGCCCGGCGCGGAGCGATGCCCGGGGTAACAAAGGGCTGGGGCGCCCCGGGGCCGCTTCCCCCCGCTCCCGGCGGGCGCCGAGGCACCGGGAGCTGCTCCGCCCGGCACGGGAAGAAACATATATATATATATATGTGTGTGTGCGTATACATATTTATATGCGTGTGCGTGTACGCATGTATATGTATATATATATATGTGTGTATGCACATACGCAGCAGAAAGCAGTGAAATAAAAGGCAACCATTATTACATACAGCCATAACATACATATTAAAATAACCTTAAAAAACGCGGCCGGCCGTGGGAAGGTAGGCCCTCACCTGGATGCGGGGATCCACCTCCTCGTCCTCGGGGCGCGGGGGCTCCTCGGCGGGGCGGCCTCGCCGGCCCCCCGGCTCCATGGCGGCGCTCCCGCTGCTGCCGCTGCCGGCGCCTCCCGCTCCGCCGCTCCCGGCTCCGGCTCCGCGGCCCGGCCCCCGTCCGGCCCCGCCTCCGGGGGAACCCCTCCCTCCCCACAGCGCCCCCCGTCTCTTTGTGCCTTCGCACCGCAAGGAGGAAATCAGCGCGAAATTGCGGGGTTTCTTTTTTTTTTTCCTCCTTTTTTTGTTTTTTTTTCCCGTAACCCTCCCTCACGCCCCGTTTTTCTGATTCCTGGGGTTTTGCCGTGCACGGTCCCCCCCCGCAACGGCACTGCGTGAAACCAGCATGAGTAGTTCCAGGTGTAGGGAAACGCTAAGGACACCTTGCTGGCTTTTTAAATTTATTTTTTTTCCCCCTTCTTTTCTCTTTTTCAAGCTCTGTTAGAGGCTGACATGCCTATGCAGAGAAAAAAATTAAAAAGCATGGAGAAAGGGAGAAGAGAAAAATACTAAAGGCACTTTCAACAACCTTGAAAATTCAAATGAAACCCAGATTTCTATTGTGTGGAAGCTAAGCGGGCAACTACTGTACCTACTGCATGCAGCAGAAAAAGACATACTGAAGACACATCCTTTTGTTGTCAGTAAAAAGGAACTTCTTACAAAAAGTACATACATGCATGGCCCATGTCTAGCAGAGCACTTCAGATTAGTGTCTCCCTAATCACAGGGGTGAATAACAAGTAATTTTGAACAGAGGAGGAACATATTTCCACCTTTAAAGTATCGCTACTAATTTAATTCCATTTTTTGTTAGAAAATTCCTCAAAAGATAATGAAAAAAAATGGAAAGTTTAAATGTGGTGAAGAAAGAAGCTTCCTTTCCTCGTATCTCTTTATAAGATAAAAATAAGAAGGAGATAAAATAAGAAGACAAAAATTAACATTGCTAAGGTAACTAAGGTAAAAAAGGAGGCAAAAGAAAAGCAGTCAAGCTCTTCCAAATGCTATAAAGCAACTGGGGAAAAAACAAAATATGGGAAGAGAGTGACATAAACATTTGAAAATAGTATAAACATGCAAAGTGACACCAACAAACTAAAATAATCAAGGCACAGAGGAGGTGTTGCAAAAACGCAGATGGGTTGTTTGCAACATCTTCACTTCTCAAGCAGAAGAAATCATGTAAAGGGGGGAGGGCAGTAAAAACAAACCAAAAACCAAATCAGCCAAAGCCAAGCGTTTACTCTTACTGCTGTCCATTAAGGGAATCCAATGTGTACACACAGCCAGAGTTTCCCAGGGTCTTGGCATTTCTCATCCCTGGTGTGCTGTGGCTCATGCCAAGACTGTAGTGGTCAAATGTCCAACATTCTCATCATCCTAAAACAGCACAGAAAACACAAAGCTGCGCACAGAAGACTTTACGTGGACAGTCCTGCTGTGATCACTTTTATTTCTAAAAAACAAGGCTATGTGAAAGATTTACTGCACCTATACCATGTTCCTCCTAAACCCACACAGGCTGACCCATGACAATGTCACAAAAAGCACTGCCCACTGCTTGGGGTGCAGAAGTGCTTCTGCACAGACATGCTCTCCCAAAGGGATTTGTTATGTTTGCACAAAGGACCCTGTTGTTCCATTACTACTATGACAATCCCCATGATTGTTGCAGCTCAAAAAACCTCCAGCCAAACTCAGCAATCTGCTACCATTAAGGCAGAGCAAGCTGTCTCTCTCCTCAGTAGCACAGTGGATTTAGAAAGTTGGGAGAGCTGCCTGCAGAGCTTAGCGCTGTGCAAGAGACGGTGTGGATACACAAGCCCCTTTTCCCATGGATCTGAAATCTCTCATAGAGCCCTGAGGCCACTGAGATCATTTTATATCAAACTCATACACTGGGAAGATCTACATGTAATAAAATCAGTGAAGAATGCGCATCTGTCATTACTGCAGACATCACTAAAGCATTAACAGAAAAATGGCCTGAAGGAAAAGATTTGACAGAACAGGGAAAGGGAGACTATTCAGTACACATAAAGATCGATAAAAGACTCAAGGCTATTATTTACATGTTCATTTTCTTCTCCTCCCCACGGCATAGTTTTTGCTGGAACCGCTGTCCCATGCAAAGGGTAGCAGGACCCGAGAAGTACCCGAGGAACAAACCTGTGTATCACATAGGCAGGCCTCACACGTGAGCCCGCTCTCCACAGGTTTGTTGGTGACACCAAGCTGTGTGGTGTGACTGACAGGCAAGAGGGAAGGGACCTTCACAGGTGTGAGAGGTGGGTCTGGGCCAGTGTCCTAAAGTTCAACAAGGCCAAGTGCAAGATGCTGCACCTGGGCTGGGGCATCCCAAGCACAAATACAGGCTGGGTGGAGAATGTACTGAAAGCTGCCCTGAGGAGAAGGACTTGAGGGTGTTGGTGGATAAGAAGCTCAACGTGACTCAGGAATGTGTGCCTGCAGCATAGAAAGCCAGCCACATCCTGGGCTGCATCAAGAGAAGCATGGGCAGCAGGTCGAGGGAGGTGATTCTCCCGCGCTGATCCACTCTGGTGAGACCCCACCTGGAACGGCATATCAGGATTAAGTTCTTTACTGTGAGCATGGTGAGGCACTAGAACAGGTTGCCCAGAGAAGTTATGCATGCCCCATGCCTGGCGGTGTTCAAGGCCAAATTGGATGGGGCTTTGTGCAACCTGGTCTAATGGAAGACATTGTTGCCCATGGCAGGGGGATGGAGCTAGGTGATCTTTCAGGTCCCTTTTAGCCCAAACCATTCTATGATTCTGTGCTCTGCTTAGGTCAATATCGTGCAAGAAGTGAACTGTGGTAGATGGCATTTGGGTATTACTTTTGCCAAATCATGAGTGATCTCATCCCAGCAAATCCCTCCTACACAATCTGTTAAAGGCCAGACCCCTCCCCAGCCCCACCCCACCCCCCAGAAGGCCAGTCATGCTGACCTTTTCGCTTCCCCCACAGGCCCTCCACGCGCCAAGGCGTCTGAGCAAAGCTTGCACGAGGCCTGACCGAGACAGTCTGTACTTTCTCCTGTATCAATATTTCAAAACCCTAGTCCCAAGTATTCAATATTTGAACAAAGCACTCTGAAGTTAAGGCAGGAAGAAACCGCTTGCTCTTTCACTAATGGGATTCCAGAGTGGCCACAGCAGAGAATTAGCCCAGACCTATCAGGCTGGGCTGCAACTTAACATGAGCTATGCTGAAGATGGTACAGCTCAACTAAAAAGCACAAGGAGAGGTTCTGGTGCAGGAAAAGCCAAGTTGCTTCAGCAACCAATTTCAGTGTACCAGGCAACACCTCTGTCTTGTGGCATTTGGAGTACAAGCCTTATCATTAACATCAGACCTTGAAGCACATAAATGCCTAGGCAAGGGTGAGAGTGTTCGGGCTGAGAGAACTGCTACAGCTCTACTTTTGGGGGAAGTTGCTACATAACCTCATTATGTGTCCCACAGAAATCCGCAGTGTACAGGCAAGGGAAAAATTTGGGAAGGCAAAGATTGAAATATCCGTACTTTGAGGGAGGAATACAGAGAAGAATTCTCTTCCTCATTGTGGAAGATGGTTTGTAGATTCAGTATTACATTTCTGAATAGCCATCAGGGAACTAGAAGTTGCATTTTAAATAAAATCAGCTGGGAAGAAGTATGCATCAGTGAAGACTTGCCCGAGGAAACATCCTAATGACTATAGTTAATTTAGGGATAAAATTCAAAGGGAATGGATAGTGTAATTTTACATATATTTGATAATGGTAGATTCTGAACGGATTTTAAGGAAGAGTTGGGTTTTTTTCCAAATATCATCTTACATTCAAATTTCTGCTTATACTTGCCCTCAAAGCTTGCTTCTGCCCCAGTACTAGAGGCAAGGGCCTAAAATACAAATCAAAAGTTTCATTTCCTTCCTCATAAACATGCATCTTCTCTTTTTGAACACTGATAGCAAACTGAGCAGAGTTCAGGACTAATTAATGCACATTTGGTAATTGAAGACACATTTCAGCTTATGGAAATGTTCAAGGAGAAAACAGCCTAAGAGACAGAACCTTGCTTACAGAATACTGCTCCTCTCCTCAAGGGAACAGGAGAAACAGTTCTGCTCTGAAAAATTCTTCTGCTTCCATTGATGATGATGCTAGAGGCTAACTGCCAATTGGCTTCAAATGTTGAACTGCTGTTGCAATTTGGTTTTAAATAATTTACCAACAAGTGAGCACAGAAGTATAAACAGTCCAATCTAAGGAGAAACAAACACAGTCCCCAAAATACGTTTATGAGCATAAAATTCACCATGTAACTTCTTAACTGAATTAACCCTGAAGACCAGTTTACTACACTGACTTTTGCAATGTTACACCAGAAATTAGTTTAGTTCAGGGAATGTCTCATTTAAACACAAAGCCACCATCTCTGTCTTCCAAGCTGCAGAAAAGACATTGCTCTGTCAATGTCCAAATCCTGTATGCTTTCCTGGTTTTCAGAAGTATACTGCACGTGTTGGAGACATTTTTAAACATTAAGTGGGATCTCACCCACCATCATGGTACATTTGAAGATCTGGGCCTCCATCACTTAATCTTTTATAAGAGGCTAAGCACAAAAATTTTTTTGAAGATATGCACTGCATATCTGCAAGATTTTAAATTTCTTGGAGGCATATGCAGGGCATTAAACTCTTACAAAGTGGTCAAAATCAAAACTTCCCCTGGCTTATTTCTCAAGCACATTTTCATGCTTCCATACTCACAATGGTTGTGGCATGTTTGTGCTCTGCATTTTAGAAAGCACTAAGAATCAATTATCTCTCCTACACCAGTTTGTAAGATGGTATCGCCTTATGAACTTGCGCACAAAGACACATTAATGGAGCTTGAGCATCTGTGGTACAAAAAACTTGTAGATTTCCCCACCTACAAGGAATGTATTTAAAGAAAAGGCTATATTCCAAAATACCCTTTGATTTCACTTCTCTTTAACAACCACCATTTAAAATTAAAAATAACCTCCAGGCTTCACAGGGCTACAAAGAAAGGAGGCTCATTTCAAAGAGGTACAACCTATTTTCAAGCCACACTAATCTTAGTATCTTCCATAAAAACTAAATGCAAAGATTATTAGCAAAATTAGCTGCTGGGCCATTTTCTATTGCACATATATTTATGTCCCATCGTATCATGAGCTACTTTTCTTATTATTTTGAAGCCTGAAATTGATGATGCTTCATGCAGAGAGTGTGAGTGCAATATAGTTTTTTATATACACATATAGACACACTCACATGCACTATGCTATATATATATATGTGTGTATAAAATGCATGACTAACAGCTTGATGGATTTCCCTACTTGTTCTTATTTCATTGGGAAAGAACCACCATCATCACAGGAAATTTTCTCCTCCTCCAAGCTGTCTTTTGGCAAGGCTGGTAGTGGTGGAATTTCCCACTGGAAAAAACCATCCATGCAATGACACTACATTTGCAGCAGTCCTGCTGCTCCTCTGGCCAAAATGCAGTGTGCTGCTTTTGCAGATTTAGAAAATAACAGAGTAACAAGAGCCTCTTCCTCAGATCTGCTGCTGAATGATAAGGAAGATCCATTTTACAGTGCTTGCTTGATACTTGAACAGCGAAAAACCCTATACTGCACCCTTTTAAGTTGAATATATCCACTCAGGTTCCCAGTCCTGCGATCTGCTTTCCTTGATAAGCAGTCTCACATCAGTTTCAATGGCAGCAGGATCAAATGCAAAGGTGGTTGTCTGTACTCAAAATGAGGCCTTAGACAAGAGGTATTGCCTCATGAGAGCCAAAATGAGATGCAAGTGCCATTCTCCTCTACCCAGCGTGACAATTCACTAATGCTTTGCAGCAATGTGGATACATCATTGCTATTCAGTACAAAAACACCCACCCTCATCTTTTATTCTTTATACTTAGACATCTATGCAAACCACATTTAAAGCAGTTATTTAAAGAACCACCTCTGACTCTCAAATAACATCAGCCACGTGCAAGAATACATCTCCTTTTATCAGTAGTTTGCTTAATGTTCAGACCTGTTCCATATTTGTGGCTATTTAACTGTATCAGTAGATTTCTCACTGGTAAATTTAAAGGATAAAATCCCTTCACTGGTCTCTTGCCACCAGCCCACACTGCTCATGATACCAAATGCAACACTGACAGATGAAAGCAGGAGTCCCTCTGAAAATGTAAGGACAAACAAGAAGCTCCGGGCAGCGAAGTTCCTGTGAGTCTGGTTCAGGGTATTCGTGTGTCTGGTGCACCTTCTGTGAGAGAGCCACAAAGGGCTGCTTAAAGGCGGCAATTTCCACAACCCTTCCCTCACGCAGCAGGGCTACTCTACACACTTGGCACATTCCAGCTCACCAGGAAAGGCCCTCAGTGTGCCTCCTAGTCCCAGGCAATGCTCCTGACAGATGCTTTGTGACACCCACTCCCTGCAGCGAGTCATCTCCTATGGAGCAAAGGTACCTGGTGCGTGCAGGCTGGAGCACAGCTCTGTGCAAAGGCAACCAGGTGACTGCTGAAGGCTCTCCGACCACAGGCTTTGCTTCTTACTAATCTTGTTATCAGGCAGGAAATTCACCCATACCCTATTTTAAGCTGCTGAACACACAACATTAAAAGCTTGAGCTTCCATCAGAGATCTCAGAGCATTCCTATCGGGGAACCTTTGCTTTTAGTTTCCAGCACAAATCCCATTTCTTACAAGTGCCAGTTGGTTAATAGAAGGAAACAGTGTAGACATTTCAAGTAAAAGCATGGCCCAGAGGATGAGGGAAACAAATACCTATTCAAAATGAGCTTCCAAACAGGGCTGATTAGACCAGGCAGCTACAGAAAGATTTGGGACCTCATTATCATCATGAACAGCTCAAGTGCCAAGAGAAAAGGCAGAATCATGGTCTATGTCTAGAGATACAAAAGATGGGGATGGGTGGCCAAAGGGGATCTCCTGCCTCTGAGTTGTGAAGGCAGACTGGCAGTCAAGAGGGAGGCAGCTGGGAAGCCCAGAGATGGGGACAGGCCCTTCCACAGCCAAGTCTCATTAGCAAGATATTAAGAAAGGTCTTTGCACAGTCTATTTGCTTCCTAACCACATAGGGAAGCCTATAAGCAGAAGTGACAGGAGAAACAGGACATGGTTTTTATACCTTCTTCTTTAGTTTCCTTTCCAGGCTGGTTATAGTCTAATTTACCTTGTGCCAGAAAATATGATCTTATGAAGTAGCTAGATAATGAAAAAGTTGTCAGTTTAACAAATTTGAGTATTATGTCTGCAAGATCCTAAGTGTCCACACTTCAAGTGTGCCCTTTCATATATGTAGAAAATTCAAACCTTTACAATACTTGAATTAAAAATATCTGTCTTAGATTTGTACAAGTGAAATGCTTCCTGTGTACAAAGCCCCTTTTTCCCTCTCCCAGCATTAATAGCTAGATTTTCTGCCCTGGCAAAATCATACTTTTCAGTGCTTCCTGTTGCACTAAAAATGGAATGATTGAGCACATTGTGTGTAGGAGTGAAGCAGAGTCTGTTTTAGCACCCAACTTTGTATGTCAGGAGAAGAAGTAGTGATTAACTGTGATCCCTCTCCTGCCTTCTCCCATGCCATAACCTGCAGGAGCATGCTGGTGCTGAGCCACATCCCTGCAGTTCAATCTTGGTGCTCAAGAGCAGTCCACAGCAGCACCGAGGCTGCACAGGGCAGGTTTTGAAGCCTCCCTGCCACAACCATGCTGCAGCAGTATCTGACCAAATGTCTCGCATCTCTTAGATCTTAATAAACACTTTGGATTGCAATGCAGAGCTCACTCCTGTTCCCCACTCCTCAGCTCTCTCATCTCTACTTCTCCCTCACCAACCTAGCTCAGCCTTGTTTCTTCCCCAGTCTCAATACCTCCCCCTTCTTTCTACCATTGCAAGTGTCGTTTAACCCATTGTTTCTCTCCTTCCTTAATTTGTCTTTGTCCCTCATTTCTCTTTTTCCCTTCTTTCATGTATAAGCTGTTACATAGCAGTTGCCATTAGCTATGGTTCAACACCACTATTTGTCAAAATGATGCAGCTTCCTCATTTCACCTCCCACTTTGCGGCTGGGTTTGCTCATCTGTTGCAGAGACTGAAAAATTTTTGCAGTACCACTTGGAATATGTTGATCTTCCCCACAGCAGAGGAGTCTCTTTTGCCACAGCAGATGTGTTCAACCCTAGCTGCAAATTCCTCTCACTGAAGTCTCTCCAATATGAAGGCAGTTTTGCAATTCCAATGAATAAGGGGTCATAGGGACAGAAATGAAACATTTTACTTTGAAAGTCCCTGCAACTCCCCCAGCGGTCAGAATTTTTTTTTTTAGATGCCCTCTAGACCTCCAGAGTGGGGTTTACTTTGTGCAGGTAACTGGATTTAAAAACTACTCGCTTTTATCAAAAAGGGCATTCATTGTTTTGTTTTCCTTGTTCTGTTGACACAAGAAGGTAAGATGACAATTCCTTTATTCTCTTCCAGTGATTATATCAGAACAGCACTTTTCCAGCTCAGATTGTGGGTATATTTCCTAAATGTAACAGCCACTACATATCTCAGGAGCAAGTTCCACAACAGCAGGAAGAGATAAGGGAGCACATTTCAGCCCTTTGGAAAATCCTGCCCAAAAGGATCATGTCGAGTCTGACAGATTGTCCTTTATTAAGATGCAGATGAACACAAATCACTCCACACTGGGGACTGTATTCCTCTGATCTAAAATGTGACCCCTGAGCCTCCCTTTCAGCTCCTTGGCCTTTCCTCCAATTTCCTCCCATCCTTTTATTTCCTACCCTCACACAGGGTAGCTCCTTTCAAGTGAGCTGTTCACAGCAGAAGCCACGTGCACACCCCTGCACCACACTTCTGTCGAGCCACCCAGCACAAACAAATCTCCTGTGAGAAAGTATCTGAATTCCCTGGAAGTGGTAGGTACACTGAATATCTGGGGGAGATTCTGGGTAGGACAGTGGGATTTTATATGTCCAAAACATTATTTCATATGTCCAAAAAAAGGGTACTTTCATTTCTCTAAGTTTTTCACATTACTTTTTGTAGAAAAAGTGTTCAGGTCTAGAAAAGGAAAGGCTGCCTAGGTGATTTGCTGCCAAGACCGTTGACTGAGGAAATCAACGTGGAGGAAAGTAGTTGAAGGGATTTGCATTTAATGGGTGTGTGAGGATCATCTAGCCCTTGTTTGGAGAAGGATACACGTATTGCCAAATAAGCTGAAAAGACATTTGGCATATCAATCTCCCAACAGCAAGCCTACCAGAAAGGAGAGGGATCTGCCTCCTTGGTCACGAGTGGTTTGGTGTGCTCAGCACCCTGGGGACCTAGAAGGCGTCTGTCAGATTTCCCAGGCAAATTGGGAAAACTGTCAATAATGCAAATGAAATGATGATGCACAGGGACAAAAGCTGCTCAAACTCAGTCTGGCATCCACAGTGCTCCCCAGTCCCAGCAAGCAGGAGTGGAAGGGCACCCCAGAGTAACTGCAGGGGCAGACTCAGTACTCCCACTGCCACCCACACAGCGCCAGGATGAGCAGTGGGATACCAGCACAGGAACACCCTCTCCAAACAGCAGGAGATGAAACTGATTTTCAGGTGCAGGCATTCTGCAGGCAGAGCAAAAGGAACAAAGCAGATGTCAGGCAGTCTGCAGCACAGCTCTCCTCTTGCAGGCACCCCTTTGAAGCAGTAATTCTTTCAAGGGGGGAAAGGGAGAAAAAACAGCCACCCAGCAGTGTGCTAATCTTCACAGATGGAGCAGCTTTAATGCTGTCTAATCCTCCAGAGGGAGGAAACAGCATTTTCTTTGTGCCAAGGATATCAAAATGGTTGAAGATGGCAACCTCCACTGACATTAACTTTATTAAAGGAGGCGTATTTCCACGAGCTCTGAGACGGCTTGGTCAAGAGCCAGCTGGAGGTGCACTGCATGTAAACATCTACTCGTAACAACAGAAAATAGCAGGCAGTTGGGAACTCCTGGAAGAATACACAGGCACCATGAATGCATGCAAACTGGAGATTGCATATGACAGCCACACACATCAACTATACAGCTATCAAACAATTGCATAGCAGCTGCAACGTGAGCAGCTAGTTAGTGCTTTTTACTCTTTTTAAATTTGGCTCCTGTATTACTGTGCTGCAGCTATATAATCAGCTTGTACTCTGAAGCAGGAAGTGGTACCCCTGGGTTGTCATAACAAGAATACCAAAACTTCTTGAGCCACTTCCTTGGCAGTGAATGATTTTTACATGTAAATTAGATGCAGAAGTGAAAGAAAGGAAAAGCATTCTCAGTAAATTTTGAGTATCAGGAGCCAGCACTTAATTAAACCTCACTTTAAATAAAAGTAGTATTTACATTCTACTAATAGATGCTTTCTTGCATCTAAATATCATACAACTGTCACTTCACAATGGCATTGCATACAAAGTCAGTTCCTAAACAGTTTAGATAACGCACAGTTCAAACATCATCTTGGATTCACATTGGTATGTCAGTACATCTCACCCAGCCTGCTTGGGAAAAATGGAAAACTAAAGCTCTGAATCGAGGATCTGAAATATAAACCTCTACTGTTGTAAGAGAAGCAGAAAATACCCACGCATTCATCTCCCCTTCCTGGAGGACAGTTCAATTATCATCATGTCCCCAAGCAGATTTTGCACTGAATCACTGTGACATCTGCTAGGGAAATGAAAACAACTCTCTATCTGCATGCAGCAAATACATTGGCAAGGTTGCAATGGGGGGAAGGGAAATAAGTGTCACTTTTCACACAAACTAGAAAATGACAGCTTGTCACATCCATGAGTAAATACGAGCAGAAGTGAGAGGAGGCAAGATGCTTCTTCACCTTTTCCCCCCACTGTAGCATTACAAAGATACAGATTAAGGACAAAACTGTGGCTTCTTCTTCCCTGCCTGCAGTAACAGCATCTGGACACATTTCACCATCTAGGAGCACTAACAATAATGGATCATATCTGCCACTTGCACAGGTTAGTAGAGCTCCCCTGAATTTAAGGGAACTGTGCCTCTTTCCTTCCTAGCTGAAGGGCCAGTCCAAGATGCCAGAGCTGGGGGAACAGAAGCCGGAAGAGCCCCAGAGAGTGAGGGTGCAGAGCAACCTCCTTCAGGTCACTTATGGCAAAGAAGACTTGCCTATTGCTTTGTCAGCAGCAGGGACAATTTTATGATACAGAAGCAAGGGGTTTAGTCATGACTTGCTTATGTGCAAAAATCATGATGTAATGTAGTACGACCCTCTTTGTAGAGACAAAAACAAACAAACAAAAAAAGCAACAAATCCTAGAAGAAGGATGAAGTTAGCTTGAATACACCTGTATTTCCCCAAGGACAGGAGTATGCCCATGAACAACTGCTTCCAAGCCACCTATACATTACAGCTGGTCTGTCTGAGCCCACGGGCACCTTTCCCACCTTCTTTTGGTCCAGCACGTAAGGCTTCACCAGTTGCATCATATGGCAAGGCACAAAGCTGACTCCCAAGTGCAGGATGGAGGAAAGCTCATGGTATGAAGTTACTGAGAGAAAATCACCTTCTGGCAAGAGGTCCCTTGGCCCCAAAACCTAACACAGGTGCACCATAACACTGTGACCTCTCCTCTACTGCATTCACACACAAGGCTGGAAATGAAGGCAGCACAGCAGAGCACACCTGAGACTCAAATCCCTAAGTCTCACGCAGGATGTGCATGATGGATCTGACCTTACATCCATAGAGGCAACAGCAACGTCATTCCAAGCTCCTTTTAAGCTAATGACACCTTTTACACGCAGTTACAGTAACTGCAGCTGGTTTAGATTTTTGTAACAGGCTCTACCAAAAATGCATAAATGGTACAAAACCCCTGCATATCACACCTTCACCTGAAACAAATGCATTGCATTAACATTTAACAGCATCTCACTACTGGAGATGGAGTCTCCATGGCTCCCAGTGCCTCCCTGAGAGCTGCAGGACTGGAGACTGGAGGAAGCCACTACTGGAGCAGAGCTGTTCATCAATTATGGCTTCTTTTCTGGTGCACCTCCTCCACACCCAAAATCCTGTGTTCAGACATCTCTGTTCAGATACTCTCCGATTCAAATGCCAAGATTAACATGACTGTAAAAAGAGTATCATTTCAGTTTCTTTTTAAAGAGATGTACAGCCTTCTGCCCGCTCTTTCTTGTGCTTTTGCAGTGAGAATTTCTTCCTAATTGGTATCCAAGTGTGCAGAGTCAGATCAATTTCTCTTCAAAAAAGAGTGCTGCTTTTTATCCAGGTGAAAACAGATACTACAGACTTCACTTACAGGCTCTGATTTTAAAAATTACTGTAATCAGACTTGATAGAACCACTCTGATAACAGATGTGTGACTAATGTGTTTTCTAATGTTACAATAATTTGGCTACAAAATAAATAAATGGTTTAAAATAAGAAAAACTTTAGAAATTTGGGCAGTGGCGATGAATGCCAAATTCAGAGCTCAGAAGTCTCCTCTGAAATGTTGTTAGTTCATATACTGCTACTTCTCCACAATCCTGATCTTTAAAACTTAGGATAAAGAAAACTTTGAAATTTGGACTCTTGATTTGAATTTGCTTTCTCATGTAAGAAATAAACTTTAAGCTTTCAGGAGTTACATACTTAGAGTCTGATCTCACAATAAAGAACATGGATTTTTCTAGTCAGTAGAAAAATAGAAACAGTTTCTCTTGAAAGCTGCATCACACAGTTTACAACTAGGAACTGTCTGGGAAAAAAAATAAAGTAGAAAAGAAAGACTAGAGGGTTTTTTTAAGCTATGTAAAGCAAGGTTATTATTAGAACTGCCAGAATTCTTTACATTGGCATAATGCAGTAAGAACACTGAAATACTTCTCTACTAAATTATGGTTTTCAGCCAGGCACTTTAAATTGCTATTTTCACAAATCCACATGGTCTAACTGAAGGCATGTTGGCTAGAGCCATGCCACTGCCTGTTTCAAAACAGAGGTGGAGAACAAGTGTATGATCTGCCAGGTACCTCCTCATGTGCTTGCCACAGCCTGACCCACAGCCAGGCTGCTGCTGCTGCTGCCCCTGCCCCAAACACTGCAATGGAAAATTGCAATATGAGCAGGTACAGAGATAGCAAAGGAACACCTGTATGCCCTGAAGGGGAAAAATAAATGCAGCAAGAAAGAAAACTTCAGGCTTAAAACTGCTGTTCCTTCCAAAAGATGCATTAAAATGGTCTCACAGCTATCTTACAGACGTACAAGCAATAAAAAAATCATCGAGAAGTTCAAAAGACAGCGGTCGCTTTTATCTGCCACACATTTTGCTTTTGAATCTGCAGTTCTGTGGGGTTTCTCAGATGAGCAGACCACTCTTCTAAGTGTTTCTAACACACCTACTGACTTAGATTCCTATCCTGCAAATCCAAGCAGTCATTACATGCACTCATTCTTGTCTGCTGTATCCAAAGTGTATTTTATACCTATCTATCTACTTTATATTATATCTAGGACATCTTTTAAAATTACTAGCACATGAAACACAAGAGAGTTTTGTAAAGTATTTCTGTCACAATACAAAGAGCCCAGCAGTTTTTAAATCAAGAAATCCTAGATAGGTTTCTCCCATCAACTCCAGGTAATCTGGTACATTTCCCACCTCTTCATCTACAAGAACTGTAAGTGGGGGAAGAGAAGGAAGAGAATTCTGCAGCTTCTGCATAATATAACCAAATACCCTCCTCCTGTCAAACCCCCCTCCTCCTCCCAAAATGGCTTAAAATAGATTCACAGTAGACTCTCCATTTGGGAGTGTTACTATCATGCCATTGTTCCAAGCTTTGTACCTCGGAGGATTGGGAACTGAGGTTGTATTTCTGCTAACAAGAACTGAGTCTGTAATACAACAGCCTGAACCAGGACACCAAGAAGAAAAACAAAACTATGAAAGTGGGCTGCATAATAGGAAGACAGCATAGAGAGCTGACATTGCACACAAAGCCTTATTTCCACACTCCTTGCTTACTTTCTCTTCTACTGCTGTCCAAATTGAGTTTTTGTGTTTCTTCTACTCCATGTGTTCCCTACTCTAAGGCCAGCTGAACAACTTTTCTTCCATAGGAACTTGAGGAACTTGAAGCAAGGCAACGAAAGCTTTCTTGAGAGCTAAAGCCAAGACTTGCCAAGTGAGCAATCCTTACTATTTATACTGATTAGGAGTTTGAGCTTCACTCTACTGTATGGTATGTTATATCAAGAGCCTTGAGCCAGACAGAGATGCTTGGGAAAAACAAGAGAAGGAAGTCACCTCTGACTGCCTGAAGCTCTCAGCCCAGTCTCACACACAGGCTACGCTCTGCCTGAGAGCACAGAGAATAGAGCTGAAAGCAAGCAAACACAGCCAAGAAACTCCAGCCTCAAGGAAAACCAGAGCCTACCTCCCTCTGGTCCTCTTTTCATGTCCTAAACAGACTGCAAGAGTGGCCAAAATACATCCAGAGCTGCTTAACTCAGCATTTTATTCTTTGTCTGTGCCCTTGCAGCCATTTAGCCCTAGCTAGTCTCAGTATCTAAGTTCAGTGATTCAAATCCTCTAGTGAGCCTGTCCATCACTCTCTACTGCTTAATCCTCCTCTGCCTGAAGAAACTAAGGACGGGACCTGCTGTTTAAGTTTCTCCAAGCAGATTTTCTGTGTGTAAAACACTACCATGCATTTCCTAGCCAGCTTTATGTAAATCCTGTACTGTCCAGGTAAATCTAAGGAACAAAGCAAACTCTTCGGAGAACAAATAGCAGGAGCACTTAGGTTGTCTTGCACCACTGTTGACCTTTGTCTGTGTTCATGTCATAGTAAGGGTCCTCAACCAAATCAGCTCTCTAGGCAATGATTTACTCTACCTGTGCTTCTCTGATGGTTAAAGATTGCACAATTTTTGTTTTCTGGAACCAAAGCAGAAGCCCACCAGCCTCTGTGCTTTTTCTCATACATGTTGCTGACAGTAATTCAAACACAATTTTCCTCTCCTCAAATCTCTCACTTCTTCTCTTCAGCTGGGCTGCTCTTCTTCTCACGCCTACTTTCTGAAGGGAACACGACCCAAAATTGGGAAATAAGCACTGGGACTGGCTCTACAGAGCACAGGTCCTTTCTTTGCACAAATGCTTGCAAGCACCACTTGGCTAAAAGAAATTAGAACATTAGCTTATAATGAATGAGGTTTCCTCTCTTTCTGTGCAGCCTCACAAACCAGGCTGCATTACATGTCGGCTCACAGACCAATTAATGCAATTTAGGATCTTTTTTAGATTAAGAACTTGCTGAGATGGGAGCAAATGGCTGAAGGGAAGAGGTTGGATGACATACTGTGCTGAGCTGTATGTGAAGAGTGATACGAAACTGTTTGAACTCACTAGTCAGCATAACAAGGAGATAGAGAAGGCTCTTATTATGCATAAAAGAAAAATATATCTGAATTGTCTATATTTTTTGTTAGTGCTTAATAGAAAAAGGAGAAATTAAAGGAAAAAAAAAAGAGAGATGTTGAGTAAGGGTATAATAAAGTGCAATTAACTCCATGTTGTGTGTAGAGCAATTTCCTCCAACACATCCTCAACGCAAATGAGGCACAGCAGGAACGAAGGCGAATGGAGGCAGCAGTGCTTTCTCCAGAGCATTTACCAGTAGAACTTACCTTTTATAAATGACAGATAAGGATAGGGGTGACTAAATCCTCATCGTTTCAGCCCAAATTCGGATTCTGCTGTTCTAAGTACCACATAAACATACATGAAATCAAACCTGCCCTCAAATATTTGCAGTCTAAAGACAATAAACTAGAGAAGGAAGGAAATGTTTATCATATACAGATAACAAGTGTTAGTTACATGGTAGCTAGCATCACTGAAGGGAGAAAGAAGCCAGGCAAGTCAATTTACTTAAGGGTAGGAGGATTATAAAGAAGGACATTATGGAAAATGGGCAAAAGGGCTGGATAGGAAGTGACTTGTTGATGGATTTGATCTCCTGGTGCAGAAATCACCCTGAGTCAAGCAGGTACAGAGGTCTGCCTTGTGCAGTCTGCCAGCTGCAACCATGTACCCCTGTGCAATGTGGGACTCTGCAGAGGAACCTCCCAAAAAGTGCAGCACTGCTGCCTTCCCAACCATGCACAGCCAGTGCTCCTCAGCATCCACACACTGCCCAGGCCTGAGCACTCAGAGCTTGCATCAGTTAGTAGTATCTATCTCTTCCCTGTTTTTGAGAGAAGGAGACCCAGGCAGTGACCCAGGCTGCCAAAGCAGTGCTCTGCAGAAACATTTGCTCCCCTCACCATTTATTGTCCTTTGCATTTTCCAGTGAAATTCCTCACGACCCAAGAAATCCCAATTGGCATCTGAAGGCTATCAGGATGAGTATACTCCGTAATACAGGCACAAGGCAGTACCCTTCTGGCTTTCTCCCTGCCTGCACAGCTATTCTCCTTTTTAATGAAAACAAGGACTTCAAGAGAGAGAAGGGGAAATGGTGCACAAACAAGTTTATCGCAACGTTCAGTCATTTGGGGACCATGCTGCAGGCCCAAGTCCCAGAGTTTATCTGAGAAAGCAGTGTCCCAGGAATGCACAAGGCTTCAATGCATGTATGCACTCTTTTTAGGCTTTCAGAACTTTGCCGATGCACCAAGCTTAAAAAAATAATGTTTGAATCCTTTAAGCATTTTTCTTCCAGGTCTTGGAAAAATGCTCCTTTTTAAATGCTTATTAAATGTCTTTGGGTTCATATATGAAGCGGATGATTCTGGATTTCTGCCTTCTCTCAGAACAATGAGCAAATGGGTATCTATGCTGTTAACTCCCCTATTGATTTTGTGATTCACAGGGTAATCAATTTGCCTGTCTCTCCCCAGACTTCTGCCTCAGGGCAAGGAGGGCTATACTAATGCTATGGGACAGTGGGGCTGTCTCTGTTTGCTGCTGTGTTACAAATACTGCTGATCTGTGAACACACACTCTCAGTTGTTTGTTTTTTTTTTTTGCCTCCTCCCTCTCTAATGGCATATTCACCTGAGGAAGTCAGTAAGTAGGTAAGTCCCAGATTCCCATAACAACTAATATCCTCCCCACTCCTGCACCCAGCAAACTAATAGAGCCCATTCACAACTTACCAAGATGGTCAATTGCATACCTTACCATCATCGCTTAGGCTTTATCTGTTACTCTTCAGTCATATCAGCACTGTCTGTGTTGATATTCCTGTATTTGTGGTTCATATCAGTCTGCGACCCACTGGATACCTCTTTGCTAACACAACTACGTGGTTTAGGAGAGATTTGCTTCAGCTGAAGCAGTATTCACTTTTCTTCCTGAGGCTCACTATCCTCCAGTCCAACCTATACTCCTTGCATTCCACCAGCAAATAATACAACCCGTGGGTGTTTTTGCATCCTTCTTTCAAATGCTGCATTGTCTTGGCTAACAATGTTTGCCAAAGTCTCTGCATCACCACATTTTGAGTTCTGGCATGCCCTTCTGCATTTCTTGTAGTCTGTAGATTTTATTTTCTAGTACCTCCACGGCACTGGACAGTTGTTCAACCATCTTAAATTTCATAAACCAGCCCGGGGTTTTCCCTCTGCCTTGCAAATTATAACTGATTAATAGAACTGGTCAGTTTTGCGCTGTCTAGTAATAGCGTTCTCTGATGGCTTTGTCTCAGACCCCACATGGCAATTCATCAGGGACCATGTTAACACCCACATTGGAAAAAGCTGGTGTCTCAGTTTGCATTTTCAATTTGTATTCACGTATTAAAAACAGAACAAGAAAATGCACTCTTCACCTCTTGGTCACAATTCTAAAGTCTGAGACATATCAACTGATTCAGAATGGGAGGGAAAAAAAGTCTTATGACTGTCTTCATCTTTTGCTGATACCCACTGTCTGCATAAAAGGCTTTTTCAGTTGGCCTCTGCTTTTCCAGAGCAATGTCAGCTATGGTGCCATTTTTAGCTGTGACATTTTCCCCACTCAGAATATTTTCTTAGTCCATTATACCCCATGTACCATCTGCCATACAATAGTCACACAGTGCCAAGAAGCCTGGTCACAGTCTGCTTTATTCAGTGGACGAGCCCTAATTGCTTAGCCTGGCACAATATGAGCCTCCACATAGCACAGCATCCCATTCCAACTGCTTGTGCCACGGTTTCTCCAGGGTACAACAATCCAGCACAACCTCAGAGACAGCTGTGATCACCGATTAGTTCCAACACAGAACAGTTGTGCTTCCATTCACCTGCTGTGAAGACAGGAGGGAGCGCCCATGCTGCAGGCCTCCAGATGCCCTTTGTTCCCAGTTTCACGCTGAGAACACGGCAGAAAGGAAGAGGCTGTGAGACTGGGAGCCAAGGAAAGCACTGCACATCCTGGATGCAAATTGTCCAAGTGATTCTATTGTCCTGCCTGGTGCTAAAGAGTGCTGGAGGGGTGGGGAACAGGAAGGCTGGGGTTATAGTGTTGCCTCTGGCTTTGTATTGGATGCAGCCTCAGTAATATGTGCCAGGATCATCTAACCTGTTGAACAAAGGGCAGATACCAGTTTTGGTATCTCCCTTGCAGGCCGTACAGTTGTTGGCTCTGAACACCTTGGTGCCAGCACTGTAGAATGCAAACACCCAGTCTCATGCTTCTCCCCTGTGAGCTGGCCACGGCTCCTCGGATTCACAGGCAGTGACACAGACCAACCTGCCAAGAGAAACACCACAGTCCAGGGTAACACTCAACACTCCTGCTCCACCTCTGTTTCAGTGTCTAGAGAAAAAAGATGCCAAGGCTGAACTCAATCCTGACATAACTAGGGAAATATCACAGTCCCACAGCTGTGACACCCCATCAGCCTGTGTTAACAAGGAGGGAAGACTTGTCGTCCTGCCCAAATACACCAGTACACTCTGAGCTGCTGCTGTCTCTGGGTCTGCTGCTCTCTCAGCCTGTACAGACAAATGAATGTTTGATATGACAATGACATTTTCTTTTTGATCACTGGGTATTTAGAGCGGAAACGGTAGGCCAGATGTTACTTCTACATGGTGGAAATCAGGACAAGTTTGGTGGAAAGGGAAGGAAGAATAACATAATGTACCAGGAGTCCAGTACCACAGTACTAATACTCACTTGTTAACCCCTACTGTAGTTCCCCATCAAAGCAACCTTTTCTTGAAATGTCTCAAGGCCCAAATCTGTGGGATGCTGTGGCCCCTCCTTGAAAGTCAGTAGAAACCAATGGCACAACTCAGCATTTTGTACGATCAGGCCCTTAAAAAGAAGTAAGATGGCTCTAAGAAAGCCTACCAGATGCATTAGTAGATAGGCAGAGTGCTTGGAGAGGGGCCAGGAAAGAACTGTGCCTGAAAAGGCTGCCTGTGGGAAGCAGGTCCTTTGTGACACTTCTCCTGGACTGAACACACCTGCTAGTCCCACTCACCACTGTCTTGGGAAGCAGGAAAAAGCAGCTCTCAATCTGTTCTGTTTCTGCCTATCATTCAGTTGCTGGGAAGGAGCCATTTGGATACAGCCTCTGCACTTTGCTTGGTGATAGGTTTCATTCATAGACGCCTTTCCATGAAGTCACTTATTTTGGGGTTGGAAGATCCCACTCACTTGTGCAAAAAGCAAGGATAAGCCAGTTCTAAATAAAGAGAAAGGAAGGTGTAAGAAAGGCAAGGAGAGGAGCTATGTTCTTAGAAATCAGTTTCTGCACTGGCAGCTAATTATTGTTTACACCAATTCAAATATTTAATATACAAAAGAATTACTGTTGCATAAAATGCAGTTGAGGCAATTTTACTGTAGCTTATTAGCAGTAATGGATTATACTGAACACACCATGCTTAAAGTCAGATATAAAGCCACCAATATGTAAATGTAATTTTATTCTTCCTCTTTCCCTTGAAATGAGAAGGGCTTGGCAGAGACAAAATGGGGATTACTAAAGTAGGAGAAACTGTAAAATGGCAAACTAAACTACAGCTGACTTCACACAGTAATTAATGAGAGAGACGCTGCCTCTCTGGTCATGTGCATCCTATGCATCTCTGCTTGAATGGCCGCTCAACTGGAGAGCAGCTCGTCTATGAAACAAAGGAAGGGGAAAGAAAATGGGAGCAGTTAATATAAACAGAGATTTGCCTAATATTTTTGTGGAATATTGTAAAGAAATATTGTATTAAGGCACTGCATTTTGAAATTTGTATAAAGCACTGCAGTTTCTAAGGTATCAATATAGTGGGACACAAATGAAACCAAAACAAACAGCAAGTTGTCAATGAAACAAATTATTGCCTCATGGGTAGGAGACAATCAGAATCCCAGCTGCCATTAACAGTAGTAGTATTTTACCTTACTCTCCCTCACATGGTGCTAAGAACATTCCCTCTCAATAAGTATCTCTGAGATGCAGCTATACTTCCTTTTTTTAAAAGTTTTTTTCTTTCTTTGAGATCCAAGTGCTATTTAAGTAGACAAAAAGAGGACTTGACTGCATATAAGAAAACACTCTTAGTTGTCTGGTCCATAGTTAATCATCACCAGCTCTTCCTACCACCCAGTCAAAGACTTAGACAGTTCAGTGGTGCTGGGACTAAAAGGAAGGTGGCACTGGTTAGTGGCTAGTGCCACCTTGTGAACAAAATCCCAAACACCCTTCCTTCACCCTTTTTATCAAACGGTACTTATGCAGCAAAGCAGAGTAAAAAAGTAAAATCCAACTTTTGCATGAGTAAGTAACTTCAGGATAAGACCTCCATATTTAGGGATAAAACATGAGACTAAGCCTCCAACCAGGCCAGACAAGAGCTTGACGAAACAGAGACAGTCTAGAAAGAAGATAAATATTTTACAGTACAGCTGATGGTAATGGAAGCGATTTCTTTTTCACTGCATTGCAAACAACATGAACACAGGGATAACCAACCCTCCAACTTCCCTATGGACTCCACAAGAGTGGGATTTGCAGTGTTCTGGCCAGGAACAGACGGGAAAGACAGGAGAGATCAGGCGAAGAGCAGCACTGGCACTTCTCGTAACATACTAACAATTTTTATTACAAGCTCTGCTCCTGGCACCATGCAATTGTAACTGAAACCTTCCACTAAAACTAAAATTATTTTGTATCACTTAAGGCACTTCCATATACTTTTCTCCTCCCTGCTCACCTCTCCTACACCCTCGCCCCATCTCACGGATTTTGAGTACCCACTTCATCAGGTTTTTTGATCAGGTTTGGCTGTATCAGTGGTTCCTCTTTTCCCAACATCAAGCGTCAGCAAGGAGGGGGATGCATTAGATCTCCCATCCTAAAGTGCAAGCCCCTTTGCCATCTTAGAGGTGCAACTAGCTCTCAAGGAAGTCAGATGAAATTTTCCCCTCAACTTTGACAGAAGGAGCCTTTTACCATGCCCATTTCTAATTTGGGAAAGTACTTCCAGTTTTGTCCTTTTACCCTATCCTCTCCTTTTCAAGGCTGCATTGCAGTTAACTCTTCATCTCCTCCGCTTTAAAGACTTGATGTTTACAGCAGTAGGAAAATAAGAATTAGAACTCACACCGAATGTACCTCCTGGTTTCTTATGGACCAGGAGCGGGACTTCAACTTACCAGGTGTCTGCTGGAAATACAACACAGCAGATAGGGAGCAGTGTAGGAGGTTCACGGAGTGTGCAGAAGGGAACCTCCTGACACAGCTGGTGAGGGAGCCAACTAGGGAAGGCCCTGGACCTGTTGTTTGTGAACAGACGAGTGATGGGTGATATGATGGTTGGAGTCCCTCTTAGGCAGAGTGACCACAAAAATGATAGAGTTTTCTATTCTCAGAGAAGGATGGGGATCAGCAGAATGACTAACTTGGACTTCCAGAGGGCAGACTTTGGCCTGTTTAGGAGACTGGTTGATAGAGTCTCTTGGGAAGCAGTCCTGAAAGGCAAAGGAGTCCAGGAAGGTTGGTCATGCTTCAAGAAGGAAATCGTAAAGTTGCAGGTGCAGGCTGTCCCCACATGCCTAAAGAAAAGCTAGCGTGGAAGAAGAGAAGCTTCGCTGAACAGAGAGCTTTGGCTGTATCTCAAGGGAAAAAAAGGAGGGTTTATGAGCTTTGGAAGAGGGGGCAAGCCTCTCAGGCAGACTACAGGGATACCTTGAGGTTATACAGGGAGAAAATTAGAAGGGTCAAAGCCCAAGGAGAACTTACTCTGGACATTACTGTAAAAGACAATGAAAATGTTCCCATAAATACATTAGCAACAAAAGGAGAGCTAAAGAGAATCTCCATTCTTTACTGGATGCAGGAGGAAACATAGTGACAAAGGATAATGAAAAGGCTAGGTACTTAATGCTGCCTTTGCTTCAGTCTTTAACATTAAGATGAGTTGGTCTCCAGATACCCACTAAAGTGGAAGACAGGGAGCAGAATAAAGATCCCTGGGCAAATTGTCAGTGACCTATTACACCTGTGTGGCCAGCAGGACTAGACAAGTGATCACCCCCGTGTACTTGGCACCGGTGAGGCCACATCTTAAAACCTGTGAAGTTTTGGGCCCTCAAGAATGACACTGAGGCGCTGGAGCATGTCCAAAGAAGGGCAGCAAAAGCTGGTGAAGGGTCTGGAGCACAAGTTTTATGAGGAGCAGCTGGAGGAGCTGGGGGTGTTTGACCTGGAGAAAATCAGGCTCAGGGGACACCTTATCACTCTCTACCACTGCCTGAGAAGAGGTTGTAGCCAGGTGGGGATCAGTTTCTTCTCCCAAGTAACAGGTGATAGGACAAAAGGAATTGGCCTCAAGTTGCACCAGGGGATGTTTAGAATGGATATGAGGAAAAAATATCTTCACCAAAAGGATTGTCAAGCACTGGAGCAGGCTGCTCAGGAAAGTAATGGATTCACGATGCCTAGTAGTATTTTGGAGACTTGTAGATATGGCACTTAAGGACATGGTTTAGCGGTGGACTTAGCAGTGCTGGGTTAACATTTGGACTCAATGATCTGAAGGGTTTTTTCAACCTAAACAATTCTATGATTCTTCAATTTTTCACTCCAAGATCCTTCCCTTTTCCCTACAGGGCAGAAGGTAAGAGTAAAGGCTTGAAGTCACCCAGGAAACCAACAGCAGGGCTGGGAATGGTACTCTTGTCATTCAAATTGCAGTGACAAATCATTCAGGAACCAGGTTTCCCTACATCAGAGCTAGTATTGCTCATTAATAAAGGATCTACTCTGCATCAAGGTGGCTTGCTAGTTACATATTGAACCAAGATATGGGAAATAATTTCTTCAGTCCCATTTTCACACTAATTTAAATTTGAAGGAGGGAAAATATAAATCCCTTTGTCTTACCACAAGGGGGATGTCCTTTCTTCCTCTTCTTACCAAACTCGCATAACTGAATGGTTACAATTTTTAGGACAGGTATTGCCTCTTACTCTGAGTCCACAGCACCTAGAAAAATGCTGTCCTATTCAAGGGTTCCCAGACATCACCACAACAAGCATGTAGTGAACATTTTAAAAGGGGTTTGTTCAATAGAATCCTCGTCGGAAGATGACGTGTTAAACTTGGCATTTGGGGTCCATTCACCCTGGGTTCTGAGACTCTCCTGTCGTATCATACCATCTACAGTTCCAGCAATTTATATTTCTTTCCACACTCTGCAATATTCAACACATGCACCATAAAATTAATACCAATATAAAATTAGCTAAAGTAAGGATATATGATATTAAAGCTCCAGGAATTGTCAAATCAAGCCACAAAAGAAAATTTCTCATACTTTGCTTATATTTTTGCCTCATACTTTACTCATATTTATGAATGTAATCAGCAGTAACATATTCACAACTCAAAGGCTGGCTACATGAAACAAAAACTGTATCATCACAGTAACAGGGAGTTACACTACTCCTACCTATGCTGCAAAACCATTTGAGCGTCCCTGGAGCAAAGTTTGGCATCGCACATCTTCAGCTTTGGTATTTAAATATGAATAATGCCACTGTTGCAGCTACAGTTTCAGTTGCACACTGTTTGAACATGCCAGGCACATTCAAGCTCCTCTCTTTAAATTTTTGAAGGTTTTTTGGTTTTTTTTTATTAAAGAAAAGGATATTAATTTTTGGAATTTTCTTCACAGTATTACAAAATGCTGCCTGACACTGAATTTCCTGCCAAACAATAGGCTGACCTGGCGCATGAACAAACTATGCTGCTGCTAGCATTAACAAAACAGTCTTGCTCCTTCATCAGTCATTCACAGGTAGCCTTTTTTTTTACAGAAGTACTAATATATCTTAATATCTAACTGCAAAATCATTTTATCTTACTGATCTGCTATTGATGACTGAATCAGGCAAATGTCTCCCATAAAGAAGTCTGTAAAAATGAAGCATAAACTGTGCATCATGGAATCAAGATTAAAGCTCTCAGTTGCTAAGTTTACACCCTCTTCAGTGGGCTTTTGAGAACACCACTGCCCTACTACAGGAGATGCATTTGGTTAATGCTGTAGGCTCTGCTTGTGGTATTTTCTTTTCCTGTAAGGTTTATGGGTTTTGGAATTTGGAAAGTAGCTTGGAAAGGAACCCTTAAGCCTAAGGGCAGGTTAGTATTTTGTATAGAGGAAAGTCTGTAAGAGGAAGCTTTTTCACTGTTTCTAAAATACATTCTGGCTCTGTATTAGCTTGATTGTTTCAGTTTACTTTGAGGTGGGTCCTTGTCTCTTCTCAGTTTTACTCTTCTTTCTAACAGGCTTTTTCTTGGCCATTGTTTCCCAGCCAAGTACAGGGCAAGAATACACAGATAGTTGCTGATCCTTAATTTATTAGCTGCTTTGAAAAACAAAATCAAAACCTGAAACTGTTACTGGAAGCTGATCCAAAGCCAGAAAAGTCTTGAGTGGCATACACTGTATGGAGCAAAGAGGGCATGCTACTGTGTCAGGTGGAAAGTCCAGAACATCTGCATATTCAACTTCCAGTAAGTGACTCAGATTCATCTGGTCAAGAGGTCACAAGAGTGATGTTCCCTGAGGCCAGGTCCTAAAGGACACAACCAAGCACCCTCAAATGCTGAATGTGAAATCTGTGATTAGAGACTTTAGCCAGATAGTCACAGCCAAGTTTATGAAGTTGTACAGGATTTCAGAACTATCTTTCTGAACGTAGTTCAGAAAAAAATGGTGGCAATTGTTTTGAGGCTTCTTCAAAGTGTTTTCATGTTCCTACGAAATTCGGTTTGCAAATAAAACAGATGGAACAGAACATTTCTCAGTTTTGTTTAGCTTTTTAGAAGCCAAAAACAAGCCTCCTTTCCTCTCTCCTTATCTTCTTCCATCCTGCTTTTGAACACTGGTTTTAGCAAAATAGCAACAGGTCTGTTACATTTTAATGAAAAATGTTAAAAATAAAATCAATATTAAAAATTCTAGTTAAGTGTCCCATTCCACACAAAAGTTTGAAGCCAAAACTGGGAAAAAGGACAACCAAAAAAAGCTCATGAATATCCTTGAATTTCAGATGCACAACAATCCCATATATATGAAGATACCATTATCCCATTGAGTAGCAGCTTCTCTGCTGTACCAAATTTACAACAGAAATCCAAGAGTCCAGAGAAACAGGCTGTGGAAAAATACTGAGTGGAACCTAGAGAAAAGGCAGGCTTGTCTACTGGTAATTTGCCTACTTTCTGACCTTTCCCTGTAATTACCTTCATTTATTCCCATTCTAAGTTCTCTGGATGCTACGGGCATCAGAAACCAGAGCTGGAGTTGATTGGTGCCATCTAACTTAAGACAGCACAGCACCCCAAAGTGGGAACGGTGAAAAAGCACTGAAGTGACAGTGAAGTATAAGGCTTCTTACAAGTCAAAGGAGGAAAACAGAGCTGGATTTATATTTTCAGTCACACGGGTGCCTTTCTAAGTATTTCACATCAAGTATTTTACAAGCATGCAAGTTAAACCTGTGTCTTGGGCAAAGACCTTCAAAAGCAATCAAATTTTCCAAGATGAGACCTAAAATTTGCTGGGAGAGGGGGTAAATGGTCCCAAACAGAATCATTTAAGTAGAAATACACAAAATCACTATTAATTTGGAAGAATCATGTCATTTTTTTCTTGTGCCCTTGTCTTCCCTGACTGCACACAGCACCCTGCTGCAAACACAACGAACGGTGCATATCAGCCTAGGAAGTGGGAATGAAAAAGGTTCTCTAATGGAACTTCTTACCTGGCTAATAGCCTCTGTCTTTGCAAGCAATGCCTCTGTGTGCCTCCCCACAGTGCAGGCTCACCATCTGCCTTTGTTCTAATAAATGAACTCCCATTACAAACACATAGCACAAACATACTCATATCCTGAGCCTACTGCACCCAAGGGCCTGATGTTTTTGCAGTATGCATAACTAGCAAATGTTTGCTCCCAAATGTTTGAAATGGTTCACAATCTTTCCTAATAACAATCATAACCAGTGAAAAATTCATCACAGCTATATTGTGGTAAGCTCCTTAAAAAGTACTTATCTATTTTTACTAATTGTATCTCAGCAATATCTTTCCAATATAAAATTCTGCTTCCCACAGAGCCTTGCGTGTATTACTAATACCGTACACAATCAGATGCCACCTTCCTGCCTCCCTGTCTTCCAGTCTAATTTTGGAACCTGCAGCCTTTCATTTCCAAAATTTCACTTTTTAGATGAACAGCTTATTTAATTATATGTCATCCCTGGTCTGTGAAACTCAGGATTTTTTTTTCCCAGAAACTTAAACATAATCTTACCATTTTTCCTTCACACACTGATGCTCAACACTGATATCCTCTCCAAATATATATATATCTTTCAAATAACTCTTCCATAAAGCACTTTCTAACTGATAATTTGTATCTCTCAGTATATTCAGATGTATAAACTGTACAACAGCTCAAGCAAAAAAAATTTTATCAAGTGACCATATAAATGACCTTTCAGATTTCATATACCAGTTATGAGAGCAAGGCTGTATGTTTTACAGCTGACTGCTGATGCTTACAGGTTCTGGAGTTTCAGGTCCCACTTTTATAGCACTTGGTTTCATAGAAGTGATGCACAATCAACCATGCCTCTAGTATTATATTAATTACTTAAATATTCTGCCTTTGGAACCCAAGGAACTTTCAGGTACCTGAAAGATGCACCTGAACTAGCTTTTTAGCTATCAAATGAACCACATAAAACCTGCTGTGATATCATCAGTTTAAAGTTCAAATTTTTTTTTCTCAGTAGTGCATATTTCTAAGCAAAGAAAGCTCACCCATCCATACAGTATAGACACAATACCTGGTGGATTTCTGTCTAGTCGTAGCTTGTTGTCAGACATCAGATCGCATCAACCAAATTTGACAGAAGCTGTCCTTTGACAGAAAGGACATGTAATGTCAGGCAACTCAAAGACTTCATACTTCTGTAAATCTGATGAAAACAGACAGCAGTCAGACCTTACCCGTGTCCTCCCTGAAGCACTGCTCATTAACATCATTCCTTAATATATGCTGTCCAATTCCAGGAGGAGACATCAGAGAATACCACACTGAAAAGTGGCATTTAGGATTCCCTGACTTCAGGAAAGCCTTAATCCAAGTTCATACTTTATTAAACATCAGAGGATGTAAGCACAAGGCACCAAATCATTTAAAAAAAAATAAAATAAATTTTTTCAGTCCCATTACTTCAACAATTATTTGCTTCTATCCTAAATATTGCTCAGAACAGGGTGTTGGCATAAAGGAACTTACTACTTACGCTTGCCAAATAGAGCAGCTAGTTCAGCTTAGGGGGAACAAAAAGCAGGTCTTCTACAGACAATTGAGTCATCTCAGCAGCCTCCACTGATTGCAGACAACTTAAATCAAAGAACAACCAAGACATTTATTACAATCACAGCATAGTAGCTTGTTTGTGCAAGGTGAGCATGATTCAGTGCACGTATGCTTTTTTCAAGTAATTTTAATACCATTATCCCTGATTACTACATCTCCCTAAGGACAGCTCTACACAGAATAGTTTAGGTTGGAAAGGACTTTAAAGATCATCTAATTCCAGTCCCCCTGACAACTTCCACTAACCCAGGTTGCTCAGGGCCCCATCCAGCCTGGCCTTGAACACTGCCAGGGATGGAGCATGCACAGCTTCTCTGGGCAACCTGTTCTGGTGCTTCACCACCACACAGTAAAGAATTTCTTTGATAGATCTAACCTAAATTTCCCCTCTTTTAGTCTGAACCAGTAAATCCTTGTCCTATCACAGCAGTTCCTTCAAGTTAGGGTACTAGGTACAGGTGCCCTCAGCATGTGCTGCTGGTGAGCTTACTTGAGCTTGGAAAGGCTGAAGAGTTCAGGGGAGTATATCCAATTTACTCAGCACTACAGCAACTACATGCACAACCATCAGTCACTGTGTCTCACATGATGTGGCAAGGATTTCTTAAAACTGACTCAACTTCCTCAAACTTTACCACAGTTACAAAAAATTGCCATGATTTAAAGTTCACAGAAGCAGAGTCATAGAAACCAGATTAGCCTTTCTGCCCATTCATCTCAAAATAACATCTGGTTTATGAGAACTATAGCAGATCTTTCTGGCAGGGGCATTAATGCATGCTACTTTATTTTCCAGGTCTGACTAGAAATGAGACTGAGATATAATAAAAAAGTTAGAAATACTGCTCTCCATTTAATGTGCTGCTACACAAAAGAGTGTACACAGAAATACACAGAAACACCGAAGCTACAGCCACTCACAAAAACATGTATTATTGTTCTGGCAATAGTTAGTTCAGTGTAAAAATGAACTCAGTGGCTGTCTGCAGCTAAGTCTATTGGGCTGACTCAAGTCCTCTAATTAATATTTTTGATTCTTGCCTACATCTCATTTCCTTTCAGGGATGAACAGTTCATTGCACTTGCCTTTGCATACGATGACAAGCACAGCACAGTGACAAGGTGCCATGCAAGACATTCCTTCAGTCTCATTTATGTGCTGTATACTCCGAAAGGACCAAACCTCCAGCCCTGAAAGGCACTTGGAATTACAGGCCTCAAACCCCACTAAATATCAACAGAGCTCAGGCTACATGTAGTCATTACAAAACTGCTGTGCTAAAGATGAACATTCACTGATGAAAGCCACCAAATAATGATAGATCAGATTAGAATAGTGCTGTCATTGTTATATCCCTTTTTAGCATAGCTTTTCATTTACTATAAATGTTACTAGATATTTATTACTAGCATGGCAGAAAGAGCTAAAGGGTTGCACAGCAGGGGTCAGCAATGCATAAATCTCTGGGATAATGCTCTCCATAAAAAAAAAGGAGATGACATGTAATAACCCTCCTCAAAGAATCATTAGGAGAATTGTGTGATTTAAGCATTTTTTCCTCTGAGGCCAAAGACTTGTGATACAATAAATTCAGTTGTGGGGCTCATGGTATCAGACAAAAAAACCCTGTGGTATCCTGACGCGAAGCAACAATCTGTTGCAAATTTATTTCTAACCATATCAACTGAATACGACCTTTGGCAGCTCCAATTTGTTAAAAAATTTTGACTGGTTAACTTTGTAACATTAAGCTTTAGGCTGGAAAATTATTACTTCTTTCTTTCCATGCACATACGGCCAGTGTTAAGAGCCTGGGGAAAAAAAAATCATTATCACATCTTATGTCTACTTTGTCATAAACAGAGGCAAAAAATCATCTTGTCATAAACAGAGGCAAAAAATCATCTCTGGTCCACATCAGATGTGCATGACTGGGTCATCTAGCAACACACAAGTCCAGTGGAATGACAGCCTGAGTCAATCAGTCACATACTCATATACACAGCCAGAGATGAAATCCCTACTCAGAACAGGGCCACCCTCAAAGTCACAGGGTGCTCAAGGCCTTGGCCGGTCTTATTCCAAGTATTCCCAAGAATGAAGGTTCCACAACTTCTCTGGGCCCTGCCCCAGTATTTGACCTCCCCTTAGTATTTCACTGGAATTTCCCCTGTTGCAAATTGTGTACATTATACAAGATCAGCACAGGCCATTGCACAAGTCACCGGATACTCCTGGGCTTCCTCTGCTGCAGAGCAGCTGTTCAAAATGCAGGTTAAAGACCCAGGCATGGTTTTGAAATTACATCATCCAAGAACACAGAAAAGGGCCTGCAGGGCAAAATGCCACAGTGCAAAGTGCTGTAAGGAAAGGATGAAGTTCCTTCAAGCAGTTAAGTCTGCTGCAGCAACAGTACGGTGGCTTTTAGTGGCAGGAAGAGCAAAGACCAACACAACTTTCCTCAGAGTGATGGAAAAGAATTAAGACCTCTGCTCAGGAAAGAAGCAGCTGACTACACTTCATATCCAAGAAAGTACTCCTGACTTGCTGGTTTCAGTTCCAAATAGGAAACTCATTTGCAATACCTCAAATAATTCTGCACATGAAATGAAGAACATCTGACATTAATTAGGGATAAAGACGACCTGATCCACTAGCATGCTTCTTCAAGCATGAAATCAGATAAATTAGGATCTTATTTAGAATATAAACATCTGTTTACACACCTAAATGCTGAGCAGATTAAAAACATACCATTATTAAAATATTAAGGCAGCTTACACTATACTGCTCACTGAGTCTGTTTCAATCCTGTATCTGAGAAATTACAAGTACTGAAAGTAAATGAAATATTCTAACATTAACAAGCCTCAAAAATCACAAGTGACAGGAAACTCAGGATACTTATTTAAAAATAGTTTTAATAAAAATGGAAGTAGCAGTTATGATAATAACTAATGAAAACTAATGCTTAAAATTAACCATATTTATATGCTTTACCAGATCCTCCAACAATGTTGCACAGGTTTTATTTTAGAAGCAGGAATACAGGTGCTCAACAGGTTGCCTGCATCACTAAACCATCTTAAAACTGAATTAGAAATAGCATTCCTATTTTGTATCCTAGGATAGAAACCAACAAGAGGTACTGGATGCAGTCATTTTTGGTTCACCGGAAAGATGAGCACACAGCTTATGTGCTAGCTTCCATTTCAAACAAGCAATGCTGTTGCTAATCAGCAAGAACTTATGTCTCACTGAAAGGCTTTTGAAATTTGCTTTGAAGAAAAACTCTTGGAACATGCAAGTCTTCTTTCCTATTCACAGTTTCTCGCTGCACATATTCATTGACCACTTGCTCATATCCCTCAGCCTTGAAAAGCTGAGATAAGAACTCTGGAAGAGAATTTAAAAAAAAAAAAAAAATGAAATATTATGTTTAAGTTATTTTTAAAACACCAGACAGCCTTTATATAAGCATATGTTCTTATGTGTTACAGCATGAAAATCACACAGGCCTTCAGATTTCAAGCTGTTCTATGTGGGCAGACTGCTGAATAAAAATCAATAAAGATCTTCTTTAGAAACATCAATCTAAGCAAAACAGCTTGTAAAACTGGGGCTTAAGCTAGTTACTCAGTTGAATTTCCAAAAATTGCCACATCTCTTTATTTTTATTAAGCCTTGTCATTCTCATTGTGACTGACACCAGTGCATTTTCCCTTTGTGCAGCTGACCTTCACTAGCTGAATACATCACTTATCACAAGTATTTCAAAGGTAATCCAGCTGTGTAGATGCACCTCTGCTCAGGGAAGAATAACACCTTATGTTGCATGCAATTGCTCAACAGAAAAATGGACAAAATGGCAAAGGGGATATGGTGATACCCAGCCTCCACTCAGTTGAACCAGAAGTATTTTCCATAAACAAAAGAATTTTACTCAAAGCATTTCTCCCCTAAGGAAGGCAGAAGCACCTCACAAACAGGGTGACCTATGCAGCTATTGACTTGTAATGAAAAAATCGTAATTTTTCCTTTCCTGCACGTCAATTCACTTGCCCAGACAGTAATCTCACTGTAAATTTAAGCTGTTCTAAACTTGTGTTACTTGATAGAAAACAAAGACATTCCATTTTTCACTGCTCAGGGGGATCAGCTCAATGAAACAGTGATCATGTGGGTACAGGAAGCACCACAAGAGATGGTGTGTTGAGGAAGATGAGACCACCCACTTTGGTGGCACTGCAGGCTTACATCAATCCAAGCCCACCATGGTTGTAAACATTGTGTGTTCATGTAAAATGGGGGACCCACACCAATGAAATATAAATAAACAGCACTTAATTGTGGACCTACTCAAATCTCATTGTAAGGAAGTTGCACATATATCACAACACAAAACTACAACCACACATTCTTCCACAAATTTAGTATTATTTCAAACAGTAGAAGAATGGATTTTTTTTCCCGTGGAAGAAGTTCTGTGTTGTTATCTGAGACCAGACATATTATAAATAAGTATCATTCAAATCAGCCCACGCAGCAATTACTTGGTGTACCAATGTAGTGCTAAAGAAATGAAAAGTAGCAAGGGCTGCAACCTCTGTGGAAATGATGGGAGTCAGGTCTCCAGTAACAAAAGAATTCTCAAGCATTAAGCAATGTTTATATGAAAATCTGTGAAATGAATGAGATCATAATGATTAAAAATGGGAGTAGAGGTGATCCATGAGACTGTCACAGACCAGCCCAAGGAAAAGCAACTGCTGCTATGAGCAATATAAAATAAATTCCCTCTTTTCTCCTTCCTTCCTCTTTCCTCATCCCTACCTCAATTCTTCTCCCAAGGGAAGCATGCATGCTAGCAAGGAACTTCTCATTCAGAAACCATTCTAAAACACAATAAAAATGGGATTTAAAATTCCACAGCTAGGTCAGTCTCTTATTTGTTCCCTTTAGCATCCATTCACTTTGTAAGAGCTAATTGTTTAAACAGAACTAAAAATCATTCAATAAAGAACAGCTCCAGAAATGCTTCAATGAAGCTGTAGCACAGCCTGCATTATCTTAGATTTCATCATTGTCCTATGAAGAATAGGGGGAGCTCAGACAAGATTAATGGTTTTTATACTAGAAGCAATTAGGTAATATGTTATGGCATAAAATATGAATAACATTTACTTGGCTCCAAATCAGTCTCTTCAGTGGCTGTATTTTGCTTTAGACTAAGAACAAAGAGCCCCACAGAAATAAATTCACAGCTCTTATTACACAATACTCTACAAGTGACAGGGGGGAGTAATGAGTTTAACACGAGGAACTGGGAGTTAGAAGCTATAGACAAGCTATAATCCCAATTCATTGTGAGAATCTAAGCAAATTCCTTCATGTCTCTGTGCTTCAAATTCTCCACCAGTAAACTGCCATAATTACCCTTCCTCCTAAACCATTATGAACACTGAACAAAAACTAAATACTGTATCACATGGGAAGTTTTTTTGCATTGTCTTTACAAAAAAACAAACCCCAGAAGACAGAGTGACCACAGCTAGTCAGTGCTATCCCAGCAGGATTTGTGCATGAGCTTCTTAGTGCTGCAGTCACAGGTTCTGCTTTTAGAAGTCAATAGACCTCATCCTGCACACCAGAAATAGCCTTGCACAAAGAATGATGTCAAAAGAACTGCTTAGTTGCTTCATGAAGATGATCAACTCTCTTACTGAACATTAGTCTTTTCCCCTTAGGTAACACATCTGAATTCAGCAATTCAGAAACTGCTGCTCTTGGAGCATTATAGCACATACAACAAGCTGGTAAAAAAGAAAGTGCTGCACAAAGTTCTGCCAGTCTAAATAACTGCTTCTTCCCAAAAAGGATGGTAAATGAAAGAAACCACAATTTATTTTCATCCACATAAAATAAAACTTCCATGGGCATGTTGGCAGTTCCCTGGAGAAAGTTTAAACAGAAGATTCACAGGAAAGAAAGCACTCTACAGTATGTCTTACCTTCAGTAAAAAAATACGATCTTGTCCCATCTTGTCTAACATAAAAGTTTTCCCCAAGTTTGCTGCCGGATTTAAACCTGAGCATTGCATGATCATACAGGCCATAGTCTCGGAACAGGACACACTTCCCTGGCTTTAATACCTGTCACACAATACATACATGCTTTAATAAGCTAAACAGATTTAGTCATATATAGGTATATTTATTTGTGTACACATACAGACATACACAGATAACGAAGACAAGGTAGACTAATATAGTCAATACAACAGTGAGATAGTATCTATATCTATATCTACATCTATATATAGATGTAGATATAGCTATAGATACAATTCATTCCCTGTGCAATAAAAAAGTTGTGTAAAAACTATATTGACTCTTAAAAATGCTTTCCCATGAACAAAAGACTGCAAATAGTTTTAGAATACCTTGTTTGGATGCTGATCAGCTAAATAGGCAACACTCTTCAAACACAGACGAAAGAAGAAAACATACAGTTTAACAAAAATTCCCATCCGGGCATTTTTTCTGTTGGGTAGTATCCTGTTTACCACCTGATTTTGTTTAATGGTTAACAACAAAATTTAGAATATCACGACATTTATTTTTTCATGGGAGAAAGAAAAACGTTGCAATATGTTGAGAAATAAATATGAAACCATTTTGGGAAAATGCATCATGGATTTTTTTTTAATTGCTTTTTGGTAAAGAAAGCAAGCCATAAAGAGTTTAAAATTTATAAATACATGGTCATTCCCCATGCTGATTTTAGGTATCTGATGCCTGTAACTTTTCTACGTCATCAAATACCAGCTGTATTTGCTAAGAAGAAAAGGAGCACTTACCACTTGCCAATTTGTACAGAAACCTGCAAGTGACTTGGATGATCCAGGCATCTCCACAGAGAAAACTAATAATTACCCCTTTCATAACCACGAGCTAAGAACCAATCCTGATTTTGGAAAACAGCTGGAGATATACAAAAAAACCCTAACATTCTCTTTTCAAACTACTGATAATAAACCAAAAGATATTAGAAAATACGAGACCCTGAATACATGCATATGCAAAAGTAAAAAATATGTTGACTGTTTCCCCCTGCAGTCAATATATGACATCTCAGGAAAATTCAGAACAATCACGATTCAGGTTGTTTAAACCACCCTTTGGATGGGCCTATCCTAGCCTATCAACTAACAAAGCTTAGGGAGGCGAGTCTCCCTAGATTAATGTTGACTTCTGAACACTCCACTTTTAAATCACCACAGGTCAAGTGTGTTTAATAAGAACAGCAACATCCTAACTGCAAGTCACTGTATCTCTGGAAGTTAATTTTGGCTCACTATCATTCACACTTTATGAACACAGATATCTCTGTATTATATAAACATCATTCATAGCATACAACCCAAGTCACAGCTCTAAAATCATAGAGTCATAGAGTGGCCTGGGATGGAAGGGACCTGAAAAATCACGTGGTTCCAAACCCCCTGCCATGCTCAGGGACACCTTCCACTAGATCAGGTTGCTCAAAGCCCCATCCATCCTGGCCTTGAACACTTCCAGGAGTAAGGCATCCACATCTTCTCTGGACAACCTGTTCCAGCACATCGCTAAAGAATTTTTTCCTACTATCTACTCTAAATCTCACTTTGAATCCATTTCGCCTTTTCTTGTCACTACACGCTCTCATGAAAAATCTCTCTCCACCTTTCCTGTAGGCCCCCTTCAGGTACATGAAGGCCATCTTCTATATACCTTTTTGTTATACTGATGGCATGAATTAGGCCTCAATCGAAACAATCTCACAATACCAGGAGTGGGAAAAAAAGGACATTTGTAAAACATATTTTAGTCCTGCATACTTGGTGAACGAACTAAATACATCCATGGAATATAATATGAAAAATCACCATTGCAAGAGAGTGATTTTCTCAGAAAAAAATTTACTTTCCAGCTAAAAAGAAGGAAAGTGCTTTAAAGGCTGTAAAATCATCTGGGTTTACCTTGTAAATGTTCCTCAGGACAAGATGCATTTTGTCAGGATGAATGGCAGAAAGCACAAATATAAGTGTGACAACGTCCACGGAATCTGCTGGTATATTGTCTAGAAGATCATCTTTGGTAAGATCACACTGGAACACTTTACATCTTTCAGTACTATATAAGGCATTTTTCTAGGGAAATTAAAACAGCAAGCTTTCACTGAAAATCAGCAGCATTTGTTGCTACAATAAAATAAAAATCTTGTGAAATTAATCAGTAGAGAGACACAAAAAACAGTGGCAAAAGAATATTAACTTCCAACAGGCAGCTAATGCAATCAGAAAGTCTTTGCTGCATACTACAATAGTGAAACTATAACTAGTAAAATAGTCTGTTCTCGTGAATTTGAGAAGGAATGTGCATTAAGACAATTCAGAAAACATACCATTTCTGTTTTACCCCCGCTTCTACTCTTTAAAGAATACATAAATACTATTAAAAAGACTATTAAATACTATTAAAAATTAAAGAAATTACCTATTATAGGGTTATGAAAATAAAGCTCTTGAGCTACAGGTAGACTGCAAACAGTTGGGGTTCCTGCTGCATAATCTGCAGCTGGGCTGCTCTAGCCACAGTTTTGCTGTGGAAAAAAAAATCTGATCTTGGCAAAATATAAATTCAGCAAGAGCTGTGGAGGTAGATGCCACTAAGTCATCCAAAACCCAGGGCACACACTCAGCCCAACCTCATCCTGGGGTGCAGCCAAGGCATCCCAGGGAGCTGCTGTCCTCTTCTTTTTGCCACGTGTATTTCTTCCCGTCTTTCCCATGACAAATGCTCTATGTGTCTTGTGGTTCTTGGTCACAGTGCTTTCAATTAACAGATATATAGAAATTTACCTGTGATTACAAACTTAATAAAGACTTCTAAAGCGCAAAGCCCCCACCAGCCCTGCTGCAAGGCTCAACTTTGGACTGCAGTACCCACAACTAAGTGTAAATATACCTACTCCAGATCAGGTTACAAATTGCTTTAACAGTAACTTTCCTAGCCTTGTTTCCAAGGTTCTCCCTGGGACTCCCTCTATTAAGGGCAAGCTTCCATCACAAACAAATTTTGCTTGTACTGCACAGTCAACAGAGACATAGTAGTGCTCCCAAAAAACAGTCTTCTTAAATCATTCAACTAATATACCATAATGCTCTAATTTGACACTGAAAAGCAAAGTCTTGAGCAATGATTTGGCTTCTTACATAGGATCTCCACTGAAATGCATCAGTCTCCATTTTTTGGCAAAACGTATTCTACCCTTCTTACAAAAAGGAAGCCAAGAGAAGTCTGTTGTTACAGTCATTTGTAATTTTAGAAGCTTCTAAAAAACACTCTAAAAGAAGTTCCAAATATCACACCAACCTTCACATACTCAACAGCTCTAGGAGAGAAATCACAGGCATATGCAAAAATATTCAGATCTTCTTCTAAGAGTGGAAACAAGCAGTTCCCAACCCCGCAGCCTGCTTCCAGAATGGTCAGTTTTTGATCTGCAAACTGGGGAGGAAGCAATACGAGACAAAAGACATCATTTTTGTTTTCCCTATCATATGAGCAGAGGCACTGTTCAACCAGCATTCTAAAAGCTATAATCAATTTTAATTACCATTGTACAAAAAAACCCAAAGTAGACAGCCACTGGATAATCTGACACTAAAACACAGACATTTTGATTTCTGCAAAACTAGAAATCATTTTAGAATATATTAATACTTCTTCAGTCATTTACCCCTTAAGAAATCAACAGACTTGTGCCATTCCTGTCTTGTCTTTCATTCAGTTATAAGGAACAACAGATGCATCTGGCTATTCCCCTAACTATGTTTGGCAATTAGCCTGCAGTTCTGGATGCTTTTCTTTAAAGCAGTGTACTGAAGTTGTATCAGCTTGCACACAGAGAGACAAGCTGTCTATTTAGGACACAAAACCCAAATATTCCAGACTTCATTCTCACCATCCCCATCCAGCATGGGCCACTTACAAACTGAAACGGAACTGATGCATCTGATTCTGAGGAGTTATCTTTGATATTAGAAGAAACTACACAGGGCACTGCAAATTTTACATGTCAGCTCCTACCCAAATGGCTTTGTTCTAAGTATTATTAACTCCCTTGGAAACAACTGATTGGAAATTATCAACCCCATCTTTTACAGCACAAGTGTGTAGATCTCACCTCATGACATGCCTTTAACTCTTGAAACTCTCTGGTTGTCCAATGTCTGTCTTTGAAGAAGTTGGTGCTGTTTCTTTTGTAAAATAGATCCCAGTTCTTCTGTGCCTCTTTCTCCAGTTTTAGTTGTTTGAACTCAGACACCAACACCTGATCTTTTGCCAGTCTCTCAGCTTCCTCTGGGCTAAGGACTCGTGCACTATGGCCTTTTTTTTGGAAAGCACCATCTTCAGTAGATGTTTTTACTATATTTAAGCAATTGGCTGTTGCCTTTTCTTGGAACATTCTAGATTCTTTCACACAAGCATGAACACCAAAGACCCAAGGATGATTTTTTTCCTTTAGTGTATGGTTCCATCACTTAACTAAGGTAAAATAAGCGAGGATCTAGAAGCAGAATTTAAAATGAGAAATAATTACAGTATGCACTTACTACAACTTTAGTGATCTGTCCTACCTGACGGACTTACATGTCACCAGATTTCTCTTTATTTCAGAAAACCTTCATCCAAACTAAGAACCACATACACCATCATGCTGATGTCAACGTTAAAGAAGATACTTCAGAGCCTCCTGGTCTTCCCTCTGCATCCTAGAAAGCTACTCAACAAGAAAAAGATGGTGCAGCTCTAACTTTATTTTCACTAAAGGAGACCTGAGAAGGAAAGCAAGGGCTTTGTTTCTCATTAACCTCAGTTAGAACACTTCAGAAAAAAGGTAACTGAAAAACAGATGACATTTAAAAGTCACATTAAAATTGATGAAACAAAGTGTATTCATGTTAGCATTTCTCCTTCCTGCTCTCAGCTCTGTGAGAAAACACTGGTGAAAACATCAGCATTTATAACACCATGTCACCTAAGAAGAGAACAAAACCAGTACTGTGGCCAAAATGCCCAGAGCTGGCCTGTGCCAGCATTCCTCCCACTGCCTCCTTCTGAGGATCCACACTGGTTTTAACAATCACAGGTGGTTTTATTTTCAGAAGTTAACAAAAAGAGCTTTGCATAGGCTGGGAAGGGACTCAAACATTTTTTCTTATGTTAAACTGGTTCTGACACCTATCTTGTCACAAACATACAGATCCTGGATGATGGCACATGCAAATTAAATCCCACATGGCCCAGTAACTCCCAGGGAAGCCCAGGTAGCAAACACTCACCACTCGTGTACATCAGTGCCCAGAACCAGGCACTGGTGCCATTTTACCAAAAAGGAAACAAGAAAAACACAACAATACACACCCTAAAACAAAAAAAAAAGAGCAGTACTTCACTTACGTATTTTATCTTATGATAAAATACTTTCTATGATACATATCATGGATCATATGTACACGTTATATATGCTATATGTGATGCTATCATGATATATACATGTCATGACACAAACACAAACATAAAATACGGAAGTGTGCAAATAAAAAAAAGAGCTGTCAGAATTTTGTCCAGTGTCACAGACACACCCGCTTTTCCTCCAAAAACAGCAGAAGAGGTTATGGAGAAGAGGCTCCTTTGAAATGAAGTCTCTTCAAGAAGAGCATACCCTCAAAACAAACAAACAAAAAACCTTAAACAGCAAAATTTCTGCTATATTTCTATACACGCCTATATTCTAGGCACGCTCCATTATTTCATCACAGAACGAGCGAGGGAAGGAAACAAACCGAAGCCAGTCCTCTCAGTGACGCATGTGCTGCGGTGGGAAGGCAGTGTGATGATAAACTCAGTTGCAACAGCCCATGCTTAGGCTAAAGAGCCTTTTAAAGGTGTTTAATCCAGAGCTAAGACCACAAGCATGTAACACCCCTGTGTGATCCCCTGGTCCCCCCACAGAGAACCGGCTTCCCTCCAGCAGCTCCTGCCCTAGCGCGACCGGGGCTTGGATACCCCGGCAGGGAAGGAAAGCCCCTCCTGCCCTGCCCTGCCCAGCCCTGCCGAGGGCGGGCAGCGCCGGGCTCCCACCCCCCCGGGGACCCTCCCCGGGGCAGCAGCCCCAGCCCGGCTCCGCGCCCCCGCCTCGCCCCGCCGTACCCGCCGCCAGCCCCGGAGAGGGTTCCCGGAAGGGAAAGTCAAGAATTTCCGGGAGGACGCCGGGCGGCAGCGCACGGAGGAGAGGGAAGGGACCGGCCGGCCCGGGAGCGGGGCCATGAACGGCTCGGCGAACTCGTTGCTGGACAAGGAGGAGCACCCGCTGCAGCTGGGCGAGAGCTTCGAGCGGCGGCCCAAGGCCTCCTTCCACACCATCCGCTGTGAGCGCCTCCCCCGCGGCCGCCCCTTCCTCCCCGCTCTCCTCCCGCTCCCCATGTCCCGTCCCCCGGCTGCGCTTCTCCTTCTGCCGCGCCCACCCCGCTGCTCTCCTCGCCTCCTTCGCTCCGCCATCGCGGGGCTTCGTGCCCACTCGGCGCCTTTCTTACCCGCTTCCCTCCTGCCCCCTCATTGCCCGTCTCCCCCTTTCCCTCCTATCCCCTTCAGCACCCGTCTCCCCCCTTTCCCGCTCCCTCAGCCCCTGTCTTTCCTCCCCATGAGCGTTTTCCCCACAGAAGGCTCCAACCTGGGAAAAAGGGGAAGGAGGAGGCTTGAGCGAGGCAGGCCAGGGCGAAGGAACAGCTTTAGAAAGTTTGTCATTAACAGCTTGGAAGCATGAGGGGATCCCCTCCGTAAGGGGGTGGCTTTGCCATTTTGTTTTGTTCTCTTTGTGGCACTTAACTGCAGGACAGGTCCCACCGCAGGCCTGGCCTGGAGAGGCAGCGGGAGCACCCGGAGTTCGGTTTTTAACTGGGTATTTTCCTGATGAAGCAACGTGTATCCCAGCAGACCTGTCCCTGGCTGTCCCGATTCCAGACAGCTGTAATAAATCACTATCCCAGGAAAGCAAGCAGAAAGGACTCAGGCGCATACAGTAATGTCCAATAAATGCAAGATAAATCCTGAGGTAGGGTCTCGAGCAGTTATGAATAACTGAGAGAATAGTTTGTTTTATTTTTTAAGACACCATCTATTATTCCAACTGCTCTATTTAGCCTTAGGTGCAATTAATTCCATATTAGAAGACTGTTTTGAAGAGGAACTCGCTGTATCCCTGTACTTGAATTCTGTCGGCAAGAAATTTGAGCAAAATGAGTCCAGGTTGTTTTACTAAAATGACTGGTAAACCATCAAGAGTAAATGTAAAGAATACTAAACTTACAATTCAGTAATTTTCTATGAAGGTGGGGAATTTATGCAGACAGCAGCAGGATATTTTGGTTTATGATGCACAAATTTAGGCCCAGTCTCATGGCCCATATTCATACACCACAAGTAGTAGTTTCAGTGATATTGGTCACCCAAGTGCCTGATCCTATGTGAATTAAACCCTGCCCATATCCAGGTAGAAATGAACTGGATTTCTAGAATGGAAAGTGCTTCAATAACCAACTTCCTAGGGATTGCAAAGCCAAAGCTCTTCAGACTACAACTGGAAGAATTCAGTTTTATTTCAGAAGATCTTTCTGTATGCTCTGTTTTCCATCTGTGGCTTTCAAATGAGATTTCTTCGTTGTCTGGTTATAATTTTTTCCTTAAGTGTTGTTCTGGAATGATTTATCTGGGATCCAAACATTATATTATTTCCGTAATCCTCTTCACACAAACTACAGTGAGGATTTTGTAGCCTACATTTGTTTTGACCTTCTTAAAATACTTCATTCCTTTACGTAATGTTTTTGAAATACTGTACAGAGAAATTTGATTATCCTTGAAAAACACATCTTAAAACCATGGGATTTTTGGGAAAAGAGCTGTGGGTGTATTTGGAGGGAAGTATGTGCTCTCGATCTACGTGAGGATTAGCCAAGCACGTGCCCCTAGTAAACTAACAAAATGAAAACGATTTGTTGGGTGTTTGTTTAAAGTCACTCTATATTGCAATACCTAAGAAAGAAGTCTGATAGTGGTATTTCTTTTAAGTTATTGGCTGTGCTATTGAAACTCTTGATCCCATTTTGGCAATGACACTAGCTCTTGTACAGCTGGTTTGTTTTATTTAGCAAGCTTGCACATAAAGTAGGTGGGAAACAATAGCTAGAAACAGATTGCACAGATGAAAATGAAGGTTATGATTTGATCTGGCAGTTAAGGCATGAGGATTAAGTCAAGTGTGTCTGATCCTGCTTGTTGTGCTGTCAAAGTAAAACTCAATTAAACATTAGCATCTGCTTAATGAGAATTTATTACAAGCCAGGGTTAGGGGTTTTTTTCCTGCAAACGTGTTTTTTATAGTGGAAATTATATTTTAAATTTGTTCTGAGGTACTAATTTCATAGCTAATGCAGTAATTAAAAGCCTTGATCGTGAATATAATTGCACCTCTTCAGATCCAGGGATGCTAGAATTGAGTGCAGGCTTCTTTTAAAAACAAACACAAAGCAAACTAGCCTATATCTCTGTGGTTTTATTTCACTTCGTCTAAATCCTCTCTTAAGATATTAGAGGTTCTGATAGGTTTTTTTCTGGGTTTTTTATGGCTCACAAGCACAATAGAATAATGAGGGGAAAATACGTTTAACGTATTCAAATGAATACGTTAAAGAGAAGTACCTTTATTGGGATACAAAGCATTCTATACAACAGAGCAAAAATGAGTGTTAGTTTAAAGCCATTAGAGTGCCTCCCCTTACTGATACTTTCTGTCCACAGTGGCTTTGGACCAGCATGGAGACTGCTGAATTAAGATCAGCACCTCTTTCTGTCCTCATAAGTGAGACCTGAGATCTCCACCCATGTGGAGATTTTAGCGCTATTGTGGAGTTGAGATGGCTGCTAAAGAGCCTGAAATATCAGAAAGACTAAATGAGTGGGTGTCATTAAATTAGTGTTTGTCACAGAGAGAGTCCTCAGGTTTGGAACTAACTGGCAAGAGCTAAGCAGAGCCCAGGGTTTTGGAAGTTGTTACTCTTTTGAGTTAATTGGTACAGTTTTATACTTGCCTGCAAAACCAAGTGCCACTCAAAGCCTGGGTTTTGGAGAAGTCTCCTTTTGGTGTTCAAACACACAGTCTAGAACCTTATTTCCATTTTAGAAAGGAAGTTCAGAATACAGTACCATCACATGGCTGGGTTGCTATGCATAGACACAAAGTACTGGTGTTATTCCACCTCTGCTGTAAACACTAGTGTGTGCTTTACCATTCCCTATAATCCAGTAAATGTATGATGGCTTTTTGCAGGGCAGGTCGATGCTTCTGGAGACTCTAACAAGTGTAATCACAATTGTTTTCCTCTTTAGATGATTTTAAGCCAGCATCAATTGATACGTCTTGTGAGGGGGACCTCCAAGTGGGTAAAGGAGATGATGTTACCATCACTTTGCCACATATTCCAGTAAGTCTGTTATATATGTGCCCCTGTTTACTCTCCAACAAATTTGCAATGTTGTTACAGTCTAATGTAAATGCTATTTTCACTTTCATCTTTATTAACACTGTGGGTTCAATATTTAAGCAGCTAGACTTGTAGTTGTTTACCTTAGGAAAGGGCTGTACAGCTGGATCTTTGTAAATGGATACATTTGTAAGGTTGCAAATTGTTCTTTACTTTTGATTCCTTCCTTCCTACTCTTCATTGAATGACAAGGAAACTTTTACTATTGGCTGAATCTGTACAACTGGTTCCCATCCATTTTCAGTGCTATGGCTTGCTGAAGAAAGGCAGTGTGACTTGGGCTTCAGTCAGGGTTGGATGTTCAGAACCCACAGGCGGACCAGTAAGCATATTCCTGCCCTTACTCAAACATGTACAGATAGGGCATAGAGGGTTCCCTGCCTTCAGCTTTATCACTGGAAGCAAGGGGACAGTTCTGGTGAGTGGCCATGAAGTGGTTTCCCATCCACTTTCTTCTCTAATGATGCCATAAAGATCTACTGTGTGAGGATGATGGTCAAACAGCAATAAAACAAGTGATCAATCTGTTTATAGGTGCAGCTGTTTTATAATTGACAATTCAGTGGTTTCCTTACCAAAACAAAAGAAAGTGCTTGTGTGCTGGAACTGGATTTGTTTATTAGCTGAAGTTAATGCTCTGTGTCAAGCCAATAAACCAGAATTCACAGACATCAATGGGTCTGGTGGCTGCAGGGGGGCACCAGTCAGTTTGGAAGCCATGTGTCAGATCCTTTTGGTATTGTTCATTCCAGCACACCCGTGGTTTTAATTGGTAGGTGATGGTAATTCTCACTGAATGAAGCTGTAGCCTGCTTCACCCTGCTCCTTTTCTTTATATGGCCTTGGTCACCTTCAGTGCTGCAGGAGGTCTCATACTGGTTTTTGTCTATAGAAATGATGAGCGTGGTAGTGCTATTGGAGAGCAGGTAACAGCGTAACTAACAGCAGCATTCATCTTGGATTAGTTGGAAGCACTGTTGCTCATTCATCTTCTGTGTTGAGCAGCATCACTTGTAATGTTTTCCAAATCTCTGTACTGAGGAGCTTAATTTGATTCTCTTCCCTTCAGTATGAACAGTTTAGAGTAGGCTCCAAAGGCTGAGGCAGCCAAGCTGCTCTGTGTATGTTGTTCCAAGGCAGTGCTGTCTGTGTTCTGGACAGAGAGCTGGAAAACACTTGGAAAATACTGGAAAAGAGTGAGAGGTTTTGAGATCGTTTCATCCTGACAAGGTTCACTGAATTTCTTGGATGCTGCTTTGCTTCCCAGTTGTCCAACAACCAGATAGGATCCAAATTCTGAGTTGAGGTTTTCTTTTTGAAATTGCCTAATCACTGGGAATATCTCTGATAATTTGTTCGGTGGAGATATTTTGGTGTCCCTTGCAGCTTGGATAAATTGAAGTACTATTTCTACATGTGGAATTTAGTGACTTTAATAGTTGATAAACAGTCTGGATTGGGGAAGTGAAAATTCCTGTTTGTTAAAGTACTACAGAAGGAGATTATAGAAGATTATAGAATATCATGAGTTGCAAGGGTCCCCACAAGGATCATCAGAGTCCGACTCCTGGCCCTGCACAGAACAATCCCAAGAATCACACCATGTGCCTGAGAGCATTGTCCAAACACTTCTTGAACTCTGTCAGGCAAAAAACCCTCACATGTGAAAACAATTCAATTAAATGTTACTTGTTTCACCTACCTCCTTCTTTCCTGTAATCAGCAAAATCTTATAGCCACTGTTATTTAGGCACTAACATAAACCCTAAACATTTAGTTTTAAGTAGAAGAGTGGGACTTAATTTGCTTAAACACTTGCATTTCTACTTAATGTTTAGCCAAAATCACAGCCTTTGCTGTAACCATTCTGGGTAGCAGAATGGTAGCCAACAAACTTTGATCAATTTGCATTACGTTTGTGCATTATACGTTTCCTGGCTTAGTTGTCAACAGCAGGCAGGGTTTGACTTTCAGCTTTCTTTTTACTCTCTTAAATGTTGCTTTCCTCTCTTAAATGTAGGAATGATAAAAATGTAACATGCCTTTGAAGACTAGACTTTCTTGAGACATCCTTTCTGAATCGTATTTCTGAATCTCTCTTACTGTGTCTTTGTTAGGAACTCAGATTTTTCACACTTACTGTTCAGAACCCATTTTAAATTCAAATATATTCTATCTATAAGCAACACGGAGAATAGGAATTGCTTCCAGAGTAGTTAAAATGTGATTGTTTGGTTTTGCTCCTCAAAATAAAATGCAGGAGTGCAGGGTTTTTTCATTTGCTCCCTGATTTTGGTTGCTTTCCTACAATATGTGCAAAGGTGCATAGGAATAAACATTTATTTTTTTAAAAAAATTCTTTTGTACGGTATCTATACATTACAGAGAAGTCTGAGAATGTTTCATAGCTGAGAACATAACCCCTTGAATAACAGCTTTTTGACATGGCCAGGTGTGTATCCATGCTGTTATGTGCTTGTAGACCATGGATTCAGCCAGCTGTAACCCCAAACCAGCTGTATGAACCAGCCTGTGCATAGATGCAGTACAGCTGAGCTTAGTCTCTGCATTACCAGTTAGCCAGTGTGCAATACCACATGAGTTTGTTGTTTTTGTTTCTTCTCAGTCTAAGCCTTTAGACTTTTAAGGTTCTATGCAGCATTTTGGGGACTTTCTGGAAGGCATTAAAATACCCCATTTGCCTTTGAGAAGACATTTCAGTATAATTGCATGGGCATATGCATGCTAATCTGATTTTGAAGAAGGCAGCTGTTCTTACATAGTTTGTGACAGTTGCTTGTAATCCACTGTGAAAATACTGCCATATATATTTATGTAAGATATTCAATGCAGTTTAAATTTTTTTTCAATTGACCACATATTTCCTTGGGCAATAGTTCTGCTACACAAATAATTAGAACTTTATTTCTTATCCAAACCCATGATTTCCACAGCAGAAACATCAAGAAGATGTGGGGATTTCATATAAAACATGCAAATTTAGTTATGCTGCCATTTTGGGAATGAGAACTGTAAATAAAGGCAGCCATGGAGAAGATGTTTTGTCACTGCAGAGACACTTAAAATGATGAAAGGCATAATATTACTATGAGGAAATGTCTGATCTACTGCACATTTTCTCTGTATTTTTCTCTTCGTGAATGAGTATTTCCTGTAGGAACTAAGCATTAAGCGCTTAGCCTCTTTTTCAGAGCAATACATATACTCTTTTCGTATTCATAAATTTTTGGGCAGGGTAATATAACCAAACAAATATGTGTTTTTTCTTTGTACCAGGGTTCAACTCCACCAATGACTGTCTTTAAAGGAAATAAAAGGCCATATCAGAAGGATTGTGTGCTTATTATCAATCATGACACTGGGGAATATGTGCTGGAAAAACTCAGTAGCAGCATTCAAGTCAAGAAAACAAGGTAAAGCTGGGGACAGGGTTCTTGATAGGATTAATTCTTGCTGAAGTTTCTTATTAAGATTGGGTTTTGAAACAGAACTCTGTTATTTTGTAGTGATGTTTAATTACTAAGCCTTAGCTTTACATGGCCAATTATCATGCCTAAAAATGCAAATAGGAATGTGAATCCAAGAGTAAAGAATTTGTAAATTCTCCACTGCTGAAATGACATAATTATAGTTTGCAATGAAACACCTGTGATGATTTGAGGCTTTAGAAGCCCGCTGAAGGATGGGATTTGTTTCAGGAATCTCTGGTTAGCCAAAAAAACCCCATGAAAATATTAGACTGTCAAAAGGATTATTGGACTTTCTAGGTTTGTTCGCTCCAGCTTCCTGTGGGAGTCATGATGTTTCAATAACATAGTCTTAGGGAACAAGGAACACTCATTCCCATATTGGATAAGCAATATATTATGTGGAACACAAGTACAAAGCCTCCAACTGGTGAAGGGGTGGGCAGAGCTGTACAAATAATGGTTGTGGTGTTTTGCCTAGAAGAATTGATGAAGCCAGAAATCCTTTCTGACCAAATACTCTTACTTTGCTGCAGAAATGCTACAAAGCATGCAGCTGGAACATTTTTAGCAGTCTTACTGCTCTGCAAGTCCCTGAAGTGTCTGGATTTTTCAGCATCACTGGACTACAGGCTGAGATCTAAAGAGAAAGCAGTTGTTCAAATGTCTTGTGATGAAGAAACTCTTAAATAAGTTTAGAAGTTTTACATTAAAAAACCACTTTATTGCAGTATAGAGCCCTTAGCTGCTAAAACTACTAGAAATGTGGGTTGCAGCTCATCAGTAGTTGGCTGGATGTTTGCAAAGAGCACCTTGAGTTCAAGGTAAATGGACTGTAACACTCCTCTGAGTCAGTGATGTGAAAACTCATCCATGTAGCACTCATATTGTCCAGTGGATATGAGCACATCAGAGATGAGATTTGAATTTCCAATTTCAGTTCTGCTGGACATTGTCAGAAGAAGCAAGGAGAAGTGCAGGAGAGCCTGAGTTCAGTGGGATGTTTGGTTACGCTGAGTTCTGGGTCTGGTGTGCGGAAAAATACTTCAGTGTTTTTCAGGCAGAGGGAGGGTAATAAAAAATTTGGGGATCCCTGTTTTAATGAATAGTGCTTTGCAAAGTCATTCACTTTCTAAATCAGCAGTGCCATTTTTTTTTCACGGCTACTTTGATCTTTAATGACCTGTTGACACTCTGTGGGAACAGGGCTTTTAGTGTTAACACCTTGATGACATTCACAGGGAAGTGAACTTACTCCACATAAAACTGTCTGTAGTTCCAAGAGCATAATTAACACCAGAAATCTTTGGCTTTTGCCTTCTACTTGATACAGTGAGTATATTCCCAACTCCTCACTTCTGCTGTAGATAGACTGTGTAAGCTGCATTAATGTGGTATCCACTAGCTGCGTGTTACTGATAAATGACGAGAGGGTTCTGTGCAAGGCTGAATCTAGAGTCCACTCAGGCACAGAGATACCCCAGTAAATGCTCAGTGTACCAGCTCCACAGGTGGTTTAGGTGAATTCCCGGGAAGTTCAACACGGGCTAGTTTAACTTACCTCTCAGTGGGATTAGTTTCCAGACACGAAGTTTAACAGTTCTGAGCTGGCACCCTCCTAGAACAGAAACTGAACTCTAATAGCCACAAGCTGCTTCTGTGCTGCACTACATAAAGCCATAACCCCAAAGGCTTTGGTGTTACACAATAAATACACCACACCCTTTAACCTTATTACGGTGTGCCATAAAGGAACCTATTTTGGGTTTGTGGTTGGTTTTTTGGGTTTCTTTTTCTGCCAAGGGTATTGGATGTTCTACAATCTCAGTCACATCAGAAGTTCAGTAAAAGGCAGAAATACCTGGTTTGAATTGAACACTTAGGCATAGTGTTATCCTGGAGACTATTTTCCACTAAGGAAAGAGCTTAAACTGTTTTGAAGGGCTAACAGCAAATGGATAAAAACCAGGAATTAAATGCTTGTATGCTGTATTTAGCAGTAAGAATGATTACTCTAGTCAAGTTGACCTCTAAGAGAGTTCAGTTTGAGATGATTTAATTGCAAGTGAGAAAATACTTCTTTTGCTGTGATTGTTTTAAGCAGGATTTTGTTGTGAATGGATTTGTATTTACTTTAAATTACTATGATTGATTATTCTTTTTTAAAAATACAAATACTAATTGCTAAATTAAAGCCTTCGTTGACGTTCAAGTAGAGAATTTGGCATCACTGAATCACATCTGGATTTGAAAATACATTTTGTAAGGGTGTTGCAGTGTAGTATGTTTCTTTGTTATTGAAAGCAAGTGTTGCATACAGAAAGCTGTAATTCACTCTTCATCTTTGTAAAACAAAGTAGAGATCTGTACAAAAGGAAGTCACAGATGATGCATTAGCACAAGGATATTGAAAAAGCTGAACATAGTTGCATATAGTTGCTGAATGTGTCTGGTTGTTTCTTCAGAGCAGAGGGCAGCAGTAAGATCCAAGCCCGAATAGAGCAACAGTCTGCCCGAGCATCTCAGCCTCCTTCACAGTTCAGAGCCCCAACCAAGCCAGCAGTTGGACCTAAAACTTCTCCTTTGAAAGATAATCCTTCACCTGAGCCTCAGCTGGATGATATTAAGAGAGGTAAAGAAGGGTTTGTAGTTTCTTAAGTTTTGATTGGTTTTGTCTTTCTTCTTTATGATAAAAACTGTGACTCTGCAATTTCTAAAAACATTCAGGGATTAAAAGATGGTACTTGACAGCTGTTTTGTCTTCTTTATGTCTTGTTTCTTTGTTCATCTTAGTGAATTATTTATTCTCTTCTACTAGATATTCATACTGCAGTCTTCTCTGGCATGAGAAAACTTCCTCTTGCTGGATAATTTTCTCTCTTCCAAACTTTTTCTCTGTTCTGAAAAGAAGAAAAAAAATAATGTGAGTTCAGAGACTCTGTAGCTCAGTGCTGGACCAGTTGCCTGTGGTCTTAGGCAGCCACAACAGCAATAGCAAAGCCTAATGGTCCAAGGTCTCGTTTCGCAGTCAAGTCTCTCACAGAAGGTTACCCTGCACTAAGTAAGGCTGGAGCCACTGCTTGATGCGATGGAAGGGCTAGGGCTGTGTTCCCAGCACAAGACAAGCTTGCACCATGCCAAGCAGTGCTGCTAGGCGAGGAATGAGAGTGAACAACCCTGCAGCTTCCCCTCTTCCACAACCACTCCTTTGCAGCTTTGACACATCTGCCATATGGTTGCTAAAATTTTATTTTAGAAGTACCTTAAAGGAATGGTTGGCTCAACTCACTCTTCTGCTCAAGCACTGCTTTGTCTTAGTGTTCTGCTGTGGGCAGGATGTACTTTCTTTGTCCATGGCCTTTTTTTCCTACCTGTTTTTGCTGTGGATAATACAGTCAGAATGAGGAAGGCTTTAAATTTTTGTTTGGTTCTTCTCTGGCACTGGCGCCAGACACAATTATTTTATTTTAAGCTTGTTCTTTCTGTCTGCTTTTTTGTCTGGGTTCCTTTCTCTTTTTTCTCTGTCCCATATAACTATTTTTGTCTGTAGACTTAGCCTGTGTTAATTGCCCAGATGATGTTAATTACTCCGCAGGGTATTTTTTCAGTTCATGGTAATCACTAGGTGACATTTTTGCTGCTAAGCTGTGTGTTTGCATAGGTGCTGACTGGTCTCACTTTTCTGCAGCAGTAGTGTTTTCAATACTTGGGTGCTGGTCAGCAGCCAGAATCAACATCTGAGAGATTCTGTTGGCTACAGTTCCCTTAGCTGCATTGTTATTTTTGTTTTCTGTGTAATAGGTAAGGAAAAAGATAATAGGTGATATATCAGTTTTTTAATTGAACCAGTTGTGGATTTTAAATGTCTTTTCCTGTAGGGTGTAATAAGTTACTTAACCTTTGGGGCACTTTTCTGTATACGTACAGCAATTTGTAAAGGTTGTATTACAGTAAAATAATTACATTTGTTTGGGGTGACACCTGTTCAAAGAGATGATTTTCTAGTGGTCTAAAGTATAAGTCACATTGTTCAGAGCTGTCCTAATATTTTTTTTGCCACCTGATCATGTTTTATATGAAAGTACCTCCAAATAAATAACCTCTGGAGTTTTGTTTCCAAAATCAAAGATTAGAGCACCTGACTTGTACTAAAAATAGGTCTTCAATTTAATGCTTTATAGGGAGAGTTGTACAAAGCCCCAGAAGAGCCAAAGGCCTGGTCAGGGGTGTTTTTTGCTTACAGTCTATAACTTTTTCCAGCTTTGATGATCTAGAGCGTCAGCATTGCTAAACCATTTATATCATAAGAACCTACTTTAAAAAGGTAGAACTGAAATGGCACCATTCCACAATGAAATGTAGACAATGACCTGTAAAAGCCGTAAGGTAGTCTGCAATCCTGTTACCTTCCCTTAATGTGTGTTTTTATGAACACAGACTTGCAAGCTCTGAAGAGCCTGTGTTCTTTCCATTCAGGTAGTAGCTTTCGTTTTGGTTGAAGTCCTTCCTCTGTACAAAAGAAAGATAAACAGAAAGCTGAAATTCTGTGGGTTTTGTTTAATGAACACAGCACAGAATGTAAAATTCCCAAAGGAGGTGCTTGAAAGGATCTCTGGCACTTTGACACTCTCTTGCTTCCAGTATGCTCTACTTAAGGGTGTGGTAAGACACAACAGCCCTCATGATGTTTCACAGTAGTTTAGTAGTGCAGTGCACATTTCTGCTTTCCCTGGTACCCTCAGCTGTGCATTTCCACCGCTCCCCTTACAGACAGATGAGCTGGAAGTGAACTTCCGGGTAGTGCAGTTCTCTGTCTCATTACACAGCTGTCTGAGGACAGAGTCAGAGCATCTGAGAATTGAACCAGTCAGTCCTCCCATGCACAGAGGCTTTTGGGAGGCTGTGTCTAGGGTTTTGCACATGTGGAATCCTTTCCCCTGCAAGCTTCCATATTGTCCTCTGGTTTGAAGGGAGCATAGGGGAGGGTATGAGCTTGTTCTTTTGAGCACTCAGCTACATCTGATAATGTCTCATTAAGCTGTGGACATTTGCACACATATACCACAGTACAGCCATTTATTTGTACAAAATAATTTATGTTTATCAGACATACTTGTCCACAGCAGAAATCTTTCCAACAGCATTGATATAATTACAGCATGTAACATATTGATACATGTCAATAATATTGACATAATTACAACATTTGGGAAAAAAACCCACAGAAACATATTTCAGGTTTTAAGACTCAGTGTTTAAAAATCTGAGCAGATTTTATTTACCTGAAATGTAGCTGTGGTGTGTGAGGATTATGTCATAGCACTGTGTTTGTCTCTCAAGAGCACCTCAATCCAATTTTCTGCACATCGGTATAAAATACTGCCTCTTCTAGCTGCCATCTCCACATGCTCACAGTGCCAGTATCAAGTTGATTTCTCCACCTCGCATTCTGTTATTAACAGTAAGTGTTCCACTATGGGCATTCAAACTTAACCCTCCCTAAAGCTGAATGACTTTTTTCTGGAAGTTCTTGGTATTCTTGCAGCCTAAGGTTAGGGCTTTAGTTAAAAAATCTGCATAACCTATTGGAATTGAGAAAAGAGGTAGGAACAGTTAAACACTGTTATGGTATTTGATACTGAATATATACAGAGGACAGCGCTGTTGAGAAAGGCTATTCTGTTTGGATAATGATTTCTGACCTCGAATTTTATTTTTTTTTTTACTCCAAAACCTGCATTGCCTGCCAGTGTAAAACAGTAAGCCATTTTGTCTTCTTGAAAGAAATCTTACAGCTGTAACATGAAATGTAGAGAAGTTAAGGTTCTCAAAGCAGTTCAGCCTTTTCAGGTGATATAGACTCAATTAAGGCAAGTGTTCAAAACTGTACTGTATGGAAAGCTTTTTTAAAAGTAACTGCTGCACATCCTGACTCTTGTCATCTTTCAGACCCCACAGGTGCGTCGACACGAGGTGTTTGTTCTTACGGTGCAGAAAGATCTAGGAAAGGTCAAACTCTTCTGTTGTGTGTACACATACACACACAACTATTTTAATGGGAAGCACCACAAGGAAATGTTGAACCCAGGTCTTCAGTACCTATAACTCTACTAAGCATAGCAATCAAATGGGAAAATGCAAAATCAAACCATTGTAAAGCAGCCTTGTTTTTCCTATAAGGCTTTGATGTCATCATTGGCTTAGTCACTGACAGTGTGAGACGAGTGTTTTGAACAGAATTCCTTAGTGGTCCTGCTGAATTTCTCTTGACAGACTTCTAGTGGTGCTGCAGCCACCATAACATTAGTGAAAACAATTGCTTTTTTCTCATCTGCTCAGATAAGATGTTTAGAATTCTGGGCTCAAGGAACAAGAGACAACAGAGGTCTGAGGGGACACTGTCAGCCTGTGAGGCAAAAGTTGACTAGAAGATGGGCTCTGACCAAGTTTCTACCAGTGACCACTGCACTGATAACAGCCTTAACTTCCCAGTCCTTGAAGCTTGTGACACTGGTTCTGTTTTGCTTTTTCTTGCCTCTGTTCAGCATAGTGGGCTTTAGCACTACTTCCAAGTCATTCGCTCATTCTCTTCTCATAACCAAACCTCTTTTATGGGCTCTTAGTTTCCTGCTTCCCCCAGCAGAAACCTCCCACTCTTCATTCTGACACTAATCTCCAATTCTGTTTAAAATTGGCCAGGCTGATCTTCCTTTCCCATTGGTCAGACAGCATCACTTCCTTCAGTTATCGCCTCACCTACTTTATCAAGTCCACACTTCTTGCTTAGGGTTTTTTTTTCCTAGTTCTTTGCAGTGTGTTTTTGTTTTACCTTTTCCCTCTCACCACCATCATTAGATCACTTCACCTTCTTCATTCTATTTTACATGTGGGCTCTATGTTCTCAGTCCATGTGCCAACATTCCTCCCTTTCAGCCACAGACTCCAGCTCTGTAAGCATACATGTGTAATTCTCAGGCACTTGTCCTGTATTAGACTTGTCTGTTGTATGTTTTTGCAGTATGGACTGTGATAGGTGGTTGTGCTTGCTGCAATCCAGGATATTCTAGCCATGTAATTATTGTCACTATAATTTGCAACTAACAGCTCCATCACTAGAAGAATGTAGAAATTTTACATCATTAACTTGGGGGGGGAAGTTTAAACCATTTTAAAAAGAAAGAACCCTTATTCCTAATTATCTTTCCTTTAGCTTTCTCCTATTAATTTCTTAACCTTAAACACAAGGAACATTTATAATTTGAAATCCTCGATGTGGTTAGGCTGAGAACAGTGATTCCCAAGTGCCCATTTGTTTGTGTATCAGACTCCAGGCCTGAAATGGATTTTTAAAGCCTGCCGGACTGTGTTGGGAGGGAATAAGGGAGAAAGATATTACAGTACAAAGTAGTATCTTCTGTTGGCCTGTTGAATCAATATATGATTCTGTTGAATCATATTTTCTTTCTTTCTCTTCCAATGGTCTCTTATGCTATGTCTTCAAGCTGAAAGAGTAGGTTTTACCTGGCATACTGGTAAAGTACAGAGAGCACAGATGGTCTAGGCAGGGATCTAGATTTAGGAAGTAAGTTAGAGAAACAACACCACTGTCCTTAAACACCCAGCTGGAGTATAGCTATAGCACTTGAAATTGAGCTCTAAACCTTGAAATTGAAAAATAGTGATTTTAAAGCTGGCAAAAGAAAACATAATTTCTCAAACTAATAAATTCTCAGCTAGAGAAGTTCTCTCCAGCAAATATTGTGGGGGCTGAAAACTTACCTGTTACTCTAGAGTATTAGGCAGCCCAAGGAAAATGGGTCTTAATAAAAAATGGACTCTGACACATCTGACCTAACATGAATTACTCCCAGTATCAGTTCTCCATTTGTTAGGTAGGGGTGATCATACCTCTTCTCTCTCTTCTTTCATTCTTGTCCCTTTTAGTCTGTGAGTTCTCCAGGGTGAACCCTGTGGGTATAGAACTGCTAGCACAACAAAAGCCTAAATTTTGAGGGTTTCACATCCCATGGTTAACATAGGTGTGGATGTTCTCTCATGGAAACCTGCCAACATGAACTGAGTCATTAGATACTCAGCCTTGTGGGTGGATACAAAAGAGTTGTCCTCTACTAGTGTTTAGGCCACTTAAAATTAGGACAAATTTAACAATATTGTATAATTTGCGGTGACGTACCTTAATAGCTCTTTAGTAACCAGTCATTCAGCCAACACTAGCTGTTGCTGATGAGGCTGTTGTGGTGATGTCGTGGTGTTCCAGTGTTTTTTTGCACTGGAAACCCTAAAGTGGGCAGTTTCTTGACTTGAATAACTTTCCAGTTTCAGAGTAGTTTCTTTATTTTCCTGGCTACTTGTAAGCACTGTAGCTTACAGGTTAACCTATAGCTTGTAGGTTATGGTATTTTTACCACTCCCCAGCATATGAAAATTTTAGCTCTTCTCATCTGTCCTACAGCAAAGTTATTTGATGTCATCCATCTGCTTCTGAAGTTTGTTTACAATGGGCTATGTGACTGTGTTGAAGCAGTTTCATATACTATCTGAAGTCAAGGCAGTTTCTGTTGTGATCATTTGCCTATGTCCATATGCCCACCCCAACATGCACCTTTTTTTATGTTTTCCAAAAGCCTAATTGTCACCAGCATCTAACAATTCAGATTTAGATTTCCTCGATCAGCTGATGTACTTACTTTGTGTGTAGAGCATATAGCCTGTCAAAAATAGTGAAGCAGAAAGTGCTTTCAGGAGTGTGAATTATATAAAGAATAACAGTAGAAGTTAAAAGTTTTAGGATACTAACCTATGCTGTTGCTTCTTTAAATTTAGTTACAGCAATAAGTAAAGAAGTTTTCAGAATTTTTTGGTTTCCCTTCCTGTCTCTCTCTTTCATGTGAGATATTTTGGTGTGATAAATTATCCTTGACAAAACTATTGCATTTGCACATTCTTTTCCAAAATTCCATGGGGCCCTATTTATGGTGTCAACCAGATGAATTCCTTTTTATTTCAGAACTGAGAGCAGAGGTTGAAATTATTGAGCAGATGAGCAGCAGCAGTGGAAGCAGCTCATCAGATTCAGAAAGCTCATCTGGGAGTGAAGATGAAAGCTCCAGCAGTGAGGGGGAAGAGCCAGCACATGTTTCCCCTTCCCAGCCACCACACCAGCAGTATAACAACAGGAACACTGTTGCTAACGGCACCAGCAGGCCACAAGGAAGCAATCAGCTCATGAACACGCTCCGTAAGTAAATGCTTGTGTCTTACCACTGATGAAAGCTGATTGTGACCACTCATTTACTTAGCATGTTAGGCTAACTTCATGAAGTGCCTTTTGCCAAATAGTAGTCCCAGGGATTTGCACTGGCTGAAGTACATGGGCAGATTTTGTGAACAGGGGGCTGAGACTTGTCTGAAGGTGTGGAGAGCCTGTGGGAATCAGTGCAGTGGCCCACATTGGCCCTACTGGGCCTTGATTCAGGCCTCCAGGTAGCCACTGGTGTGGGAGGATCTGGTGCACTGGAGGATGGGAATTATTTTTGTGTGAATACACAGATTATATGGTAATAGTGGGGTTGACACATGTGTCAGCTAAAGGTCTGTAAAGAATTGTGAATGGCACAAGGCTGTCGTGGGTTCCTAAGTACAGTCTCTGTGGTCTTCACTATTGCTTTGTCAGCGTATTTATTGTGTTGGTCTCAGCTGTATTTTCACAAATACCACATTTTGAAGGGAAATTTGAATTAAAATTATGTTAAAATATTACAGCTATGGTGTTGCAAGCGTTGAATTAGTACAAGCTCATGTCACCCTTTAAAATTATCAGAAACATTTTTAAAGCATAGTTCTGTCCCATGAGACTCTCTAGGGACATGGTGTGCATCTGTGTTGCTCTCTCCTTATGCTGCATCAGATATATTCTAACTCGGTGGAGTTAAAATATTGCATTTGAAATTACCATAAATTGTTCTTAATTCCTCCTGAGGCACATTTGCACACATCTCTGGGCACCCATTCATAGGGAACTTGTGGAGTCTGAATACAGATATGTGTAGGGTTTCCAGCTTTGAGAAGGTAAGTATATTGTACAGACCACACCGAAAAGGCCTGCTGGGAAACTTAGAGGCCTGTCAGTCTTCCTGCCAGTCATGAAGGACTAAGTGAAATCCAAAGTTCAATGAAGCCATTGGGACTGTCCATTTCCCTGTTTCTGGTTGTGAGCAGCCTCCTCCCTGCTTCTCCACAACAGCAATACTGCATGAGTTTAATGAAGCTTCTGACTGCAGGAGAATCTGCGAACTACTAGGTAGCTCCTCTATTCATGCAATGCTTTTTGCCTTTGGGTTTAAAATACTTTTGCTATGGGGAGAATCACTCCTAACCCAAGTTGTTGACTTGGAAAAGGGAAGAGGAACTGAAGAAAACCAGGGCATAGCTGTTGCATAGATGCCCTGCAGCTATTTTGGAGAGAGGGCCGAGGTAGAATGCTGGAACAGTTAGGTTCAATTATCAGAACACAAAGATGATTCTTGCCCCTTTTTATCCCCTCCACCTCACCAAATCACAAGTGCTCTGCAAAACAGGATTAGAGCCAGTACGTTTGATGCATACCCTGGCCTTTCATCCGATCTCTGCACTTTGGATGGGAGCCTTCACCATCACAGCACGTGTCAGCTTAGTTCAGCCTTGAGCTGTGATGGCTTTAACAGTCCTTTTGGTTTGTTGATATGTGGAGACCTTGCCAAATGGCCTTAAACCAAAACCAATCTGTTTTTAAAGGTTAAAGAAAGCCAAGGAATTCCCCAATGCCTTGTCCCAGAGCCATATATAGGAGCTTGGGTGGGTGGAGGCTGTGGAATGCTTTCTGCAGCTGCTAGCAGCTGTTGAAGAGGAGAGGGCTGTTGTCCCACCAGGGAGCACCTTTGGTGGCTCTGGAGACAAGGATGCTTGGTTTGGCCTGGATCCAGCTGTGTATTAGCCTCATGCAGCTCTTGATGTTCTTGGGCATGGCCAGCAGTTTCATTAAATCACAGATGATATTAGCATTCATTTCATGTGTTATTCTTACTTAAATCTTCCAGTAAAAATGTGACCTTCTTTGGTTTGATTGCTATGAGATGTGAATTAACACCTACTCACTTGTTGTGTTTTGTTGGTTTTTGTTTTCTATAGGAAATGACTTGCAGTTGAGTGAGTCTGGGAGTGACAGTGATGACTAGAGGCTGAGGTTCTGCTGTTTCTGTTACATATACATGAAGAACTAATTTACCTTCAAGTGATCCTATTGCTTATGAAGAGGACCTGGCACAGAGATAGTTCCATGTGTGGAATTTTAATAGAAGAAATGCACAGCCCTACAAAATAATAGATGTTGAGGGCTGTTTTACTGTGTGAATTAAGTGTATATATTGTGTATATTCTTATTCTGGTAAAGCTTTGAATAGATATGTACAGTGGGTAAGCCAATATATGTTCCTGTCCACCATCTGCAAGTTTAACATGTGACTATAGGAGGTCATCTGAGAATTTCTTGTTTGTAGGAGATGTTCACCGCATCATGACTTTGTCAGGGGGCTTTTGTATATAGGGTGAGCATGTGCTGACAATGAGGTTTTTTTTTTAAAAACTCACACATGCAGGAGCTAGTGTGTGCACTGACGTGGGACTGCCATAAATTAAGTTTCAATACTAAGTTGATTTCTTTGGTTTGGGACTTTTCTAATGCCTTTTTATTGCTATTTATGGTTGATTTAATAGACTGACTTTTAACCAGTTGGAAAATAGGAATGATTAAACCATGTTCGTCACAAACCTTGCTGCACCAGTGCCTTATAAGCAGGTTTTTTAAATAGTGCTTCAATTCCTGCCACCTTCCCTGTAGGAGCAATACTGAAACCTCCTCAGATTGCTTCTGCAGACAAGAGCTGTGTGTCACATACAGCCTGATGTGCTCTGAGGGCAGTGACTCTGGCAAGATAAAGGATATACATCAGTCACCTAAACTCATCCAAGTAAGAATCAGATCAGGATTTTCTTTAGCAACTGAAGTGTCTCATTTAACTCAGACATTCAGACCTAGTCTTCAGAAATACTTAGAAACCCAACTACTAGTGACATTGCAACACCACAAATGCAAAATATTTGACTTACTGATATTCTAGGACTGGAGCCCTCTTTGCAGTTTCCTAGAGAATGCAGTAAAAAGAGGTGACTAAACAAGTAGCCATGAAACAACAGAAGTCTCTCTCCCACCACAGTTGTCAAGGTAGACTTTAGTCCATACCGTTCATTGGACGAGATCTCTTTGTGCTTGGCAGGAGTACACAGAACATGAAATATTTGCCTAGGGTGAAATTCACCCCCATTTAAAGGGGGTTTAAAGGGTGCTTAGTTGGATTATCATTAACTTTTTTGCTCACGTGGAAAATGAGTGCCATAGGCAGCCTCTCAGAGCTTGAACACCAGGGTGACTTTTTAAAATCAAAATTCCACTGACATAGGACAAGTTGCACCATAGTTGTGGTGTAATTCTGGGGAATGGGAAGCTGAATCAGATGCCTCTTCATTCTCAGGTGTCTGCTTTGCACTGCTCTCATCTGTTAGTTTGTGTTTTAACTCCTGTTTGTTTACTGAGCTCTATCCTTTTTTTTAACACGTTGAAGAGCAAGGGGACATTCGAAGGGAGATTTTATTAAATGGTTTATTTTTTTGCATTAGATACATATTTAGGCATATTTTTTCATTATTGTACATACATTTAAAAATACTTGGTTTTTTTTAAAGTGTTTTGTGATGTGGGTATGTATTTTAATGGACAATTATGAAATATACTTGATGAAAAGCCACAATTGCTCTTCTTTTTTTTTTTTTTCCCCTCTGTTCCTCCTCTGACAGTAAAAATGGTCTGTTTTAACGAGCTTGTACCAATTTGGGATGTCACAATTGGTGCAGGAGATCTGCATGGTGTGGTTTGCAGTCTAATAAATGTTAATGCTGCTCCTGACTCTCCGCCAGCTAAAGGTCTGAATAAGCAGAGAGACATTTTTCGGATGCCATTTCCCCATTACTGGAGCAAATTCCTGAGTTGACATTATTTGCACTCAAATGGAAAAGCAGCAGAGTGCAGCATTTTCATTGCTTACCATCCACTGCCTGCTCATGTACTCTAAAATCCAGGACATCTCGTAGGAAGTTTATTAATTATGTGTAAATAAAAGATATGAAACTTTAGAGGGTAAGATAGCACCAGGCTACATTGATTTGAATCGCCACTTTAATTGCAGATTAGATCAGCAAGTGGGAAAACTTCATTCAGATTAATCGATTTCTGCCTTGTTTTTGTACTCTAGGCCATGTTTTCCCACTCATCCCTCCCTGACAGATATTTTTCCCCCCCTCTCCGTTTGTTGGTAACCAAATTAACCTATTTTCATGAGACTACACCACTTTTAAACTCCATTTGGCTGTGCTATGCATCATATCAAGGGTGGCCTGTTGTTCATGAGCTGTTCATGTGCCCTTTTCCACACCCAGGTGAGTAACCACAGCCTGCTCGGGGGTGTGAGCCGGCCAGTCCTATGAGTGTGTGACCAGCCCCTCCCTCCCTGCCCTTGTCCCAAGCAGCTCCTGGCATCTCCTGCCTGAGGAGCTCTGGTATCTCCACCCTTCCCACAGTTCTCAGGTACCAGGAGTGTAATTTGTGAAGGTGAACCATGCAGTGGGCAACTTCTAAGATCAGAAGAGGTGGCTGCCACCACCAGCAGCAATATGTTGTTTTTTTCTGAATCCACATCTGTTTTGAAGCCATAGCCAGCCTGATGTTTTGATTGAGGCCCTTGAAATTTTATGTTTCATGTATTAAGAGATACTAGATGTTGTCTGTCTGTTCCTATTAGACAGCTGTTCATTGGTTCATAATTTGCAGCAAGTTTCATTTGTATGGAAAATGGAATCCAAGCAAGTTATTTAGAATTTTCTTAATTAGTTGGCAATATCTTTAACATGCTGGAGAAATAAGTTGACTAAAATGTTTTGATTAAGCCTGTTAATGAAATAAAGTATTCCTGATTATTCCCGGTAGGTTCTAATCCTGCAGGATTTTAGCACTAGCACATCTTATCACCACACAATAATTTTTCCACATAAAGCAGGAATGTCTTTTATATGCCAGGTAATTAAAATGTGAATTAACAGTGTATGTGGAATGCAATTATGAGAATGAACTGAAACGAAGGATTTCTTTGCATTCATGGAGAGCTGCCTGCTGGCCATGGCAGGGCGAGCTGTTCAAGGCAGCTTTGGTTTCTGATGGTTTCTTCTGTTCAGTGACTTTATCCATTTCAGTGGTTCAGCTTTCATTAAACTCCACCTGCAAACATGGCCTGCTTATGACTTCCCATAACTAGAATTACTGTAGGAGTAATAAACAATAATGATTTAATTTGATTCAAGTAGATTGTCACAATTTCAAGTATTGTTACAATTTTATTTTTTTTTTATAAAAAGGCTTGGTTTCCAAAGGGGCAAATTCAGTCATCTGCTTGTCTGTGTGGGATGTCTTAAAATACAATTGCAGCAATGCCCAAGCTCATGTTTCAGATTTTAGTCATGTACAGAAAAACTTCCACCCATCTTTGCCCTTGCTCCAGCCCCAAGGGCTGAGCAGCCCTGCCAGCAGGCACAGCTTGAGTCACTCCAGCTAAGCCACAGGAGCAGCCACCTCTGGGCAAAAGGTGTCCCAGTCCCCTGATGAGAGTCACATGTGTAAGAGCGGGTGGCACTGCCCTTTCTTGTTCCACCAAAGCATCCCCCTCCTCTCACAAGTCTTGGCTGAACTGATTTTGTGGAGAAGGCAGACTGATGGAAAAAAGTTTTTCTTCAGCATGTCTTGGAATAGCTCTGCATTTGACTGTGGGTAGTACATCTATTTTGAAGATGCTCTGCCTTAGTTGATTTGCACAGTTTCCTGTATTATAGACTAGATATAGGCCTGTTTATAGATATGTATAGAAAGGGTTTGATGTGCCAAGTTTTACAGTCTTTTTTCTCCTTGAAAGGCCATTTACTTGAGTTGTCAAAAAAAAAAAAAAAATTCAACAGTCCATGAATGTCTACTTTTTTTTTTTTTTTTTTTGTCATTTGAAAACTAAGAGAAGCATAGCCTGTAAATGCATGTGATGGAGAACACTTATTTTCAGTAATTGCCTATGCTTCATTATTCAGTGTGCTAACTGCTGAGTCAGAGAGATCCTGTGGAAAACACAGGTGCCCAGGAATGGGCATGTTGGTGGGATGTTGGCTTCTGATGACAACTGTGGATTGAGCTGCTGACAATGAATGACGACATCTTGGTTCTGTCTGGTTATTTACAGTTTGTTATACCCACACAAATACGTGTGCTATCAAAAGGAAAAGAGTATTGCTGATTATTGCCTCACAAACAAAAGCTGCCATGTTGGGGACAGACATGTGAACTAAAAGTAAGTGATCGTACACCCAAACCCTGTTCTCAGAAGATGATTAACAAAACTAATAGTCACTTAGGCAATAGCTACCTCTGGTTTATGTGAGAAGGGTGTGTATATAAATGGAAAAGTCTCTGTTTAGCTATTGCTTCCTATTCCCTCTGCTTACACTCCCTTCCTTTCTTTCTTTTGTAATTCCATGACTTCTAGCATAGTTATGCTTTCTGCTGCCAAAGTCCTGCAGGAATTTACAGGAAAGGGGGTAGGTGTTGAAACATTACAAATGCATTGGCTGTATTCACCCTTGCTCTAAACTTAATGTAAGTGACAAAGACCTTGTGAATGGACCCATCTTCCTCCCCCTCCTTGTCTTTGCCTTCATTAGGACTAAACAGTATTCCTTTGGACAAGAGAAAGAAAGGGAAAGATGACAGAGGGTGAAAGACCTCGAGCTCATGCTGCATATGTTGAGGGTGCTGTCACGGAGCCATGGCCTGAGCTAGCCTGACTTGATCTCACAGCATTGTAAATTGAACACAAAATTCATTGCTACCACTGCCCTGTGGCTGGGAAGAGTGGAAGTTGGAGAAAAAATAGGTTGAAAACACCTTGCTAAAGGGATTTGTGCAAGAGTTTTGATGGGATGATTGGCCTTGCTAAGTTTCATTTAGCTCTGTCTGTGAGTTTTTGTGTGCCCTGTGTAGTGGGGGTACCCTCACTTCCCTTTTAGGGAACTTTTTAGGCAGATGCTGGTGGAAGCAGGGACTGAAGTGAGGCTGACATGTTATGTTCTTCTGTGTGCTGCTGAATTTAGTTCAACTGTATGCTTTTTAAATGACACTGACAACTAAATGAGACAACTGATTGGATATCTCAGAAGGAATCATGTGAATCTGACTTGAAATCCCACAGTACCTGTAAATTCTGATACTTCTGACTGCGATTTTAATTCTCATAAAATGTTGTAAAAACAGGACTTTGTGAAGGGCAGAGTGTAAAAAGTGCACTAAATATCATGTTGAAGGTTTTACATGAAAATTTTGACCTGTTTCTTCCGAAACCAGCTAGCTTTGTTGTAGGATGTTGTGTGAAAACCTTTGAGGCACACTTGTACAGGGTCAGCTCTGAAGGAAAACAAGCCCTGCACACTGCAAGTAAGATATAACTGTCTGTTCCTTTGCCACCCCAGTCAGCCCGTAAATTCTGCCATCACCCCTCCATAACTTAGGAATTGGCTTTTTCCTCCATAGCTCCTTAACATTTTCCTACTGCCAGACATTAACAGCACCAACAAAACTGAACAAGCACCTGCTCAGGAAAACAGCTACCAAATACTTCCGTGAGCAGCATGGGTTTTACTCCGGTGCTTCCAATAAGTATCAAGACTGGGACAGTCTGCTAGGAACACAGAGCCTGTGATAGGAGCCCTGGATGCTCATCAAACATAATAAAGATGACAAAAAATTGCGTTAAGTGTGTGGGGCATGTACCAAAATTACACCAGAGCCACAGGCTGTGCCATGTGTGCTTTGGGAAGCTGAATGGGAGGAGATGTTTGGGAGTGGTTTGCACAGAGGAGATGACAGCAGAGCCATTGATAGGACTGAGGTGGAGAGGACACAAAGGTGAGAGACCATCCAGTGATGGCAGCCACAGTGTTCTGTCAGCTGAATCACACCATAGCCTCATAGCAGCCCAGCACAATCAAGGTGAGAGGTCACCTATGTGGTGGAGAAGCTTTGAATGCCCTGAGAGGTACTGGTAGCTGTCACCCTCTCCTTCACAAGGTAAGAAGTGTTACATTTAGGTGTGCAGTCATTGTGTAATTAGGAAAGAGAGAGTCATTTGGGTCTGGGTGCTGGAGAGCGATGGCAGAAGGGAAGGGTAGGGATGGGGGTCACTCAGCAGTTGCAGGCTGTGGTGGTTTCCTGCTCTTTTCAAAGTGGAGGTAGTGGGTCTTAAGACAAGGGACATCACCAGATCCCACTGGGAATAAAGATTCTGATTGAGCCAGACTCCAAGAAGTGACTTCCAAAGCCAGCTCTGCTATAACCCTGTCTTACTCCAAATTAATTTTTCAGGTTTATGCAAGACACTAAGATGCTTTACCTCAGAAACAGAGCCAGATTTTTCTTCCATACTACTGAGGCTGGACTCAGCATCATAAACAAGATGGTGTAAACTAGAAAATAAAGCCTCTGATTAACCATTAGCCAGTCAAATACCAGGCTTGGTGGTTAATTAATCTAGCCAGTGAACTCACCTCCCAAATACCATCAAGAGATTTTAAGGTGCAGTAAATATACTGCAGCTGTGCCTGTGCTAGCAAGCAGTACAGCCCGGGAGCAGATCCACAATGCAGGAGAGTGCTGAGATTGCAATGTGCACACTGGCCGCCTTTCATCTGAGAGGAAACCACCTCTTGTGCCCTCTTCATGATGCAAACCACAGCACGGTAAGTAGGGATGATTGGGGCATTCACTGTATAAGTGCTCTCCTGACCTGGGCTAACTACTAATGTGTAGGCACATCGCGTGAACTGGCCCCATTCCAGCTTCTTTGCAAAAATACTGGGATAAAAAACACATTAAGAAATATTGCTTTATCCCAGAAGCATAATACTAGGCCTTACGGAGACATTCTTAGTATGGAATTAATATATGAATCATACTGAATAATAATAACACAGGATCAAATACCTAAGAAACCATTTAAAAAAAAAAATCTTTTTCCACCGGAGAAACTCATATTTTCACAAGCTTTAAGGCATGAACAGTATTCCTGATTAATACACACAAATCTCCATCTTATGAGGTGCTAAGTGACTATGCCAAATCAGAAGGAAGGCTGTCAGCAGTACAGCTAGGACCAGGCTCCAGGCTTTCCCATCTAATCCTATCAGCAGCCTCATGCCCACGACGTCAGCACAGGGCTTGCCCGTGCGGGAAGGCATCCCAAGAGACTGAGGCTGGGATCCGGTCTGATTTCCAATGCCATTGCTGTCACTGCCTGTGCTCAGTTTTTCATTATTCTTCTCCTAAAGCAAGTGTCAGAATAAGGGGTCTGTCAGAATAAGGGGTGCTTCCAACATCAGTGTGGACTTACAGAGCAATTGCAGCAGAAGTTAGGGCAAGGTCTGGGCCAGTGCTGTGCTTGGGAAAAGACCCTCAGGGTATGATGTGCCAGACACTGCCCTATCTGTGTCAGTTCACACCAGTGCTTGCACCAGTATCCTTTTTTTCCCTCGTAGACAATACAGTCAATTTTCCTCTGCTTCTCCCCTCCTTTAGAAGGAAAGTAAATCACTGCAGTTAAAATCATAAGTCCTCGTAAAAACCTGCTTGTGCCCAGAAAGCTAAGTATCAGAGCTTGCCTAAAGCTTAGGAAGAAGTGGCATCTTTTTCAATAAATTTACATCTCTAAATAAATGATAAGTGTTGAATCAATTTCCATATGTTTAAAATAGCAGAGCATTAAGGATTCTGGCACTTCAAGCAATCAACTAATTTGCGACTATTATGAGAATATCTTTTATATTAGTGGAGCAATTCATCTGAAAATCAGGGACAGTCTGCACCTCTGTGCCCTCTCAATATCATAAAGGATCACAAATTGACAAAAAAAATCCTGTTTGTTTGCCTGAAGAGATTATGGTGCCTTATGACATTCAGGTCTTTGCAAAGTCACCTTTCAGCTCTTGATAAGCCAATTCATAATGTCTCTCCCACCTGGCTTTCCTGGCTCCACGGTCTGCTCCTGGATACACAGATCCAGCGATAAACAAGAGTGTTGGCAGATATTTCCTGGTGAAAAAGGCAGGAACTGTAATGTACCAACTTCTGCATCCAAAAGAGATGCAAGGGCAGAAGCTATTCAGTGCTCTGCTCCCAGTTTTTCCCATCCCTGTGTCCAGTCTGGGCTCACTAAGCCTCATGTCTGGCCATGTTGGCTGGCTGCTTGCTGAGCCTCAGCTGACCAGCCCTAAAAAAAGTTCACAACTCTTCATTCCTACCATTGTGTCTGTGTCTGAAACATACAGTTTCCAAAAGGACACAGAATGTTAAATGTGTGCACAGCCTGAGCTTCAGAAAGCTTCAAGGAAAATCAACTTCTTTCAAAATCAGCTGGTGTTGGTTTTACCAGCATGTGGCAGGATGAAGGCTTTGTACCAGGCTTCGAGAGTCAGAATAATGGGAGGATGGATGAAAAGCTTCAGGTGAAGGGATCCACAGTTAATCCAGCCTTGTGTCACCATCAGCTTGCTGAGTCATTAAATATTTCCGTCGTATTTCAGTACCCTGTTCACAAATGTAACGTGCCGTTGCTCTAATAAGTGCATGGCACTCTCAAACCAGTGGAGACAGTGCTGTTCCTGCACAGCACCCAGCAATGTGGTGTGATACTGCTGGCCTGGATGTCAACAGCAATACAGACTTCAAAACTGCCTGCCTGCAGGACCAGGAAAATGGCAGTGCACCAGTATATTCTCCCTCACATTTAACTCATGATTTTCCTATTCCTAAAAAGAAGAGACTAGGAGGAGGACTGATGCAGGGGGGTTTTGATGCCTTTTTAAAATTTAAGTTCATATTTTGGAGATGGCAATGCCACCAGGGAAAGCTGCTAATTAAGCAAGTGGATTTTTCATAGCCCAGATCTTCATCACTATTTATGTGTTTAATTTCTTACTGCCAAAACAATAGGATGTTCAACCACTGAACTCAAAAAGGAGGATTTGTGGTAGCAGCAGGATCTTTATTCTATATAGATTTTTAACTAACATTTTAACTTAATTGAGAACCCGTGCATTTCTAACTCACTTTCCCTTTACAACATGTTCTTGGCTTGGATTATTCCTCAAAGTTTTCTTGCTCTTTCCTCAACTCCATTTACCATTGGGTAAAAAAAAAAATAAGAAAGGGAACCCAAAGCAAAGAGGACAGCCACAGCTGTGCTCCTCATTAAAGACAAGATAAACACAGACTGCTGTCTGGAAAGCTGAGTATCCTCAGGATCAGGGAAGTAAGATGGGGGAACAATTTGCAAGATACCAATATGTTGCAAGATACCAACATGGATTCCAGCCTAGAACTGATCTGTTGGCCGAAAGTCACTCAGCTTGAGTCCCTGGAACAACACCCTGCTGCTTTGCTGCAGCAGGACATGTAATGCTGTTACAGGCTCAGTGGAAAAACTGTGAGGGTGCAAACACCACTGGAAGCCCTGCACAGACCAGGCTTTTGCAGGGACAGCTCTTTCAGCACCTCTCTCAAGCAAGCGCAAGTGTCAAGGGCACTCCAGGTGTGTGAAAAGCATTTCGTGAATGAACCGGTACTGATAAAAATAAGAAATATTTTCTTTTTAAAGCTCCATGTTGTCAAGGTCTATGAGGGGTTGCCCATGCAGGGATCAACCCACGTCAACTATTTCATTTCCCCTAGAATTTCTTGACGCTTTTGTTTTCTGGAAGAAGGGAACCAGTCTTTCCTTAGGAGACCAAACTGCAGATACAGTGTAGAGATGCCAGAGAACAAGCTGACACAGCACAGCAGCTAAGGGTGTATCTCTTATAATTTACTGGAGCTCACCCTCCTGACCTTTCTGTATTTGGATCAGCAGGGAGGGTGCGTAATGAGGGCTGCAGGAGGGCAATCGGGTTCTTACAGCTGGTCAGGCGAATTAATGCGAACTGCCTGGCAGTTCACCAAAAGCAGACCAATGAGGGCTCTCCATCAGAAAAAAAAAGAGCAAAAAAAAATCTTGAAGGTGGCTGGTCCATGGGCGGAATTTTTCAGATTTCTAACGGGTTGGAGAGGAGAACAGTGGCTCAGTGTTTCAGAGAAACACCGCAGCTGCGGGCAAGTTGCGTTTGTCTGACACATTTCAGAAACCCTTCTGCTCCTCCACCTTCCGCAGCTTCTCGCTTCGCCTTCCCTACATGCCTTTTCCCAGCGTCGTTGTGGCCAGGGCCAGTAGAGAATTAGTAACCACTTAGCAAAGGTACTCTGCCCTTCCTTAGCCTTCTAGACCACGCTCATCACCAGGCATTGCAGAGGCAAAGGCTTTTGTAAAGGTAACTCCAGTGAGCCAGGTCCTTTGAAATCCTTCCCCTCCACACCTCCTCCAATCCATGCAAATGGCAGAAAATCAGTTTATCCACTCATCCTTCATGTTGACATTCCCCTCTGACCTAAATCTTCAATTTCTATGGAGGTGGAGAACCTGCATAAAATCAGAAGTCACCTGTAAAATGCTGATATTTATATTTTGGTTCCAACTAGCATGGCTATGGCAGTGCATGCGCTCTGCCTTTATAATCTGCTTTTGGGGTACAGGTGTTAGAGCAAAGAGACTCATCACATGTAAATAAACAAATAATCACAACTGTCTGATTTGAATGGCTGCACTGTCAGATGTGACAAAGGATTTTGCAGTGCATGCTGCAATAAGATATTTAAAATCTCATTCGAAACCTGTCAGCTTTGCTACTCCACAGAAGGGAGATAACGAACACCACATACTTCAAAGTGATGTTTTAAGGGCTAAAAAGATGTTCCTGTGGGGCTTTGAAAATGCACATAAATCATAGGTGTTAACACTGAGACCCCATTTATTTCAACTGCGCCTGTTTGCAATGCAGCCTTGACCTCCCCTTGCTGCTATGGGCCAGAGAGCTGCCGGACAGGAGGACACGGCTGCCTGGCTGCCCACCTTGGGAGGCCCCAAACCCAACGGCCCCAACAGGAAAGGCTAAGGCTTCACTCCCACCACCACGTCCTCACCCAGTGCCAGCATGGTCTTTGGGGAGAATAGAAAACAAAGCCAGATCTCAGGGAAGCAAAAAGAGACAGTGGGATTGAGATTGACCTTGGCGTCTGAGCCCTGTGGCAGGGGAGATATCTGCCCAAGTGGTGGCTTCCTGCCCACTGGTTGCAGGCAAGCTGTAATGTCACATATTAGGAGAAAATATTTTCTCATGTCCTATTTTCATGCTAATTACTTAAATGTATTTGGAAAAGAAAACACCGAATACCCAACGATGAGAGAATGTTAAGTTTGAAAAGTCCTGCACAGGACTCACAGCTCTGCCAGCACCTGGAACCCTGACAGCCTGTGGTAACATTTGGTTTTCTGCAGGACCCCTGCCTCCTTCAGGAAGTGGCAAGAGGTTTAGGACTTCCTCTCAAGCTATTCAGGACTCACTGCTCCAGCCCCAGGCTGCCTGCAGAGCCACAGGTCTTCCACAAGTACCCCACACAGCGAGTGCTTTGCAGCTATTACTGCACTCACCTCCCCAGGCCTGTGCAGTAGGTAGGAGACTGATGTTGTTGCCTCATTTTTCCCTGGAGAAGAGACATGTGCCAGGACCAGGATAAGTACCTACAAGAGCACACCCAGATTCTGAGATTTGAGGCACTTAGACCAGCAGTTTTGGAACATTGGTAATTTTTACCGTGTCTTGCACATTCAGAGCACAATTCCAAGCGTAATGAGGAGTGTTCAGCACTTGCCACTCTAATAGCACCCCAGGAATGAGGGCATTGTCCAAAATATCTGTGCAGAATAAATGAAAAATCCTTTGGTGAAAAAAACAACAAGCACTTGCCATCCCACATGCACAAAGGAGCTGAGTTACAGTTGCACAAGCACTGATGCTGTTGGCGTTTCCTGATACTTCAGTGCTCGGCTGCAACGCCAGTGGAGGTTTTTCTCCGTGGTATCATTAGCACCGAGTTCCGCTGCACCCACGCCCACATCTGTGACAAGCCAGCGGCAGGAGACAGTGACCGTGGGGCTGAGCACAGCAGCGGGGGTGCTCGGAGCGTGCCCCAGGTCAGCCAGAGGCAGGGGGAACGTGTCCTTGCCGCAGCTTTGCTGCTGCTGCCATGCTCAGTCAGTCACATTCTCTGTGCAGCTCAGAGAATCGTTACTGCCACCATGCTCTAACCGAGCCAATCTCAGGGTCATTAAGGTTGGAAAAGACCTCTGGTGACCTCACCACTGCTTTGGAGTGGTCGAATGATTTATGCACCGATACATACGATGGGAGTGTACGCTGTGTGACACTGACCCCACTGATCAGATGGGCTTTTGGCACCTGCCATGGAAATGCAGTGGAACACCACTCAGGAGACCAGCAACAGCCACTGGGCTGTTTCAGAGGCCAGTGTTCTCTTTGTCCGTGCAAACTTTTCTGCCCACTGCCACGTATGGGCTTTCTGCTTCTTGTTCACCTCTAAGAATTCCTGGGCTTCCAGCTGAAAACCCACCCAGGCCTGTGGGGATTTGCTTTCCTTTGCGGCACAGTGCATGCCAACACAAATCTAAGGTCCTTTATAAATGCAGATCAGCTCTCGTATCTCTTATGCCGTGGCTGGACATATAGATAATCCCTTGGGATAAACTTGGAAGAGTAATGTGAACCTCACTGCAAACACAGAGATTCACGGTAACAGGATGGTGAGGCAGGGGGAACCTCCGTAAGGCTTTCCAATGTCACGGGGTGAATCTGCCCGTATTTGGACAGCTCAACAGCCCACATTTGGGTGGCTCCCACGGAACCCAGCACGGAGGGTACCCGTGCGTTCAGCACAATGGGTGCTGCTGAGATTCCAACCCAGTTCTGGGAAGAGGGATGGGAAGCGGCGAGGCGAGGCACGGTCTCGCCGACAGTGCCTTCATGCGTGGGCTTTCCTTTTTTTTTTTCCCCCCCCTCCCGCAAGTTGCCAGAAGGCGTCGAGTCGATTGTCTGCGGCGAATTCCAGCGGGGCCGGTGCCGGGAGCCGCGCGCGGGTCGCGAGGCGCGGCGCGGGGGGCGGGAGGGGCGGCGCGCGGGGCGGGCGCGGGGCGGCGCGAGGCGCGGGGGGCGCGGGCGGCGCGGGGGACGCGGGCGGGAGGCGGCGGCGGCGGCGGCGGCGGCGGCGGCGGCGATGGCTTTCGAGGCGCTGGCGGAGGCGGCGGAGCGATGGTGCGCCCGCACGCCCTTCCAGCTCATCGCCGCCGAGGAGACGGAGCGGCGCATGGACTTCTACGCCGAGCCCGGCGTCTCCTTCTATGTGCTGTGCCCGGAGGCCGCCTGCGGCGACAATTTCGTGAGTGCCCCGGGAGGGGATCGGGGGTCACGGGCATGCGGGGCACCCCCCCCCCCCCCCCCCGCGCGTGTGCGGGGACGCGCGGAGAGCCCTCGCGCCGCTCTGGGACGCTCCGTCCGTGCCGGTCCCCGGAGCCCGGGGGGAGCACCCGAGGGGGAGCGCCGGGGGGGCGGAGGACGGGGCCGTGCCCGGGAGGGAGGGATGCGGTGATGGAGGGCGGTGGGGCCGGGGGGATCCTCCCACAATCTGCAAAATGGAGTCCGCTGCCGGTGGGGGGCGGCCCCGCGGGCAGGGCTGCGGGCAGGGACACCCCACCCCCCCCTTCCCCATCACCCGGCCCGGCCAGGCTGCGGGCTCCGGGTGGGCGGCGAGGAGCGGTGCGGGCCCCCCCGCCTGCCCCGCTCCCCGCGGGGGCTGCAGCTGCTGCTCCCCCCGCGGCCCCTCCGTCCTCCCGGGGTGCCGGGGCTGGGGCACGGCGCGGGGACGGGCGGACTGGCAGGGCTGTCACGGCAAATGGAGAATGGGCAGGAATAAAATGGAGTCAGGATGACAGGAGGGCCGCGCCCCCCCCGCCGCTCCCCCGGGCCCGCCGCGGGATCCGTGCAGGTGCCGGCCAGGCGCCGCCGCGCCCCCGCCCCGCCGCCCCTCGCGGAGTTCAGCGCCGAGTTTGTGCGGAAAAGGCTCCGGCACCACAACCCATGCCTTTGGGAAGGGTCGGGGGGTGCTTTTCCCCTCGGCCAGACCCTCCGGGTGGTGAGCAGGAGTGCAGGAAGTCACCGAAAAGCGGCACCTCGCCACGGGGTTTGTAAGCTGCCAAGTGCCAGTTAACTTCAGTGAAAGGATTTTGGTTTGCTTTTTTTAACAAAACAGCTCCTAGCACAGGCCGTTATGGTAGGAATGTTGTAGGTTCTTGCCTTCACGGAGCAAGTTTCATCCCTCCACCTGCTTGACAAATGTTCACTAATTCCCTTTCCAACAGGTAAGTGCCGAGTGTGCCCATTTGACAGATGGGTCCATGGAAACAAAGAGCGGTGGAGTGACTTCTCCAGGACCACAGATCCCAGCGAGCAGGACATTTACTTATTGTGTCGAGTAGATAGATGATCATGCTGAATTATGAAAAAAGTTATCTGGAGTTTAGTTATGCATCTGTCCAGGGATACATGAGACCTTCAGATGCAGCAGTGGGGTAACTCAAGGTGTCGATTCTCTCAGTCCTCTGTGGGAATAGCTCTGCACATCCATCTTCCCAGCACCTCTGAGCCTGTCAGACCGCAGTGCTCGTTCCTCTCTAGAGATGCCTGTGTCCAGAAAGGTCCATGCCTGCTGCACTCCTAAGCAGGAATATGTCTGAATCCAGGGCAGCACTAGGCTAAAACTGTGGTTGGACACTAATGATATTGGAAATTGCAAAGAGAGTCCATTTATTTTTCTTAGACATGTATTGTTTCTTTATACACTGCTCAATAATTGAGTGAACTCTTTCAAACAAAGTCTAGTCAAGTTCAAAAAAATCTTAAGCCATTTTGGACCCTATTCCAATGCTGGCCTTTTTCTTTTTTTGAGTTTGATATCACATTTTCCCTTTTTTTTTTTTTTTTTTTTAATATTTTCATTCCAGGGTTGCTGTGGGAAGGACTCCCTGCCCAGAGTCACCACTAGTAAAATGGAGCAAAGGGCTGACTCCTGTCAAATGTGGAACATAAGCAGTGGAAAACTAGAAGCAGTGTTTTATTCTGTCTTTTTTAGCCTTATTAGTTGAGGCATTTTTTGTAATGATAATACTTTTAGGACTGGCAGATAGGTGTCATTCTTAATTCTTTAAAGAGATGGTGTCTCTTTAATATGCTTAAGATCCACTAATGATTAGATTCTCCAGCATCCTGTTTCCTTCTCCTAGTGCACTGTGGGACTTAATTTCTGCTCCCAGCTTGATTATCTTGTTTTTTTGCAGTCACTTTTTTTTTTTTATGTTCCAGATTATAACTTTCCTTTCTATGTGCAATTACAGGCTAAAGTTTATTTTAAGGAGACTTAATACAAGCCAAGGGACTGATTATCATTTGCACTTTAAGCCTTGTTGCATGGCTCCTTTAACACAGTGGAGTGTGAAAGTGAGTAAATATAAACGGAATTCACAGTGACACACTTTGCAGCCTTTTTGCACCCTGTGCCTCCTATAAAGGAGCCTTGCATTTAATAAGCATCTGATGCCTGGTATTCTTGTTCTTTCTTTACGTATTCATTTCATAATGATGCGACTTAAAAAGCTATGTAGGAGGTGCCAGAGAATTCCATGATAACCCACTTGTAAGGAGGAAATGATGAGCATGATGAACTTAAAAGGAAGGAGGAGAGGAGAAAAATGTGGAAAGGTTGCCAAAATGCAATCTGGGGGAAAATAACACTGAGTTTTGTCTGAAATCAGAGATCTCAGATCACAACAATCTAATATTTTTCATTTCCTGAAAAGATATCTTTAGGCTAGGCTTTTAACATGCTAGGGATGCAGGAGACCCATGTAGATGCTTATTGGAATTTTCAGTACCACCTGGACACTAAAACTCTCTGAATCAGCATTTTAGATAGCTGAACTATCTATAATTCAGCTCCTGATGCTCCTGGGGTTCTCAAGAAATTAATTGGACTTGTGTAGCCGTAATCAAGGAGAGTGAGGGCTGTGATGCTAAGTCTGTCATTTGTTTTGTCACCATGTTATTACTGGTATTCAAAGTAACTGATAAAATAAATAAAAATATGATGCCATCTTGCTGCAAGATTTTCTGAAAATATTTCAGAACAGAGTTAGTGGGTCTGAATATTTTATGCAAGTCGAATTATCCCCACAAATAAAACGTTTTGCTGCCATGCACATGTGGGCTGCTTAGAAAAAGGTGGGCCAGCAAGTGATTCTGTCATGCAGCTACACTGAGTCATCTAAAGGTGTGAGGGAAAGCAAACCCCTCCAGATGTAGCCCTGTTGATTTCCTCAGCTATGTGCTATGTGTAGATGCTGAACTAAATAATTCAACCATGATCCTAGGCCAGCTGAGGTGGAAATTAGTGGCTGTGTGCTTTTGTAGTGACACAAAGCAACTGTGAGCAAAACTGAGCAAGCTTGGAAAACACATACTCCAATGATGAGGTTAATATTTTTTTAATTGCACAGCTACAGCCAGGCACTGTGGTCCACCAGTTTGCCAGCAGCCCCCTTCTCCCACTGCAGAGAGATCCTCAGGCACTGGGTTTTCCAGGAAAAGCATCTCTGTATACGCAGCCTTACTGAACTTTCTAAGCAGGAGCTGAATCCTCAAATTACGTTTGTTTTTATTTTGAAAGGCCGAAATTCCTTTTGCAGGTTCCTCTGGAGATGGGTGAGTCAGTACTGAGACAGTTCCTGCGCTGCCTGGGTGCAGCACTGAACCACCACAGAGAGCTGTAGATGCAGCTGAACCTACAGGCGTTACAACCCTGGTTTTTGTTATGGTTGACGTTCATGAGGGAAAAGATTAAATCAACCCATTTCTGAATGAGATGCATGCACTAATGGCACGTGAAACTTTTTGTAGTGCAGTTTGTTGCTGCAGTCAGCATTTAAAATCCTCTGCAGATGGGAAGATTTTTGGAATCCTTACTTGCTAATTGTCCTATGATGCTATGCAAAACAATGTCGTCAAAAGCTCAGTGATCAGGTTATTCTCTCTAGGTTTTTCCCTTATGCTAGATCATCTTATTCTGCCTACTGCTGACAAATTCACACTGGAGTCTAAAATGTGGTGGAGCTTGAAAAGAGATTGTAAAAACATGATAGGACAACATGGAGTTAACTTTCCCTGGGGAACAAACCTGCTATTACTTATTAAAGGGCAGGGCCTGATTTTCTTTTATGTGGAAGCTGCTGTGTATAGCTCTGGTAGTCAAAAGAAGCCACAATTTAAACAAGAATGAGGATCTCAGCAGTCATAATCATTTTATATACATAAACAATTGCAACAGGTTTAGCATGAGCCAGGAATTGCCAAGCTGCAACATTCAGCTCTGAAGGAGTAACTAAATAGTTATTACTAACTCCAAGTATGAAGAAATCATGGGCCAGACTTCCAAAACCTTCTCCAATGGCTGTTCTTAAAATGTGATTTGGAAGTGTTCATTCTGATTTCACTTCATGTACCTTCTGCCTTTTTAGGCCGTAGAAATCACAAAGTGCAGACTTTTTTTCTGCTTTTTTTTCTTGTAAACAGAAGCTGAGATTTAGTTGTATATTTATAGGATTGCAAGGCCCATGACTCTTAAGATGGCATGAAGTATCATGAGACTTGTGGTATGTGTGTTTGAGAGTTGGCAAGACTGTAAAGAACTTATTTTTATTGCCAGAATGGTTAAGAGATGACTTCGGTTATAAGGAAAGAGCAGAACCTACTCAGTAATTCAGGGCTGCTTTCATAACAAAACATTTCACTATGTTTATGCTTGTAAAGTGCAACAAGCAGTGAAGAAAATGTAGGTCAAGTGAGGTTCATAGCAAAGCAGTTACAGGTTTTATCTTAAAGGTGCAGTTTAGGTGATGTTAAATACTGCTCTCTTGTTAAGTGCAAAACTGCATCCCTGGCAGGTACTCACCGCTGAAGAGGAAGGCACCATGCAAGCCTTGTGCTAGGGATTGAAACATCTGTTGTTTTGAGCCTTTCCCTGAATGTTAGTTAAGCTTCGGAGAGATCCTCCTCTTTCCTTGTTTGAGCATAACCTGCTGTTTATAGCAAGTAAAAGGGTACTTTGGGGAAAAGAGCTGCTGTGCAAAAAGAGAGGTACAAGAGTCTCAAACCAATTTGGCAGTATTGCACTTCTCTATGTGGCAGGCTGCCTAAGACAGTCCCATGCACGAAGTCTTCCGACAGAAGGTGTTTAAGGTGATGCATTAGCTTGTGCCCTTGCGCACAGGAAGAATTGTTGCCTGGGTGCTCCCTCCATCGCTTGCCAGATCTATTTCAAAGAACCTCCTTGCAGCAGAATAAACATCAGTTTTGAGAGAGGCTTCACAGAGTAAGGCTGGGGAACCAGCATCTCCAAAGCAGGAGTAAGACAAGAGGAAGATCTCAAATGGGTTTAACGTGCCTGCCTCGGAAGGGAAGATCAGGTTCCAGGGGGAGTAAATCTCAAAACAGGGTGGGAGGCTCAAAGCATCAGGATGCTGTGAGTGCCCAAACATCTCTCTTGGCTCTGTGTCTAGCCTGCAGGCGGATTTTGCATCTTTTCTTCTGCACTGTCGAGAGAATTACACATCAAGTTCCACCTCCAGGGTTGCATCATATTTGCACTAACGCCAGGAAGACAAAGAGATGCTTTAGCTCTTCCTGAGGGCTTCACTGCAGAAGGTGATGCAGAAAAAGAGAAAACCCAGCATGGCTTCCAGGTCTGAGCAGGGCTGATGTCAAACCAAAAGCACCTTTATAGGTAAAATGTGCGTGTGCAAAGTGTGTGTACCATTCATGGCTGGTGCAACCATGAGGCATTTCCACTTCTGGATCGATTTCCCTATTTTCTGATGCATCATGTTAATAAAATCCAGGTTCCTCCTCAAAAACGTGGCTTCTGAAGCGGCCTGCAATGCCTGTCCCCAGGGCGGATCTGAACTGCAGGAGGCTCAGTGTACTTTGGCAGATGTTTACAACATGTCACCTTATGAAATCACATGGAAAGGTTGGCGTGAATTCCTGTTAATGCCTTTCCTTTCTTGTGTTGCTGTTGGCTTTCAGCACGTGTGGAGCGAAAGTGAGGACTGCTTACCTTTTCTGCAGCTCGCACAGGATTACATCTCCTCCTGTGGGAAAAAGACACTCCATGAAATATTGGAAAAAGTCTTCAAATCCTTCAGACCTGTAAGTGCTTTTTTTTTTTTTTTTCCCTTCTAAACATTGACAGTTACCTGTGACTTTTAATGGGACAGCACTGGATAGAGCATGGTGTTTTTTCTTCTCCAGAGATTTACATCTCCAGTTAGCCGCCTGGGTACAGGAGTGTTAGCACTTAAGCTACCATCAGGCAATTGGAAATTGTTTCTTGGAAGTCAGCTGCCTCTTTATTTCCATCTCTGTGTTTGAGAGGATGAGATTCCTGTGCGGGATGGGAGGCCAACTGGTGTGTCAGCCGGTGGCAGCGGGCAGGGACTCGCGTCCTGCTGATGCAGCGCTGACTCCGAGGAACGGGATACGAGTCAGCGCTGTGGGACTTTGTGGCACAGTTGTTTCCTGGCACTGGAATTGGGGAGTTTTGCAAGGATATGAACAGCAAGAGTAAACCTCTGGGAAGCTGGAAGAATGGTCTCTCCTCAGGGTGGTTTATTTTATTTTATGGTTGGGGGTTTTTTCCCCCCAAGTGATGTAGATTTTGCTATTAGGATGGTTGCCACTTGGTATTTGCAAATGCTGGTTTGGTCACTGCTTGAGAAGAAGTTGGAACAGAAGCTGGGTTTTGTGGGGAGGGGGCCTGTATTTTTCTGTTTTGCTACTACTCAGCTTTCTCTGTCCTTGTTTAACACTAAGATTTTTGCCAAAGCCTGGATTTCATCAGGGCGAGGTGTCTTAGGCTGGCCATTGTCCTTCATTTTTGCCAAATGCTCCCTTTAAACAGACTCTCCTTTTGAATGCTCAGGTTTGGCTAAGGGCTTGGTGCAAAGCAGGGTGAAGGTTTGTAGCCAGAGCCGTTCTCTCGTGATGTTCATGAGAAAGTTCACCAAGGGGCGTTTTTATACTCAAATGAAAATGTAGACCTTTTCCCTCCTGTATTTTTCTGTGTGACTGGTTGAGAAGACTGGAAATGTATCCCAAGTATTTAGTGCAAAAGGGAGGGCTTGGAGCACTGACATGAGAACACTGGCCCTCCCTGTGTTACACCCTTGCAATGGTTTGCAAGGATCGCCACAGCTGGTCGACATAAAAGAGCATCATTTTAAAGAATCCTCTGAGAGGCTAGAAATAAATAGAACAGATGTACACTTTTCTTAGAAAGGACTAGAAATCTGATCTGTCACTACAGCTGCTTGTAATTGTGAAAACATACAAAAAATATGTTTCCTGGAACAGTATTGGGCTCTAGGATATTCATAGCTGTTTTCTCCTGCTCAGGGAAGCTGTGCCTTTGATGAGAAACTTCCATTGGTTTAACTAAAGAGGACTTCAAAAAGATTTAATTAAATTGGTACAGGTTACTTATTTCATTTAAACCACATTTATTCCAGCATAGCTTAAGTTACTGAGAAATTTACTTCAAACCAAGTTGAGCTACTCTTTAGAATAAAAAGGTCCGAAGCACGGGGGACCGTTATGCTCATGTAGCCTGGGCCCTTCATTAATACATCACATTTCACCTCATGATGCCCACAACCGAGCACATAAATTGAGATTGAACTAGAATATGTCTTTTCCAAAGACACCCACTCTTGGTGTAAAGTCTTCAGGTGACTTAAAGGGTACACCACTGCTGGGCACTTTTTCTTCTCGTGGCTAGTTATGGTGCTCTGAATAACTCTTTTGTTTACAATCTGCATTTTTCTAGTTTTGCTTCTTAGCTGTTGAATTTCATTTTGCTTTTGTTTGCTCAAAAATGGTGTCCTCAGTTGCCAGAGACCTCTTGTAGACTGTAATCAAATACCTCTTCATTTTCTCTTGGATATACCACAGAGATTGTTTCTCAGATTCTCCTTTGACCTAGTATTGAGAGGTCTGCATCAGCATAACAAAACTGGGTTTATCATTTGAGGTATGGCTGTGTGTGGACAAGTCTAATAAGGAATGTATTGACATTCTTCCCTCGTTGTAACTTTTAAAAATAGCACATACATGGGAGGAAAGATTTTAAAAATTGAATGGTGTTACAATAGATGTACGGAAACAGTTATTTTGCACCCTCAGGCTTTTGCCAGAACAAAACCACTTTTCTCCAGTATTGAGAAATTATTTCCTTGGCATCACTTCACACTGTCTCCCGTCCTTTCTCTGCTGGACCCGTTTTACCAATGAGACCACCTTGCTCTCAGCTTCAAGGCAACAGTGCATTTGCAGGGCATTTCTTCTCCTCCATCCCAAGCAAGTCAGCTGACAGAGACCAGTCTGGCAAACTCCAGTTTGAAAAATGGCAGTTTAGGAAAAAACTACAACTGAAGGTCAGACTGAGCTTTTGCGAAGTATCTCGTGGTCTTGGCTCTCAGTCTGGGACACTGGGGACCAGGTTTTTAGCAGGTGCTTTCTAAGCACCTTCTGAAAGTCTTCTCTGTTTTGGTATTCCCAGTGGACATCCATGATTATTAGACAGTTCTGAAATTCTTTGTTGGGGTCATTTGAAGGGAAATATTTAGAAGAGAACAGTGGCAGTGCATCTGCAGCTTTCCACGCCCTTGTGCACAGCATGATCATCTGCCTTCCCATAACTGAGGGCTCCAAAAACAACTTCTTCCAGTAACTCAGCTCAGCCTTGCTCTGCATGTTCATGATAACAGCCCAGCCATGTCTCCACGAGCTTACCCTGGGGCTGTGGAGGGGGAAGGGACTGGCTTCTCATGCTGCTGAGCCCTGTGTTTTGGAGACAGTGAGAACACGAATGCCCAGCAGTTGTCATCCCTCTCAGTGAGAGACGGAGAATTCCCTCTGCTTGGAAGGCAATGAGGGTGGTCTAGGTCTGCTCACTGCTCTCAGGCATCTCTCCCTAATGTTTTAGGGGCCTAAGCACAGTGCCAAGCAGGATATTTAATTAGACAAAGCTTTTAAAAAGTGCTAGTTTGCCTGCAACAACTAAACCACACCTCTAAGTTCTGCTTTAGACAAGGTCAAGGTGTTTCTTTCCTGAAGGTGGTGAGGGGCATATTGTCTCTACCCATTACTGCCTTCCTGGGTCAGTTTCTACAAAACTCTGTGATTTGCCTTATCCACTTGTTCGGAGAGCATCCAAGAGTGCTAGACACCATGAAGGTACATGATATCAACCAATATGACTGGGCTCGAATACTGTTATTTGCCTCAAAGCATCCCGTCTCCTCCCATGCCTTGGTCTCTGTGGTGTCAGAGGTGCCATGCTCTGGTGCTAGGAGGTGCCCATGCTGGTGTTTTTAAGCATATCTGCCTGGAGACTAAGTCCTTCCCACAGGGATTCAACAGAACTGTGTTATCTCTAGTGTAGCATCGCATGGACCACTAAAGCTCAGTCTTGTACTTGGTTTATTTTTCAGTGTGCTTGTGTGCCAGCTTTTAGTAGGAGACAGCATCACTCTTCTTCCGTGAGTTAGTAACTACTAGGTTATTTGTAAAATCAGGGCACTTTGAAAGAGTTAAGACAGACAAATATAAGAAACGCCTGAGGGACATCACACCAACTGGCAAAGTTTGCAGGAAACCAAGGCATGAGTCATACAATTCAGCAGCAAATTCTAGGGGTCCCATACTGAGCTCATCTTCAGCCTGAAAAGCCTGCATCTGAAGTGGGGAGTCTGCAGTGTGAAAGCCATTTATGCCATATTCACTGAATTCATGCATATCCCAGTGACCTTTCCTTTACCTCCATATGGGTAGTTTGGCCAGCAGAAATAAATAGCTGTAGTTCAGGCAATGCTGCTGGTTGTTATCCTCCCTCCCTCCTCACCATGCCCATGACCACCTCCTAGCCATGCATCACAGCCTGGCAGTTTTGTTCCCCTTGGCTTTTCTGCTGATGGATCAGCTCTTTCTTTCTACCCCGTTTTTCTGTTTTATCTCTTTTCTCCTTGTTTTCCTCTCTAGTTAAGTCCTTTCAAGTCTGCTGCATAGCTGATAATATATGAAGCAGCTATGGACTAGAAGCAGAAACTAGTGTGTGTGAAAGAAGACAAGGTGGGAATCAGTAGGGTCAGCCCAAGCCATCTTCGTCATCTTATTTTGTCCTTATCTTTTGTGCAGTGTCCTTCTGTTTTGTCCCAATGTTTATAGAGCTCCCCGTGCTTTGGACCCTGATCCTCCCTCCTTTTGTTGAAGGTGTGGGCAGATTTGTCATTGCAGTCCAGAGAGCAGTAAGGGGTTAACAGTGGTGAGGGACCACCATAATCCTGTGGGAAGCAACAGGATGTGACACCTAAAAGCAAGACCTTTGTGGTCCTTGTTGCCTGGGAGGCTCGTAAAATGTCTGCAAGAGAATAAAACTGCATCTCCATTGGAGGAGCCTCCCATCCCATCCCATCCCATCCCATCCCATCCCATCCCATCCCATCCCATCCCATCCCATCCCATCCCATCCCATCCCATCCCCGTTCTTCCTCCATAAAACCACTAAGGTCTGCAGCATCACTCTGATTTACACTGCTCCCTCTGATTTATGCTGCTCCAGGGAAAGAGGAGACGGATTTCCTGATGGCAAAGAGAGACGGGATGTGTGAAAAGCAGGATGTACTCCCCATCCTTTGGGATTGTGCATGTCTTTGCAGTTCTTGTGGTGCATGTTGTGTTTTCCATGCTAATTTTGCATGGGAAAGGCTTACAGTAACCCATAAAATGAAGATTCATGTGACTCATTTCCTTGCAAATCGAAGAGGAATTATGGCCAGAGATGGGAAAAAAAAAAATGCAGTCAAAACTCTTTCTGCCACGTGATACAAACAGGAGTACAACACTCATGTTTAATTTGAATATACCAGATTAGTTTAGCAAAAATAATACTAGTGTATAAGAAAGTCTAGAAAGAATCCTTGCTTTTGCCTTTTGAAAACGGAGTATTTTAATTTTAGCTTCAACACGAAATAAAACCCCCACATCCTGAAAATGAACTGAGCAGTTCTTGTTCAGTTAAGCATTTGATTTGAAAAATATGTATGCACAGGAACAATTACTTTGTTCTGCTCAGAAAACAAGAACGTTTTCCATTTGAGGTCTCTCCGTAAGTGTTTTTAAAATGCGAAGGAGGGGATTTAGTCAGCAAATTCTCCTTCCATTTCCCTGCTGAAGAAACGCTGCAACTAAAAATCCGATTTTCTCCCAGTGACAGTGAGGAATGCAAGCTTCATTGCACCCAGAAGCTAATTCTGTACGTTGTATTTGTGTCCACTGAATAATTTTGAATGTCGATCACAGGCTGAATTAGTTCAGTTTTCCCTGAAAATCTGCCTTGTTGCAGCCTTCTCATTTCCATGCTCTCACCTAAAGAGTGTCACCCTCCTCATGATTTTTCTGGGTTTTGCCTCTTTGAAGAGCTAACAGCTGCATCACTCTCCAAAGAGGGTGTTACATGCATCTGTGCTGCTCTTCCAGCCCCAGCAAGCTAAATACACGGTATTCTCAGTAATGCCTGGCCTATGATTTTGCTTTGTGGCTATTAATAGCTGTTAGTGTAGGATTCTAATATGAGATTTCCACAACATACATTATTTTGACTGTTACTTGGTTTTTCTGTCTTCCTGACTTCTGTTGGCTTGGCAACCTTTTGGGAGAGAGGGGAGAAGTTCAAACATGGCTGTTTGCTCCTTTTCCTGTGGTGAAGAAGTGACGTTGCAGTGATCAGAGCCATCAGGTGAAGGCATCCGAACATTCTCCAAGGAGGATGGGCTGGCAGTTCCTTGCAAGCCCAAATCTAATTTGCGGAAGTTTAAAGGGACAATATTCCAGCGGAATACACAGTATTTCTCACTGCAAGGGCTTCACCCAGCATGCAAGACTTTGTCTGGTGTGATGGAGTGAAGGGTTCAAGAGAAACACTTGATATGGTGGGTTCTTTAGCTTTTTAGGCACTCCTTGCCTACTCCACATTATCCAGTCCTGCATGAGGATGGTCTCTTCTTTGGCTTTTATAGGGCTGACAAAAAACAATCTTAAACCAAGATAAATATTGCTACAGTATTATCGTGGTTCTTTCTGAAGTTAAACCACTGCCAAGTCTAAACACTCAACAATTCATAATGTGACCTCAGGGAAGAATGTGAAGCTTTTTGCAAGTGCTTTGTTTTGGTTTTATTTATCTTCCGGTCTCTGAGCACTTAATTTGGTGTGAGGATGCATTTTCAAATCTTTCTTTATCCCAGGAGGGAGAGAAAGAGAGTCAAGAGCATTATGCAATACTGTTATTCCAGGGTTTGAGGTTTTTAAGAAGTGCACGTAGGATTTGTGTGAAGATTTGCAGCAAAGCTGCACGAGTGGGTAATTCACTGTTACACAGTATTTTCTCTTCTTTGTAGCTACTTGGGCTTCCAGATGTTGATGATGATGCATTTGAAGAATATAACGCAGATGTGGAAGAAGAGGAACCAGAAGCCGATCACCAACAGATGGGTGTCAGTCAGCAGTGATTTTCTGAGAAGCTATAAAAATATTCGGAAGCCTTTGGTACCAGGTGGGGTCAGGTGGTCCCACGTTAGCCTGTTTGAATTAGCACATCACAAGGGGATATCTGGCTGCCAAGATAAAAGTTTTACAAAAAATAGTTTAAAAAAAAAAAAAATAATAATAATTCGTGATGAGCTTTGCTAAGAAGTGACCTGAATTTTGCTCCTGCTTCAGTGGGTTTTCTATGGAGTTGTCTTGGTAGCATTCTGCCGTTATCAGTCTAGAAGTAGTTTTGTCACTGACTTGTCTCTTCGATTTGTGTTCGAGAGTAGTGTTTGCTGCCATGAATGTAGAGTACTGAGAATGTAGGAGGCGTGTGGGGAGAGCGCCGAGTCCTCGCCAGTGACCTTTCCGAGGAAACCAGCGCAGAGAGCAAACACCACCTGCGCTTTTCTTTTTAGCGATAGGTTTTTGACAAAGTACCAAATGTGGAGAGACTTTTCCTGAAAAACAGTAGTTTAGTAGTGGTTGGTGCTGCAGAAGTGCATAATGAAGGCTTAACAAAAATAATGGGAAGTAGGAAATCGAGGAGGTGTCAGACATACAGATGTTTTTTCACTGACACCTAGGTTTACAAGTGCTGAATTAATAACTGGGAGTAACTGGCACCAGCAGCACACATAATAACCAATCTGGTACTCTGACACCATGTGATCTAAAGGCAAGTGCTGCTTTCTTACAAATCAAGTAAAAAATAGCCGTCGCCTATCCCACTTCTGCATGATAACTGACTTAAAGCTTTGCTGGTTTTGATACACTGCCAAATTATTACTCAAACCTCATGGCACTGTGCACTAGAATCATAGAATCATAGAATATGCTGAGTTGGAAGGCACCCATCAGGATCCTCGAGTCCAACTCCTGGCCCTGCGCAGGACACCCCAAGAATCACACCATGTGCCTGAGAGTGTTGTCCAAATGCTTCTTGAACTCTGTCAGGCTTGTGCTGTGACCACTTCCCTGGGGAGCCTGTTCCAATGCCCAACAACCCTCTGGGTGAAGAACCATTTCCTGATATCCAATCTAAACCTCCCCTGACTCAGCTTCAGGCCATTCTCTCGGGTCCTGTCACTGGTAATGAGAGTGAAGAGATCTGTAGCTGCCCCTCCTCTTCCCCTCCTGAGGATGCTGAACACCACAGTGAGGTCTCCCCTCAGTCTCCCCTTCTCCAGGCTGAACAGACCAAGTGACCTCAGCCGCTCCTCACCAGGCTTCCCTTTCAGACCCTTCACCATCCTTGTTGCCCTCCCCTGGACACTCTAATGGCTTAATGTCTTCTTTACATTGTGGCTCTCAAAACTGCCCCTGGCACTCGAGGTGAGGCTGCCCCAGTGCAGAGCAGAGCAGGACAATCCCCTCCCTTCCCTGGCTGGTGAAGCTGTGCCTGATGCCCCCCAGGACACAGTTGGCCCTCCTGGCTGCCAGGGCACTGCTGACTTACATTCAACTTTCCCTTGACCAAGACCGCCAGGTCCCTTTCCACAGTGCTTCTCTCCAGCCTCTCTTTCCCTGGTGTATACACCCAGCCAGGGTTGCCCTGTCCAGGTGCAGAACCCAGCACTTGCCTCTGTTAAACTTCATACAGTTGGTGATTACCCATCTCTCTTAATTTGTCATGGTCTCTCTGCAGGGCCTGTCTGCCCGAGAGAGAGTTGACAGCTCCTCCCAATTTACTGTCGTCAGCAAACTTAGTATTCCTTCAAGTCCTGCATCCTGTTTCTTAATGAGATGTTAAAGAGCACAGGGCCAAGGATGGAGCCCTGTGGAACCCCACTGATGACAGGTCACCAGTCTGATGTCACCCCATTCACTGTAACCCTTTCTGCCCAGCCTGTGAACCAGTTGTTCACCCATCCCACGATGTGTTAATCCAGCTGTGTGCTGGACATTTTGGTCAGAAGGATACTTTTGATACAGTATCAAAAGTTTTACTGAAATCCAAACATATTACATCAACTTGCTTCCCTTGATCAGCTGGGTGGATTACCTTGTCATAAAAGGATATCAGGTTTGACAAGCAGGACTTTCCCCTCATGAAGCCGTGCTGGCTGTGACCAGTGACTGCACTGTCCTCCAGGTCCTTCCAGAATAATATTTTCCATGATTTTACTGGGCACTGAAGTGAGACTGACAGGCCTGTAGTTTCCGGGATCTTCCTTGAGTGCAACTTGAATGCAACTTAACACTGAAGCCATAAGGGTATCAACCAGCACCTGGCTCTTAAAATTATGCTGGACCTCTTCCTTTTCCTGGGCCTTTGAGCTAGTCTGGGAATTTACACCTTATTGGAGGGGAGCTAAAATACTGCTTCAGCTGATAGAAAACCTAGTGAGGTTTTACTTATCAGGGGACTTGCTCCCCGAGGGGTTTGGTGAGGGTCTTGGTATAAAGGAAAAGAAGACCCCTTGTATTTTATACCTGTTTTACATAGCTCCAAGTAACTTGGATGAGTGCCAGACTGTGAAGATGCAGGGTGTCTTTATTTACTTGCCTTTTGTACAGAAAATATAAGAAGCAAAGGTAATTCTGTTGTAATACAGCTGTTTTCCACAATCAAGAAAAATGTTTCTAAATTTACTCCTTTTTTTCCAATTTTTTAAAAATTGTGAAACAAAGGTCACACGCTTCAAAAGCCCTTTTATACAGAATTAGCTTTATAAAGAAAGAGTGAGCGCAGAGAAAATGCTTGGACAACTCCTATAAACAACTCGCATCATTTCGAAAACCCTGTTGTTAATGATGTCTCCTTTTCAGTAGATTTTTTAAAGACTCTTTTTCCAGGGTTACTAAAGAGAGCACGTTTTCTTGACGGTTTACATTTATGATGGTGGTTTGAGCGATGCATAGCACATGATTTTTTCTGTCAGAGGCAAAGATCTTCCATAACTGGGACAATGTGTGTTACCTGAGTGTGCACGGAAGTGTCTGCAACACTGTAAAAGTCAGAGTTTAAGAATATAAAAAAAAAAGTGGAAGAAAAACAGAGCTTAATGCAACTTTGTACATTCTTTCAGCATGCAGGCATAAACATGGTAGTTGCAGCACCTTTTCTATGGACTAGTAACGTGAGAACTGTGGCAGTTCACTGTATAACACTGTACAGCAGCAATAGGCTTTTGGCTTACTGAAATAAAGTGTAAGACCAGTGGTTTCCATCCCTGCTTTAAGTCCCTAAATTTTTTTTTCCTCTCCAGCTAGGACAGATGCTATAACCTTAAAGAGAGCCTTCCTTTGGGAGAACCTTTCTCTTCATAGCATCCAGTCCTTGGGTTGTGGCTCACACAAGTAGATTTTCTGGGGCTGACTTTCCTCTGCTCTGATGTCATGCAAGTGAGCAATTCACAGTAGTGCAAGCTGGAGGCAAAGTCCTGCTGTTCAGGTTTGCTGGGCACTTGCACCCATTTGTTTGAGGGGCAGGTGGCTGGCACCAATGTGCAGGTGCAGGCACCCCATACACACCTGCATAGCCCCAGGCGTGGCTGCCCCATGAGCTGGGCTGCGGGCCCGGCCTGACTGGGACACAGCCCTCTGCCTTTTGCAGGCAGGCAGGCAGGCTTCCAGCTGGATCAGTCCCACCAGCTGGCTCAGCATGTGGCTGCACAGATGAGTGCTGCCACAACGGAGGGGAGGGTGCAGGGTGGCTGTGGGTGGCAGCTGAGGACCTGCTGCTAAAAGCACTGTGCACGGTGTCAGGGGCCCGTGGCGGAGCTGCGGACCGGCCTAAATGCTGTGAGGAATTGACTGCACAAGGCTCAGTGGGAACTGGGCTCTGGTGGCAGCGGGATAGGCAGGATTTCATGAAATGAGGAAAGACTGTAAGATCCAGTGCTTGTAATTCCATACAGGAGGTTGTAATATGTATTGCACTCTGCTACCTTTCCCTGCGTGTTGATTGAATTGTTAATGAGTGGTTGAGCATTAATACAGTTGCAAGCAAACAATGCTGTAAATGATGTAGATATATTATTGTTATTTTCTGTATTCACTAACTCACTTTTTCTTTGGAATGCCGTATGCCATTTGAGTGACTTCCCCACAGACTGCATGTGCTGGACAGCTGGGGGGCCCTTCTGCAGCGCTCTCCCCTGCAAAACTCGCACTGAAGCCAGCGAGATTTTGTTTAGACAGGACCTGCAGGACCAGGGAATGTGTGAGGCTTGGTCCTGCAGAAAGCTGAATGCTCTCATTTCCTCCCACTTTGCTAGGAGCCGAATGTGTTGAGCCCTGCTGCTGAACTGAAGCATGACCAGGCAGCACTGAGAATAAACTGGAATTTTATACATAGAAAATTGAATTTACATGTAATAAATGTGAATGAGCATTAATATAGAATGTATTTTATCAAAAAATATTGATTCCTTACTTTGACCAAAAACATTTCTGTATTACTGTGTTATTTTTCCATACTTGCCAAATGATGCAAGAGATGTGGAACTGGTTTGGTTGTACTATGAAATGTTTTTATATTTCATTTGTATTTTATTTTTCCCTCCCTCCTACCACATATTGCAGTCAGTAGCCGTTCAGTAATTAATCAGGGGTAGCATGACCCAGTGGCTAGGCTGCCAGACTGAGACACAAGATTTGCCAACACATGCATAAATGCTTGCAAACCTGGGTACTCAGTGAGATGTGGGTTTGTAGGTCTGCCATTGCCTTGCCCTGAGCTTTAGGTGGGTCTCAGTCACTGAAAATTCAAGGCAGGACTCCAGTTATGCATCCAAGCCTCCAGAAGATTTAGTAGGAGCAGGGTAACTCCTTTGAAAGTCCTACCTTAAGCCTTTTGTAAAAGAGACTGTTAGTATTATTTGTCCAGCTGTGTATATAGTGCTTTAGGTTTGTGGGTGAACAGGTACACATGATCATTCCTTTCCTCAGAGCAAACCAGTAATGAAAGGACAGGGAAGGGTCTTCCTTTTCCCTCAGCCTTTCTCATAGGCATTTCATGCTCTAACTAAATACAAATACAGCAGAGCAGAGCCTCTTGCAGAGCTGGTGCTTCTGAATATGAGTTGCATGAATGTCATCAGCAGAGTGCTGCTTGGACAATGAGAAATACATGGGATGCCAGAGGAAGAGGCAAATTTTAGAAATGTCACAGCTGCAGGGGCAAGAGTGAGCAAAGCCCCTTCAGAGAGAGAGATGCTGAGATTTCTGAGACAGCCAAAGCCATCCTGCCAAGTATCTGCATATTGAACCCATGCAGTTTATAAAAAAGCTCCTCTGGACACTACTGAGGCCTTGAGCTCAGTTGTGTTTTCCTGTTAGTGTCCTGCCTGATTAATGCATTGAGATGGTTGAGGGAGGAAGGGATGGAGAAGGCAAACTGAAAAGCCAATTCCTCTTCTCCAGCATTATGATATTGTGTGAGTAGGTAGGAGCAGCAGTCAGGGTGCAGGAAGCTTCTTTTTTAGGTGCATGGTAACATCTCTTAAAAGGACTTGCTCATGAGAGAAAAAATTGTCGGACCGTTACCTTGCAAGAACTGGGGGAATAGCTCACCCCTGAGCACGATGACCTGAACGCCTACCAGACTTCAGCTCCACCTCCTGCCCTGCTCCAGGCTGTTTTCCGGGCAGTTTCCCTCTGTGCATAGTGCTGTGCCTTTCAAAGTCTCATGCTTGTAAGAATGCCACTTTTGCTGGGAATAGCCAGAGTTAGTTTTCCTGCATCAGTGACGTGCATGCCAGCTGCTGCATCTTGTCACTGTGTCCCACGTAAGGTGTTCTCTGTGAGATGGTGACTGGGGCAGTGAGGAGGAGTTTCTGCTGCAGCATTGCTTTAGTAGGTCCTGCCCTTTCCCCCTCTGCAAGGTGGGACATGGGACTGTGACAGTAAAAGTGATTGCAATAACATTGTGGACATTGTTTTAGAAAGCTGCCATTCAGTACATATTCCCAGCCTCTTTCAGCATGTTTCCTGATCTTTCTCTGGGATCCAGGGCTGATGCCTATGGCTGTTTTACTCAGTGTTAGCTTTAGCAGTGGCAGGAGGCAAGGTTACAACTTCATCCATCCTTACTGCGTGTCCAACCTTACCCTATGTCCATCCTTCCCTGTCCATCCTTACCATTCTGTTTGTCTCAGAAGTTCTCACTTCCAGAAGAAGGGAAGCATAGAAGGAGGAGAGAGACACCTCTTATCTCCCACAGCTTGCAGCCAGGCACATCAGTGGAGCTGCAGCTCAGCACAGTGTGAGTCGCACTGTCCTTTCTGTACGGGGGGATGAGGTGACGTGGGAGATGTGTTATCCCTTGAGGACCCATGAGTGGTCCGTGCCAACCAGGCATTATGCAGAAGGCAGCAGTCATTTTAGGTGCCAAACCCAGTATCTTTTCACAGGCAGTGATGTCTCACCAAATAATCCACTCTCTGAAAATCATAACCCATTGAGGCTTTCCAGGTTGGGCATCCAGAAAATGAGACTTGTGTGGTTGCCTGGTCACTGGGAGATCTCTTTCTCAGTGCTGGCTGGTTTTGGTCTGGCTAGAGGACATGGGAAATTGGGAAGGATTCCTTTAGGGGCATTAACTGGATGCCCCTTTCTGTAAATTGCTGAGCGGAGGCAAATGCTTTGTTTTATGCATTTTATTCTGGCAGGACCTCCCCTCCTCCCCAGCAGCCTTTCTCTGCAGCCAGCTGCAGATGGGAAAGCTTTGTGTGAGAGCCAGGCAGAAGTGACTCAGGGCAGCAGCTCCTAGACCCTGCTACAGGCTGGACTTGAGGTCGTCCTTGCAGGGTAACCATGGAGCTGAAGGCTCGGGGATTATATTACATCACTTCCAATGCAGATATTTAAGTTAATTATACTTAATTTAAGTTAAGATAATTAAGAGTCCTTAAATTTGGTCCTTAGAGGGAAGACCTTGTCACTTTGGGTTTTTATTGGATTTCTGAGACTTAGTTGCACTGTTGGTGTCTGATGTCTGTAGCAGGTGTACAGAGGAAACCTCTTCACTTAGCCACATTTACTTGTTCAGTGAGCCAAATTGTCTTTTACATGATCTGTGTTTGACTTTTTTCTCATTGCTAATTTTTTCATTTTTTTAAAGAAACACAGTCCCTAAAGGCATAACTGCATTATTGCAAACCCCAGTTTATACAGAGCTGCGTAGCACTGCACTGTCAGTACGAGCTTGGACATAAAACAGCCCCCCACAGATTAACAAAAAGGACCTTCATTTGTCTACAAGAAAAAACCCCCAAACTTCTTTGAACTAGTTATTGCTGACTGTCGTGAAGCTCACTGGTTTCATGTAAAATGCATTGAACTTTGAAATTCCCTTTCTGTACCAACATGCTGTTGCTCATGTAGGCAAAGATCTGTGGTAACACTGCATGTAAAGGAAGCTTTCATCTTTAGGGGTGGTGGTGGTAGAAATGTCAGCTCTGGATTTCAATCAATGCAATTTTTTGGTCAAGTTTTCCTTTACTAATGCAGGGACTAGTCAGCCCTCAACACATCAAGCAGAAATCATGTTGTGCCATGCCATGCCAAGTCTTTGGTGGGGTTTCCACCATTTTTCTGGCTGGAAGATCTCTCTGTCTTTGGGACTACAAAGCTGTGAAAGGAGTCACCAAAAGAAGTTGCCCTTTTGTTCAGCACTTCCAAAGGTATAAGCCTTCAGTGGAGCATTGCCTTCCTTCTGATCCTCCTTCCTCGTCCACCACCAAGGTGTCAAATCCAGCAGTGTCATTACACCATGAGCTTGCCATTAAAGAGCTTACCAAACTCTGATGAGTGATGGTGTCTTTTCTCTGTGAGCAAAATCAACTCAGTTTTGAATCTGAGGGGCTAAAACACAGCTACAATGCATGTGGCACAGGCTTGATGTTCATGGGCACTGCTGGTGCATGGTGGAATAACACAGTGTTTGCAGGTGTAAGGAGGAGAAAATGATGTCATCTGAGCTTGGGCACTGCAAAGCCAGCCTGCTGGATCCAGAATCGTCAGGTGGTTTGGTTTGGCACAGTCTGAGACAGTGGATTTGCTGTCAGAAGCTGGGAATTGGTGATAATATTTGTGTGTGAGCCAGTACTTCAGACCTCTCAGGTCCTTTTCTGTTTTGCACAGATTAGGGAGACATCTGTTCTAATTAAGAGATATGTAACAATGCTGAAATGAAAATGGTGATTCTGTTCAAATCATTTGTCTCTTTTCTTAAACACTTCACTCTTAATTGCCGCTTTGACATCTTCTCACCCTGATTTAATTGAAAGAGTCAAGGCAATCGTTACCTTTGTCATGAGCCTCTGTGGGTTGATATCTTTCAGCCCATGGAAGAGGAAGTGCTTTAACTCAGCATTTGCCTTGTCTTTTTGGCACTTCCCAGGCCATGAGCACTGAGTAGGAGCACACCAGTTGCATGCCCTCTGGTATGCCCAGAACCCCAAGTGCTGCCTATAAAGTCATTCCTGTGGCTGGTGGAGTGCCTGCCAGGACTGATTCCCTTGTGTTGGAGCACAATCCCAACAACACAAGCCCCACAGCCTCTTGAGAGACCTTTGCATATGGTGGAAGCCACTGGGACAGTTAGGCTCTGGCTACAGATACAGCTGCCCTTGCAGAAGCAGTGCTGTTCCCAAGCACCTCTTCAGCTGCTTGGAGCCTGCTGCCCTCCCAGGTCTGCTGGGTGAGCTTCTTCCACAAAGTGGTGGCTGCAGCTAGGGCCACTGCCATCTGCAGTTTTTTCCCAGTTCAAGTCTGTCCACACTCCAGCTCTCCAACGTTAGGTCACACCTTCCCCAGATCAAGAAATTGGGATATTCCAGGGATGTGATAGGCCTTGGCTTTGTATCAAGGAGAACAGGTCCATTAGAGCTACTCAGTATGTGCTGCCTGTGTTGGCTCCTGCCTAATGCTCTGTCCCCAACCACAGCTGTCCTCAATCAGCCAGATGGTAAATGCTGTTACCCCCCCGGCAACACCATGTGCTGTTTTAAGGAGCACATCAGATTTTATGTTTTCTTCATGTTCCTTCTACTCCGTGACAAGGTTCTTGCTTCTGCCACTTGTTTACTGAGTGATGAAATGCTGTAAAAAAAGCACATTTATTTCCAATAAAGGTATAGGTATATGCGTCCATGCTTTTCACCGAGTAGTGCTGTACTTGTGACACCAAGGCAAGGCTTTTATACCTTTTATTAGACAAACTGATATGGAAAGCCACAAGCTCTCAAACTCCCAAACTCCCAGCATACTTCTCCACGCTGAAAAGCAGCAATTATAGGAGGCAGTGTGATAGCAGGTAATATCTCCTGAACAACCTAACCTTGCTTGTACACATTTCTTGAGATATTGCTGCCATAAAGGTGAGATGGAAGAGGCAGCGTTGTAGCCAGGGTTTTATTTACAGCCCCTCGTAGTGCTAAAGGGACCAGGAGTGGGTTGTGTCAGCTGTGTTATCCCCACCACAGCGCTCCTGAAGAGCTTGTGAAGGGCTGTATCGCGCCATGAGCTTTGAAGCCTTTATGCTTTTGGGTTTGTAGCAGTCCCCTAGAGGTCAGCAGAGCCTAGGTTTTGGAACAGCTCTAGCTGATGGTAGCTTTGCAGGGATGATAAAAGCAAGTTTGCTGCTGGCCTGTGAGACCCTGCTTTTTCTGTCTGGCAATTTTGGCTGTTGCTGGAGAAGGGATCAGGCTGGGGAAGAAAAGAATCAGCTCATGGGGCAAGAAGTCCTGCTTTGAAGACAGGCTTTTCCTTTGCAGACAGGCACGTTGAGAACCTGAAGCAAGGGGGAGAAGCAGCCGGAAGATGAGTGCCAGCATTGTCAAAGCTGCACAGGGCAGTCAGTGGCTGCTGGTGCCTACACCTCTTGGCTCCGGTGGTACCCATTCCTTCTGGGATCGCGGCTGGACTGTGCTGCATCAGGACCAATGTCCCAGCCATGCTTTGTGTGTGTGCTTCTGCGCTCCAGTGCTGCAGTGGTGTGGCTTCTGGTCACACTGGTCTGCTCTCAGTGTTCACCTGTGTCCACTGTGCCATGCTGGCCTCAGACACTCTGCAGCTGCTGATCAGATGTTACCTCTGCTTGCCCAGATCCTTGCAATCCCAGCCTATTTCATGCAGGCACTCACTTTACCTGCCACCTCAGCCCAGGACTAGAGGTGGAGCTGAGTTTTCCCCAGACTTTTTCAGCTTCTGGGGTTGGAATGGCAGTGTAAGGGAGCCAAGCTCTGCCACATTCAAATTACTTGGGGCTGACAAGCAGGTCACAGTCAGTCATTCCATGTCCAGTAAACAGAGACATTGTCCATGCATTCCATGTCCATGCCTTGCAGCAAGCAGCCCTGTCAGGGGGGAGACCTGACACCAATGCCTGCAGGACACTGCCAACATGGGCATCACATATCTCAGTAATGAGAACATGAATTACCTTGAGTGGACATGAATTTGCATTTGCCCTACACACTGCTCACACTCTCCCCAGCTACAGCTGCAGGCTGGGAGTGCAGTTGGCAAAATACGCCTCTTTCTCCCCAGCTTTCCTCCTGGTCAGCATACTCAGGTCTATGGCTGCCCTTTTCCCTATTGTTTAGCTGGAAACCCTCCAAGCACAGCTTTCCATTTTGCTCTGCATCCTCAAGGATCATATGCTCAGGTCCAGCAAAGAGCAGAGACTTGCAGTCTTCGTTCAGGAGGATGCATAGTGCTAGAAATGCAGTGATTCACACAGAAAATCAGTGCCAGATTTTATGCCTTCACACTGTCTGTTTTGGTTAATAAAAGTCTGAAAATTTTTATTTTGGCTCTTCTTGAAGGTTTTTCTTTTTTATTATCCTGTTACTCCCTGATTACTGTGTTTCTTTTTGTTTCTGCAAACCCCTTATCAGGGGAGGTTTGAGTTGCCTGTGAGTCATGTAGCAGTGATGGGGAGTGGCAGCTCTGGGAGCCGAACATGTGAGTTTGTGCCCAGCTCACCTCATCCCATGACAAAGGCTGCTGAGGTGCCACCCAGCTGTCAATGACCCCTCTTGGCTGCCGTGCCTAGGGTGGTCAGCCAGGTGCTGGTCACATCTCTCCTCCTCCATGTGCCTCCATGTGCTATGGAAAATGAATGCCTTAACCTTGGTGAATTCAGCTCTTTTTTCAGCCTTCTGAAGTCAGTGTAGCAATAAAATTACTTATGCAAAACCTAAATTACAAAGCACAGACCCATGGACACTTTCTTGCCATTGCAAAATATCTGAGCCTGAGGGCATGACAGTTTTACGGATGCAGCAAGCCGTGAGCTGCAGATATAAAGTGGGATAATGAAATGTTTGCTGAGACCTTTCCAGCTGTGCATCAGGACCGGTGCATGGGTGTGTGCTTTTCCAGCTCTGCAGGACAGTAGAAGACACCTTTCTGGGAATCACCAGAGCAAGGTTCTTGCTAAATTCCTTTAGGTTTTGTCAATGTACAGCTTTTTTGTTGTGTCATCCAAAAAAAGGGAGGGCACTACCTGCAGAACCACTAACATGATCGCTAACCAGGGTTCATCAGCACTCCCTGAACCCTCCCAGGCAGAGATGCGCAATTAAGGAGGTAACTGGCCCCACGCAGGATCCCTGCTAAAAGACAGATTGCAGTGCTGCAGCAGATCAGCAAAGGCCCCAGGAGCATGCTTTCGTCCATCAGCACATAAAAGAGCTCAAGAGGGAAACTGGGGATAGACTTGCAATCTCTGGGTTAGAGTCACAGAATCATTAAGGTTGGAAAAGGCCTCTACTTAATCATTGAGTCCAGCCTTTTACCTAGCACTGCCAGGTCCACCACTAAACAGTCTTCAAAAACATGTAAGAAGTAGTGGAGATAACATTTCAAAACTGGAGTGTTTCTGGAGAGAAGAAAAGTCATCAGTGTGGAACCCAACCAAAGAATGGCAGCTGCTGCCCTCTTCTTCCCCCTCACCAATCTCCATTGACATGCTCTGCACCTGGTCCTGCTCCAGGAGCCGCAGTAAACCTCTGGCCCCCTCCCCTGTCACTCAGCTTCTTCAACCTTGCAAAAAGAGTATTGGCAGGACCCCAAAACCTTAGGAGTAAGCACCATCCTGCTGCCGCAGTGCTCCACACCCAGCCAGCCAGCACGCTGAACGGACAGGACTGTTTGCTGCTCCGTGAGGGAGGCACTGCTGCTGCTCTGAGGCTAAAGTCCTCTGCACCCTTGGCACAGCTTGTCACCATGTCCGTTTGCACAAACTTGTACATGTTAGCACACGTTAGAACTTTCACCACCAACTGTTCTTTCAGAACAATAAAAATCATGTTTTCCTTCCTAATAAAGTCTCCTTCCTCCCACTGGCCCTGCGACAGGGCTGTTTGTACACTGTATGGCAAGGCTTGCCCATGGAGAAGGGACCTGCCCAGGCCTACAGGTTGCTTAATGGGATGATGATGCTAAGAGTTACTACAATCAAAGCAAAGTGACCAGGTTTAGCCATTCACTCATCTGCTGTGGCCTGAAGCTTATTGTTGTGTATCAGGCATTTAGACACGCAAGCAAATTACACACAAGATGTGAATAGCATGCTTCTGACTACTGCCACTGAAGCCAGCACGTCTGATGGGCAGCTCATGTGGTCTTGCAGGTCCCTGAAACCCCTGCTCTCCTTTGCCTTTGCAGCTGTTGTTTGGCAGAGTAAACATTCCAGTCAGTGCCTGTCACCTACCCGTCATTTCTCAGAATGCGTGCACTCTTTTCTGGCAGTGGTACTTAAATAGTCTCAATCTGCATTCCCAATATCCCATAAAAATTATTCATTAGCCATGATAGCAGAGGAGTAGAGCTTCCAAGAAGGAAAAGACTGATGAAATGACCAATGTTCATATTAACTATCCTGGCAATGGAGATGGTGGACACTTGCTTCTGAATGGACAACCATGCTCAGTTACGTCTCTACTGACACTTCCACTGTCACCCCCAAAACAGCTCACAGTCTACAGCCTCCTTGATGAACAGCACAGCTCTCCTAGCTAAGATGGGCATTTCTTCATGAAGTATCCTTTGAAAGGTCCTCTGTTCTCTTCCCCTCTCCTGTTCGCTGTTGCTGATACTGCTACAGCAAGTGGTATCCAATGCAGGGAGTGTCATCGGAGCAGGGATGTGGCTCACCAAACCACAGCCAGACAGAAGAGCAGGTCAAACGCACAGGCAGGAGCCACTGCCAGCAACCAGTGAGCAGCAGCCTTGGATGTGGAGCTGTCTTGACCACAGCAACACATCAGGACTTTACAAAGTCCCCATCAGTCTTGGACAGGCAAGAGAAGGTGGGATGCAAACAGGGCTTGCAGAAGCTGACCTGCCAGATCTGCAGTGTGGGCCCTCCTGGCTATTTTCTCTTTTGTATCCTGTTTGTACAATATGAGAGACTCTGTGTGAATCCGAACTGACTCACCCATGGAAGAAAACCCTATGGGGGAAGGAAACAACTTGATCTGATGACCTACTCTATGTTTGAAGCAGCAAAAGTCTGGTTTAATCCCCCTCCTTTGCCATGACTGACTGCATTCCTTCAACTCCATATGACAGAATCTTGCGTTAATGCCATGAGGGTTACCTCAGAAATCACAGAATCATAGAATTATAGAATCACTAAAGTTGGAAAAGACCTCTAAGATTCTCAACTCCAAATGCAAGAACCTTCTTTATTTCTTAAATAAATACCTGTTTTGTGACAAAGTGCAAGGAATGGAAGTACCCCAGGTCTGCAGGTGGGCTGTTACTGAGGATACCCACTGGATTTTCATCCTATGGGAATAGACTGGGCAGGACCAGCTTAGCTCCTCTGCAGTGGCTCTGACCTCCTGGCAAGTTAGCACTCAAGATATTAAGTAATGCCAATGGGTTTGTTTATTGATAAACTTGTTAAGTTGTGAAATCTGTGTGAAAAGACACAGTTAAAGCTGATTTTACTGACATAGCTCAGTGGTAACAGGAGCCTCATAAAAGAGTAAAATCCCAGTTTCCTCTTCAGCCTAATCAGTGGATCTCAGAGCTGATTTTCATCCAGCTCCTGCTCTTTTTGTCCATCTAAACAATTGCTTTATGGCTGCATAGAGAACTCCAAAGGATATTTTGGTGTTGTCTTTTCCATTCATCTTCAGGATTTTCTGGGTCATGGAGTCCCCTGTCATGCTGCCCTGGCATGTGTCCATGACTTCTAGAGGTGCCTCAGAGGGTGGACAGCAGGGATGTACCTTGAATAACCTGGCTGTGATCCAGGAGAACTGGACAGTCCACCTCAAACCCTGGGAAAAGGCATGGGTGAGAAGCCATGTGCTGACCAAGCCCCACTGGAGTCATCAGCTGGGCGAGCCACAGCTCCGTGAGCCAGTGTTACTGTGCAGAAGTGGCACAGCCATGCACAGTGTGCCAAGGCAGGCACTCTGGCATAACTCCACATCCTTCAGCTTGCCTGCTCCCTCCCTACGCCAGCATAGGAAGTTTTCTCCCCAGCCCTTCCCTGATTGCTCCTTCCTGGACTCTGGCCACTGTTTGCTGCTCCCAGTGCCTCTGGTACAACTATGTGCAGAACTGTGAAATGAGCTGGGTTAAAGACCAACAAGGGCAAATGGGTTTCTGGTTTCTTCTGAAGGGGTGATTTAAACCTCAGTCCTGTTAGCAGCTCATTTTTATGGTTGCTTCAACTCAGGGAGCAGGGGATGACAACCCAAGGGGACAGGGTCGGGGACAGGATGGATGGGAACATCTTCAGTTGGCTTTGCTGCCAAAACTGGCAAAGCAACATCCCTACATTTCAGCCCTGCTAGAAGCTCTCTCTACCCTTCACAGGCTCACATCACTTGTCTGGCAGATCCCACATTGCTTGAAGGATTTACTCCATTTTCCTTTAGGGATTAAATGGTTCACATAGTTAGACAGTTATTCTGTCATGGCATATGTGGGACTATCATTAACATTAAAAGGAATGACACATCCATCCAGCAGAGAATAATCTGCTTAATGGCTAAATAGGAAAGCTGTGTACATTAAATTGCAGTGAGCTTTGTGATGTAGTTTTCCCTATGATAAAATTGAGACCCATTTCAAAACAGGAAATTAATTTTCCCTCTTTTTATTCATTGGGTGCCATAAATACAAACCTGCCCCTTGACAACCTATAGAAGTCTCCACTGTGATGTATTTATAGAACCCAATGTGCCATGGATGCCTTAATGTAAAATCAGCTTCTGATTTATTGGACTGATGGCTTTTGAAGTGACAGATAGCCTGGGACAACATTTGTCTCAGCTCACACACCCTGTGCCAACCCATGAACAACTTTTACAGGCTGAACTTAAGCGTTTGAAGTTTTCTCTTCTGGAAAGCAGGAGACAAGGCGATTTGAAAGAAGGCTGAATAAAATTCAGGTGGACAATAGGTACTTGATTTGTAGAGGTGTAAGTTACCACCAAGTATTTAGTTGCTCTCAAGAAGGGAGTAAAATCTGATTAATTTCAACAGAAAATTCAGACCAACTGTACTTAAGCCCATGCTATTTTTTCAATAACTAAAATTCTGGCTACAGATTTGCATAAACAAGGATAAAAATTCTTTGTTATGTGTTTTAATGTGTGAAGTGGAAGTAGAGCTAGAAAAAATGGGAACTAGGGAAGAGTCACTGAGGAACCAACAGCAGCAAGAATTGGGACTACCACTTGAACTACTGCCTTCTCTGTTACACATTCAGCTCTTCAGTAGACGTAAAGCAGTTGCTGATATGCATAGAGTGCATTTACTACTGTGCTGCCCACGTAGATTCTGAAGAGTGTGAGCAATAGGCAGCCCCTGTGTGCACAGCAGCAGCAACATGAGCAGGAGATAGCAGCTGGGTGGCATGCACACTTCTGGAGGAGGTCTAGCTCAAGTGGGACTTCATTCTGCATTTGCCCACTCATTCCTTTCCATCCCTGCTCTCTCAGTTGTGTCAGTGAGACTATTTGTCAGGACACAAATGAAGAGATTGAAGACTTGATTTGTGTTAAAAACAACTTCTATACAGATGAAGTTATTTCCAACCCAGGCTGGTTCACCTTTTGGCCCCACACCAGGAGCTGATGGAGTAACAAGTGGGGATTCTTAAGGGGTGAGAAATAGCAAGAAAAGAAGCTACAGCTGAAAGCAGCATAAGTCAAATGGCTGCCTAAGATCTTGGTGTGTCACTTCTCGTGTACGTGCTTCACAGCTGTTTGGCTATGGACCACGGTGTTCATCCCAGTCCTCAAGTGCTGGTTGAAGATACACCTAAACGACGAGTGTTCAAGTACTTGAATGCACAGCTGTTTTAATTAATGAATATTAAAATATTATCAAAAGTGGAAGAACAGAACTGAAGCTCCTTTCACTTTTCTCAAGGTCACAAAAGTACCTGGAGAAATCAGGACAAAGTGTGTTTCCTTCCCTGCAAACTCCCACATCACCCTCCCCTTCATTCCCACTGGATAAGCACTTCTGCTGCTGGCCACTGTGCAGCTCTCAGTTGCTAAAAACCAGTTTGATCAGGCCAGATGTATGGGACCTACACCTGGGTTAGAATGACTCCCTCAGCTCCAGCATCATCCCTGAAGACAGGGGTAAGGTCTGAGGTGGAGTGGACCCCTCTCCCAGCCCCATGCACAAACCTGGGGAGAGGGCTCAGGCTTCTTCCCGGCTAAGCTCTGGTTAACTGGAAATGTACCGTGCTTGTACTAAAATACAAAGCACCATGCTCAGTACAGGCAAACCAGAAGCCAAAAGAATATCATCCTTGATATTCTCTTTAAACAACAGTTTCCAGTATAAGTCATGTATGCTACAGCTGTATGTGCTACAGTCTGGTAATTAACAGCTGCTTGTTTGTCTCTGGGGTGGATAATAAATGCATTGTGACCTGTCTTCTCCTCTTCCTCTCCCCCTCCCAAATAAGTAGGATCTGTGAGTGCCTTTCAGGGCTGCCATTGGCTCTGAACATGAGCTGGCCTTGGCAGAAGATATGTTGAGAGGTGATAAGCAACCACCACAAGCGAGTACCTTAGTCCTCTCTCTGGCCCCTTGCCTCCATCTGTCTTTGCAGCCTCTGACACTCCATGGGGAAAGAAGCTGCAGCATAACTTCTTCCCTCTTTCCCCCATCCTCACTGCTCCTGGGGGAGCAAGGAGGGAAGCTGGAGCCAGGGTGGTCCCATCCAGCCTCATGGCAGCTGTGGCAGCTGCAGCACTTCACCCTACAGTGGCAAAGCTGCTGGAAGCTGCAGTGTAAAACCAGGGGAACGGAGAAATTGGTGCCTTGCAACATTTTGTATCAGTATACAAGCTGTGTCTTAGTTGTTTCCCTGCAAATACAATCTCAAAAAGCTACCACTTCCATCATCACTTTTGAAGTAAAAGAGACTTTTCTGCTTGGCATCAGGATGAGAAAACTCTGCTACAAAGCAGATGCTCTTTAGCATTTCAGACTTTGAAGTGGTTGTTCTTAACACGAGCAACAGGCAGCATTCATAAAAAGCCTTAGCACTGGAGCAGGGTCAAGCTGAGAAATTTAATATTCTGCTGCTCTAAGAGTACTAACCTGGCACAAATTCATCCTGGCTTCTGCAACTTCCCAGTATGATTTGAAGAGATGAAGAGGGAAAATCTAATGAAAAAGGAATGGAGTTTGGGCTAGTAGATGCACGGGATACAGAGGAGCTTCACAGATACTGCTCCTTGTTCCCAGAGGAGAAGGAGCTCAGATGGCTTTGGCCAGTTTGCAATTGCAAGGGATCATATTTTATTTTTCACTTGTGACCAAGTCAGCTGCTGTATTAAAAAATGACCATGGTCAAAATCAGTGGTGGACACGGCTACGATATGGGAGTAAAAACCATGCTGTAGTACATCTGCTCCCCTGGCACACAGCCCAGCATGTTAACCAGGAGTGTTGGGGAAGAGGAGGAGAGAGAAGAAAGAGCTACAGCCTCTGGAGTCTTCCCTGTTCTGGCAGCGAGTCTCTCTAGGGCAAAATCTTCCCATTTTGGGTATGCTTGTGCATCCCTGTGCAAGACACTCTTAAGACATATGATTAGATGTTTTCCTGAATAGGAGCAATCTCAAGTGTAGATTCACAAGCTTTTGTCCTGATCTCTGACTGGGACCCATGAAAGGACAGGGCATAAGAAGCTTGAGGGAGTGTGCAGGGGGATGCAATTACCAGGCTTGCCAGCCTGGGCAGGCATACAGGGAGGCAGCCAAGTGGGACTGGGAGCTTCCCTGAGGATGCCCTGGGGTTGGCAGCCAGAGCAGCAGGGCCCTATTATTCTTCAGAGTAACAGCCTGTGTTTGCTGCAGGGAAGCAGATCCCACTGTGCTGCCTCACCCCACTCGCCCTACCCAGCTGCTGGAGATTGCAGCAAAGGGAGTCCCAAAGGCAATGATTTGGGGTCAGAAACCTCCTGACCCCCACCTGCCTCTTGCTAGAGCTCTGCAAGCTCTCACACATACTGCCAGTCCCCAGGGGAATGATAATTGTAGGATGGGGTCTTGCAGTTTAAGTGCTTGGGGAACTATTTCTTTGTCTGGATTTCTCTGCTGCCACCACTGAGGGGTACTGATCTCTGCCTGGGAGCCCTGTGTGCAGTCACTGTGTCAATATTTAATCATGGTAATTAGTAACAGGCTGGGTGGCTCAGGAATTCACAGCTCAGCATTTACCTCATTCACCTCACCCATCTCTTGGGCACGTAAGGGATGTGTCTATGGCAGAGAAGCAGAGGCTTGTGGAAGTGCAGCTGCCTCATTTTTTTGGTAAACATTTTATTTATAGGCTTTTACAAATCCTTTTGCTCTGGTGGCACATGATGCTGTGAAACTAGGAAAAGAGGAATTCATTCCAGGTCAAAAGAAGTTCCTTTTGTATCTAACCCATGGGCAGCTGCCCTTCGCTACCAGTGTTTTAAGGCTTTTAAAAATCACAGACTGGTGGCAGAGCAGCAAGCTGCCTCTTTCCCCTGAAAACTGGGTTAAAACAAGACCCTTCATGCCTCACAAAGTTCTATTCCTGCACTATAGCAGAGCAGAACATATATCCAGTTACATCAATCAATGCCCTGCACCTCTCCCAAAGGCATCAGCTACCAGGAGTGGGTCCTCTCTGTTACAAGGCATGAGGCTCAGCCAGCAGAGTGGGGCTAACTGCTTCTGAAATCTTTAGGAATTTCTGTTCAGGAGTTACAAATTAAGCTCTCCTTGGAGACATCATAAATCAGATCCAAGGCTGTCTGCTTTGAAGAGGCTTTCCAACACAGCAGAAAGACTCTCGCTTGTGGTGTACGTGAGCCATGGCTCCACGGTACACCCATTCTTCATCTGTGAAAGTTCAAGTTTATAGCTGTAGGAAAAAGAATTAATAGGTGTAGTAAAATCAAAGCTAAATGCGAAGAGTTGCAAGGGGAATGGGCAATAAAATGGCAGATAAAACTTAACATTGATAAATGTTTCTGGGGCTCTTTTTCTTGTAAAAGAGAAAATGCAGAGAAGAGATTCTAAAGGTCTGTGAACTCATGAGTGATGTGAACATGGAGAACAGGAAAAAGGTTTTAACTTTCTCCTCCAGTACAGGAGGTAGTGGCCACTATATAAAACTAGCAAAAGGCAGGTTCAATTAAGTTCTTCGCCAAAATGTACTCAAGTGCTGGAATATGTTACTTAACACAGGATGTGAATACCCAAAATTTCACTCAACTAGGCATCTTTGTGGAAGAACAGATATCTGGGAGGAGACCAGAAATGTCATAGTGACCTTCCTCCACTTTTTTCTTTAGCCTATTTTCTTTTTAGTAGTAGAGGAGAAGTGGCATGTAGCCATCAGAATGGGAGTTGCATTGAGTCCTGAACTGGAGAGACCTGTCAGACTGGGAAACAAAATTCACAGTTCATATGAGAAAACATACATCTCCATCATGTGTTGAAACTTCTGTTGTCAGCACTTACTGCACAACAGAAGACAAGTTACTGGGTCAGCGTGTCCTCCTCATCCATCCTTACCTTCTCATATCTTCCATCAGGGCACTGATCACACCACATCAGGTGTCTGGGATATATGACTGATAGGAGATGTTGGTTTGAGTTGGCCGCACCATTCACCAGTCTCAGCACTCTGCAAAAATATGAATCAGTGGGCCAAGTGCTGATAGCAGTGCTCCAAGACGTGGGATAAGCTGTGCTCCTGCTTTTTTTAGGGTGCAAATACTGCAAAATGTTGTAAATACAGAGTGACAAGCCTCTCTCCTGCTCCTGGCCTGTGAGACCACAAACTGGGAGAAGGTCTATGACACTGTGGTGTAGCAAAGGGGGCAGCAAGGCAGGGACTATCCATCAGGGCCTGGTGTGAAGGGACCCAGCTACTTGGCTCTGTCTCCTTATGCAGCTGTATTGGGCTGTCATCTCTGTGATGCCTGGTGAGATCCATCTACCGCCATATCAGCTGCCCACTGCCTCACACAATGCAGGAGATACTCAAGATGCCATTATCACCTTTCTCTGATGCCTGTGTGCACATGCCAGTGTGTATGCATTAACTACAGTCATATGAACACCTATACATGTATTTTTATAGAGATACAAACAGGGATTTTGTGTCTGCTGTTTTCCAAGCAGATGAGGATTTGGAAAGGGCCTTTCCTTCCCAGAGGAGGCAATTAGGTAGTCTATTTTAATAAGGGCAGTATCCTGTTCTGCCAGTGATCAGTGAGGATGACTGCCACAACAGCCAAGCGGTGCAGCCAGCGAGCATTTGGCTTAATTACTTCTTGACAGGACCAGGTCTCTGTGGAACATTCATAAATAATTTTGCTAGGGGCACAGGAGCTGGCTCATTGCTGCAGACCCACAACAAGACAGACAACAAAACCCCAACCAAATCCTGAATCTTGTCTATTATTGATGTGAGGCTTCCTACTAAACCAAGTTCAAAACAGAGCTTCTTGTTCATGCTGCAGGGGAGAGGGTATGGCATTAACATTCCTGGGGACTCATGAGTGACAAGGAGGGGGGGAATATCTGGAGTCCCGATGAGCATGGATGGCAGGAGGTGAGTGAATAGGGAGCTTCACTCAGAGAGTGACAGCTGCGAGGCTCGATGTCCCCTCTGCTCCTGACAGCAGTGCCTCCTGGAGCTTTTGTTTCTCTGCAGCCAGGATGACAGCCTTGTGCGACTGTTCACCAGAGTGCGCCTTCCTTCCAGGCATGGATGCTGTGCACATGGGATCGAGCATTGTCAGTGCCTGACAAACAATAAGGCATCAAGGAAAAACAATAAGGTGGCTTTCTTCAAACACAGACTTTCTCATTTCCAAGCAATCTAACTTTCAATGAGAGCATCTTACCTGACTGGACCACTCCAAATAGTCAGGAAATATGCTCAGTGCTGGCGATGATTGGAAAAAAAATCTGCCTTCTCAATGCAAATGAATATTGGTAACAAGAAAGCAATATGCTCAGAGCTTTCCAGGTTCTGTTTTCTCGTTCCCCATCCTGCCACCCTTGTGTGCATCAGTCATCCTTCCTGTGCTCTGACCCTGCACTGGTGCTGTCACCACACTGTGCTGTGACCTCCCTGAATTCAGCGCTGCATCCCCCGACCCAGGTCTGTGTCAGTGAGACAGGGAGGGGCTGTGCTCAGCCGAGACGTGCCACAGTGCTGTGGAGACTGTGAGTGAGACTGGCACTCCCCTGCAGCACCGAGTGTTTGCTTTGCTGGCTGGTTTCACTTCTGAACCATGCTCTGGCACAGCAGAAAAACACTCATGGAGGACTCCAGGTGTGTATCTGAGTTTGATATTGTATGGTCTTCACCACCTCGTGGACCTCTTTAAGGCTGTGAGTGCTAGATTAACTACTTTGTTTTGTCTGGAGCAAAGAGAGAGAACTCCAGGATGGGCTGGAATGCAGGAGAGTGGTTTGGGAACTGGCTGCAACTCTGATGAGGGCTTCCCTCTGAACCCCTGACATTTGCATTCCCATGTTCTTTCCCTGCTTTCCACACAGTTCTCTAAAACCAACCTCCTGCTGCCTGTTCCCACCCCTGCCTCTGATCTGGAGGGAACTGCTCGAGCCATTTTACTTCTGTAGCTCTTGGTGTTTCTGGCCACCAGAAGCTCCGCAGAAAGACCTAAGGGTGACAGTTTCCAAATTAACATGCATGGATGATAACACACTGTGGTGAAAGTATGCAGGAGACACTCGAGTCACTCAGGTAAGTGTTATCCATAAGACACTGGGAGCACCACAGATCTGCTGGAGACCTCTATTTGGCATCTAACAGCACATCAAAACAAAACCACTTGATATATTTCAGTATTCAAAGGAAAACAATGACCCAGGAGGGTAGGAGTGTCTAAATAACACTACCAATAGGAAAAGACTGTACACATGGGCAGCGCTCAGTAAGACCAGAAAGGAAAACAGAAGATTTAGAATGAGGACTGCAGCCCTTAAATATGCTGTTGCTGGTGTGCAGGGAATAGTCTTTCCACAACAGGCAGGACAAGGAAAAGTGAACTTAAACTTCAGCAAGGGAGACTTAGACCAGAAAATTAAGTTTCCTAACTCTAGGCATTGTGAGACACTGGGGGAGATTGCCTGAGTGTTTATTGAGTCTCTGTTGCTAAAGGTTTCTAAGAGCAGACTAGAAAAACTCTTGTCAAAAAACTGGCTTACATCTAATTGATTCTATCTTGGAGCAGAAGGATAGTCTAGGTGGAAAGTAAAGGCCTGAGGCAGTCCTATTTCCTGAGGCACTTTTAGATATGCTAACGATCTAAAGAGTTCCTAAGAGCTAGGTATTTGTTTTTAATACCTAGCATAGCTGGTATGTTTGGCATGGTCGTAATCATGGTCTGACTAAAAAGAGAATTTTCCCTTTCAGTCCACTAGCAATGTTCCAAGCAAATTATCTGTATTAAAAATGCTCTTCGTGGAACATATTTTAAAAGCAGCATATTCTTCAGCTTGCCAGCCAGCCAGCTTCTGAATATGGAGCACATGAAATCTCTGGGTCACACATTTATGAAACCTGTGTCCCCGTGAGCTTCTTAAGTTACCACGGATGTGTGATTTATGACAAGAAGCAGCCTTGACTGGATTTGACCAGGGTTAGAAGTGCTTACACATGCAGGTAAAGTGTCAGGTCAGAGGGCTTGGGAATCCCCATCACAGGCTGGAGCAAGCACCAGGGACACTCCATTCTGGAGACTTTCAGTTACCGTCCAATACTGTCCAATACTTTCCAGTAGAGCATGAGCTAGCTTGGCTTGGCTTACCAAAATCACACAGGTTCAGATGAGGCAACATAGCAACATCCACTGCTAACCTGGCACTCACAGAAAAATGCAGAACAAAAGGATATAAGAACAAAGAGAAATGAGTACACATGGGGCACTGCAAAGCCAGCCACCTGCTTGTGCTGCCAGCCCTCTCCCTTCATGTGTGGACCCTGCAGGAATGCGAGGCAGAGAAGCACAACTGTAGGGGAAATTATCTCCCATGCTAGTGATGCAGAATGAAGAAAGCTCTATCTCCAAACCCTGGTGGGGAGTAGGATGGTGCTAAGCTCTGCCTTAAGTATTCTTTTGTTGGGAAAGTCCTGGCAGGATGGATCAGGGATTCTGTGGCAACCCAATTTAAATATGAAAACATACAGAGTACGTATGAAAATTAATGCACAACTCAGGGCCCTCTGTGCTGGGCTGGGGCTCACTTCTGACAATTAACTTTGAAAATGAGCTGATTGTACCAAGAAAGTGAGGCAAAATTTTTCTGACAGCCATTTCAGGCCAATTTCCGTTATTTGACACTATTTCAACATATTCCATTTTTCATCTGCTACTATTGTGGTTTTCCCCAAAACAGTGCACAACCTTAAATTCCCCAGGCTTTGGGGATTTTGGAAGAATATAGATAAACTCATTAGCAGGAGCAAAATGATCACTGAATGAATTAATTTGCATAGACATTTAAATGGCAACTTGCAGACATTTCTTTCACTAAAAGGAATAGAACAGTTTCCTTTTGAAGTTACTGCCTGAAACTGTCTTGTGCTTTGGACAACAATTTGCTGACAGTTCGCATTGAGTTTTCTTCATGTGATGATGGTTAGTTTGAAAATAACTGAGGTAAAATGCCTTCACCAAATGCCTTGTTCCCAGTCACACTAGCTCCTGAGCTTGTCTCTTGCTGAAAGCTTTCACTTCTTGGTCTCAGTTTTGACATCCCATTTTTTCAGCAAGGTATGGAGACTTTGGCAGTTGTCAGCTGAGCGCAGAAGTAAGGTAAGTATAAGCCTTTGGTAAAGGGAAGGAGACAGATGCATTAGCTACCTGCCAGAATGGAAATGTACCAGGGGTGTGTCTGTCTGACCCAGCTCAGCACCAGGTTGTTTTGTGCCACAGACATACAATGTCTGCCTTGGCACTCAAGGCTGGCACACAGGGAGTTATTGTGCGGAGGATGGAAATAATGGAAGAGGTGACAGCAGTTTTAGATGCTTTCGTCTTCTGGGAGTCCTGGCTGCTACAGCAGATGAGCCCTTCTGTCTTGAAGACGGCATGCTGAGATGAGTCTCTGTGAGCTACTCCAGGTTCACTGGTGCTCCCGCAGGGTGGTACCCACCATACAGATTCACCTGTCACTGACAGCAATCCAGTCCAGCATCTGGATTGAGCTTTGAGGAATCCCTTGGACAACATGCTCTAATGCCCTCATTAATAAAATTACAGTTCCTGAATAGGTGCCTGTGATATTTCCAGTGGATAAGACATATACTCATCCCCACTGAATACAAGTACACTGAGTAATTACACCCTGATAGGTGTGCATTGGTTATCCTGTCAATGAGATACACCACAGTGAAGCAGCAAAGGCACAGCATCCTTGGCACTGAGACGTGCACCATGGATAGTTGTGGGCTGGTGAGCAGTCACAGACTGCTCAGCCTACAGGGGAAAGCAGCAAATCTGCAGGTTACACCTCGTGCAATAATCACAATCCTTGTACAGCCATTTCTGGGTCCCACACAACACATAGACAAACAGCTAAGCAAGCAGTTGGTTCTCCATATGAAAATAAAGAAATTCAAGGAAAAATAAAAATACAGCAACAGCATTCATAAAGCTCCACATGCTCAAGGGCACTGGGATCAGGCAGCTCTGCTGAAGCAAGAGGCCTTTCATGCCACTTCGTGTGTGCGTGCGAACTGCACCCTCGTGAATTGCTAACTTGTCCTTTAGGAGTGAGTTAGATAAATGAGATTCCAATATCAGAGCTAATGCTCCTTTGAAGTGTCACTTTGCCTTTGTGCACTTCTGTCTCTGCATTATCAAAATGTCTTCCACAAAGCTTTATTATCACTGATGACGTAGAACTAAGAGGCAAAATTTTCTATTCAAGGATTGAGTAGTTAAAAAAAACAATACTTCCCTGGATACTGGAAAATCAAATAGAAGACTCCAGGGCAGAAGGGCTAATTAAAAAAAAAAAGCCTGCTTTACTATGAAAACCCTTGAGGGGAGATAAAAGCTGAAGGGAGGTGCATGCTTGAATAATAAAGCCTTAATGAGTTTGGGTCCGTGTCTAATACAAAGCATTGATTTTGGCTGCTTGATGAAGTTAGCTATTTAATTAGAAAAATTTAATTTAAATGGACACTGCCCACTAAGATCACTCTGTTGGAGAAATCTCTATTGCTGTCATAAGTAACTACTATTTTTTTTAAAAAAATAGAAGAGACAAGAGCGAAAAAAATCCTTTGGACAATCACTTTATTTCATACAGCTAGCAGAATTAGTTGTATGTCTTAGCTTCTCTCTTTGCTATGTCCACTCCTTGTGTGCTTTGTTTGGTCTCTCAGTAGCTCATCGGGAGTAGAAGGTGGCTGGAGAAATATAATTTAAAAGATAACAGGAAGACGTGACTGTAAAATCAGCAAAATATAGAAGCTGGCTATATAGAAGCCAGGGACAGGAGGTATTTCCATGATATTTACACTTGACTTGAAACTGGGCTGTTTCCAGTTTGAGAGTGCCCACTTAAGTAGGCGTGAATTAGACACATCATTCTCAGGGCAAATGTTTTGCTTTATTTAGAAAGGACAGGCCAGGAGTTCGACTGGGCCACTGACACTCCCCAAGATATTAAGAGTAGTGCTCGGCTAGTCTTAATATCTTGAGGTGTTATCTGAGCTTGAGGTTTGAGCTTCCTTTGTAGAAAATGGGAAGAGCATGAGTCATCTCACCCCAATGCAGACATTTCAAAGAGGGCTGGTGACTCATGCCTACAAGTACCTATTTCACTGATGATAAAGACCCGCTCAGATGGAGACATCTGATGTCAGATGAGATGACTCCCACCTTGTGTGGGGAGGCTACTGATGCAAAACCTGAAGTTAGACAAAGAACAACAGACACAGACTGCTCAGCACCTGTATGATGTGTTACCCTGAGGACTTGGTGAGAAATCTTGTGGCTGATTGCTTTCTTGCATTGATGTACACCAGCTAGAGAAGAAAGTCACCATTCACTCAGGTCTCTCCTGCTATGCTTCTACCTTACGGGAATGACCACCTGGATCAGTTTAGCAGAGGCAAGGTTGTGGGTTAAACCCTGTGGCCCAGATTATGCAATTGTTCAGACCGGTGGCTGTAGCGGTTAATTTTAGTCTGAGCATCTGTGAAAACCATGCCAGCAGCCACAGGAGTACATGGTGTAGGAATAAAAATGTCAGCAAGGCAGCAGGTTTTCAGAATTAGGACAGAACCAAGTAGTTGTTCCCTTTTTCAAACCCCCTGTCTTCAGTCATCAGGCCTTGTCCTCCTCAGACTGTGACAAATGGTGACAGTGGCCACTGGTTCATCCACAGCAGATGAGATCCAGCTGCAAGGGTCACTGAAGAGATCATCCAGAAACTCCTGTTTGTTGGTGACTGTGACACCATCACATGCCTAGGAGGCAATCTCTGTAGCATCACCCAGGAGCTCAGCCTAATCATAAGTATTGACAAAGACAGTTTTCCCCCAGGGTCACAATCTCCCTGAGGTTAAATAGGGGTTGTCAAGTTTATCAGTTGTGGCACTATCCCCTCAAATCAGCGGTAAATGCTGCATTCCAGAAGCAAACCTGTGATTTAGTCATCTACAAAGTTGTCTTTGGAAGGGGTGAAAGATTCAGGGCTCAGCCAGAATGACTGCATGTCTGATGCATGTTATTTCTGCTCTCCTCCCTGGATGGTTATTTTGGGCTCTGTAGAGTTGCCCAAGTCAGCTTTCCCAAATGCTGGGTTCGGGGTATGTGTTGCACGGACATGTCATTGGCACTGAGACTCTGTCTCAGGCATCTAAAATTCGTGTGCCCATCCTGTAGCTCTGCACATTCCTTCAAGATTGGTGTGTTTTCACGTGACTGCACAAAGGGTTGATGCATGTTGGCTAAAATTAGCTACAACACCTCTAGGAAATGGGCAGTATAACAACATCCATTAATCCATTAATAATACTTGTAATACTTCTCTAGTTTCTGAGAAAAAACCTGTTTCACCATTCAATCGTCACAGGGAAATTCTGCTGGTAGGGCTCACCAGCATTACAGAGCAGACCCTGGTGTTAAAGTTCGCTGCAAGTATTGTCTCACACAAACGCATTGCACTGTCAGCAGCAGAGCAAATAGATACTGAATTCCTACGGATGTTTGTCCTATTTCCCCTCGTTTGCTTCCAGCTATGCCCTCCACAGCATTCCCAGCTTCTGCCCAGCCCAGCTGATAAAGTAACAAGGTCTGTGATGCTGTCCCTTCTGAATCCATGCACTGAAGGAAAGTAGGATTACAGATAGCTGATCTCTAAATTGCTGTTTATCCATATAGTTTGTAATTTCACCACTTGTGGAAGAAGGGTAGGACAAAAGGAGGGTCAACACATGCAATTTTGCACTACTGCAGAATCTGATATGGTACGAAACAACACTGCAGACAAAAAGGCTTTGCTTCAGAGACCAGAGGAGGAAAGGAATTGTGTGCCACATTGTCTTTTTTGATATCAATGACAAGTGTTTTGAAACCCTCTCATTTAAAACTACTTTGGCATATTTGTTTTCTCTCTCTCAGGCTTGTTGGTGATGTTCAGTGTTGAAAATAATTCTCAGTTTGCTTCGTCCCTGGTAACTACTGAGTTCCACATGTATGCCAGCAATTGCACCTACTATGGGCAAAAGGGTTTAGAGATCCAGCTTGCCAAGTCCTACATTGTTCTAGTTCAGGGGCTACACATTTTTATGAGCACTCAGAGATTATTTAGATTGTTCTTCTTGACTGTGCAAATTCCCAAATAGAAATATTACTACCTATATCCATCAAGTCTCTCATTCATTCAAATCCTGCCCTCTAACAAAAAAAACCATATAATGACTCCTAAGGGAGGAGTTGCTTCTGAGTCACTGACAGAACAGCCTGTTCCCTGGTCTCATGGGTTCCCCAGCATATCTGGCCTTTATTACCCCCTCCTTCTGGTTTATGAATCCTCTCTTGGATTACAGTCAGCTGCCAGTGTCCTGCAAGGTGGCAAGAAATGAACAGGAACATCTGGGTATTTCTCTTAGAGCTGCCAATCATTGTCACTGCTGAGTAAATGACCTGGTGCTCATTCACACTGCCAAGTAGCATTGAACATGAGTTTGGGGCATCTTTCAGCAAAGAAATCTAAATTTATGGATCTGTCCTTATTTTTGTTTTTTGGAAGCTATTGGTCTGAAATGATTAGGCATTGGAGTGTGCATGTTGTAATATGGCAAGATAGCTAGCCATTCAATGACCTAGCTAATGAGGAAAGATGATCTCAGTCTGTTTATGAAAAGCAAAATGCTTCCAGCAGTGTCCAGATGGCAAAACAACTTGGTGTGTGTAGCATTTCACTTCCACATGACTGGGTGAAATCCTGTGTGAGAAACAACGATGCTGAGCCTTAGTCCTGGAAATCCTCACACGTGCTACGCTCTCACCATATAGGCAGTGCCTTTTGAATCAAGAACAGAACTTTGGCCTCACCTTTAAATGCAGTAGCCAGGCTTGTGATTGCCTACAAAGGCAAGTTTCATCCAAAAGCTTCTTGCTGCTGGAATATGAGGACCATGGTGGGCCACTGCTGCTGTGGTGTGAAGACTTGCCATTCTGTTGTGACAGTGATGAGTGTCTCTAATGAACATCAGAGTCGCTCCCCTCCTTAAATGAAGGCAAGAGCAGGCCTGACTAGACATGTTAGCATCACTGCTCACTTTCTGGCCAGCAGGGCATTAACTCATCGTGACATGGGGAACAGCGAGATTGGGTTTGTAGCTTCTGCTTGTTTGTTTTATTGTTTAAGTTAAGAGAACTGTAATGAGATAAAGTACCCTCTAGAAAATCCTAATTGGATTTGAATAGCTTAATTAATGGAGACAGTCACCTACATAACCCCTTTTTTTCCCCCTCCAAGTAAAGGGGGTCTGCAGTCTGCAAGAAGTAAAAATCAGCACAGTTTATGATACAGAACTCAGGTATTGGTTAACAACATTATTAATGGTTGATGAGGAACTGGAAAGAATTCTTCTGTTCAGGTAAGTTATATGTACATTCAGATGTCATGAGCTGTGCAGCAAAATATTCACCACCAAGAACAGGGGAACTTTATAGTTTGGGATTTTTTTCTTTTCAAAAAAATACAACCCAGTTATAAATGAGAGTTAAAATATGACAAAATGATGAACAACCAGCAGACATCTACTTCATGGTTGAGGGCTGGTTGAAGGTCTTCATCTGAAATGAAAACATCTCCCATTTAACCTAAAGAAATTTTCTTGTGATTACTGTTAATATTGATTAAGCTGATGAACTTGCAGTTGTAGCATTCTTGGCCACAATTTAACAACAGTGAAAGGAGAACGTTTGTTTCACATTCCTGCTGCCTGTTGGAGCAGGAAAAAGATATAATCCAGGTATGGGAGTAGAGGTATGGCTGTTCTCTAAACTGTCACCTCCTATAGTCTTCAGGAATCACCTGAAGCAGGTAATGCTTAGCTGATAATAAATTTGATAAATGTCTTTCTCAGAGTATATGGGGGATTTACAGAGCAGGAGCAGAATTTTCCCTCTGTTAGACTCCACAGGAAAGAGTTATCAGCTAAGAAAGAGCATTGCTTTAGGCATTTGAGAGGGAGGGGAGAATGATGATGGGATGGGACACACAAAAGACCACTGGCTTGGGAGGGACTTCAGAGATGCTGGGAGAAATAGGTTAAGATACACATTAATGGAAGCTATAGACTGTTCAAAATTTCCTTTCAGCCTGCCTAAAGTGTGCCCTGCCAGACTGGAACTGTGATGGACCAAGGGACAGAGTTAAGGTTGTAGCACTGGCAATTCTAGTGTTCAGTCATGATACTCCATACCATTTTCTCAATGTTAGGTGGGATGTTTCTATGAAACACAGCTCTTCTGTTAGGTTTCCACAGAGTTTCCCTTTAAAGCAGAACCACACTCTTAGCACAACTTCAACGTACCCAGGACTTTACCTTCTGAAGTTCCTGCTGGCACTAAGGAAGCTTCAAGCTGTAGAGTCAACTGGAACGTTCCTGTCTCCTGAGGTATCTCTGTCTATGTCCATGATGAGGGATCGCTTCGTGGAGACTCTTGTTTTAGCACTTACATACTGCTGAGAGACCAGCTATATCACCATGTGATGAAATCAGGCATGATCTTAATTGTCTTGCAGGGTTCAGATTTTTTAAGTGCTCAGTGCTTATACCCTCTGCGGAGGTCTCTTTGGAAATCAGGTTTACTGTGAAGATCAGTATCAGGTCTCCTTTCAAATGCAAAGTACAAAAACAAGCTACTGTGCAGCAGTGCAACGGGACATCTCTTCCCATTGTTTTCCCTTTGATTAAGAGACAAAGGAGTCCACGGCTGAACTTCTGCCACTTGCCAGATGTCCTTTTGGCTATCCTGCTAAACTGCACGAACACCATGATTTGATTTGCTTCCTTTTTTTTTTTTTCAGTCATAGTGGCCTAATAGTGAGAGGAAATATTTGAACCCTGTTGTTCAGCAGATTTCTGGACATTCTAACAAACGCTTTCTGAAAAGTCATACTGATCTGGTGGTGTGTGGTCTTAATGTCACTCTAATATTTCAGATTTCTGCAAGTCTGTTGAAACTGCATCCTTCTGCAAACAAGCTCAGAATCCCTTTAACCGATGTTACAGCTTTTTGAGCCAACAGGCACAGCTTCTAACATACATGAAACCTAAGCTTGGCTCCTACTTCTCCTTTTTCTTTTCTTTTTTTCAAATCTCCTTATTCATTTTCACCACCACATTTAGTGCATTGGTCCTGAATATCCTTAACAGAGTAAATATGTTAAAGCCCCTGTGCTCATGAAGCGTCCTGTCACAAAGGGGTTTTCCTTGGAACATAACTGACACCTTCAAATTTGTCTTCTTTACACAACTAAATCTATTCTAATGAGGTCCTTTGTGCCAAGAGCATTTTCTGTTCTCCAGTGTTAATCCCCTTGCAGGTCTCTTCAGGCCTTCGGACCAATCAGGCCCATCATTGTTGGTAATCAGTCACAGCTCCCCTGAACAAACATTGGCCCTGATGGCACTCGCTCTACAAACCAATGCCAGGCTAATGAGGCAGCATGAGCAGGGCTTTTTTCTTTGATTGAACTTTGGGAATGTGAATTCCCTTCTCACCCTCCTTAAGCAATTTGGTTTGTGACAGATATGGCAGAGAAACTCTGGACCAGAGGTACAGCTCTCTTTAAAACACTGCTTTTACTTTTTCATTTGCTCACAAGAATGCCCAGGTCTTGTGCTGCAAAGTGTAGTTATAAAAATGGACAATCCATGCAGGGACAAGAAACCCAATTGCGCTGTACACAGAAAAGGGATTTAAAACATAAGTGGAGCATGAAGGGGCCAACTGTCTGACCAGGGATTATACAGAGAGTTCCCAGCAGATGTTGATTTCCCAGAGTTAACAGAAAACCTTGGGAAGCAGAAGATAATGTAGTTAGGCCTTGAAGCCCTGTTGTCTCAGAGGGTTGAAAAAGTTAAAATTAGAGCTTTTCCCACAACTTCACTCCAGATATCTAACTCAGTAGGAACAGAGTCCAGTTTTTACTTAGTGCAGGGCCTTATGTTATGTCTGGTCAACGAATTTATACAATTTATTTTGCAAACCTACAGTCACAGAGATTAACAAAACCCAGAGGTGACAAAAGTATGTAAATTAAACTCTTCCTCAGGAGCCACTAACTCTTCTTCTTCTCAAATGAAAAGCATAAAAGTATATACTTGACTATGTTTATGTAAAAGAAAAGGTGCTATGTCTGCAAAATGTCCATTTACATAACAGCCAACACTTTTTCTGAGAACTCATATTGGGAAACTATTAAAATGAATCACAAAGTAAATTAATAATTTACAGATCTCATTTGCATGAATCCACTTCATAAAATATGTGTATGTGTGAAATGGAAGTCAAGTGATCATAAAACAAAGCAAAAAGACATGAGCTCACTGTGGAAGGAAAGCTATTTTTAGTCAAATTTTAAAGAAATGCATTCTATTCAAGGCTTCATATCATGCTCTATTAAATTATAAGAGTGAAAACAGGTTGTGATTTAAGAAGAGATAGCACAGCAAGATGCAACGTGTCAGAAATATAATTGTGTACTGTGTGCTGATGTTCTGCTTGTCTTCAATTTGTTGGTGCTGACCAAACAGGGAAGATGATCATAGCCAGGAGAATCTTAACCCTCAAGAGCCCAATCCCACAGCTCTTACATATAGCAGCAGTATTTCCCCCCTTATGTAATCAATAGGGCAAATATTTAAGAATTCACAGGAAATAAATCCCCCAAAGTAAAATTTGAGTCACTGGGGCTGGAGGAGACAGCTATCTCTGAAAATTAGGCCATAAAGACCAAACTCACAAATAATATAGGCATGGATAGAGTACCTCTCAATGGCAAAGGAAGCCTGGGTGTCATACAACTAAATATACATTACAAATCTGGCTCCAAGTGCTGGTAACACCCATCCCTGTCTTACCATGTTCCAGCAGAATTGGTGAACCCGGTTACCTCCAAGGAGCTTGACTTGTCCCCAGGACACTCATAACTTCTCTTGTGGCACAGCGGCCTCTTTCAGTCTCAGTCCCACACAGTTCTTTTTGCATCTTGATTGCCAAAATCTGACATACAGGCAGCTTGAGCAGAGGCAAAGAAATGTATGCATAAATAAAAAATGAAAACTATTCTGGGGTTAAAATGCTATCTCCAACACAAGGTTTGACAGCCCTGGTCATTTGAAGGAGAGAAAGGAAAGACAAGTTTTGACTTCTGTGATCCAAAATGGCCAACCTCAGGCTCCTTACAGAGTCAGTGGAGAAAGGCAGTGCCCAAGAAACAGAAGTTGCAATACCAAATGAGGGATTACAGTGGCCAAGCTGGGTCCAATCTGTGGTGATCATGTCCAAAGTACTAACAAAATCTTATAATGTAGGAGAACATTCATTTTACCCAAATTTAGTCTTCCAGATACCAAGCATCTACACAAGCCTTGACACAGAGCTTATTTCTACAGTCTGTGGAGACTGGCCACCACTGGGGGAAATTATCACATCCTAAAAAAGGAGTGTAAGTTTGGTGGGCTGAAAGGCTTTCAGTAGATACCTATCATTGACCATTGACCATAAGTGGAGGATGCCAACCGTTTCCTCCTTAGTCTCAGGACTGATTTTCATTCAGAAGACTACCTTTCTGACTAAGATTTATAATTCCAGCCTGTACCACAGGATAAATGCACATGTAGAGGGACGAACACAAATGGGCATAGCTAACCTGAAGAGGACATTTAGGACATACATCTATACTGCCCTAAAAAGTACAGAAAAAATACCTAAAATTGCTTTCTAGGTTATTCCTGGGTCTTTTTTCACTGCCAAGTCAGAGAAAAAATTCACGGCTTCCCTACTGACAGCAATAAGTGACTTTTCATTGGAAAATAGATACTCCTGGTGATTTCTGAGGGTGTTGCAGAAAAATGCTGGAAAACTAACAGGTCCTTAATATTTGTGTTCTTACGGTTATAATCATGGTGAGGAGGACCAGAGAGAGGCCCTCACTATGCCAAAAAAACTCAGCAGCTGTCCGCATTGTTCAGAAATTAGGACATCTTGTATCTAGAGAGGAGTTGAATAATGGACTCATTAAGCTTCAATTCATAATGCTTTGCTCCTGAACTGCAGTGCTCAGGAATGGAAGTGTTCCGGAAAAGTCGGCCAGAAGAGCTAGCATGTGGTTCCAAAGTACTCCAAGACAACTATTACAAGACAACTATTCTGGATAGGTAGCAAATCCAAAGGCAACAGGAGAAAATGAGAAAAGAAGGAAAGGAACTGAGCATTTAACTTGATAAACATCTCAGGAGGCTTGCCTGACATTAGTTGATGAATACCTGGGCTGCTTGACAGTGTATTTACATCAACCCTTGCTTAGCTTCTAGGCTTTTCCTCTTAACCCATAATATGACAGGGTCGTATTTATTTGGTGCTGCCCACAAGCCTAAAGGGCATTTGATGATGGGTAAAAGATAGAGAGAAAATCTCAGTAAATGCCATTTGCAATCTGAGGGAGGGAATAACAAGAGTGACTCATTTTGAGAACAGAGAACTTTCTGAGCCACGGTATCCATTTACCTGGAGGTCTGATGTAGCTGATGTTTGCTCCAGAATTTTGTCTATGGTGGGTTCTGACTTGCAGAGGTCTGGGAAAATAAGTTGGAGGGAAAAACAAATCAGGTGGTTTTCCTCTCTTGCATCCATGCTACCAAAGGAAAATATAAGCAAATCCTGCAAAAACTGACAGGAGACCTGTTTCCCTTCAAACTGCTCTGTGCTTAGCACTGGTGTTTTTCTGCAAGTTGTCTGTTGCATATGACTAGGTCATTTCATCACAAGCATGTGTTTTGCTTGCCATAAAATAAAATTTTTAGCTCCTTCAAAGTTCTTTGTTGTCCAAAGCTTTGCTTTTCCTTTAAAATTGCTCACGTGTTTTGAGTGCAGAGCGCCCTGCGTCTGACTTCATTACTCCATTAGACATAGAGAGGGCAGATCTAGGGATACAATGGGGCAACAGATTGGCCAGCTTGTGTTCAGGTTTGTAATTGCCTGTTCCTGGCTCCTCTGGAAACAATGGAGAGCAGAAGCAGCTGCAGAGGAGATGAGCCGTAACATCTCCCTGGGAGCGCCGTCTGCCCGAGCACCTCTGGCCCTGACAGTCCTGGGCTGTCCTGCCAGTCCCGGCCAGGGCAGGCCAGCTCAGAGGGCTGCTTTGAGGCTCCAGTCTATTCCTGTCTGGCTACCATTTGTCACCATTGCCCTGCACAGGCATCTTGTTCCAGTCTGCTGCACTTCTCCGTGTGCTGGTTCTGAAAGGAGCAGAAGTGATGCTGATAGGGTTGGGCGCTGGACAACCTTGGAAAATGAGTTTGGCCCTTAGTGTGTTACAAGGGGAAAACAAACAGCACCGAAAGCACCAAAGTGTGGCTTAAACAAAAAGGCTTGCTAAAGACACGTCTTTCTCCATGTCCCCAGCTGGACTTGCTGAGTTCATTGATTTTAATGGAGTTATTCCAGCCTACCTAGCTGAGATTCCAGCCCATTAGACGATGTATTGCCACGTAAAATTCCAGTGAGTGGAAGAGTTTATTTTCTCATTTGTTGGTTCTGGCACAGCTGTCTTATGTCCTTCTCCATTCACTATCCACTGAAAACATATTTTGTGTTCTCTATAGACATTCACTTTTCCCTTGCCAAATATTAGCTTCATGACTGAACACTTCTGATTCCTTTTGAAATCACTTCACAACATTAGTTTTTTCCCCCCTGACAATGCCCTCAGGTGTCAACTATGAGATTTTGGATTGTGTTGCCAGGTGCACTGTGAGTTAAAAGAATACAGCTCCAGTTTGGCAAACATTTGTGCCGCTTCACAGCTTTAATGGGTCCTGGTGACTATAAATAATAAAGGGAAACTAAATAATACACTGCTTCCTGTAAGTCACATGTAGGTTGGCTCCATTTCTGAATTCACCTCCTGAGAAAAGAAGGTTTGCCTCCATTTTAGGACAGAAAGGAATCATCCTATGATGGCACTGCAGGGTCAGACTGTAGCTGATGAAAAGTTGTGGATGTCACATACACCAGAATGAGACATTTAAACTAAACTCTTGTGATTGATACAAAACATATTCTCCCAAAAAGGCTTGTGCTCACCTACTGAGGGATGGGATTTGGAATTTTCATGCAAATATTCCCACATTTAATTTCCTTTGACTGGATAGTTACAAGAGGTTGTTCTAGGCATGAAAAAGTGCTGCTGAGCTCTTCTCTCTTTGACACACACCCGAAGAAATGAATTGGTCTGGTTGGTACCTGTCAGCTGGTGCTTAGCAAACAGGAAAGATGGGAAGCAGATGCATCAGGGTGAAGCCTCTCAGTCCTGCTCTGACAGAAGAGTTAAGGCACAGCACAGGGGGCTACTTTGAGCCTTCAGCTCTCATGGAAGTGGGAAGCGTTCAGCAATTCTTGGGTGATCCTCAGAGTGTTTCAAGGCCAGGTCGTTATTTAGAACATTATGTATGTGTTGAACTACTTAGAGTGGATAAACAGCAATTTAAAAGTAAATTGTGAATATAATATTCAGGGTAGGTGACCTCTAACAGCAAATAAAGCAGAACTTTTTCTGCCCTGGGGTGTGTCCTTTGATTCAGTCCGTGTTTGTAAAATAATTAGAGAAAATGAGATATATTTTAAAAGATCGGGAGCAGCAAGAACCAAACAGAAGAGAAAACATTTAAACACAAAGGCAGCGTGGCAGAAGGGCCATACAGAGAGAGAGAGCTCTTCTGCATTTTGGTGCTGCTTCTTTCACACTTGCAGATACACCACTGAGAGATTAACTGAATGAAGTAAAAGCAAGGATGGGATGCAAAAAAAGAGAAGCCATGATTCCTTAATAACTGACTGGCAAGCTGTTGTAGTGGATCAGTGAATGCCATGAATCATTTCCAGACCAAGATCAAAGAGTAAAGGGGACACAGTTCACCTAGCTGGGCATTTGTGCAGGGCTTTGACTACCTGAAGCATTCAGAAAACCATTGTTTTTTCTCTTCTCATCTCTAACCTCTTTTCACCTCTGTTCCTTCCAGACTCAGCCATGTACATGTTAGTCTACCTTGCCTAGTTCATACTTTATTTTATCATGTTAATGGAGAAGCTGAATTTCAGCTCATTTCAGTTGTTTTTTACCAAGAGGAAATCATGCCTAAGTATTTCTATCATATTTTGTTCCATTTCTCCCAAGTGCTGAACCTTTTATTGAGTGAAATAGAAAAAAAAACATCACATTTGGGGAACAATAAGCATTGACTGGTGCTGTGCCTGATCCTATTTCATATTTTGCCTCCATCTGATTGTATCATCTCGTAATTGGAAGACCTATGGAACTTGCAATCGAATTATTCTGGTGTATATGGAGTTCATATCCAAACAGAATATGGGCATCCCATAAACATAAATCAAATAAATCTGTAGAGCAGGGGAAATTTGTCTTATCCAGATATCCACAGCTGTCTGAGACCTCTCCTAAAATCAAAGTGTGATGCATAGCAAATATCTTGGAGGAAGAGTAGCAATCAATACATCAAAGACAAGAAATGGAAAACAGGGCTGTAAATTTAAGCATCCCTAATGCCATAGTACTTCTGAAGCAAGTTTGACAGACCTCTCATGCTTTTATGGGTGCAGCAAAGTCGTGCCTGAGATTTTCAAAATCCCCACTTGAATCTGCAGTTCTGTCAGAGTCTAAGCTGGCCAAGGTTGCTGTTACCTCTTGACTACCTGCCCCTCTGCCCCACGATGCTGCTGACTGGATTTTTTGCCTCTCCCTCACCCTGGTAAAAACTATACCTAATCCTGCAGTGAGTTGGAGAGCTAAACTGGAAGGAAATGCTTCTTTTTCCCACTGCACCCCTCATGAAATGAGTTGCTAGTTTCTCCCCCTTAACTGGCTCACTGTATGATCACACAAATATGAGAGAAGAACAGAGAGAGCATGTAAGGAAAGGCAGAGGGCAGCCCCGCTTTAGATCATATGCTAAACTTCTGTGGAATTACAGCTTTAAGAACACAACCCCACTCCCAGTCATGCATATGTGTGTGTGTGGATGTTCCAAAAGGCCTGCACATTCACTTCACTGCAGTGGCATATGTTTACTTTGATACAGGATTCTTGAAACACTGGGTCACCTTGATTCATGAGTTAACCATATGGAACCTCCATATTCTTTGGCATTTAAACTTCCATTAAAGTACAAAAATTGCTCTTATCCATCATGGTTGTTCAGGAAATCTTCCTAGTAGGTCCAAAATGCAGTGTTTCCTTTCTTCAGTCTAAAAATAGGCTGAAATTATACTGATGAGATATAAATGCTCTGCATAATTTGCTTGTTTCTATTCAGGCTTTGACTCAAAACCTTATTGACAACATTATAAATGTCAACATTTGATACATAATACATGAATACATTTTAGCAGATGGAGAGGAATAGAAATGAAGCCAAGACGCAGTTGAGGCTGGGCTTGGAATTGCTGGAAGGAGAAGGATGAAGAAAGAAGAGATGCCAAGAAGGAAGTAGAGCAGAAACAGAGAAAGGAAGATGGGAAGGAAGGAAAGAGAAATCACTCCTACTGAGTTCCGCTGAATCAAATACTAAAAGACTGAAGGGCTAATAAACAACGCATTACCTTCTGCAGCAAAAGGTGAGGCTTTGCTTTCGCTCATTCTGTGAAGCTCTCTTTGAGACCAACAGGAACTGTGCTGTGGACAGAAGGCAATATACTCATCCATACTCCTACTGTAGCCCATTCTCCATATCTAGGGATGGAGTTTGTTCTCTTCCACAGGATGAACAGGATACCCCCTTGGTCAGAAACAGCTCGACTGAAACAGCCTGTTAACCACCAGTTTTAGATTAGCAAAAGTAACCCACTGCCTAGAACCAACAGTTTATACAATACTACAAACAGCACTAAGCTTCTGGAACGGTTTTGCTGTAACTAAAGATTATGATCATTCTAGATTAAACAGATATGGGGTGCTACCATTCATCACTCGGTCTGTAAAAAAATTCAAACCATTTTGAAAGGCTAATTGCTGTGCAGCAGAAACACGTGGCATAGGGATGAACTGCCTGCAACACAGTCGCTGCAATCTGCCAACACGAACTATACTTTTAGCGGCTAAGAAAAAGATGCCAGAGGACAAGATGAGAAACAATGTGAAAGTAAACCTATGATTTTGCATTCTGGGGACCAGGTTACCAAGAACTATTATCACTACCTGTGCATCAAACAGGCACAGAATGGGATTTTCAGAAACCCCTTCACATTTTCTGAAAAGGAGCTCCCATGAATCTTCTCCTTCCTTCTTTTTCCTATGTTGTTTGCGGGCTGAATATTCACATTTCTTTCCTTAGAAAGACAGTTGATTTGTCCCAAAGTGTCTGCATTTAAAATATAAGTGTATTAATTCTGATATTCAATACTCCTATGCTTTTCTTTATCAAATATAAAAGAACAACAACAATGCAATACTCAGAGGAAATTTCCCTAGGAAAACAAGGAATCTTTTCTATTTTAGATCCTTGGTAGTTCCATTTTCATAGAGCAGATCAGTTTGTCTCTTTTCGGTCTCAGAATTGCTTTTCTAGCCTTCAGCAAGTGCAATGCACAAGTTTAAGTCTGACAAACTTGATTTATGTTAAGAAATAATTTTTCTGTTGTCATAGAAACCACTGCAAGATGATCCAGGCATGAGTAAAAAGTAACAACGAAAAGCGGGTTGCTGGTTTTGCCAGTGAAATTCCCCTCGTTGTTGATGTCCCATCAGTAATTTCCTTGCCCTCTAATGCAAAAAGGGCAAAAAGACGGTATCAAGAAGGTTGGCTGAGAGGAAAAATTTGCCTAGAGGGAGGCTTCATTGTCATGAGACAGGTACATGTCTCAGCCCAGAAGAGGGTGTGCAGCCAGCCCAACTCCTGCAAAGCTGCAGCAGGGGAAGCAAAGTAAATGTTCTTTCCAATAGGGAGCAAAGCCAGACTGGAAATCCCTCAGGCCTGTTATAGAGACGTGCATGCCATGGTGGAAAGAAACAGAATAATTTCCTTCTCTTATGCCATGGGTTTGCTTCCATCAGCAGGAATGAATCATATCCACATTTCAATGTTTGCACGGCTCTTGGCACTGTGCTATGCATAAACAATTTCTGCTTCAATAAGAGGAAGCATTCACCTGGACAGCAACAAATACAAGGGAGTAAAAGAATCAATGAGCGCTGATCACCATGGCACGTTCACGTAGAAGCATCTGCACCCACGCCAGCACTGCCTGCCCACGAGCTCTGTGACACAGCACAGGCAATTACACCCTGCCCAATAGAAATGATCATTCATTGCCATTTTTGCAGAATGAGAGCGCAGGAATGCATGCTGTGTACTAGAGCACCTACACTCTACTCAGTCTCCACCATCAGTCATTGACGTGTTAGGGGTGTTTATCCCCAAGATTTACAAGGGCAATGAACATTGCTAGTACTTTCCACTACAGCTGTCAGACTGACTTGCCATTATTTCCCAAGGGAAATCTGTTTCTACATCTGCTACTGTTGGTTCAGTTTACAACAGGCTTTCAGCTAAAGGGCTGTTGCTGTGGATCCCTGGCCTCACAAAAAGGCAGAAGGACAAAAGTATTACTGCAAAAATGTCAGAAAACCTGCAACATTTTGTGCAGCCTTTGAGTTCCTTTAAGCAGAAAAGCCAGAGGATTTCAGTCCAGAATGCTCCTCTGCTGAAATTAGTACTGGGAACAGTTCAAAAAGAGGAGGACATGGATAGATGATATCATTTTTTTGCCTCTCATGCTGAGTAGTTGCAGTATGTCAATAATTAGAAAAGAGTTTCCTGAACCAATATTACCCCTTTTTCAGCTGGTACTCTGTCCAGACAGTATTGTTTCCCCCCTATTATTTATCATTTGAAAATATCTGCCAGAAAATCTCTCAAAGTCCGTTCTGAGATGAAGCTTACTGGTATTAATTTTGCAAGTGTAAGAAACAGAGGCAGGTCTGGCTGGCATTGCTTCTGATTCCTGATAAAGTGTAAGCAGCTTCTAGCACTGGTTGTGCCAGGGATTGTGAAAAGGGAATTCTGAATTTATATTTTCCAATATTCTCTGTAAAATGCATTCTTGTAGGCTTTCCATGCAGCATTCTCCTTTTTAATAAAGAAAAAAATACCGAATACTAGGGGCAGGAAGACAGATGAAATAAACTTGCCTGATGATATAAGTAGATATTAGTGGACATTTTTGACAAGGCTCACTGGACTCTAGGATCTTAGTTACAAGAATCTAAACAGAAAGCCTCATTTGCTCTTGGTCATTTGCTCATTGCAAATGACCATTTGCAATTTGGTCATTTGCTTCTTTTCTGGAGAGACACAAAAGTGCATGGAGGATGGAAAATTGAGACAGAACTCAGTTATTGTCATGATTATTGTTGCCAGATTATAAGAAAGTGCCTATCTGCCACTTCTCCCGTATGTGCACATGTACATGTCTCTTTTTATGTTCACTGCCTGTCCACAGCTTGTCTCATACATGCATCTCGTTACGTCTCATTATCACATTTCATTCTCATGCTCTTTACAGTGCAAAACAAGGTGTGTACTTGGTTATGAAAATGCTGGAGGGGGTTGAGGGCGTTTTTGCGTGGGAGATGCTGTATTACCATGTCAATCACTGCTCCTTCTCTTTCTTAGTCTTTGCAGACGAATCCTGGAGGAGCCTCAGCTGGGGTGCTTCTGGCACTGGGGAAGCTGAGATTTAGATAGCAGATTCTCAGCCCAGGTCCCCTGGCATGTGATTCACACACTGTTATCAAACTTGCACTGAGGGGCCTGAAGATTTCCTCCCACCATGCTGAACACCAGGTTTAGAGCTCAGCATAATTTATGGGTTGCTGGGGGAAGATGGTCTTTCCCAGCTGAACTCTTTCACTCTAGGCCTACATATAATCCGTTTATTTTTTTTTCCCAGAGGGAGGGCTGTTGCCTATTAACCAGCCTAGCTACCAAAAAGGAAGTAGGGGAGAAAAACCACAGGTTTTTCTCCAGCATTATGGTATCCACTGCTGCTGGCTACCTGTCATTCCTACCTGTCATCCAGGCTCCTGCTACAGTTTTTCCCCCGTGAATGTGAGTACTGATAAACGTTCTGCTGCTGATGATCTGCTTCCTGCTTTCTCTTCTGATGCGAGCTGTGTGTTTTGACCTGTGTTCAGCAGGGGATGCCATTAAACATCAGGACCTGAAGACTGCCACGGTCTCTTGGAGGAAGCTTTCTTTTATTGGAGGCGGCAGGGCATGCAGAGGGACTATAGTGGGAAAGACCGTGGCAGCTTCCGCACGGGAGGGGAGTAGGAACGGGTGGAGGCAGAACTGCAAAAGCAGCATGCTTAGAAACAGTAAAACAAAACCCATTCAACTGGAATTGCAAAGGCTGCTGAGCAGTGGTGGCTGCTGTGACCTGAGCTGTGGGCATCGTGCTCAGCTGCATAACCTACACTCCCTAGAAGAAAGTGTTCCCTGAAAATGAGTGCTTAAGTCTCCTGTGTGCTCAGATAGCACAGCCTGGACTGCTGCATCCTGAGGCAACTGTAGATCCAGCACATTCATCAGCTGTTGGTAGGGACAGAGACGTCTCTCTCTTCCGGAGAGATGGGACAGAGAATGGGACAGAGAATGGTTGTGGAGACATGGAAGAGGGGAATGCTTGCAGTAACAGAAGAGTAGCAGGTAGGTTGGTGGGAGAGAAGGTGTTGCATTTGCTGGGATGTGGATATAAAACGCGCAGCTGCCAAATCAAACCGTTCCCCTTGTTTGTCTGTTGTTGTTGGGTGGGGGTTTTTTTTTTGGTTGGTTTTTTTGTTGTTGTTGTTTGTTTGGGGTTTTTTTGTTTGTTTTTGGTTTTTTTTTAACGAATAACCAGTGACTTAAAGACAGAAAAAGATAATAGTATGCCCTCCTTTATATTCCAAAGCGTCCCCCTTCTCCCTGCTGTTTGGCATCGCGCCCATTTCCAGCAGGCACTTTCAGATGCAGATTTCTCCCTGAATAGGTGTGGCGGGGCTCTTTGTCCTCATGTCCCCTACCTTCATTAGCGGCTCTGCTGCTGGGGGCCTGGCTCAGCTATCAGAGAGACCAGGGCCGGGCAAGGAGCGGAGCAGAAAAGGCCCCCTTAATACTGGTTCATTATCATACAAATGAAGGAACACCCCAGCTATGCAGAGGGCGGTATTTTTATAAAACATGCGTAAATAGCACACAAAACAATGATCACATACCGCTTATGCACCAGTTAAAATTCACCCTGGGTAGGCTGGATAACGCATATCCATATAGGCTAAAATGGATTCGCTTTGGGTCTGCAAATGGTTCATAGATGTCTCTTGAGATAGGGGCACTGCCTGGGGCACGGTGGATGTATCTGGGTAGTAACCTATCAGCAGGGCAGCAAGCCGTGACAAGAAGACAGATGAGGAGAGGAGACGATTCCCCTCAGTCGCCCTGGTTCAGGCTACATGTTGAAAGATGAGGCATCTGTGTACGAGACATCTGGGTACGTGCGGCTCAAAGGCCAGTCATCCAACATAAATGGGGTTTGGAGGTTTGTGCCAAGCAAGAAGACTCTCAGGTATCAAGATTTGCTTTGGGTAGGAGTGAAAAATGCTGGGTAACTCGTTTGCTCAAGAAAACCAAACCTGGTTTTAAAGTGCTTTTGGTGAAATATAATCTGACCTTGTACTTAGTGAAAATAGTACGTAAGAAACACTGTGAAAAATCCATCTTACATGAATATATTAATTCTGTAGCTTTATTGGTATGCGAATAGTAACAGCACGTAGAAAAGAAAGATTGACTGGTCAGAACATGCTCCTGGATGAACATGAGATGGGATGTGGCACGTGCAAGACAAGGAATTGTAAGGAAGAAAGAAATTTATTTCCTTGGGCAGTTTGGGATGTATTCCCTCTCTGCTGGAAGTTAAACACTTCTCCATCAAGACTGCTAATCTCTGAATTTCCTGAAGTTACTTAAACTTACACTTCTGAAGTTGCAAATATCAGGGTCATGTTTGGGAGGAAATAAAAAGTGAAAGCAGATCTGACAGCAAAGAAAGATCAGGCAACAAATGGGGTTAATGAAAGAGCTGTCCATATTCCAGAAACTGGGTAGCTCCACGCCTGGGCCGTTTAAATCCAGCACTTCTGGACAGGGGCTTTCAGGAGGAAGAAGATATTGAGGCAAAGCCTGTGAACCTCCAGCTGCCCTTATAGGTTTGCAGGAAACAGATCAGATTGGGAAGAGCTATGCGTGCCTTTGGGGTCAAACCCCTGATACAGCTAAAGGACCATTGCAGCCAGATGTTGACAAGTTACTATTGCCAGGAGAAATGGTGTCAGTCTCTCTGTGGATATCTTATCAGTACTGAGGGCCCAGCCACTCCAGAGGGTGGTTGGACACTGGAACAGTCTCCTCAGGGCAGTGATCATGTCCCCAAGCCTGCCAGAGGTCAAGGAGCATTTGGACAGCACTCTCAGGGACATGGTGGCATTGTTGGGGTGTCCTGTGCAGTGACAGGAGTTGGACTTGATGATCCTTGTGGGTCCCTTCCAACTCAGCATATTCTGTGATTCTGTGATCCTTGAGGATTCACTCAGAGTCCTGGGACCATAGCTGGGTGCTATGCCCAAATGTAACAACAAACACAGACCAGCTCATCCAAGTGTTTCCTTTGCACTGCACTAGGCAGTGCAATCCTAAATCCCTCTGCTGTCAACAGTCACAGTGGCAACATGGGGAGGGCCATTTTGCAAGAAAAGCATTTAAAATGAGGGTTTTCTAGTTATGGCCTGAGATTCGTTGGAAACAAATGACAGAACAGCTTGGGTTAGTTTAAGGCTGAGAGCTGTGGGATATATCCACAGCAGCTCTGGCACCAAACACAAATGATAACCAAAGTGCTTGTACAGTTCTTCTGCCTCTGTTCTCCTGCCCTCCTCTCTCACAGGAAGGGGCACTAGGAAGGGGATGGGTGATGGCACTTGAATGCAGCCCTGCAGTGTGGCTGCACAGGCACAGGCTCTGGCTGGTTCTGCTGCTCACTTGAATTAGACCTAGAGTGAAGACACATCCTGAGGGGCTAAACCTGAACAATCTGGCCTGGGAAAACATGGTTCATCAATTCCAACTCTTTTCTTGCCACTATCAAAACATTTTCTGGAAGCATTTTTAAATGTCTACCTACACCAATAGCCACACAGCATGCTGGATTTATAACCATATAATTACACCTTCCAAAATAATATACTCTTGCCCTCTAAAGTCCTGAACAGGTAGGTAGTAAACACTCTTTTGGCAAGTACTCTGGAAGGCCTTCAAAATCACAGTGTACTGTGGAGAAGAAGAGGAATGAATCACCCTTTCTATAACCTCTTTGATTTATGGAGGGGGAAAAAGCCCTTAAAATCCACCCTGTTTCTTTGAAAACCAGCATAAGGCAATACTGCCTACAGAAATCTGCTTTATTGTTGGGGTCCCTCCCCCTGCCATGGAGCCCTGGGAGATGGGCCCTGGGGGGGGAGACACGGGGTTTCCCTGCCCCTGGTCAGTCTCATTTCCCATTGGTTGGTTTGTGTTCCCTGGTGCTGATAACGCCAAGGACCCTCGGGTCCCGTGACTGCAGGGTTCCTGAGGAGAGCCCCGGCCATGCGGCTGGAGAAATAAACACCTCTGAAACATCTACCACGAATCTGTCCATATATACTTCGTTTCTATGGGACTCCTGGTTTGAAATATACTTGTTGCAGTAATCCCCGCTGCAACAAACTGGTGGAGGAATGCAGGCAAGATACTGATCCCTGAGGAAGATTCGTGAGTAACATAATCACTCTAGACCTCTCTTTTCTCATCTTGGTTTGGATATTCTCTCTGGACTATGGAAGAATCGTGGGAAATGGGGCTCTCTGAGCCACAGAAAAAAATGTATCTAGAAGTAAAAGGAATCCTTGAACAACAAAACAAAAAAGTAATGCAACGGGGAGATCTAGAACATTTCTTCATCTGGCTTTTCAAAAGGTTCTCCTATATTTCTCGAGACTTACTTTTTGATATCGAACCTCCTGTATCTTGTGAGGGGTGTTTCTGGGACGAGATATGGGATGAAGTATGGGATCAAAGAGAAGCTTTCCGTGCATACCTTATAATCAGGGAAGCTCTTGAGGAGCATTTGTATGGTCCCATTACCCCTAAAGCAGAAGATAATACTTATCCCGTGGCCGAGGCCGCGCGGCTGCCATCCCTGTGGCACAGGACTGCAGCCGTGCCGGCGGAGGTGCCTGCGCTGGATGCGCCCGGCCCCCTCAGGAGCCCGCGCCTTATCGTGGACCCCATCCCTGTCTCGGGGTCCCCGGCCATGCGACCACGAGTGAGGGAGCGATGCCGCAGGCGCCGCAGGTGCCGTGGGCCACGAGCAGCCAGGAACCGGGCATCGGCATGGCAGGCCGCTCTGGGCACACGGCTCGGGGAGCCCTGCGGAGGGAGAAGCGGCGGTTTCCACAGCGACACGAGGAGCGGCGAGCCGGAACGGGGCCGCTCTCAAAGCAGCGTGGAGTTTGTGGAGCGGAACCGCTCACAGGGCACGGGGCCAGCGGCGATGGCAACGCGGGGCCGCGCAGAGCCCAGACACGCGCTGGAGCAGCGCCGCTCAGAGAGCGCGGAGCAGCCGCAACGCGGGGGCCCGGCCGAGACGTCGGAGTCGGCGAGGCGGCGGCCACGCGGGACAAGCAGCCACGACGAACACGCAAGCACGTGATAGGAGGAGTTGTAGCCACGAAAGTCACAGGAACTGTGAAATGGTACAATGTCAAAAACAACTATGGATTTATAACACGAGATGATACAGGGGAAGATCTATTCATCCATAGAACTGCCATTAAAAGGAATAACCCTAAAAATTACCTGCAAAGTGTAGGAGATGGGGAAGTTGTACAATTTGATATAGTGCAAGGAAAGAAGGGTTTACAAGCAGCAAATGCTACTGGGCCTGGGGGTATTCCAGTCAAAGGCAGCCGTTATGCACAAAATTATAAACGATATACATCCCAGCAACTTCCCTACCCACAACCTACTTTCCCCTTTTACCCTATACCCAATATGAACCCCTTCCTAAGTTTACCCTATCCCCAGTTTATTCCTAATCCGTTTTTCACCCCATGGCTTCCCTATACAATTCCATTTCCCTACAATTCCTCTCCGGTACCGAGGGGGGGATGAAAAGGGGGAGGGAAGAAATTAAACCCTCTCCTGCCTCAGTTTCCCCACAAAGCATGCCCGGAGAGTTCTGTCTCCCTTCTGTCAGCCCTAAGATGTTCCACAGAATCTGTTTGGACATTTAAAGACTCAGGAGAGTGGCTTGTTTTGTCTTGAAACTGTTCTTGTTATCCAGTTGTTTTCATTCTCCTTTTATTAAAATAAAATGGGTGAGATGTTGGGGTCTCCTCCCCTGCCATGGAGCCCTGGGAGATGGGCCCTGGGGGGGAGACACGGGGTTTCCCTGCCCCTGGTCAGTCTCATTTCCCATTGGTTGGTTTGTGTTCCCCGGTGTGGAAAAGGACCCTCAGGTCCCGTGACTGCGGAGTTCCTGAGGAGAGCCCCGGCCATGCGGCTGGAGAAATAAACATCTCTGAAACATCTACCACGAATCTGTCCATATATACTTCGCTTTCCACGAGACTCCTGGTTTGATATATGCGTGTTGCAGTAATCCCCGCTGCAACACTTTATGTCCTTTCAGGTTCTCACTTTCCAGGCATATTTGCTGGTATGTGAAACACATGTAAGCCTCTCAGGAAACAGCTATGATTTCAGATCTTTATTAACCAATAGAACTGGGAGACTGGCATATCCATGATCTGGAAGAGGAGGATAGGGAAAAGGTCTTCTGAGTTCCATGAAAACCAAAATTTGGAATATAATTCAGGATTTCTCGCAAATGTTGATCAATTGACCTGCACCTTGGATGTGAGCCAGGCTGTAGTCTCATTAAGAGATTCCAGATTAATCATATGCCTCTCAAAGAGGCGTCTTAGTGAGATTTTTCTGGAAAGACTATTGATGTAATTCCAGCTATGTTTAATTCTGGTAAATATAAGGGCAGGTTTTTTAGCATGTGTATTACAGAAAGAGGTGAAGAGGTATGTCAGGCTAGTTTAACCACAATTTCAGTACCACTCTGGTTAAATCTGTTTGTAAATCAATCTAGCTCTGCTGCCTCTGTGACGAAACCACACACAGAAAGGCCTTAAAAACTGAAGTGATAAACCACCAAGGAACAGGAGTTTATAATGAAAACAACAGGGATGATAATTAAACTTCCACCAGTGGTCTGAATTGGCAGTCAGCTCATTTAGCAAACAGTAGCAAAGAGACACCCCAAATTCTTTACTGCCGGTCTGTGGGACAGAACAGCCTTGACAGTGTTTCACCCTATCTCTCTAAAATGGGGTGAAAGACTACTCAGGCAACAGGCAAAGCTGTTTCCATCTGGCATACTCCTCCTTTCTCATGAGTTTTCACCTACTGTTTATTAAGGAGCTGTTCTATATAGACCTCCCCACCCCATTTGCCTCTGGACTCCCAGCTAATTCTTGTCTCATTACTTCTGTTTTGATGCCTACAAGACTTTTTAACAAGATTTAATTTCTTACCTGAGAAAACCCTAATTTTTCAGATTTATCCTGCTGTATATGAACTTACAAGGTATTCATGCAGAAATATTTATTGCATGTTCTGTGCTTCATGGCTCTGCTTAGCCTGAGAGCATTAGTGACATGGGTTTTTTGTGATTGGCATTTGCACAAGTTGGATACCACAAGTTCTCTAAAAGTTATGTGTTTCCAAAGTTCTTCTTATCATAAGGATCTAGTACAAAATGTATTGACCTTCTGTGCTTATTAACATGCTTTTACTTACTGTTTGAACTTCTTGCAATTTGTAATGTGTTTTATCCTGACAAAATGATAAAGAGGTAGGGAGTAGAAAGGGAGGAACTGAACCAGCTAGAGACTAGGCTGACTTAAAGTTGCCCAAATAATTAAGCCAGATAGCTGAAAAACAAGGACAGGTTTTCTTCCGACCTATGCTGCTGCTCTTCAAGCATTGTACCCTCTTTCCTTTTGTTCCTTTTGTTCCTTTTCTTCTGGGAAAATATACAGCCTTTCCAGTTTTTTTCCACTGGGAAGATATTCTTCATGTAAATATTTTTTGATTTAACAACATATTTTTAATAATTTTTAGCATCCTTATTCAGTTTGACTTTTTCTCTTCCCTTTGCAAAATGCCCTTCATAAAAATGGAACTGCATTAACATTTCTCCTTCAGCCTCCACTGCAAATAAGGACCTGAATCAAAGCCCTGTTTGAACACTGTTTGTTTGAACACTATTAGTAGAGGCACATCAGTTCAGGTGGGCTACAGCTGTTGAAAACTGCACTGTCATATAGTCAGACAGAGCAAACTATCAGATCATTAAATATAATTTTAATTGAAGTCTGAGGTCTGAAAGGATTCTGGAAAGAACCATTTTCAGATAAAGGCAAGGAGAATTACTCCAAATATAATGAAGGACCTGCAAAAAAAAAAAAAGTTCTAGGGCTTTTACTATGTATTTGTGAATTTTCTAAAGCATACTTTTCCTCCGCTGTCACTGTCTAACACACCGCACTGCATAACTGTCATTGTGCATTTACATTTTTCTTTGTTGCTGACGACAGCCAGCTTGAATTAGAAGCTGTTCATATCCAAATTCTGAAGTACCAGGATATTAACTTGGATGTGGCAATGGATTAAAGCAGGCCTGTCCCACCCCTCCTTCCAGCCGTGCAGGGGAGGGTGTTGATGGGTCACACAGCTGCTCCTGAACTGCCACTGTTCCTGACTGACATATTTTTTGCTTTCCTCTAACACGTCAAGCTGTCTGAATCCTTCTGTCAGCTCCAGGCAAGGATGCCAGCCTCTAAGATAAGGGCAGCATGATCAGGCAAGGTTGGTACTTGTGTCAGCCACCCTAGCTTGATCTGCTGCTGCATGGGTCTGCACACTGCCAAAACTCTGTCATTCCTGTCTTGTGGGCAGCAACTGTTTGTAAAACCTATCTACTGCTTTACAAAAGTTATTCTTTCACCCCAGACTGGAGATTTGTCGAAGTCCTGAGTCACCAAGAGGCCCCATAGAGGCTCTCTGACCTGGGTTGTGGGTGTAACCCCAACTCACGCTGTTTGTATGAACAGGAGTGTTCCCTTCACTGAACGCCACTCCTAAGCAGAAGGCAAAGCATCAAGTGGGGGATTTAATGTTAAGCACCAAATACTAAATTATTACCATTCAACCTAATTCACTGCCTCCCCACAAATATTTGAAATTAAAACAGATCATGTTCTGCACAAAGCAAGCCAGTGCTCTTAGTTGGGAATGTAATGTTATTGCCTAGTACCACACCGAAAAAACATTGATTGCCACACACTCTGAATGTTCCTAGAGGCTTAGGAACTAATGTCAGCTGACTATGTTTGCACTGGATGCTCAGTCACTGCACCAAATATGCGTTTTACCTGCTCAAATATGTCACCTTTAAAATGATAGTGGCACCTTCTCGAATAAATTGCTGCCAGGAGATTGCATGTCCTTTGAGTTTTCTTGGGAGCAGAAAAGGAAAGGATGGATAGGAACGTGATAGGATGACAGTAATGTTGAAGTGATTTAATTCAATGTTATTAATACACATTTGGAATTTTGTCCCATGTTTTTAAATTTCCTCAGGGAAATTTCTGGCATTCTTTTCTTGGCATTTCTTTCAGTCTTTTGTTCTCTTTCCCTTTTTCTTTCCTCTTTCCATTGTCCCCTTCCTCTCCTTTTCCTTTACCTGTTCCTTTTCTTTTTCCTTCTTTTTCTTTTGTACTCTAGCCTATTCTACATTCTTGGCTTTACTATTCTATTAATTTTTATTTCAAGAAAATTCTAGACGTGATACAGTTTTGCATGCTCTTGCTCCTAATAAAATTATGGGTCAAATTTTGCACCCTATAAATTTGGATGGATAAAGTTGGCGCAATTCTACCAATATTAATGGAATTTTAACTGACATCAGACTCAAACCTGACATTTTAATGATTGATTTGCATGGTCTCAGCTGCGAGACAATTTGTCTTAAGCCCCCATTAAATCAGAAAATGACTGTTTCTGACTGGATATGCCAATCATTCTAGCTTATCTAGTGAGAGATGCCACATGCTTTCTCCTACTTTAGCCTTATTTTTTGACAGCTACTTATGCTATTTATTGCCTAATTGGGTCTGCCAATCCTCCCTGCATATCCCAATCTGTCCAGCCCAGACACAAAAGTCTGAAACATTTCTAAAATCTGCATACCGTTGTTGATTACAAGATAAGGTGGCAAAAAAAATGCAGCCTAGATGTGACAACATGCTTATTTCTGTATGATTATTTCCCAGAAAAAAAATTTTAAAATGCAAAAACTGGCAGAAGAAATTATGTCTGAGTACCTGGGCTTTCTGATTACAAGGGGAGGAAGGGTACTATGTACAGGATAAAAGCCACATTTCTTTTCTGGAGCTTTCACACACACAAGGCAGTAAGGACTAAATCCTGCCAGTTGTTGCTTGCTGTGCTGTGAAGGAGGAGGAGGAAAGAGCTGTTCCCCAGGCAGTACCAGATAGCAGGAGATGCAGCTTGCTGCTGTGCCTCAGTGTGTGTCCGAAGGAAGAGGATGCCCTCACACACAGCAGCCACTGGTAGGGTAGGCCCTGCTTTGCCTCCATGCAGAGAGACAAGAACTCCCTCGTGCTGGGTCCCGCTGTGAAATCCTGCTCATCAACACCAGGATTCTCTCCATGAAGGATACATTTGCCAACCGCTGCTTGACCTCACAGCTGTGGCTTGCCAAACAGCACACCAGCATGTGGACTACAGTTTCTCAGTGGGGTTGGCAGAGCTCTGACATCTGCCAGGACGTGATCCAAAGCTACTGGGATTTAATGGGGGAAAAAAAAGTCCATTGATCTTGGTGGCTTTGGATCTGTCCGTTTGCTCGTCTCTTTTGATGATTTATACAACACTGACATGCATATTTCACTTCTGAAGCACACAGAGCACATGGTTTTAATCTCACCATTTCCCTGGTGACAGGGAAGGAACTGTGCTGGCAGCTAAGACACTGAAAAACATTCATTATTCTGTGTATTATTATTACTTTTTACTTCCCCACAGAAGGTAGAAACTACAATAAAAAAATCACAAATAATTTATTTTACAATCTTTGCCTGTCCTTAAAGGCACAGTCAAATACTGTAAAGTGCAAATTTTTGTGTGTGTGTAAAAATGATGAGAATGTTTTGTATTGAAATGGGAGGTAAGAGAACACCAAGAATTAAAGGCCACTGCAATAAAAGAAAGAAAAAAAAAAGCCCCTCTTCCCCAGAAACAGCTTAGAGAGGGAATCTTTCCAAAGTACCAGGAAATTCTCTTCTCAGATTGGAAGGTGAGAACATTTCAATCTTGTGAGTTCTTTGTAACATCCAGATTACTGGGCCATTGGCAGCAGTTCTCTATTAGTTAGGCTGATCTGGCCCAAGTCCTACAGCAGCAGTGGCTACAAAACAAACTTAAAGTAAGTCACAACTCAAGATTCCTCATGACCTCAAGAGCTGTTTTCAGCAGCCGCCAGGGCTTGAGATGTTCTCTGGCTGTCAGACCCAGTATCCTGTGCATTTCTTCAAGGGATGCCCCCTCAGCACCCAAGTTCATGGAGACAGAGCACCTCTTGCCCACAGGACACACCCACAAACCACCAGACATTTTCATAAAGCAGGAGGGATCCTTTGCTATATTTTCAGATTTTTCATTCCAGTCCAACACCTTTTTCCGTCTTTGTTTCCTCACTGGCTAGTGCAATTTTTTCAGCACTAGATGTCAGTGTGGACTTGCAATACCAGATTGCTCTGAAAGTTTTCTTTAACAAGAGAAGAATTGCTATCCAGAATGAATCCAAGCCTCTCTAGCCTCATGATAGGCTTCCTACAAAACAGGTTTTTTGTTTACTGTTTAAACTCCACATGGAAAGTGTAGAAGTGCTTTCTGTCCTTGATTGGGAATAAAATGGCTGTAAAAGGACCCTATCTATTTAGTGATCATATCATGACTGAGTTAAAGAGGAGTTACCATGAGTCCAGAGGAAAAGCTTTGTTTAGAAAATAATAAAGAAAAAGAAATGTTCTGAATTATCTCGCTAATTTGTGACCCTGCTAAGACAGCACTGTACAAGTGCTCCATGGGGATGGTTAATCCTGCAACTAGGAGTACTCATCTCAACAAGAACCTACTGACAAGACAGAGTCTGTGCATTCCTGCTGCCTAGAAAGATACTGCATCATCTTGAAGTGTTTTGCTACACCAGGCAGTTACAAGGACTGTTCTAACTTGCACGTGATTTAATGTTTGCCTGGCATTTTCTGAATAGTGAACTGAAACCAGCTTGGGGCAGAGCAACCAGCCAGGAAGTGTACGTTGGCTTTCTGAAGTGGTGAAATGACTGGTTTCTACCGCGCTTCAGAAAACATTTTGCTTCTTTAAGAAATTTAAGTCCGCCAGTCTAAATTGTGAGCAGTCCCTATTTTATTATGGGAAGGCTGAGGAAGATGCATGAACCCTGACTCCCTTCATTTTGCAAGCAACAGTCTAGAACAAGACACAGCTCCTCTTGCTCCTGGAGAACTGGGGAAAAGGCAAAGCCGAGAGAGGAGGAAGTGGGTTCACAATTCTGATTTCTCATCTCTTACTTTCATGGGTTTTGGCTTCTGTCAAGTGGATCTGAGCCAACATGACAGATGGAGCCTTTTACACCACACTCGTGCTTGGTTTACACCAGGTGTGATGCACAGAAGCCGAGGCAGAAAACGTTTCTGGCAGAGAGCGTGGAGCTCTCTGACATCCTCCTGATGCGGTACCGTTGTAGCTGTGATCTAGGCCTTCAGAAAAATCCAGCTACATGCTTTTGTATTTTTCACTGTGCATCAGCTAATAAAGTATTATCCTGATATATACATTAGTATGCCTCGCTTTTATTATACTTTGTGGTTGTTACTGTCCCTCTGACTCCTGCTGCACAAAGTCACTGCGACACATGGCTGCCCAAGCAGCTGTGCTTAACATTCCTGTGTGTGACTATTTTTTTTTAATATATTTATTTTATATGAATTAATAATTCATATAAAATATTAGCAAATACTGTGCAAAAATAAGGACAAAGGCATTTTTTCTTCTGGATTCTGAGAAGGTAATATTTGGCAGATAATACAGAACCTGATAGAATACAAATTGTACTTGGCAAATCTAATGTCACATGGCTCTACCACTTGCTCTCATTCCTACATTTTTCACTGTTATTTTTTCTGTAATACTGTTTTCCATTTACTTATCTCTTTCTACAGATGTCTGGCATTCATAGAATAAGTATCAATAATGAAAGATATTATAGAGCTTTGCCTGCAATCAGCTTCTGAAGACTGATTCACCTGTGCAACACTCACTGTGTCACGACTTGAAGTGCCTTCCTTATTACTATCATGAACTGCTCTCGACAAAGCTGTCTTTAAAGACAGCTGCCTCTTTAGGTGCAGAAGGGTTTTGTGGTCCCGCCCTGCATTGAAAAGCAAATCAGTGTAATTCAGGGATATACCTCAAAAGACTACCTTTATTTCTCCAACCTAAGTAAAGGGACCTTACGGTGATCAATAGTCCTCCCCCAGCTTCCGAATCCACACTCAGCTGGCGTTGCTGGGTACTGACACACGAGATCTGAAAACAAGATAAAGTAAACATGCTTCCCATCTGTTAATTTGTCCTCCACCCCCTCTTGGAAGTCACAGAAAGTCACTTGGAAGACACAGAAAAATGAGCTGGATGGGACCTTTATACGCCAGCTCGTATGCCCCGGACTGGCATACCCACAGATGTGTGTATCATGCCTTGCCCAGATAAACATGCATTGATGTCACCTCATCAATGAAATGGTGCAAATGCCTCCAGTGAAGAAGTGGACATCGCCTAAGCAGCTATTTGTCCTCTGTTGTTTCTTGAGCATGTAATAAAAATGATCTGCACAGTAGCTCAAGAAAGATAGCATTGGGGGGGGGGATATAGCTGCATGAAAAATCAGGTGCTACACAGAGAGGTGCTTGATGCAAAACGGATAACAAAAAAACCCCTCCAACAAGTAAAACTAATACAGTTTATGGGAGAACCAGTAACAGTACTGGCCTGATCATGTACCAAAAATGTAAATTCATATGAATAGCATTTGGTATTGCCTCTGGTTACCTATGTAGGTACTCAGCAGCTATGGTAATACAACTGTGAATGTAGGCCAGCATAGAAATTATTAGTGTGAATACCCTTTCCTATGAAATATCTTAGACTGAAGTATATTTCTTAAAGTAACTACTTTATAGCATGTGGTAATGAAGTGCACAGCACAAATTACCATTTCATCAAGTATGTTATTTCCAAGTATTTCTTCCTGTAAAAAGTGGTGAATCAATAAGTCTGGTCAAAATGTCAGTTTATTTTTAAGATTAAGTTATCGTCTCTGTGAACATCAGTTTTCTCTATGGGCAACTCCAGAGAACAAAATACAGCATATTGTTTGCAGCGTGATAGAAACTTCAGAAAAGCATAAACTTCAAACAAAAGATAGAAGGCTTTAAAGAGAATTTTTATAAAGAGAGGGTGAACTTCCTTACCCTTGTGAGCATCAGCACACATTCCCAGAATAATTTTAGAAACCAAACCTTGAATTTGTCAAGCAGCTTGGTTTTTTTATTCCATGAAGATTGATCACCTTTTGCAGAATTGTTTTTCATACATCAGCGTAAGCATATGCCTAAATCTTCATATGATTAAAGTCAGTACATGTAAAGAGTTATTCAATGCAAATAAAAATCTAAGACACTGGATAATAGGGTCTCCTGCATCTATAAAAACACCAGACACCAGCTGGAGAGTCACTGACACCAAAATCTATCTAAAGAGATTCCTACAATAGGTTTATGTATTGTTTGTAATCACACTGAAAGGGATTATATGGGACCTATTTCCCTCAGCATACAGATATGAACATAGAACAGCCTCATCTGCTGGATGACTTACTCTAGCTATTGTGCATTTTGCACATCTTCTTTCAGGGGGATAAAACAGTTCTGTTTTGCTTTCCCTCTGAGCAACTGAACACATCAGAAGTCTCTATTTTCAGTTATCTGTGCTGAAGTGGTGTGCAGAGCTATTTCTTTTAAACAGATGAAATACACAGTACTGTAAAAACTGCACTGACGTCTTCCAATCATAGTGTGCACTTCTAGCTTGGTACCTGCTCAGAAAATCTAGCTGGCCAAACCTTTTTAGAAGCCCACACTAGTTATTATAAAATTAAGCTGTATGTTAAGAGGGTATGCCATTACTTTTTAAATCTTTCTCCTTTAGAAAAGTGTGTCTGATCAGTTCTGAACAGAATGAAACTGGCTGGCTTTATTAGTTCAGGGTCAGATGCTTCTCTCAGAAATGAAACTTTGCTTAAATCCTTGTTTCAGTGTCCCTTTAAAAGCCATCAAAGAAGGGGGCAGGAGGGGAGAGGGGAAATGACCTGTCTGCATAGCTCACTGTCGAGCAAAATGCAGGCCCCTGTTCCATTTATCAGCACACATTTTCCAAAATGTGCAAAATTATGAATTTACACATAATTGTTTATGCTTAGGAGATACCTGCCACCCGGTATATTCAAGGAAACTGGTCAAGAATCAGGTTCATTATTTTCGTTTGCTGATAGACAGGTGGTGTAACCAGAACTGAAGTGGAGGTATGCAGCTTAGAACAAAGAATAGTGAGTATATTTGCCTGTCTAAACCAGTTTTTTTCCCACTATCCTGGACAAGGAACAAGTTGTGCTTATTTAAGTATGAATACGATTCCCTAGATATGTTTCTACAGGAATAAAAGCAGCATTCACCCATATAGGCCTATAGAAGTTAATTTTTATATAACTATCTGCTTTTCCACTGAGTCCTTGAAATCTGTGGAAGTATGGTCAGCAGCAAGATATTCTACTTTCTCTCTGCAATGCTTCCTCTCATCACTAGTTACTTTCTCTTGTAACTGATGAAGTTTTTATGCAAACTACTTCTAGAGTGTAGTAATGAACAAATGGGTGGGGGTTACAGTGCCAGGTACTTGCCTCTACAAGACTAAACAGCTAATAGACATTTGTTAGAAGAAATGTTAGCTTGAAAACCTAACTGTACTGTTGCTTATATAAAGTGAATTTTCATACGTAGAAAAATTTCTATTCAACTATTTTTCAGAGAAACCAGGAAGAATTGAGGGGAGAAAGCTGGCTCAGAGGCATGGCGCTTTTTTTTTTCTGAAGATGTAGATGTTATTTGAGAGATGTGTCTTGTTTAGACTCACACTTGATAGTGAGAAAACTGCAAATATGTCCTAGATGCAAAACAAAAACTGAAGCCTACCAAAGGAAAAAAAAAAAAAAAGAAAGAAAGAAAATCACATCGCACTGGGAGAAGTCATGCTCTCTGGGAGGAGAACACAGGCTGTCCTGTTGTTGTGATTTCTTTTCTGTGAAATATCCTATGCTGTTAAATATAATTTTCTGACTGTAAGACTGAGTAACTGGATGCCTTTTTTATAGGGTTTTTTTTCCACCATAGGCTTTATAATTTAATCTTGAACTGAATAAAATGTTATTCACAGTCAAATACAATCTGTATTTAATACCTACTCAATTCTTAAATCCACTGTAAAAAGAATACAGAAAGTACTGTAATACTGTGCAGCAATGTACTATTTTCAAAATGCTGTTTATTCCAGCAGCTGAACAGCTCTACTAGCACTCAGTAGTGGAAATTTTAAAAACTCCATAAAACTCTGAGCATGCTCCCTCTAACCCTGCTCCAATAGGGCTCAACATGCCACAGGCATTCTGTGAGCAGCAGAAATTATGAGTCATGTTTGCAACATCCTTTGCCCAAGCAGATTCCTGGAATCTAGCAGGATAGGAATTCCTACGGTAGCTTTCCTTTCTGTGGGAACATTACAATCTCTTTCTTCAACATAACTACTTATTTTCTATACTGCTAAAGTCTCTGAGAGATTTGGCTGAGGCTGGACAAGGATTTAAAAAGTAACCAGTGGCAGACCAGACACACAGATTTTCTTTCTGCAGGGAATTGAACAAGAAAGTGCTCATGATTGATCTACTTTGGAGTATCTACCACTGCTAGCAGAGACTGCAGCTTATAATTCACAAGTGGGGATGACATAGCTTGGGACGGCAGATTATCGACCCCAGCTGTCTGCCCAACACACAGCACACAAAGGACTCTTCATGAGACAGCTGTGGAATCATTGCCTCTTGCTGAAGCAGGCAAACAGTTTATACCAGCATTCTCTAAATGGGGTTCAGAGCACTCACAGAGTGTCTCAGCTATCCAGAAAAGTGGTGTTGGAATGAAGTTAGGGCTAGTAACCTCCTGTGCCACCCTCAACGATGGTACCTCTTGCAGACCCAGCTGTGCACTGCAGTGATGCCAGAATGTGATCACATGCAGTTGGAACAGAGATGGCAAAAGGAGGTCTTTCGCATCTGAGTAGCATCAAAGATGCCACAAGTGTACATGCAATGCTCCATCATACTTTGTATTTTAATTAAGGTTTGGATCAGTTTCATTGTATTAATTATAAAATAGCTCAGATACTGTGCCATTGTGACATAGACAGGAATGTAGCTGGAATCCCTACTGAGCCAGTATGATGGAGAGTTCTGAAGCACTGCTTCATGGTAACACACCCTGTTTTAGAGCAGACAATAATCCATTAAAAAGAGCAGTTTTCCTCAGTTGACCGACTGTAGGAATGATGTTTATATAAATTCAGTGTATGTGACACTCAATATCAAACAAGGAACAAAACAGTTTTATGTCTCTGAAATGTTTTGTCATGAGCAAACTGAGCCTGCTATCCACATGGGTATTATTCACTGGGATGAAATTTTCATCTTAGTTAATCCTCGTGTAAAAAACATGACTTTGAGTGAGAGACTGAGGTATACAGGATTTTCCTGTATCACCTGTGAACCAAAGATGTCAGAGACTGTAATCCTTGTCCTGCTTCCCCACACGTCCACATGCTCGGAGAAGAGAGACTCGCAACAAACCGTCCGGGTTAGAAGTCGCCGACACGGGAGAGCTCCCGAGGGGGCAAGCGGCCCTTACACCCACTGCCCCGCCGAGCCGGGGCCCAGGCGGGCAGCTGGGAGCCGCCCCAGGCGCCGAGGTCGGGCATCCGGGCGTTTGCTGGAGCCGCAGTGGCGGAGAACCGAGCGCCGGCGCGGCAGGAGGGCACCGCCGCTCCGCCACCCCGGCCCTGCCCGCCCCGCCGAGCCGCCTGCCGCTGCAGCCGCTCCTCTCCTTCACCTGCCGGGGCTCGAAGGGAGCGCGGGCGCAGGGGCCGCCGCCGGCCGTCCCCAAGCACGGCCGCTCGCCTTCCGCCGCCGGCAGTCTGGCTCTTCGTTGCTGCCCCTGCGGGCGAGGGGACAGCGAGTTCCCCTCGCGTGTGTGTGTGCGTGCGTGTGTCCCGGCGGCGGAGCCGTCGCGGGAACTCTCCCTCCCTGCCGAGGCGAGCGCGGCCGGAGCACACGCGGGCCTCACCTGGCGCTGCCCCGCACCTTGCGGGAGGAGCGGCGCGGGAGGCGGGGCGAGCCGGCGGGCCCGGCCCGTTGCACCGTCGCCGCCGGGGGCCGGTCTCCCGCTGGGCGCGGGGAGGGCAGGCGAGGCGGCGGCCCCCGCCCGCCGTAACCGCTCCCCATCCTGCCCGCTGGTGCCGCCCCCAGCATGGCGACACGGTAGAGGAGCGGCTGCGCCGGGGCGACCGCCCCCTCCCGCCTCCTTGGCACGGGCACGGCGCGCCGCGGGCGAGCGAGCGAGCGGCCTTGGCGGCGCTGCTGCCGCCGGTGCCCCGCACAGGGCTCAGCGGCGGCGGACGAGGATGGCGGTGGCGGTCGCGGCGGCGGCGGGCACAGCAGCAGCGGCGGCGGGGCCGAGCGGCCGCGCGGCGGGAGCCAGCACCGTCCCGAGCAGCTCATGGTGGCGCCCCAGACCCGCCAGCAGCGGCCGCTCCGGGGCCACCAGCTGAGCCGGATCCCGGCGGGCGGCTCTCCCCTCTCCACACCGACCCACAGAGCGACCCGTCCCCCTTCCCCGGCTCTCCCTCTCCCCCCTCCCCGGCGCGACCCGCGCCTCGGATCGCCCCCGCCGGAGCCGGACTGCCACCACCCCCGGGCGCCGCGGGAAAGGCGGCGGCGGCGAAGGGCACCGGGCAGCGCCAGGCGGCGGCGGGACCATGGGCGCGAAGCAGAGCAGCCCCACCGCCGCCAATGGCCGCACCCGGGCGTACTCGGGCGGGGATCTGCCTTCCTCGAGCAGCAGCAGCAGCGGCGGCGCTAACGGGACCGGCGGGCGCTCGGCAGGCGGCGGCGGGCGCTACGCGCACCTGGCGGCGGCGCCTCACGCTGCTCCCGGCGGCGCGGCGGCCGCGGCGGCCGGAGGAGCGGCGGCGGGGAGTGCCGCGGGGTCGGCACCCCGGAGCAGGTCCTTGGGGGGGGCCACGGCCTCCGGGGCCCGGGCAGCGCAGTCCGCCTTCAACATCCCCCACAGCAGCGGCCCTTACGGCTCGCAGGACTCGGTCAGCAGCACCCCGGAGGAGGGCGGCCGGGAGCGGCCCGCGGGGGGCGGCGGCGGCGGCGGCTCCTCCGGCGGGCCCCGGCTAGTGATCGGCTCGCTGCCCGCGCACCTCTCGCCGCACCTGTTCGGAGGTAAGGGGCACTGGCGGGGCGGGAGGGTTTCGCTGCCTCTCCGGCGCTGCGGGGCCGGGGTTGCAGGCGGTGGGATGGGGTGTGGGGGGGTCTTTCCCCGGCTCCCGGCTCCGAGGTGGGATGGGTAATGAATCATCGCTTGGGGAGAGCTGCGGCTCCTCCAGGCTGGCGTCCGGGTTTGGAGACGGGGCTCTCGAGCCGGCGTCTCTTATTGTCTGTAAGGAGAGCTGTAAAGGGGAGGTTAGAAATGAAACGAGCCCGGCGGCGAGGAGGAAGCGGAGCCTCTCCGGCCGGCGACTTCAGACTCTAATAGCTGTAATCAGTGCCTGTGTAAATACTCTTGCCTACTACTTACATAATTAGAATTTAATTGGATCATGTGTCTCCGCCGTTTATTCTAAAATCGGACCAAACCCCTCTTTAGGCACTGATTAATGTGTGGCTGATGCTTGTTCCTCTTTCTAAGTTCTCGGTTCTCTGTTCAGAAAGTCGGTACAGAAAAACAGAAGTTAAAGTAAGTTTCTTTGTTAATGCCCCCTCTAAGAGTAGAGCCGGATAGCTGTCCGTGCCGCTGGAATACGGGCTTGCAGCACCGGTACCCTGTAGCCTTAAAGATGGGCACATGTGCTCTTGAGGCAGGAGGAACACTCGGCTAAACTCTAAAATAACCAGGAAGCTGAGGCCCTTTGAGAAGCACATAAAACGTGGAGCAGGTTGTAGTTTTTTTGTCTCTCTTGCACTACCGAGATTAATTGGGCTGTATAGGACGAGCATTTTACTGCCTGTGTTTTTTTAACTTGAAGTTAAAAATCATCTTGTTAGTTGTCAGCTGCTTTCAAAGCTGCTGACTCCTTTAAGTATTGCTCATTCTAAGGGCTGTTCGTATAGGTCGAACAATGTGCAAGTTTTATTTTTTAATGGATGTGTTCTTCATTTGATATTTTAAATACATATATATTTATATACACACACATACTTAATACCCCAAAGCTTTTTTTTGGGGGGGAAAGAAGAGGCTAATGTCAAGTGTCTACGTTTCTGTATTCTTATTTGTTGCAGTGGGGATCCTGCAACACGCATATATCAAACCAGGAGTCCCGTGGAAAGGAAATATATATGGACAGACAGATTCTTGATAGCTGTTTCAGAGAGATGTTTATTTCTCCAGCCGCATGGCCGGAGCTCTGCCGAGGAACTGTCCCAGTCACAGGACCAAGGGTCCTTCTGCAACACTTATTAATCCATTTGTGACTACTACTTGTAGCAGGTTGGCTTTCTTGCTTTCTGTAATTCACCCAGTTTTTAACCAAAGCAGAACTGTCTGCAGCCTGACCCTCGCAGGGTACATGAGGTTTCTGTCACATGGCCTGTCGCCTCTGGCGTGTTGACCTCAAGACAGTATAGCTGTTACTTCCTATATCTAAAACTGCCTCGTCCCCGCGGTTGAACATTAACAGAAAGTTGTCAAACCCTATTATACTAAAATAATGTTTTCCTCTAAGGAAGAAAACATAACTATTCTCATAGTACCAAGCTGCTCGACAGGAGTGCTTTGTTGCAAGCATACTCATTACACCATCAAAAGTAGCTTGAAGGGGAAGAAGGTGCATGTATTTCTTTTAGTGATGAAAGGATGTGCTATCATGGAGTATCGTACAGCTCGTGCTAAGCACAAGGGAATCATTACGATGTGTAGCCAACTGTTGCTTGAAGGTGAAACTTTCTTTCCCCCCTCCTTGCTAAACATTGTACTGCAACTTGCCTTAGTGCCAGGAGGGAGTGGATTAAATGTAAATGAAGTGATGAGGATCAATGACCTAGGAAGTTGTATTCAGGTGCAGGAAGGTGTCTTCACAATAACTCTGAATTTGATCCTACTTTTCTATGGCATGTAGTAATTTTTTGACTCCTGTACAACACTGTATTTTGTCCTTGGAGTGATGCAAAGCTTGTTGCTTTTACCAGTGCAGGAGAAGTGCCAGGAGGGGTACAGTCTTCATCTCCTCACTAATAAATAAGGATTTGCCTTATGTTAGGAGTATAACTGGCAAGTTTCAAGATACAGTAAGATTTTTAGTGAAGAAGCAAATGGATTCACCATTATCTTGTGACCACATAAGGACAGTGTATCTTAGTGGGATGAATAACTGCTTAATCGTAATACTGCAACACCTGTGAAGGAGGCCTCACTTCAAGCATTATTCTTTCTTTCAATTTAAATATTTTGTGATGTTAATGATATATTACTCCACATCCCACTCAGTGTTGCCATCCTTCTCTAGTTGCATGCTTTGTGTTTTCTTGATTCCTTGTAATAACTACATGCTTGGAAAAAGTAGCCCAACTGGAGATTGTACATTAATGGCATCAGTATTCTGAAAAATAACTTGAAGCATTGTTTTTGTCCTGATGGTAGCTAGCTCAAGCTTGTCTAGGTGTGGTGTCTGGCATTTATCTTGTGGAGCTTGAGCATGTTTGAAGTCCCCTCCCTTGTTTTGTAATTTGCAAATTAGCTGAATTGTTTCTTTTTATCCTGAAAACTGCCAAAATTAATTGTGAGAATTAGCATAGCAATTCTGTGAAAATTAAAATAAAAAAGAAGAACAAGAATAACTTCTGTAAGTTGAACCGAATCTCCAGCTATTTATGTTTTTAGGCATACCGCTTGGCTTCGTCAGTCAGTGACACGTGGGCGTTGCGTTTGTTAAATTACTGTAATTAATTTGCCATTAGTGAATTACACTCTATTGTCACTTTTACTGAGCTGTTTTGCATGCTGAAGTAATGTACAAATATTAACCCTCTGATGTAACATGCTTAAATCTATACTAAGCTTGTTAATACACCATTTGAATGAGAATATAAAAATGATGTTAAAGTATGTTCAGTTATTGCCTATGTTCCTTTAGTAGGAACTGTAGTACTGACAGCCTTTCCTGACTGTGAAGGTCTTGTGTTCCTATCTGACCTCAGGCTAAGGCACTTCTATGAACAACATACAGTGAAGTAAATACTGCTATGTAGCTTTGTATCATCTCAGGGGGAGTTCAATTCAATAATCAGGGCCTTGGTCTCACCAAAAAAAAAAAAAAATCTATGCATGTTTAACTTTGTGCTGTGAGCATGCCTGAAGTAGGCTTAGGGCATTAAGTAGAGTGAGACCCAAATTCCATAAGATCTTACGGCACTCCCAGATGCAGAGAGGCCAAACCTGTGCATGACATTCAAGAGCTTTCTTGCAACACAGTGCCAAGTTCCAGCTTCCTTTAACGTGATAACACTTATCAGGAATTTTGACCAGTAGTTTCCCTGCTCTGTTCCTCAGTGAATGGGACTTCCCCTCTCTTACAGCCCCAAAGTAAATGTTCTTACCTTCTGTTACGTGTAGAAGAGTTGGCCCTGAGGACCATGGGGCCAGATTCACGTTAGTTTTTCCACTGTGTTTTTAGCCATTACATATTTGTCAGCACTGCAGCAAAGCTACCACTGTAGGTACAGTATAGCTTGTTTTTGTCAGTGATGCAATTGGTTCAGATAAAAATGGGCTTTTGGAATGGTCTTTGCTTTGGGTAACTGCCGATGTGTTACTTCCATCGCTTAAAATGTTGACAGCTCCTCAGAGCCCTCTTCGTGTTTATGTTCCTTTTTTTTGGTGGTCATAACTGGGAGAATTACTGGCAGAAACACTAGTATAAGTATCCTTCTGGTGTTCAAATTTGGGAATGTTGTTACAAGACAACAATAATGCCTTTAAACTGTTTTTTGTTTTGTTTTGTCACTAAGAGTCTCTTAAGGAATGATATATAAAAATTCAACTGAAGATAGCAGAAACTCAAACATACTGAGTTTTTAAAATTTCCTCATCAGTTCTTCATTCAAGATGATTGAGCAGAGACTGTACAGGAATTATACAAAATCTCAGTTTGTGTTGTATATGGTCATATACAATTTTATATGTTTTTTTTAAAATAGATTTTTAAATATACAGTGTTATCAGATAGCTGTTAACAGCCTTCATGCCTATGTCAAGATTTGGAGTAGTGATTTGGAGATTAAGTTGCATCTGTTCAACGTTATTAGGAGAAGGAAGTTTGTTACATTCTTCTTAAGCCAAATAATGATCAGACTTCTTTTATGAAGTATTTTACAATGCAGCATTTATCACCAGCTACTGAATGTACATAACACAGTATGGGTAGAACCTTACAGGTATATTATAGTAGCATCTGTTTGTAATAATAGCTGGTAGAAGTAATGAATGAATTCTTCATTCTATAAAAGAAAGTTTATGAAAGCCTGAGGTTATAACCTGAATTCCTAGTTGGTTTGTGGGAAGCAGATAACTGTAGAAGAATGATGTGAATTTTTACAAAGAGTTTTTTAAAAGTCTCTCAAACTGCCTAGAAGACCACATCTTGTTTTGTTTCTCATCAGATCTGTTTAGTTATATGGTACATTTGGATAGATTTTTGAGATTCTCTTCATCTTTCTCGCACCTTTTTTGGAGGGGAGTATAACTGTCCTTTGATCACTTCCTTGCTCTTCTCTTCCAGTATGACACATGCATTATTGCTTTGAGAAATCACGAAACTCACGAAACTTTGGGAAGTGTTCCTTGCAGTGGGACTGTTGGGATATCCTGTCTGTGTAAATCATGTTAGAAGCAGTGAAACTTATTATTGTATTTTCAGCCTGTATGCCCTGGTACCACTTGACATATCATCTCTTCCTGGCAAATGGATTTTTTTTTTTAATGTTTGAGGAAGGCCACTGAATCTTTGATACAATATATATTTCTCTAAATTGCTTCCTAACCATTCAGAATGAGGAAAGAGTGGAAAGATTTAGAATACTAAAAGCTATACCTTTTCCATTAAAATTCCGCCTTTTTAGAGTTTGATAAAACTGCTATTTGCTGTTGCAATCACAAAAAACCCCAATTCCATATGCTTTTACAGATAGTTTTGCTGTTGCTGTTCATAGGTCCTAGAAGGTGCAGAACAGTGAAAGCAAAGGAGGTGTCTCTGCTTGGGTGTTTTGATTTATTTCTGTTCACTTGGTTGTGCCAGTGAAAGGCAATCATATCCATGTTTATCCACTTTGGAAAAATGAGAGGCTCACTGAAGACTGCTGATTGTAGAAGAAGGTTAAAATGGAGACCAGTCAGAAAGCTGAGAGAGAGACACGTCTGTATGCCTACACGTAGCTTCATAAACACAGAGCTGGGCTGGTGGAGGCAAGGGATAAATGTGTTCAGTTATACCAGTGAGTTGACTCCAAAGCGAGAGAGAAGAGTCACTTTTGCAGTCCTTGAAGATATGGAGGATTTTGTAAATACTTTAGCATCACCTTCACCAAAACACAGATTGAAAAATCCATTGTGGTAAGAGAGCAGTCGAAGGATAAGTCTATTGATAATGAGCCTCAGAAGGTCTGTTCTGACTGATGGGTTTGAGAAATCCAGTCCCTTTGCAGGGTCTTGCTGTTCCGGTGTTTAGTTGGGCTTCTCTGTTCCTGCATACATTCAGTGGGCAATATACAGTTCCTGGTTTGGCAGCAAATGTGTAAACCCTCCTGAGGAGGGGACAAGAAAAAGTAGCAGAAGTCCAGCACCACCAGCCACCTGCTCCAGCTCAGTCAAGAGAGTGCTTTTAGTCTCAAATGTTAAGTGTTTGGACAAAGTGAGCTAAAAGAAGGACTGTTTGAGACTTTGGGCAGTGCTCATGAAGTCCCTGGGAGTCATCTTTCATTTCCTTCGGCTAGAGACTGGTGTCTGTGGTGATGAGTAACTTGGGGCAGTGAAGTAAAGACTGAGGTGAGTGATAGAGGATCTTTGAAAGGCTTCTTTTTTTTTGAAGGGCTTCTTTTATTTTTTGTTTCCCTCTCCCTGCCTGGTAAACAAAAGGAAAAGCCAAGTAATAAAAAATGGCAGCACTGCATTTGTGGGAGAAATGTAAATAGTTAACCGTCTGAAGAAAAGGAAACAGCCTAATTGTAATGGCATATATAAATATTTCTTTTGGCTATCAAGGTAGTGATAATACCTGATTGAACCTTTGCAGTGCCAGTTCAAACAAAGGCCTTCCTCTTATTTGATGTCTTTTGAATACCTATGCAACCGTGATATTCTGACAGTGTGTCTCTCCTCATGTTCTGTCATATAATTGCAGACTAGTCTCCAACAACCTCATAAGTAATTTCTTTGTCTCATAAAGAAAGCCTTTTGTCACTGCTAGAAATTCAAAACTATCTTTAAAACACGTTGCCTATGCATCTGTTTGGGTAAGTTCTCCTCCCCTATTCTTGCTAGCTGCTCATGGAAAACTTCATCATGCAGATGTTCTTGATTTGCTCTCTTAGCCTTGCAGAAAACTTTTAAGTTTTGAATAATTTTGTGAAAAATTTTGGGTAGGTTTTCCTTGCTATTTGCGTGCAATCAATTTTATATTATTTTCAAGATTTTTCTGCAGCATGTCTACTGCCCATTAATGGCTTAATTAGTTTCAGGAGAGGTGTATGGTCATTTCTACAGATTGCGTTCATTTACTGTGTTAATGGAGCATGTTGTTCTTTCAGATGTTCAACCCGTGAAAAGAAAGTGAGAAATCTTTGAATGCTCTGAGTTTCTATTTTGGAGCATCTTTAAAGAAATGCATCTTTCCAATCAAAAGAAAACAATTTGTATAAAACCACAACTACCTGAGTAAAACCAGAACTGCATGTCTTAAGCATCTAGGAGAGTGGTTTTTGTTGTCTACTATCTGGATAGATATTCCCTAAACAAGTGCCTATGTTCCCAAGACCAGCTTTCCTTTGTAAATTATCATTGTGACTTTCCTGAGGATATCTCAGTGTGCATCCAGAGGTCTTTGACCTCTGTTGTTTGGTAGGCTTCAAATTCCTGGTGCTTGCAAAAATGGGAGGGTAAGCCATAGAAAGAATGAGGCTGGTTCTCCCTTTCACTCAGGACATGCTTCTATTTTCTGCATGGAAATTGAATAGTATTGACCTGGAGAGATCAGGAAGCACGCAGGAAAATCTCCTAGGGCTCAAGGTGTCTGACTGCCTGCCAGACAGAATACCAAGTGGTGTGTGGGGTTTGACTATCACTCTCAGTTGTCTTTAGGAACTGACCTAGCTGGGTGTTTTCTTGCTAGTCTGCTCTGTCTCAAAATCAGACCACCGCAGCCTGTGCACAGTCTCCAAAGGGTGGGTGTGCTGCATACCATTGGGGATATTTTTAGAAGATTCTGTTTGCTGACTGACTTAGTGTGCTATAAATACAGAGTTCTCATCTGGCATGCACTTTGCGTGTCTTCTAGTAACTTATAATAAATTCACCTAAGAATAATGGCAAGGAGAAACAAGCTGTTACGATTAGTCTGGCTTTCCATACAAAGTGTCATTTACATAAAGCAATTATTTAGTAGCATTTTAACAGTAAATGGCTTTTAAAACTAGTGGTATTCCAAAACACTTCCTAGTTGGGCTCCCATAATTAATCCTTATGTCAGATTGATCTATATTGCATTTTCATTATGGTTTTAAAAGTTGGAGTTTTTAGATATGGGAGGTTACTTGAGCATCTGGAATACTGTCAATACTAGTAAGTTACAGTCTTTTTAATGCCAGTACTAGCATATTCCATAAAGGCTATTCTCTGGTAAAAAATGAAGCTTAGTTATGACTCTCCTGGATATTTTTTCCCCTGAAGTATAGGTGTATATAAAATTTCTTGAGTTGAAATATAGTTAAGGCAATTACAGGACTCAATGCAAAAGGGGGAGGATCCCATATCTTATTAAAATACAGATGCATTTGTCTTTGAGTATTGAAGACATAAAATTGAAGGATGGGTTCTTGCTGAATTGTACTGAGTGTAACCTAAATGCAGTTGTTCTGTCCTGCTAAAATAAAAACTGTCATAGCATACACTAACAGAAGTGAAGTTTTCCATGTGCAGCAAAAGAAAAGCTGCTCAGAGGTGCTTTCTGTAGATTGCCTGAGCACATAAGCAGTATTTTGAGAATCTTAATTTTTTTGTAATGAAGTCTGGACCAATCTGGTGATAGTCTTTCAGAAAACTTAAAAAGCAGATTGTCATCCTGTCAAGAATCTTAGATAGTTCCCTGAAAATCATGTTACTTTGAATCCTGATTTCCTGCAGCTATCAGAAGTTTTACTTATTGTAGAATGAAGAACATCACTCCTCCTTTATTATTCTTCAATGTGAATATGGATAGAAGTTCCGGTTTGGGGAAAAAAATCTTGCTTCTCTTGAGAAAATGCTGTGGCTCTACCAAATAGATCAGAGCATCATCAGTTAAGCAAATGTCAGAGAGATAGTGGTGGACAATCAAACATAAAGAACAGTGAAAATAGTAAAATGTGATTCTCTGTGGTCATTTAACTGCTTTGCTTTCACTCTGAGGCAGTTCTCTTTCTTCTCACTGTCTTTGCTGCATCAGCAAGAATGACTGAAGTAGCATAAGATGCCAGACTTGAGAATTTGCTGTCCATTTTCTTGTGTGTGTTGTTGTCCTTTGGGAAGAATGAGTTTAAAATCACACACCTGTGTTCTGAATATTGGAAGGCATAGTTTCCATGTCTATGAGTGGCTCAGGGCTCCTATAATGTCTTGCACTGGATATGAATCATTCATCTTCACAGCTGATTGGGATGAAGTTTTCTAAAAGGTGGTATGACTGAGTTCAGGTGTGAAGTGCCCAAATACAGGGTTAGCTATGCAACTTTCCTTCGGATTTTTCAATGCTGTGATTTTTTTCAACCTCAATTGTAAATTAGAGCTGGTTTGAGTGTTCGAGTTTTAGGGTTTGTTTCCACTCTCTTAGCCATGTGGGTGTAGTTGTTAGAGACAGTCAGATCACTTGGGATAGATGTTTGTTTTATTTTTATATTGGGAGTATTACTCAATGAATGACAGGTAGACTGGTTGCCTGAGTACAAAGCACAGCAAAGACAACCTGATTTTTTTGTTAAAGCTCTAGCAATCTATCAACAAATTGCAATTCCAAAATAATAAAATGTAATTGTAAAACTACTGCTATATTTTTAAGGTGCTGTGTAACGAAATAAAATACTTTCTCCACTCATGCAATAGTGCTATAAAGCCACTGCTGGCTGAAGAGAAATGATCTAGAACAGCACATGAATGGAAACAGCATGAAATTTACATATGTAAAAGGACTGCATGCTATCCAAGAAACACCCTTTGAATATCTAATTTGGCTGTCCTAACATTTGCATACTAGATATCTAATATTAAGATACTAGATGACAAGTGTACAGGCATTGCCTCGCTTCTTAGGGACTGAAATACAATTAAAATTAACTGAAGAGTAATGCATGTTTGCCACAGCTTGGCTATTGGATTAGTTTATATCCCAGTGTGCCATATCTGTGAATTTGTGTGCTTTGTAAGTGATAAAGTTTTCAAAGACATATGATACTGAGCTTCTTCATAACCATGGATGTGAAAAAATGACATGTTGAAAATACTATTGAAATAAAAGACAGTACTGAAATAGCTTCTGGTTTGGAGGAAATACAGATGCCATTGCTAGCATAATAAACAGTGTACCAAAATAAACTCGTTTTCATGCACTTGATAAGATCAAGATCCAGTGACAGCATAAAACTAGGGAGTGGAGGAAGTGTTCCTTGGAAACGTGGGACTAGTTTTGCTGCAAACAAAGGGATAAGAAAGCTAATGCAAATAATGTGTTTTACATTGTGCAAGGAGGGGGGATGGATGACGTGTTCAGCCCAGGTTATTCTCTTTGTGTCTCCACTTGGCCTCTCCAGTCGTAAAGCACACAGTTGTGTTCAGCTGATGAAGTCAAAGGAAACGATGAACACATTTGGAGCTGGAGGGCAAAAGTTCCTCCTAGTGGGCTGGGCTGGTATATGGGACTTCTCTCTACAGGTGTGCAGGCAACCAACCTTTTACATGTATTAATGATTGTACATTTTGCTTTAAAGCTTTGTTTAGAAGAAATGTTTAAAAGCATTGTAAACTTGGATTATGTAATTTCTTGACATTAAACCATTTAATACATTGAGGAAATCCATTAATTTATGAAAAGTGAGCTGGAATTAAGCTCTCTGAAGACTGCTTGGACTGACAGCAGTGTTGAGATTGCTCCTGTCCACACAGATTTATGTGGTCATGGAATCTGAGGTCATGGAGTGGTTGTCAGAAGCATTCTAATTTTTAAATCCTGGACAGTGTTGAGTCTCTTTTAGGGATTGGCTAGCCATACATAAGCAAGTATGGAGAAAGGCTGCCATGTCTGTTGCAACAAATATAAGGCAAGGCATACTTAGCATTGATAAAGACTATTCAGAGTATAATTTTTGCCAGGAGTTGAAAGAAATAGCAGAAATTAATTTTTATTATTCTAGAAGCAAGGACCACAGCAAAGGGCCTTGAAATATTTTGCTCTGATGCTTAAACAAACAAGTTAAAAGGGCAAATATTTAACAAGTTTTTAAAAGAATTATTCAGCCAGTAGTCAAAACTACAGCTAGCCAATACCCCCTGTATTTTCCAAAGTGCTGCAAAATCCTGGTTATAAGATACACCTCTAGGGACTCCTGTTTTTCTTCATTGTTCCATCATGGATTTGCACTGTCTCTGGGCTGTTAAATAGCTGTGTCCCACGGCAGCCTAAAACTTTGTTAGCTGTAGCATGCAAGCAGTCTTTGAAATATGTTTAAAAACAGATGTTTGTATTCAATATGTTGCTGGCCCGACACTATTCACAAAGATGCACAATTAAAATGAGTGAAAAATGTAAGCACCCGAGGAAATGTTAACCTCAAAAGAAATCACCTGGCAAGGATGCTAAATTTGTAAGCAACAGAGCAGGAAAGGTCTGTATGGAATGGTGGTGTTCGTTACATTCTTACTTAGGGGGAATCGGGATGCAGGGATATCCATGCTGATACAATTGTTTTCTAATCTCTTAAACTATGGTCCTGTGACACCAGAGCTCTTTGTCACTTATTGAGAGCCTCTCCTTCTTTCTTGCTTTTCTCTGCCCTTTTGCTGTTTTCTGTGTGGATGAGTCATCTTACTTGCAACACCTTTATTAGTAACTGTAGTGCTATTGAAAACAAAAATAAATATGCAGAAATACTGACTTAGCAGGATCTTAAAAATACTTACATTTTAAAAGAAAGCCAGTGTTTGAGTTTTGGACTTGTTTATTTTCTTTTCTTGAAAGACATAATTTAGGGTATTATATATACTTTGCATTTTAACTTTAATTTTCTAGTTTTATCTAGCAATTGTATACCTGTAGTATTAATGAAGGAATAACACCAAAGAAAAACATACTGAAATAGATATTTAGTTCTGTATCTAAGAGAAGAGGACATTTTGATTAAATTATTTATTTTAGGGTATCCATTTATAGGTATTTTCTTGAATTCCAATTTTTTTAAACTTGCATTTCCCCAAACTTGAAAACTGTGATGTAAATTTTGCTCTTTGTTAGCAGTGTTTTGAAGCACATATGAGTTAAAATGGATTAAACTTGCTCCCTCAAAGACCTAACCATGTAAATAGGCTGTACATCTAGCACAAGGCACTATAGCCTGGAACTTAAATGTCAACATACTAAATCCTAATCCTATTGGTTTTCTGTTTATGCCTTAAGGATTTGTAAATTTACAAAATTACACACTTGTAATTTGATTTCAGACATGTGAAATTTCAGATAGAAATAGGAAAGGAAGAAAAGCCTCAAGACACAGGACCTTATTTTTCTTGTATTTTCCCTAGTGTAATTTCTCTCTGACATACTAAGCCTCATGCTCCTTCAGGCAATGATGATAAATGCACTAGGTACCATGTTTTTTAGCAATTGGTACAGCTAAAACACTATGAGGACAGCTTTACTCCAGTCAGTGAGTCTTGCTTGTGCAGAACTTTTTGTTTGCTCACAAATCTACCTTGAAGGGCATAATCCCATTTGTCAGGAATTGTCGTCTATAACTGACAAGGATTTCTTCCTCTGCTGAAAGGGAAGGAGCTCTTTCTGCAATCTCAGTATTCATGCTCTTAAACTGTTAGATTTATAGCCCTCTACAGAAACTCATAAATTGTAAGCAAATTTTAGTGGTGCTTTCCTAACCCTGGAAGTCAGAGAATACTATGGCAATTGAACCCCTTAGCTGAGGACTACAAGTATCACCACCAGTACTTGCACGCAGAGAGGTAAGTAGAGAGGAAAGATACTTTGTCAGCTATTTCAGTCAGTTGTTGTATGCAATACTTAAACATTACTTTTTTTTTTCTCACAGAGCGTTTTGGAAAATAATTCATCATTTAAAAAAATTCATTATTATATTTAGGTTATTATACATACAATGACTTTTCTCCGAAACCTTCATGTAAAAGGACTTGTAAGGACAGATTTAATTCTAATGAGTGATGTGTGGGCACAAGTCTCTGATGTTCATAGCACGTGAAGAGACCTTGGGGTTCCTGCCAGCACTGGAATATGGGATCAGCTGGGTTTAGACCATTCTGAGCAGATGATGTTTATTCTTTCTTAATTTCTTAATGGAAAACCATATAATTTCGCTGGTACTTGATTTTGACAACTAATTTTACATTGGAAAAATTCCTAATAAGAAAATTACTCTTACTGTTTTGCAACTGATTTCAAATTTTGAATGCAGAAATTGGCAACTAACGCATTTTTTTAACAGCTCTTTTTTCATTACAATCACGAAGGGCTCTTTTTTTCCTTTCTAATTGTACTTTACTCTTGCTAGCTATTAGCTACAGTTTCAATGATGCATGCAGCCTTGAAATGTAACTGAAAGGACATTTATTGCACTTAGTATCTCTCAGTTTTTATAGACGCTTACTTTGAATTAGGCTTGTAGAAAGCTCTAATTTGCTACATGTATCTGACAAAAAGGGATCAGGGTGGTAATGAAGAAGACAACATTTAACAATAAAGTAACTGTATTTAAAAACATAGGTTGTTTGTTTCTGTCAGTGGCTGCCTGCCTAGCCAGATTGAGGAGGATAGATTGATAGGAGAATTCACTGAAAACAGGCTTGTGTATAGAGTTATCTAGTGTTACTGTTTATGTTAGCTAGTAAACTTGAAGCTGCTGCTTCTTGTATAAACAAGAAAGCCAGCAGCAATTATTCTTTAAAACTAAAAGCAGCTCTTTGGGCTGTAAAAAAACGTTTCCATAACACAGACAAAAGTACCATTGTGACTGTTTATACAAATTGGCACTAGTGCTGTGTAAATAGAGGGGAATTTCAAGGTTTTTCTTACACTTGCGTATACCTCATCATCCTCGTACACAAACTGAGATTTTTATCTTTGTGCCTTTAAGCCACGAATCTCAGCCTAAGGCTGAGAGTAAAAACTTAAAGGGCTTGATCCTGGCCTGGCTGCAGAAGACAGACCTCGTGTATGAATATGTTTGTGTCATTCTTGTGGTATTTGGCTAACTGCACTTGATAACAGGAGTATAAAAAGACTGGTAATCAAGGATAAATTGTTTGGGATGAATACCCCGGCTCTGTGGAAGCCAATGAGAGGAGAAGCCAGCGAGGCGAGTCCCTCCCCGGGCAGAACCTGTTCAGCACCCGCGCCCTGGACAGCTCAGGCGGAGCCTCGTCCCGGCGGCCGCTCCCCTCCAGGTGCTCCGGCCGCCCGCGGCATGGGGGCTCCGGCTTCTGTAGCCCGCAGGTGAACCACAGCACATCACAGGGACTCTCGGTGCCATTCGGGCCCAAACCTGTCTGGCTGGGCTACTGAATCCTATTTAGAATACCAAGAGTTCGTGATAGACTCTCATTTGCCCCAGTGCCCTGTGGTGCAGAAAGCAGCTTTTACAGCCTTGAGGGCAGACCAGGTACACTTCCCTGGAAGGCTCTTTGTATTTCTTTCCAAATTTAACTCATAGGCCCGCAGTTCTTTTTTCCCCCTCTTTTAAAAATATCTATCTGTCTGTCTGTCTATCTATCTATCTATCTATCTATCAGAAGTACAGTCTCCATCTACTTGTTCACTTTTATCTTAGAAAATAGGTTTCTTGTCACAGCTTTCCAAAACATTGCTAAACCAGCTTTCTTGTTCTTAGTTTCATCTCTGTTGTTTGTTTTTCACGTGGTTTAAGGACTTTCTGGAGCTAGTTCTCATTTTCTGCTGAAAGTTTTGTTAGGCTTGTGGTTTCAACTGGACTTCCCTGCCTGGTTCCTTATAGTAAGTGGAAGTAGAAAAGAATAAGCAAATTATGCGGATCCTTGCTGTTCTCACACCGTCTGTTTGACAGTCCGTGACACCACTGTTTTAAAAAGAGAGGATTAAAGTATTTGACCTTAAATGTTTAAAAGCCTGGAAAAACTTCAGATATGTTTTGAGTTAGTGTTAGAAAGATGCCTTGAGCAGTAGGAGGCTCACTGAAAGATTAACCTTTTGAAATAATATTAGTTTTTCTTGACAAGAGGATAAAATCTACAAGGTGGTATTCTGAAATATTTACTTTTGAAAAGGGATAGCTCTGCATCCAGTAATGCTGCGGTAACAAGACAAGATCTATCTTGTGTTTGGAGGAAAAAGAACAAAACATGTGAATAATTAATTTCACCTAATGGCTTTCAAAGCCAAGATGGAAAACACAGTAATATTTTGATTCCTGTGTGAAAACAAGTTTTGTAAATACTTTAGTGACCTTTTTCCTTTCTTTTTATGACTCTGCTGCAGAGAGCTATGTGGTTTGAATAGTTTTTTTTATATTGTTAAGTGCAGTTTATTTAAGGTAGTATGTGCTTTTTGCTTTTTTCCCCTACTTACTGTCATCTTTTTAGCCGTGTCTTGCAGGATTTGCCTTAGGGGTGGGAATCTTAAGTAAATATTAACTCCTTTTTATTATGAAGACCTTTTGGTATACTACTATATCATTACATCAGGTTCTATAAGAACATTGGTAGCTTTATTCAGTTTGCTACTAAAGAAATAAAAAAGGAACCTATGTGCATTTTGTGCACTCCCTCCCTACTGGAAGAAATAAGGTGAATTTCAGGAAGAAAAGAAAATATCCTGGTTTTGCTATTTCAATTGTTGGAGTGTATTTTCTAAATGAAAAATGGAAATCCATCATTAAACAAAATGAATATTAGAGTTTTCTTAGTGTCCTGGAAAAGATGTGTTTCCAAACCACTTGTCCCTAAGTTATGGGTAACTTTGCTTTGTTTAGGTTGGACCCCTGCCATATATCTGGGAACTATGGCAAGTTGTTGGGTGATTTCCAGGGCTGCATTCTACCCTTCAATATTATTTTTTTTCCCTTCTCTTAATTCTGCTTCATTTGAGAAATGATAAATAACATGATTTTATTTATAAGTCAAGGGTTTTTATCAAAGTCACATTTTAGAAGTTATTTCCTTGTTATTCTGATTTCTTAGGTTTGATATAAGAACAGTTTTTTCCCTGAATAGTTACAGAAGCATATAGAGATTGGACAGTGAATGAAATGCTATTTGTATTTGCTTGGTTGGGGGTGGAACCCACCAGGTACATTTACATTGAATAAATTTAAAACCTACTTTAACAAATTAGCCTGTGCAAGACAAAAGCTAGTAATTCTATAAGGTTTTTTTTTTTGCCTTGCTTAATTTTCAGTTTCTTTCTGTAAAACTGTCCCTGAGGGAATAGGAATTGATAATACAAATTGTCATAACAGGTTCTTTAGACGATGTTCTTGTATCTTTTGTAAATTGCTTGTGTACAAGCCATTTGTCTACGAAAAATAAGGCAGCTTTGTGGCTGTCCATATAAATACATCTGAGATCAGAATTTTTGTCTAAATTGATTTTAAAGACTCCAGTTTGTCTATGCATGTTCTTGCCAGAACACTAATAGATTAGAATACTGTATTATTCTTTTATTATTTGGAAGTGTTTCCAGAAGGCTTGCTGTTTTATTTTGTGGATGGCACTGCCCTCAACTTTGTGACATCCAGGCCAAGAGGAGCAATAAGGTACTGCAGGAGTTATAATCCCACTTGTGTTGTAGGTTAGTACCACAGTGAATTGACACACATTTGATTTAGTTGTTCTGAGCCTAGATCAACTGTTTCCCCTTGAAGCTGTCACTGTATGGCTCTAGAGTAACTAGGTGATAGAGTAACAAGATCAGTCCTTCTCAAGATTTAGTGCAACCCATATTAATTTTATTGCAGGTAGAAACCTGGTGAATGAGTTTTTATTTTTCTTCTAGAAGTCATTGTGTAGATGTTAAGTGCTGTGAATGTCCTTCCTTAATTAAGAGTTTAATTTGCAATGTTGTTTTGAGTATCTCTGATGTCAATAAAAATTTGCCTACTTACATGATAGTGAAGAAGGACAATTTTCTTGTTTTTGACTTCTACCCAGAAGTGTGTTCTCATGTATAAAAGAATTATACTCCCATATATGACATAACCCTTCCAGCAGCATCTATTTTTTCCTCTTAGGCCAGCTTCTGGACAGTTCTGATGCAGTTTTAGCTAAGCACCAGTTTTACACCAGGAGCAGAATTTCAGTCTGTCCTACCACATGCTCTGTGCAAGGTACCTGACAGAGAGTGTCTCAGGCTGAAGTCTTCTGTTCACAGAACAAGTTCAGCATTCACTCATTTTTCAACCTGGAGCTGGAGGAACTCCCTGAAGGATTAGAGAGACGTTAGTTTCTGTAGCATGCCCACTGCCCTGCAGAGATGTCTTCCAGACCAGAAACTGCTGTTGTAGGTTACAGGATTAATAGAATAAATGGTGCAATGTCTACATAGTTCTGGAAAGCAGAGATGTAAGTTTAGTGGTTTAAACGGCATTTGCACTGCTCAAAGCCCTAAATTGTATTGAGTATTGCTTCATTTCAAGGGAAAAAACTAATAAAAATAGGTTTCTCTTAGTGGCACATCTCTTGGTTTACTGATCTCTGATCTGATACAACTGCTGTAAAGAACAGGTATGGCAAGACCTCCTCTAGAGAGAAGAGTATGCTTTTGTGATGACTGGCGGGAATGCCAGGCTTCCCTTAGGAGCTTTTATTGAGCATTCCCAAAAATGGTAGTTAAAGGCAAGCTTTAAAAAAGTTACTTGATAAACGCACAAAGCCTGGAGGCAGAGGCTGTCCTTTACATGCCTATGACTTCTCAGAAGTCTTTAATATGGATAGAGTTTGCTATGGAAGAACTGGAACAAGTCTGTCTTTTCACCAGAGCTTATGACTTTCACTTGGCTTAATCTCACTATTTTGTGTGTGGCTGTACTGTGGAAATTTATCACAGTTGCTCTTACACTCACCTGTGTGCAGTGGACTTACTTGCCTTCTGAGGGCTTCTTCCACAATAAAAGGAGTGGATTTAATCTTGTGTTGATGTGGGAAACAGCTCCTTTTACCTCTCCTAAAATCCAGAATAAGAAGGCCTTTTAGAAAAATGGTAACAGTTTAAGTGTGAAAGATTTATACTTCAAGACTATCATGGGGATTTTTATTTCATAAGACATTGAAAGTACATCTCCTGTCTACTGAAACAGAAGTCTTTTTGAGGTATTAATGCTCCTCTTAGATGAAGGAGAAGATTTAATTTGAAAAAGAAAAATGCCTATAAATTATGTTAAGTGTTACAATTAACAATGTGACAATTCAGTGCCTGAACACTTAGCAGTGTGAAATCTTTCTTGTTTGGGGAATGGTTTGCTTAAGTAAAAGTGCCTTTTGAGAACTATTGTTTCCTTCACAGAATATTTTAGAAAGCTACGATTTTCAACCTAGAATGAAAGGCTACAATGGGAAAACAGATGTAAATCTGTGTCTCTAATTATTTTGACATCGGGGTAGTAGTAGTAGTTGTCCTAAGTAGTCTACCTCAGGGCTTTAGATGTCTAAAGTGTGGGAGGCATTAAAAAATAATTTATGAGTGCCTCTCTGAAGAAAATTAAAGCTCAAATGTTGAGTTATTTAATGTGTGTTGTGGAAGGTTTTTTCTGTAAGTAAGTTGTTTGCTGCTAAAGTATGTATATAATACACATTTGGGGTGCATCTTTCATTAGCTTGTCTCCTGTTCTGTAAGTCCACAGTTTTTCAGCATGGGATTTTTTTAACTGTTTGTTTGGAGTATTTTATGTCATGGAAGGGTTTATTTGGATGCACCTTATTGGTCTTTGCACTCTAGCTGCTGTTTTGATCTTGTCAGTCTCCAAGTTGGCTAATACAGCAGAGAAGGAAGGTGAAGGGATGAACATGTAAATAGGTTGGGAGGAGTGCAGGCTCAAACTCTGGCATTCTTTATGCTGCCATCAAGAACTGTTCTAAAGAGCTTTTTAATTCTTTCAAAACATGAAACTTTTTTTCACTGAGCATTTTATTGTTTATGTTTAAACTGCTCACTCACTGGATTTAGGGACCTGTGGTAGAGCTTTGCTAACTCATTAGGTGAGGTGATGGTTAAGAAGGCAGTGCTTCGTAAAAAGGTGGAGCAAATTTATGTCACTGATTTACTTTTTATGTGACCCTTGTCTCGATGTCATTGTGGGCAAATAGGCATTTTTATATAAGGTGGCAGCCAGAGACTTAGGAGACTTGTTTGACTTTCCATGTAAGTTAGGACTAGTTTCTTACTGCCTTTCTGAAGTATATAATGGAGACATTGCTCTCATTGTAACCATTGCTTATGCTTGTCTATTTTGGAGTGTAAGCTCTTTGGAGGAGGGACTAATACATATATGTGAACAAACCATATTTGTACCTCTTGGCATGCTGTAGTTCTGATCTAGTAAGGACATTCCTGAAACAGGAATACTAGCTATGATTGCTCCTTAATCACTTGTAAAAAAGAACAAAACAAAAACCACAAACCCCAACAACCTTTCTTATTAAAGTATAATTCATTAGCATTCATTCATCAGTTGCATGCTATCTCAGTTTTCAAGCTCAAGACAGCGTCTCCTTTTTTTTTTATGAGCATTGCTTATGTTTATCAAAGGACAGGTCATGATTGTCTTTGAACGATGAAGAGAAAAACCATACCTCTTAAATAGTTGTAGGCTCTCTTAACCTTCAATAGCCTTATGGAGGAGTGAAGCAAGGAAAGCATGTAACACTCTACATGAAGGGTGTAATTAGATAAGTAAAAACATTTGAGTTACTGTGTCATTTTTTCAAATTGCTGAAAAGTCAAACTACCATTTGATCTATTTTTTTCCCCAACTGTGGATCCCTGTTAAAACTTATTTACCGTCTATGCTCTGTGTGTGTGTAGGCATGCATATGTGCATCTTATTAGCATGATCTGGCTAATGTAAACAATATGTTTCTCTTCTACACACAGATGTTTAAAATGGGTAACTAATCAAATTTCTCAACAGTTTGACTGATAGACCAATGCAGCAGTTGTATAGAGAAAAAAAAAAATAGGAAATGCTTAGTAGCATTCCTTACAAAAGATATTTAAAATACGAGTGATGCAGAAAATAAGAACAGTTTGTTCAAATGGTGACATCTTAGCCGTGAAAAAGCAAGAATTACATTTCTGCCTTAGTTGCTGTGGTAGCAGTGGTGTAACATATAATTTGAAAGTTTGGTTGGTTTGTGATTTATGGATGTTCTGGAAGATTTTGCAGAACATGTTATGGGTGCTGTGTACTCTCTTAATAGAGGTGAAAGACTAAATATAGACAAATCTCTCATTGATATGTTTAAAGCATGTAACTCAATAGCTTTTCTTCACTTTTTACTGACAATAGTTGGGAGGGGTTATATCTTTTTGAGTTCAGTTCTGTCTTTTTCTGAACCAATTATGCATCTTCTTTACTGTTCCTCTTATTTGGCATTTTGGATGCTTTCTTCACAATGGTACATTCCCAAATGTTCTTAAAAGGTTCTGTCTTAGACATAGGAACTTTTGCAAAACTAGTGGTTACATTACATGGATATGTGTTACTGAAACTTCAGCAACACATTTTCTCAAAACACATTTTCCCAAAATTTGTATATTATTCATGTTAAACACTTAAGTTATGTTAATACTGATGAATTGAATGGTCTCATTCCAGTGTACACTTTTGAAATTAACATGTTTTGTAACCAACCCTTGGACCTCTCCCCATTTTGTAATATTCTCTTTAATTATGTTAAATGTCTGGCTTCTTATGATCCAACACCCGAGTTTGGCCAATAGTCCATACATTAAGGTAAATATTCTCCAAGTTGGAAGAATAGATGGGTCAATGTAGAGTGAATTCTCTTAGCTGAATTTTCCATTTAAGAACAAAAGGCTGCTTTAGGATAAGCAAAGATGTCAGTACTTTTAAATAAAAAGTTAATCCTTAAACAAAATTGTTCTGACAATGAATGGTATTTTTAAGCCTAGACTTTTCTAATAAGTTCAATTCTTCTTCATAAATCATACTTCTACTCTGGAAAAAAAACAAGACAAGTAAGCAAAAAACAAAAAACCCGCCTCCAAAACCCCAAAACAACCTCCCCACAACAAATCCAGATAACCAACCACCCAGCCCTACTTACTCAACTCTCACCAGTTTCAAGTGAAGGAAAGTAAATGAGTACATTGGTTAGATATTTCTCTGCTGAATTGATAAATGCTGTCATCTATGGAGGACTGCTGTTTTGGAAAGATAAAGGGGGAAAATACAGAGTATAATAATACAGGAAAATCTGCTGTTGTGCTTAAGTAATAAAAATTCTTTTATGTGTGCTGAAAAAATAGATGAAAAGCACAAGAAAACAAGTATGCGTTGAAACCTTTGTTCTTGACTTTCTTGAAACTGTAATAGGTAAAATTTTCCTGTTACACTGAGTAATAAATGTAGTAATAAGTAGTTTTGGAATATAAGTTAATGTTGCTGTCAAAAAATGAATCATTATTATGCTTAGAATTAATATATAAACTCCTGGGAACACCTCACATAATAATTTAACATTTTACTTATGTATATTCTTCCCAGATGTAATCTTTTTCTTTTGTACTCTGACTTTTTTGTCATTGATTGGTTTTCCCCTTTTTTTTTTGTCACTGCTACCTCTATTTCTGCAGGAACAAGTAGGTTATTGGTAAGTATTTCAACTAAATCAGACTTTACAAAGTTTTGCCTTAGTGAGGACCTCTTTTTTTTTACCCTCACTTACTTTGGTAAAAACTTTGTAGACAACAGACTTATTGTCTGTAAATGCTGTGCTTTCTCAGGCCTCCATTATCGCCTTGTTTGTGTAGTAGAGTAATAGTTCTCAGATTCTCCGAGAGACTGTCTTCTGCATGCTTTCCAGCAGCATCATTATCTGTGCTGTCTTCTAAGATGCTGCCTTCTCCTGGGGCTTGCTCCTTTGTTCTTGTCTGCTGCGTTTCAAGTGCAGTGTTTACTTTGTCTCTCCCATTTCTTTTTTTCGTAAGACCTCGTATGCATTTTGGCCAGTTTGCTCAGAAGACTTCTCTGCATCCAACAAGATGCTCTGTTTCACGTGTTCAGTTTAGTCATCTTTGTCAACCATTATTCAGCCATTTTCACATCATACCTCTTCCCTTTTAGCTATCATTAAATATATTCTCAGCATGGTATAGCCACCCTCTCCTCTCTTATTATCGTGCTTCATGTAATTTTGATCAGATTTGTTGCACTGTACAGTCAAGTTTTCAAGATATTTACACCTGTGCATTTTGAAAAAGCAGGACTTGATTCTTCTTATCGTGGAGCAGCTCTTCCTATACTCTCTTTTCAATGATGTGATTTCTAATGGAAACTTTTTCTTTAACCCTGAAAGTAGTGACTTTATTGACAGTGTGAAGTAGGGCAGGGGAGTGTAGACAAACTGGTTCCCTGCACTTAAAAATTGGTAGTTGTCTTGCCAAATTACTCAGTTACTCAAGAAGTGCCTTCTTCTGACAACAGAACACAGTTGTCCTGTCTGTCTTCCTCCACTTGTATTGTGAAATGATGAGTGGAAAGACCTTTTTCAGCTGTTTGAAGAAAATGTTGCTCCAGGCAATAAGAGAAAATTGAGGGAGTAGCAAAATTCAAGCAGAAAGAGAAAAACAAACGTCTATGTTCAGGAGAGACTGGGAATGGGAGACAATTCTTCCTTTTTGAATTGTGGTGGGTGAGTTAAGAAGAAAAAGACATTTGGAATATGGGGTATCTCTGAAGCAAGAGTTTTCAGGCATTTCATTTGCTTAAAAGTTTTCAGACTTCCAAGCTGGCCTGCAGTGAGTTATTTGTCATCATCTGATAATGCAAGAACTGAGCTAGTTAGACAGGTTGATCTTGCCTGCCGAGTGTAAATAAAATGTTTGTGCCCTGAACAATTGACTATACATTCTGGCTACTTGCTATCTGAGGAAAGTAGTCAGCTAGGCTCACAAATGTGCCCACCCTGGCTGAACTTCATATTCAGACAACAACTCAGCTCCACAAGGTTTCACCTGAGTGGCAAGTGGCACCACTTGTGTACAGAAGCCTCTGGAATGGTGATAGGGTTAGTTTCTTCCCATACTCCTGATGCTACCCTGCCAATGTGGCTAGAGGAGCACCTTACTCTTGTCTCTGCTTGCCAGAGATCTGATGATGGAGCGCCATGAGAGAGAAGGAAAGTGTCTTTCCTTTGTTGTCCTTGAGTCAGATTTTGGAAGGGAGTCATCACACCTACGTGTAAAAGAGAAGTGTGTTTCCTTGGGTTCTCTCACTTGTGCCCCTCCCTTGGGAAAGATGCAGTGGAAGTGAAAGATATTTTTCTGGGCAAAGTCTCATTGTTAAATGGAGTTTTTGGTTGAAAATATGTTTCTCAAGCATCATAAGCCAAAAGCTGAAATCATCTGGGTTTAGGGTGTGGGTGGAGCATTTTTTACATGAAAACTGAGGCTTGCTCCCAACCAAAGTTTATATTCAGACTTGTCAGTCTTCAGCTGCTTCAGATCCATTGAGAAACTTGTGGTATGGATCTGTCTATGATGGGACGGGTGTGATGTGTCTGACATGCAGGTATGAAGGAGTAAGTTAAAGAGTGAGTTAATAGCTTACAAGTCACTTAAAAAACTTCTTGTTTATGTGCTTGTCAGTTTGAAAGTGCAGATACTCTAAGACTTTGGATGATGGAGGCTTGAGCAATCTCTCATTTAGCTTGACTACAGATCCCTATGGAAGATGGGATGGGAGGGTAACACTGACCCACAAAACAGGTGGAACTAAAGAGGTCTTTCCTTCTCCCTTTGTTGGGTGCTTGCATCGATCTGAAATGTCGCTCTTAAAAGGCTGTTCCTCTAATAACAGCTGTTCTTATTTTTCTATTAAAAGTTAATATCAATCTTTCCACAGGTCTTTCCTGCCTGTAATTTCATCTTCTGGTTTGCAAGATATATTAAAATTGGGCTTTTTATTCTCTCTCTTAATGGTTGTGTTCATTCATTTTTCTAAACCTGTGCAGCTGTCAATTATAATCATCATCACATGTTACTTTTACATTGATATTAGACACCTGAAGTTGTGCAGTTGATAAAGGCTTTGTTTACGAGTCAGAAAATGTCTTGTTCAATTTCTCTTCTTCATTCTGTACTGCATTATTTTTCAGTGATTGCTACTGAAGACCTAACTTCCCCACTTACCAAGATGAAGGGAGCTGAAGAAGTTATGTAATAAGATTCTGTCTTTCATAACTTTTTGCTTAGGAGATGAATTATTATCCAAACATATCTTTCCTAATTATTCTGTGGAATCCTTAACTAAAATAGTTCAGGGTTTTTTTTATCCCCCACTTTATCCCCCCTTTCCCACTGAGTTCTGTGGCACATTTAAATCAGAAAATACAAGAGAAAATTCCTTGTTTCCCTCAAAAAATTCACAGGTTTATTTACTTCAGTGTTATGGCACAGAAGTGGGGAAGAAAACCCCACTAGATGATGAACCTGCAATCAGTCAGTGCTTGTTTGTTCTTATTGTGGCTCAGTTTTCTAGTAAAGACAGAGCTTAGAATGTTTGTATTGTGTTCCTTATTTCTGTTTGATTTCCTATTCTCTCCCAAAGTGAGGGGAGTGTTTCTTTATTTCTTTCCATCTCCAGAAGTCTTTCCAGATGGTGCTGTGTTCTCCTGGCTTAGACAATTGACACATAAGGAAGGATGGAAGGTAGAGAACCAGATGTGATTTTTCACTGCGACATTTTCTTCCTTTACAAAAAACTTATGTCCATAAAATGGCAAACTTTCTCTGAGTAGCCATTTGTATTGCCAGCTACAGCACCTAGTAATTTTCCTGTAGAAGGTTCCCTGGGAACTGGTAATGCTCTTTTTTTTTTTTTTTTGCTTTCTAATTTAAGTACTTTTTAAAAATGTTAGTTCTTTGTTCTTGAATTTATTGTGAAATAATTTTCATATTCTGTTTGATGGCTAGGGTAAACTTGCCAGGTAAGATGTTAGCTGTATTAAAGCAGTATGCTTTCATGTACAAAGCTTCATGGTTTTGGGCTTGCAGAATGACTCATTCTATTTTTCCATTTCATCTGTCTGAAGAGAAGAGAGAATTCTGTGGCCATATAATTCTGATAGACCATGTGGTCTTTACTGGACAGCTTTTTTTTTCCCCCTTCTTCAAGTTTTACAAATTAGTTTATAGATGAAAGGAGTAACAGAGTTTTTTCTTGACCAGGACTATTACTTCACCAAGAATCTGAATTATTTCCATTTATTATTCTACCCTTCTTAAAATCTCACTTCATAGTCTTCTACACAGTTGAACAGAAAAGGAAGAAGTGGAAGAAATAGAGGCATTATGCTATGACTTCAAAATATTTATATTTTTGATATATATTCTTATTAGCCAAGCTAGAGAATGTGGTCTAGGTGAAAAAGTAGGTGGATGCTGAAGTAGTTGGGGAAAAAAATCCTGCAGCTGCTCTAGGAAAGCAATTCAAATCAAGTATCACAGTGGTCTGCTTTGGGTCTGTTTTCAGTCAACTCTTTTTTTGGAGGCTGGAGACTTGAAAAAACTAAGTAAAATGCTAACCTTGTAAGCACTATGGAGGGCAAAATTTGGGTTCATAGTTGTTTTTAACAAGTTAGAAGAGTGCTCATAATTGATTAAAAAAAGACAGATGAGAGTTACTAAATGTGAGCAGAAATACAACACTAAAAATGGAACTTGGCTAGCAGCAGTTTTGCTGAAGATTTAGGGGTTGTTGTGAGACATGAGAGGAATGAGCCAATCACCTGTTGGTTTGTTTAAAATGTACCTACCTATATATACACACATAAATGAGATATCGCTGTGTATAGATAGATCTACATATAGCTGACACCTAGTTTAATGGAACAATGTGATAGGTAAGTATTAATTCCTGCTTAGGACTTGTGAAGTCTTAGACTGAGAGCTCTGCCCAGTTCTTGGCAGTGCACCATGGTAAGGCTGGAGAGAGGCCAGAGGACAACGAGAGCGATAAAAGGTTTAGGCATCAGGGCCTGTGAGGAAAGATTAGAGTAACCTGTTTTTTTTCAGACTAGGGGAAAAAGGTAAAGGGCACACACTTCCCAGTGTCTACATGTGTTTTATACTGAGCAGAGTTACTGACTGTTTTCCATGTCTACTGAACACATAAGAAGTAATCAACTCTTTTTTTGTGTGGTATTGTTTCCTTTTTAGCAACATTATGCAGGCTTTCTTTGTATGATAGTCATTTTGCATACCATCCTTATACCATCATATTTACTGGATGCTGTGTTTCCACATGGTCTGTACTTCTTTTTCTAAGTACCGAAGAGCATGTGTGAATATGTAAGTAACACTTGTCAGGCTTCTTATTCTCAAGTACACCTTAGAAAAGGTGTGTGGATGCAAGGATTTCTCTTATGATTTCTTTAAATGCAAAACAAGGTGGACTTACCCATCTCATTTGAAAACACCAGGATACAAAGACTTCAAATAGTAATATGCTGCATACTTTAAAAGAGCAGCTGCTCCCATTCTACTTTTAGTTTGGCTTTCTCAGTGTTCCACTTATGTTTTCTACTGATCAGGCCGATTCAATTTTTTGTCTTGGTGCAGGTTTCATTTGTGCTTACCTCTTGCTACAACTGTTTAATATTGGGTGAAAGGATCATTCACTCTTCTGTGCAAGTCTAACACGGCTTCAACATGTTTCCTTTATGTGCAATTCTGTGACACTCTGCACTGTGTTGTCTGGAAGCTCTTAGCAGTTCTTTTTTTTTGCACCACGAACTAGATATTCCAGTATAAATGCCAGCATGATTTTGTAAAAGTCTTAGAGATCCAGGATTGTTATTCATTGGATGTTTTATGTTTGCTCCACTGCGCACTGAAGTGCAAGTTAAGCAGTCTGATGTTTGCAAAGCAAGGCAAACACAGTAAGGTATCACTAAGAGGTTGAAACTGGTACCAATAGAATGAGTGGCCACCCATCAACCTGTCCCTGTGGGTAGTTACCAAGCCTGCCAGAAATGAAAATTATGGGTTTGATAGATGGATGTGGGATTTCTTGGCTAACTGGAAGTTCACTTGCAAGAGATGGCGGAGCTTGAAGAAAGTGATACATTCAAGAGAGAATGAGAGACAGAATTCACCTCTGATATAAGTCCTGATACTTAAGCAGGTTTAGTTATTTCAGATTTTCTGTGCCACTTTGGGATTTTCTAGTAGCTGTACTGCAACTTTCTGTTCTGTCTCCATTTCTTGTAATTGTACTTTTTTTTCCAGGATTTTGGTTTCATTTTAAGTAAAGTGTTACTTTCAGTATTACAGTCAGGGTTGTGAAACTAGATGGTGGGAGCTTGTAAGAATTTGGCACCCTGCCCTCCTAAGGATGCAGCTGTAAAAGTCAGCTAGAGGTGTGTGCTTGCTCAGTTTTGGTGCTCAGTTCTTTAGTGCTGTACTTCTGTATGCAGGGAATGGGGTGGGAGGTGGTTTTTCAGCTGACTTAAAGTGTGTCACAGGCAGAGTTCTCTACTATGGGAAAAGGAAGGTCAACTTTGCAGTTATGTGCCAACAGTGACAATGCTAACACAAAGGTGATGGTTTGTCATCTTGGATAAAAATAAGGGATGCTGTGAAATCAACTACTTCCTAAAAGCTGGATTTTTACCTGGACCTGTATATTATCTGCTGTGCTCTCCTTATAAAGAGAGTGAGAAAGTAGTTAAGTTTCATAGGTTTTTGGAACACACTTCATGTGATGCTACGTCATCTGATAACTGCTTCCACTTTTTTGTCTAAATGTCTGTGAATTCATTATCTACAAAATTCCGTAAAACAAGTCATGTGGAGAGCAAGTTATTTCTGACCTGTTGCTGATTGTTAAAAGTCATGTGAAACTTTCTTTAAGTTACTGGAATTGTTCCTTGAGACTGATGGTAAAAACAAACATAGGCTATAAATGTTGTTAGCCTGCTGGGCAGGGGTACAATAGAGTCTTTGTTCTTACCAAGTGGTTAATTGTAAACTGGGTCATGAAACTATTGCCTTCACATTTGAGGAAAGGTGGGAAAATACCAGCTTTTTAGGACCTTCAACTGGCCTGTGGACAGTGTAGATTGTTCTCTTATTTATATTTTTCAAATACAGTTAGAATAAAATAAATATTATGTCTGTAGTAAAAATAATTGTTCTTTGGGGTTACTAAACAGAGTTGGAAATAGTAATTTCCTTCATGCAAAACTTACACTATGCATCTCTTGGGGAAGATGGCTAAATCCAGGAGCTGGATTGCAGCGGAACATTGTGAAATGAGAAATTGGATATCACTTGTATTTAAAGAATGTTTCAGCAAGTGTTATGAGCCCAAGGCTCTTTTTCTGCTATTATGCTAGTCTCTGGCATGCAGCTGATTGTGGTCACTGGAAAAACATATTTTCCACAAATACACCTTTTACTTCCATCAGCTAAGTTGTTCCTTAAAGCTTATTTAAGTCCTCTGTTCTTTGGGTTCTTCAGTTCTGCACACTGAGTAGAGCTACAGAAGTCAGGTATCCCAGACTTGCTGTGTCAGGAGGATGTTTGTGGTTGTTTAACCATTACCTTCACATCCCCCCTGACACAGTACAAGCCACAACAAAATGTATTGTTAAAATTCTTACTATATTGCTAGAACACAGATCATTTACTAGGTTTAAAGGCAGGTGCATGGTAGTAAAAGCACGTTCATCTGTATACTGTAGGTGGATAACCTGAAAGATTTGACACAGCCATCTATCTTCAAGCATGCTTTTAAGTAAAAGCAGTATTATTATTAAATTAGCGTTATTATAATTATTATTTATTATGATTACCTATTATGTTTATTATTATTATAATAATATTATTGTATCAAGCTCTCTGTAATATTTTATTTGGATTAAAACATTTCCTCCAAGAATTCCTGGGATACGTACCTTCTTAACACTGTTAACTTTAACAATGGTTCTAAGGATCTGTTGGTGGTGGCTGTCCCTGCCCCCTGTCACTCCCAATTACATGTGCTCATGACTCTAGGGAATAAGCTAGAAGAGTTCTGTCCAGAAAGCAGAGGGGACTTGTTAATGACTGTCCCAGTGCTTAACTAGCCATGAACATAAATGTTAACTTGCTGTAATGCAAACCCTCCCTTCTGTCACAGCAGGACTTGGTCTGAAGCATATAAGGAAGTTAGAGGCTTTTTCACATGAAACTGTGTTGTCAACTACGCCTTATAGAAGCATAGAAATGAAAATAATGCATGGGTCTTATAGTCTAGTCACAACCTAGTAATCAGCAGCATTGGGGTGATAAAGATTGGGGGTGATAAAGATTGAGAGAAAATTTACCCTGGGTCAGTTTTTGAAGAAACCCATTATAAAACAGTAATGGATAGGTTTGGGTGTTTGGATGACTGAGATACTAAGTTTGATTTTAGTCATGTTGAGATGTAGCCTGGGTGAAGGAGGTGACACAGTGGCTGAAAGGTCACTGATAAGGCTTTCAACAAGTAAATAATTCCTTTCAACTAGTTTTTTCCGAAAGACATGTTTCTCTGTGCTGTGCTTATTGATCTGTGGTTGTAACTGTTGTTTGTAAAGATGTGGGTTGGGGAGGAGGATTAAAATTAGGGAGAGAAGAGCAATATTTAAACTGGAGTGTAAGATTGATACAAAGAAGAAATAGATATGACTAAAATTGGAAGAAGCAGAACAATACTTTATCTCAGGAAGTGGTTTCCAGCACGTGTTCAGCTGCTGCCCTAAGTTCCTTAAGGTTGTTACTAGTTGTCCTCTTTGACTTGCTTCCATTAGCTGCCCATAAGAAATAATTTTTTTGATAAAGGAAGTGCAGTAGTTGTATTGAGTGCTAATGCTTCAGGTTAGTTGCTTGATCTACATCTGGATAATAATTAACAGAAAAGATGAAAATTCTCAGGCATCAGTTACTTGAAAGTACAGCGTCAAGTTGCTTGTCATCCTTGACTGACTCGGTTTTTGGTGGACTCCCAAGGATAGAAGTACAAAAGCAAGAGGCAACAAACTAAAACATGTGGGAGCAGGCCCAGATGGGCATGTTGGTGGAAGGTGCAGTGACCTTTTATACAGGCCTGCATCATTACTCTTCAACAGCACCAGAGAGGAAGTTGTGCCTTTGTGCTGAGAGTGGATGTAGATTAGATATTTTTGCTGACTGTTGTCCTATTGGACAGTCTGCCTGTAGGTGTACTCCTTAACAGCGACTACGCATCGAGATCCCTGTTGGTGGTTTTTTTGTCTCTCACTTGTGTGTTAATTATTCAATAGATCAAAATCAATCAGGCTTTTCTGTGGGCTGTAAAAGTTGTCCAGCTGATCTTGTCCTTTAACTGGAAGACTGCTGTCTTTGGCAATGACATAAATTAAGGCATTAAGCACTTTTGTCATAGACTGTTATGCAGTTGCATCACAATCCAGACTGTCTTAATTATTCTTTACCCCTTGTTGCCTAAGGCGGTGACCTCAAAAGCTAAACAAGGTCATGCTTGGCTAGGATGAGAGCAGTCAAATTCAGTGCTACAGGAAATATTAGTGATTCAGTAGGTGAGGCAACACCCCTGAGTTAATATTTTCCCAGTGCCCCAGACTGGTAAAAGATGCTGCAACTTGTACGATGAGATGTAAAACCAAGATCCTTGGTTAAAGTTTCAGTGCAATTCCTGGTAAAAATGAACATGTTAATTCAGGGTTCCTGCCCAAGTTCAAATTTTCATTCCTATGTCCTCTACACATTTGTAATTTCTGTTTTAGTAGAGTCATCTGATCCTCTTGCTCCTGCCCTAAACTGTTCTCAAAGTTGTTGGGAAAATTTGTGTTCCAGAGGTGCTGACAGTGTTTGCAGAATGATTTCCAGAAATGATCCATTTTGAGACCTTTTGAGATCAAGGGAATTCTATTATGTAAAAAAATGTCAGGTCAAAAATGAAAAGCCTCCAGGATTTCTTTTTTCTTTCTTTTAATGTGTGCAGAATAGCTTTTTGGCTTATATATATATATTTACTATATGGTTGAGTATGCTCACACATATTTTTATTTTCCATAGGATTCAAGTGCCCTGTATGTTCAAAATTTGTATCTTCTGATGAAATGGATTTACATCTTGTGATGTGTTTGACAAAACCAAGGATAACCTACAATGGTAAGAAAGAAGTAAGCTGATAATTATTTAATCATTTTAAACATCAGTGTGATAATAATCCTTTACTTAATAAGATATTCTGGTAACTAGTTTGGTGGACTCAGAAATTATGTATTTTTTTTTGCTTGTAGTTTATTTTTTTCAAATTAATTCCTAAGAACTTGGTCTTTTTTTACTGCATGCCATTATAATTTGCCCTGTGTAGTGCAAATATAAAATTTTTCTTGTTTGAATATGTTTATTCCATTTTTTGACCACTGGTGAGTATGTGTTTGTGTTTATTGTCCAATTGAGATATGTGTAGCTTACACATCCTTTCATCTAATGACATCAGGTAGTGAGGTGGGTCAATCGAGTCTCCTGGGGGCTTTATTAAGAACTGTTACTTGACATGCTGTGCATTTGCACATTATTCAAGAAAATTACCCTTTCTTGAAGGAACTAAAGAACTTCTTCTTTGGTTGATTCCATATGTGATACTTCATAATGACTGTTTATATGTTTTTGTTGTTTTAATTAAACTGGCCAATATCAAATGAATCACCTGTAGTAGCACTGGTTTTTCTCTCTACTACTAAGCTCTCCTTCTAGGCAACCTTTAATGCAAGGCAAACAGGACTTTTGCCACTGAGGTTGAACCTGTCTATCACTGTGGCTTAGGCTGACACTCAGTTCTATGGCAAGCACACAGAAACCCAGGGATTAGAAAATTATACTGAAATTTTAGTGCCTGCTTTGACAGAAAATCTTACAGTGCATCTTCAATGAGATTATTGCCCACCAGTCATCCAATGTCAGAACAGAATGCAGTTAGAAAGAAATTGTAGAGAGGAGAGGGAACTGAACTTTTTTTGGACGTGAACAGCAAGAAGCTGAAAGCTGGTGCTTGCAAGTTACATCAGGGAAAATCTGGTTCAGTGTAAAGTAGAAATGTCACATAATGAGGGTGGTCAAGGCACTTGAAGAGGTTATGCAACCTCCGTCCTTGAGCAGTTTAGTCTACCTTGGTTGTGCTTTGAGTGAGGGGCCGGGCCAGAAGACCACCAGAGCTCCCTTCCAACATAAGTTATTTTTTACATAAATAACCTGCAGTGTCATGGGCTCTTTGACCCTCCAGGCACCTTGCTGTTATGGTATTCTATGCTGGACTTTTTTATTGGAACAAGTCTGGAGAATGTTTGGACCCACCTTATTCTTCGGATAGCATAATGCTATCCAATACTACTGGCCCTTAATTGCAAAAATAATTTGAAATCGTATGCTTAGAGTCGTGAAATCCATTTGAAAGCACAGTACTTAGGAAAAGTAAATATTTCTTTTTTCTTCCTGGTGTTACCACACATATATTTGAGAAGATTGACTTCATCTAACAGAGAGGGCTTTTTTTCTCTTTGTTTTTCCTTTTTAAATTTAGATCTGAGCATTTTCCAAGATAAGTTGTGTTCTGAGGGATGCTGGACATTGGAAAGAAGAGAAGCAGGCAGCAAAATGCACTTGGGATCAGTTAGGGTGGAGCAGGAGGAGGCAGACTGGCAGAGAACAAGCTCTGGCACTAATCCATCTGATGGGGTGTGCACAAATTATGAGTTGACTGGCTGAAATCCTTTGCCCCTGCTGCTTCCTACACGTACATATGAGTGCACTCAGCTGGCTTAACTTTTGTTCAAAGATATGGCAATTACATAATGTAACATCTCAGAACTATTTATGATGTTTGTTTGAATCACAGTGGTGCCGTATTCAGACTCCTTTTGCCTTCTTGCACTGTTTCAGCTTACACTGCTAGTTGGAACTCCTTTGGGCCATCTTGTTACCTTTGCACAGTATTTTAAGTCAACAAATGAGCAGAAGTAAAACCTGTGAGTGGCAGCTGAAGCCACTATGGATGATCTGCAGCATGACAAAAGTGGTTGTGGGCAATGCAATATGAGTTAACAGGAGCATGCCATCTCTCAGTTTAGGTGTCTGCTGTACAGTGAGCCTCAGGAACTGATTCTAGGAAATGGTTATATAAGTGTGAAATAAGGAATTTATCAAATTAGGTAGGCTGGTTTGAGAGAGATACTTACTTAGAAGTATGGTCTCATTTTCATAAACACTTCATGGAAGTGTGCATTGATCCTTGTGGCTCCAGTTGGTTAGCTCCTGGAGTCACAGACTAAATCTTAAATTATAGCCTATAGCTGGTTATTTAAATTACTGCAGCACAAAGAAATTGAGGATAGGGCTTCTTAGTTATGCAGTGCTAAGTTGTTACTTTGTGGTATGCTTGTGGTCCCTTTAATGCAGCTAATGAAGGAAAATTAACTAGCAGATTGGTTACTTAATGCTGCCATGATTTCAGGCCTAGACCTGCACATGACTGTCTATATGCATGCATTTTTTTCTTGTCTATTTTGCTGTTTGTCATCATGAGAGCAGTGATGAACCTGCCTTTTGGCCATGGGCTGAGGGCATCTCAAGTTTTGTTTGAGAGAAGAAAAGATGCTGCTGTCAACTTTTGATACCTTCTTCCAAAATGGAAGGCATCTCTTTAGGCTTTACTTTCTCATTGTTATCTTGTCCTTATGCCATATATACTCGAATAGAGCCAACCAGGCATCATTTGCTTGTGTTGGTCACTGATAATTTCCCAGTCCTGTTATCACTAGAAGGAAAAATACCTTTTTTCCTCTTCTTTTCCCCCCTCACCTTCTTTTGTCTCTGAGGTTTGTGTTGCAGGTAGATGAAGGGAGCCTTAGACTTTGCAGGTGCAGAAATATTTAGAGATTGAGCAGTTGGATTGAACTGTGCTTATGTCTAGTTCTGTTCTAGATGTTTCCTCATGATACCGTAAATGTATTAGTTGTTCTTTCTAAGAAACACCAGGCAGCAAATTGTATGTATTTTGTCATTCTGAGAAGACAAACCTTTCTTTTTAAATATGAGTCTAAGGCATAGAGTCTCCCCCAGAAAAATGTTATAAGACTGCTTAGTTGTGATTTGAAGTTTAAATAAATTAATGAGTCCTCCCAGCCAATCTCTAATTGCTTTCTGAGCTACCTTTGTGCATTGCATTTGGCAGTTGAAAGGGTCGGTGAACTGCAAACTTGGACAGCTGTCTGATTTACATGTGTTTTCTGAAAGAGTGGTCAAAAAATTGTCTCAATTCTATGCTGGACGTTGTGCTGATTTTCATGTAAATATATCAGTACATTTTATTGGCCTTATTCTTTCAAAATCATGTGACTTGCCTGCAACAGAGATCTCATTGCTGACTCAATCTGGCATGTAAAAAGAGCTCTTTCTTATTTTCTGTGGAACTTTGTTCCACATTTCTTAAACTACTTGTGGTGTTCACACATGAACCAATATACAGGCATTTTTATACAAATGCTGGTTAAATGAATGGTATTGTGCAAAAAACATTGTGGTGTTTGGTGATGTTGTCTTGAAAAACCTTTCCTAGCAATTAGCAAATACTGTTAGTTGCTGAGTTGCTGAGCAGCCGGAGTAGGTCCCATACACTGGTTAAGCACAGGTTGCCAAAAGCCAGTTTTATGAAGAAAGTGGGTTACTTGCTAGTTGACAGGATTGTTTTAAAAAGACTGCTGAAATACTGTGTAGCTATACCTGTTCCTTTGAGCTTCTTCACAGTGTTAAATGAGGCCCCTTGCACCATCTTGTTCAAAGTTGTCATGGAGACGAGCAGGGAGCCCACTTAGGGACTACTCTGTGAAAGGTGTTTCTTATACTGTAGCCCTGTGTTTTGGTCAGGCAGGGGCATTTATATGTGAATTTCCTCAGTGCTTTGGAAGCAACTTGCCTTAACTCCTTGCTGATGATTAGAAGTGCCTGGTGAAGTTTGGGTTTTGAATATAATTATTGTTTATTTTGTGTTGTTACAATGTTGATACAGCTTTTTTCATTGGAAGATGTTTTATAAAAAATTGAGGAGACGCTGGAGAGATTTGTGACTTTAGATACTTCACAACAAATGCACCCAATTCCTTCTGATGAAACCCTGCAGTTGGTTCTGAAATAATTCTGGTTTTCATTTTTAAAATCCTTTGTTTGTTTCTCGGCACACTTCGTAAGACTCCCTTATTTTTATTATTATTAGAGGGCCCCTCAGAGGGCAGGGATAGCAGCCTGGCACCTGGCCAGATGGGGAAGCCAGTGACCCTGGAGAGCTGGGGAGAGCCAGTCAGCTCACTAGACTGGTTGGCTGGCTTGGAGAGCCAGCCTGTCCTCTTTCAAAAGTTTTGACTGAATTAGCACATTCCTGTGGAATATTTTGGGTTTCATCAAGTCAGCACTTTCTGTTGGAATGGTGTTCTACTGGAAACTTTCTAAGCTGATCTCCTCAAAGCTGCTTGCTCAGGGGTGGTGCTGCTTTGACATCAGTGCTGCTCTCGCTCAGACCACTCTGCATTTAATTCACATATGGCAGTGGGTCTGACTCTTGACCAACATATTTACTCAGGTTCATTTTAAGGAGAAAAGCTTTCACTGGTGTAATTCAGAGAGGAAGCATGTTGAGACATCCCATGCATGAACTGCTGAAGGTTTTTTCCTCACTTGAAGTAAGGGCTTCGTAGTTTTTCTTTTTAAATTACAGCAAGTGAATTTTTTAGACCTATCATATTAAAAAACAGCAGGAGATCAGACATCACAGATAGTAGGGATTATAGATATGATTTTATATTAAGAGTTTATCCAATTTCTTTGAAATTGAGAATTACCATGTGGAAAACTATTACAGACAGAATATTAAAAATTAAGGTATGTATACCAGAAGGAAAAACAGGATTGGAACTCAATGTGCTCTTCCTGCCTGGCAATGTTTTCTCGGGTGTTTGGTCTACCACCAGACATGAAGAGTGGAATGTTCCGATGCCATCTAACTAAATTCAGAGAATCACAGGATATTCTGAGTTGGAAGGAACACACAAGGATCATTGAGTCCAACTTGTAAGTGCATGACCCACACAGAAATTGAACCCACGACCTCGGTGTTTTCGCACCATGCTCTGACCAACTGAGCCGATCTCAAGTTGACTTGGGCCACGACAGTGCAATTGATTCAGATTAGCAAGGATGCAAAGAATGGTTTTGTAATGACTTAAACACACTGATCTTTGTTCTAAATCAATTTGAGCGGTTGGGTTAAGTTTTGTCTTGTGAGGAGAGCATTTCTTGCTGGGACTGCCACATGCTGCAACTTGCATGTGAGCAAGTGTCAGGATCTTGAGTTGGAATCTGTGTAAGCAGTAATCCTTCTAGAGGACTTGTCATCATCGAAATGACAGCCATAACATGCATTTTGATCCAGAGTAGAGACTTAAATACTGGCATGAGTCACCTAAAGCACTAAATAAAAATATTTTGGAAACATTCTTTGTGAATGGGGCTCACCTAATTTTTAATAACACAAGTTATAACCTTTGTTGATTGCTGTCCGTTTCAGCATCTTTGGGGCAAGATACTTATGCCAGAACTTGAGTTCATATTGCTCAGTAGAAGGAAAGAAAAACCGTGCACATTAACCTAATATTTGAAGCACCAAAATGCATGATTCTGGTAGTCCTGCCCACTGCAGTGACTTGGTTTGCTTGGTCACTTCTGTGCACCAGCAGGGCTGGTGCTCTCAACTGTTTTGACTGATACACTCAAAACTTAAGGAATGAAAAGAATTATTAATTTCAAGTTAATTTCTCTGCCAGGGTTCCTGAGATCATACCCTGAAAGACCTTGCAAAAGGGCATCTTGCCAGTCTGCCTGGAAAAGCTTAAGCCTTCCTCCTTGTCCTCATCCTTTAATAGGACTAGACTTTCAGCAGAGCAGTACAAAATAATGCTAAGGCACATCAGTTATTTCATTCCACTTTATCCACGGTGTAAAATTCTCCATAGAATTTCTTGATTCTTTCATTTTAAAAGTTTAACAAGATTCTTGGCTAAAAGTTTCTAGCTTCTTACTCTGCCCTAGGTGGTTCTGTGCTCTGTCCTCAGGGATGCTGGGGAGGCAGAAGAGCATACTTTAAAAGATATTTAACAGAACATGTAAAAAGACAGTTATCCCCTGCTTGCAGTTAAAATAGTGGTATTTACTCTTTCTTTTGATCTTTTGTATTCGTGAACATCCTCCAGAGTAGGAGGTTCATTCAGTTTCCCTAATGCTATAAAACTGTTTTCTTCAGTAGTTCTTGAAAATATAAAGAGCTGTTGGACTTTGAGATTTTGTTTAACGTGGTGACCGTAGAACATTATTATAGTAAATAAAATTTTCATCTCAGACGTTTGCACAGATGTTCTTCTATGAATTAATATAATATCAGCTCAGACTTTTCATAACTTGTCTTGCAAATCATTATCAAATTTCAGGAGGGAATTGTCATATTAAGAACAGAAATTGTGTTTGATGTAATGTTTGATTAAAATATATTGACTGGTTTTTACTTTCTCCCTTTAAGAATTGTTGATAATGTTTGAACAAGAACTTTCACTGATGTTCACCAGTCTAGGCCAAAATAGCTACTTGTCCAAACCAGACTGCTGAGCGGAACAGTGGCAAACTTAATTTCTTCCTCTGTTTGTTCAGTAAAGCTGTATTCCTGCCATCCCAAATCTCTCCTTCAACAGTTTTTGGTACCTCACAGAAGAGCATCACTGCAAAAGCAGCCTGTTACACTTCAAGTTTGTTGGGAAGGGAGATTGTTCATCTTAAAGAGTAATGGTGATAAATGTCACTAAACAAAACCACAGTCTAGTTCAACTTGTGCAGCCTGTGCCTGCCTCCTAAAGGGAGGAGGTAGGACCTGCTTCAGTGACCCCATTCCAGCCTCAGTCCCTGGATGAACTGGGTCAGTCTGTTACAGTGTGACGTTGCAGCACTTTTAGAGGCTGCAGTCTCTTATCTTTCCTCCACACCCACAAACTGTCAGCCCTTTGCTATGGAGCCAGAAAACTAAGCTGTGTGTTTGTAATGGTGTGGCTGTGAAGAAAGCTCATCAAATGGGAACATAGTGTAACTGACAGGGAAGTACTTGGAATGTCTGGAGAAGCAATTCCCAGAACTGCAGACTGCCCCATTTATCTCAGCAAGATATACTCTTGGAGATGTAGTGGTGGTGGTTGAGGTATCAATATTGCTTATTATTTTACTTTTCGTGCAAGAGAAAGGGGGATATAGATTTGTAAATAAGCTATGACAGCTCACTTTCATGGTTCAGGTCGGAAATGCTCGATAGATGATGCTGGATTTTCTTTCTTCTGTAATGAAGTAAAGTCGACATGCTTGGATCCTGCTGAGAAGGACACAGTGCAGAGATCACATCTATTAATATCTTAAACTTTGATTTGTTGTGCATGTGACTTATTCTTTTAACAAGCCTTTGGGGAGAAGTATTTTTTGCACACTTTCCCTTCAGCCAGGCCTAAATCTGTTAGACTGAGCTTGCTGTGACAAAGCCATGGCAAATCACTCCTAGCCAAAATAGCTGCAATGTCACCTCATACTTAATTCAGTTCTGGAGAACAGGACAACTTTTTTTCTCAGTACACTGGGATTGCCTTTATATAAATGCATACCTGTGCCGTGGGAATATTTTATATGCAGCACTGGATAAATACAGTAAAGCTTTTGTCAGCTATAGAACAAGCCTGTTTCTGAAAGAAATAGAGAAAATGGGATCATTCATGTGCTGAATAGCTCAAGTTATTTCTTTTGCATATATGCTGCTCCTTAGCCTCAGATACTGCTGTTGTCTTGCTGTTGCACTGACAGTGCTGCTGAAGTCAAATGACAATTTTTGTCCTGGAGAATGATAGATACACCTGTGAACCAGTGCTGCAAGGAGCATCTGCGGGTGACACAAGGAGGGATGCAGCTCGGGCGAGGAGGGGGCCCGATACCTGCGCTGTGTGTCACTGTGCCTCTCTTACATAATGGCAGCGCAGTGCCGCCTGCAGCAGAAAGCCCAGGGACAGCTCTGTCCGCTCGCTGGGCTCTGACTCCGCAGCACGTGATGCGGGCAGACAGGAGCTACCTTCCATGCCTTGCGCTTAATCACTCTTCAGCTCTGAGAGGTCATTCAGAGGATGTCATAAATCGCGTCTGCAACTGCTGCAGTCTTGTGACCGCTGGGAACTTAGCTCCAGGGGAAACAACGTTCCTAGTTTTGCTAGTTTTGTATGGTAATTCTGCCGTCTTTAAAGCTGATACCTCTAAACCCTTAAGATTTTACTCATTTGCTAGCAGCAATCTGCTCTTTTTTTTTTTTTTTTCTTCTTAGTTGCCCTGTGGAGACAAAACCTTGAAAATATCCCTTTTCTAATCATAGAAAATGGATTTCATTTGCTGGATTTTGAAATAAAACTACTGGAATTCATTGGGTTTTAAAAAATAAATGCCAGACTACATCTCACTGCGATCAAGTGATCTATGTAGGATTTTCATAGTATTTCCTTCCCTAAATTCCTCACTGTTTTGCAGGAACTAATAGAGATTATTTGCAGGTCAGGACTTTCCTTCTTTTTTTTTTCTTTTTTTTTTTTTTTTTTTTCCCCCCCTAAAGAAGTATAAAGGAATAAGAGGCATTCCTTCTGGCTCAGAAACTGCCCCAAGGGCAGCTCAATTTGAAAGGATTGTCATTTGTAATTTATTTTTTTCTCAAGATTAAAATCTTGCTTTAAAACCTGCTACCCTGTGATTACTTACATAGTCTTGTGCTTGTGAGGTGCAGACTCAGCCATTCAATGTAGAAAAGAAGTCAGTCCAGCTTTTGTAGGGGACTTCAGTGATAAAACAAGCCAAACTCTTCAGAAACAAGCTGGGTGAGAACACTGCTAGTGTGATAGAGTACTCTCACTTCTAAACTGGAGATTATTATCACTGCTTACACAGGGGAAAAGATTACCAGTTTCTAGTATTTTTAACAAAATCCAGTGATTCTAGAACAAGCTGTAAAACACCTACTGACACAGGTACAAAATACTAGACTTGCCTATTGTATCCTCCCTGGGAGAACCTCCTTGCTCCCCGAAGTTTGTGTAACTTTGTCTCACGTCGCTACAGATTTGCTCAGCTTCAGAAATAACCCCAAATTCTAACACACAGCTGAAACATGAGAAACTTCACTGGTGTTTAGTGCTGAACTATATTAACGAACCCTTGTTAAAATTTCCTCATAAAAACCTCAACTTCCATTTTAACCCAGCACTAACAGCTATCTGTAATTTGAAGCTGTATCCAATTTTCATCATTTTGACCATGTTCCTCATGCCCTCCTTCCTTGTGTGTAGTTTCATTAGATACTATTCATGTGTAATGTTAAACATTTGATAGCCCCTGTGTAGCTAAGCAAGAATGTGGTATTCACTGTTAATTTTTAGCCCATAAATAATGTTTATTGGTTTGGAATGAAGAGATGGAGGAAGGAATAGTTTGGTTAGCACTTAGGGGTTTTTTTTCTCCCTAGTTCCAAGGAAGTCTATTTTAATCTATGGCTTTATTAGCTGAAATGATGTTATAGTGGTGTTCAATAGTTTTGGTAGCCTCTAAATTGAAAAAAATGAGGAGAAAAATAAAACTTTAATATGGCTGTAGAAATATACTGCCAGATTGTGGGCATGTAACTTGGAACAAATACTGGAGAACTGTCTTTGGGGACTTTTGGTTTTTTAAACATATCATCCTTGTTAATCTTTTTGTGTTACTGTTCATGAATGATCATGATTGCTGAATACTGTTGAAATTGTGCTTTTTTATTTCACTTAGTTGCTTTAAAATGTAAAGGAGGGTTTATTGGTGGTTTGGTTTTTTGTTTGGGTTTTTTTTCCTCCTCTTGCAATTCAATACCTACACACTCAGTATCTCACTGGGATAGTAATAACCTGTAGGTACCTGTTAGCACCAGAAATACTGTATCTCTATGCTTGCTGCAATAAATTATAATACTGGATAATGGGTTAGTGTAGAGTAGAAAAATGGAGATAACTTTGGAAACTCTGACTCAATATCTGATGCTATCAGAACCTTTTGCATTCAGACATGTTTTGCATTCCATCTATATCACAAGGATAATTGCATTTAAAAGAGGAATAGCTTGTAAAAAGCAGTCTGTCTGCTGTGAACAGAAAAGACAGACAAGTAAAAATTATGCAGTGATTTATATCCTTGTCCCATGTATGCACGTTAACACCAGACATTGTGTTAATCTGGAGAAGGCTGATCTGGAGCCTGCTGGGAAAAGTACCTCTAGGCCTAGCACCTGGCACTGGGGTTAGTAAGCCAGCCTTTATGCACACTGAGTTTTGGCACCAGTGTTTTCATTGTGTGTTGCTTGGTAATGCATCGTATCTTCCCTAAGAATAGTGTCTTAGTCACACACACCTGCTTTTTTTCCCCTCCTCCTGTTTTACCTTAGGCTCAGAGTTTCATCTTTCATGTCATCTCCCTATGCACTCATTTTGCGTCAGATCAAACCAAACTCCTCTGCAAGCTTGCAATGAGTCAGTTACTTGGCCAATGTTAAAAGACTGGAAAAAAGACTTGGCAAAACTCATTGTGCTCAGGGCACCTGTAGGAAGCCTGGAATAGGACAAAGTGAACAAAACATGGAATCAAATCCTTCATCCAACTTCAAAACGAGTCACCATTAAAGTAACCCACATTGCCCAGACTAATAGGATAGATAACTTCATCTGTGCTGCTTCTCTTCATTCTGTCTCTCTGACTCTGTTTGGGGACACTTCCTGCCCTACCCTTCCCTTCTGTGAAGTTTTCTAATGCACTTGTTTTATCTGCCTTCTGTCAGGTGAGAGTTTGCACAGATTTCATTAGGCCAGTGTGTCCCCATCACACTCCTAGTTTATTGCAGACCATGAAGAACGAAACTTCTTCTTTGAAAATCTTTGCAAAGCAACTCTGGCTTCTGGCCATAGTTTCAGTGATGGTGAACGGTTGAAGGTTTGCCATTTGGAAAACTCTTCTCTGCAATGTTTTTGGTCTCCTTTTGGGTTGGGGATAAAATAAATTCAGTCACTTTAAAAAGCTGACAAAGCAAAAGGGATTTCCTAAACTCTGTGGGGATCTTTTTGAACAGCCATATCAACATCCTGCACCTTTGAGATCTTATCCAACTTAGATCTTTCTTTCAGCTTCATCAGACAGTCATCTTCTGTTGTTTCCTCTGCCACATCTGTGCTCTGCCTTACCTGCCAAGTTTTTAAGAACATTGTTGGTGATAGCATCCAGTCTTGATTTGAAAAAGTTGCTCATTTTAACAGACTTACAGCATTTGAGTGAAGTCTTCCTTCTGATGGTAAAGCTATTGAAGAGACCTGTCTCTGCACTGTATTTGGGAGGAAATCTTTACCCTTCTCCTGACCACAGTGGTAGTTTTTCTTCATGAAATCATTAACTCAGATACCCAGGTGATTTACTACCAGAAGAAGCTTCTATAGATAAATGTTCTTGGGGTTATATGCCTGGCTGGTTGTGGTGGGGTTGGGATTTTTTTGTTGTTTTGATTAGTTAGTTGGGTGGTTGTTTTTTTGGTGGGTTTTGGTTGCTGTTTGTTTGGCTTTGGGTTTTGTTTCTTTACCTTTGGTAAAGAAGTTATCTGCTATGCAAGACAAGCTGGAATTCGGGTCTCTCTCATTTTTCTTGAGTGTACCCTTCTTGGTGACCCTGCCCGTTGCTTAAGCAGAAACTATGGTTCACCCACCTTTGAACTGGATTTCTGGATTGCAGACCCAAGTTTTTAACAGGCCTAAATTGATTTTTCATCTACCATTTCAGTCTCTTAGTGTTGATATGGATTGGTGGGTGCATATAAGTAGCACTTAAATATTTTGCTTTGTTTTACTCCTGAACAAAGAAAAACAATAGAAGATCTGCATGCATGGATCCCACACTTTTGTTCTTTCGTGCCTGTTTCTATAAGTTTCCTTCATCCCAGCTCTATCTCCAGCTCCCTGTAAGAAACAATCCTCTCTAAATGCAGCAGACTCTGTCAGCAATACGTGCTGGTTGCCTCTGGCCATTTAATCAACCACTCCTCCTTTTGTAGCATACTTGTGGTGTAAGAACCTTTTTGATGGTAAACTCAGCCTTGAGAAGTGTAAATCATTCTTACCTGATGGGAGCCAAAGAGGATGTATTCCCCAAGTGATTCTTTCTTTATGCTGTTTCCTAAGGTATCTTGTTTTGCTGCTATTTTGTTTCTCGTGGGTTTGCCCCCTTTACATGCTGCTTTTAACTCCTGACATTCAAGATTAACACCCGATACCCTGAGAGGTCATGTAATACTGATGAAAAACCAAGAAAACAGCCTGCAGGCAGCTTCCTTATTCCATGTGTTGCAATGAGCAGCTTTGTTTCAGGCAGCATGTGCTGGGCTACACCGTTCATGGTGGGATTTCACAGTGGGGCACAAGTTTTCTACGGCTGCATTCAAGACTTTTTCACCCAATCGATTCCTGAGAAGACAATAGTTAGAAGTATTATCTCCCAGAAGCAGCGTTTCTAACAGGAGCAGGGTAAGCCTTGGGACAAAACACAGCATGCCAAGGAAGACTCTTCAAGGTACCTCTTGGGTCATTCAAAAAACAAATATATGTCAGTTCACTTGAAGCGGGGATTTAGTACAAGATGGGTGAGTCTGGCAAAAAGTCTACATCATGTTCTGGAGGACAAGACTGTTTATTTGTGGTTCATTTATGAACAGGTGCAGCTCTTTGGCCCATACCTAGGCTAAAATTTGACAATTTAAAGACATGGTACAAATGGGGTGAATAGAACTTGCCTTTAGAAGTCAGTGCAACAGAAGAAAGTTATTTAGCTACCTTGAGATGATTTAATGTCCAAAGGCATCTTAAACTGCAAGCAGACTGATTAAACAGACATTGGAAAGACTTAAGCAGAAGTTTTAGAGTCAATCAGATAATTGTATTGAGAGCAAATCTTGAATTACTGTGGAAAGGCACAGTCACTGGCAATAAATTTCAAGATAGGAGGACAAGACATTTCATGTCCAGTTGGGCTGATAGAATTTATCTAGTATAAATACCTATTTCACCCCAACACTTTCTGCCAGAAGTATAAATATGGACTGAGAAAGCTGGTACACTGATCACGATAGCACAGGAATGTTGATGCTTCGAAGAGAGGAGCTTTATTTCTCTGACTATTTGGCCTTTTTTACAAAGCCTCGCTTTTCAGTGGGAGCCCTGAGGTGCAAACTTGACTTTGTCTGCAAGCAAGATACCTTAATTGGACATTGTATTAAAGCTGTGTTATTTATACTTGGGATTTAATTCCTTTTTTCAGAACCATAACTTGTATTGGCACCCTGTGTCATACAGCTCCAGCTAGGTTTCCCTTGTAGTTGCTGAAGCTAAGTCTCTCCACAAAAGAGCTGTTTTTCTCAATGTGCAAATGCTCTGCCTTCTATATTAATTAGCTACCTGGACACAATTCTGTTTAAGTAGACTATGACTACACAACACAGGCTTTTTTTACACCTGCTCCCTAAAATGTATTTCTATCACTACTATTTCAGTTTTTATCTTTATCTAACCAGAAGTATTTTTTCACTACGATAGGCCCGATTGTTATCTGTCTGAACAGGAAGCATCTAGCTATTTCTCAGAATTTACTAAGCTCAGAACGTCCTACAAAAATTTAAATCCAGTTCTTCAAATGTGGGTTAGCTAAGAAACAATGAAATTTCTTCTATCTTAGCCTAGTGTTGCTATACAAGTGTTGCCACTTAGGCCTTATTCTGCAAATATTTCTTTCCCTTTGTTTTGTGTGCTCCCTCCCCTTCACTTTTGTGTTTTGAGAAGAGGGAGCACCAAAGACTGTAGAATGTTTGTGCAGGAAGTCTTTCATGATGGGTATCTGTTTGTATATAGCTATCTCAGACCTGGACCAACACTGAGCAACATGAGAGGGAAGGGGAAAACAAGGATGATGCTTGGACTTTGACTAGGAAATTGTAATGGGCTGCCGTGTTGGAAGGGGTGAAGAGTGAGATGTCAAACATCACAACATCCCCCAACCCGGCAATTCATCAAGCACTTTGTCAGTATTTGATGAAGTGCCACATTTGTTGTAGCTTGTTAGCTTGCTTTAGAGAGGTTTAGCTTTTGTGTATTGTGGCTGGGAAGGTATTTTTGGATTGCTTAAGTTCTAGGTGTTACCACATGAGTCGTGCAGTGGTGTTTGGGGTTATTGTATGCACAAAAAGTTGCAACCTGTGCTTGTTTGATTAGCACAGCGATATTGTTTTTTTTCAGCAACATAAAAGGGAATTTGGATTGAAGTTATTCAGGGGAGCTAAATACTGAATTCCCACCTGCTCAACGTTATGGTGTTGTGAGTCCTGAAAACTGCTTAGCTGTGGTACAAGTTAGAACATTGGATGTTAAATATCTTCCCTTTTACATCTGATCCAGAGGAGGTGGCTTATATTAGAGCAACATGAAATGTTTCTAATCAGGAACCCACTGCTTCTTCAGAAGGTTCCCTGCTGAGGGCAGTGGAAGTTTCACTTCTGGCTGTGAAGGTGCAATCTTCATAGGGGAGCTAAGCTAATGGCTTCAGCTGTGCCTTTCTCAATCTGCTGACTGACCCTGTAGCTGTGCAAGCTGAGTGGCACAATAAGCATCTGCAGTGACAACTGAATGATGTTCCTCCTGCTGTTGAGAGCTCTGAGCACTAAAGAATCAGCTCTCCTTCAGAGTGCCTTTCTGCCTCAACTTTTGAGCAGCAGCAGATGGCTGACCTGGTCATCCAGGAATGATCTGTAGAGAATCAAGAGTATTCCTCTTGTGGCAGCTAGAGTACTGAAAAACAGCTGGAAGGTCGAAGAAACTGCTGGCTCTCCTAGTGCTTAGGGTGGACTGGGAAAGACAGGTTTTGCTTGCAGTCAATACCAGTTTGCAAAGATAATCGCTGAGCTGCATAAGAGAAGCACATCCTGCATGATGGTTTTCCTTCCATTCTAGTGTCTACTTCTCCCAAGGATATTAACCCCATATAAGAAGGCTGTCCATATTATTTGTATCAGGTAGTTAATAATATTTCTCTCCATCCTTCCTCTAGTGCCTGTTTTGCAACAGAAAACTAAATGAGATGATGGAGGGCGGGAGGAGGGGTAGAAAATACAGGTCTAGAGAGAACACATTTTAGGGAAAATAAGTGTGAAGAGGAAGAAAGCATAGTAAGAAACAACCAGAAAGAAATGGAGGGGGAGAAAAACGGATGTGACAGAAGCCACGAAGATTTAGTAAATCAAGTCAGTAGCATTTAATAAGTGTGTGATCACATACCCACATGCTTGCTGGCTGCTGAATGGTAAGATACCTGTGGAAACATGTAGCTCCTTCTTGACTCCTTGTGGTGTCAGCTAAGGTGATAGCAGTAAAAATATAGAATAAATTCTGCAATATGGATGAATTAATGCTATACATGTGAACAAATGTATTGGCTTCTAGATGTCTAGAACTCTACATACTCCATGTGAAAACAAGCAAAGACAGTCTCTAGTACTTTACTAAGGCAGTTTTTAGCCATCAGCTTCAAAATTAAATGGATGTGTAGCAGATACATGATAATTATGTACTATTTAATAAAATTAAATTAATATTTTTTAATGGCCGTCTTTTTACCAATTTTAGTGCTGATACGATACTGTTCAAAAGGTATGTTTCAATTAAGTTTCAATTGTGTTCCCAAAAGGGTTGACCTTTGTGGTGTCCTTCACTAGTAAACTAGTTGTGGTGGCAGCTTTGACAGACATTTAAGGTCTTAAATTTTAGAAAAAAACCAGACATTTTGGAAAGTTGTCATACTGAATTGGGTCAAGGTGTTTCTAACTTGGTGCTCTGTTTCTAGTGAACGCCCAGAGAAAAGTAAAATACTGCAGCTATAAAGTGGTATCTCCCAAAATACATTGACATCTCCATGATTCGTGATTTCTGGTTTCTTGAGCCTAGGGCTATATCTGCCTGTGTTTTAAAAGGAAAACCAAAAAGTAGCAGCACAGATTTTAATTACCTTATCCAGAAGGTATGCAGTGCATGTGCTTTTGCAGTCCTCAGTTTAAAGGCACTTTAATCACGGATATTGCCTATAATCCTAATCATGGCTGAGTTAGTGGCTTTCATAATTATTGGATGTATTTTTGAAAGTTCTAGGAAAAGCTTTTAAATGGTAAAGTATGTGCAAGATTGCGAGGGTGCCTGTTTTTTAATCTTCTACTACCTATTTTGCTATAAATGCAGAAATGGAGTAGAATTTATTTTCCAGTAAAGATAAAAGCAGAAGTTTAGGAGGAAAAATTACTGACAACCAGAAGCTAAAACAGTAGTAACCAGGGATAGAGGAGAAGAGGAAAAAGTACTTGAGCAGACTCAAGAGGGATATACTATGCTCTTTTGCAAGATTTCATCTTTGACACCAATCTTTGGCTAGTGAGTACTTGTTCAAGTAGCTGGGAAGGTGGAGGAGTATTTACGTCCTGTTTGGTGCAGTGCACGTGGATGTGGGGGCGTGGTATTTGTGTATGTACCCACATGTGGGTGAAATGGAAAAATGTGGTCTATTTCCTCTTCCCACTTTCATTTAGGTAATAGACTGACATAAATGTCTTAATCATAACATGGATGAAGTTTTAAGCTGCTTTACTCTTTCTTTTGGTTTGTGTGTTTTGTTGCTTGTTTGCATTTTTTAAGGGAAAAATTATAAAAAATGTATCTGCTGAATCACTGCTGCAGGAAAAGATGGAAACAAAAAACCTCTTCAGACTGCAGTGGTTCTGTGCAAAATGATACACAGATTTTTCTGTAACAGATATGTTTAAAAGTCATTGTTAAATGGCCCTTAAACTGACTTCCATCTGATACAAGCCAGTGTTGGTGTAGCTGAGTGCTGTATAAAACAAGTACAGAACAAATTCTGACCGGATCCCGGTCTAACAGGATTATTGACCCCTTTTTCTTTGTCTGAGTCTGATGATCTGAATCACCTAAAATGGTCAAAAGGTAGTTGGATCCAAGGTGTCATAAGTCTGTGAAGGATTTGGTTTTTCTGTCATCGCTCTACATGTGTAATTAATTATGAGCTTAATTATATGGGCTTGGAGTATGTTAATGTGCAAATTACACATGGGCATTTACAGCAGTTGGTTTTTTTTTGTACTCATTCCTTCAGTATTTACATCTAAGAGCCTTAGGTAAGATTCATGAGGTTAACACAAGTGGGGAATGCTGATTCCTCAGTATTCCAGAGGAAGAGGAGCATTGAGACCTGTTAACATAACCTCTTCTGCAGGGGTGGCAGAACTGCACCATGTTTCTGAGGTCCAGTCTGTGCCAGCCGTCATTCGCACCAGCTCCCTCTGGCATGACTAGGCAAAGCCCATTGTGTGCCTGGTGGCTCATCCCAGTTGGAAAACCTGGGGTGAAGCCAGGGAGGCAGCAAGCTGTTTGCTGGGGACTTGTGTAGTAGGGCCAGTATTGGCAAGAGGAAGAGTACAGGAATACCGGAGGGGAAATAAAAGGAGTGTCAGACATGCCAGGGCTGGTGGGAGATACAAATGTTTAAATTGGCATCATGCCCTAACATTAGCCAAAAGGTGCAGAACCTTGTTAAATTGCTCAGTGGGAGTTCAGACCCAAGCATTGTGCAGTCTGGGGCGTGCCGGATAAGCCAGACATGTACAATAGAGAATGATGGGAAAGCCGTTCACAGGAATGCTTTCTTTTATAAACTGTATTTTTATCGGACAGCTTTTTAATTTCTCTTATCAAAGCTTGACTAAATGCTTCCCTCTTGAGAGTGTTTGAGGGAGTGAGACTGGGATTTAATTCACTAGAGATATCTTAGTTCCATTTTGGTTTGGGTAGCAGTTACGGATCTGATAAAGGGACTCCATGGAAAAAATTACTTTTATTAAGTATGCTCCATATGTATGTATGATACATGCTTGAATTATTAATGGTGCTACTTCCTACAGCCTAACTGTGAGAAGAGAACTGCTCACAGGAGTTCTTGTAAAGTTGTGCAGAGAGGTGGTCTAGGAGGGTAAAGTCTGAGAGTGTCAGGCAAAGATTGATATCTCTGTAGCGGGACAATGTCTGGAGAGCATTTGCCTCCTGGTGTCAGATATTAGAATCACTTTTTATTTAAAAAAAACCCAAACAACAAATCCAACCTCAAGGAAGTATTTATCCTTAGCACTCTCTTCTGGGCAAGTTGACAGGTAAGAATTTTTAGAATCTTTTGTGTTGTTTTAAATTACCTTGTCTCTTTAGTATGTCTAATGTTCTGAGAAGCTTACAGCTTCTGATAGAACAACAGGAGTTTTTTAATATGACACCCCCCCCCCCCCCCCCCCCAATAATGTTACCGTGTGTAAAATACATTTTTAAAATTTTCTTTGTTGTGGTGGATGTAGTTTATTATTTTGTTTTGAGTATTTTTCTTTATAGGAGTACACTTCATGTTAGATATTTTTCACATCTTCATGAAGCTGCTCCACATGTGGCATTACATAGTATTTTTAGTATAACCAATGGATATAGTGGAGACTGAAATAAGCACTGCTTTAGAAACTCAGGCACCTGCAAGAGAGCTGGCTGTCATTCAGTGGAAACAATGTAGACCTGATTTCCTTTTACTTTCTTGCTGCCATGGTAGCTTTGTAGTTGTCTGTCATTCTCTGTGTTTGGAATGCCAGTGGGTTGAGTATTGGAGCCAGTGGAGAGAACAGCGTAGAGCTGCTGGTTTTGCGTAGAGCTGCAAAAGGTACTCTCCATAAGCAATCACTTCAGGTGCCTTTTGGCAAAGAAAGGGAAGCTTTTCCCATGAAACCATGGAAACTTGAGCACGTGGGCTTCACTTTGCCAAGTGTGCACCTTTCTGATCTGCCAGTTTGATTGCTACATGGTCTCTTGTTGGGAGTGCCCTGTGGTCTCTGTGAGGTTGTGTCTAACTGGAACTTCTAATCTGCATCTGGCAAACAGGGACTTATGTGATCTTCTGTTTTGCTTCATGCTAAGACTGAATTCTGCATCCCACATTCTGGCTAAGAGAAGTGTCCAAGAGAGAAGGTTTTTATTAAAAATAATATGTTTTCCCAGAAACTTCTTAGTGAAGGCCAATTCTTTTGCATTCCTAGTAACTTACTTTTTCCTCCTTTGTTCTGGGACTTGGTAATACTGCAAAAAATCCAGTGTCTCCAGGAGTCATTGGAGCCATACAGCAATGATCTTTCCTTCATGGAAATCTCACATTCCTGCAGTAAACAGTTGCATACTTTACACTGAGAAAAACATGGATGGGATGTAGAACATGCTAGCATGGTGAGAAGAGGTTGAAGGTGTGAAATATGAGTACCAGCAGTGCTGGTCAAATGAAGCCAGATGTATAGAAGAGAAATGAGTAGGAGAGTAGAAAAAGCAAATGCCAGCCTAGTGTTTAGAAGTTAGGAAGAACTTTACCTTGTTACTTACAGTGCCTTGTCCAGAGAAATGTTACATTCAGGCTTGAACTTAATTTCCATATTGAAGACTGAGCATGGGTTCATCATGAATCTTAAGTCAGCTGGTGTGTCACTGATCCTCACCGTTCTGCAGAACAAAAAATACCTTCTTCTGTAGCTGCTCTTGATGTTCTGAATAAAGAACCTTTTGCTTGTAGTAGTCTGATTTTTAACCATTTCACTTTGTGCTCTTTCCTCAGAGGATGTGCTGAGTAAAGATGCTGGGGAGTGTGCAATATGCCTGGAAGAGCTGCAGCAAGGAGATACTATAGCACGGCTGCCTTGCCTCTGCATATATCATAAAGGGCAAGTATTCCGTAGGATGGATATACAATTTCAGGTTGCATTTACGGGGTAACTCTTCTTAAGGGGTGATTAAAGAAGTGCTTAAACTTAGTTGCTTTTTGCATTTAAAAACAAACAACGAAGAAACAGCAGCAGCAACTTTGAAGATATTTTTTAGATGACATCTTTCTGCATCTCCCCCAAATGTATTTGAAGTTAATTTTCCCTGCTACGATCTTCTCATTCTTGCAAATTCACCTGGATGGGGAAGGAGTGTGCATTATGGCTGAGGAGCTTAGGTCATGTGGGCTTAAGTTTTCTCAAATGCTAATAGAGTTGGGCAGGGAGAGGGGGCAATGCTTTTTAAACCTGTTTCATATTTTGTTTTCGTAAGTGTCTGTACTTTACAGAAAGTAAAATGTCAATGAATGATATAATCAAGATGAAAATGTTTGTAGTGAATTAACTTGTGTATAAAATCTGTAATTTGTAAAATGCTTCCTTAGAAAATTTTAACACTTAAGAAATTCAGGTTTTCAACAGTGTTTAATACCTAAGTATTACTGTGGTTTAGGGTTATTAATTTTTCCAGTGATGTGTGTATATGCAAACACTTCTTTGTAGAATATGAAATTCTACTAGTCGTTGAAATTGAGAAACTAATTTATATTCGTATCCTACTGCTAAATGCTACTGATATTCATGTCAATTGTTTTCATTTTTTGTCTTGTATCCAACAGCTGCATAGATGAATGGTTTGAAGTAAATAGATCTTGCCCTGAGCATCCATCAGATTAAGACAAGATTCATATTTTTAGGTAATGTTTATTTATGTCACAACAATAAATATCTTGATTATCTGAAATAACCATACTATTTTTTTATTTGTGAATTTGCTACTGTGTCTCAGAACTACAATATTAATCAGTAAGCATTGATACATATTGCAATGTAGGCAAAAGGTTTCTACATCCTTACATGGCATGGTCTTTCCAGTACTAAAACTGGAAAGTGGCAAGTCAGTGACAAGAAAGCTTTAGCACTAACTTTTTAAGAGCATTTTTCCATAGAAATGGAAGAAAATTAAAATAATACAATTGTGTAATTTTGGATTTTTCCATGAGTACTGGCATGTATTTCTGACAGAAAGCTTTTGGAATCATATGAGAAAGTTGAAGCTAGGTATTTTCAAAACTACTTTCATGTTAATGCATTCCAGAATGTTTAAAGCATATAAATAAATAAAAAATATTGACATGTTTCTATCCATCCCATCTCACAGAAGTTCACATTTTTCCAACTTATGTTGTATGTTAATGATTGCAGATCTGCAGTCTGTGTTAAAAGCTAAAGGATAGTTTTATTCTTTAGTTGACTAACTCAGAAACTTTATCTTACATTAAACTACTGCCCCTAAGCATTGCAAAGCATATCAACAATCATATTTTTTAGAGAAATAGAGATATCTGAAATTCTGTCTGGTAGCTAAGAGTTTGGGTTTGTTGTTCAGAGGGAAATTAAAAAAAAAAATCTGAAGTATTCATCACTAGCATTTATTTGTGCATTTGTTTCGCATTGCTTCATGTGTCTGTGTTGTAGGGGTAGCAACGAAACCCTCAAGGAAGATATCCTGCTATGGGGATAATTGTTTTAACCTCGGGGCAGAGTTAGCCAAAGTGAATAAACAAACACATTCCCTATAGTGCCCCCAATCTCTGGTTGTGGCAGAAAGCCTGCATGCTGTTCATGAGCACCTCTGTCTCTGTACGTGCTCATGGCTGTCCAGCCTCATGTTAAATTCTATTTGCCTTTTTCACAGCAGGGATGGTGATGACTGGGGGCTTAGGAAAAAGGGGAAGGAAAACACAGTGGTTGTGCTCATGCTGTTTGAGTGGTTTCTGTGCTGAAATGATGGTGTTTTGTCTTCTGCTTTTCCAACAGCTGCTTCCACTGATCAGAAAACATAGGAGATGTGAGGTTCCCGTGCTGAACACAGCGTGCCTGGCTTGAGACTTAGAGTTCTTTGTGGCTGAAAAAGGCAAAGATGGACAGTGACATGGAGAAAGCATTGCAGACACCGTTACTTGCCAGTAGTGCTCGGTATACCAAACACTCATGCAAAGGACACACAGGGATTTTGAAAATGCTGCACATCCTGTAACAATCGACTCCCCACAGACATTACTGACACTATTTTGTATAGAAGGCCAAAGTTCCTAATTTCAGCCTAACTTCTGGTTCTGTGAAGAAGCGAGTTATTGGACATGTTTCCTACTGCCTCCAGAGGAAGCGGAGACGTTCGATACGTGCTATCTGAGATCCTTGCAGGAGGACAGCCCCAGATTTGAGTGGGAGCGTTTTCACCTTCTCATTGGCTGAAGAACAGTAAATGGCAAACTAAATAAAATCTAACAGTGTGACCTTAATTTACTGAATTCACACCCTGTTTTATGTTCTTCACTTTTTTCAAGAACAGAAAACATAAACCGCTCTGCGTAGGAATACTGTATTTCAAAGTTTTGTAACTAAACCTTTGTCACAATGCAGTCCAAAGAGTAAAACCAAGACAGGTAACTAATTTATATTGATCAAGTTATAGAGATAGTTGAAATCTGCACATTGTATTGCTATTTAAGTAACTAAAATGTCTCTTTTACTGCTTGTGAGTAAAATCGACAGAAAGAAATGCAGCAAAGCAAAATCTTACAGCTATGCAACTTTTTTTAAAATAGGAAAAAGAAAAGAAAAGAATTACCAATTTTAAGTGCTGCCAGTTAAGGTAATTTGTTTAACGGGTATTTTTTTAAAGATGTTTCAGGTAATTATTTTATTGTACTACTCTCATCTCCAGGCTGCCTCCTGAGGTGTAAATGAATAACTGCAAATGTAGGAACAGTGAGAGCTTTTTATAGGCATGGGCAAGATAACATCAAGGTGGGATTTGTGTTTAATTTTTTGAAGGTGCGCAAGTTCATGTTTCCTTGTTTAAATGTTTTTTTGGTGGCAGGATCTGTAGTACTTTGCATCTAAACTCTTGGTGTCTTCATGTGGAGACCAGCATTTGACAGTGTGGGTTTTTGTTTTGTTTGGGTTTTTTCTTTCTTTTTTTTTTTTTTTTTAATGCATCTACATTTGTTTAATTTATTATTATTTTACTGTATTATATTGGTATAACCAGAGCTCCACAAAACACAGGATGTCTCTGGGTGGGTACACCGAGTAAAACTGTGGATAAATATTAGTTCCCTCAAAGTATCACAGTTAGAATAAATAGTTTTTTTTAAAAAGATAGGGGGGGAAAAAAAGACAGTAAACTGGAACAGATATCAGGGTTTAGAGGCATACTTTTTATATTGAGAATTAAGCATAGTAGTTTCTGAATTTCACAACACAGGGAAGAGTTTATGAATATTTATTAGCAACAGCATTCTTAGTGAGTTTCAATAGTTAAAATAAGTTGCACAACACTTCAGATGATTTTCTTGTACATAAATAATTCTGGTTGTTTTTTTTTTTTTAAAGACACATTTGTCTCTGTTGCTGATGTGATTAATATCAAAAAGGGCAAAGAACAGGAGCAACTGCTGCTATCTGGAGAACAAATGCAGTTCATGTTCCTAAACTCTCCCATCTTGCTTGAAGAGCAGCTCTTCCCTGGATAACATTTTCTCCTGAATGTTGCTCTGTAAAATGCCTTTGTTACGCTGCAAATCTAAAGGAGTCCAAACCAGATAATTGTTGTAATTGCCAGTGCAGTTTCTACTCTTTTGGGCTTGCATCAACTGGTTTCAGCTGAACCTGTAACTCTGGGGCCCTGTTGAATTCTCTTTTTCAGTGGGAGCAGAATCATTTTGTCACGCATTCGATTCTGTAGTCACATTAGATGTACAGTCATTCCCTGTACAGAGTCCTTTTTCAATGAGAATATTTGTGTTGCCTTGTATTATCTTGGGGGAGGGAGGGAGGGGATGAGGAATTACAGCACCTGTAATACTCAAATAGTGGTGTTGCCTGCAGGCCCATTTTCCCAGTGTTTTAAACTCCTGATATCTTCTGAAAGTAAAACTTTTCCATTTGCATTGATTTAATGGTTACTGTTGGCTTCATGCCTACAGAAACTCACCTGTAGTCATGTAAAGGGGGTAGGTCAGTGTTTTGATGTCCTGTGCTCTGAGGTCATAGATAGCCTTTGGCTTGGGGGTTAAGCAGGTACATACTGCAAACATAAATCTGTTTACGACTTGAGCTCAGTTTTGGTAGTTCATACTTCTAGTACACTTACTGTTTCCTCACAAACCTTAATTTTCTGTATTCAGATGGAAGTAGCTGATTTAAAGACCCAGCAGTTAGGACTGTTACCCCACATTTAGGAACAGTGTTGGAAAAGCAGGTCACCAGCCATCGCACTGGTGATGCTTTTGCAGGCAAGAGTCCATCGCTGCTTCCATCAGCACAGTAGAGTAGCAATGCCTTGGACTATTTGAGGAACTGGTACAAGGTCAGTTTGACCTTCTTGGTACCCATAAATCTCTTCTGAAAGACTACAGGAGGTTTTTTTTGTATCAAAATCTGTAACATAGACTAAGCCTGGAATGACCCTTGGAAGCATGAGAGTGATGCTTGGGTTTGAGAACGCCTGTGGAAACTCGCCTAGGTAAGCTTTCTGTCACCATCAGCTGTTAATGACCATGCTGTAGGCACAGCTCTAGTCACAGACAACACCTTCATTTTGAAAATGTCCTCACAGGGGTGGCGACTCATTGTACTTCAGAAGGGAAAAATAAACACCAAACAAGTCCCGTGTCTCGAACAAGGAACACCACACTTGTCCACAAGAAGCAATAACTTCAATTTTGGTGCGATATGCTTCTTTGCCTGTAAATACCTTGAGATTGCCAGTTCTGTGCTGTTTCAGAGTATTTTCTGTCATCTGGCCTATATCTTCCCTAAGTATGTAAGGGTGTGAAATAATTCCCATACTCAGGTCTGCCATAAACATGCTGCTTGCCAGCAGGGGAAGAGTACATTTGGCACTGTCTTGAAATGTGTGATTTTTCTGAACTTGTAACATACCCATGTCTCTTCAGTAGCAACTCGTGTTTTGAAGTTCATAGTGGAGGCGGCTGTGAGTTGGATTGTATACAACCATACCCTGTACAATAACAAGAGAGTCAACACTGCTGTCAGCACAGGGCACCCTTTGTCCTGGCTCTTATAAATCACTGTATCTATAATAATGCTTCCCTTTGCAAGGAGGTAGCTCATTTTCTTTCAGTGTGTACATTCCACAAAGAGTTCAGTGGGATGTAAAAGCAAAAATATGAAGCACACCACAAATTATTGGTATTTTATTTTTGGGAGGGATAAAGCCGAAAACAGATGGTCTTATTTGTAGTCAAGTTAGCTGTCATAATCAAGGGTAAGTGTATTGGGGTATTTTGGAATGGAAGACATGTAGGCAATGTACAAAAACGTGGGTGGATACCTGTGACCTTGGTTTTTTCCCTGCTTCCCCCCTTACGATGTAAAGTGGGTTTATGACTGAATCTCAAGATTTATACATTTATCCTACTTCTTAGTTTTAGGAGCACTGGCTTTTTAATTAAGCCTTGCTGGAAGGCTGGAGAGCTGGTTAAATGGACTCTCAGGAGACTGAAATCTCAGCAAATATAGGAAAAATCATTTTTATTCAGAAATGTGGATCTTTGGTGTTTCTGGAGGGATATGTCTAATACATGAGATGTGCTTAAGAATGCTTTTAGTGTGCTGCCTTTTCTGATTGAGGGCTTTAGAAACTTGCTCCATTTCTTCTGTGCTCCACCAAAAGCAAGGAACTTGGCACTTGAATGTTACTATTCTCTTAGTAAATGATGGCAAAACATGTTGGGTATGATACAGGCAGGGATCTCTCTTGAGTTTCTGTGGCTTTTAGCCACTTTCCCGCATTGAAAGAGAGTATTTGTGTGCAAATTTGGTATTGTTGTGTTGTACCTACTAATTTCTGCTGTGCAGTTGGGAGTTTCCTGCTGAGAGACTACCACATGCCTTGGAGTGCGGGAGTACTACTATGGGATCTTCCAGCTCACCTTTGCCAGTGGAGGATTATCTCTTTTTTTGATGAGTGCTATATTTGATGATTCACTTTCTACCCTTCCAAGCTTAAAAGTCATTTTAGTATCAATTTCTTCTCCTCCTAGCTGAAGATGTGATATATGTTAGGCCATATTCCCATATAGATACACTTTCCATTGGCATCAGCAAAAGTGATGTAAGAAGTTGTAACTGGAAGAGAAGGCTAGTTATGGGTTTCCTACAATCTAGCCAAACGTGGGGTTTTTTTATGCAGCTCCTACCACTTAACTTTTTGTCATTCAAAACACTCTGAGTGAGACATTCACGACAGAACTATGTCCAGGATTTGTTTCCTGAATGGACAATTTGTGATGTTTCTGTTTCTCTACATAAGTTAACCTGCTTCTAAACTCAAGTTGGAGATGTTTTAGCCTCTTGGGGGTTAAAAAAACCAACCCAGTCCATATTCTCAAATTACATTTGATTATCTTACTCCACAATTGTAGGCTGGCTTCCCAAGCTACTTGTGTTCTGTAAAGTCATGTCTCAATTAGTACATCAGAGCTGATGATGGGATAAGCTGTAGAATGACCTCACTGTGGGGCATTATTAGCTGTTGAAGACTTGCTGAGGTAAACCACTGTAGGAATATCCTGCATCTGAAAAAGGCTGGACTTGATTCTGTCTTGGATCTAATAAGTTGCCAGTGTACAAGAGGAAGAAGGCAGCCAGCCCACTCACTGATCTTTCTGGCAGCTTTTAATCTGTGTGTTTGTTTGAGAGACTTTTGCCCTTGGGTGTGCTTTGGCAAAGATTTTGCAACGATAAATAGGATTTGCTTGATTTTGGCAGAGTTTCAAGTGTAAGTAACCTGACGTTGCAAGAACATGATCTGTTGCTGAATCCTGTTCCTCTTGTTTTCCTTCAAATCTGTCCCTTTTATTGCTGATTTGTTATATTTCATAGTAAACACTTCTCAACATGACTGGTCACAAGCTCTCAAGGTGTGAAATTCTAGGAGGAAGAGACATCAAAGCTTCATTCTGTGCTCATGTATATATTAAGATGAAGCTGGAATATTCATTACCATACAGTGAAGAATTCTCCCTTAGCTGATTTTGCCAAAGCACTATAATGTTCAAGGAAGAAGGGAGGTAGCCTAGCTGTAGAGGGGATGCTTTAATGAACTACTTAAAAACTACTTGTAACAAATTTTAAGAGCTGCAGTGTGGCACTGAATGAGTGGTGATCCAGTGTTAACCTTATCCCTTGATTACAAATCTCATTCTGCCTCTTCCTACCCTTTGGCAGATACCTGCTGGTAGAGAGCAGAATGTGTACTCTCTTTTTTTATATGCCTCTTCCTACAGAGCTAACATTGCCCACAGTGAGTTAGAGGGAAGTCCATGCTAGCTTCTGAAATGCCACCTGTATGTGCAGTGGTAATGGACAAGATACCTTCCTTCATTACCCGGAGCAGAAATCGGAATGTAATTTGCAATGTCTAATGTAAATGGAACACATTTTTTTGTTTTGTTGGTTTTTCCTTTTTTTGTAATTGAGCAGTATGATTGCAAGTTGACTTAAGTTGTTCTAAGGTACTCTTTTCAGTGGTTTGCCAGTACATAATCACGAATGAAAATATTTTTTTATTGATTTTTAGGTTGTATGTTTAACATTCCATTCATGTAAAATATGTACAAATATATGTAATAAATCTTTTGAAGCACAGTTTTCCTCACACTTCCAGGTGATTTTTTTTTTTTTTAAGTATTGGTGAAAGAGGCATTGCTGTGGGACAGAGCTTCTGTATCTCTGTGCTGCAGTCCGAGCTGGAGCAGAGGATGGAAAAGCAATGCATGGTATAGAGTCACAGCCAGAAAAGCAGCTTGGCATCTCACCTGTCTACAGTCCTGCAGGTGGGAATGCAGACCCTCTGGGCCACCCTCTGGCTCCTCTGAGTCCCTCTCACTCTTCACCTGTCCCACAGGCAGTGATGTGACAGGCTTGTATCCATCTGGCCAGGGAAGGTCTCAGTAGAAGAGAACTGATGTAGCTGTTGTTTTGCAGGGGTCGCTAGAGGTTAATGCAGCCTCTGTTGATCTTCAGCAGACATGATGGCCTTCAAGGTTAGCCGAAGTTAGAGCTGCCAGGTCAGGAGGTAGGGACACTCATGGGTGGTTTCAGAAGGAAAAAAAAAAAGGAACATGGGGCAAAGATGGCAGCGGGCAAACAGTCCTTTCTCATCACCTACTGTGATGCCAACCACCTGGAAACTTTCTCCTGGGAGAGTGGCTGCAGCTCTCCGAGTCAGGTCACCTGCAGCAGGTAGCTGTGGGTGTGACACACCTGGCTGGCTGCATTGCCACTCCAAATATTCCTGCCTGGACTGGTGGCAGCTGGGCAGCTGCAGCCCTTGTGCTAAATGTAAAGTGAGATGAGGACAGGAGTACAGATGAGCCATGTGGTTTTGGATAGTGTACGGGGTAAGTCTGCTGTGGGGAAAGTGTGATTTTACACCTCTCCCCCTACGCTAGTTGGGGAGTGGAGCTGTGGGTGCTCTGAGTAAAAACAAGTGCATTTCACCAAGGTTATGTGGAGGATGTGGGGGAAAATGAAAGGAGTTCACTCTCCAGGCAGGAGATGCTCCTTGCGTAGGTGTATTGCATCTCAACTCAACAGGGTGCTGGTCCCAGCCAGGGTGACTTGTGCAGGCTGGTAGTACCTGCTGATGGAATGTGATGCACGGATTTATGGCACAGGTTCCCCCACAGCTGGGTGTCCATCCTTGCTTGCTCCACTTTTGAGATAAGCCTTTTGGTGTGCCTGGGGGTAGCTGAACCCACTGCTAAAGCACAGTGACAATTGGGCCATCACAATTCTCTCTGTGGGAGATGATAGTCGTAATGCATGAATTATTCAAGTCTGCACCCAGAAACAGTTGGATGTAATTACGGAGCAACATGTTCCTATCTTTTGTTAGAGTAACTTTTTTTCCACCACCCCTCCCCACTTCCCCAGCTGCTCTCCCCAGCCACCTTCTGGAAAGCCTGACTTCCTTCACTGCTAGTTATTTCTGTGTTTTCCTCCTCAGTCTTGAGCTGTGTTATGGAAGCAAACTAGTTAGAGCCGAGTTTGGCTCTGCATCAGAAAAATCTGCTGGAATTCATTCCAGTTCAGTAGGTACAGGATTTCATGTGTGAAATTTAAATTGGTGGCTGTCTTGGTTTGAAAGACAGGTGTCTGCTAAGGAAGGCAGAAGCCTCCCTTGGAATGGCAGATGCAACCCCCCTTCCCTCCGAGTTATTATAACTTTGAAATCAAGGGGCCTTTAGGCAAAGATGTGGAAAATAGGAATAACAGTTCTTTACTATTATATATCTATATGTGTATAACCAGTCAAACAAACAACAATAACCGTGGCAGTAACAGCAATCACAAACCCAGTGCCAGCCTTCTCGGCTGTCAGGCCCTTTCCCCTCGGGTGCAGTTCCGCTCGCAGCCGGCAGGGGCGCTGGCGGCTCCCGGTGAGCAGGGCAGGTGCGATGGTTCCCCCGCGGCTGCAGGGGGCGCTCCGGAGCGAGCTCGGGAAACCCGCGGCACCGGTGCCCTGGGATCCCGGGAAGGGATGGAACAAAGGAGCTTCACAAACCCCTGGGCAGCCGATCCCGGTGTCCGGCCGGACCCTCAGGAACAGCAGGCTGGAACGGCAGGGACGAGCACAAATCCCGGGTGGCAGACGAGATGTATCCAAACTGCGGAGCTGCGGTGGGAACTCCCCGGAGGTCTGGGCAGGCAGGGTGAGCAGGGCTACAACGCAGCGAAGTCTTGAAGCAGCGGCGGGGCAGGGCGGCCACAGCCCGGCTCCCAGCGGGGCAGGGAAGGCAGGCTTGGGATCCCGGGGTTTGTCTGGCAGAAGGAAAAGCAGCCGATGAAACAGCCTCTCTCTCCGTCCAAACGCTGGGGACCGACTGTCCACGCACCCAGGTGAAACAAAAGAGTAGCCAGATGCACCCCATCCCCATAGCCAGCTCTTTTGTTTTCCTTAAGCTCTCAGTAATTTGTCCCCCTGGCAACATGTATGGGGAAAATTCCTTTAACAGAAAAAAAAAAACCGGAGAACTCCTAAAACCCCAACAGTGGCATCTATTGGTATCACATCCTACCCTCCTTTCTATGGCTGGGACATGGGACATGCCACCTCTGCCCCAAGCTGCTTGTCCTGCAGCGTGAACTGGGATGCTGTGCTGGCCCCAAGGTATTCCTGGGAACTGTGAGCAATAGATGGTGATGTTGTACACATGTATGTGTGCCTGGCCCCGCTACCACACGCCAGTTTGGTACAGCCAGTGGTCCGTGTCCACTTCTGCATGCTGTGCTGTTTCTAGCAGAAAGAGGGAAACACAACACACAGCCTGCAGCAAAGAGAGCAGGAAGGTGGGAAGAGTCCCCTGCAGCAGCAGCAGGAGCTAAACAGGGAAGTTGCTCCCCTGGCTTCTGAGTGCCCAGTTCTGTAAGGTCTCATTCTCCTTCTGAGGCTACAACACCTGAACAATGTCTGTGCTTGGAGGGGTGCAGGCTGGAGCCTGCTGGTGTCTGCAAACATCCCCCGGTGTGCTTGTTCAGTAGAGGAGGCTCCCAGCTCCTGCAGGGAGAGAGGTGCTGGTGTCCCGAAAGCCAAACAAGGCCACAGAGCACACAGAGCACACTGCCTGTGAGGTGCTGTGCAGCTCATTCCTGCTGTCTCCTTGCCAGCCAGCCAACAGGCAACAAGGAGCCTCAGCAAAAACCAAGTGAGATGGAGTTTTCCAGCTCTCGTGTAATAAAGCATCTGTTTTCTGAGGAGGATGAGATCAGGGATGCATGGTGGCAGGGAGGAGGGTTTGACATAAATAAATAATTGCAAAAAGCCCATCCTCAGTTGACGCAAGATGACTCACTGCTTGTAAAAGCAGGAGCATAGAGGAGGCAGATCTCAGGCGCAGGGACACGTCCTCAGCCGGGCCCGCTGCAAGTTGCAGGTGCTCGGTGCCTCTCCGCATTTGGCCCGTTATCTTTGGAGTCATGTTTTGCGTCGAGCTTCTGCCCTACTTTCGTTTCATCCTGTTTACAGACCGCTTTGTTTGAACATGCGTTTACATTTTAACAAAACCTCCCCCCCCCTTCCCCTCCTAGTTGTTTCTTTAAGCCGGCCTCAAACAGAAGGAAGAGGAAGCTGCCAGGCCTCTCCCCAAGCCCCACCGGGCTCTGCCACCGAGGAGAACGAGCACCGTGGGGCTGTCCCACCCCGCCTGGCGCTGGGCTCTCCTCACCGCCTCCCTCCCCCTGCAGACCCGGGTGACTTCTCCAGGGAGCGGCTTTCCTCTTCCCAAATCACCCGGGCCAGGAATAACATCTGCTAAACTCGAGATTAAAGTGTCTGGCAGGTAATGGGAGCACGAAAGCTTGACAGCTTCGTTTGCTCCAGTCTGTGACGCCCAGGTCAGGCTTGCGAGGCTTTAGCAGCTAATTAAGTTGCTGCCTGCAGAGCATAAGAGGAGTCCCCAGACGGGAGAGGCTGGGCCTAATGTAGTTGTTTGCAAGGGGTTTGCTGGAGCTGGAGCTGGAGCTCTGGCTCTGCCCCACGGGAGCAAGGGAGACGCTCCCGCACCCAGGGCTGCGTTGCTCTCGGGCACAGCCGCTCACTGCAGTGATGGAAGTGACCCGTCACCAGCCCTGTCACCAGCGGCCACCTCCTGAGCCAGCTGCCTGTGTGGCAGCTGGGATGGGCAAGCGCGGCACCTTTCTTAGACTGGCACTGCGCAATGTGCAGCCTCCTGGGGCTGCTGGGAGTGCCCCTGCCAGCAGCCCTGGTGCCAGCAGCAGCTGCAGGCCCTGTGTGTGGCAGGAATGTATGTATTGCCACCCTAAAGGGTTGCTTGAGCCCTGCAGGTGCTGACCTTGAGTGGGTGAGGTGGCATCAGCACTGCCCAAAACCTGCTGTTTTCCAGTGCATCACCCAGGGACTCTCCACCTGCAAAGGGCACAGGACATTTCCTGCTTTCCCAGTATAAAGCAATGACTGTAGTTTTTGCCCCTGGCTGAGTAAGACCAGTTTTTATTCCTTAACCCACCTGCCATGACCTCTCATGCCTTGATGCTCCTGAAGCTGAAGCTGCTGTTTTCTCTGAAACATCATCCCTGCTTTCACATCCCCCTGTGCTCCTGAGGGCAGCTATTTCAAACGTCTGCAGCTCGAGCCGTCAGCTCTCGTCTGCCTCTGGGAGTGAAGAATGAACACTGGCTGACCTTGGCCCTGTTGAGATTCACAAGGGATTCGATGAGCAATTTCCCAGGATGAAAGAGAGGACTCCCCTGGCACCTGTGGCACTCCCTGCATCCTCTCACCCTTTGTCCCCACTTCGGCAAATGAGGAAGGACTTGCCACTGTTGCTATGCTGTGCTTTCAGAAGGCTGACCTATCCCACGGAGCAACTGAGAGCCCCCAGCAAGCAAGGAGAAACCTCTTCCCGTGAGTAAATTTGGAATCCCTGAGTGCAGCTGCCAGCGCCCAGCCTGGCCTCCATTTTCATCTAGCACAATACTGCTGTTTTGTTTCTACCTACTAAAGCAGCAGTTAAGGCCTTTTTGTACAGCTGCAGCTTTTTCCTGCCGAGATTACTTGTTCCATCAGCTGAAAACTCTGCAGTGACCTCGCCTTCCTCATGGCAAACCCATCCCTCACTACTGTTCACCCAGCTCTGATGCCTTTGCTCCTGACTGCAGCCTTTTGTACAGCTTTGCAGTGGGCTCCTGTTTTTGTGAACTGAGGTACTGAGCAGAGTTTTTGTGAACTGAGGTAAGGGAGCAGAATGAAGCTACAGAAAAGCAGGCACTTGCTGTATTTTGGCATCAGTACTGCTCCCTTGGCATGGGATGGTGGGATTGGGATCCTGTGCTGGCTGTGGTTGAAGAGCAAAGGCTGCATGGCTTTGCACCACCCTGTAAGTCATAAACTGGGGTCTGGCACCTGGAGACATGTCTGACACCACGTGAGCCACTTCAGGCTCAGACAAACACCCTTTCCTGAAGACCTGGCAGTGTGTGACAGGACTGCACTGCATTGTGGCAGGGCTCCCTTGGGGGCTGCGGTGTCATCTGGCACCAGTAAACACACACAGCTTGCACCAGCCAAATACAAGTGGTAACACCTCAAACCAGCAAGTCTCTGCCCCCAGCAGCAGCAGGTGGAAATGCAAAGAGCTCCTGCAGTCAGTGTGGCAGGAGGACTACAGGGGCACAGCATGGCTGCAGCACATCCTGGAGGCACCAATGGGCTTTCCCTTGCTGCCCCTAACTGGATTGGCACCTACTGCTGGAAGGGCCCCTCACGGGCAGATGCAGCTGTGAAAGGCCTTCTCCAGCTGTGGCAGCTCCTCTCTCTTATCTGCAGACAGTATTAGTTGGGCTGTCACTGTCCCATCTTGATCCAGCCTCAAAAAAACCAAAAAGTTCCTGTCTGCTTGACAGGGCTTCAGCAGAGCCCAAGCACTTGCAGGCAGCTTGTTCTTTAAAAAGCTGTTTATTATCACAGTGGACGAGTGGAAAAACATGACGCAGTGTACAGAGAAGGCTTCAGCAAATTACGAACAAGTCTTAAAAAAGTTACAGTTGTCTCTGAGTAAACAAGGCTCTCACTGCAAGCTGCAGAAGCGTTGCTCCAATGCCCCTTGCAAACAGGCTGCTAAGACTACGAAGAGCTTCAGCCAGAAATGCTGTGCTGATGAACAAGGGACGTCTGGCTGCTCCCAGAGCAGCAACCAGTTAGCTCAGCATGACTCCCAGAGCTGTGATGTGCTCTGTGACGCAGACCCCCTGCTCTGGGTGAGCTGGGAGCAGCAGGATGCTATGAAACCCCTCAGGTTGGACAAACCCAGAATGAGCTGTGCTCAGACCTTCAGCCCAGTCCAAACAAGTGTTTGCTGCCCAAAATCACCTCTGAAAGGAGTGGCTGTGACTGGCTCTGTCTCTGGCACTGTCATCAGTGCCAAACCCTGTCCTACATGGAGCTGGGCTTGATGCTGCCACCCCTTACCCTGAGGCTGCATGTAGCTGCTTCAGCCCCATAAATGCTGCTGTCCCTGAAAACACCCCCTGGATGCCCAGCTTGTAAAAGCCAGGTATGGAACAAGATTTGCTGAGCTTGTCACTACAAACAACACCAAAGGCTGCTCTAGCCCAAAAAAGGGGCAGATTTGACTGCACTGGAAAGCTTGGGGGGAGCTAATTTAGTCAATTAGTGAAATGAGGACAGGAACTGTAGCTTTAAACACATTTTCTACCTGGTAAATGAGCAAATAATTCCATGATTAGGGCAAAGTAGGAGCACACTTCCTCAAACACAGGCACATGATACCTCTGGTGAAGGCCCTTCCTTACACCAGTATCTTCTCCCTTCCATCAGAGTAGGCTGGCAAAACTCACTTTGACAAGGTGCATGAGTCTCTGATTTGTAAAAGTCACTGAGAAGTCTTTAAAGGCTTTGCTTTGGCAGATGTTTTGGCAATTGAAATCCAGCTCATCTGTAACTGTGTGCTCTTTTGCTTCAGTAAACAAATGGCTCAGGTGCAGAAATCATTCAAGTTAGCTGAGTTCCCTCTGTCATGGTTGAAAAACCTCATCTGTCTCCCTGCGAAAAATCAGTGTTGAAACCACAGGCATGGAGGAAAAGCCATGGAAAAATAACTAAGTTGGTTTTCTTCCCTTTTTTTTCTTTATAACTTCAGGTTTTGTGAGAAGCCCTATGAGTATTTTTAAATGTGTTTTGTCAGAAGCCCTGCGAGTACTCTAAAATGTGTTAGGGAGCTGAGGGGAATAGACAGAATTGAAAGCTGGGAAAGGTCTGCTACCACACAGGAAATGGAGAAGTTCTGACCTGCAAAGCAAGCATTTTCTTTGCTTCATGGGGCAGATTTGGGAGATGGGAAAGTGAGGGTTTACTGGTTTGGCATTTTAACTGGAGATTCTTCTTCCAGCCTACCAAGGTTTTGTGGGTTAGTCAGCAAATGGAGAATTGTTTCTCAAAGGTTTTTTTTTTTTTGGGGGGGGGGGAGGGGCGTGGTAACATGGGAGAAGGAAGGAAAATGGCTCACGCTTTTCCATTTTATGTTCCTACACTGTGGAGTAGAGTTTGAGTTTATAAAGCTCCCAGAAAAAATAATCAACTCTGTTGATTATTAAAAATAAAAAATAAGCCACTCCTGTGCAAACTGGTTTCTTTTAAAGCATCTAAAGTTACACTCTCTAAACAATAATCATTTGGGGAAGGATAATGTTTTCTTGCTGGTCCTTACTATTACTACTGCCTCTTGCCTTGCTCTGGCCACTGATTCAAGTATAGACTAAAAGCTTTCCAAGCCAATCTCAATCCTCCTGTGTGCTTGCCTGTTGCTGGGAGAAGGGATTTCTACGTGACGCAGTTGATTTTCAGTCGTCCTTTCTCCCCACTGATGTTGGGCAATGTGATATTGGTGTAGTGCCACCAGCATGGTGTCTAGGCCAGGAGCCAAGGCAATGAACAGCCTGCTAATTAATTGTTCACATTTCTCTCCAGACCCCCTCCCCAGAACAAACACTGTGGAAACAGGAGGTAGCTGTTTCCATGCAGCCCTCTGGAAATTTGAAGCAGAAGTGGTTTACTGCTGGTGTTACGGTTTTACAGTGATGGCAGTAAGGACTTCTGGTTGCACAGAAGAAGATGGATTTGCTTTGATATGGGAAAAAAAGATTACTGAAAGTAATCTGAGCCTGATGCATCCATTTCTACCCACCCAAAAAAACCCAACAACAAAAAAAAGCAGTGTCTACAACACTGCCTGTAGTCAGTGGCGAAATATGGACCTAATTTCTAGGCAGGAAGAAGGAATTACGTTCAAAACACTGACACAAAGAAACAACTATAGATACTGTTTCTGGTAAAGCTGTGTATATTCATTTTCAGTTCTGAGGCAGGCAATACTCTGAGCAGGTGGAGTTTGTGCATCTTGCACCCTTTCTTGCATATGTACGTGTGTGTCCTTATTTACTTATATAAATAAGTTAAGAGATTATTTACAGCACTGTACAGAATAAATCTAAACTCAGTTATCAAAATGCATACACCTGCCAGTGGATTTAGTCTGTTAACACTTTGCATTTCATCTTCAAAGCACCGAACAAACATTAATTATTTACCCAGGAAACTTCCCATTCACCAAAAGGATTAAGAATAACAGGCAGGGTAAGGGATGGAGCTGAGGGAGTGTGGTGTGTTCATAAAAAGGTAGCTTATTGTGTATCTCTCTCCTGCCATGAGCACTGTAGATTTATGCCTTTATAAACTCTGCAGTCCAAGTGTAGGAGTAACTTTTGATAACACAAACTTGGCGAAATGGGGAAGTCCTCATTCAAAAGCAAATGATCCGCTCTTCATTTTCAAAAGCTTTGGCCTCTTCTTGGCTTATCAGGTTCCCGTTCAAGCTGGAGGAGTAAAACAAAAGAGATGTGAAAGTAAGGTAGTGACTGTCCCCCATCTTCTATTTTCCCAAGGCTTTGGAGCAGAGGTTTGCAATGCCAAGTGGGCTGCATGCTTCAAGGGCACACAACTGAGAATGGGCGTTAGGCAGGCCAGATACAGCACTGCTGTTCCCACTGCACATCCGAGGAACAAGGCTTCTCCCTCAGAAATAAAACCTGAACACACACCTAAGCTCCAGTAACTGAACTCGGTGTTGGGAACCCAGCTGTTTGCATTTCAGCAAGCAGCACATAGCTGACAAAGGTTCTTCCCATGCAATGGGCTGCTTTAAGGACATTTAAAGTCTCCAGAGCATTTTGTGTCTTCCATGACAACATGGGAAGAAAATTCTGTGAAGTACTCAGGCATCATTAATGTGAAATGACCAACAGCAAAATTTTCAATTCTGGCCACATAATTTACATTGATACTTACACCCCTGAAAATGAACAGCCTGGTTAAGTGTTGCTCTCAGAAATGTTGAAATCCATTAAACCATTCAGATTTATGAAATTACTTGGGTTAATGAATGCCTCTGAACATTCAGGCCAGAATCAAAAGACAGATTTCAGTCTGAAGATTCAGAACGATCTGAGGGAGAATGGATGCCTCTTCTGTAGACAAAAGCTGACAGTGGCTTCTGAAAAAAGTACCTCTTCCACATCTCCAGGGAACACACTAGTCAGACAGTGAGTCACTGTCTTTCTAAGCAAGGATTCAGTGTCCTTTCACTAAAACAAATACATATATTTAAAAATAAATTTCATGTTCAATAACAAAGCAGCAGTGCTAAAACCAGCTCAGTTCTATTGACTCCTGAGTTCCCTGAGTTGAGGGAAGGAATGTGGTATTTGGCTTTCTGCCGTAAATGTACACGTGTGACTATGTGATGCCCACCTTATCTAAAGCAAACAAATCCTACAAAAAGTTAATCTTCTTGTAGCTTAGCACTTTCAGTGTGTTTGGAGCACCACCCAAAAAAATCCAAGCACAAATTCTATGAACCAGACTAGTAATGCTGATTAAAGGTAACCAACCATCCCCTGCTTGTTGGCACTTAGGTCCTGAAAAGCATGAACATGTTCAGAAGCTTAAAATAAAAACAACAGGACAAGCAAAACTTGGTCTATAAATTCAGGCCCTGATTCTGCAGACACACACGTTCTGCAAATCAGTGGTACAGACAGATGTGAACCAAGAAAACTGCCTGACATTCAGAACACACAAGGAAATGTTTCAGTGGCAGTGGATTTTTACCTGTTTGAAATCCACAGCTGGAACTACAACCCCTGCCTCACATAAACTTGCTCTGAATTTTTTAGGCTGGGAAATAGTAAGGCCAGCAGGGTTTTAAAGGGAAAGAAAGTTTTCAAAGTGAGCCTTTGAGAAAGGGACCTTTACCAGATTTCTTGAATAGTCGTGTTCTCCTTGAGAGCTTCACTGAGGCACTTCACCCCTTTGGCTGTAATTTGATTCTGGATAAGCCTAAAAAAAAAGCATTTCAAGTCAATCTAACATGCAAACTAATTAGCAGCACATGCACAACCTACAATCAGCTTGACATCAAGGAGCAAAGCTGTCTGCCACAAGAAAATTCCTGTGACTTTATCTGCAAGAATGGTACACAGTATTGGTCAAATGTCCCACTTTCAGAAACAGAGCTCAGAGTATTAATCTTTTCCTTTTAATCTTGCATGTGGTTGCCTTCTGGAGATACTGAGCACTTTAATTACACAGCTGACAAATTTCTGCTATGAACTGTTCACTAGTGGTATGGGATTGTGATATTTGGACTGAGACAGACAAACCTCTTAGCTCTGCTTTCTTACTAAGAAGACTGTGAGATGTTTTTAAGTAATGTACAGGCCCAGTGTAGGCCTAGTGTTTTAGCAGGAATGATCTAGAGGCTGCCTGTTGCAGCAGCTGCCAAGTTCTCCAGTCTTGCTTATCAGACCAACAAGATCTTTGAAAAATAAAGCACTGATTTTGACTCTGGTATGAGCAGGTGCAAGTCCCAGTGAAGCCAACTTACCAGCTATAAATTATGTCTCATCTGAATTTAGGGAAGAAAAAAAGATACGTAAGATCCTCAAGCAGTGAAACTGATGAAGCAGTAGGGAACTCTTATTAACCACTGTAGACCATCCCACTAGCTAAAGATGAACAAAGGCCACTCATCTGCATGAGTATAAAAATACTCATCAGCCTAGCCTAACTCAATACTCACCTTTCAGTCTACCATGCTGAGCCCCATAGCTGTACCATTCCATGTGACCGGTTGCATGAATCTCTCAGGATTCAGGATGAGACTGAAAATTGGAGTGCATTGAACAATCTCTTAGGGAGGGAGGGAAGGAGGCACTCCCATTGAAGGAGTTTCTGCACTTGGTATATGAATCAAAGTGCAAAGGGATCCAGTAGAATCTTTCAGCTACTGGAAAAAGACTTTAACTCTGCCTCAAATTCAATTATCTATATAGGTCACCACCTTTTGGAGGAATCCACTGGTGTAATCAACAAAGTAGGATATAAATTTGTCCACTGGGAGAAACCCTTGGACAATACTGAGCCATGGCAAAGACATTTATCTCGATTACTATGCCTGCTTTGGCTGGGGGAAGTTTTATTATGAATTCAAGCCAAACTGCTCAGTGAATTATATCTGCAGCTGTGCACAAAGAAATCAAACGCTTCCCCCACCGCCTTTTCATTTTCAGGGTGATGGGCACCACAGCTTCTGCTGCTTTCCAAAGAGGCTACGAGTACTTGGCACCCGTGACAGCCAGCATGCTTCCTAAGGGGCTGGAACTAGGATTAATACAGGGAGTGTGCTGGAGTGTGGTCAGCCAAGTGTTTGTAAGGAGTGTAAAGGGACTCCATTCCATGTCTGATGTTCCCTTGATCACTTCAAATGAATGGATGGCTATTTTTTTTACAGCTCACATCTGCCCAACCCCATCCATTGGCAACCTCTGGATTAGAAATGCCAACACTATGTTTCCTTAGAAGTGTAACAAGTCTCACTGTGATTGCTAGAAATAATCCCTGGTTTCCTGGGGATTGATGCCTTGGAGATGAGTGTCTTGCATCAGTGTATTGCTAGCCCTAAAAGAAAGCATCAGGCAAATGGGACATGTATTAAAGTGTCTGTCATGTAGGTTCTTGGTTGAACAGCTACTTTCATAGTATGATGATAAACAGAAAGAATTGTAATAACCTTATTCTATTCTAGCTGTCTGCTTGGTTGTTTTAGGGGTTTTTTTGAAACTTTTGATTTTGAGGCTGGTACTGTTCCCCTGACAAGAGATGAAATCAATCATTAGTTTGAAAGTTACCAGAAACAGCTTGAACTTTTCCCTGTATGAAAGCAGGTTCCAAATGCTAGATAGCAGCTTTATTAACTTCCCATTACAACTGTCTACAAGCAGTCAGCTGCATCCAGACCATGCACAGAAGCTCTTACTGTGACCTACATACACTTGGAAGGTGAAGCTTTAATGTAGAGCCAAAGAGCCTGTGCCACTGTGGAATGTAACTCACCATAAATGCACCAGTTTCTTGTTGACCTTCAGCATCTCTGCAAAACTCATTGCTGCTTCATCGTCCAGCTCATTTTTAGTCAACCTAAGTGGGAGAGAAAATGTTCACTTAGGATGTTATCATTATTTTTCAGCCCCCTGTTTTTGCAGCTTGTCTGTGACTTAGCTTTAGACAGCCAAAGGGGGATGTGCTGTTCCTGCCCTGAGCAATTTGTAAAGGCTGGACACAAAGAGATATTGAAGAGAAGCCCTGGAGGTAAAAGAGACAAGAGTATCAGATCTTTATTTCTCTGAGCAATGTTCTAGTGATACTTTCTCATGATGCTTTAGTGTCAAAAAGGTGGATGAGGTGTAGTGGGAAAAGGTACAGACAACACTGAAGAGGTGCAAAAACTGAGGACAAAGAACTTGATTTCAGATGATGGAAGTGAGAGAAAATGGGGAAAGCAAGATGGAGGGAGCAGAGCAAGGCATGACACTGGGTCACTAGAATGCATCCCAAAGGACACATGCTGCTGATCCATTACTCATGTCCACATTCTTCCAAAGGGTATCTTATAACTTGCTGATAGTGAAAGCACAGGGGATGAGGGGAGGGAGAGAAGGAAGAGGGGAGAGTAGGAGGGGCGATGGGATTGGAGGAAATAAAACAAGATTTTGCTCTGGAAAAGGAAGAAGAGGAGAAAGAGACCACATTGTCAATTACCAGAATATCCTCACGGAGTTGTTGTGTTGCATGGCTTCAGCAATACTTTTGCCTCCCTCTGTCGTGATGCCATTGAATGCGAGACTGTGAAGTAAAGATACAAATGTCTAGGAAACAGCACCACTTGGGTCTCCCACTGCCAAATACAAGTGAATATTCTGGATGATCTGCTTCCCAGTTGTACAGTTCAGCATGTGTGTTTCAAAGGCCCACACGCTTCACAAACCACTGAGTCCTTACGACTTTTACAAATGAGAGCAGTTCACAGGCTGCAGCCTGAGTGCAGGTCTATCATACAGGCCATAAAGTTTGCTGTCAGTGAGTTGTGCGCTTGGGGCTGACAGCAGAGTTGCACCCAGTAATTTTGAGAGTCAAGGCTTTTAACAAGAACAAAGAGTTGTGCTTAGCAGTACACAGGTTTTTACATGCATTTGTCATCCCTGTATGAACAGGGCACTTTGTCCTTTAAGTCCTTCAGGCATCCAAATACCTCATTCTTCTTCCAAATACAATACCTTCTGTTGTGTATGGAGAGATGAGCTTGTAAATGCTTTCCATTACAAACCACAAACATTTCTTAGTCTGCCCTTCATTCTTTGAATCGACATTGGAAAATCATCCAGTTAAAGTTATGCTCTGGGTTTTCAGAGTTCAAAAAGCATCTCCCCCCTCAAAATAATGCAAGGCCTCAGAAAAGGTAGAAAGGGGAACCAAGCAGAGCAATGGCACAAGTATGTATTGCCATGAGACCCGCCTAGCTTCAGCTTAAACTGAATATTCTCAGTCCATCGTGGGCCTAAAAATGGCAAATAAAGTAAACTGATGTAGTAGGGCTTATCTACCCTTGGTCTTCACACAAAGCTACCACAGGTGCTTACTATGAATTCAAATCATGGAGCAAGATTAACCAGAGCGAGATAAGAAATGAAGCCAAGAGCAAGTACACTGCAGAGCAGAGGATTCACTTTGCACAAGTGCCAGCAAACCTGAGCTCAAGACAGCACAGTTACTCCTCTTTCTTTTTGCAAACACATTCATCAGCATATTTGCTCTTGTCTGAGAATCCCTGAGCTCTGATTCAAGTTCAAAATGTTTTCTTTCAAGTCTGATGTGTCCTGGATGGACTGTGCAATCATGGGAAGATGGCTATTTCAGATGGCTTTTAAGTTTAAATGTATCTAGGTCACTGCACCTGTTCAGTTTTTAATTTTTAAGCTTGACTACTTGCTTGCAGAAAAGAGGACAAGGCACCAGCTCTGAAATCCCCGGATGTGAAGTGGCAGCAAAAAACTCTCCAGAGATCCCCAAACTCCCAAAGTATTTCTGAAGAAACTATTGCCATGTGCCACCTTGTGGGGAAACTAAGGAGCCTTGTCTGCTCCCTCACCGTGGAAGCCAGTGGAACTGGGAGATAAATGGAAAGGGTCACCATGAACCCAGTGCTCCAGCTGTGTGGAGGGACTCCAAAATATCTTTAAATCTTTAAATCCCCTGCCAGCATTTGAAAGTCTGGCAGGGAATGGGTTGTTTAACACTGCTGACTTCTCCTTCTGCTGTGCTTCCAACCTCACCCGTGTTACGGCTTCCAGAAGGCTGGTCTGAGATCCATCCCTGAACTCCAGGGAGGACAACATCTCACTAGCACTGAATGTGTGGTGGTGTAGCTCCACTGAAGTACAGGATGAGTCCAAATATAAGAATGTCTCAGCCCCTACCCAAACACATTATGGCCTAAAAAGTACTTTGGTAAGAGTTGCTGCACCTTCTCAATAGAAACTGTTAATGCGGAGCTCACCGGGAACCCGGTTCTGTGACAGCTGGTGCCTCCTTCTGCTAATGCTCCCAGATCAAAATGGCAGCACCCACTGACCATGTGCCTTCACAAATGCCAGAACTCTGTGCAGCATGAGGGGAGGAGGTGCAGACAGAGGAAAGGATGCCAGTTCTGTGGTATTTTTAACTTGCCTAATGGCTACACAGGGCTTTTTGACAGAGTCTGGCCTCTTGCTTGCACCACAGACCTCTTGGTTGCACAGCAAAGGCTCCAATATCAGATGGTATTCCAAGCTAACACTTGGTGGGAAGAGTCGTTGCTTCACAGCAGGATGGAAAAGCCAGCACTACACAGAGCTGCCTGGCTCTGCAGGTGTTTTACCTCACATTTGTTAACCTGGGGTGGTTCCTCAGAGCCTCTGCAAATGCCTTTGCTCCTTCATCTCCAACTTGATTACCCCACATCCTAGTGAAGAGAGAATAGGAGATATCAGTTGTGCTGCCCTACTGACTCTTGGCAATGCATTCTCTCTCTTCTTCTCCCCTCCCCTCCCCTCCTTCCTGATTACTTCACAGTCTTTCAGGCTTGTGAGAAGCCTGGCAGGTACCCTCCCCACTGAGGCAGGTATGTTCCACTCCCTGCACATCACACCAGTAGCCTCGGCTGACTCACCAGTACCCTCAGGCCACAGCACAGAGTCAGCTCTAGGAGACAGGCTGCTGCAGCAGGAGTGCTTTCAGGATCACCTTGCTGCACATTGGTAAGGAATAGTATTTCCAATGATAAAACAACCCTTGATTACATAAAGGGTTATTTTGTGAGAGAAGGTAACATGCTACAAGCTGGAGAGATTTGATCAGAGACTACAGGTATCTGGTCAAATCCTTACTATGCAGACTAACCACTTTGAAAACTCACCCTGTATTATAAGGTTTGAAAACACCTCTGCTGAGGTCTAAGATGTTGGGTTTTTTACAGGGACCCTGGCTTGATGACTCAGAGCCACACTTATCTTACGGGTAATTAGTTGGCAGCTCTTTTAAAATCAATTGAACTCTGTGGTATCTAAACACACGGACTTCCAGTAAGTTCCCCAGAATTTCCTTGTCCTTCAGACCCAGTGCAGTTTGCTATTTAAACATTTCTGTCCAAGCTATCCTAAATCCATTTGGAGTGATAATTTCCTCCACAAGAGAAAATAGGAGTCTTTCACTGAAATTACAGCAAGTACAGCACAGCGGACCCAGCTCTATGGCAGTGTGCAGGTTGTTCACTGTACTGGTGAAATGTTGTAGAACAACAAAATTAAAGGCCAAAAATCTGATTGTACAAATCTGATTTTCATGTTCACACCTACTGTGATTTTCACAATGGCCAAGCAGAGGTTTTCATTCCATGTACTGAAGGACTAAATTTTAAGAAATATGTTCTCCTGTAGAGTGAAAAGAGGAAACTGGGATTTGCCAGAAGGGGGGAAAAATAAATAAAATGAATCAAATCTAGCACCTTTCATGAGAAAGAGGGCAGGAACTAAAGGTTTGGAGTACATTCAGACCTCTCTCCAATAATAGCAGACTCTGCAGTTAGGGACAGACTAAGAGAAAAGGATGATATGAATTCCTTTTTATTCTCCCAGCTCACACCTTTATCAGGATGTGATGCAGAAGGTCTGACAGTTGTAACAATGACACTCAATAACTAGGTGCTGTGCCAATTGTCATAAAACCAGACTTAAAAATAACCAAGTATCTCTAGAGGAGCTGTGCTGCCATAAAGAAAGTGGCTAGCTTTACTGTCCTCTTGTTTGCTTGTCTCTCCTTTAAGGTTCTGTCAGAACAATGAAAAAGAAAAAAACAGACGCCAAAGCACAAACCAAACATTGTGTGAACTGAAGAACAACAAAGCAGCCCTCCACGGAAACGAAGAAAATGTGGCTGTGCTTCTACACTCGTTCGCTCTAATGCTGCTGTTGAGGAGGGAAGGAATAGCAGGAGGAGAGAAGGGGAGCATGAAAAAAAGGAATCCTAAGGGATTTACAGGTGCCTTGCCAAGATCAAGCCTAAGTTCTGCTCCTTAGCACTGAACTTACCCGATTTCAAACATTGTCTTGCTCTTCTGGATGGCCTGGGCAAGGTACTTCCCTCCTTCACTTGTTATTTTGTTTGCTCCTATTCTGCACAAAATACATAAATTGATGAGGTGCATCACTTACAGCTGTGCAGCTATCACAACACCAATTCAGAAAGCCACACAAGTATTTAAGGCTAATTAACTCTGAAGGCTACCTGCAGTTATCAAAGATTAACTCAGAGTAAAAAAATACTGCAGGCACTTGACCTTTGACTAAAAGACATAATTTTATGTTGTCTCTTGCATATTTTGCATGTCAGCCCTCCAAATCAGAAGTATTACAGTAGAGTCTTGGGTTTGGTGCTCAGTATGTTAGAAATGAGCTTTAGGAACTGATCCTCAAGGCAAGGACCCCGGCCTTGTTTGTAATATAATTCTCACCAATTGCTACAGAGCTCATGAATTATATGCAGCATGTTTCATGATGCCACAGGGAACAGAGTATTTCTTGACTGTGTGTTTCCAGAGGAGACTGCAGCTGATAAGCAGACTGCAATAATTTCGAGTCTTTCTGTTGTAAGCACAGGCTCTAGGCAGTGGCATAGCTCAGTGCAGCAGTCAGTCTCCGGCTGGCATTTTACACAAATTTCTACTTTTGTCCTCTGTGGATATCAAATAGCTGGAGTTCAAGGGAGAGATAATTGCATATAGATTGATTTAAAGAACAGACCAAACCCCCAACCCCCCCAAGCCACCATATTTACATAAAAATGGCTTGTTTGGCTGACTTCGGGCACATGAACGGGCACTCTACCTCAGAATAACCTCTAGGGTTACTGTGCAGCCTGAAAGTAACCATCTTTCAACAGGCTTTTTTGTGAAAGCTACATTAAATAAGCAAAACACTGTCAAAGCAGTGAAAGGACTGAAATGCTCCTGGGTTTCAAAATTCTGCAAAAATTTCAAGTAGGAAGGATGTGGCTATAGTGGGGTTTCAGACCAAGTCAGTGGTAGAACAAGGACTAGAACCTATGAGTCCCTGGCTGCCTGTCCTTATGTTCCTACCAAAGGCTGACATTGCTGCAGTTACCTCTGGTTTCTGCTACGGTCACAAACAAACCGCTGGTTAATGATCTCCCTTTATGTCCAACCAATGTGCATGGCCAGACTCTCTTATCTGGGGAAGTTCCAGGAATTAAAGGGAACAACTCACCAGGTGAATTTGCAGAATTCCAGAGTTGAGGTAGGACACCAGCACAGCCTGACCCCAGTGGCCCATAAAAGATCAGACACTAAAAAGCTTGGTACTATATCCAAGGGAATTTGCCTACAGGAAGCAGCAGCAAGGTCCATGCACAACTTCAGCCTCGCTCAGGTGCTCAGACTGGATTTAGGTAAAGAACAGGTCTCATGCACTCCTTTAACTCACTACTATATTCCAGAAAAAACTATGGATTCAATAACTTCACCTGCTACCATCCACTACTAGACTACTGCAAAAAAAAAAAATACAACTGTAACCTATATTATATTTCAAATACAATTTTTGTCTTTTTTTCTACTCTCCCTCCCCTTTCAAGTTGCTTTACCTTAATTAGGACACTGTAGAAAGGAAAAAAAATCCAACATACTTAACATATTCCAGGCTTGAACACTCTTCAATTAGTTTTGCAACATATTTGGCTCCAACATCAGTGATCTGATTGTTGTATAAGCTTAAAGAAAAATCACATTGGTAAAAATAGGTTATTACTGCTGTTAAATATTTACAACCTGAATGTTTTATGCTGCACACATAGCATCTATCTTTTCTATACAGCTTTGTACATATTCACAGTTGCTTGTATTTCTATTTTGATATATAATTCATATTGTGATGGGCTAGATTTAAATATAAGGAGACCAGACTGCAAATCATGAATATTTATATAATTTTTAAAATAAATGGTCTCCACAAGCAAACAAAGCTTTCCTTTACTCCTGTGCTCATACAGAAATAATACTGCCAGAAGATAAGTCAAAAGAGAAAACACCATAATGTACCTTTGGTCTTTTAAAAGTCATAAAATCCCCTTGCAAATATTACTGAAGAGCAGATATCTGAGCAGTTGTACTTACATTAGGGCACTGGAAAAAAAAAGCTATTCTTGGTATTCAAGTTCACCTTTCAAAAAGTCATTTTATGTAGCTACTTAACCAAGAGCAGGAAGTCAGAGCTAATGTGCCTTCCAGCTTCAACTTCATTAAGAACTAATTAAGCTCTTGAAAGAAATTGGTATCATGAACATGACACTTGAAACTGCATGTTCCTGACACCAGTCTCTATGAAGCTGTATCTGCTTTGCATAGTGGAAATAAATCAGTTTACAGCACAGAAAACAGAAGGCTGTAACTACACACACTCTGTTGCTTGCACTCTCTCCCTTCCACAGCAGAAGGCTTTTGGTATAAAATTAGCATGCCCACACAGTTCAGTAACCTGACAGTGGTCCACACTGTGTCACAGAAGGGTTTGATGCCCGCAGGAGGCCACCCCATGAGGCAGAGTGATGGGAGAGGAAGCTGTGGTCCGTGTCCCAGTGAACTGTTCCAGCATCATTTTTGACACAAAAAGCTGCTGTGCTTAAATGAGGAGGTAACTGTAGTTTCTACCCCACCTCTGCTGTGTCAGTACTGTCAGCATTGGAGTTTCATTTTCTAGTATCACTGCTGAGTGTTTTGCTCCCAGCTGGGTACATACCCCAAGAAAGACACAATTTGGTACTTGGAGAGTTCTTCATACAAGATCCTTACGCCGTGATCTGTGACCTGATTTACACTGAGCCTGGAAAGAAGGGAAGGAAAAGTCTGAATCAATACGTATTACAAGTGTTCATAACCCATGAGTTAACACATGACTGGAGGCCTACGCATTTTCCTCTGATATTTTTAAAGGTCCTTATGCCACGTATTAAAAGCTGTTAAGGGAAATGTGAGCTCAGCTTTATATGGCTCACTCCAAAACTGATAAAAATCAGAAACCCCGGATCTCCTAGGTAATGCTCTGGAAGCTGTCCACAGAACTGAGAACAATAAAATGTAGGAAGTCAGACACCAGATAAACATCTCACCCTCCTCCTGTGCTTACTGTGATTCCAGGAAGAAAGTTTGCTTAACACCCTAGCAAAAGCAAGCTGTCCAAACTACTAGTCTTGCAATGTTCTCTCTGAGTACGTAGTGAAAGCCAGGCATCTTGAAAGTCACAACACATTCAGGCTTCACCAAATAAAGGTTGTGAAAAGCCCTGGCCAGAAAACAGAACTGTGGTCCCATGGGTGTGCTAGATGTTTCTAATTTTATTGTCCCAGCCAGACATGAAACAAATCAATGTCAGTCATTCACAGAATGAAAATACTTCTCACTGTTGTTTGGAGGTGGGTAGTTTTTGTTGATGCTTTTTTTTTTTTTTTTGTAACTTCTCAAGCTTTTTCACCTTCACTAAATGGGACAGGCTCAAGTGAAGCATTCCAATTGCCATGAATTGCATTTTCTGGGTAAAGCTGTTCCTATGAAAGCATTTTGACCACATTTAGTTGGTACACAAATTCAGTAGCTGATGTTTTCCTTCTGAGAGTCCCTTATCACCAACAGCCTCCCTAGCCTTTGCTAGTTAGCAATCTGATCCCTTTGGAATGCACTAGCACACAGGAGAAATCAGCCAATTTCTACAGATCAGAACAGTCTGCTTCTTTGAAAGGGATGGTTAAGCTGTTGGAAACATTTCCTGACCTGCAGAAATTGCTTATTAGAAATGAATGTCCCAGCATCTTGAGATCCATAAAGACAAAAAGGCAGCCTAAAAGACTGTTTTGGTGCTGGGAATGGTGTTAAGACCACACTGCGTATGGCATGATCACATGATAGGCACAAAGAATGAAACGCTAGCCTTTTCTTCTTTGTTTTGTCTTACATACTTATGCATTTTCCCCAGGAGTTTCCTTATTGCTTTCTCTTGGGAGGTCAATTTGCAAATAACTGGAAAAAAAACAAGTGTCACTTGCTTTGATTTATTCCTAGAGGAAAACAATGCAGAGTGCAGCCAAAGAGGAGGAATAAATCCAGTTGCTAAAAAAACATTCTCATGAGGCTGAAGAAGCTTTAAAAAAATATATATATGAAGTTCCCGATTTTCTGCACCTAAATGTTTGGACAAATAAGATATAGCTACATGGCACAACCTCAAAGGGATGGAGGTGAAACAATCTGGCCTGAGATGTTAGAGGTGGAGTTAGTTCTCCCTGTTCACACCAAGCCATGTTCTCCCTTCACATCACCTCAGTGAAACACCACATCTGAAGATGTCAACTACATCCTTTCACGGACTACTATGTGATAGCTTTTGTCCTATGAAAGCCAGACATTTTGGCAGGATGCAAAAGCAAGAAATTCAGCGCTTTGGATCAAGGGTTATTGTGAACAGCAGATCCTTCCTTACCCCTTATGACCAAGGGCAGAGATGGCCTCAGGCAATCTTCAGATAATGGAGGGTGCCCTTCTGTTTCCTTCTTCCCTTAAGCACTTTCTCTCATAAAAATCCTCTTCTGAGACAAAACAATTTGAGATGGAGCTAGCTAAACCTACAGGTTTAAACAGTCTGTGCTTCTAAGGACTTCTTACCACCCTTTCCATTTTGGTTTCCAAATTCACAGCTTATCCCTGCTCCTGTGACTAAATGAACAAAGATTTCAGAAGATATGAAACATTAATTTCCAGCAGCAGTAATCCTCATCTTTCTCCACTTCCGAGATCAATTCCTTCAACCTACCAGTTTGTGGAATAAATGAAGGATAAGCAAGGACCTGCTTACGTACAGAGACTCCTACCTGATCACTGCAAGCTTGCTGAAACAAGGTTGCAGCTGTTTTATTCCATAGTCATTGATGTTGTTGTTGTCCAAATCCAGAGCCAGGCGCTTTTGGAAGTGGTGCACAACAAAGGAAATGGCACTGCAGTCGGCAGAGCAGGCGTTGCAGTAGGTCAGCTTGATGTAGTTGGCACGCATGCGGCGAGCAGCCATCCTCCCCACCTTCTCACTCTGCGTCTCGTACAGGCACCTCAGCATCCACACAAAGTTGGGCTGCACCTGCACCTGATTGTAGCTCGTAAGCCTGGACCGAGTGAAGCCTTTCAGGTGGGATTTCATGCTCTCCGCAAGGTACGTGATGAGTGTTTTTCTCTTCCTCTTAATGACTGCAGGCGAAACTAAATGTCTGAAGAGCTTCTGCTTGGATCCAGAAAGTAGGCCACAAAGAAACATGTTGGTAAAATTAAAGTGTTCTTTATTTTGGAAAGGATTCTCCCCTGCTATACGTTTCTTCAACCAGGGGATACGAAGGCAAGTAGGCTGGGCAGTCTCAAAGGAAGAACATTCATTGAAAAACTCAAGTAATTCCTTGGCACCCACCTTCTCCTCAATAACCAGAAATAATGCTGTGAAAAAAGACTGAAGGGTTACATGCAAGAACTCATAAGTGGCCTGACTGTCACAGCCACTGTAACTTTTAACTGTCCTGAGAAAGCCCAGTTGCAAATCTTCTTCAGAGATGTTTGCCGATGAGACCTTCTCTTGCTCAAAGATAAAGAAAGAGTTCTCCATCCCTTTGTATGCCATTTTACCCAAAGCTAGAAGAGTTTCCTTTCTTGATTTGAACATCTCTGCTTGGCTCCTGATATTGTTCTTCAGCAAACTTGTTTTCACAGATCGGTTCAAGTGGACTTCAATCATGAGCAAAAATACATCTGTCAGTGTAACGGAACTGTCTGGAAGCTCATGGTTGTCAAACATGGAATGGAAGTGTTCATAGCATTTAAAGATAATCCAGCAAAATAAAGGCACTGAACACAAACTGCAGAGATTTGGGTTAGCTTCCAGCTGGTTTGATACCAGTGCTCGTTGCCGCTCATCTCTGAAAAACATAGCTGTGTATTCCTTCAGGTTATTCTTGGAGAAACCACGGAGGAACACTTTCTTCCTAATGATATTTTTTTGGATCTCAGTTCCTGTCCTGGCAGTAAGAATTTTCTTGCATCCCTTAAGAAGCTTTCCTCTGAGAAGGCTTACGAGCAGTGCCAGGGGGTGGATGGGTTCATTGGGTGAGCATATCTCAGGTACACTGCTGAGATCAAAGTTGGAATAGATCTCATCAAAGCCATCAAAAGTGAAAAGAACTGTATGAGGGAACTGCAAGATGTGATGGAACACTTCTGTGGGGTCCTGGTCTGGGTAGCAATTATATTTGAAGAGCAGGTCTTTCAAACATATGGCTTCATCTTCCTTGAAGCAGCTAAACATCCTACACCGAAAACGGAAGAAAAACTTGGCCCCTATGTCCAATTCTTTTCTGGCCCAAAGGCTCTGTATCTTTTGCAGCAAGATGGATTTTCCAATTCCTGCATCACCATAGACATAAACAGTCTCTCCATCTTCATTAATTACCCCGACTGCATCATCAAAAAGGGCTTCTAATTGACCCACCTGGCCAAGACTCTCATTGTTAAAATTGACCAGCTCCATTACACTGTCGGAGTAGATTTCTTCAAGCAGCATCTCCTCCCTCTGAGCATACAACATAACAAACTTGGAATCCCGTCCCAGTTCATGTCTGAGTTTCTGGCAATACCTGCTAACTAAAAAGACAGTGAACTATTACTAAAAAGACTATTATTTAAAAACCTATGTATACAATGACCCACCCCTTTGAGAACTCAGAGGGGGTAATAAACAAAAGTAATTCTAATGTGAAAAGGATTTTTTGGCAGATTGATTCTATTTGTGCTGCCATCATCACTCACTTGGGAAATTCAGGTGCTAAAGAAAGGTCACATGTGAGCCACCATTTCCTGGCAGCCAGTACTGATGCTGCATTGGTTTAAGGGGCTGCTATCCTTCAGCTGAGACTCAAAGCCAAGCCCCTGACCCTTTGTTAAAGGCTGCTTAACTCTCTGCAAAGGCTTGTAGGAGTTGTTGGCCACTGATTTCACTGTACTCATATGCTACCTGCAGTTCTATCAGGTAGGTAGTTATTCTTTCCTAACTTCTTTGGTCATTTATATTGTAAATAGAAGCCATGCATTTTAGAAACAAAGTGCCAGGCACCTCAAAAGATTTTTTTTAAGATGACAACAAAAAATAAGAATCTCAGTTATTGCGCAACGTTGGCTTGTGTTTTTCAACAGAAATTTTGCTTCAGATCGGGACAAATTATATTTATGTAGTATGGGAAAACCTCTCCAGAGGAAATAATTTCTGCAATACTTAAACTCTGATTTTTAGGATTGCTAAAAATCGTCATTTAGGATGACAGAATAATTCTGGTTGGAAGGGATGCCAGAAGGTCTAGTCCTACCTCCTGCTGAGAATGGGATCATTTATGACATCAGATGAGGTTACTCAGGGCTTTGTCTAGTTGGATCTTGAAAACCCCCAAGCATGGAGACTGCACAGCCTCTCTGCTTAACCTGCCTCATTGCTTGACTGTTCTCATCATGAAATACTAGCTAGTCCATTGCCAAAACACCACAGTGTTGCTAACAAATTGTAGTAGAGACCTAGAAAATACTACAGGTGGTACAAGGTGGTTCTGCCATTGTGTTACATATCCACAAACAAATGCAGAAAGAACCTGAGTTTAACAAAACAGGATGTAATTTATCAACATCACCCTTGTGTTACACAGTGTGCCTTTTAATTTGGCCACCACTGCTAGCAGGCACACAGTTATTTTCCCTGGCTGTGCCTGTCTAAACTCTTACTCTTCTGTCACCTGGTTGGAGCTTCCTACATAGCAGGGCAGTTCTAAGGGAAGGGATAGAGAAGCATGACCTTACCTGGATCTGTATTTACCACAGGTTTACTACAAATACTCTCTGAAGGCTCATAACCTATTTCATCCAGCCAAGGCTGAAGTTCATAGTAAGCATCAGTGACTTTCTGCAGGACATAGATGAAATATTCTGAAACTTCTTCTCCCTTGCTTTGAACCAAGTCTAGAATTTTGCGAACCTGAAGAAATACCATGGGAAAAATCACTGATACACAGCATTTTATCATAGTAACACTTGTTAACTGCTTTAGGATCCTTTCTGGACTGGAGCAGGGGGCCAAAATCAAAGTGGCTGCTTCAAAAGGGTGAAATCAAAATCTAGCTCTGAATTTGAACCAACACAAAACTCAACTGATGCTTGTGTTTGAATGTTGCAAGAGAGTTGGTTCTGCAATTTAAGGTCTGAACTTGCAGCTCAATCATGTATCAACCAGAAACAAAACAGATGAATACCACTCCTCAAGAGGGAACCCAAAAGATTTCCTCAGCTTGGCTAGATAGTGTATTTTAAATCCTATGCTGGTTAAAATGAAAATAGAGGTGGTTTGTCAGTGCCGTAAATTCACCCCCTGTATTGTAAGTACTCCAGTCACATTTGGATTTACCTCAGGATCCAGCCAGGTCCAGAGCAGGGTAGGCTGAATCTGTCCCTGGATCTTAATGCTGAGCCAAAACCCTACAACTTTTCCTTCCAACACAGCAACTCAGTTCTTCAGGCTCGCTCTGTACAATGGCCCCACTGCCTGCAGTTGTTACCAAACCTAATGGCTACCAGGCAGTGGCTGGAGCAGTTCAGCACGAAGTGTCACCTCCACAGGCAAGGCAGAGGGTGATCTCTGTGCACCAGTACAAGGCAGCCCTAGTACAAAACCCTCTGCAAGACAGAGCAATCATCTGGGGGCACATTTTGAATGTCAGGATCCCCTTGCTAGAAATGAATGAAGAATGCAGTTCTAAACCAGACAAAGGGTTTCCAGAGACTGGTCTCTTGTGAGCTTAAATCAGGGTGATGATTACGTGCAGCACAGCAAACACATGGAGCTTTTTGTGACAATTTGTATGCTCTAAAAAGCAACTTTATGCCTTCCAAAGAAGCTCCCACAGAGTCCACTTCACTTACACTAGTGTGGCCTGCCCTCTGTCTCTGCTAAGACTCCTGATGCATGGCCTCCCCCTCAGCTTTGGTACAATCATGCATATTATGCTGAACAACAAGAAATTGAGATAATCATACAGTGTGCATTTATTCAGCTTTGACCCTACACACAGTGTGAGCACTGTGTTACCATTTCAACATGCCAGCAAGAATGATTATTTTATGAAAATCTGCACTGTTGGTGAAGTCCAAGGTCTTTGAATTTTTTATGGTTTGCCTGCCCCTAACTGTGACAGGGCTCTGAAGCTGCATGATTGGTTGGTCTGGGAAACAATCTCCTCAGCTGTTTCAAGTTATGATGCAAAGACCAACTGCATACACAGTAATTTTCTCCTAACGAAAGACCAGGAAATAATTTTTGCTACTGATGTTTGAAGATGAATTAAAAACTCAAATATGCCAGGACACATCAATTTTCCATAGAAACATTTACAATGTACATAGATCTTTAAAGAGAAAGGAAGGTGTTCATACAGACAACAAGCAATCACTAACTTCTAAAACAACATTTCATTTCTGTCTCTCCTAAAGCAGGATGATCTGTCCCACAGCATCCTAAAGCAGATTTTCCTTGCTATACTCTAACAACCATGTGGCCACCGCTTTATCAGAGGACAAAGCTGCAGCTGGGAGGGACAAAACAGCAAATATCACCCTGCTAGTTCTTACAGCTGCCAACGGGCATTACCAGCAGTGCCAGCAGTGCTGGAAAGGGATGTGCTGGAGATGCTCATCCAGGAAGAATGGGATGGGAAAACTCCAAAATAACCAAGATTAGAAAATACACTAGATGTAAAATTGTCAGATAAACCCTTAAAATCTGGTGACAAATTGAAAGTAACCAAAAGCTTCACTGGCTAGAGGAAAAAAAAAATTGTACCTTATCTGCTTGAGTAGGAAACTGGACAGCGATCTCTGCATCTTCAGCGGAGAAGTAGTCATTCTTCATCAAGTTATCAATCAAACACTGTGTGTTTCGGATCCTACCAACCAGAAGCTCTCGGTGAACCTTCAGCAAAGCAATGAAGGATTGAGGGCTTGCTCCTGGAGGTTTTTTCACAGAAATATCCACATTAGCACAAAGTTGGCCTTCCATAGTTGAGATACCAAGAAACTGCTCCACCAAGCCTCATCTTTGACAAACTGTCCATTTGTAGTGACAGGTCAGCTTGGATTTAACTTCAGGCAAACAAGAAATCTGTCCTTCACATCACCGAGCCTGCAAAAAGTAATTGTACAGAACCTCAGTTTAAACCTTATTCTATGCACATACATCCTCCAATTAGACATCACAGAATACTCCCAAACTCTGTGTAGTATCATGGCCAACTTTTTTATAAGGTTTCTTCCTTAGGTACTTCCATTTATTTGTTCAGGTTTTGAAAAATAAAATATCTATAACAAGCAGTCTCCCTCCTGTACCAGTATTTTACTGTAGCTTGCCTCAAACACCACCACTGGTGTCTGCTTTATTAACTGCCTGTTCCTAGTGCATCATTTAATATTTTTTATTAGCTTTTCATGTTTCAGTAGACAAAGCAGGGCATCTGTCCAGACATAATCTGGACAAGGAAATAAACGGAATAAAATTATGCTTCATAGCAATTAATTTTGTAGGAGGAATTAATTTATAGTAGCAATTCACTCTGCTTTTTCGTTGTTACAGCAAGAGACTGTACAAAGTGCTGCCAATATAATACCCATTCCTGAAAGCAAGGCTTTGTGAACTCTGAGGCAGTTTTAGCTAAACTAGGGTAAAGAGTTTAGCTTCAGGACATCAGATTCACCAACATCAGGAGAGATGTTATTTTGAAACCATACTCTTTAGCATGAATGCTCTCTCCTTGTCTGCAAATATATACACAGTGTATGCCCTTGTTCTCCACACCACTTCTTGGGAAATCTTTTTAGACGGCCATTTATTCCTATTTTTTCTACAAGGCATAAAGCAAGAGGAATCAGGATCAGACTGCTCTCTATTGTATTACTAAAGCAGGGCTTCTTGTAACTGTAATTAATGTGTCTACCATATAGCAGGCATGAAGCTATATTGTAATTACAATTCAACAGTAAGCTCTTTTAGGTACAATCTGGGTACAAACTTGCACATACGATTTCCCATGCAGGAAGCTAATTTTTTGCCAAGATCACTACTGAATCACCTCCACAGAGACAACGAGAATTTGCATGATCAACACAAATGACTGTCATCGCCCAGTAACAGTTAAAACATACTGTTGTTTCAGCAGGTCAAGGGATATCTGGAAAAATGTTCTTAGATTCTGATTACAGTCATATCAACAAAAACAAAAGACACACCCCTCCAACAAATCTGTAACTGTGCCAACTCTGCTGCTACAAAATTCTCACAATTTCCCAAGACATTCACAGTGATGGCAAACTTTTTCAAATGCTCCCCAGAGATCCCCTGACAAGCTGTAACTGAGCCCTGCCAGCTCACAGATTATTCTAAATGACCTGCTACTGGAACAATCTCACTTCTATGCATTTTCTATACCAGAAGCTGCTGTCTGCATCAGTGAAGCTTTGCCTGCTTGATGCTGGAGAAAGACATAGTTTATGCTACTGCATTTTAGTGATACTAACTATCTACACTCAAACCAGCAGGGCAAACCAGCTTAGCTCCTCGGATTTCCCAATAGGTCCCAGCTTACGGTTGCTGACCTGCATGGATGCAGATAACTGCATTAAGAGTTGGGCTCTCCAAGGGCTGAGACCCGGCAAATCCCCAGCATAACTGTTCTGGGTCACAGCCAACTCCCAAAACGGCAAAACTGTTTCAAACAAACGGAATGTAACCACGTGATCTGAATTTCTTACCACACCAGTGACTGCATCTACTCAGACAGATCAACCTTTCATTACGCCATTCAGATGACCCACCCGAGGAAGTGGCTGATTTCTGAGTCACTCAGCTTCCTAGAATCCACACTGGCACATCTCTTTGTTCAAGAAGGCTCATTCCATAAATGAAGACCAAACATGTTGAAAACACCACTTACTCTAAAGCTTTTTTAGGCTTTAGTTAAAGAGAGAGCATCCTCTTAAAACATGCAGTAAAAATATTAACCCTGTTCTTTCAAGATACTGCATCCACCCAACATTCCCTGCTTGCTTTGGTTGTTCTAGGACCACATTATTCTAATGCATTTTCTTTCTTCCCACTTTGTAAGAAGAACTGAGACAAATATTCAGAAAACCGTAAGAATGAACCAAAGCACTGTCAAGTGTACAAACCAAATAGAGGCATTTTCTTCACTCTTTCAGTTCCATCTACAAAGAGCACAAGAAAAGAAAGAAGAAATACAGCAGCAGGACAGAACATGAAAAATATGGAATGACCAGAAGGCCTCAAAGATGTCTGCCCTGCATCTGACTACATCCAAGTCAGTACAAATCCTGGTTACTACTAGAAGGGGTGTGCATACATATGCTGCAGGACAGAGCATGTTCCCTTTCACACAGGGTCATCTGCAGGGGAATGGAGAAACAAGAAACCAAGCAAAAAGGAATATTAAGTAAGGCTAAACATCAGGGAGAAAAGGAGAAAGAACAAAAATGCCAAGGAGCAAAGTCAGGACTAGAAATATGAATTCTGTGCATGGTGACGTACTCAGTGATATTTTCAATGAAAATATTAAATTTAATGCAAAACCCCACACCATCCAGTACTGGAGTACGCAGTACTTTTCATCAGTACTTTTTAATAAGAAAAAACGGAAATTTCCACCATTCACAGACTAAGAAAATCCATACCAGATGAAGAGCTGAACACTTTAAATGTTGCTGGAACAGAAAGACTTCCTGCTACATTTTTTTCATAGCAAAGTGTACTAGCTGTATGAAAAAACTTGACATATATGATTCTGTTTCACTAGGGCTTTCTTGGTGTTGTTGGGGTTTTTTTTGGTGGTGCTTTTTAAAACATGAGGCCAATGTGTGACAACATGAGGTCCCCAGCTTATCTGCAAGCCCATCACCTCTCTTTCTGGAAAAAATCCCAGCTTCCACAGTGCTTCAATGTGAGTTTTTTTCAGTGAGGGAACACAAGGTTACTATGTCTCTTGTGGAAGGATCTGTTAGTTTTACAATGCTAGGTTACACATCTGGTATGTTTAAAGGTAAGTGCTTATGCAGCTTGTTGAAAGCACTTCCTTGCTAAAGTGCATATAGCGTTCTTTGCCTTATCTTGGGCCCTCCAGATGCTGGATTCAATTCCAGTGCAATTCGTCTGACTGATGTTGCATCAGTAATGGGGATGCTGTTAGAAAAGACTGAGACATACATTAACGTGAGACACCTCAGTGCACTGTCTTCCATTTCTAAAAGGGCTAAAGTGAATAAAATAATTTTTATGAAACACACCTTAAGGCTCTTACAAGTTGCAGTCAAAACAGATCACCTATTCTAACAGCAAGAGTTTGTGAACACATCTATTTGGAGAAATGAGCAAGAAAAAGGGAAGGATTTGCAAGCTTGACAGAGTAGCTGAAACAGCAGAACACCTAAGGAGGAATGGAGACAGCAAGACAGATGATACCTGAGTGAAGCAGGAGTCTGGTATGGGGAGACACCAGGAGGAACACTCATGGGGAAAAGCTTCCTATCTGGGAACATAATGGGTTTCTTGTTCCTAAGAGGAAAAAACAATGACTTACTGAAGAGGCTGCCAATGATGTTGGAGCGGAAATGCAGTTAGCCATTTTGAGGACAGCAAAGTCCATCAGGTGAAGAAGACAGGAAACAGACTAGAAGGAATTAAAAAGAACCTGAGAGTAGAGTGCTTAGCCACCAGCTGTAAAAGCCAAGAAGAAAGGGAAGAAAGGGAAGACAGGGCCTTGGCCAAATGAAATGTTGCTGGGGATTGAAGCGATGTGAGAAGCAACAGTAAGTGTGGCAATCAATGCTATCATAAACCTGTGTAACTGAGAATAAGAAAGAGGAAGTGAGACGGGGATCAGGCCAGGAATAAGGAGGGAAATGAAAAAGGGAAATGAAATTTGTCATAGTAAGAGGTACAGTAAAAGCATCAGTGCCTCCAGCAAGGTTTTGTACAACCCATGTCAATAAGCTGCAGTGGTGCTGATGGCTTTTGCATGAAGGCACTGGCACTTTTGTCTAGTGTTTCCTCTGAGTTCCCTCTACTCTCAGCATTGTGCAAGCATATATACATTTCTATTTTTCCTGGCCCTGCCCTCCTCACATCCTCTTTTCACTGAGATCTCCTTGCTCTTCTAACAAAACTGCTATGCCTGTTCCACTTGCAGTGCTGCAAGACCCCTGGCAGCAAAGAATGTGCTGGTTTATTGCAACAAGGTCTTGTCAAAGGTAAATGCTGTAGATAAAGGGGCTGAAGGATCTCACATACTAGCTAAAAAACATTTCCACTTTTGGGTCAGCTAGGGAATTGAGTTCTTATTGAGCTGGCTGCTCCAAAGGAGACTATGTAGGATGATGCAGTAAAGACAATACAAGGTGCAACTTAATTAACAACTGTTCCTTAAAGCAGCTGATTTGAGACCAATCTAGAATATTTCTGAAGAGCAGAAAACTCAGTCAATACTACTTCTTCTGCAGTCTTGCTACTCTGACAAGAACAGTTCCTCTAAATTGCCTGTGAAATAAAGTCCTGTGCTACTTACCCAGTTATCTGCAGCCAGTAGCTGGAATATCTTCAGGATTTACACAGCACCTCGTAGCCAGCTCTGGCAGGGCAACAGTGAGACACACAAACCTGAGTGTCAGCCCAGGGCTAGTGGAGTCCCCGCTAGCAAAGCCTTCTGTCCATAGCATTCAAAACGCAATTACTCTTCCAGAGGTGGCTGTATGAAAACAATGCTCCATTTCACATGAAATGGAGCCCTGTACCCTTTGTGTCTCCAAGTCAGATTTGTTTCCTGAGAAAAGCTATTTTACAGCTACTCACTACAGAGTCATTACAGCAAGAGGAGAACAGGACACTTTGCCGTGCTTGGTAATCTGGACTCAATCAGGTCAGTATAAATTCAACTTTTTGCTATCATGGGGAGAGACAGGAAAGAGACCAATTTTCCACATCTTATGTCATGCATGCAACAGCAGTCAGTCTTTGACTATAATGAGTGAATAAGACACCTATTTCCACACAGCAGCTATTTTACTTAGTTCAAGAACAGTAAAACACATGCAGAGATCAGAGGCAAATGGGCACATATGCTACACAAAAAGCCTGCCGGCTTGATGAGAAGCAATGCAATGTATTCCCAAAGGTACTAAAAAATAGCCTTTTATTTTTATAGCAAAAATAGTGCATTGGTAGAGCTTGTACGGAGTCTCTGTGCAGATCTTAAATTATTCTGTTTGTGTAAATTAAAGCATACTCATCACACCCCACTTCACAATCTCTAACTATCATCACTCATGCTACATATGTCAATAAATGCCCAGGGAGCCATATGTTAACATCACGTTCCTGTAAATCCATTACAACTCATGTGCTCTTGCATCGCTCTGGGGTCATGGAGATCAGCATCTTTCAGTGGTTTTTCCTCCCTCCCTCCCTCCCTCCCCTCTCTCTCTTCTGACTGTATCATAAACTTCTGTAAGCATCTCTAGTTATTTGAAGAGCAACAGACACAAAAGAACACAGAAGAAATTATTTCTGCCTCCATCTGGTAAAATGGCAGGCTTTTCTTTAAAAGGCACAGGCTTTGACAGAAATATTCACATCCCTCACAGGTTTTGTTCCTACGTATCCTAATTCTATTTGTATAGAAAGAGAACTTTATATATAGTGTTTGGATGCATTAAGAAGCCCCTGCCAGAAAGACTTTATGTGGCTTCCTTATAACTCCTTCCCGGTGGGAAAAGATCAATAAATAATAAGTAGCCACAACTAGAAAGCAAAGAAATTTTCTCCAATCAGAGAAATCTTGTGGATTTTTGTCGTTGTTGTTGTTGTTGTTAAGAGATAGAGGAGGAGGGGGCAATTTACTGCTGTCTATAAACATGGGACCGCTTTTCTACTGTCATTTACTATTTTCACATTCAAGCAGCAGTGAATCCTACAAGGAAAAGTTGCAGCTGATAGAATCGCGGCCAGGCCACGGGGCACCATCCTGCCCTGCGAACCGCTCCCGCCTCCCGCTCTCCCAGCTCCTTTCGCGTTAAGTGAGAGAAGCACCGGGGCCTAAGCGCGTGCCGCGTGAGTCCGCGCATGGATTTGGATCTCCGCTCCGGCTTTCCGGGAAGCGAATGGCTCATTGTACCCCGGTACCGCCGCTCACGGGACAGGCGGCCGCCAGGGGAGGAGGGGAGCGATGCAACCCTTCCACCTCCTCCGTCCGTGGGACCTCGCCACTCTTCCCCACCAGCCCTCAGGAACACCACATCCTCGCTAGCGTCTGGAACACCATTTACGCCGGGTAGCGCTGCTGTGCTTCGTCCGAAGGCGTTGTCCCCACGCCGAGGAGCTGCGGGCGCTGCTGCCCGTCCCCTCTCCCACTCCCTGTCAGCGCCTGCCGCCGCCTCCCCGGGGCGGGAGGGACCCTCCTGAGGAAACACGCAGGAATCCCGAAGTTTCCAGCTCAGGAGCGGCGCAGCCCTTCCCCTTCCACCTCGCAAGCCTTTCAGGCGGTACCACAGAAACTTTGCTCTACAGAAAGCAGACACTCGGGCTTACACTCGCCAGCCCTCTCCCGGCGCCGGCCCGCAGCCGGACCCCGGCACCCCGCCCGCGCCCCGGCCCTTCCCCGGCACTCACCGCGGCGGCGAAGGGATGGAGGCCAGAGGAGGAGCCCACGGGCGCTTCCCTCACCCCCTCCCGCCCCACACATGGTCTCTCCTCCCCAGCGGGAAGCGGCTCCTCCCTGCGCAGGAATAGCCAAAGGCTTCCCGTTCACCAACTCCGCATTCCCCTCTGCACCCACCCGGCCTCCTCCCCGGAGAGATGCCAGGGGTCCCTCGGCAGCGACCATTTCCCTCAGGCAATCTCCGCCCCCCGCAAGGACACTTCCAGGGTATTATTTCTGTTTTCTTCACCCATTTAAAAGCTGAAAAGCCCGAAGGTGCAAGGTAAAGGTAAGGCAGAAGAAGCGGTGCTGATGCAAAGGAGTGTGTTCATGCATAGTTTTGCGCTCCTATTGACATTACATCTATTAAAAAGCACAAACAGCCCATAGAGGCTTCAGCTGCATTCCCATATCACCAGTTTTCACTTACATAAGCAACACAGTCTGCCCAGGGAGGTCGTGGAGTCTCCCTCTCCAGAGACATTCCAAACCCACCTGGACGTGTTCCTGTGTCACCTGCTCGAGGTGACCCTGCCTTAGCAGGGTGTTGGACTGGATGATCTCCAGCGGTCCCTTCCAACCTTAAACAATCTGCGATTCTGTGATATTCTTGAAGAGTGCACATTGAACAGGCATAGCAGTTTGGTAATCAAGAGTTTTATTTACTCAAACTAGACAGTGCTAATACAGAAAGTACAATGTTTCACAGCAGTCACCGTACCCAGCTCTGAAAACAGGCATATTACAGCAGGACAGCACCTACACATACCTGGCAGAAGTTTATAGAAAACATTTTATAGAGAGGAGACATGGTCAGTCTGTTATTTTATCATTTATCTAAGCAGTCACGCAGTGACATCAATTCTATCTTACACCCCTCTGTACATCAAGAGAAAAAAAAATACACTGTGGAGAAGATAAGCCAAATCTCAGTGATTTGACATCTCCCAGGTTGTCAAACTTTCCTCATCCCCCATAGACTAACTGCAGGGGTTGCAAAATACCACGAAAATAAATACTCTGTATGTTACAAAAGCTTCCAGTTTTGCATTGGATTGTCAAAGCTGTGGGGAGAAATAACCCCCAAAAAATACAAGAGGCCAAGTTCGTTCATTTGGGGTTTACCAGACAAACAAAGCCACAGAATAAATGTGCTAGGATTCAAAGGAAACTTCCTGATTTCACTGAATATGAGACCAAGGCCTAGACAGGCAAACAAGCCAGTCAAAAAGGTAATTAAAAACCTCTTTGAAATATCAAACTAAAACGAATTCTTTAAAAATCTCTTTGTTATAACTAACTAGTTCACCTATGACAATCACTAGACATTGAAAGGAGGAAGCTATGATGGTTTGAATGAGATGCTTTGCTGAATGTTGTCTTCTAGGCTGCCTTTTGGACTTACACTTAGAAACATGGAAGGAGTTAAAAAAATACTACATTTCTTTCTTTGTTAACTGTATAAACAGGAACTCCACAGCATCAGATAGGTTGGGGTTTAAACCATTACGAGAAGTAGCAGAGAAAAAGGTTTACCCTTAGAGTTTTGAGTTTACTTTGCAACTAAAAAAATCTAGTCGTGTATACAACTTTTAAAAACAGAGGGCCTGATCCTGCAGCCCTTATTCCTCAGAAAGCAACAGGCACCAAAACTCATGAAGACGGCCTTTTCCTTTTAAAAGGGTCAGTAAACTGGACATGAAGCACAAATTTGCATGCAGCACTGCATGACAAGTTACAGAAAGATAATTTCTAAATCTGCAAAAACTTCAGCATGTACTCAAGCTATACATACAAAGAGAAGTTACCAATGTCACTGTGTCTTCAGACTGCAAATTATGTCTAATGGTTTACTGTAGATGCACAGCAAACTCATTTTTTCTTGATAAAGAAACTGCTGACCAGCAGTGAGAAGAGGTATCTAAATCAAGGTGAATGGCCAAGAAAATGCAGAGGTATTCTATGCAGAATTTATTTTCTCTCCTTTAATAGAAGCTTCAATCTCTTCCATGATTGGCACCGGTCCTGCATAGTTATTAGTTTCAATAGCTTCTAATTTCTCCTGATAACCAGTTGGCAAGCCATTCTGTTTTGCACCCATGCAGATGACCTATAATTAAAAGGGAGGGAAAAAGGCCTTCAGTAATAGAAAGGACAGACTCCTCCAAATAATCACTTCAGTAGGAAGAACCACTTAAGTTACCAGAGAATTAATCTCAAACAGCGCTATTTGTACCTAAGGATAGCCACAGGCTTCTGGGAGACCACTGAAGACCAGAACAGCATGAATAAAATTACTCTGAAAAGGCTTTTAACTACGCTTATGATTCTGATGTGTTACTAAAGTGCACAAGACTCTATAATTAAGCTGTTATTCAGTCATTCCATTCTTTCTTCCAGAGAGGATGATAACTTCAATAATATATGATGCTTCTCACTCAGGTGTGACAGTAAAGCTGGCTAAAGGTTTAAAAAGTAGTTATTTTTAAAATTAAGCAGTTGAAATCCAAAGGACAACAATGAGTACCTAGACAAGGTACAGGAGTAACAGAAACAGATACTCAACAGTGAAAAAGCACAGATTCCTGAGTTTGTTACTGCAGATTTCCTTCCATATACAAAAGAAATGGAAGTATTGGTGTGGAAGAAAAGATGTGACAGTGAGAGGAAAAGAAGAAGTAGTAGCAACATGGCTGGAAGGAAACACCAGCAAGCTTGCATATATAAATGAATATTCTTAATATGCTTTCATGCATTTAATAGCATGCACTTCAAGATGAGGTATCTAGAAAGAATGAACTTTGCCACAAAAAGTACATAACAGTAGATGGATGTAGTTCAATCACTATGTGCTGATGCAGTCACCTTTTAAGTTTTTAGCTCTCCTGCCTGGTTAACTTAACAAAAAAAAAAAAAAAAGCTGAGGGCAGAGGAGAAGAACTAACAACTGCTCCTGACAGGACCAGGAGGGAATGATAAAGTTGCCAATAGTGGAGGTCTGCACTTATAGCATACCAATGAGAGCTGACACACAGCAGCAGACTACATATTAACTCCCTGAAAAGCCCTAAAGATCTGCCTTGCCACAAGGTGGGTTGGCAGGGAGGAGGTTTGTGGAATACCAGAGCCTGCTTTCTAAACAAGCCCTCTCTTCAGCAGTCCCACAGCAGCCGGCCTTAGCTGTGCTCCTGGAAGTCAATTGATAGGAGTGAGTTCCTCAGTTTGGAGAAGGCGGCACACTTGGGATTTCACAGCCTCACACCCAGTTTCTTTACTTCAGGGAGGAAAAGCCAGCTGCAGTGACGTCTGTGTAGCAGCACTAACAGCTGCACCACTCAGACACACCACCCCAGCCTGGGCCTGCACCAGATCTCACAAGCTAAGCAGGTCAGGCCTGCTGTGTGACTGCATCATGTGTCTTTACAGAGTCAGTGTTGCAGAACAGTGTTGAAACACTTCTGCCTCATCAGCCATCAAGGGGGAAACCTGCAGTGCTCGGCAATGCTGCTGGAGTCCTGTGATGTACTGATGATGCGCCTGGTAAACGGTAGCAGGCAGACTCCTGTATTAAGTGACAGCAAGTACTTCCCAAGACAGTAAGGATAATCCACGTCCTTGAAACTACAAGTCAGGTGCTGTATTTTCCCCACAGAAAGTACATCCTTTTAGTGGAGTACATTAATTTTTCAAACAGAGAATTGCTGCATATATGTGAACAACATCCTCCAGAAATCCCTGTGCCAATCGTAGCTAATTCACAAGTTAAATAGGGACTTCATGTAAGGCATAACTAAACCAAAAAACTCAAACTGATTTAGGAGGCCTGTAAGAGCTACCAATGTTCTGTGAGCATCATTACAGCAGTCCATTGCACAAGGACTGCTATACCTTTACAGTAGTCATGCCTTCCACCCACTGTAATTAAAGTGCTTATTAAATAGTACAGAAGTACAGCATTATAAATTTCTGTACATTCTTTCAAAACTAAAGTGATGCAACACCTACCTTTTTATACTGTGGAGAAGGGGGACCAGGGACATAGTCCTTCATCTGGTAGCTTCGACAGGTCAGTACCTTTCCTGCTTGAGTGTGGACATTAACTTCTATTGGGACATAAATGCCATCCTCAACTCCCTCTTGCCTGTAAAAGACATGTATTCCTTTCATGCCAAATAACTGATGCATCTTTCAAACCAACTGCGCAATTAAACATGTGGATTTATTAAAACAGAATTCAAGGCAGGACACTGGTCTGTGCTGTTAATATACTTCCAGAAAAACAAATAAAGCAAAACATATTTCAGTACTTTTTGTGCAAACTTTTACATATTAAAAAATAAATTTCTAGAGAAGCAGCAGCATTCAGTTTTGTCATTTCAGCTCTGGAAGAAATGATGACTCATGGTTAACTTGAAAAGTTAGAGAATATTCCTAAACTAATTACTGTGGAAGACAGGTAGTCTGAAAGAAAAACACAAGCAAGATCATCAGAATTAATGAGCCAGACACATGTTCATTAACTGCAACTCAGATAAAGAAACAATTGCAAAGTTTTATCTTGCCCATTGTGTTACATTTTAATAAGGGGAAACTTGCACAACTTGTGCAATGCACTTTCCAGTGAATAATCCAAGACACCTTTTAACTTGCACAAGACATACACAGCAATTATGAGCTAGGTCAGGGCATAAAACAATTTTGTTTATCTTTTTATTAGCAAAATCATGCTTAGGAAAAAACCCCTCAAAACCAAGGCTACTTATTGTCCTTAACCACCGGCATTTAGCCACCAATAAAAATCTGACGAAAGAATAAGAAGTAAACAAGAAGCTTAACCAATACAAGAGTCTTTATAACAAAATTAACTTTAGATGTACTTTAGCTACAAGTCATAACATGGTTTTAGCTCTGCTTGTCCAATATAAATTTGACAACTCATCTTTTTTCAAAGACTTGCTACCATTTCAAGTTATTTAATGTATATAATGTGGGCCATGTTAGGTGAATAACTAGGTTAAGTGCAAGTACAGACTGGAAGCTAACTGCAGATTCAAGGCCAACAGACTACAAAATAATCATATGGTTGTGTGAGAGCAAGAAAACTGCTTAGTAACATCCTCTGCTAGACTCTATGAGGCAAAGTCATGATTTAGTCTGTAACTTACAGATTTGTGAAGTACAGAGGACAAAAAACCCCATAAAAGTGACTCTGAGACAGCAACAAAAATGAATTTGAAGCCAAAGAGTTCAGCCATCTAAGCAGCAGCTTCTCTTCCCATATTTGTTTTCTATAGATTACAGTGTTTTATTAGCATTTCAACTAATTACATGCAGCATCAATTACATATTCCCTCCTCCACTTCTGGATAAGAAAGCACAGACAACTCTACCCAGATTAGGAGGGGTAAAAAAAAAAAAAGGAGGTGGGCCTTTTTTTTTTTTTTTTTTTGATACATGTAATTTCAGGAAATAACTTGAGAGCCTACAAATATATCAGCTTGCATGCAACCAAAGGATCTCTAGACCTTCAGTATGAACACCTGCAAGTTGGTTGGGAGCAATTCTTAGAAGAGCACTGTTGACTATCATTATAAAAGCCAAGAACACATCCAATTTCCCTCCATTTCCAGTTCACACCCATGGCATCAAAAAGACAGCTGGAAAAAAGTAATCTGTAGTGCTAGTGTCCATGCTGCAGATTTTGGTGATGTTACAGCACTCAAGTTTCCAGCACCTTAACAAGCACTAAAGTTTATGCCAGGGATCTGCAATCCTACAGTATATTAACCGTAAATGCTATGTAAACACTTTTAGGAGTCAAAATGCAAAATACTGTCCCCATGGAGGGGAAACACTGGGCTACTATCAAAAGCAGATGCTGTCAGACAGGATCATCATACTTAGGAAGTTTTATGCTTCAGGAAAGCATGGTAAACCAGGAGATTTCAGTAAAGGTCAGCAGAAGGGGGTCAGGACGTTTAAGTGCTCCTGTAAGCAAGAGCAGGGGAACTCAGGAGATCATAAAGCAGGGACATGTGAAGCTGTCCCCAACCATAAGCATGCCAACTAGATGCCCTCTTGCTTGAGACTAACACTCCCAGCCAGGACAAGAGTGCTGAGAGTGCCCATTCCCATAACACACTAACAGAATTTGGGCAACAGTTTCTGTTGTATTTCAGGTTCACCATTGGCAACAAAAGCACATTGGAAGCAAGTTTCACGGCCAGGGGTTATAAGTACATATTTACACAGTGAAATTGCAACAGTACCAGAGGCAGGAGAACAGTGTTAAGGTAGTGCTTTCACTGCGTTTACTATGCCGTGCTCCCTTGTCCTCACTAGCCCAGATTTCTACTGGAATTGACAGTGAAACTGCTCAGAACAAACAATCCTTGTGTACCAGAAACGATGCTGCGCAGGCACATCTCAAAAGCTGCAACAAGCACATGGCAGCAGACAAAGTTTTGGGGATGACATTCCAGGTCCTGTCTTAGACCCTGCAAGACGTCATGCTATTCCTTGCTTTCTTTAACCAGGTGGTCTTTTAGACTTCAGCCTGGGAACAACTTGCTCAGGGTCCCTTGAACTTCTCTTAATTACCAGGCACAGGTAGAACATTCTATACCATGCATTGTAAAGGTGTAGTCAGGCTCTCCCATTCAAAGGGGGAAACAATAACACCCTGGCTCCCTGCCTGGATGCTCCTCAGGCTTACAAAAAATTTAAATCCTTAGAAGAGAAGACATGTCAAATAACCTCCTCAAAAGGTCCCTTTGCCAGTATTAAAGATTTCTCTCCTGCAGTCTTGTCCTCATCCCTTCCTTTTCTGCTACAACTGGAGTCTACAGATGTATACAGACAGAAATTGATGTCAGTCTCAAAGGAAATTCTCCCTAAAGTAAAGGGAAAAATGCAATAGAACAAATACATATTTTAGAATCTTGTAAGACACAGGAAATTGGGAAGACAGGTTAAAATAAAAAAAAAGGAGCCTGACCAGTATATCAGCTTCAAATTAAGGTCCACAGATTGTTAAAATACCCCTAAAAGTAGCTTTAGCTTGAAAACAAGGTTATTTTAATCACAGAAGTATCAGAAGTCAATACACATACTGTGAAATAGAATTCCCATATTAAAATCAAAAGCATCTTCTTGATTCCAACACCAACGCTTCCACACAGCTCTTTACCAAAAATTAACTACTTTTCAATTGCTCTCTAAAGTAGTAGAAGACAGGAAAAGTTAAGTCACCTACTTATCCAGTGAACTTAAATTGCAAGTGTTCATTTTCCACACTATTCCCCACACTTCGTCTCCAGGGCTCTGAGCAATGGTAGCTGTACCTCCATGCCAGACAGAACTTGTCCTGCCTTGATGATGGCCAAACTCGAGCTTAAAATCCTGCAAATGAAAGCAATGCAGAGAATCAATTTCCACTTAAGAGAAGGGCTGTTGGCTATTCTTGACATGAAAGGGGCAGCCAAAAGACAGTAGCACACGTAGCCACTTGGAGACACAGAAGGAAGAGTAGAGAGGCAGGACCTGTTCCACCTCCCATCTCACGAGGGGCTGAAGTCAGCCATTTCCACCTTCCCTTAAGAAACAGCAGCCTCGGGACAAAGGGAATAGAGGTCAGGCAGAGAGCACTACTGATAAAAATCCTGGCCTGCAGAGACTGGATTGATATCCAAACCTCACAGAAGTCTGGCCTAAGCAGCTGACAATTTCTAGCAGTGAGAAGAAAGTGGAGCACTCCCTTCTCAAGAATAGCACACATACCCAATTCTGCAGTGAGCACAGCACTGCTGAAGAAGCGTCAGCTTGCCTTTTGTCCAAGTAGGCAGTGACAGGATTGCTGACGTGCTTCCCACTGGACGGGCCCTTGGCTAAGGTGTGCCACAAAGGAGGAAACTCGACTGGTGTGGTCTCATTCACCCCAAAAGATGTGCCTACCTGGTGCCAAGTCCTTAGCAGCTTTTTGTGATGTTATAAGATGTTATAAATGCTATATGCAGTATCCAGGAAAATAGTAAGGGTAAAGAAGTCTACAAGATGGTGAGCTTTGGGTCCCACCCTCATGCACTGGTAAGACCACCCAATCATAAAATACCATCCCTTGTATTTTACAATGTTTTGTGCCATCTCATCACTCATCTGGAACATTCTTGGGCATTTTTAAGTCAAGGTAGATGTCTCCTTCAGTGAGTTTATTCAGGTTTTTGCAAGTAGAAACATTCTTTTAGAAATAATGTATCACTTTTTCTTACAAGCAATATCAAATACTAGTATATATGAAAAAACCAGTAATGAGTTATTGAATGCTATCAATGTAATTTCTCACCTGACTCAATACACTCAGTATCCCCTCCTACTTATTAACCAGTTTGTGGGTCCTTCCCTAGCACTACAGAAGGGAAAAAAAAAACCCTCCCCAATCCAAAGCACCAAGATTTAAGAAAGACTACCTGCTTAACAACAAAAATAAAACCCAAACCTATGCAGCCCCACAGCTTTGCGAATTTCTTACGACCACCCTCTTGAAGCTGTAAGTTTGATTTGAAATATACACATGTACACATTAATATTCCCTCTGAGACATATCACTCTCTTCTAACATATCCTAATAGATATAGGAAAAAGGTTGCAAAAAAATGAAGCAGTTGGAGGCTTACACACAGAAAAGCAGCACTTATCACAACACCAATCAATTTCTGTGTGTGTGCGTTGAGTGACAGCAGCCTGGCAAAGCCACAGTTTACTCCATCAACAGAGTCACCTTCCTGGCCCATAAAATGTCCCCTATTTAACTAATTTCACTACAAAAAGGTTTACTTAGATGCACCAATTTATTTGCACAAAAGTCCAGTCAAGTCACAGACTGAAGTTACTGATGAGGACAAGTGATTGCAGGGCAGCCCTAAGGAAATACCTGGATGGAATCAAGTACTCTCACTGCAGTATCATTAAAAGAAAAAATAAAAGGAACAAGAAAGGGGAAAAAACCCACTGATTTTTACTTTATTCCTCCAGTTATATTTTCTTAGACCTGACCTGCACCACCCAAAAAGGGCAACAGAGATTGCACAGAAACAGCAGAGTTAGCTCTGGTTCTGGAAGCAGGAAACTCTAAGTTACACCATGTGTTCAACTGCATCAGGCACTGCTGGGAAGATGGGAAAAAACACAGTAGATACTTTCTTGGTGCAAGATATTGGTCTTTGGTCCTTCTTCTAAGTACCAGTATAATATCTTTTCTGTGCATGTTACACATCCCATTTCTTAACAGCTTTTGACTGAAGACTAACAAAGCTTTAAAAAGTAAAACTAGAGGGAAGTTTAGCTGAAGTTTAACTAAAGTTTTTACTTTAGGATCCAAAGCACTCCAGTTACAGGCCATTTCTCCTTTTTTTAAGTCCAAGTGGCACTATCTAAGAGCAATTAATAGGAATCAGCTCCAGTCTTCCTGCAGTCCCTCATTCCCTAGCATCAGTGATTTTCCAGCTGGAATCAAGGGAGTAAAGCCACCCGGTGTCGGCAGGGAACATAGCAATCGATCAAAGGCCAGCTAGAGAAGCCAGGGCTTGACTGCCTGCTCCTGAACAGCCAACCTGCAGTGGGACAAGAGGTGCTTACTGGGTAACCTGGAAATCAACCTGAGAGCTGGGAGAGCTGAAGAAGTTTGCTTTTATTCAGAGGTAAGCACACACTACTACTGCCCTTCTCCCTGCCTCCAAGGTCTGATCCTGCAAGGTGCTGGGCTCTCAGCATATTCAGTGGAGGGGTAGCTGTAAGTGCCTCATGATTTACAGGACCATGTCTCAGCTGCCAGGCTGATAGTCCCAAGAGACACCAAGTATCCGACTATGGGGAGTTTATTAATGACAAGTTTTTGGAACTTCTTCATGCACTCTAACATAGATAATTTCCTGCCAGTTACCCCAAGAGAACCTTCAAGTCCTCTTTAAGTGGTATCAATTGATGCTCTGCTCCTCCAAGCATCCTTCCAGTTGCACAGATCTGTACATCAACAGCTTTAATGACCACAAGCTTGTGTTTCCAAGCCTACACTAAAGCCAAGCTGATAGAATGCTACTTAATAACCCAGGGAAGGAACCGCCCTGTAGAGTGTACGAAGTGTCAGCTGCAGATGTGCAGTGCTGGGTGAAAGCTCCCATATGCCCCTCACACAGTGCAGGGAGAGCTCCTCACCTGCACCCAGCATGGCCAAAAGGAAGGAGGGATTTTGATTTTTTTTTTAACAGAACACCACCCTTGTAAAACTGCTAGAAGCCTGCCTGATAAACCCAGCTGAGCACCTAGAATCATAGAATGGTTTGGTTTGGAAGGAACCTTAAAGATCACCTAGTTCTAGCCCCTGTGGGCAGGGACACCTCTCACTAGACCAGGTTGCTCAGGGCCCCATCCAACCTGGTCTTGAACATTGCCAGGGATGGGGCATCCTCAACTTCTCTGGGCAACCTGTTCCAGTGCCTCACCACCCTCACGGTAAAGAATTTCTTCCTGCTACTTTACGTTTCAAAGTCTGTAGTGCAGGGCCATGGGTCATGGCTGGCAGCCTGGAAGGTTAAGCCCTGTCAGATAACCACGCAGCAGTGGGACTACCACAAACATTCCTTCTGCTGTGGGCAGCCCCAGCAGCGGGCCCTGGGTCAGAATCACAGGCTAGAGAGGGTTGGAAGGGACCTCCCGAGATCATCTGTCCAGCCCCTCCTGCCAAGGCAGGGTCACCTCGAGCAGATTACACAGGAACACAGCCAGGAGGGTTTGGAATGTCTCCAGAGAGGGAGACTCCACAACCTCCCTAGGCAGCCTGTTCAGCGCTCTGCCACCCTCAATGTAAAGAAGTTCTTCCTCACGCTGAGGTGAAACTTCTTCCGCTTTAGTTTACGCCCATCGCTCCTTGTCCTGTCACTGGGCACCATGGCAAAGAACCCGGCACCATCCTCTTGATCGCCTGATCCGTGCCGGGGCCTCCCCCGCGGGAGGGACGGACGGGCTGCGGCACCGGACCGCACGCAGCCGCGGGGACATGCGGCTCCTCGGGGACACTCAGGCTCCCTTGGAGGACTCCCGGGCTTCCCCAGCCCCCCGCCCCCCGCACGCACCTGCAGGCGCGCCAGGGCGCAGAGCGCGGCCGAGGGGTTGCGCAGCAGCAGCCGCTCCCGCAGCAGGTTGCTGCCGTACGCGTAGTACAGGAACCAGCAGCCGCCCTCGCCGCCCGGCTCCATGGGCTCGGCCCGGCCCGGCACCGCCGCCGCCGCCGCTTTAACGCCGCCCTCCCGCCCCGCCTTCCCCGCTGCTTCCGCCGCCGCGCGGGAGCCGGAGCGGGGCCGTGACGCGGGAGCGGCGGGAGCGCCTCTGGAGCGCGTCACGCGGCTCCCGGCGCGGCAGTGACCTCCATCCAGCCGGGAGCGGGGAGCAGCGCTGTCCTGGAGCCCCCGCGGCTGCCAAGGCTGCGGGGCTGAGGCGTACAAACCCAGCCATGAGCTCAGGGGCTCTGTCTGCCCGTTCATCTGGCTTGGCTCATAACATCTAAGTGTCGATTTGAACAGCATGGAAAAGAACACAAGTTTTAGGAGGACACTTTCACCTTGTTCAACATCTACATGCACTTTGAATGAAAAATCATCACAATTGTTGAAACTCTTGAGTGTTGGGAAAAAACAGGTTGATTTTTTTTTTTTTTTTTTTTTTTTTTTTTTTTTTTTTTTTTTTTGGTGTGTGTAGAACATAAAAAGTTCCAATAATTTGAAAAGCATTATGAAAAGCTGGTTGGCTTTCTTTTTGAAGAATGTCATTTTGATGCAAAAGAGTAACAATTGCTCCATGCTTCATTATAATCCCTACATAAGATTTTTCTATTTAGAAAGAAATGTTCACCTCAGCTCGCAAGGAACAGCTCAGAGAAAGCCCGAACAGGTAGCACAGCACGTGCTAGTGCCTGGAAAACCTGCCTATTCCAACATGCCAGCTGCTTCCCGAGGGGCATCCTCTGCGGGGAGGAACAGGCTGCCAGCAAGCAGGGCCTGCAGCTCCTGGTACTGAAATGAGCATCCTGGCCACCTCTGAGATAAACAGTGATGGTTTGTAAATACATTCCATGAGAAGCAAAGTAGAACAACTTTTCCCAGCTGGAAGCACTCAGAGCAGAGTAAGATGGGAATGTGCAAGAGTAAAAGGCGAGAAGATGCTGGTGTGTGGGCCGGTAGAGCTGCACACCCATGCACGGAGGCACTTCCTCTCCTTCCCTGACATAAGCAGTGCTGGAATGGGACAGGAGGAGCCCTTATTGCTGGCTGCTGAAGCAATACATACATATGTATAACACAGCCATGGAAGGATGTAATTAACAATAGCATAACCATTAATGGTGAGATACCACTCATTAATGCAGTTAAAGTAGCCCTCAGTGCAAGTTGTCTTCCTGAGGAGAGGCAGCTGATGTAGGATTTAGCACAAGATCCCTGGCAGCACAGTGCCCGGCCTCTCTGGGCACATTCTCATCCTGCAATATTGAAGGGAAAACGGCTCTTTCCTTTAATAATGTGAGCAGCACTTCATTCGAGTCCCTGCTTTAGTTTTCCCAACACAGGCATTGGGAAAGACAGATTCATCTTAAAGCACATAAAGTGATAAAAGTGATTCTGATCCTTCCTGACTAGTAGCTTTCTATTTTTAGGGATTATTTTTCTTATGTAGGAACGAGGTATTGTAAAGTGAGAGGGATTACACAGGTCATAGGATTATAGAGCAAAACTTCCTCACTCTCACTCCTTACGACAACCAGTAGCTGAATCCATGTTTTGAAAATCTGCTTCTGGTATATGCTTTTAGTCCCTTTTCCCTAAGGACACGCAAACTCCATGAAAAGTTTCCCTCTCTCATCTTCCTTCTCTCAGCTTTTGGACTGTTGCCTAACTTCAACCAGATAGCAAGAGGTTTCAAAGATGACTAAATTTATGCTGGTCTCAAGAAACGAGTCAAGAGGATGGCTGTGAGACAGCAGGGATCCCACAGGGGAGGCTTCCAGAGGGGCCTGTTAAGCCCCAGGGACTAAGCCTGCTGGTGAACAGGTTTTCCAGCCTTGGTGTGTGCTGCACTCCACGTTTGGGCTTTATATGAGCTGTCCCCTGTCAGCTGAGGTAGACATTTCTTTCTAAACAGAAAAAACTTATATAGGAATTGCAATGAAGCATGCAACAATTGTTATTCTTTAATCTCAAAATGACTCTCTAAAAAACCCCCAACCAACCTTTTGTAACAGTTTTTAAATTATTGAAACCTTTGACATTCTGCTCAAAAAAAGCCATTCTTTTTCTCAAAACTCAGAGTTTCAACAACAATTGTGATGATTTTTCATTCAAAAAGCATGTAGATTTTGAACAAGGTGAAAGTTTTCTCCTAAAGCTTTTGTTCTTTTCCATGCTGTTCAAATCAAGACTTCAATGTTATGAGCTAAGACAGGTGATTGACAAATGAGGAGACGGAGCCCCTGATCTCATGGCTGGGTTTGTACACCTGAAAACCTTTGTTAGCAAAGGCAGCTAGCAAAATTACCGTCAAATTTATGGAAAGAGAATCAGTTTAAAACACTGCCCCTTGCAATTCTAAGTATTTCATCCTTCAAAAAGGCCTTTTCAGATTAAAATCTTTTGAGGTTTCCATTTTCTGCAGTCTGTACCGAATACCAAGCCTATTCTCTTACCAAGGAACATGAGCCCATATTTCCAGGAGCATGGTTTTGGTATGTATGGTGTCTAGATGCAGCCTGATGCTAACTCAGATGCTATTTGAACTACCTAGGTAAACCTTAGATCTATGGTGATTATTTTTCTGAAATTGATTCAATCAGTTTGCACTTTGGAAGTTAATTTCTTCCCCAGCTGGCCAGTCTGATGGCAAGGCAGCACGAGAGAGAAGGGAATTTGCTCTGGAGTGAAAGCTTTTCAAGTCTTTCTGCTGATGTATGTCCAAATCATGACGAAATGGCTGTATGTGCATAGAGAAATACTTGGGCACTATGGGCAGACCTTGCTTGGAAACCAAGTTTAGAAGAGAAAATCAGGGAGAAGGACCTTTCCTGTAGCAATTTGAGTAGAAACTTGCCAGGCTTTGGTGGTTCTACCAGATTTCACACTTCTGCTGTTTCATGACCTTTTCAGGTGAAAATTAAGTCTCCAAGAGAGGAGTGTGGTAAATGAAATCCTGGGGGGGGCAGGGGTGGGGGGGTGGGTTAAATCAGTTCTAGGTGATCTCCAGAGCAGCTGGCATGAGACCTGTGTTAACCTGTTTGAAGCCCCAAACAATTTGGAAGCATTGTTTCCCCTTGCATGTCGCTACAAAACCTGCGCAGAGTAAGCAGTCAGGAGTATGCCTCCTGTTCGGGACCTTCCCAAACATGGGCGAAAGCTCTGGATATCCACAGCTATTTCTGCATTGTCTGTGGAGGAAATCAACAGGGTTATTTAGGCAAAGAAAGCAGAAATTTTTTCCATCTGTTTTTTTGCCTAGATGCAATATATTCCTGAGCATATCCTACTTAGGATTTAGGGGAGAGAAAAAGAAAATTAGGAAGAAATAAGGAATTAGGGGGAAAATGAGATGCAGTGGGGTAAGTTAAACCTGCATAAATGTCTGCCAGCCACTCAACATGCCTCCCCATCACTCCTTTTACACCCCATGGTTGTCATAGCATGAGCCATAATTGATATTGAAGACAGAAAAGAGAACGCGGAGGAATAATAAGGACAACCGATGTAAATGAACTGTGTCCTCCCCGCAGCTTTTCACTCCTCCCTCAGGAGCCCTAGTAGGATGTGCTCTGCAATTAGTATTTCATCGAAATGATACCTTTTTGCTGCAAGATGGTTACAGCTGGTGGAAGCTTCTTAATACAGTGTGCGAGGTCTGAGGGTCTGCAGAGATTTCATGTTCATGCAAATGAATGCAAATGATTTGACAAGGTGTCATGATGTTGCTGTGCTTGTTCTTTCCCTACAATACAGGGACCATGCTATCCTGCAGAAACCCAGCTTCTTTCCCTGCCCTGCTTGACAGAATAGCCACTAAACCATGGGTCTTGTGGCTTGGCCCCACTGACAACCAGGAGGAATATCCGTCATTCATTTTGCAATTCTGTTTTCACACGTTTCCAAATATAGTGCAGTCATTTAGGAGAGGAACTGTTAAAATGGCTGGGTCTGTGCATGTATCCACCTGCCTTTTTGTTCTGGTTCTGCCCAATGCCAGTGTGAGTTTTGGACCCATCCAGAGGCAGCCCCAAGCGCCCCGGCTGCTGCACACTCGGTGTGGTTCTGAGATTTCACCATGTGGTTGGTGCCATCTGAGGTCTACAGGTACTTGCATGTGTGACTTCAGCAACTGGTTAATAAATCTTGCCAAATAAGTCTTGTTTCAAAGAAAGAATGCTGCATTGTACTGCAGAGACTGTATCTGGCACCCAGTGTTTTTATCTTGTATATGAATGTACAGTGGGAACAACTTAATAGTGGGAACAAGAAGAAAAATCCCTGTGTGTCAGAAAAAGAGGTTGACCCCGATCATCTTTGTGGAAGTACATTCCAAATCTGTCATCTTCTCCTAGGACCTAGTGTTTAACCTCCCTCATTGTAAAGCTCTTCTGAGTGATAGCAGTTCTCTACTAATACGACATAAATGGTTACAGGAGATTTACTCAAAATAGTTTCCCTTGATACTGAAATCCCTTCGTTTGCTGTGTCAAGAGGATTTGTCAGTGTGATGTTTTCTGTGTCCTGTTGTCTCAGGGTGCATTATCTTCTCTCATGACAGAAGTGATGGCTCCTTCCAGAGGAGCAGTTCACATTGCCATCTGCCTCTGGCAGGGACTTGTGTCTCACCAAATACCAAACAGGTTTTCTCTCAAGTCTGTCAAGTACTCGAGCCTTTTTTCCCATGAAAGTTATGACTATCAAATGCAGACCAGTAGATGAAAGGCCTGTATCCTGCTGTCCTTAGGCAGCTTTGCTATTTAGTGTCATCTTTACAATGTGCTGCTGGTTTGTGTTTTTTAAAATTATCTTTAATACTTAGTATTATTTACAGGTTAGTGTTCATTTGCTTTCTTCCCATCCTTTTATCTTCTGCGGGCTGAAGGCATTCTTGCTTATTTCTCCTTTTATTCTCTTTCAAAACAGAAAAATTATCAAATAAAGTCAGTTCCAGATGGTGTTTTCCAGTCCTGTGTTAACCCTATGGCTTTATTTGAACCCTGCAGTGTATTTCACACAAAGTTGATACTTCTCCTTTTGTACTGCCATGTCTGTAACCATTCCTGTGCTGCAAACCTTCAGCCTGCAAAAGGCATCACATGCTCCAGCCACGATGCAGGAACGTGTCTCATAGCCACATCCTTTTCCAGGAGCAACACCACTGAACTTCTTGAACTCTGAGGGCAGCTATGGCCTGCGAGATGTTGGGATGGAGAAAGGCAGTAGTATTTCCCTGTTTGTAAGAGCAGTGCTAGAACAGTTGCAAGAGCATGTGACATGGATATCAAAACAGGCCCTGATTGTACTGTTCCTCCTAGTTCTGCACAGACCTCACAAAACACGGTACAGATCCCCACCGAGTGATTCTGGGCAGAAATGTAACAATTACTGGTAAATCTAATTCAGTCCTCCACTGGGCTGGTGGCCTGTGTGGATGCTTTTGTTGTGGAACAAAGGCAGCACTGTTTTTTCACTTGTTTTAAACTCATTTTATCATGACATAAGCTAAACCAGAAAAATCCCTGTGTGTCAGAAAAAGAGGTTGATCCTGAGCATTGCATTGGTGTGACAACAGCAGTCTGAGCTCATGCTGTGGCTTGCCATTGCTGTGCTCCTCTGTGTAAGCAGATCTTTGAACCAGCGACAAGACCTGCACAGAACTTGGCTGTGTTTGGGGGGTTGGCAGTGTTTTTCTCCCTTCCTCACTTGTTGGAGCAAGTCCAGAGAAGGACCACTAAGCTGATGACAGGAACAGAGCACCTCTTATATGAGAAAATGCTAAAAGAATTGGGATTGTTCATCCTGGAGAAGAGAATACTCTGGGGTGGCCTAATTGTGGTCTTCCAGTACCTGAAGAGAGTTGACAAGAAAGATGGAGAAAAACTTTATACAAGGGCATGTAGTGACAGGACAAGGGGGATTTGGGTTAGGGTTAGATTATAAATTAGTAAGAAATTCTTTACTGTTAGGGTGATGAAGCACTGGAACAGGTTGCTCAGAGAAGTTGTGGATGCCCCATCCCTGGGATTGTTTGATGCCAGGTTGGATGGTGCTTGAAGCAACCTGGTGTAGAGGAACGTGTCCCTGCTCATGGCAGGGGATTGGAACTAGAGGATCTTTTAGGTCCCTTCCAACCTAAACCATTCTATGATTTTGTGATGATGATGATATGACGGAAAACGAGGGGGAGAGAGCAGGCTGGGAGCAAGCTCTGTATTTCTGCAGAAGATGGGGCAAGAATATTAATGCTCCTCTGCCATCTACGGGCACATCTCAAGGAGAAACAAGAAAGAGTAAATCCTTTGTCCCTCAAAGCTGTTTTTCTTTTCATCTTGCACTTCTACACTGTTGCCTTTTAATGACAGTATTCTTAGCACTTGTTCCCAGTGATTGAGCACTTTTCCTACCACCTCTCTCCCTCTCCCCTAATTTTTCTCTTTCTTCCACAGCCTCTGCCCTTGCATCAGGGATTCAACCATTGGGTTAGAACAGGAGAACTTGCTGGTGGGAAGGGTGCTGGCACTTTGTTGCTTTCTTCATCAGATGGACCTTCCAGGATACATCTGAGATACATCATGTACTACAACATTTTTGTTACCTTGAGGGTGTCTTGGGTTAAAAAGCCAAAGAAGCCATCCTCAGGCTGTACCTGCAGATCCCACTCTTCATTAAAATTGATAGCAGTGTTCACATAAAGTCAGCTTTCTCCAGTAGCTGCCTGTGCTGGAGCAGTGCCAGACAGGTGGACATCCCTCTCTGAGTGCAGTTATGGTGCTTGGGAAGGTGACCCTGGCCCGTAGCAAAGCCAGCCCCAGTGGCTTCCACATTGTGGCAGTTGCTGTATGGTTGCCTCATCTTTGCTGTTATAATTTCTTTGCAGAACAACCGCTACGGAGGGATGGATTTTGTTTCATGCAGTCCCAGACCTTGTAGTCTGTTTTCCTAAGGAAGTGCAGCTCATGCTATCGCACCGTGTGCCCACACCAGTGTGTGCATCCTTCACTGCCCGTCCTGGTGACTGCTGAACACATTGGGAAACTCCTTCCAAGCAGAGAGGTACTGATCTCTGAGACCATGTGTTCCTGTGAGTTTTAGGAAAGGTGCAGCTGGGGAAAAAAGTAAGTCTCAAACAGGGAAAGGCAGCAGTTTGAGTAAGCTGCTCTTAGACAGCAAAGACACTGCCCAGGAGAGAGAGAGGGGCCCAGCTACATAAAAACTTGCAATAGGAGTTTGTTTGTCAGAAGTGAAGGGACATACAATCCATCATAATCTGATCTCTAATGAAGCACTCACCCTTCAGTCATACAAAAATCACTCAGCCACAAGACCTGAATTCAGTGGAAACAGGTTGTCTTAGGTTCAGTGCTTTGTATGGGCTTGTTTTTCTGTTCATCTCTCAGAGCCCTTCTGAACCAAAAATTCAGCTTGTCAGACAAGTTAACGATATCAGGAGCAGCCCTGGCAGAAGTTCTGCCTCAGAGCACATCTATTATTCACAGGGTTTGCAGAGTGCAGGGACATAGAGAAGTCATGTCCTGCCGAGGCACAGAATGTCTCAATGACAGACAGAAGGAGAATAACAATATTTTCTTCCAAGGCACATGTGGCCCTGAGCATCTCTAGGGATGTGCATTTGGTAGCTGATTGGAAACAGACTTATTTTATTTCTGCCTGCATAGAAAGCCCTGAATATTTTTTGAGAAGCTAGGAAAAAAAAACCAACATGTTTTCGGCAAGCTAGGACAGGTCCTCATTCCTTCCTTTCCACTCACAGGAGCATAATGAGTGAGTAGGGAGGCCGGTGCAGTGGGTGTGTTGCAACAACAGTTGTCAATTGGCACTATTTGAATGACAAGGGGCGTTGGAAAATAATGAGTTACAGGACTAATTGCAGCCAGCGGTTGTCACTGATCTAGTTAATCAGGACTGCTTTATACCAAGTGCTCCTCCATCTTTTTCATTCTACCAAGCATTCAAAAAAAAATAGTAATAAAAAAATTCCTTCCGGCTAGTGCGAGGGTGATGTGACCACCAGGTGCCACTCTCGCTCCACGGGGAATACGGAGAGACTGTAACGCTGGCAAAGCCAAATCGGGCAGCCATCACTCGTTGTGTCCGTCTCTGGATTTTCCTACCGGCTGAAGTAGCTGGGACAGCAGCTTTTCCCCATCCTCCAGTAAGGAAGATGCTGGAAAACCGTGAGTACCACTCACCCTGGTGTACATTTGTTTGCCAGCAGCGTTTTTGCACAGGGAGGGAGGGATGTAGATGGAAAGCTCAAAAGCTGCTGTTTGAGGGGGCTGTAGCCTCTTTCACATCTCCTCACTTTGCCATACGTGGGAGAAGTTGGTGCTTCCTCCAGCCCACATCCTGATGAACACCCTGTGGTGTTATTTAGCACTCAACAAAGATTTTGTAGTTGCTTTAAGTGCAATAGTTGCCCGTTCAGTTTTGGCCATGGAGTTCAAGCCTGACGTTTCCACCACGTAGCCTTCCTGGTTTTGCTCATCTTGTGGGCACAGTTTTCAGTGTCCTAGGGAACAGGGTCCTGGCATTTCCTGATGCTCATGTGAACTCCTGAATGAAATCAATCCCTTCTGGAGCCACAGCCACTGCCAGTCTCTGGAGCCCCAAGTACACTGGTTTTCATGGACAGAAGCAGATTTTCCTACCTGCTTGCCACCATGAGAGTTGTCCCAAAGGCTAACTGGTGTTACCAGTGGCCTCAGGGGACAGCCTCTGATGGGATGCCATAAGCAAAAACATTTTTCAAGGTGAAGGGGGTGAGAAAGCACAGTAAGCACTTCCACTCTTGATTTTTTTGTTTTGATGATCTGGGCTGATGTTTGAGTGCAGCAGTGTTTGAGAAGCAAAGGGCTCTTAGAGACAGGTGGGCACCAGGTGTACTTCTGATGTGACCCTAAATTGCTTCAATAAGTTCTGTTTTACCTTCAGCTTCTGCTTGCCTCGCTCTGTCATTCTGCAGGTCTCCATTCCGTCCTGCCTTAAATGACTCATTAGACTTGTTTTTTTGATGTAGCCTGTTAACATCCCAATTCACTTCTCTAATCGGATCTCTTTCCGTTTGAGTTCCCCATGGACTAAACAAGCCTGACACTGCCCTTCTTGTCTACTGGTTTATCCTTTATGTGTTTACCTTTTCTCTTCCTAATTCATGAATAAAGATACTAAATGCAAGGTCACTGGGGGGCTGCTGATTTCCAAATCCAGGAGCTAGTGATATTTCAAGATCAATTCCATTATGTGATTATGTTTCCCTTACTGAGTTTTCTCAGGGAAATAATTTGTCACAGAACAGCAGGCTCCATCTTCCTGTAACCCTCTTAAATCAATCCCATCATATCACAGAAACCTTATTTTAATATCTTCCATTGTAATTGTCTAATTGTTTACTTGAAGGAGCCTTCCTGGTGTACTTAGTAGCAATCAGGTTTTTAAATAGATGACTATTTTTAAACAAAAGAGCTAAAAGTGCCACCCCCCAGCAGCAAAGAAACACCCAAACAAATCCATGTTTTCTGGAAAAATGACGAACTGAAAAATCTGTTGAAAACTGTCATTCTCATGTTGATGCTGGCCAGCTCTTTGGGGTCCTTCAGGTAGTGAGTGAGGTACCTCATACAGGGCTGATAGGGGTTTACAATATTATACAGGGTGAAAAGTGGGGAATGCAATGCCCTTATTTGAATCTAGGGTGGTTATCCCCATGGACACTTTTGCAAGCATAGTTTCATGTTCTTGTTCCGGTGTGCTCCTGGAGAAAACTGGATTGACTGATCTGCAGAAAGCTTAAAAATATTTTAATCTGCTGTTTTATGTTTTACATGAGTGTCCTGCAGAACCTCTGCTTCTGTTAGGATGGGATGACATGTTTGTTGAGCTCAAAGTGGTATTTCCTGGGGAAAAAAAGAAGCATAGTCTCAAGAAATCCAAGTCATTGGCTTGGGATCCTGCTTCATATCTGATGTGAAGGATTCATGTCAGGGTGGGAAAAAAGCAAATATTCTCTGGCCTTTTCAACAATGTCCAACTGCAGCTGTTTGTACAAGAAGGAGAAGTTCCTGCTATTTCTAAAATAGCTGTATTTTGTTGGGCTTGGAGGCTGCTGTTATCTGCACACCTGTGCCAGTGATAAGGACTCTATCCTGGCTGCGGCAGTTTTTGGTTAGCTAGAACATTTCACTCTTGAGTGAACACTTTCTTTTTAGTATCTAGCATCAAAATCCTTCCACAGGCCAGCCTATTGCCGTGTTTCAGTGTAAAGAACAATGATCTATAGATTTGTCTGCACCTGCAGACAGACCTACCTGTTCTGTGGAACAAGTTCTTCCTGCAGAGATAAACGCACCAGGGAGTTTAAAATGCAAAGCTACTGCTCGAATAATCACAATGGCTGATCGAAATTTGCCCCTTGTTTTCCCCTCTCACCTCTGTTCTTGCGAGGAGTGTGCTTGTGCAAAAGAGAAAGCAAATACCTCTGATTGTTTTCTGCACCCCTAATCCAGCTTTCCTCCTTGGAAAGGCTCTTTGCCCATTCTGAATCAGGAATCATCTATGGAATCAGCCCTGGATCTCCTGCTACTTCAGAGGCTTCTGATCTCATCTTCCACCCTTGCTTCCTGCTCTAACAAGGTGGGTGAGCCCGCTATGTGCCATCAGAATGTTGGTTTTTCACATGTGGTCCCTCAGTGTGGTGAAAGAAAGGCAGTAATGGAAAGAACTGCTAATGACCCGACTGCCTCGGGGCTGGGGGAAATGCGGCGTGCCAGCACCGGAAAGACACAGCCAGGGAGTTCTTTCTAGTTCTTGTGTCATATGAAGGTAATATAGGGTTGTCGAAAGTATCTTTTTTTGTCCGGGCAGAAACCTAGCTGTGATCACATAATGGGGTAAAAAACCCCCGTGACTGTAACGCCTGAAAGGACAAACAAGCACTGTCTGTAAAAAAATAAAATAAAACAAAACAAAACCTGGTGCATTTAAATGAGCATCTGTGCATCCAGTGATGCCTTGGTCTATAGGGTTGAATGCCTCTCCTAAAGCAGATATTTCCTTCATCTATTCTGAATTAACTGCAGTCATTGTTCTTTGCTCTCTTGAGGGCTATACCTATTCCTAGAGCTAATTCAAATTAGCTGTCCCAATTAATTAAAGCATCTTAATTAATGGAAAAATACAGAGTCTTTATCAGGCACTCCTTGGCTGGAACACAGCCTAAGATACCACAGCTAAGCAGAAGAGAGACATTTTCTTTTATGTTTTAAATAGCTTGCTAATATGAAGATGTGGTTATAACCAAACTCTTATGAGGATGAAGTTGTTTTCCCACAGCTATAACCCAAGTGTGGATTGTTACTCCATTTCCACTCACACTCCCACTGAAGGCAGGGTGGTGCTGCCCGAGGAAGGGCTGGTTTTGTGTGGGATGACTAGCAGAGGAAATACAAGCAAAGATATAAGCAGAGGAGAGTGTGAAAACACTATTACTCACTTCCCTGTGAGAGGAGAGAGAGGGTGACACACTGGAAGTGGTTGGTATTCTCCCCCTCTGCCCTCCCAGCCCTGTGGTCATCAGCTGAGCCAAAGATGGCAAGGAGGAGGACAAGTGCAAGCCATGGTCCTCCCTTGCTCAGACACCCTGCTCCAGGCACAGGGTGTGAAGGCTAGTGGTGCCATCCAAACAATCCCACATGGGCCCTGCATGGACCAGGCACCAAAGCCACAAGCTGACCTTACACCAGAATGTGCACAGTTGCCTCCTCGTGGAGACAATATTCTTCTCTTGCTGTTTTCAGATTCACCAGCTGAACAGGAGAATTTTATTTGGTCACTAACTTCTTTCTTTTCAGGTTTTCTGGGGATTTTCTGTTCCTGACTGGTGCTTGCAACTTCTCTGCTGCCCAGGGTCATCTGGCTCCCAGCAGAAATGGGTCTGAGCAGCAAAGGCTGCAAGTGTTGCAAGCCCCAGGAGTTCCCTCTGAACAGCAGCAGCAAAAAATTAGAAGTATTTTATAAGCCCTCAGCAGTATGACAAATACAGCAGTACAATTTTTAGAGGACACATTAAAACAAACAAGGTAATTACTATGCAGTTTAATTAGCTCAGAGTTTAATCACCCTTGCAATTGAGGAAAAAGATCAGAGTCTGTTTCTAAATTAGGCAGTACAAAATTTCTCAGTGCCTGTCCTGGAACACCCAGTGGGTGAGTCTACGCACCTTTTCTCTCTCAAGCATGTGACGCAATCATCCCTTTTATTCCCCATTCCATCAGTGATCCACTGGATCATTTAAAACAATTGGTACTAAACAAGAGTGATTGTGAAGCCCCCTAAGTTGCAGTTTGTGCAATACTTTTTCCAGCACTTAATTTTTTCTGCTGCCACAGATAAGAAATGTACTTGGCTGATCAGGACAGGAGAATCCCATTTTTATTCCTGCAATGTTTGCAGGAGAATGCCCCATCCATTCCAGTTTAGAGAGGGAGAGGGATGAGAAACGTTCCCCTTGTGAACACTTTGCTGTGCAAAGGCCATTCAAGATGAATAGCTTTTGATCTGTTACATCAACAAAACAGGTAATTTCTTCTATTCTTCTTCAAGCTGTTGTGAGCTTCTTTATGCTCGACTCAGACCAGATCCCTCTCTTCCAGTTAGCCTTCATTTTTCTTTCCTGTATTGGCTTTTCTAAGTCTGAGAAACTGTCTGATAGTCAGTGCCACACTCAGGTGCATTAGAAAAGGAGAGGGAGGATTTTTCCAAATGGCTAAACAGCCATAATTGTGTTTTGCAGTACTGGATACAAGGTCCTGGAAGGTAGGACCACAGCTGCACTAAGATGTTGTATGTCCAGCTACCCTTTTGTATAGCTAGGCAAGAAGAGTACATTGAATGAACTCCAGGGACATGAGAATAGAGGTAAGTTAGAATGCAGATCTGCAGAGTGTAACAGAGGTAGCTGGAGCTGCTCTGAATTAAAAAAAAACCACCAGCTGATGAGGGTCATTAATGAAAGGGTCAGAAAGTTGTAAGTAGAAGCACAGTGGACTTTAGCAAAATGTTAAGAAAAATGAGTATAATGAGGGATGAAATCAAGTCAAGGATGATTTAATCCAAGAGAGCTGTGTGCAATCCTCAGCTTGTCAGTATGTGCTTCTCAGTATTGGCCATCATTCAAGGTGCCTGTGGCTGTACTGTGAGTATGTTAATATATCCAGCCACTACAATGAAGATTCATGTGCCGTGCATGGAATCAAGCACAACACTGTCCTAGGAGCCCTACTCCAAAAACACAGCTGAGGATACCTGATGCCCACAGGCATAAATATATATATATAAAAATATGTGTGTGTATGTATGCATATATGTATGAGATATAGATGAGCTATTCTCTTATATTTCCAAGAGGTGTTGAGAGTTGCCTTGTCTCAAGACCAAGTCAAACAGGCCCAGCCACCCAGAACTGGTCTGTCTGTGTGAGGGAAGGAAGAACAGGCAATCTCCTTTTCCCAGATAATCTCCTTTTCCCAGGCTCTTCCCAGGAAGAGATAATCTTATTTTCTCTCAGCAAATTGTTAGAAGCTCCTTTTACCATGCTGGATTATTTAAAACTTGCTCAATTTTGCAGTGGGTTCCCTCAGATTAATATTTTAAGTGTTCCCGTAGTGAGCATTAACAAAATTTGGGAGACATCATTGCTGCTTTGTTGGATATTGATTTCTGTCTGATAAGGAAGCATTTTAACTGGGTTACAAAGTGTTCCTCTCCAAGATGCTTAAAATAGGACCGAGGAATCATTATGATATAAACTAATCCTCTGGACATCAAATTCAGAGATGATCCTGAAATTGTTTAGACATCGATTCTTTGTTATCTTTTCCTGTGGAGCATATTGCTCGATTCTGTTACCATTGAACTGCTGTCAGAAGGAAATTTCAGTGAGCAGCAGCAATACAGAAAAGTTAAAATTTAGCTTTTTTTTTTTTGGCCTTTTTTTTTCTTTTTTTTTCCCTACAGAAGACTTTGCTCTTTTTGATGTTTTAATAGTAGGGGTGTGTAATCAGAGAAATTGCAGCTTTTGTATATTTTTACTGCTCCTCAATGGAACAAGGTTATTACTTATGGTTACTTAGCCAGTCGGGCATGAGAGAATGGATGTTTCAAATGTGTCACAGTACTACTCTCAAAACTGTAAAAAAGACACCAGATTAAAGGATATCCAGAAGACACTTACTCCCTGAAAGTCCCATGGAACTGGTCTATGCAAAAATAGGGGAAAACTGGGACCCTTCTCCCCCCTTCTAAGTTCATTCCAATTTGTTTACTATTTCTGAGTGCATAGGATGAGAGGAACAATCCAGAGCATGTGCAAAGCCCATAGAAATCAATTGGAAAATATCTTTCTTGGGAGGTGAACTAAGCTTGATATTAATCACAAGCTGCCAAACCTTAAGTAGTTGTCTCTGTGCTGATGCAATATTGTCTTACCTAACAGGCCCTGTCCTGATTTAAATCTTCTCTTTCTTCCTGGAAGGGGTAGGTTTTATATTTTAAAGTGCCACTGGAATGAAGTTAACAGAAGCTTCCAAGAGCTGTGGGAAAATGTTCTGGGATCCTTTTTGTATCTGGATATGGTCTCATGAGTTTCTCAGTATTTGTGCATCTGAGAGCAGGTTTCACCAGGTGAGTTAGAGCCCACCAGTGGTTCACTACAAGATGTGGCAGATCTTTCACCTCTTGGGAACATACAAAGGATTATTAATTTTTTTTTTCCAAACTGACCACAACATCTCAGTCTAAATAATATTCTAAAACCAGCAAGGAAACTGCCTGGAAAGAAGCAAAATTTTTGTGTTTCTTAGCTTGGCTCACCACCCTACCAGTGTTTGTTCTTCCCACCTTGAATGCATTAACCTTTTTTCTCCCCCCATTTCAATCCCCAGCCTAGCAGGTCACAATGTAGGCAGTGTTGTGGACAGCTTGGCTGTATTTTAAGCAAGCTGGAACTACCATTTTAAGACTCTTCTTCTGAGTCACAAAGACTATGAAATAACTGGTCCCCCAGATGTTCACAGAGGCACAGTTCTGTCCTGGCTGCATGTAGTCTTGTACTGAAGGTCTAGATACAAAGCTAATAAAAAGACCTTGGGAAGAAATGCTGGTTTTTAGGAGACAAAATTTTGTTCACTTTTTTAAAAATAGGTGTTTTTTCCTCTTTTCTCAGACCATGTTATATTGCCTTTCAGGGTGGGATTAGCTGGCAAAACCAGTCTAACCCAAGAGCCTTGACCACAAGCCCTGGGAAGGAAATGAGGTTTTGCCATAGCTATTTCCTTGCTACCTGTATCCAGAGACAAGATACTGTGGTGAAACCTTCACTATCCTTGCTCAGTCAGGGGTTAAGGGTAGAAGTCCAGACCCAGCAGAGAAAATAGGTATCTCCCACACATTTATCTCTTGACGAAGAGCACAGCCATCAGCTAGTCCCTGTGGCTCTCATGTGGAATTGTGCATAGAGGCAGAGAAGTGCCTCCAAACAGGATTCTTGACATCCTCCTCAGAAATGACAGCCACAGAAAACAGAGAGGAAAATACAGAGGAGTAAGTCTTAGTTCCTGTTTGTCTCCAGGAGGGAAGAGCCTAACTTTGTGTCACTGAGAACCACCTTGTTCCATTCAGGATGGGTGGCTTGTCCTCCTTTCCTCCAAATGGGTATCAAGGTATTTTTTGGGAACTGGCAAAGGAAAATCACCCTTTGAAGCTAAGCAGATGGCAGGTGTTCTATCCTTTTTGCCAAAAATAATGTCTGTTAAAAGCTCTTTTCCATGACATGAGAGACCCAGATCCAGTTAATGTCTCCTTCAGTAAGGATCGACATACACGCTTTCCATTCCCACAACAATGTTGGGACCAACAGGCAATTAACTATTGTGAGGGGAGAGCTGGGGAAGCACTTTCAGTCTGCCCTGTTGAACTCAGCCCATTCTTGCATTTTCACCATTCTGTCTGTGGACTGATTTAATGTCATTTGTGCTGAAAAGGATATTTTTGCTTTGGAATGAAAATTTTGATCAAAAATGCCAATTCTGTTGACAAATTTTCATCTTCTAGCAGCAGAGTGATTTTTAAAAATACTTTTAGGTTAAAAAGGTTTTTTAAAGTCTCTGCAGAAAGCAGAGTCAGTAGTCAGTAATGAAATTTTCAATTTATGGAGAGACCTCGATGTCCTTTTTGTTATGAGTGAAGAGAAGAATACATGAGACTCTTCTTTTGTGTCTCATTTTCAGCCTTAGGGAGAGAATGTATCTAGAATCAACTTTAACCATCAGCAAAGAAAAAGAGTTATATGAATTTGTTGCATAAACCATTCACATTGCTACCTTCTACATATGAAAAAAAATCTGCAAAGAATGGGAGAATTTTAATTTTGTCTGTGAAGTTTAGCTTTGTAAAATTTATGACTATGGAATTCAATTAAAGTCAGTACAGTTGAATCAATAGAGAATTTGACCTCAAAAGAATAAATATCCCATGGTATCAACAGACCAGTTTGTCAGTGGGCTGTCAGTTCCTAGAAATCAACTGCATTTGCTCTGGAAAACAGGGGTAACTGTAAATGACTCTAACAGAAACTTTAGAAAATATTACATTCTTTCATGTCTGGATTTTCTGTTTCATGAACCCAGATCTAAACAAGGCAAAATTGCTACTGACTTGTAAAGTGTATTGGGATGTCCCCAGGTAAAAGGGATGAGACAGGTATTATTGGGAAGTGGAATGAAAACAGATTAAATAACTGAGAGCAACAAATTTGCTGTGCATTTTCTGTCATTTTTGTGTTACAGAAATATGAGGTGCTTCATGAGAGCTGCTTCTCATCATGCCATGTTTCCATGCTCCTGGGGGCAGTACAGAAGCCATATCTTCACAGAACAATTCTGTGGTGGTCTGTCTGATGTGCTGAGCACAAACATGCTTTTCTTTGCTGTGGGCATGCTGTACTACTTCTATTCCCACTTGCTTCTTCGGTAAACACGTGTATTGTGTCAGCAATGGAGAGCTGCCACTGGCCTCATTTCTGCAAGCTGCCTCTGAGTCTGACTTAATATATTTCACTGGAAGCCTGGTGATTCAGGAGAGCACTTCTCATTTGAGCAGTCCCTTAATTTCCAGTCTGTCACCTTTGATGAATAGTGGCACAAATGTGGATGATCACTGCAGGCACACATGACAGCACTAGGTGTAATGTTTCTTATTATTTGACCCTTCCCAGGTGACAGCAGCCAGCCCCTTTTCTGAAGGAGACAAGAATGGAAACATTGTGGTTTTCCTCGAATGTTTGAACTTTCTTACTCTATGGTTTTTGGTTTGTTACTAGGACGAGGTGGCACTAACAGTCTAGTTCTCCTGCTAGATTTTTCTTATAACTGTATTCAGGAACAGATGCAATTTCCTCATAAGATGAGGTTGTTTTAAAAGTCGGTGCAGAGTCATGCAAATGTATGTAACTTAATGCAAAAGTGAATCTTATGTTTCTCAGAGTGTATAGGTTGAGACTTTAACTCTTGTTGGCTGTTAAATTCTGACCCTGGGAATCCCTAATTCACACAGTTTTCTCATGTGTTTTATTGTCCAAAAGTCTCACAAAGTTACACCTTGCGTGAATTAACGTCTGCTAGAAACATAAAGGAGTGGTCAGAGGGACCTGCAGGAGGTGGCAGGTGGGTCACAGATCAGGCCCAGGGCAAGTGTTGACAGTCAGACTCCTGAAAGGATGTGAAGCTTCAAACTCACGTTTGGGTCAGAAAGCTCTGCCCAGGTATGGCTGTAATGGTGATCCATGTAAACAAGTTGATTATGAGACAGTTTAGTACTGATAAAATTCAGCTTGTGCAGGGAGCCAGCAAAAACCTCTGTACCCCCTCACACTCCAGTTAAGCTCTTTTTGCTGCTGTATACACCCCTTGAAAAGACATTTCATGCACAGCAAAGACCACATACATACACTGAGATTTTGTCTGTGATGCTGTTGGAGTCCAGTGTTCTTTGACCAGGCTCCTTCAGATACTCCATGAGGGGGGTTTAAAGTTCAGTATCAAATTATTAGTGTACAGACCTTTCTAGTCTTACTTGGGCTTTCACAAACAGACTTAGAAACTTAAAACAGTGACATTAGAGCAATTCATGTTTTCATTTTTGATCTCTATACTAAAACTAATAATCCAGTCATTAGCAGTAGGCAAACATAAATATACCCTAAAAGAACCCACAACTGTTATAACACTGGATAAGCATCTACGTTTATGAAAGAATTAAGTATGTCTCAGATAATTAAAAAAAGAACTTTTTGGACATGTTTCTCTGTGCAAGTCTGGAACTTAGAGAGCCAAGCTGATTAAACCAGACCCCTTTTGGCATTCAAGCGTCATTTGAACCTTTAAGAAACAGACAGGCACCTTGTGGATTTGCCTGCTGCACAAGTGTTTGCTCAAAAAGCCATCAAATACATTCAGAGGCAGAGAGGTCCATGAGGTGCTATTAGACCAGATATAACATCTGGCTCAAGGAGTCTCCAAGGCCTGAGATGGCAGCAATTGAGAGGGTATTTCAGAGGAATTACTCGCGTGTGGTAGCCCAGTCCCAACAGCCTTCTCATCGACATCTGCTCCTACTGATGCTTAAAAAGAAGGCACATCCACCTTCTGTCTGAGCTCGTACATCTGTTAGTTCTTTTATATTAGTCTTGGAAAGGGGGGTTAAATTACTGTGTTGAAGGAGGAAGAGCAAACTGAAAAATACAGTATTAAAGTATGCAGAGGCACACTCCCAAAATACAGCTAACCTCGCTCAGCAGATAGAAGTCAAAATTAAAATGCCTGTCTGGCAGCCTCTCACATGTAAAACCTTGCATATACTGTTCTACGTAAAAAGCTGTATATATAGAGTGCAAAATGAAGCTAATCTATTCTTGGCAAATAAAATAGACTGGAAACCATAGAGAAGTGATTTGTTTTCCTGTGGGTGATAATTGTTTGCACTGATGTGAAACGACCCCAGGGAGTTCAGCTTTTGTGCTCATGGATCTTAATCGAAGTCAGCTGGACTAAAAGCATGCGTGGTTTCATGGAGCTCCGTTTCAGGCTTGTGATGATTAATGTATTTTGTCACAGTTCTATCCTGTACCCTGGCCAAATGAGGGCTCCACTGTTCTTGGCATCATGCCACTACCATTTCAGATGATCCCTCCCTCAGAGAGCTCTCTGGACAGGCACAGACCATGACTGGGGGAAGATCAGAGGAGAGTGCCCTGTCTGTTGTCCCAGACTATTCAGTGTATGCATATGCTTTTTTAAGGAGAGGATTTTTTTTTTTTGTCCTGAATTTATTTAAAGGAATCTGCTACCACTGGTAGGTAGCAACATTTTGGAGAGAGGTCTTATGTGTGTGAGTCATTCAAGGAGGAAAACCAGAACAGCAAAACCAGTGGGTTGAGCTGAAGAAGCCTGAGAGAGCAGCAAAACAAGACAGGTAAGATGGTGCAGGATGACTGCCAAGCTGAGGGGCCAAAAAGTGGATTTGGCTTTGGAGGAAGAATGGTGGGACAGGATACCATTAGGATACCTGACTGGGGGAGGCAAAGAAACAAACACCTGGGCAAACCGACACCAACTTTCAAAGCATCCAAATGAAATCATCACCCTTCTTATTTTGTGCTTATCGGACTGATATGGCCAAGCAAGTAACTTCAGTGTTTGACAGAGACAGGACTCTCATGAGGGGCTGACCAATGCAACAGCTGCCTTTAACGTGTCTGCCTTTACTGTGCATGCACAAGCCCTGTGGCTGGCAGGGCTGATGTCTCAGGACCGACATAGCAGAGTGGAGCTGCAGGCAGGAGGTTGTTTAGATGTTATATTGTTTCTGGCACTCGCTTACACCCAGGGCTGACTCAAGGCACAAACCTGCCTGAGGTGCTCCCTGGAAGGTTCACAAAGCCATCAGTCAATGCTAAAATGGTGTGTGTGATATGCCCTTCTGCAGGTCATAAACACTCAGGGCACCAAAATGGAGACAAAGGGAATGAAAAAAAGGGGAAATTCACAGGTATACCAAAACCTGGATGTATTTTTCTCATCAGGTGCATTATTTACTATTACTACCATGGGCTGGAGAGGTGATACTGTACTTGTGGCTGCAAAAGTGAATGAAGATAATGAAACACAGTCAAGGTTGTAGGAACATCCCAATCAAGGTGCGCCTCATGCCCTCCATCAAATCCCGCCTTGCACTCCATTGAGCAAGAAGTTCTCTTCCCCCATACCAGATAAGAAAAGGCTTTTCAATCTGTTGGAATCAAAACAGGCATTTAATTAAGTCACTCTGTATTTGTTCAGTTAGTGAGAAAACAACCTGTTTAGTGCAGGCTATTTTCGAGCAGGAACTACATAAGGGTGAGTCTGCACATCAGGAATGATTGTTAGAATCACTATTACAGGGATCATTCTACTCTTCTGTGTGCTGCTTGTTTTCTGCCACAGGCTTCATGTTCTGTACAACTGACTTTAATGGCTACAGTGGCATTTCTGAGCCTATGAACTATCCCAAATTGTTGGGGTCCCTCCCCTGCCGTGTAGCCCTGGGAGAGGGGCCCTGAAGGCACAGACACGGGGCTTCCCTGCCCCTGCTCAGCCTCGTTCCCATTGGTTGGTTTGTGTTCCCTGCACGGGCAGAAGGACCCTTGGTCCGGTGACTGGAACAGTTCCTGGGCAGAGCTCCGGCCATGCGGCTGGAGAAATAAACATCTCTGAAACAGCTATCAAGAATCTGTCTGTCCATATATATTTCCTTTCCACGGGACTCCTGGTTTGATATATGCGTGTTGCAGTATCCCCACTGCAACAAATGGTGGAGATTTGTGAGCAGAACGATCCCCGATCCCTAAGCGACTGATTTGTGTGAGTAAACCCTGGAAACTTTGGATTCCTCTTCTTGGTTTTGCTTTGCTATTCCATATCTAAACTATGGAGGAACCGTGGGAAGACTCTTGGCTCTCAGAGCCGCATATGGACATTTATCTTAAACTTAAAATGATTCTTGAACAATGATTTGTAAATTTTAGCTTGATTCAAGCTCAAAAAGAACTGAAACACTTCCTGGCATGGTTGTTTAAGAACTTTTTCTATGTTTCTTGGGATTTAATTATTACCAAAGGCTTTTGGAAAACCGTTTGGACACAGTTAATACTGGAGTCAAAATATATGCCGATGGAAGAATATTTTCGTGAATATTATTTAGTTACCGAGACTGTTGAGCAATGTCAGCTGTGTCCTGGCGAAGGGAAGCCTGGCGCAGGGACCGTGCGGCCCAGGCCACGTGCACCGAGCGCTCTGCGAGCAGCAGCGAGGCAGTTCCCGCGCGCGGGCGGAGCCACGCGAGCCGCAGTGTCGGTGGCGGAGCGGGGAGCGGCGGGAGCAGCGGGACCCGGAGGTGCCCGCCCGACCCTGCGCAGCGCGTGGTGGAGCGAGCCCCGGGAACGCCCGGCCGAGAGGGGCGGCGCGCGGGCGGCGGCTGGCGGCGGTGGCGATGGAACGGAGCCGCGCCCAGCCGAGACGCGCGCTGGAGCAGGACACGGGGGAGTCGTCGCTCGGGGGCCCGGCCGAGACGTGGGTGCAGCGCCCGGCATCGGCAGCGAAGCTGCGACCAGAGGAGGCGACGCACGGAGAACTGAGCGGCGCGGCCCGACCCGGCCCGCGCAGCCCCGAACGCGACCCCGGGAAGAGCGCGCAGGCACGAGCAGCCCCGACAATTCCAACACGGGAGCGACCGAAGGAGAGAGCAAAGACGCAGCGAGACAGAAAACAGCAGCCACTCGGAAAAAGGAAAAGATCATAGTAACTAAGACCTTAGGGATAGTAAAATGGTATAATGTTAAGCAAAATTATGGTTTTATAACAAGGTGTGACAACCAGCAAGACATATTCGTGCATAGAACTGCTATTAAAAAGAATAACCCTGAAAAATGGATCCCAAGCTTGGGAGATGGAGAAGTGGTGGAATTTAATATTGTACTAGGGAGAAAAGGGTTACAAGCATCGCAGGTCACTGGGCCTGATGGTGTTCCTGTAAAAGGCAGTATATATGCAAAAAATCGTAGTCATGTTAGGCAATATCTCCATTGTAAGCCCTCCCTACAGTCTCCCTTTCCTAATCCCACCTTTCCCTTTTACCCTATATCCTATTACCCCCAGTGTATTCCCAATCCGTTTTTTCACCCATGGTTTCCCTCACAAAACCATGCTTTTGCCAATTGTTTCCCCAAAAATCCCTTTCCAATGCCGAGTGGGGGATGAAAAGGGGGAGGGAAGAAGTTAAACCCTCTCCTGCCTCAGTTTCCCCACAAAGCATGCTCAGAGAGTCCTGTCTCCCTTCTGTCAGCCCTAAGATGTTCCACAGAATCTGTTTGGACATTTAAAGACTCAGGAGGGTGGCTTGTTTTGTTTTGAAACTGTTCTTGTTATGTTTATCCAGTTGTTTTCATTCTCCTTTTATTAAAATAAAACGGGTGAGGTGTTGGGGTCCCTCCCCTGCCGTGTAGCCCTGGGAGAGGGGCCCTGAGGGCACAGACACGGGGCTTCCCTGTCCCTGCTCAGCCTCGTTCCCATTGGTTGGTTTGTGTTCCCTGCGCGGGCAGAAGGACCCTTGGTCCGGTGACTGGAACAGTTCCTCGGCAGAGCCCCGGCCATGCGGCTGGAGAAATAAACATCTCTGAAACAGCTATCAAGAATCTGTCTGTCCATATATATTTCCTTTCCACGGGACTCCTGGTTTGATATATGCGTGTTGCAGTATCCCCACTGCAACACCAAATGACTGCAGTTTAATGTTAGTGAATGGAAAGCGAAGAAGGAACTTGCTATATTAGCTCAGAGTTAGGGAAACAAAGCAACAGTGAATGACAATACTGGCAGGCGAACTTGGAAAGAGCTGTAACAGAACTTTTTTCATCCACAGATCTGCTCAAAGAGATAGCTTGACCTGTATGGAGTTGCAATGGAAAGGATTTTATCTAGGAATTTTAGAATTATTCGGCTGATTTGATGCATTCCTGGAAGAGCACAAAACCATGTCAGAAATGTTGCTACAAGGACTACTTCATACTTTTTGAAAACATAGGGGATGACTCTCTTCTCCTGAACCAGCAGCTTGTCAGCAATTACTTCTGAGCCATGGAAAGTGAAACATTCATTTAGAGTGGTCAACCACACAGAAATATTCCATGTTGAGTAGTTTTTCACACAGCAATTTTTAAAAGCATTAAGTCCCAAGAGTAGTTTCAGTAAATTTATCCCCATTCGCTGGAGGTGGTGCATGTCTTTGAGTACAACAGTGAATTTCTTGTAAGAGAATGGTATTTCTTTGTCAGATTCCTGTGTCTGGTTTTATGACAATGGGATATATAAGTCAGGACGTAACATATAAATCTGCAGCTGTGGCTAAAAAAAAACCATGATGAGTTTGCTGAAAAGCGCCATGATCTTGTCTTGCAGCTGAGGGGCAGGGACCAAAGGGCTGGGAGCAGCCACTGTTACTCCTGGAAAGCATCTCTCCTTTCAGCAGCACAGCATGGCAAGCACACACCCTCTCCTGCCGCAGCAGCTCGTTTGGCTTTCTAAAACACGGGCATAGCAAAATAGACAAAAGGGCTGTGTTTTTCTGCTGCCCCAGCAATCTGCTGCCCTAATTACGTGCCTACAACTTGTGCTGGCTCATAACCATGTGATGAAGGCTGTTCCTGAGGGTTTTTAATTGACTGAAGCAGCTCTTGATTCTTAGGACAATAGAGGCAAGGTATAAAGCTCTAAGCCTCAGGAAGAGAATAAATAAATTAGAAAATATTTTGCTTCAGCTTCAGAATTAAATTTTTATTTGTTTCAAGGCCTCCTAAGATAATGTAGAAACCAGAAAACTGTTACTACCACAGAGTCATATGTATGGGGCAGAAGATTCAGAAACTAAATCGAAGACACATCATTAACTTTAGTGCTCTGGTAAAGGAATAAAAACATAAACCAACAAATAGCTGTCTAAGGTATTTCAAAGAAGCCATCAGTGAAATGCTGAAAGAGAAAAGGCAATGTCTGTATCCAGGATTACTTAAAGCAATCAGAATATCTCATGAGCACTGTGTGAGAATGTATGAGCTTTGCACAAACTGAATTTCTCATGCCATAGCTGTGAATTTACTTTATGGGCGTGTGGTGGTGGTGTTTGTCAGTAATGCTAGAGAACTATAGGGCAGCAGATGCTTTAAGACTATTAAAAATCTGTTTTGCAACAGTGTAAAACAAAAAAACCTGCATTCTTGATCTCTGAGAAGAATCTCATCTAGCCTTCTTCTAAATGTGGAGGCCACACATGGTTTGTGACTTCCTTGCTTGAAAGCCTAGGGAGCTATCTTCCTAAATGGAACAGTTCACGTGGTATGCTGCTATAATCATAGAACCACTCAGGCTGGAAAGACCTTTAATACCATTGAGTCCAACTGTTAACCCAGTACTACCACATCCACCACTAAACCATGTCCCTAAGCACCACATCTACAGGTCTTCTAAATATCTCCAGGGATGGTGACTCAACCACTTCCCTGGGCAGCCTGTTCCAATGCTTGACAGCCCTTTTAGTGAAGAAATTTTTCTTTTTATCCAATCTGAACCTCCCCTGGCACAAGAGATAATTTCCGCTTGTCCTATCACTTGTTCCTTGGGTTAAGAGACCAACCTTCACCTGGCTACACACTCCTTTCAGGTAGTTCTAGAGAGTGACAAGGTTTCCCCTAAGCCTGCTTTTCTCCAGGCTAAACAACACTGGCTTCCTCAGCTACTCCTTGTAAGATGTGCTCTAGACTCTTCACCAGCATTATTGCAATTCTTTGGATGCATAATATGTAGAATGTTTTTCTGAAACAAATAGAAAAAGTGCTTTTTGCCTTGGAATAACATGTTGGTCACCAAAAAGGCCTAATTTTAATGTCGTGACTCATGCTGGCCCAGAGGGCCCCAAATTCTTCAGGCAGCTCTGCCTGCATTGCTATTTGTCACAGCTGATCCTGAGGTAAAGAGGTGAACATGAAGGTAGTAGGTCTTTGGAAGCAGAAACTGTGAATGAACAGTCTTTGTCAATATTGAGGGAAAGTAACCAAGAATATTGATGGAAGTGATGAGCTGACTTAAAGGGCATCACACCAATCTGCTGACAACACAAATGGTGGAAAAGGCAGTGCAAAAAGCAACACAAATGGTGCAAAAACCTTAGGATGAAGAGAAGAAGCCCTCTGTTTACTGGACCTTGCAAAGAATGAACAGAAATGAGGGATGGATCTTATTCCTATGAACTGCAAAGTACCACGCAGGAAAGCAAACTTACTGCAGCCACCAGTGTCTTCTTACCTCCATTTTTTACATTAAGTTTTCTCCCCATTTTACCCTTTGCTGTCTCTTCAGAGGATATTTTGAGGCCTCTTGATATTCCAGCAGCCAATGCTGTATGAGCATTACACAAGGAACAGATGCAGTTCTGTGGTCTCTTGGGATGTATAATCATCCATCTCCTCTCCCTATGTTGCTGCTGTCACTCCATAGGGAAATGGGGCAGTATCTGCTGTGTGTCTTGTGTAAATGTGAATGCATTGCAGAAATGTGTCTGTAACAAATACTTTATTCATATCCATGATATTTTAGTTTCTAGGGACTTGGTACTGATCATAGCAACTGGTATTCATGAATCTGCCAATGACAGTCACTGTATTTTTACTCCACGTATTCATGCTCGATGGCAGCAAAAGCAATAAATTTTTCCTTGGGACTGCTGGCAATCCAGCTCATTTGTCATTTTTAAATGGACACCTGGGGTAGATTCTGTCCAAGCAAAACAAATCAATATAGTTAGTTACACTAAGTGCATCTGAACAAGGATACATGATGGGAGAGAAGAAAAAGGTGCTGCAGCAAAGAAAATGATGGAGAGGAGAGGTATGTGTGCTGCAGGCTCAGCAAAGGCTGGGAAAATGGCAGCCAGCTTAATCTATGGCTTGGGAGTGACGAAGGGACGGAGGATCAGGTGAAGAGAACTATGAAAGGGTGGAATGGGCTGAGGAGGAAACTGAAGAAAAGTCAAAGAAAAAGGCTTAGGAAAACAAGACAAAGTAGTGGATCTAAGGTGGGTCCCCTGGGTTGAAGCAGAAGAAACAATGAAACACAGCCACTGGGCATGCCTGGAGGGCAATCTTATTTCTAGTCCATTTGATTTTGGAGCAGTGCTCTGGACTTCAAACCAGCTGGGGGATTTTATAGCCCATATCACTTATGCTGCTGTCATGGTTTTAGCATGGCAATAAAAGTCACGAGCAGCTCATGCAACAGCCCAGCTCTTGGAAATGGTGCAGAAAGAAAAAAATCTCGGATGTCTGTTTTTATAGAAGTAGATGATATAGAAGATAGCGTTTGCTTTCTTTGTAAGCATTACATTTTAGTCACTGGTGTAGGACTGGTTGACATTTTATTTTCTATTTCAAAGTGTTCATGTTTGATTGTGTAACAATAAGAAGCTTTTCCATGGGGTAAGCAATCCGGTTCACTTGTCATTTTAAATGGACACCTGAGCAGATTCAGGTGACTGACCAATGCAGTCAGTTGGACCAAGGGCCTGAAATACATTTGGATGGGAGAAGAAAAATATGCCACATGAATGGAAATAATACAAAAGAAATAAATTACATGCAACAGACAGGCAATCAGGAGGGATGGGAGGCTTTGTCTTTGTGTGCTAGAAATAACTGATCTCCCAAGATCATCATTAAATCAGCTTTAATAATGCATTGTCATCAAAAAGAGGAAATTGCCTCCGCTCCCAAAATGAGCAGATTTTGAAAGGATGCTTACAGATGGTTCACAAGGCTGCAGCTGGTTTCTTGTCCTCCTTTATTAAAAAATCAAAGATACTGTAATTCTTCAAGATCTTTGTAAGAAAAAGCATCAAAGAAGTGCATTTGGGTTTTTGCATTAATGTCACTCTGAATCCTAGAACAATGAGCAAATGGTGGCAAAGCAGCTGAAGTGCCTCACTGCGATTCCAGAGCTCGTGTCCCTGGCAAACCCATCCTGCAGGCTGTAGGATGATCCTTGGCTGTAGCTGATCACACAGGTTGGACAGGGCAGGACCTGTGACACTGTTTCTGGGAATGTGCTTGGTCCACGGAGCAGCCTAGGTTTGGCAAGAACTCCAGCAAAACTACAAAATCAGTGGTGCCTGTATGCTCGAACCTGGATGGAAACGTAGCCCTAAGAGTGGAGGGGCTGCTGATTTCTGGGGTCTGAGAAATTCCTTCCTCAGAAAGCACCTGTTCCTTTTAGAAGACTCAGGGATTCTTCCACCCACCTCTAGACAAACCCCTTTCTGGCCTCGCTTTGGGAGGGAGCTGAGCAATATGATTTAGGGGCGGCCAGCCACAACACCCTGCCGCACCAGCTGCCGTCAAATCCCGAGCGGCGTTTCCGGAAAGCGGGGAGCCGCCGGAGGAGGGGAGGGGAGAGAGGCACAGCAGTGCCACGGGGGGTTCTCCCAGCCCCGCTGCCCCGGCGCATCCCTCGCCGGGCGCAGCCCCCGCCGCATCTCCCGCTGCGGCGACGCCTCGCATGCGTCCCCTCGCCGCAGATCTCCTCCCTCCACTTCAGTCAGTTCATCCGGATTTTTTTTTTTTTTAACTTGCAAGTTGTTTTTTCGTTTGTTTGTTTTCCATCTGTTCGGAGGTACAGGAGCAGCGGGCGGGCACCCACCCGGTGACTCTCCACAAATCCTGCCGGGAGAGAGGCGCTCGCAGCTGCTCCGAGGGTGCAGCCGGCTCCCGTCGCTCCTCATCCCATCCCGGGACGGGGCGGGGAAGCCCGGCTTGCGGAGGTAGCTGGGGATGCGGTGGGAGCCGGGATCCCCGGATCGGGGGCCGGGCTGAGGTGAGGGGGTGGGCGACTACGGCCTCGGGCGTCGCGGCGGGGGTGTCGCTCTGTCTCTCCGACGTTATCCTGGGGGGATAATTTGGTGTTTTCTCGCAAAACACATAATCGTGTGAAGCTTTCTCACCCAGGACGGCGGAGAGGGAAAGCTTGACCCGCAATTTTGTGTCCATGTGCTTGTTTTTACTTAATTTCTCCTCCGAAGAGAGGCGTGTGAAACCTCCTCACAGGTTTTCATCACGGGGTTTAAAGTGCTGTCGATGTTGGGTTTTTGGTGCTATGGGATTAGTTTTGTGGTTGGTTGGTTGGTTGATTTTTTTTCCCCCAGCACTTAAAACATCGACCTGTCGACCTCGTCTGAAAAAAATGGTAACGTGTTTGTATCTCTCAGGTTACAGCGTGAAGAAAGGTGCTTGCTTACCCACCCTATGAACAAACAGGTCAGTACCTAAAAGAAGTGGGTCTGATGTTTCAAGTTACTTGGGAAAAGGAATTTCAGCACAGTCATTTTTACTGGTGTGCATTTAACTTGGTTAAAATGTTGGTGGCATGAAGAAGTTGGGTGCATTTCCCTTTGCAGGCAGGAATTCCTTTTGCTTGTAGGTAAGGTGTAGAAAGTGATCCTTCCAGTGTGCTCATGTGTGGCCCAGTGTACTTAACTGGGTGTGGAAAATATGTATTTATGCTCTTTCTTGGTTCAGGATGATGCTGTTTTAGTAATGGAATGCAACTGTTTTTTGATACTCTGTTAACATCTTTTATTTTTTTGCCAACAAGTGCACAACGATAGCAAGAGTTCCTAACATTACAACTGTGTTTAAACGGTGGAGTGAATGAACTCCTCTCTGGTGTCTCTACAGATTTCACTGAATGGGCAAGTGTGACTGCATTGCCTGGTGCGTGTGTGAGCCTTAGATCTGAGTGTAGCCAGAGCAGGACAGCAAAGGTATTAGCTGTGTGATGACTTCTAGGGGGCATGGAGTGTAAGGTGCCCTTTTGGTACAGAGGCTATTGTGTAAATCAGGATTTGCAGATTATCTCTGATGAAATTGTCCTGATTGCTGGTGGGACGAGATTGTATGAGGAATGTCTTAAGACATCTGCCCTTACCTTATATTCTCCCTCTCAAAAAAAATTTTTGAAAAGAGGAAAATCACCTCTGATGAAGACAAATCCCAGTACCAGGGAAGCACATGGGAAATTCAACAAACCAAAATTTCCAGTTCCCAGAAATGGGAGCAGAAAATATTTAATCATTCAAGACTTAAGTGTTAATAGTCTAATGGTCATTATTGCTTTGCTTTTTAGTAATGCTTCAGTTTTTCAAAGAGTCATTTGTCCTGCATGTTTTTCTTTGATGATGACTTGGTTTTTTCCAGCACTGAATATCAGTGCTTTGATCCAGGAGTGACTGGTATATATTAGCTTGTGAGCAGATAGTTCTCTTTCAGTCACTTTACAATGTTATATAGATATATCCATGTACAATTGAAAGCTAAAGAAAGTGACTTTTTGTCCCCCTAAAGTATTTTATCCAGATGGCTATTCATAAATGTGTAGCTAAGAATCTGCCCTCTCCTTTCAAAGAGGAATTGATCTGTAGAAATACTTCTAATTGGTATGTCCTGACATTATTTGCAGGTTACAGTGGAGGTGTTAGCACATTTTCTAAGAGTAAAAAAAAGATTTCTGTCATTTGTGCATTTGTGTACATGATGTTTCAATGCCTCAGAATAGTAAAGCAATGAAGAGAAGTAAATAGATCACCAATGTGGCCGGTAATTTTCCCTTAAAACTAACTGACAATTAAGATGACAAAGCTATTACCAAGCCAAGAAAGAAAGTATTGGAAGAGTAGATAGGCTCCACAAGGAGCCTACATGGATTTAGAAAAGGGAGTTAATGAATGTAAAAAACGATGTTTTGGAAGTAAGATGTGTCAAACTGAAACAAAGAGTTTCCAAAAGCCAATCTGAGCCAGTTTTTGGAACAGAAGTAGCAAGACAAAGAAGGAAGGCAGTAGCAATACACAAAGCTCAGTGTGAAGCTACTCCCAGAACAAAACAAGCTTCTTTTTTCTCTTTTGAATGTGAACACAGATGTTGGACCATGGGTACCCAGGCTGAAGAGCCCATGGGGTTTAGAAAATGGAAACTGTGGGAGAAGCATTTGTTCTGCCCTCTCCTTCAGCCTTTTGGCTCTGGTTGGAGCTAAGGACAAGACCACGTGTTGCAGGTACAATGGGGCTGACGCAGTTGTGCTCTGGCCACGGACTGGAGACCACCTTTAAGCTCCTGTCCTCAGCACAGACTGGCACTGGTGACTGCTGAAAGAATAGGACAGTCCTGAGCAGCCACTGGTATGTTCAACAATCAGTATGGAAGAATTAGGAGATGTGACTCAGGATAGATCACGCCAGGCTACGTTGATTTTTCTATGCCAAAACAAATGGTTTCTGAAATAAGACAGGAAAGTTCTCCTTGTTGCATTCCTCTAACACTTCTAAGCTTGCCATATCCCTCCAGCTGCCTCCTTCCTCCTCAACCCCTGAGGAGCATAAGGATTTTGATATGTGGACTGTCAGTATTCAGAGGTACTGAATGGGCTCTTGGGGTTAAGAGATGTCTGGTCAGGGATGTGGGAAAAAAAAGGATGAGCAGAAATTCCAGAAAACCTAAACCACGTTTGAATTCTAGGAAACTTTTCTAGAGGATATGAACATATAAATAGCCTTACTGTTAGTATGCATGTTTCATGTCACCTTAGGGTTTGTCCGACATAACCATGTTAGATTTACTTAGATTTAGTAATTTTCCATTGTAACATCTCAGAGTTAAACTGTATATTTTATATTTTATGTGCAGTGCAGCATGATATGAATAGGCTCCTCAGTAATACACACACACATATTTCATCAGCTGTTAGCAGAAGCATGCCTACTTTAATGTTCTTAAAACCTCCTTTTTTATTTTTCATTTTTTTCTTGCTGAAGAAGCCTGTATCTCTTGTCAAGACACCGACCTTGCATCTCTGGCAGAAACATCAGCTGCACTCAGCAGCCTCCCTCAGGGGTCTGTGTGGCCCTGGTTGTGTCCGTGTTGCCGGAGCACAGGGAAGAGTTGGGTGAGCACCAGCCCCGGCCTGCCTGCCCACAGCCTGCGTTTCCTCAGGCGTGGGAGGTGGGGAGCAGGCACCTACACGTAGGCACCGTGGAAAATGGGCAGGCTGAGGGTGAAATCTGGCATCATTAGCATGACAATATAGACACAGCCCTTCCAGACAATAAAAAGTTAGTGGTTGCAAAACACCAGGCAGTTCTTGAGGAGAAGATGGAATTTCCACTAGGTAATCCAGTTGATGAAATTAGATTTTATGAGTTTCCACTGATTCAGGGCTTCAAGCTTTAAGAGAGAATTGCGGAATCCTTTCAAGTTCCCTAAGTGTCTCCCGTTTTGTCGTTTCAGGATGCTCACCAGAACCCCGAGTGTTGTTGCTCAAGTGTTCCTTCTTCTAAGCATAGTTCTTGTTATTGCTATTGCAGTGATTCAGATAAACCAGCAACAGGTCCTCTCCCCAGGGCTTAAGGTAAGTCTTAGGATACCTCAGGAAGGAGAACAATGTTTTGAACTGATATTTAATAATGTGCCTTTCTAAACTCATTTTTATGGGGTGATTCAAATGAGCTTACAGCCATAAATTAATGTTTAATCGTATCATCATTGGAAAACTGAAGCTGAGAGAAAAAGAGAATTGGTCAAGAGTCAGTGGCAAAGCAGGAAAAGTATTTCTTGGTTCCCTCTCTGTGGTGGCTATCACACAATGTCTTCTTCAGGATTGAAAGTCCAAATGGGGAGAATATCTTACTCCTTTTTTTCTTTATTTTTGCCGGAGATTGAAAGTAATTTTAAACTAATTTTGAAGTGGGAAATACCCAGAGTTTAAATTCTTCCCCCTAGCACAGCTGGGAAGTTTATGCCGACATCTTTGCAAATTGCTCCTGTGTATCAAATGCATTTGGGCTCTAAGTTTGCACTCGGTCCTCTACCACGTGTTGGGACTTGCTGGAAATTAACAGAAGAAAACCAACTTCATTAGGGGGGACAGAGTAAACTGCAAAAGACTAACTGAAACATGCTGAAGTTCAGGCTTTGCCTTGTGCTGTGAAACGTGTGCAGGCTCTTCAATGAGGGATGTACACAACTGAGGAAAAGCTGTAGAAAATGCCCTTCTAGAGAAGCTGTGCAGCCTGGCATGCTGAGTTCTGGTTTTTTCCCACGATCCTCTTGTCAGATTTTTCTTTGAAGTCTCTTCTACCTTTCCATCTGCATGTGTATTTAACTGGATAGTTCACATCCTGATAACGATAGGCTAATGCCTCATTGCACTTCATGGGATTATAAACACCTTTGGCTTTGTCTGAATCATTTCGTGGTGTGTGAGTCAGACAATGGGATAAAACTGTATTCTGATACCAGTTTTATATGTTTATGTGGTGTGGCAGGGGGAGAGTGCTGGGATCTTGTATGGGGACACAGTGCATCAAGTATATGCTCCGTTGAGCCCCAAATGGCTGCGTGCAGCAGCCTCACATCCCACCAATTTTCATGCAAGGCAAGACTGGGCTCACATGTATCCCATCTGACACCAGGAAAAGGCTGAAGCCACTATCTAAAAGACAGCCTACACACCTCTTGTGTTTGTCATTAATTCAGTTTCACATTCAGAATGATAAAACTGTTTATGTTACTCTTTGAGGAAGCATTGGAACCACCTGGGCTATCTGGAGCTGGTTTAAGTGGGGAGGTTTGCTTACTGAATCACAGCTTCACAGCTGGTTCTGGAGGAAGGCTGGTGTTTCCTCTACTGGGTGTTCCTTGGCTTTGGATTTGAGTTTGGGCTGTAAGCCTGCTAATGCAGGTGATAAGGAGGACCCTGTTTTTGATTCCTGAAACACTGAGTCCTCCTCAGTGAGTGATTTATTCTCACAAGAAATTCACAGATAGAAGGAGGACCTTGGCATGCCAGTGAAACCCTCCAGTACCTGGCTGATACAATGGAGCCTGGAAATTACAGTGTCCTGAACATAATGGTTGGTTAAAATTAAATATGGCAACAACATGATTAAAGCAGACTTACTGTTTGTAAATGGCCTTGTTCTTCTGTTACTACTGTTTGTGTTACCTGTGGCATAAGAGCTCTTTCCCAAGATGTATGTTGAGAGCTTCTATTGTGGCACAAGAGATAAATTATATGCTATGGCCTTGATGTTTTAAACTGTTGTTGCAAAATTGAATATTTTGGATCCTTGATGGTTGGATTATCTGAAGATTGAGCCAGTGATTAGTGAAGGAAGGGCCTGCCCATTGCATGAGGCTGGGGCACTGAAACAACTCATGACTCACTGATACATATCATGAAGTGAGAAGAGTGATGAAGAAAACACAAACATCCTCAGTGGAGAAGCCTGAAATTGTAAATGATGATAGCTCTGAATGTAATGAGCCTTTGGACCAGTCAAAAAAAAAAAATCTGTTTGTCTATTGCTGTTTTGTGAGCCCTACAGAAAAAAACAACCCACTTCATTATTGTATTTCTTTAATTTGCCTCTCAGGATGCTAAAGTTTTCAACACCTAAATTTTGCACATCTCTTTTGGCTCTTAGGAAGTGTTTTGCATTGTTTGTGGATGTTATACTTGATTAAAAATTGTTCAAACCTATGTAGCTGAATTGAAGCCTGCATGCGTAGATCCACTTTTGTGGCCTCCATTTTCCCTGTAACTGGTTTAGCTTGTTAGCTTCTCTTGGCAGTTTCCAAAGTGATTGGAAGGCAGGTGACCCATCTTAACTGTGCCTGCTTTAAGGGTTTGTGCAGCTCTACGTCCTCCTATAGGAATGATACTCAGGCTGGAAAGGCGATTAATCCTGGGGCTTGCGCTTGCTTATCTGTTGAGATTGCTACTCTTCAGGATGCACCCACAAAGCCATATTCCCATAATAAGCTTTTTCCTTTTTCCTTATTCCCCCCCCCCTTCTTTCTTTTTTCTTCTGGACTAGAAAACAGAACTCTGAAGCTTTTCTGGATTGATGTTGTCTCCCCGTCTTGTCTGACCAATCTAGTCCATTGACTAAATGGTGCAGTTCCTAGGTGTTAGGGAATCACTAGGCCTTTGTGATGATGGAAATATTCTGTGGGAAGGCTGAAGTAGAAAGGAAAGGGAGAAAGAGCAGTTCTGTTCTTTAATAGCTGCTAGTCTGGGGTAAGGGTTTTCCTATGCTTCTAGTCCCACACAGAGCATTTCAAAGCAGGAAGGCATTGCTTGTCCTTAAAGGGCAGCCAAAGGTGATCCAACTTGCAACTTGGACAGAAATCTAACATCCCTGGAAAAATTTAATCCAGCCAGTTTGTCTTTTGCAGCCTGCTAAGACAAGGCAGGTAGAATTCTCTCACCTTCTTAAGATGCAGTGTCATCTGTCATTTCTGCTTTTTGAATTAAAGATTAATCTTAATCCTAGCATGTGGCACAGTTGTCGCTGATCACCACTTCTTGAGGCTGCATGGGCCAGTTTGCACACAGTGAACTCACACAAGTCCTGAGGAGCCTCAAGAGTCACCCTGAAATGGGTCCAAGAGACCTTTTCAAAAATGAGCATCTCTTTTAAAGGAAGCAAGAGGCTGTATAGAAAAAATAGAGGGGGAGGAGGAGGAGAAAGACAATAAAATTGTCAGTCATCCATTAATACAGAAGAGGGTACCACTACTCTTCAGGATGGAAATCTCTTACTTTCAGAATGAAGCTGGAAAATGCAGGGGAGGGAGGAAGTAGGTTGAAAAGCTCCCAGTTAACTGAGGTAAAAATACTTCTGTTATCTTCCAGCCCTACTTGGGTATGATGGTTAGCTCTAAAAGGAGCCAAGTTAAAAGCTTATGGTTGGCACTTTAAGCTGACTGAGACTAGATTTAATTAGTAGTCCTTAAGCAGATTGACCATTACTGTGTTATGTACCTCCAGAGTGCTCATCTCTTCCAAGGAGAGGAAATACACTCAAATTATCTTTGCTAAAGCAGTTACTGAAACAGAATCCAATGATGTGGTGGTTTGATAGTATCTGTGGAGCCTTTAATCTTTTAGTGGATATGGGTAAATATTGTCTGCATAAATATAAATGAAATTTTCATTATCTAACAGTCCTCTGTGAAACAGACTGGACTGGTATTGCTGGTATTCTTTGGGGACCAGGAGTTTTTAGGATTACAGTAGAGGCTGGGAATAATCAGGTGTGGAAGCTGAATGGTTTGCCACCTGAAGCAGTGATCCTTCCCGGTTGGACTTGTTGGTCCCCAGGGAGGCAGTGGGATGAAATTTATCAACCTGCTACAGGGGATCTTACTGCTTTGTAGACAGATGGAGGCTCTCATTTTTCAGTTTTGTCAGGCTCCTGGGCATCTGTCTGTTTCAAAAGAAAAAAGCTGACAGAAAAACGAACCCTACACTGTGTGACTCCTACCAGTTAGGTGACTTAGGAAGAGCTAAACATACTTTTAGGGATCATAAAGAGGATACCAAAATTTCAGTTTGCTTCTCTTTATTGAGATTGCCTTCCCAGTTACTACAGTTTTCTGCTGCCATAAAATATGGGAAACAGGGAAAACTGGTCTGGTGAGCAGTGGGATGGGATAGAGAAGCCTGTGCTTTAATCCCAAAGTCCAAGGGACCTGGGGCAAGGAATTTAAATCTCTCTCATTTATTTAATAAATAATCATGGGGCAATATTGACTCTCTTTCTGTCTTTGTTGTCTCATACTCTGGCACAACCTGTTCTCAGAGGCAAGCTCTCAGGTGGACTGCCTAAACCACTCAAAGGGAGAGGTTTATGGGGCAATTAGGAAAGAACCAGACTTGTTACATCATTCTTACTGTTGACTATTATGTACTTTACCTCTTTGCTCATAGCTTTACGTGCATCCTCGAGTCTAAAGTCTGTGCTTAGATATCAAACCCTTCAGCATTCAGGGATGGACTGGGATAAAGGGAAATGAATTTGCTGCAAAATCAGGTCCTAACACAGTGTTATCTGTCAGTGTGGGTTTTGAACCTGATGCTGAAAGGAGATGAGCATTCTCCATCCCCACTGAATTAATTATTGAATATATGTAGTATGTTCCTTGGTTTGCAGCCAGATTCATTCTGTGCTTGGCTGTTGGATTCATGCCTAAGCGCCTAACACTAGAATTAATCTCTCTTGTAAATAATACACTGTGCATGCATTTTCTAAATGCCTAGTGGTGCAGTGAAGTGCAGCTGCACATGGGCATTTAAGCTGTCATTGTTTCTTTCTTCATCTAATGTATTATTTTTTAATCCCCAGTATGGAATCGTCCTTGATGCTGGATCCTCTCGGACTACAGTCTATGTCTATGAGTGGCCGGCGGAAAAAGAAAACAACACAGGAGTAGTGAGCCAAACCTTCAAGTGCAATGTGAAAGGTGAGCTCAAAGGAAAGTTCCTTAGTTATTCTTAGCCTTGCTTATGCTGGTTTTTTTTTTTTTCTTTTCCCACTGTGTTCCCTTTTCAGTGCTGGGGAGGGAAGACTGTCAAGACTATGTCTATGTCTGTCAGCATTAGTTCTTTTCCTGCTGATACAGTAGGATGCTCTAATCATTGCACCAGAGAGAGGAAATTGTAGCTAAATTTGATTTACTCGATGGCAGTGCATGACTGGTGCAGACAGAATTCAATCTAAAGGGTCAGGACCTGTTCAGTCCTTGTGTTTCTTTCAGAATAAAAGTCATATATATATTTTCAAATAGCTGGGAATAAAAAGAGTTTTAGAAGAATAGGAATCTATTCCTTGTTAGATGTTAGTTGTTAACTGAGCTTCTCCACACTACAGAACTAGGAAGCAGCTAATAAAAATATTGATGAAAATAGCTAAATTGGCAGAACTATTTCTGACAGGGTGTCATAGTTTTATCAAAAATATAGGTGTGGCCTCTGTCTCAGGAAGACCTGTGTCTGTGCACTGCTAGAAGGTGTCCCACAGGTACGCTGGCTACCTGCCATGTCATTTGTCTGAGGTTTTGAATTGATTCTTTGCAGACAGACAGACTAGGCTGACTTCCGATCACACTCCAGTATGGTTAGGTGGTTGTGGATTCCTTCATAGAAACTCTTAGTCAACTTCTGTGACATCTGATTCAGCTTTCAAAGATATGAAAATGCCATGCATTTTGCGAAGACAGATGGCCAGGTAGGGGAGGGAAATCAGGTTTTTTGTTCTCTGATAATAACTGCGGTGTTCAAAGAGAATTTTTTCCCTCTCTCTCAGTCATGATCTCGTAAAGTCTTGCATCTCTCTTTGTGTCTGGAAATAGATACTGGAAATGTAGCCACAGAGGCCCATGAGTAACAGGGAGTAGAAGGCAATGGTTTCTTAACAGCACCAGCATTTCTGTCTTCAGTGTTAAATGTACGTGTGGACATTCTTAGCAATTCTAGAGCAAGGAAAGGAAAGCAAGTGTAACATGAACAGAAGTAATGCACTGTCATGTCTCTAACGATGAAATGTCCTTACAAACTGCTGGAATGGTGGCCAGCCTGCTGAGGTCAGGGGTACACTCTGCTAGCTCATGTCTGGACTCATCAGGAATGTTGCCTTTAGGAATTCTGGTATGAGAAAAATGCACAGAGAAACTGCATTATTCTTCTTCATGAAAAAACCAGCAGTGCTTTGTGAATTTGCTTTAATTGGTTTAGATTTTGTTTTACCTCTGGAGAATGCAAATAAATTACAAAACAGAGGAGTCCAAATTGCTATGAACTGTCTAGGTTCATGTCCTTAGCCATGGTCAGACAAGTACTCCTCATCCCTGAGTGTACAAAATCACCAGGGTTCACTCTTCTAGTCTTGGGTAACTCTGTACTGGAGGAGACAGAGGGCTGGTTCCTGGGAGCTGTCCCCAGCAATGCTGTGGGTGACAGTGGTGAACACATCTGTCAGTGTTTCTTTAGTGACCCTCTAACTGTAGTCTTAAGCACTTAATTTGGGGGATGGTTCTGGGCATAATGAGAGGCAGATTTTCTCATACCTACTGAACTTGAAGGTCAAATGATCAACTGCTCTGTGAGTTCTGTGGTGGTTTTATGATTTCAATTCTGCCTTTATTAAGTACCTCTGCCGCTGTGTGTAGGAACCAGCCCCAAATCAAAGTCCCTTCTTTATAATGCAGTTAATCTGTCCTGGCAAGGCTCTAAGCATTGGCAAAGCAGGCAGTTGTCCAGAAGAAAATGGTCACTGCCTTGTGACCTGCTCTGTCTGAACACTACAAGACGGGAAGTTGCAGCCACCAAAGGAGTGTGAGGCAATGGCAGCTGCTGAGGATGTTGCTGCTCTGTTTTCCTCTGGTAACAGCTTTCCTTCCAGCTTCAGACCTGTTTGTGCTAGACTTAAGACTTCAGAAAGTCTTATTCCAAAACCAGGGCTGTGAACATCTAATGATTACAGGGCAATGTTCGTGTTTAAGTTCACACTGTCAAAAAAGGAGTTTGGGAGTGTGAAATCTGTAAAGGCTTACGTATTTTTTCTTCTGTTTCTATCAATGCAATGTGACTGAACGTAAAAGGTTTCTCTTTTCAACTTGGTAAAAACCACCTTTTGCTTAGCTTGGGACCAGGTTGTGCAAGACATGGCTGTTACAGAAGCAGATGGACTTCTGGCAATTGTTCTCTTCGAGGCAGTGGCTTCATGGGAATGCCTGGATTGCTCCCTGTGTGACTTCCTCAGCTAGGGAATTTTAGTAAGGAATGTTTTATTTACACCCAAGTTGAGATCCTGATGGTCCTTGGAGTGTTGAGCAAGGCAGCACTTTGATGTTAATTGTTCAAATAGCTATGCCTTATGCAGTATGTTGTAACTCTCATTCCTGCTCTTTGAAGGCTTTGAAAATTTGGAAAGCTGTTTACTAGTTCATGCACCAGCGCAGACTTGTACCTCTATGAATTCAAGAGCCATTTCTGTGCTTCTTGAAATTTCACCAGCAATTCCTTGCAAAAGCTTCTTTATTGTACTTTCAGTTGAGAGCAGTGAGCTGTAGGGTGCCATGGTGTCCATGTCAGCTGGGGCAAACCAGATTAGAAAATCTTTGTCTTAGGCTGTGGATAGATGGATTTTTTATACTTCAGCAGATCAGACAAATTTGACATCCATCAGACATGCTATTTTGTACAGCATCTGCCATGAGTATAGTTATTTTCCTCATGAACATATAACACTGCTGTCACGTATGTGTTACTCCAAGTATGGTACTATAGGTGTGTATTTATAGACACAGAAATACAGAGATACACGAGTATCTTCTCTGCCTCACACAGCTGAGGCAGGCACCACATTGTTTATTCAATAAGCACTCCTAGTTTTCAGCCATCCTACCCTTGCTTGCAATTACGGGGCGGGGAAGGGGGAAATGTCTTTCTCTTAACACCTGCTTGCTAATTGGGCTAATTTGTAGTTGGCAAAGCAGAATGAAATCTGTCTCCTTGTTCTCTTTTAGGCCCTGGTATATCCAGCTATGAGAGTAGCCCTGGAGCTCTTGCCAAGCCTCTTGATGACTGTCTGAATAAAGTCAAGGAGAGAATACCAGCTCATCTGCATAAAAACACTTCTGTTTATCTGGGGGCTACAGCTGGCATGAGACTGCTGAGGTATGGCAGAAACTTGAACTACTCTGTATGCATACTAGCATAGCAGTCTGTGAAAACAGAATGTGAAAAATGTACTGGATGCATTTTTACCCACTGGAAATTGGCCATCTCAAAGGGAAATGGAGCCCAGCCAATTTAATTTAATTAACTTTTTTGATAGGGAAAGCGTGTCTGCATAAAACCCCTCTGTTATGCCGTATTGAAAAGAAATGCTTGCTTTATTTTGGAGAAGGCAAGAGTTTAATTTTCTCTTTCACATCTGACTTGAAATACAGTGTTATGTAAACAGATAATGTCTGTGCACATCCATGGGCAGCAAAGACAGATTGAAACTAGATACTAGATTCTCAGTGTGGATGTGATCTGATGTGATGTGGCTTTTAGGGTCTGTCTGTGTCTTTAGCCCTGGCACAAACTGGCTTTTTATATTGTTCTGTAGCTAAATGGAGTTGGAAGAGAGATTCCAGGACTGTTTTAATCAGAAGTTGTCATATAAACCCTCGGTTCATTAAGAATAAAGGTATATATAAGGAGAAAAACCCACCCATGAACTTGCATGATAAAGAGGGAAGTTGGTATATACAGAGGGAGTTGCTTGCTGAAACAATGCTGGATACTGGCTGTTCCCTATCATAAGCTTCCCCTTTAGGGAAACAATGTCTATTTAATATATTAGCTGATTGTAGGAGTTTTCTTGAATTGCTAGTCAGTGAACAATAAACATGAAATTACCTTTCCAGATGCTCAGTGTTTCATGTTTTGTGAATTGCTTAGGTTGCAAAATGAATCGGCAGCCAATGAAGTCCTTGCAAGCATTCAAAACTACTTCAGAGCACAACCTTTTGAATTTAGGGGTGCGCAGATCATAACGGGGCCAGAGGAAGGGGTGTATGGATGGATAACAGCCAACTATTTAATGGGCAATTTCTTAGAGGTGTGTGGAAAAAACTGCATGCTTTTCTTTTCACTCTTTCTCTCCTATAAATGAGAAGTTTGACAGGACATGCCTGTTAAAGTGTCAGAGTTGCAACTTCTATTTTCCCCTGAAGTCTCTCACAGGGTCTTTTTGTGGCAGTAATAGGGCAAACATAAATCAAAGAATATGTTGCTATGGAAATGTGATATGGCAAAGGTAAAATTGTTGATCCCCAAAAAAGGGCTCCTCTCTAAATGACATTGGGTGCCTTACCTTAAACCAAAAAGTTAGACTGCTCTTAAATGCATTGGTATGACAGGCGACAGGTGCTGATTGTCTTGACAGCGGTGCCAACTAAAGATCTTTTCTTCTGCTTACTTGCTGTCCCTGTAGCCCTACTGGTGAAGGACCTGCCCAGCTTAGGGGTCTCCAAATTGCTTGGCAGTGTTGGCTCACTTGTCCTAAGCAGGAAAGACTGTTTGAAGCACTGAAGGTGGTCAAATATACCTCAGCTGAGCCAGAAATCATTCATCCACAGCTCATTCCAAGACTGCTGAAAAGCTGCAGGCTACGAGCAGTAGGCTATGGTACCAACTATCTTGTGCAGGCCAAGTGATACCAATATAAACATACTTCTGCTGTTCTAGAACTTGGAATAGGGTCAGGCAGGAGCCTCACAGCAGAGGGGGAGTCAGATGTGTCGGAAGATCCCTTTTTAGGTACAGGTATTCATTGTCATTTCATTCAGAGTAAAAGCTGTACCCAGATTATCAGCAATCACTCATCTGCATTCGTGGCAGGAGTGTGCTGCCCTTAGCATTGGCTGCACTTCTCCCAGATTGTCTTGCTAGGCTGAAGGGAATTTCAACCAATACTGCTGGGTATTGCTATGTGTCCTGGCTGAATGCTTCCTATCAGATCATGGCCGTTAAATAAGAAGGAAATAGTTTTTTGTGCTGTGAGTAGTAACTCATGGTGAATGTGTTGCTGACTTGCAATGTTAAGAAATACAGTATTGGAATCGCCCATTTCTGTAAGAGTTTTTCTCGTTGTGTGCATTTCATGCAACAAAAATGGCATCATGAACTTCAGGGTGGTGTCAGTCTTCTACCACATGAGTTTTAATAATCCAAATATCAAATTCCATATGACAAATTCATAAAGAATTGACTGCAAGATGCTGTGAAACCAGTTTAGTCTAAAGTTGTGTGAAGAGATACATGTGGAATATCACTAGTAGAAGAGAGAAGTTCTGACCTTTCTGTGACAATGGGCTAAGAATCAAATTCTGTGAGGGCCTGATTATGGGAATCTTTCACTGTAGAATTTTATTGTGAGTGTATTTGCTGGCCCATAAACCCCATTGTTTCCCTTTTTGTGTATACATTCTCCTCATCTTGCTCAGTGATTGACATAGATATTGACATAGATATTCACAGAAAATTTATATTTGACACTGTGACTATGTAGATCAAATACAGAATCTAGGGAATATTTTGGGTAATAGGGAAAAATGTCATCTGAATGGATCAGACTGCAGTTTCAGTGGAGGAGATGTGCAGATTAAGGGTCCTTGTTCTTTTGACTTTGATGGAGCTTTCATCTGACTTTTTTGCATTTTTCACTCTATTTTCACTCTCTTTTCACTATCTCTGTGATCTCTTAATTTTCTATTCCTTTAATGTTTCTTCTTGCCTTGAAACAAGCAAATCTTGATACCAGTTCCATCCAGATTTGTTCAAATTCTCATGGGTATCTGAACTTCAATTCCCTACGTTCTAGGACAGACATTGATCTGGCTAGTCCTACGCTTTGATCGTTGTGCTATCCTATTGAGTTGAACATTATGCTGCATTTGTTTTCCCATCTTTCAAGATCATTTCACTCTCTGAAAGTACATCCCTCTTATGTAAAAACATCTGCATGTCTTCCTCATAGCTACTTATTTTTTTAAAAAGTGCAGGACAAAGAAGGGGGGAAAGTCTCAAGAAGTAGAGAGTAGAAAAGCTTGAGGTGAGAACAAGCAGATGATATTTCTAATTTGCCCTGTTTTTAATTTTACATGTAGAGAAACCTTTGGAGGACATGGGTCCATCCTTACAGAAAGGAGACTATGGGTGCACTGGATCTTGGAGGAGCTTCCACTCAAATTTCATTTATCCCCGAGGACCCTGAGGAGCACTCCAACAGCACCTTGCAAGTGAAGCTGTATGGTTACAACTACAATGTCTACACTCACAGCTACCAGTGCTATGGCAGAGATGAAGCTGAGAAAAGGCTTTTGGCACTGCTGCTCCAGGTCTGTTTAAGACCCTTTGCTGTGGTGCTCTTGCAAGTGTTCAGTAATTGTCTGAGCACGTTCTTAGGCTTGTGTTCTCTTCCCTTTGATGGAGTCTGGAGACCCCAGTAAGAGCTCAGTTGTGCTTTGTTGTGGCCAAACGCACTTAGGTTTCATACAAAGAACTTCATATTTGTTAAAAATTAGTGAGAGTTCTGTGCCATTTGACGAAAAGGCCTTGTGAGTGTTTTGCTGATCTTGCCAACAAATTCTGGAGAAAGGAGTTTCTATGAATTATAGTGATCAGCAGTATTGTGCTGACCAGTCACATCAGTGAACAAAAATACATCTGCATTTTTAAAAGATTCCTGTAGTTCATGCCAAATTAGGTCTTTCTTGCTTTTGACTAGCATTTATTTTTTGGGGTTTCTTGTTTGTTTTTGTTTGTTTCTTTTTCCCCCCAGAAATCAAACACCAGTGCCAAGGTGGATAATCCCTGTTACCCTCAAAATTATAATACAGCATTAACGATGAAGTACTTCTTTGGCAGCCTTTGCACACAGTCTCTGAGACCAGCAAATTACTACCCAACCCAGTTTGTGAATTTCCATGGAACAGGAGACCCAGGTCTGTGCCAGGAGATGGTTTCTTTATTGTTTAACTTCACTGCTTGCAGAGACAGAGAGGACTGTCCCTTTAAAGGAATACATCAGCCAAAAGCAAAAGGGAATTTTGTGGTAGGTTTGCAAACAGTGTGGGTTTTTTTGAGCTTGCTTGCTTTTGATTTCTGTAGCTCTGAAAGTAACCTGTCACCTACTCCTTTTCTGTAGGCTTTCTCTGGATTCTACTATACAATTAATGCTTTGAATTTATCTGGACACTTCTCCCTAGATGACTTCAATTCAAGTATGTGGTTTTTCTGTTCACAGAGCTGGGCACAGGTAAGTGGGTTGTTTGGTTGGTCGTTTTTTGGTGTTGTTGGGGTTTATCTTTTCCATTTTAAACCTCTAAAAGTTGGATATAAAAATAATATGGACTGGCTATGTGTTCAGAACCCTTCAGAAGGTCTGTATCAACCTAGCATTTGTTTTTCCACTGTGCTTCAAAGCATGTAGTATTTCTATCATGCTTAACACTCGGAATAGGTTTCAAAATTTCATTTCACAGTTCTAACCATGCTGTAGAGATAATGTGGAAATTTTAGAAAACATAACATCCTCAATCTTCAATATGCAGTTTTATGTTCATTTTCATTGTTTACTACGTAAGCTGTGTCACTTTTAGAGTCTTTTCCTAAATCCCTGCATCTAATTGTCTACACCTTTACTTGGTGTTTCTGAAAAATGTTACTAAATTCTAGTTAGGATCCAAATATTCTCTAGTTACAAAACCCCAAAGCATTTTTTCCCATAATTAACATGGTTTTTTTAAAAAAATCTCTTGCTTTCAGCTGCAGTTTATGCTGCCTAAATTTGAAGAAATATATGCTAGATCCTACTGTTTCTCAGCCAATTTCATTTATTACTTGCTTGTACATGGTTACAACTTCAATGCAGAAACTTGGCCACAGATACATTTTCAAAAGGAGGTGAGTAATAATCATTTTCTCTTACTGTCATTTTAATCCAAAGAGGTCGAGGAGGAGACAGAAGATGCAGCAGCCAGCAAAAATAGAATGGCTGTAAACAGCCTTTGTAAATGACTGTCAAATGTTTGGCATAAAACAAAGCCACTTTTCCAACCTCAGTAGCAATCTCAGCCTGGTTTCAGAGGTTGCAGCATTATTTGGAGATGCTACATAGATCTTTTAAAGAGCTTTAAGCAAAGACCAAACACTTGTGTTTTAAACATTTCCCCAGCATTTTGCTCTAGGCAGTGATCTGCCTAAAACACCTCAGCAGATAAGTTTGAGCTAACCCTCTGAGCTGGAGAGCAGAACTCTGCTTTTCTGTCTCCTGGCAGAGCCTTGGGGGAACTGGCAAAGCTGTTCGTAGCCAGTGAGTGGTGATGAAGCAACTAGGACAGTTTTCATCCTCACCCCACTCATCCATCTGTGCCATAATCTGGTTCTCTGGAATAAGAATGTATTTTGATGGGGTATTGCCTTTCAGTGGACAGAGAGAGAAGGCTTACAGTATCTGTGCAATAGATGCATTTCTTTTCTTCTCTGCTACTGCACCAAGCCTTACTCTAAAACTCTATCCCAGACTGTCTCTTAATGTCCATATAGTTTGGAAATGCTTCAGCACTTGCATGCAAAACCAATAAAAGAATAGGCTGTAGATCTTCATGGTGTATTCTTAAATCCCCTTAGATGCTGGGGATGCTGGCAAGCTGTGAATGAGAAATCAAAAGCAATGTTTTCTGAACACTCGTATCTATTACTCGTGCATAAAGGAATCAAGTAGGATTTTCTTGCCTCATTTTGACTTCTGGTGGACAACCATTAGCAGCTCTGGAGGAGTGCCCAAATTTTAGCTGTTCCACCAGATAGGAGCAGCCAGAAACAGCAACATTTTTCTGTTTTTAGCCAAGACTATAAAAACACCAAGCAAAATAAAACCCCAAAAGGCTTATTTAAAATTAATACCTTTGTTGCCTAGATTTTACACTAGGGAAATCATGAAATTTCAAAAGGCAAAACTACATTCTCTTAATTAGATCTGCCCCTGCTAAAATAGCAAGATCTAATGTTGGCTGATCAGCTAAGCTACCCCAGAGATAACAGCACAATCTCACTATGACTGGAGGGTGGTTTTTTTGTCTATGCTAGGAGTATATATTTCCTTTTAATCAGTGAACACAACCAATGAAAAGATCCTTGGCCTAATGCTAAGATCTGGGCGAGATCCAGAGCTAGATGATTTGCAAAATTAGAAGTTTTAAACCTCATGATGAGAGGAGGACAAAGGACACTTCACCCTTTGATCCTGTGCTTTTCAAGTGCCAGGATGATGACTTAATGAAAAGGACAGTGGAAAACTGGTAAACTCTGTTGCTCAAACTAGAAGTGGGGAAAGACAGCAAAGCAGGAAGACCATGGAGCAAATACAAACATACTCCCTTTGCTGTTGTTTCACCCATTTTGAAGTAGTTTTAAATTTATGTTTATTTTTTAAATGGAAGAGCCTAATTTTGGTTCATTTGCAGGCACAAAACCAAAAATGGAACAAAAGATGATAAATAGAGTTCCAGCTTTGGGAACTTTACCCTGGCTTCCTCTTTGTCCGTGTTGGTGACACTCTTTGTGGTTTTTTTTTTGTTTGTGTGAACTAAAATGACATCCTAGGGTTTGGCTAAGGTGAGGGGCTAGTTTTAGGAATTGGCACAGCAGTGATGGGGTTTTTTATTTATTTGTTTAAAATGTGTTTCTTGCACAGAAAATTTGCTTAACAGGCTGTCTGCATATAGACCACAAATCTTTGTACCCATCCAATACCTGTGTCTCACTTCTTTAGCCCAGGGACCAATTTTCTTACCATCCTCTTGAACTACAGAAAAATGGTAATTTAAAATGGTTCCATATCCTCTTTGTATATCCCACTAAAGATTTCTCCTTGCTAATTTAAAGGACAGTAGTTGCCAGTAATAGCAGTTAAGCTTTTGGAACCTCTCATCTTTGACTGAAAATTCCATGGGAACAGGACTCTTCTGTCTTTATTTCAGGTTGGCAACAGCAGTATAGCGTGGTCCCTCGGTTACATGTTAAGCCTCACGAACATGATTCCAGCAGAAGGCAAGCTGATCCAGTTACCTCTGAAACCTTCTCTATTTGCTGGGCTTCTCGTCTTCCTCACAGCTACAGCACTGTTGTGCCTCCTCTTCCTCATTTACTTGTGTATTGTATCACATCATCGGAAGAACGTCCCTCGTGTTGAACATGTATTTATTCCAGAATGAATGAACTTTGCTGAAGACAAAACAAAAATTTTATACTGCTATTAAGCAGAACTTTATTTTTCCCCCCATTTTTCAAAAATAAAGACAGGAAAAATGACTTCCAGTCCAGAAGCATAAACAGAGAAGAGGCACAAAGGAGTCTGTGATATGGTGAATTGGAGTGCTTTTGAAGTATTTTGGTAATTGTTTCTGTAAACCTGATTTGTCGAGTGTGCAGCAGAGAAAACATGGACAGATGTGTCACTTTGCTTTGTAAGGGATTACTTGCCTTTTCCTTCCAGGTATGTATTATTTTTTTGTTCATTAACTCTGTGCTAACTGGTGAACTTAAGTGGTGATGGATTTGATCACAGTGGCAGCTGTTTAAGATAAAATTAAACAAGCCAGTAGCAATTGTGGGAGGTGGGAACATGGTAGCTGTCCTTGTGTGCAGTGCTGATACTAAAAGCCCTGAAGTAATCTAATTTCTGAAACTGGAACAAGCACTGGATAATGACAAGAACTGAAAGGAAGAGCTGTGATAGAATTGTTTCTATTGTTGTTCCAAATGGATCGATCCCCATCACATAAAGGTGTAATAAACTGTCAACACCTCTCATGACTTTCAAGCCTGTCTTAAACAGAGCTATATCTTTTGGTACCGTGGAGACCCCAGAATGCCTTTGTTGTGGAACATAAGATTTGCTTTGGAGGTGGAACAAAATGCTTTCACACTTTAGTAACTAAACCTAAAGTTATCTCATAGTTACCTCCAGAAGACACTGGAGTTTTCAGTCCAAGTTAAGAGTTTCTCTCTAGCTTTCACAGAAATGCTTTTTGTAGGTTCTCGTACTGAAACCCTGACCTCTATACCCCACATATTGTTGGTCTCAGACAGTGGCAGTCTGTACTGATTTGACACGTACGTACTATTTCAGCTGTCTGGATAGAGTCTCAGATCTGAACATTCCAAAGCATTAACATGTTAAGCCCTTCTTTCAAGGCCAAGAGGAGCAGGAGCCAGTCTCCAGGCCAGCAAAACACGTTTTCTGTGTGGGCTCAGGAACATACTGCTGGAGCTGCAGTCATGGCTGTAGTGCCTTGGTCAGCCTTTCCACTGTCCTTCAGCAGCACTGGGATCCACCTGGCAGATGCTTCTGTCAAACGTATTGGCTCCAGAGCTTTCCTAGAAGTGCTGCTGCCTTCGTGCAGCAAACAGCTGGCTTCCCTGAAAGCCCAGGCATTCTTCACCAAACCTCACACTCCCTTGAATCACAGGACTATCTCAGCTTCATCTATTCCCAGTATTGATTAGGGGATAGATAGGAGAACAGTGGCCAGTATTTTTACCCATAAATAATGTTTTTAATTTCAGTCTTTTGTTTCTATATCTCCTTCTTACTTGTGTTTGGTTATGGGGTTGGGGTTTTGTTTTCTTTTGTGTTTTTTTCATAGGCTGACAGATGATTTGAAGGGAGCTAAATATCTTTTTAAATGGAAAAAAGAAAAAAGTGACTTTTCAAGTGGATCAATAGGGCTTTGTTCCTTCTCTATTGATATACTGCTAAGTCTTGTCAGTCTTGCTGCAGTAGCAATAAGGTATTATAAGATGATGAAGTGCTCTGTGGCATCAAAGTTATATCTGATGAAGTATAAAATTTACTTCAGAGTGCATGGACATTACAGACGCTGGCATGAGATAAAGGCTTTTTCTTTTGTGTGATGGATTTGTAACTGCAGTTACGGGTGAAAAAAACCCCAGACAGTGGGATGAGAGCATTAAAATGTTTTCTTTAGTTGCCACATTTCTGTGGAAAATTGCATTCTGGAATATTTACTTGCCCTATACAACCTTTGCTTTGTGAGTGGCAGATGTGGTTTTACACAAATGGAACAGACTTGGAAGTTAGTCTCTGTAGAGCTGGCAGCTAAAGAACAAGTTGTTCAAAAACCATTTGGACTTCCAGATGCACTTGGATAGGCCCAGTATCTGTTCAAAGAATCAAATTCCCTCTGTGAATCACCTGTTTTGCTTTTTTAGTGCCTCCCTCTTGTCCTTATTTATATAGTCTCCCTCAGTGCCACCAGGATACCCACCTGCTCCGCCTTTCCTCTCCTGGCAGTTTCAGCTGGGAAAGGTGTTGAACTTCCAGCCAAGCAGCTTCAGTGACCACAGCTAACTCCCCCCCAAGTGTGAGCTGGAACCAGATCAACAGGCCAGATCACTGTCCTGCTGCCCAGAACTGAAAAGATCTCTGGGAGAGACAGGGAAGTTAACAGCACTTGGGAATGTGTACAAACCAGAGATTATTTATCTTTTTATACTCTTCAGTGCCTGCTTATGAAGATTAATAAAATTGTGAAAAGTTAAGCCAAGTGTACGTTTTATTTTTAGCATGTTTTCCCCCACTGCCAATATTTTCATGCTGGTAGACAAGCTGTTGTTAACAGAGGGGTAAGAAATCTCTGAAATGCTATTCTAGGGAGCGGAAACTTGCAAGCTGCAGAACTGATCCTGCAAGGTTCTGAAGTGGACAGGACTCATTATCTCCTGAATGCCATATTCTCAGCAAGAAAATCCTGGTGGTTAAGAGCAAGACACTCTTCTATTTTTCTTTCCTTTTTTATATATATATATATCTATGTCTATACAAGAAACACACATAAATACAACTTCTGCTTTTAAACACTGTTACATTTCACTCAGGGACACCAATGCTTTCTAGAGCTTCTTTCACATTCACTGGCATGATGGGAAGCAGCAACTCCCACTTATCAAATGCAGTTGATCAAGATACAGAGGGGTTAGAGAAAGACTTTTTTGGCACAGGGACAGATTATTTAATATGAAAAACCTCATGTATAGGGAAGCAGCAAGAAATTAATTAATCCACCAGAAGCAGATGAGAAATGAAAAGCATATGGATATTTCTGAAAAGTGACAAAACTTCTCATACAGCAATATGCAAGTTTGGCAGAAGCAAGCACTAACCACTACTGCATGGCATGATTCAGCATTGATAAGACCAGTTAAGAGGACAGAAAAGTAAACAACACTGAGTATGACAGTCAATCCTATCCCACTATGGGGAGCTTTAGTTTTAAAATTCAGTTATTTCAGACCAGGAATTTAGGTAACCTCCATTCCTTCCTTTCCAGTAGTACTGGAGAGTAATGTGGCCTAGGTACCAAGCAATAAAACAAGAGCAGTCCTCCCCTTGTCTCATCAGCTCAGAGATAACATGCTCCAGAAACTTTTCACGCCATTATTGATACACAGAACTCCAGGGTTTGTAGCTCTCCAAGTACAGCCCCTCTATTGTGATTGGTCAGTAATTTCCATACAAGTCACATAATCCCAGCTAATTTCTTCACATGCTCAGCAGAGGGGTCTTCACCTGGGCAGGTGAAGACTTGTAGGTGTAATTTTTAGTATTATAGTACAACTACAGGGTACATGCATCTTATTTTGCCAGGTCAGAACTGTATACATAGACATATATCAACATCTTGATTTTTCTGCATCCTTAAAGCTTGTTAGTTCCTGGATGTCCTCAGCTGGGGGATGCCGGCTGTTGCCTGTTCCACTGATAAGGTCTCCATTCCTGCTGATTAGGCTTGAAAGTTGTGGTCGTTTCACCCCAGCCAGCAACCAAGCCCCAGGCAGCTGCTCGCTCACTCCCCCACCAGCAGGATCAGGGAGAGAATGAAGGGTAAAAGCTGGGAAACTCATGGGTTGAGATAAAGACAGTTTAATAAGGAAAGTAAAAACCACACACACAAACAAATAAAAGCAAGGAATTAATTCATTGTTCCTCATGGGCAGGTAGCTGTTCAGCCATCTCCAGGAGACCAGGGCCCCATCACATGTCGTGGTGATTTGGGAAGACAAATGTCATCACTTTGAATGTCCCCCCTTTCTCCTTCCCCTACTTTCTATACTGAACATGATGTCACTAGGTCTGGAATATGCCTTAGGTCAGTCTGGGTCACCTGTCCCAGCTGTGTCTCCTCCCAGCTGCCCATGCACCCCAGCTTCTTTGCCAGCGTGGCAGTATGAAAGGCAGGAAAGGCCTTGGCTCTGCACAAGCCCTGCTCAGCAATAACAAACACATCTCTGAACTATCAACCCTGTGTTCAGCACAAATCCAAAACACAGCCCCATACAAGCCTCTGTGCAGAAAGTTAACTCTACCAGCTGAAAGCAGCACGAAGTACATAACATCTTAGATCAAAGAACATCCTGATTTAAGATAATCTCGTTGTATCCCACACTTTGCATTACAGAGTAGGCTCCTGGTGGGCGGTGGAGGACCCAGGGAGGGACGGTTTAATGCAGTACCCATGGAGGAGGGTGGGACCTGCAGGTGGCCAGAGAACTGATTCTTCTGCAAAGGACCTCCCGCCGCCACGGAGTCCGCCGGAGGGGCCCAGGGCCAGGAGACCACGGACAGCGATGGGAAAGGACGGGCACACCCACCCGGCACCACCGCGCACGCGCGCGGCGGAGCGGCGGCCACGGCGCGCGTCCCCGCGGCCGCCCCGCCCCGCGCACGCGCAGCAGGGGCGCCGAGGCGGCTTCCGGGCGCCGGCGGCGCCGCCCCGCCCTCTCTGCTGCACCCGCCATCATGGTACGTGTGGCCGTGTCCGGCTCCGCCGCCCCGCCGGCCCGGGCGGCCCCCGCCGCATCCCGCCCGCCCGGCCCAGCGCTCCCGCCCGCGGCTCCCTGCGCCTGCACCGCCGGCGGCGGCGGGGAGCCCGCGCCCGCCTCACCCGCTTTGGGCCGGGCCCAGGCCCCGCGTGTTGTGCGGGCGCGGCGCGGTCGGGCAGGGCCGGGCTCGGAGCGCGGCGGGACCGTGGCTCCTTTGCTCAAGTGTAGGAGTTTCGTGCAGTTCGAAAGCGTTCCAGTAGCTGAGGGGAACTTAGAGGAAAGATAGGGTAGGACTACTACAGCAGCATGTGGTGACAGGGCAGGGGGGGGAATGGCTTCAAACCGAAAGAGACTGGGTTTAGATTAGATAGTAGGAAAAAATTCTTTTCTGTGGGAATGTTGAAGCAGTGGAACAGGTTGTCCAGAGAAGTTGTGGATGCTCCCCCATTCCTGGAAGTTTCAGAGGCCAGGTTGGATGGGGCTCTGAGCAACCTGGCGAAGTGGAAGATGTGCCTGCCCACGGCGGGGGGGTTGGGACTAGGTGATCTTTGAGGTCTCGTTCCAACCCAAACCATTCTGTCATTTTTTTTCGGGAAGCTCTTATAAAGGTTCTCAGAGCCTTGAATCTGAAAAAGGTCCTTGGGTGTGTTCTCACCTAACTATGCATTCCTACCTACTCTCCCAGGTGTTCAAGCGCTTCGTGGAGATTGGCAGAGTTGCCTTCATCTCCTTCGGGCCACATGCTGGCAAACTGGTGGCCATCGTGGATGTTATTGACCAAAATAGGGTAAGTTGTGAGTCCTGCACCTGTATTTCCTCCCTTTGCCTTAATAGAAGCTTGTATGCTAAGGCTGTGCGTATTGACTTCCAACAGAAATTTTGTTTTCAAATAAATAAGCAATTGCTTAAAAGATAGGTTTTAACTGCAGTTGTATTTGAAACCTTTAGGAGCAAGCTTTTTTTCCACTGGCAAGTGATACATTCCCCTCTGCTGTGTTTCCTAGGTATGGAAGTGGACAAGGGATGTCAGTTGGAGTCTAAAGTTTAAGAATGGAATGGCATTTATGTATGTGTAAAGTGAATATTTGGGCTAGAGGGCTCTTCCTGTGCACATCTTAGTTCTGTGTGCTTTTTTTTCTTTTTAAATTCAATTTGGTTTTTTTGTCAAAGGCAGACCTTTAAAATTCTTTCCGTAAAGCTTGGGTTGTACAAGCAATTTTGTCTGCATAGTATGTGTTTCAATTTTGGATCAGTGTTGTCAAGGTACTGTTCATACATTATTAGGAAGCAGCTGTGTAAATCAAATACAATGGGAAAACTGCTGCAAACCCCCCACATTTGTTTCCCTTTTTCAGGCACTGGTGGATGGCCCCTGCAGTGGTGTCAGGAGGCAGGCCATGCCCTTCAAGTGTATGCAGCTGACCGACTTTGTCCTGAAGTTCCCACACAGGTGAGTAGTTGGCATCTTGATCTATGTAAAAGAGCCCCCACGCTGTCACTTGATGGCTGATGCTTGCTAGGTGTAGAAAACTCAAACAGTAGTAAATTAACAGTAAAAATTGGGCAGACTGTGATATCATATGATATCATAAATACCACATTTCAATTTTCATTGCCAATATTGGCTGATAGCTGCTGTTCAGGACCAAAGTCTCACAGTGGCCGAGGCAACTCAGTTCTGTGGTGGATGCTGTGGGGGAAAGCAATGTAAATGCTGCTGCAGCTTTGCTTTTGCTACTGCTTAAGTCACCTTCGGGCACCTGCCTACAGAACTACACTGGAATTGTAGGAGGCTGAACTAATTCTGTTTCTTTCAGCTTAGTTAATGTATGAATTTTTGTAATTTAGAACCAAAAAAGGGCAGTGTTTCTGATCCTGAAGTAGTCAGTGCTAGGAATAGTTGGTCATCTGGACAGTGAGGTGGATTGGAAGCAGATCCCAAAGGTCCATAATCAGGGGCATGGGGTCTGGTTGGAGGCCTGTCGCCATTGGTGTCCCTCAAGTTCAATACTGGGCCCAATATTGTTTAATTTATTCATCAGTGATTTAGATGAAGGGGAGATGCCTCCTCAACAAGTTCCCTGATGACACAAAGCTGGGAGGAGTGGCTGACACCCCAGCATGCTGTGCTGCCATTCAAAATGATCTCAACAGGTTGGAGAGATGGGCAGAGCGGAAACTTAGGAAGTTCAACAAGGGCAGGTACAGGGTCCTGCTCCTGGGGGATAATGATCCTGAGCACCTGCACAGGCTTGAGGCCAACTTGCTGGAAAGCAGCTCTGCAGAGAAGGACCTGGGGACAACAAGCTGTCCATGACCCAGCAGTGTGTCCTTGTGGCCAGAAGGACAATGGTATCCTGGGGGCATTAGGAAGAGCTGCCAGCAGGTCAAGGGAGGTGATCCTGCCCCTTGGCCCTGGTTAGGCCATACCTGGAGTGCTGTGTCCGGTTCTGGGCTCCTCAAGATGAGAGACATGGATCTCCTGGAGCTCAGGTGACCAAGCACTGGAACAGGTTGCCCAGAGAGGCTGTGGGGTCTCCCACACTGGAGATATTCAAGAACCAGCTGGACACAATCCTGTGCCATGTGCTCTGGGATGGCCCTGCTTGAGCAGGGTGTTGGAGCAGATGACCCCACTGTGGTCCCTTCCAACTTGATCCATTCTGTGATTCTGTCAGTTCTAGTGAAGTATTTACTCAACAGAACCTTAATAATGCCACAGAGATGTGACATTGACTTGAAGTAAGGTGTCTGAAGTAACGTAGTAGAGTCATCTTCCCCTGAATGAAATTTGGTAGGCCAGCATCGGGAAGAACCTTTTTTTGATAAAGACTGTGGATATGATTTTGTGACTGTTCCAATGCAGTGCTCGTCAGAAGTGTGTGCGACGTGCCTGGGAGAAGGAAAACATAAATGAAAAATGGTCAGCGACAAGATGGGCGAAGAAGATTGAAGCCCGAGAAAAGGTAACAGTGTTTCACTGGATGAGGAGTGCCTGTTGTACTGCTCCTGCTTTGTAAAGTTAGGTACAGTCTAAAAGCTGCATGTTTTCAATAGCAAGCCAGGATTAAAGATAGACAAGGCATAGGTTTTTAACGGTTGCTACCCATCAGCTTCAACTTCTTGTATTTTAACAGTAAATGTATTTTTGTTCAGTCATGTCTGTAACAGCCTCTTTTCCTGCATCCTGGGATGGTGCAAAGGCTTTAAATAGCGAGCTAGTTGCAGAAGTGCAGCTAAATCTCATTTGGAGATGATCAGTTACTTGTGGAACGCTTTGGAATGCTGAGTTTTACTACTTGTATATATCAGAGTTTCACCACTGCTGCTTTTCACACAGAAAGCCAAAATGACTGACTTTGATCGCTACAAGGTGATGAAGGCGAAGAAGATGGTAAGTGTTTGAGTGCTGCTTCTTTATGGGGTTAGTGCTTCTAGCTTTCACTTAAGAGTCTCATCCACTGTTAGTAGCCTTACTTTCCCAGCTGGCTTGGGTTATGGGGTGACACTGTGGGATTGAATTTTCCATGCTTCTTTGTGTGCCACCACTTTCTCTTCAGTAGCTGATCAAACTTGAGCTTGTATAATCCATGTGTCAGTCCTCCCAAGTTACTGCTGAGGAAGGAATTGCCTGCTGATAAAATCAGATATTCTTGATGGGTTGCTTTTAGTATTTCACCCTATAATGAAAATCATTACGCATGAAATATTGAGATGGCTGAGTTACCAGCCAGAATGATGGTGTCCACTTGGAAGATTGGAACAGTTTTAGGTGGAATTTGACATTTCAAATAAAAGGCATGGTAAAGGGTGATAATGAAAAGAGGCAGAATCTGAAAGCTTAGAATTTGAATTAAGGCATATAGTATTTGAACTCTTGCTCTTTTTGTTCTGATGAAGTGTAAACGTTTTCTTTTTTTTTTTTTACAGAGAAACAGAATCATCAAGCATGAAATGAAGAAGCTCCAGAGGATGGCTTCTAAAAAAGGCAAGAAGCCAGGGAAGCCGGAGAAGGCAGTGAAGGGCAAGAAGCCAGAGAAGGCACCAAAGGCTAAGAAGCCAGAGAAAGCACCTGCACCGAAGGCACAGAAGGCGCAGATATAAAATGAACTTCTCATTATGTATAACTGTGTCCTTGTTCTGATTTTAAAATTACAAACATCTGATTTAAATTGTAATTGTAAGTTCGCTTTTATTTCTGATGGAGAGTTGTTGTCTGTCTCATTTTTTGATGTCCATGTGTGGGGTTCTGGTGTTCCCCAGGAACATGCAGAAATGCTTTTGTCACACTCATGCCTTTTCCTGGTCTTAACATCAAGAGTCAAACAAGGTTAGAAGGGAAAAAGGGATTTTACCTTGGTATTTATTGTAAGGATCCTTAGGTGCACTGTGTCCAGGTTGAATGCACCGAAATGCACACCGCAATGCTCACCCTCAAAAGATCTGGTATAACATTATAGGTTTTACTAATTAGCATATCTATCAAAAATTCCCTAGTGGGAGGCTTGAGTGAGCCCCCCTCCACAAGGAGCCTTCCCCTGGATGGTTCTATCTTGGTTTACAGAATGTGTTCTGGAGAGGACCTTGGGGTCTGGGGCACACTGATCCCTAGCTATGAAGCTTCTAAAATGTTTAGTCTCCTAGCTGAACAAACAAGTCCAAGAATGTAGGCAAAAAGCACTAAGAATACAGAAGTAGTAAACAGGTATAACAGGGGTATAAAAGAAAAGGCAAAAAATCTTCATGGCATCAACACACTATGCCCAATACTCTATACCCTAATGCCAGCTGAAATAATTGCATTCCCAGTTACTTGAAGTAGGTCAGATCCTGACATATAAAAGTCTGCTTTCGGAGTTGGTTAGGAATGTACAAAATTACTTGCACAGTCCTGAGTGTGAAATATATGAAAATAATTAATAGTTCTGTATAAATTGATGCATATGCTGAAAGTATGTGTTCTGGTTAGAATACAACTGTCATCGTTTGAAAGACTTGACAAATTGCAGTTCAAACACTAAATTATTTTCTAAAAAACTTCCACCATTTTTTAAGTAGCGACCTGAACACTTGGATGCTTCAGATGCCTAACACCATAGTTGCCCTGTAAGCACAGCTACAGTAATCTGTGAGGTATTAACAAGATATAAATTGTTGGCTTGCATTTCAGTATGCTTGCTTTTCAGAATGTTTTAAGATTTTGTGTCAAGACCTGAGCTTAACTCCAGTTCCTTAAACTATGCAGCATATAATTTCCACTGTTTAATCAAAACCATCAAGTAAGAGAGCATGACCTAAATAGTAGTTCATCTGAAACACTGAAGTACACAATTTAGTTTTTGCATTATAAAATAATGTTTACAAATCTCAGTATCAGCATCCATGTAATTTCCTGTGTTTTCTCCTGTAGTTTCTTGGCAGGTGGTATGTTTTCTTCATATTGAATGGAGAAATCTTGGAAGTCTGAGGTATCTGGTAATTTAAAAGCAAATTATTTTTTTTCAGTCAAATATAAACTTGAGGAGGAAGTATGTATTTTAAAGAATGAAGGTTGTGAGACTTTTATATTGTCAAATACATACTCAAATATATGCTGTCAAATAAAATGATAAGCATAGCTTGTTAAAAATCTGTGCTTTAACTATTTACATGGTTAGTGCTGCTTATTTCAGCCAGCATTAGGTATCTGCATACCCAAACACTTAAGTATAGTGTTGTCTTGAGCTCCTCATGTACCCTTGAAGTAAAATTCAAGCACATGGTTGATATGAAGGGATACAACTGCTAAGGGAAAAAAAATCAGAAATTATGCAAATTGGGACTAAAAGCCATGTTCAAGTGTCTGGAGACCCTGGATTTAAATTGGATTTTGAAGTGATTAAATCCACCTACTCTGAAACTCTTAACTTGAAAGTAACTTCAAAGTTCTATCAACCTGGAGGTCCTTTAAGGTGAAAGATTTGTCCCTCGGGGTTCTTGATCTTTTTTTTCTGTACTGCTGTTAAGCTTGGTTATATAAGACTGAGGAAAAAAATGGTAAAAGTGCCTGTACAGAAAATAGACGTGCCTTCAATCATAAGGAGCTCAGAAACGCTTTTTCTACACCATTTACTTGTTTTTAATGGTACTGTTTTCCCCAGAACATCTTTGTGTATGACTGCAGCAATTCATCCAGTGTTTTCGTTCCTATCACTTGGCAGCTGCTGAGGCAGCTGGGACTTTTCTAGGATATAAGGTGTACAGTAATCCTTGGGAGCTGGGATTGTCCTGAAGAGCGACCTTGTAGCGGTATAAAACATGAGTAAAGGGTTGTGTCTGCCCTAGCAGTGCACCATGAGAGCAAGGCATCAAAGATTTAGGCACTGCTGGGGGCAGAGAGCATTCAGTGCCTTAAAGGAAAGCTGGGCTCTGTAACACCACACCTGACAGGCAGTATTTCTGTCAAAGTACTGTTTTACACAATTTAGCCGAAATGGGAGAAGAGCAGTAACAGAATATATTGGGTTTTGATACCTACACTGCATTTCTGGCTGGGTGTTCCATGTCACCATGTCATCTGGTGCTCCTTTATCAACTCATGAAACCTCTCTGCAGCCTGCAGGTCTCTCTTGTGGGCAGTCCACCTTCCTTTCAGTCCACGAGCATTGTACAGCCCTCTGTGCTGGTTCCTCCTTTTTGCAAACCTACGGGGAATACGAAAAACTACAGGAGTGCAGTTTATTTCCGAAGGTTACCACACGATGGCAACGTTAGCTCTAAATAAGGTTGTTCCTAAGGCCAGGCGACTGTGCTGCCTTCCCGTGCAAGGAATGGTGCCGAACAGAAGTGATGGCACAAACACTTGATAGCAGTGAATGTGCTTAGCCAATTCTTCATTTTGCCTTTATAGTTGACTAAGTTGTACTTTGCTGGACTATGGATAGGCTTCTTAATTTACTTTGTGGAGCTGAGTGTAAAGAAATGGGATGTGCTGTTTAGAAAGAGTTTAAAGTGAAGTCTCTGTGTTTGTTTTCTCATATCGCTTCTTCATATCTGCATATCACATGCAGAACACGTAGTGGGCTTGCTGGGGGCAGAGGAGGGCGTCTACCCCATCCCAGTTTACTCCTGAGATCAGCAGATAATTGCTGTACTTGGCAAACGCAGTTCAAATCTCTGGGCTGCAAAGTCTGGGAGATGTGAGCAATTCTAGGAGTAGGATTGAACCCCTTGGCATGATCTGTAGTTAAAAGGTGTAAAATCTGCTATTACCGTGAACCAGCTGCAGTTCTGGGCCAACTGATTTGCTGGTGATGCATATTTCCTCTTCTTGGAAAATGCTGTATTTACATGCTTTTGGTTCTTGACTAGCATGTCTGTTACTGTGTTTGGTATCTGAATGTGTTTCAATTTTTTCATTGAGATGTAGTAGACCTGAAAGAGAAATCTCTGCATTTACTGATGGACTTGTGACAAATCTGGTCTAATTTATAGCTCTATTTATTTTGTCTTGCTTCAATTATAGTGCCCCTTAAATGCTTCCAGCCCTGTAAGGTTTCTCTGCTTTTCTCCTGTGCACATTGATAAAGTGTCTCTGAAAGCGCCACGTGCCTGCCTTTTATTGAGATGAAGAGGTGCTAATTTCTGTTCACAGCATTATTGGTATATGAGTAAGTACAGCTTGCAAGGAAGTGGTAAGTGGAGCAAATTACAGGGATGGCTGTGTGGTCTACTCATTTCAGGTCTTCAGCTTTTTGTTCTTCCATTCTGTAATTCCAGGGGGACGGAGGGGGGCTGGGTAGGTTTGTTTGGGGGTTTCATCTGGACATTCTTAATGTTGTTTTGAGCTTGAAGTTGCATATACTATTGTAACACTCAGGCACTTTTGAATTTATACTGGGATTTCCTGAAGCAAAAAGATCAGCTTTTACCTGTTTAAATACGACATCCGTGGTTGTGCTGCAGTCCTTGTCCCTGCTGTGACACAGACCCTGTGGGTACTGGTGATGTACCTGCACCCTTTTCCCAGTACGAGCTTCATTCCTGGGAGCTGTGCAACTTCAGTTCATGGTGTCCTTAAGTGGGAATGTGGCCCAACCTTCGCTTTGTGCAGTTGTCCCTGCTTTATATTCTTGTTTTAGATAAAAGAAGAGTTGGTCATCTTTACCTCACCCTCCTTTCAGTGATGATAAAACTGAGTGGGCTCCAGGCAAGTCTTTGCAGCAAACTCTCCCTCTTCCCCCATAAGCTTTCAGACCACTCTGGCCATCCAAGTTAGAGAAGTCTTCCACCTGCAGACAGCTATTTGTGCTGGTCACCAACATAAAAATTATGCCATTGCCACCAGCACAGAGCCACTTCCTCCTTCCTAAAGTGCATTGACCCAGTTCTTGTTACAGAGCAAGTACTTTTTAACATTTCCCCAGTAATCCCTGGTTGGAGGGTATTTTTCTGAATATTTTGTCCTGTAACTGTTCCTTACACATAGTGAGGAGAGGCCCTGACCTGCTCATCATGGCACTCAGCAGAGCTGAGCTCTTTCCTTGCATCCACTTTGGGCTGCTGGTGGAGCATGGGTGGTGTTTCAGGGCACTGTGCCCTGATGAAGGTTTCTGTGGCAGGATCTTATCAGGAAGCTCTGCTCTGATGAAAATGAGAGATGCTTCAAAAAAGTAATGGTGTGCATATTTAAATAGCATGAAAGAATATTATCTTTGAGATCTGCTGGAGCTTTACCTAAGGCCACACAGTGGGAGAGCACAACATCTGAATATTTTTCACAATAACTCACCAGTCAAGACTTTCTAGAGCCACTGTTTGAACCTCCTATCTACATTGCTAGCTGTGTTACTGCCACAGTCAGGTGCTATGTAAAAGTGTTCTAAAGAATACATGGAAAATAGGCTTGAGGGCTTTTTCCTTATTTCTTCTCTTCCTCCCTGGAATCCCTGAATAACTTTACAGGGAGGGTTTTTTTTCCTTGTTTATCTTTTATTTCTACTGCTTGTCTCATTCACATTTCACATGTGAGTCTTAGCTCATCCTGAAAGTCTCTGCGGATAATAGAGAAAAAAATCAGAGTTCATGGCATAATGAAATAAATTAAGTCTGACTAGCTGAAAGTGGCATCATTTTTGGTCTGGTTGCTTGAAGCATGTTTCAAGGTCCAGGGAGAGGCTGACAAGCTGCTTCTGCTGGCAATGCATGCAGATCCTCATCCCAGATGTGAGCAGGCTTCCTCAGGTCCTAGACACCTGAACATGACTTTGGAAGGAAGGATGTTCACACAGTGGATATGCCTGGTCTCTGCTGGCAGGTCTAGACTGGGAGGCAGAGTTGCATTTAAATGTTAATGCAGGCAATTGTGTCACAGCACAGTGATTCCAACAGGAGACTTAAAAGCATCCACACACTCCAAGGTGCAAAATAATTCCTACCATCCTATAGAAAATTTGAGGTTGTGGGCAGAAGAAAGTCCCGGTGCCATGCCACAGGATAAGAGTGCCCAGGGTCACAGGCACTGCCAACAGCCCTGGGTGGTCACTACTCAGACAGGAAATTTGGTGTCTTCATGGTCCTCGGAAGGAGAACATAGCTGACAAGCTAGACCCTGACAACCTGACCTTTCTGGCCACTCAAAACTTGCAAGCAGCTCTGCTCCAGGCCTATTGCTCTGTACCATTAGCAGATGATACAAAGCCATCCCTGGGGGCATGGACAGGATGAATTCTCCAAGCCATTCAGTTCCCTCCTCTCTTCTCCTATGCTGCTCCACTGGGAGTGACAAAGGTTCACAGCTCACTCCCTCTCCTGTCTGAAAGTTCCCAGAACCTAATCCTCTGATTATTAGGAACCTTCTAATTGTCAACCTAAATTTATTCATGACCGATTTATAACCAGGAGGCTCCACTTCTTGCTTCTGTAACTGCAGGGTTGTCAGGAAAGATTCATGAGCCCATATGTTGGTCAGACCCTGTTTTCAGCAGCCACAATTCAAAGCTCTCAGATTACATACTGCCTGATTGCTCCATGTGTTAATGCATACACTTTTCCCCATCCTAGCATCAGGGTGACAGAGGACTTGCCCTAGTGCAAAGGTATGTACGCAGCCAATAGAGTGTGTCTATGGTCCCAACTCAAGCATATGCCAGTATCTCCTTCCAGGAGAAGAAAGAGATTGCTTCTGTCTTGTTTTCTCTCTCTTTTTGGGGGGGTGGAAAATTTTCTATGCCTCAGTCTGTGCTCATTTTTCCCTTGTTTCTGTGTGGTGCTACAGGTTAGAGATGGAAGTTTGCTGAGATGCTCTGAGGAAAATGGAGTCATATGCTAGCTCGATGTCCCCTGGGCCTGGGACACTGGCACAAAGTGAATCCAGGAGGGCAGGCTCTCCCCCCAGGATCTGGCCTGTTCACATGCAGAGGTAGGAATAGACCTCTGGCAAGGTCTTGAAGAGCCACAGCCACACTCTGTGGGGAGGCAGGGCATGCAGCACCAGTAGCTGCTAATGTGAATCTCAGGCAGCGATGCTCCATGCTCCCACCTGGCATTGTCTCTGCTCCCTTTTAGGCTTCCTGAAAGCTGTCTGCAGTTTTCAGCCATGCAGAGATCTCTGGATGGTGCAGGAAAACCTGCGTTCACCCTGGCCCTGCCTGTGACGTGCAAGAGCAGGCAGGGATGAGCTGAGCTGTTCCCTGCAGAGCCCCATCATAGCTCCTTTTCTTTCCCCGGGCACCTCCAGAGTAAGATGAGCTTGGACAACTCATTCTCAGGAGGCCAAGGGAATCAGCCCAGGAGCTCTTTGAATCCCCAAGACTAATTCTTAACCCAGCTAATCCCAAATAATTTGTGCACTAATTTTGCAACTCTTCATGAAGTTTCTCTGTGATGTTCCAGAGTTTCCAGCGACTTTCCCTGCCCACCTCGGTAGCACAAGTGGATGGCTATGCAAGCCTTTGTTAAGAAGAAGTGAGGAGCTATGAGTGTAACGATTGCCAGCTAACGATTTCATGGTCAGCCAAACTCACCACCTTCCCAAGGACAGCACGGCATCTGTGCTGCCAGGGCACATCTGAGTGTCTCCACAGCAACAGACACAGCACCATATGCCATTTTTATTTTGCAAACGGTATCATTTACAGGGACTGCTTTACATATTAGATGAGAAACTGTCTCAACAACACATCTCAAAATGAGACATCAGTGCTAAAGCTTTTATATGCTGTGGGGTGGAATTGTTCTTCATTCAACATCCCATATTTTCAAACAGTGATCCAGTTAAGGATACACAGACACACACACATTTATTTGCTAGTGAAGACTGCAGATGGTGCAGGATTAGTGGGATACTAAATAATAGAGATCTGAATCCCTTGATTTACATGGTGACAGTCCAGAAAAAAAGGTTTTTCTGATTCATTGAAGTGCTGGGGTAAATATCTAGAAAGGAGAAAGAGAGATGAAGAAAAGATAAAGCTTAAAAAAGGGGGATCCTTGCCTTGGGAAGGACCAACTGAAGAGGACAGAGGCGTCTGGGGTGAAAGGTAGAAAGTCAGTGTTGAAGTTCAAGTTGTTATAGCAGCTACTGGGAGCAAGGCAACCCAGTGGGATGGAACCCTGTTGGAGCACCCATGTTGTGCCACCTGGAAGGTTTGCCCTCTCCTATGGACTTAGGCTGCCACGACATGGCTGGACAGTCAGTGACTGTTTTCACATGGGTCTGAAGCTCAGTTGTTTCAAAAAGCTGGTGGAGGATGGAGGCTGAGACCCTTGGTGATGCAGAGTGGTTGGCTTTTCTTGGAGGAGCAGGCTAGGAAAACAGTTCCTTCTCTAACAACACAGCAAATGTCTTGGACATGGAACATGGGTAGTAAGATTTTTTTTCTTGCTGAACATGGGAGAGCTTTAAAAATAGCCCTTGGAAGTTAAAAAATGAAAAGAAAACCCTAACTCATTTGACTCAGTTCATGTTCTGTAAAAACTATACTCTGTTCTGACAAGCGATTCAGAGTTTGTAGCATTTACCTAAAATGTTAAGTTGGAGGAATGAGTAATCACCTTTGAAGGACTTAATAACTCTTCGTCCCTTCCTCCATATGCTTGAGGAATGTGTTTGAGTCATGACAACAAGGAGGATACAATGGGTATTTGTGGGAAGTATAAATCCTGTGTGCTCAGGGAACGTGTGGTTCCTCTGCAGATGTTATTGTTTTCTCTGGCATCTTAAACACTGCTTATAAAGGGTTACTCTCCCTTCAGGATGTGACCTCTCTGCCTTTTGTCTTGAGTTAGACAAACGGTGACAAAGGCATCCCAGCAGCATTAATTTACTCTAATTACTGGATTGGGGGTGTGCAGCTTCTTCAGCATATTTATGAAAATTCAGTGGATTCCATAAGTGACTTGGGTGGGCTTATTTCCACGTGAACGATGAGGAAAAGCTGACATGCAAGAGTCATTCCCACACACAGCAAACTGAAAGAAATCACACACATCCAGATTCTTCTCTAAGTTCGGGACTCTTGGTTGTCCCCTGTCGGGATACTGATTTGGGGATACTGAGTGGGGCATGGGCTCATGTCACACTTTGAAATCGGATTCAAAACTCAGTTTTGCACCTTACCTTCTTCTCAGCATCTTCTGTGTCCCAGTGCCAGATCCAGTCTGAGCCCAAATCTTTCCTCATTCTGCTTGCTCCCTGTAGCCTTAATTTCCCATCTCTTTCACACCTCCTGCAAAGAAAGGGTGAATTATCAGGGTCTCCTCTACAGACTGTTCCTTAGTAAAGCATTGAGACCCATTACCAACAGATACAGGAAATAGTGGGGTGGGAAGGGAACAGAAATTTGAAGGCTTTCTGAGCAGCTCATTTTTAATCAGTACTTGATAGGTATGATTTATCTGGCAGGGTTTGGGTCTCAGAAATTCATTCAAGCTTATAATTATCTTGGCAGATGTGAAAAGTCGTATTCATAGCCCCTCAAAACCATTAGAGCCTCACACTTTTCTAAAAGGAAGAAAAAACCCTTCAGCTTTACTTTCTGAGAGGCAGAACAGCTTTCTGTTCCTTTACAGCTCTTGAAATCTGTCCCCTTTCCACTGCCTGTCTTTAGTTCCCAAGGGAGAAATGAATGCAGGTCCACTGGGACAGAAAGGGAAAGAAAGAAGTACTTCTGGGAAAGAAGAAAAAAAATCGGCCTATTTTCATCCTTCTGCAGCAGGCATTTCTTTATGAGGACAAGCAAGTGAAAAGGCAAGTCAGCCTATGAAACGGAGTCAGGGTTACACCAGAAGTCTTTTGAGGGAGCACAGAGGTGCTGCTGTGGGTACAACAGCACCCATGGCCTTCTTTGCTCTCCATTGGTTTCCTTTGGATTTTGGCCTGCTTAGAGAGCCCTAGGGAAAGGTCTCAGCTCTTCTGTTTCAAAGTACTTGCTCTTGGCTAAGCTGGATCTGCCAGGAGATACCAGCAGACTGAGCCCCCCACACTGCTGTCCTGTGCCTTGCAATAGGGACAGAACAGCTTTTCTACCTGCCTAAGTACGAGGTGAGAGGGATCACGCTCGGGAGATCTTTGGTACTGGAAATCGGCCTGAGCATCTGGTGTGAGATGTGGCTGTTTTGGAGACTCATATTTTGACTGCAAGCTGGATGCAGTCCCACCTCCCTGCTCTCCTCTCTCTCCCATTGCTGTCTACACCTCTTGGTAGTTTCTTAGAGTGGGGACTGTCCCTCATCCTGCAGAGGTGGTGTCTGTCTGATTGAAGGATTGGCCTCAGCTAAAGTCAGGGAAATGTCAGGGAAATCTATGTGTGAGTGAGTAAGAATGTCTGTGAGAATGTGAGCAGAGGAGGTCAGGGGATAGAAAAGGAAAAGGAGAGAAGAAAAGCAGTTTCCACTATTCAGGTATTCACTAATTTTCCAGAATTCAGTAGCACGGATGCTACTTATGGGACCTGGGGCTGCATTGGTAGTCTTAGGACTACCCAGCTCAGGTACAATGGAGGCACAGCCATATGAATTTGAGGAGTCCTCCTCAGGAAACTGGTTTACAGTGCACTTGGTTCTTAGGCCTGCTTTTTAAATCTGATTTTTGCACTGTGAATGTCATTAAAAAGCAGGGGAAGGAGAGGGAAAATAAATTTTCTGAAATTTCAAAATTTCAAGATTGGAGCATTTGTTTCAAGGCTCACTAGATTTATCTTACTGGTTTGGCCACTGATGACTGGCTACAGCAGCCATCCAAGCCTGTTTCTGATGTCAAATTCCTCAAATGTCAGGCGTGCATTTTAAGCGGTTATTTGTAGGGAGAGGCAGTCCAGAGGGACCAGCAGGAGCGCTCGGCCTGTCAGTCAAGGTTCGCAGTGCCGCCACACTGACAGGAATCATTTTGACAGGAAATTGCATATAAATTGAATCATTTCAAAATTAAGAAAGGGAGATGAAAGTAAACGCTTCCGAAATGAGGTGCCACCTACGAGTTGTGATGCACAGGGTTCAGCTTCCAGAGCCCCGCAGATCCCTTCCCTGGCACTCACTCTGTCTTCGGACAGGCCATTTTTGTGCCAATGCCAATACTAGGTTATTGCTAATTACGTCATATTGCTAATTCTTTTAGAAGTATTAGGTTATTATCTGCCTCAGGGAACTGGCCTCAAGGGAAGTGTTTTAGGATGTTCAATGCTGCAGTGTCCAGGACAGGCGGGGATCAATGAGGTTGGTGGTGGCAGCAAGGAGGGGAAGCAGGGCTTGGTTCCTGCACCCCTTCCTCACACCCAAGGATGGCATGGAGCGGGGTGTGCTGAAGCCAAAAGCAGACACACTGCTTTTGTGTGTAACCTTCAAACCACTTCTTTTCTTAGCTATAGTTTTGAGTAGCAGTGGAAGGAGTAGGGAGATGTACCATATTAAAATAAGATGCACTCAGTGAGCCAGGAGGGTATGAAGGCCCTGGGGCACTGGGACTGGCACAAGAGCACACTGGGCGAGAGCACTGAGTTGCCATCACTGTTTACACCCACTGTGTTGCATCACCTTGTGAAATGTCACTGTGGACCATGCATGGTCAGTGAGCTAGAAGAGGGTTTGGGGACACAGGAGCCTCCTCCTGCGTCTGTCACTGCCCCCCTGTGCTGCCTTGGTCAAGTGACTTGGCCCAGGTTCCCTCAGTCTCATCCTCCTCTCTTTTTAGACCACCATATCTTCATTATACCTCACAAAAGCCAGTATTGTGCCTTTATCAGATTTTTTAAAAACACAAATATCAGTAAAGAGCAATGCTGATCTACCTGGTTTGTTTTATGGTCTCCTAGAGGAGGTAGTTGCACACATCAGGGAGCTGGAAAGCCCCCACACTTGAGACAGAGGGTTTCCTCCTGTCCCCAGGCTGGGCTGGTTGGGGCTGAAGCAGTTGGTGGTGTCACCTGCCATGGTGAGGGACTGATGTATTTTGCTTGGCCACAGTCCAGGGCTGGAAGGGGAAAGTTATATGAAACAAAAAAATGCTTTGCAGCCTGGCAGCTGCCTGTGTACCCTGTTTGGCCATGGAGGGCTCTTGAAACACACTGCTTTCCAAAGCAATGCCTCCAGACCCTCTTCTCCCAGGGGCCTGAGGAAAAGGCACTTAGGATGCACCCTACACCAGGTGCTGGGTGAGGGGACTGTGTTGGGCACTGCAGGGCTCGGCATGCTGCAGTCTGCACTGGTGGGTGTGGTGAGGGTCCTCGTTCCCTGTGCCCCTCTCCTGGCTGCCTGCAGGCACCAGAAAACAGGTGCCTGAGCACCCTAAAAATGGTTTTAATGCATTAATACCTTTTAGGCAGATAAGAAATCTTCTCCCATGTCTGCACCCACTCCAGGCACTGATGTGGCACAGCTCTTTGCTGGACCATTACTGAAAGGCAAAAAAAAAAAAAGCTAATAAAGACCTGTAAAGAGCATTTTCTTGGGCACTCATGAGCAGACCTCTGGTTCACTTTCCTGGCTCTGGGGTCACTGTGGTCCCTGGGACTCTAGTGGTCCCTCTACTTGGCTGGCACCAGGGCCACTGGCAACAAAGGGGCTTGGGAGAAACGTGTTCTTCATGTATCTTCATCTCCTTCTGGCTCAAACTGGCCCTTAGTGTTAAAAAAAAAAAAAAAAAAAAAAAAAAAAAAAAAACCAGAAAAAAAAAGCGGCAAGAAGGGCTTTTATTGTGAAAAAGAGACTTTTCAAATGCCTTCTCCCCCCTTCCCAGCCTCTCCACTCCCCTCCCCACAGGGAGGTGGGTCTGGGACGAGGCAGAGTTTGAAAACTCACAGTTGAAGTTCGCAGGGTGTCCTCCCGCCCAGGGGGAGCGGAGGCACCCGCTGGCGTGTGGTGACAGGAACCCAGCAGCCCCTGCAGTGCGGAGCTGGGCAGCGAGGATTGCGGACAGCCCGAGGGGCACCCCTGGGTGACAGCCCCCGGCCGTGATTAATGGCTTGGGGAGAGGGAGCGGGCTGATTAGTTGCTGGATACTTTTTTGTTTTGGTTTGGTTTTTTGTTTGTTTGCTTTTGGGTTTTTGTTTTTTGTTTGTTTTGTTTTGTTTTTTGCTATGTTTTAAATTTTTGTGTTCTGTGTGGGTTCCTGGTGTCGTATGGAAGTGCCACAGGCGGCCGGCACCCGGCTCAGGAGGTGACCGTGTGCTGTGTCACCCACAGGCGGTGAAGCACATGAGGAGGAGTGCGTCGGCTGCTGCTGCGAGACATGGTAGGATTTAGGGGTTTCCTTGCTGAGCTGGTAGTGGGAAACAACGCTGGGTTTGCCCAGGGACACCAGCCCCATGGGATGAGGTACAACGGGGTATCCTGGATGTCTCCATCCTGGGGACAGCTTGAGCGGGACCACTCAGAGGGTCAGAGCATGGTGAGGCAAGCAAGGCAGGGCAGCGCTACAGCACATCTGTCCTTAAAAGCATTAGGGATGGACCAAGCAGATTGGAGAAATGCACTAGGGATGGACAAAGCAGATTGTCAGGAGGCCCATAAAGGCAGTGCCTGGGGCTGCTGTAGCTAAAGCACTGCTGTCAGCCAGGGTGGTGATTACACTCCCTCAGCCAAAACCCACCTCTTCTAAGTGTCCAGGTGGCACTGCTTCAAGCAGGTGAAGAGCATGAAGTGAAGGCAGTGAAGTGCAGATGGAGATCACAAAGAGCTGCTCTGTGCTTTCTCTTTGGTCCAGACAAAGCAGAGCATTTTCATCAAAAAGCCACAAAGTCAGCCAGTTTGGCAAGGGAAAACTTCACATCCCTCCCAAGAAATGTTGTGCTTCCCCAGCATTAGGAGGCTTATCCACATCTGTAGCATGTTCCAAACCTTAGGGTGGTGTTTCATGTCATCTAGTTTTAGTGCTCCAGTTTGGAACATCCCTTGGCAGACCCATCTGAGCAAGCATGCATCAGCTGAGCTGGGATGGTCCCCCCACGCCCTGTTACCACTGCCTCACCGGGAGACAGGGGGCTGTCATACCAGGGAGTTTGCACTGGGGCGGGGGACTCTGTTCCTGCTTCGCCACCTCAACCCTTGCACAGCTTGTGTTGGGCAGGGATTGCAAACCTGTGATGGATGAGCTGAGGAGGTGCCTGGTGCTGCTGCCAGAAACTGGTCATTTGTGTCACTGAAGCATTTTTATGTCCTTGAGAGTGTGCTGATGACTCGGAGCCTCTCTGGGGACAATGCTGCTGTGCCAGCCTTCACTGGAGTGTGTGAGTGTATGTGCATGGGGGACACTAGTGTCATGCTTTACACTTTCCATCCTACAGTTTGTATAGGCAGCTTTGGTTTTCTTAATTAATGAACTTCAGCAGCAGGAAAAATAGACAAGACTGGGGCTCATGTCACCCATTTTGGGTCTGGAGATAACTCCTCCCCATCAAAGGGAAAAGCAAGGCAACTCTCCCCACACCAACCTTTTGTCTGCAGTAACATTTTTCTGTACAAGCCTTCGCTATGAGGCATTTCAAAGCATGTACAGCCTGAGCCAGGTACCTGGTGTGGTCCTTCATGTGAGAGTGGGGTATTCATTTTTTGCCAGGATTTCCATTTTGCCTTGGAAAGGGAAGGTCTGCTTCTGCAGTCCTTTCCCCTTTGTGAGCTCCTGCATTGACTGCTTTGATTTTGCCCATCATCTGGGTTTGCTCTGGGCATCTGTAGGCATGACCATCAGGTCATGAGGAATAAATCCAGGCTATGCCCTAAGCTGATCACCTTGTTGCTTCATTTGCAGCTTAACCCCAAACAAAATGCTCAAGATGATTTTTGACTCCTTTCAAACTCGCCAGGAGGGTGACCCCTTGCAGAAAGCCAGAGGGATGCCAGCTCTGAGCTCCCCTGTGGGTATGGAGAGCATGCTTGCAGCCGGCTTCTTGTTGGATCCGGCTGCTGCACATGCCCGACCTGCCGCGGCAGAGAGTGCTGGGGGATGACTGCATTACAGAAACATCTTCTTTCTTCTGGCTTCAAAATCTGCCAGCGAGTAGTTTCCAGTTGCTCTGTCGTTTGCCTAGTATGAGGCAGTCTGAATATGAGGGGCTGATTACACTGTATTAATTCTCTGGCATAGATTCCAAATGCCTCAATTACCCCTTCCATTTCCAATGCTCAATAACTCCAGTCCACCTGCAGCTACTTGCCTTGCCCTGAAGGAAAAGCCCCTTTTCTGTGAGCCTGGCTGCACCAATGCTTGTACCATGTTTGCTCTGCTTGCTCACCCCATGGATTTTGCTAGGAGAAGAAGCGGGCTGGGGGGTGGCTGCCAGCAGGCTTTTCCCAGGACGAGGTCTGTGCGACACAGGCAGCACTCAGAGCCAAATGGCAAGCAGTTTTCTTCCTCTTTTTTTCTCTTTCAGATGTAATGGCTTAATGGGAGGAAAATAGGGTTACCTTTCTGCAGCTGAGGCCAGGGCTGGTATGAACAATTCTGTTTTGAAGAAAGCCCACAGGGCTGAAAGGCCCCGCTGTCCTCCTCCTTCTCCCTCCCCTTTGGAATCCTACGAATGCACTTTCCTGCTCTCCAAGAAGGGAGAAAACCTGACAGTCAGCTCAGGGAAACCAACTGTCTGACTTGGGCAACCTCCACTGAAACTCCAACTAGGAAATCCAGTGCTACTCCTTGCCAACACCCCAAGGAGGGTTTTGTGAGCCCCCACTGGGCACCAAGCAAGCATTCCTGTTCCCTGGTGCTGGTCCACTGGTTAGAAATGAAAACTGAAAATAAGTGGATCAAAATCCCCCCTCCACAAAATATAGAAAAAACGTGATCCCCAATAAAATAAATAAAACTGAACCAAATGCCAGAATGTGTGAGGGTTTTAGCAGCATTCCAGGCACTCATGAGCAAGATTGGCAAACTCATCAAGAGCAAGAGGAAATAAAATGTGATTTTATTGTAATGTATTTCTCCCCATATTGAATACAGAACACATTGCAAGAGGGACATGGTTTTCTAGCACCTCGGCTCTTTGCCTCTGTTACATGTGGAGGAGCCACAGCAGCACAGCCCCACTGGGGTTGCCAAACCAGAGCTGGTGAGCAGCCCAGAGGTGCAGCAAGAGAAGCCACCGGGGTGAGGGGAGTTGTGAGGAAGGGGGTCCATGGCTCCCAGATTCTAGCTCTTACATCCCTGGGTTTGGAAATCCCAAAGGAATCATCAGTGTGAGCTGTGGGCTGTGGCTGGAACCAAAGTGCTGAGGAGCAGGACTGTCAGTCCCTGAATGCCACGGGAACAAAGCATATTCTTCTTCCCCAGAAGAAACTCAGGGGGTTGGAGGCAGTTTATGTGTGAGACTTGAAGGGTAGGAGTCCAGCCCACAGGCCACAGGCTGCAGCCCTCCTCCAAAGCATCCCCTGTACAACCCCTCACAAACAAAGGCAAGACTGTTCAAAATGAGCGGGGCATGAGGCGCAGATGTTGCACAAAGGCAAGCCACATCTGTTTCGCTGGGGAAGGGGCCCCCTACTTGCTGGTTCAGCAGGCAGATGGGAAAGCTGCTCTGAAAACTTATGGAGCTGAGTGCAACAGGCTGGCCGGGAAACTGGGACGAGGGGAGGGGGAAAAGGGAAACCTGGCAGGATCCTGCACAGCAGTGGTGGAGTGAGGGAGCAACAGCCGCCCAAAACTGCTTCTCTACCTCCTTGACATCCCTGCCAGGAATTTCTAGGTTGTGCTGCTCTCATGTAAGTGTGAGGGTTAGAGGAATGAGCAGAGGGAGAGGATGGAAGATGAGGGGGACTTCCCTTATCCCATGAGGATAGCAGGACAGTTGTGCATTCAGGGCTGTCCAGGTCCTCACTGTTGTCTGTGAACATGAGATGCTCTTTCAAGTCCTCCGTGATCTGGATGATTTGGGTGCAGGCTGATATCACTTCTAGTGGTGAAAAGTAATGGAGATGTTTGCACATGCAAATGGCAGCAGACCTGTGCATCTCAGTGACATAACCTGCAAGACTGCCATCAATCTCTGGGGAGATGTGTCTCCAAGAAGTAGAAGATCCAGCTAAGTGCAAGACACTGCAGTAAAAGCCCTGACTCTGAACTTAAATAGGAGAAGGATGAGGCATGTGAAAGCTTTTAGTTTGCTTACTTTAAGAAGTGTGGCATTCTGGAGACTGTTTATTTTTGTGGTGCTTTTTGTTGACTTCTGGGATTAAACCAGAGTGATCCTGAGCTGCACTGTACATAGCACCAGGATGAAGAACTCTCTGTCCGTTCCTCATAGAGCTGAGTATTAACTGTCTGCAAGCTGAGATTTACACAGTGGGAGTGAGGAGAATTATGAATCTTTCCCTTTGCTCAGGGAAAATCACATGATTTTGGGGTAAGGACGGTGTCATCACAGGAAAAGCAAGTCCCTGCCGGTACCCTGCAGGGCTTTAGTCCACACCAGGTGCAGGACAAGGTGTGTCCTCTCTGGGTTCCCCCAAGCAGCAGCCCTGACCTTGACTGCACCAGCTACACCCAATGTTGTGGAGTCCTCCAGCCAGGTGCTGGCCATCTGTTTCCTTCAAGGTGTGTCCTCTGTCTCCTGCTCCAGGTCTTCCATCTTCAGAGATGTTGAACAGGACATTTGGGATGCTGGGAGTCTTGCCACTCTTGTAAGCTATGCCTGGAGAGTGCAAGGAGTTTACAAGTCCATATTTCTGCTGTACTTCTTTAGCCCTTAATTCAACTGGGAGAAGTCAGTGCAATGGGAATAGCACTGTTAAACAGAGCACCTTACAGCTATGGCTGAAGATTTTGTTCAAAATGGTCCTCCAGATGATGGGTGTACGAGAAGGGGCTGTGCTCAGCCTATGGCTGTGCAGCAAAGAACCTTCAGGGCAAGAGGCCTCCCAAAAACCAGAAATAGTCAGTCTGGGTGGAAAGTTTAGAGCAAGAAACAGGACATTTCATCCCTGGGAAGCAAAAATTTCAAGGGGCTGATGCAGGGCCTGGAGCCAAAGACATGTCAGGTTATTACTAGAGGGAGGCTGTGGAGCTTGAAGGTTTCCAGGTTTTTATAATTTGCTGCCCCAAGGCTGTCAGTGATAACTGGGAAGAACTGTGAAGGCAACATGATTTGAGAAGTTAAAGGGGGTATGTTGGCACCACCCCTTTGAAGTCAGTGCTCAGACTGAACGGTGCAAACACATTTCATCCCTTTGTGCTGCTGCCAGAGTGCTGCCCTCTGCTAGTGCAAAGCGCGCTTGTCTCCCACTTAGGCTATAAATTACCCAGAGATTTTGCAGACTGTCCAAAATTTAGCAAAGTGCAGCATGTTGTAAGGTTTCATCCCAGGCAATTTAACTTGGTCATTTTCTGGTTTGGTTTTGGACATGTTGCTGGGAAGGTTTGTGTGCCAGCTCCGAGGACTTTGCTGACTCTGCAGGGAAGGACCCAGTACCATGTGGTGATGTGTCACATTTCCATCTCCCCAGCTTCAGCTGACCCAGTGTTTGCTGTGACTCCATTTCATAGGCTTTATGGGAGCAGTCCCCCTTCCCAGTGCCTGGCTTCAGCTTCCCAAGCCACTTGTGAGGGGTAACATGTGGAAGTGGGGCCAGAGGAGCACCTTGAGCAGACAGGCATGACCTACCTGCCACATCCCTGTCCTGGAGCCAAGCAGGATGGTCTTCAGGGTGTCCACAGAGTGCCAAAATGCAGTGGGGTCATGGTTCTCCCCTCTGGAAGGGCATTTTTAAGGAAAAAAACCTGCAATTCTGAAGGAAAAAACCCCAGACACAAAGTTTGTGTGGGTCTGCTAGGAATTGCAGCCACTTTGATGGATCATGAGGTGAGATGAAGAGCTGTTTATTCTTCAAGCCCCGTGGCGATGTGGGTGCAGGTGAGTGTTGGTGGAGCTGTCCCCATGTGCTGGGGGTGCACAGCAGGCCTACCCTCCTGGGGAGCCACTCTGACTAAGCCAGAGGGACCTTTGGGACTGGCAATTATCGTTTAATAGCTGTCTATAGTAAATTCCCCCTCCGTGAGCCATCTATCTTCCCATAGCAGGATAATATAGGAAGGCACTTAGGCACTTGAATGATGGGCGATGGACGCTGCCAAGGATTTGCTTCTGCTCAGACTTGCCCAGAGTCACTCCAGGGATGGAGAGGTTTTGTCTCCTTCCATGTCCTCACCATGGTTATGGGTCTCCTGCCCATATGCCATGCCCTTAACAAACCAAGAAAACCCCCTGCACAATATGAAAAAGAAGAGGCTGATCCACTCCCAGATCTGATTGACGTGCCTGCTCTCCCATTGCACTGGGAGCTGCTGCAAGCACCATGTGTGGGTGCAAGGCTCTGGAGACGTTCCCAGAGGTGGGGGGCAGGCAGAGGAGGTTTCCCACTGGTTTTTCAAGCAGTCTTTGTTAAAACTGGTCACGGCAGGCTGCACCTCCTGCTGCCCAGGCTGTTTTGCGGTTCATTGGGCGGGCAGCGAGCACGGAGCTGGGAGGGTGAGCACAGCCCTGTGTGTTGCACCCACCGTGCAGAGCGCACCCCGCTCAGTGTGCACCCAGATAAATGCACAGGCCTGCCTTTAACCTGCTCATCAGCAAGGTTGCTTTTGGCAAAGTCGTCTGAGCTTGGGAGTCTACAGCAGGCAGGTGGCCAAGAGTGACATGGCCATGGCTGAGCCATCCTGGCTTCCTTGGGCACCTCTTTGGGACAGTGGGATTTACTGCTGGAGGGGTCTTGCAGTGCTGGCGCAGGGGCAGGAGCACTCTTTTGAATGCCAGAGAAAAGCAGGAATCAATCCAGTTTTCAAGAGCCACGTATTTCCGTGGCATCTTTCTGGTCTCAGGGCTGTTTCTTACATTCTTGGATAATGAAGTTTGGGGTTTGTTTTTCTTCTTTTTCAAACTCGACAAAGCCAATTTGATGCACTTTGAAAAGAAATTGAAAACAGGCTTCTCTGCTTCAAATCCTGCCAAGGTTCAAGCATCCTGGGAATACAATGTCAAGGATAATCCTCCCCCACCTCACCCCCAGCTACACTTAGAAAGTTTTATCTCCTAGCGTCAAAGCTGCACAGCTCTCTACTGTGCCTTCTGAGCCTGGGCTGTGCTGTGTGTCCCTCTGATGAGTGAGAGTATATATTATTTACTTATTGGCATCCTGGAACAAGTAGTACCTCTCTTAAGCCTTTTTATGGGTTTTGCCTGCTGGGAAAAGGACCTAATTTCTGGCAAAGACATGCTGTATGTCAGTATGTCAGCCTGGCAAAGCAGAGCTGTACGTATGGTTTGCATTTCGGGCTGAATCGAAGCCATAGCTTAAACTGCAGCAATTTTTTACAGCAGGGCTCAGAGAAAGACTCTTTGGAAAAGTATTTACCCAGGGCTTGTAAATGCAGTATTATTTCTGCAATGTTTTATCACCTAGGTTATTATTAAATTTGCAGTATCAAGCACCAGAAATAACACAGAGACTGTACTTGCACCTTTTTTGTTTCTTTTTGTTGTTGATGTGGCAGGGAAACCCTGAACGGTGCTGGGGAAAGGAGCCTGCACTGGCCCTCGCCCAACTTTGCAGCCCAGGGTTTCAAGTTTAGGATGGGAAAGCAGTGAGGCTCTAACTTGTGGTGCCCAAACCCGAGCTTACTGACAAGGAAGACAAAGTGGGTTTGGACAATAATGATTCCTTAACCACTTGGACTGTAAGTGGACTTGACATTAAAAGCCCGTCAATCATTGCCATCCCTTTGGCATACTCTGGTCTCCAGCTGTGGGTTAAAAAGGATTTTTCCTGCAGTGTTTTGAAGGTTCTCCATGTGGCTCCCACATGCATTTTCCCCCCAGGATACTGGAAGTTTTGGCAGCCAGGCTTTTTAGATATCCAGGGATGGTATAAGCAACCAGAGGATTATTATCAGCTGGATAACAAAACCAGTCACCCTGAAAATCCTCTGTGCTGAAGAAAAGGGTTACAGGGGTTTTTGGTGAGAGTGGGATGGGCTGTGTCTCTCCAGAGGGGTGGCACAGGGGACGTGCTGGGAAAACATGCCCAAGAAAGCATGGATTGGGAAGAGACTTGGCTGGATGCAGATGGGAACACTGAGATTTACAGTTAACCCTACCCTTTGGGATTAATTCCATAGATATCACTTCTGTTAATTCAGCATACTTTGAGGCCAGAGGAACAGATTGTGAGGCATTTACAGTGATGATTTGAAAGGAGTATGGGTATCAGGATACCAGGATCAGCTCTTTATATGCCACAGAGCTATTTTACTATGGTTAAACTACGATTTAGACTTTGCACCTCCCCTAAACTCTTGCTCAGGAGGCCAGATGGGAATTGCAGGTGTTTGGGAAAGAATGTGTGTCTGCACTCTACAGAATTTGCTTGAAATCTGGGGCATGAAGGTTTCAAGTAGCTGAGCTTGGGTGTTTGCCTGTGTCAGTTGGTGTCGGCTGTGGTTCCACAGCAAATCATTATCCCATCCAAGTGGGAGAGAGCTGGAGAGGCATCACAACCAGCTGCTTGACAGAAGTCCTGCTGCCCCTCAGGGTACTTGAGGGTGCTCATGCTCATGCCCTCCCCAGAAAGGCACCTAAGGCAATGATTTAGCCATGTAGTTTGATGCCTGGGACAGTTAATGCCAAGCCTTGAATAACCCTGCTGATGATCTAGGACAGGACAGCCCTCTCTGGACAGTCTTACCCTGGACTAGGTCCTTTCCAGTCTGGGAAGAGATAAAGCAGGGGTCCCCCGGCAGGTCCCAAAGCCCTGTACCAGACAGCCCCTGGTTCCTGGCAGAGGCTGGTGTAAGCCCTGTCTGAACAAAGGATTCAGCCCAGCAGATATATTTTGCTGCACTACATTGTATTTCTGGGAGAGAAGCAATTAAGTGAGAGCTATAAAGCTGAATCACTCCAAGTGCACCATCAATAGCTCTTATAAACTGCATTAAATCTGCTCAGTCCTTGAAAGAGAGGCGTGGAAGGAACACCCCTGTGGCTGAGGCCAGTGAGGCGGTGGCTCCTCTTACCCATCTCAGCTGATGCAGTGTCTTTGCAAGGGATGTGGCTCCTCACCAGGGGGCTGTCTGAAGCAGTCTCCCCAAGGTGAGGGCATGAACCCTGGTGGATTTTAGGATAGTGCTGTGTCAACTCATAAGCTCATGCTCTGGGGTTGCCTGTGGCAGCTGCTCTTGGGGCAGGAGTTGGGCTGGTGGTGGGTCCCTGCGGTCAGTGGGAGCCTGTGGTCCTAAAAGCCCCATGGCTGGAAATGCTTCTGCTTGCTCAGCTGCTTTCTGGAAGTCATTCTGGCTGCTGGCTCTCACCTCCCCAGCTTTTTAGCTCTTTTTTTCAAGCTTTTCCTCTTATAAACAGTCTCTTATCCCTTCTTTGGCAATACATTGTCCCACTGTGTCTGCCATGGATATACTTGTGCTTCCAAAATAAATAATTGCAAAAAAATGTATCCACTTGACCATTGCCTTGACTTCCAGTGTGGGTTTGGGCCACTTGGAAATACCTGTTGAAAGCAGAGAAAAGGCATCAAGGTGCTTTTTGTGGCTCTGGCCTTCTGAAGTGTGTGAAGTTGCCCAAACCTGGGTGAATGAGGCATGGGTGCAGCATGCTCCAGGGAGTGGATTGGCTTGAAGAATCTCACAGTGCTGCCCCACCACTGCCCTCCAGCTCAGCCTAAATGGGAATGTCCTGTGCTTAGGGCAGCCCCAGCGCCATATGCATGGGGTTGCTTAAGGCCGAAGGGGAAATACAAATTTAGCAATGCAGGGAGGCTTGCACAGTGTTTACTTGTAGCTGCCTTTCCAGCCCATATATTTATTGAAGTCACGTCACAGTAGAAAATGTAACTAAAAGGAGTGAAAAAAAGCTGTGTGTATAAAGGTATAGACAGCAAAAGCTGGTAGTACATGTTTAAAGGCAGCTCCCTAGTGCTGGGAATCAGAATACTTTAGGTTTCACATATAGCACAGATCATATCATAGACCTGTAAGATGGTTTGGGTTGGAGGGAACCTTATAGATATCTAATTTGAACCCACCTGTCACGGGCAAGAACACTTTCCACTAGACCAGGTTGCTCTGAGTTTCATTCAACCTGGCCTTGAACACTGCAAGGATGGGACCTCCCCAACTTATCTGAGCAACCTGTTTCAATGCCTCAACACTCTCACAGTTGAGGATTTTTCCTAATATCTAATTTACACCTACTCTCTTTCAGTTTAAAGTCATTACTCCTTGTCCTGTCACTCCATGCCCTTGTGAAAAATCCATCTCCAGCTCTCTTGTGGGCCCCTATAGTTGCCAGGAAGGTGTTGTAAGTTCTCCCTAGAGCCTTGTCTTCTCCAGGCTGAACAAACCCAACTCTCTCAGCCTGTCTTCATAGGGGAGATGTTCCAGCCCTGCAGGAGTTTGCATCCTTTTTTAAAACACAGACAGTCACAGGTCCTGACTGACACTTGGAGCTGCCTTGCTTTTGCCAGACACAGCGATGGGCAGAGCTCCAGAGGCCTTGTCTCGGCACATATTGAGATATCCAAGCTATGGGTTCAGTGTGCAACCAGGATAGGAACCAGTGAGGATGCCCAGAGTAAGGTCTTAGGAACTGGAAAGTGTTCACATCTAGACAGGAATTTGCTCTGAGGTTTTTTTTGTTGTTGTTTTGGGGGTTTCTTGTTTGTTTTTGTTTTTAAATTTCTTGAGTCTTTAAAGCAGAATATTTGACCATGAAAAATTCATTTTCCATAGGATGTTCCCATATCTCAGCACTGCAGACATGGCTACCTCTGTGCGGGCATTCCCCACAGGGCTCTTGCTCTGATTTGCTTCTGAAGGGACTCCAGCTTATTGCCGGCACAAATCACGGCACCAGCCATAACCCTCCCGCTACAGTGCTGTGGAGGCAGCGAGTGTTTGTGGAATACCTCTCTCAGGGATCACACAAGCAGAGGGGCTGCTTCTCTAAAGCAAATGCAAACCCTGTTGGAGACCCTGCCTGCAGCAACACTCCAGCATCGTTCCACCTTTCTGTCCCCACAGGCCCAGCGACCATGGCGACGGATGGGGATGAAGCCCCCAGCCCCAGCGGCTGTCGGGGTGCTGTTGGCCCTGGCCCTGCTGGCTCTCATCCACCTGCCCCAACCACCGGCCTGCTCCCCACTCCCGCTGCCAGCCTCGTCCCCTCCAGGGCCCCCAAGGGAGGTGGCTGCCCCCCTCTCTGGAGGACAAGCCCACAGAAAAAGGCTCCCCATGCCCCTCACTCACCTGCAGCAGGAGCAGGCCCCTGGCCGGAGCAGGAGGCAGCGGGGGGTGGAGAGGGACACTCCTCCATGGCTCTCTGCTGACGACCTCCAGAAGATGCGGCTGCTGTCCAGTGGGCACGTGGTCTCCAAAACCCGCGTCCCTGCCCACGGGCAAATCATGCGGGTGGGGCTGCGTGCCATGGGGGATGCCAAGGGAGATGCCAAGGGAGATGTCACTCCAGCCAGCCCAGAAGGAGACTGCCAGGATGGGCGCTGTGGGCTCATCAAGCGCCCTGGGGACCTGTATGAGGTGCTGGCCTTCCACCTGGACAGGGTGCTGGGCCTGAACCGCAGCCTGCCCGCCGTGGCCCGGCGCTTCACCAGCCGCCTCCTGCCCTACAGCTACACCGACGGCGCCCCGCGCCCCATCATCTGGTGGGCTCCTGACCTCCAGCACCTGGAGGATGCCAACAATGACCAGAACTCCTGCGCCCTGGGATGGCTGCAGTACCAGGAGATGCTGCAGCCCCACAGACCGACACTGGTGGCCGGGGACGCTCCCTGCTCCAGCATCCCACACAGCGAGTGGAGCCGCCTGGCCCTCTTTGACTTTCTTCTCCAGGTAGGGCTGTGGTGATTGAGGCCACCTGTCCCATCAGCTGTGCCACCCAGGTTCCCCTGCGCCTGCACCTCTGTTGTCTGACTGTGGTCTCCTTCTGCTCTGTGGGGTCACAGGCTGTGGTTTTTTGGGATTTATTTTCACTTGTCAGCTAATGGGGAGCAGCAGAACTTTGTGCAGAAGCACTTTGGCCTGAGTATGGTCCATGTTTGGGACTTGCAGGGGAAACACAGGCAGGTTTCAGATGCGGTGAGTCTGTCCTCACGTGGGCGAGCTTTCTGCTGTTCATTTTGTGCAGATGCTGAAGAGGCTTGGGACATCCCTAGAGACATCCCTAGGGCATCCCTAGTGACAAGCAGCATGTCTTACATCAGCCCCATCACATCCAACCTCAGGGATGTGCTGCTGGCACTGGGAATAAGGAGCCCTGCCCCTTTGGACAGCACTGCCTTCCTCCTCCTTGGCATTAATAGTACTTAATCTTCTGTCTGGAAAATCATACCCTGCTACTACAAGGGATTACAACAGTATCCCAGAGAGTTATCAAGTCTTGGAGGGCAGAAGTGATTTCTGTGCAGAAAAAGAAAGCCTGTTTAGGTACCTGGGGGCTGCTTATCAGACAAGAGAAAACTGCCTGAAAGGGCTAGTATTAATATAAAAGAATGAAAGGAAGAAAGAAAAAAACCCAAACTAATAAAATGTGTTCTCCTTATTCTTTCTCTTTTTTTATGGTTTGTTTTTTTATTTTTTGTGAAGCCTGACCATTAATCTTTATAACCTCAACTATGGCTGGCAGAGGTGGAGCAGTTCTGGCTGGGCTTGGAAATATTTTAGCTGAAACAACCAGAGAAATGAGAAGATTAACCAATCCCCTTCCCTTCCCCAGGCCAAAATGCCGCTGAGTGCAGTGGAATGGCCAAGACTGCAGGAGAAAGTATCTAGCTCTAAGGAGAGTTCTTCTTCATGGGCTGAAACAATGCAATGATAAATCCAAGGGCAATCCACAAGTTCTCCTCAGTAATTCTAATGGAATCCTCCCATGCATAAAAGTCACATAAAGGTAAAGAGTCTGTGGGATATTACAGAAGTGGAGTAGCATCTTTCAGAAATGGCTTTAGCATCTCACACCCCTGCTGGGGAGGGAGAAGTTGTGAGATCTGAGTGCTGTTGTACATTGGCATTGAAATCTTGGTAGCTTTCTCCAATTGCTCTTAAAATTGAGCTTCTTCTGTGTTGATTTCTCTTGGTGTTTGCTGTAAGGGAACCCCTCACTATGCACAAAGTTTTACTGGGAGCAAAATGCTGAGCCTGGTAGAAAAGGGGCTACTGCTGATGGCTTTGTCCTGCTCTTTGAAGAGGGTCAAAAGCAAATCAACTCTGCAGCCACATCCCTGTCCTGGGACACCCTCTTCCCAGCCAGGGGGAGAGCAAGGAATCTTTCCCCAGGGGATGGCATCCGGGGTTGTATCATAACTAGAAAAACCTGTCAGAAACAAGGGGCTGCCCCAGGGTGGGCATAAGAGTGGCTGAAGGTGAGCTTCTCACAGGGTTTGAGCTTGGGTGGGACAAGGTGTGGCTCATGTATTTGTGTTCTCGCAATAATACCAAAATTCCCATGAATTAGAGCTGTTTAAGCTCTGGAAAGAAGAAATTAATACAAAAAAAAAAATCAGGCAAGGGCTGGCAGAGGGAGAGCTTGTCAGCATGTCAGAGCACTCTCAGCATTTCCACAGCCATCTGATGCCTCTCCTGGGGCTTTACTTGAACACCAGATCTGCCTCCACCTCACACCTCTGTGGGTCCAGCACCAATCCCCCTTGGTTTCACAGGTGCTTGTGGGTGGGTGAGTGGAGAGCTGAGCCTATTTAATGTCCCTGTAAGTTATCTCAGGTTGTCTTCACCTTCTGTGCAGCCTGCAAAATTACATAGCAGGTGAGAGAAACTGGCGTGCTGAGCTTTCCAGTAGGCAGATCAAGGAGATGTGTGGACGAAATGTGATATTTTCTTCTGTTTCCATGTGTTTTGTGACAAGATGCTCAAGCCCTTTTTAACTGGAGTGTCTCCCAATGGAGAATTGAGTGCTTCATTAAACTTCCGAAAACAGAGAGGTTTAAGAGGCTCCAGTGTGGGACTAATCCTTCTTCTCAAAGGGTTATGAATGGAATGGCCATGGAGATCACAATTCGTGTTTCCTGCAGCATCTTCTCCAGTGCTTGGTCAGTGTTTGGGTTCAGACTGAACTCTCTGTCAAAGTACATCCTGTAATTGTTAAGTTGTGCTAATTACCAGGGTGAAGGCAATAAGCCACTGTGGGTCACTTGGCTTCTGTCTTATTGTCACCTGTAGATCCCTTCTGGCTCACCTGAGATCTGCTCCAGCCCTCCCAGTGGCTCCAGGAGCCTCTCTGCACCCTGAGCCCTGCCTCCTGGTCTGGCACCAGCAACACTGAGCAATTCAGCAAGTCGGACATTTTCATGCTGCAACCACAAAATAGATTTATTTTCTATTTTCTATTTTCTATTTTCTATTTAATATATATTTATATTTAATATATATTTTATATATATTTAAAGGAGCATGTATCTATATATATATCTCGGAGGGTTTTTTGTAAACAGGCCTCGAGAGCGGGAGGAGGTGAGGCAGCTCCCCTACAGGGTCATGTCAACACGCAGCCATGGGGAGGTCTGTTGACAGCCAACAAGGTCCTGTCTGCCCCACAAACCACCCCAGAGGATGTACCAGCTCCTTCCGACAAAGCTGAGGAAGTTCCATAAACACTGAGGCCGGGTCTGACAGAGATTTATGTCTTTTATAAGCCCTTCATTCCTCCAAGGTTGTGGTTGAAACACTGGAAGTTGCCAAGCACCATCAGGGTTTCTGCAGGGAACTGGGCTGGGAAGCAGGAGGTTTGACAGCCTGGACAACATGGAGCCTTAGCAGCACCTGCAAATGATTAAATGCAAATGTAGCTAAAACAAGTCACTGTGGCCCAACTTAAATGTCAGGCATGCTCTGTGTATGCACAGGCCACTTTTTCCCTTGCTGATACTTTTCCATTCATCTTTCCATTGAGAGCTTCTCAGGTTACCATAGGGATGGATGAAAGGTTGCATGTGTGGCAGGAACCAGATGAAACCATCATCCAAAGCACCAAGACTTGGAAAAATAAATTCTTTTTGAGGTTTCAGACTCTAGGTTTCCTTGGGTGCTTTTGCTGGTTTTGTTCATTCATTCATCATCATGTACGTCTTCCCTTCATTTCAGCTGGAAACACAACCCCTTCACTCTGTGCAGATACAGAATGTGGAGGTACCAGGTATCTGAACTGCATCCAAAAAGCCTGTCACCATCACCTTTGTCATCACCTTCTTCATGCCAAAGGGGTTTTGCATGTGTGCTCCCATTCCTCTCACTCACCAGCGTATGCAGCTTTTCCACTGCACATCTGCTGAGGATCCCTAGAAATGTTTTATTTTCCTCTGTACAAGAACAGCTCACAACAGGACCTCCCCATCCCAGGCACATGTCCCTGCTAAGGTTCCCAAATGTCTCCTGCAGGTTCATGACCGCCTGGACCGCTACTGCTGTGGGTTTCAGCCAGATCCCTCTGAGCCCTGTGTGGAGGAGATGCTCCATGAAAAGTGCCGGAATCCAGCAGAGCTGGTCCTGGTCCACATCCTGGTATGTCTCCCTGCTGTCCAAGGGCTGCTCTGTGGCTAACATGAAAGTGCCTGGGAGGCACTTGCAGGGCTGAGGTGGTAGCAAAGGGAATGTAGGTCCCATGGTGATGCTGGGTCCCTCGTGGGAGGTGTATCTGGGCATGGAGAGACCTAGACTTGGGCATCTGCTTTCCCCCAGATGCTCTCAGGCTTTCTCACTGCATTAAGAAGCAGCCTAAACCCCCACATTGGTGGCTCTCTGCAGTAAGTGAACTTCTCCTTCCCATCCTGCTGGCAGGTCCGAAGGAGCGCGCCGTCCCGCCTGGTGTTCATCGACAACGCGGGGAGGCCACAGCACCCTGAGGAGAAGCTCAACTTCAGGCTCCTGCAAGGCATAGACAGGTAGCAATGTGTAGTGCTGGGCGAGGGCTGAGGTGGCACACACGGGATGTCCAGCAGCCCTGTGTGTTCTCACCTTCTTGCCACTCCTGGCTGCCCTGGTGGGCCACCCCTGTGAATCAGGGCCACCTCCCACCCAGAACAGGGTGGGGGCGTAGGCCCACAAAAGCATCCCATGTGCCCCTGCCCTGAGACTAACTCTTTATCCTGCTCTGGATGGCTGATGGCAGGGTCCAAAGCCTATTTCCCCTCTTTAATTGGCAGCTGCACAAAAATAATGAATAATCAGGTATTTCAGCATTTCTTGCGCCATTGCCCATGAGGCATTTTGGCATGCTAGAAGCCTCTTGATTTGGAATTTGTTTGGATCCGTGTCTGATGGAGCTATCCTGTGTGCTCACCATGGGCAGAGTTTTAATCAGGAGGCTCCTCATCCTGCGTTCCTCTGGGTAGATGTGCATTTCGCCTTGAAGCATCTTTGCTTGAGTGACCCCCTGCTCCCTTCCTCTCTGCTCAGCCTTCCCCGGATAACCCCTTCCCTCCCTGTCTCTTCTGCTCCTCCACTGCAGCTTCCCAGCAGCGGCGGTGGCCACGCTGCGGTCGGGCAGACTGCAGAGCCTTCTGCTGGAATCGCTGCGCCTGGACCGGGAGCTCTGGGAGAGTCAGGGCGGCGCCGGGGGGCTGAGACCCCTGCTCCGCACCATTGACAGGCGGGCACGCGTCCTACTCCGCCACATCCGGGAGCACAACCTGACGCTGTTTGAGGACTCGCCGCGCTGAACCGACCGCCGGCTGGCTCAGAGTCCCTGCCTTGCACATCCCAGCGGCCATGGATGGACCTCATGCCCTCGGCATGGATGTTGTGAGGCTCCGTGCTGGTGCTTGGCTCTCTGCAAGGTGTTTCCCCCCCCACCTTGCAGGATGCTCTGGAGAAGCAGATGGAATCACAGGGAGTAGGAAAGATGGGGAGGAGATGTCTCCTAAGACAACTCACAACTGCTTGAGAAGGGCAACAGCCATCAGCATGGATTTTCAAAGGAAGGGCACATCCATGAGGTTTTTTGGGTGCCTTCACTCACACACACACAAACACACAGCACCTGTGAAAGCTGGAGGCTTGGACAGTTGAACAGCTGGCAGGGACCCTGGGAAGAGTTAAAGAAGCAGTGGAAGAAGTCACTGGCAGCCTTTCCAGGTTTGTACTGGGCTTTTTCATGATGCCTTCACTATTTCCAAAACATCCCAGGCAGAGAGGCAGGGGGAAAGCAGAGGGGAGCTTTCTAAGTGGATTAAGCAAAGACAAGACACTAGAGCTGAGCTCTGCCTTACTCCCAGGCACACATCTCCTCTTCTGCAGGGGGAGACTGAAGCCTGAAGCTGGACTAGGCAGGACCCTGGAGCTCAGCAGCATTGGGTAGCAGCTGTCCTCATGTAGCCCATGGTACCATCCCTGGTGAGAGCCATGTGCCATGATCCATGCATGTACCCTGGTAGGCCTGGGCTGCTGCCAAGGCATGCTCTCAATGTTGGATTTGAAGACTTAAATCTCTCATTCACTCTTTCCCTTTGCTGTCAGGGGATGAAAGGCAAAACTACCCCACTTCTGAAAAGCACTCCTGGCTGCTCTCTTGGGCATAATTGCACTAACTCTTCCCCAGGATTGCAGAAAAATGTTTTAACAAAAATACCAGGCTATTTTAGCAGAAGGCAGTCGAGTGCAAAATGCTTTCTGAGCATGCTGGCACCTCTGGCAGAGCCCATCCGGCTCCTGTCACCCCTCAGGCTCTTGCCCAGCAGCCTGCTGTGATAAAGCACAGCAGCATCCCAGCTAGGCAGGTCCTCAAGCCAGAGCTGAGAGATAGTTCAAAATCAAAATGAACAGGAGGAAAAAAAGATGCCGGGATGGGCTCTATCATTCCCTGCAGTGTTTCCCACCTGATGCATGCAGCCAGTGTTTGCATGCCCGGAGCAGTCAGTTCCTGGCCTGTGGGTTTATGGTTTGCCACTAGAAGGCTTTTTAAAGGGGCCTCTGGGAGCAGCCCTCCATTTCTCCATTTCTCCAGTGTTACAGGCAGAGCTTCCATGCTTCAGGCACTCAGATTCACTTGTGCCTTTGGAAAGTGTCAGTGAGACTGGCATGGGTGCCCAGCTGCACCATGGTGCAGCTGTCCCATTGCAATAGCTTTGGAGAACACGGCCACCCATGCAGTGGGCGAGGAAAAGCTGGGTATGGGTACCTTCCCTGCTCCATCCTTCTCAGCACTACGTCAATTTGAGAGCGTGCAAGGGGATGCTTTAACACCCATGCTGATAAGCACAATCAATTACCTTTTTTCCTTCTTTTCCCTCTTGCTGGAGAGAGGGTGAAGCGAGATGTGGGTGACATGAATCAACAAGCAGGCATGAGTGCTCTCAGGAAGCATCAGCACTCAGCATCACAGGCACAGCAGCATCCAAAGTGCCATCAGCTTGTTCCTGGAGTCCTGCCCTCCAATTAGCCAGGGAGAGCCTTTCCCCCAGCACTCTCTCCACCCTGTGAGTTATCATCCCATTTGCTGCACCATGGGATGGATGGGTCATGGAAGCCCCAGTAAAGCTTGAATTGTGGGGATTTATTACGGGGAGGTGAGCTTAGCTCGTAAGCTTGCAAGAGAACAAAATAACTCATCCTGGGTCCTATGAAAAACCATACCCAGGCATGGCTGTGTAAGAGTACAGGATACGAAATGTAACATGATTAAATCCAAAAAATATGCTGTGAAAAACTGTGAGGTAACAAGAGCATTAGTTAGGATGTGCAGCATCAGTCAGAGTCGTTTTTTCTCATTAAAGGGAGACATTTCATTAAAAGTGAGGTTTTCATCCCATGTAAGCCAAGTTCTCAGCAAGAATCAAGAGACAGGTGTGGGGTCTGCACAGTGGCCAAAGCTGTGGACTTTGCTGTGCTGGACCAACAGCTTTTGCCTTGCCTCTGGTTGCATCTGCTCAGCCTTAACATTGCATAAAGTAGTGGGGCTTTTTTTGCGTTTCTTTAGTTGTAACATGAGTTTGCTGGCTAAGCACGTGTGGGAACATCTGTAAGCAGTAATACATGTGAATAAAAATCCCTCGTGATTTAACAAAGAGCCACGTATGGATAAATGAGAGAAGCAAAAGCCAAGATCTTGCTGAGACTGATCATTAATCTTCTCTAATTAGTCCATTTTTCCATGGGCTTGCCTATGTAACCAGCACAGGCTCTGCACGGCGGTCTTGGCTGTTCAGAGGAATCCTGTGGACTGCTTGTGTCAGCCTTTACCACGTCGTATTGGGTTGGGTTTGCTCCAGCTATCAACGTGTCGTATTTCCTATGATAAACTTACTTTTGTGGTTATAACTACTTCATAGTTATAAATATTCATGTGGGGCCATGCTTGACAAACAAGATTTCATCTGAGCAGGGATGCTGTTTTACCAAATTTTACTGCACATCATCATGGACTGTGTTGAGGTGTGGTCACAAAAAAAGATTGTCCAAACCGGCTGCAGGATGGCTTTGTCTTTAAGAAGGCAGTGGCAGCAGCAGCTAAGCAAAGGAAAAAGCACTGGAGAAACAAGGGCTCCTTGACGGGGGAAATCCCTGCAGCACCCTCCTGCTCACCCTTGGCACCATGGGAATGTGCTCTGAGAACAGCATTTGGGAGCATGGGCATGCACCTCCACAGAGCTCCATCAGAAGGGAACTCCTTCACAGGATCACAGAATCACCAGGTTGGAAGAGACCTCTAAGATCATCGAGTCCAGCCCATGTCCTAACACCTCAACTAAACCATGGCACTGAGTGCCACATCCAATCTTTTTTTAAACACATCCAGGGATGGTGATTCCACTGCCTCCCTGGGCAGACAATTCCAGTACTTCACCACTCTTTCCATGAAAAACTTTTTCCTGATATCCAACCAATATTTCCCTTGGCACAGCTTAAGACTGTGTCCTTCATTCCGCAGTGATCCGAGTGCCATGATCCATGTTTAACATCTCCCTGGCTGTGCACAGCCCTTCAGCTGGCAGAAAATGGGGCTGGGGGTTGGAAGGCAGGGGCCAGATTGGCTCCAACCTGCCGAGCACACACCCTCACACGCGTGCAGGCAAACACGCTGTGTCACTGCTCCTGTGCAGCCTGATCTTAACCCCCCCCAAAGCTGGTGATCCCTGGGCACCCCCAGCAGCCTGCTCCAGTGCTTTGCTGGTCTCACCCTCCATAAACTAAATGCCCATTTGCTGCATTTAAGGGCCGCTTCTTGAGCTGGATACAGGAGACTAAATAGCCTTTTCTGCAGCTCTATATGGACCTCACAGAGCAGCCCCAGCACGCACTGAACCCACCCAGTGGCCAGGGATGACACCAGTGGGGTGGCACTCAGGCATGAGATGATGACCCATCCTTGTGCTTCCTTGCCCTTAAGGGTGGGTTGTCACAGGTGACACGCAGAGACCCCACAAGATGCTCTGCAAAACCCACCCAAGCATCCCCGTGCCGCACAGGGGAAACGTGGGCTGACTGCTGCCTGAAAGGCAAGAGCTAGCAAGTAAATCCAAATTTATTGTTAAATCTCTGGATATAAAAATAATCTGGCTTTTAGAAAGCAATTTATTTATGCTTTCAGTACTTACTTAAATATTTATGTGAAAAAGGGGGAAAAAAGTCTGCTCTGACATAGGACTATTGTTGTAGCAATGGTCTTTGAGATTAATGGAAGTAAATTAGCCTGATGTTTTATTTACATCCAGCAAAGCAATAGATAAACTCTCCTTGTGATGGATTTTCTTCATTAGCTGGGCAAACGCCTAAGGTACAGCTCTTGACATTTTTTCTTCCATGCGGTTAGACAAACAGTTTATCAAAAGAGTATAAAATTGTCAGGAAAAGAAGCAGATTAATGGCCAGTAAAGTGAAGATCATTGAATTTATGATATAAGTAGCAGTATTGGTGGAGCTCAAGAAATGGCTTATTAGATAACCACCATGTACACACACAGGTAAGTGCTGAGCCCCCCCGGATCTGCCTCATTGTCAGCGGCTGCCTCCCAAATCCCGGTGGGGTGGTCCCCACACTGAAGCTTCACCTCCCTCCTCATTTCCTCCCTTTAGGTCTGGGTTTATTCTGTAACTCTCTCATTTGAGCTTGTGAACATACGATTTCCTCCCAATTAAAAACCCTTAAGACTTCAGAGATTATAACCTTGTCTCCGTGTCTGCATTGCTGTAACCATTTCTGCAACCTATTTTGGCAACTTTGACTGCTTTTACATCAGTGATAATCATGCCAATATCAACATCAGTAATGTACAGGTCTTATGATTCTTTGTAAAAAATCCCCGAGCTTTAGCAGCTTATGGATCCCATATGGCTCCTGCAGCAATTACCTCTGGAAGGATAATTACCTGTCAGATAAGGCAAATGGAAAAAAGGAGATAGGGAACCTGGGAGAAAGGAAACATTCCTGGGGATGGCAGAGGGGCTGTGCTTGTGGGTTCCCAAGGTCTCTGCCCGGCCAGGCATGGGCTCAGGTTTTCAAGCTTCAGAAGAGGGATTTTGGGTGCAAGGACGACTAAGAAACATGAGTTTAACTGGGGCCATGAGTCTTGGTCTCCGAGTGCTGTCTCCAGCAGGTGGCATTGGCTTGACAGGCTGTCTTTTCCCAGTGCTTGCCAAGAGCGTCTTAAAAGTTTCATCTCTGGACTGGCTGATTTCAAGCTGCTAAAGCATCATTAATTCCCTAATTCCTCTGTAGCGTAATCTGCCCAGCTGTACTTTATATCTCTTCACCAGCACCACCTTTTCCCCCCCCATGACTCCAACAGAAATCTAGATTTGTGGAAGCAGAGCATTGCTCCATGCTGGGAGCAAGGCAGAGCAAGCGGCTGCTTGAAGAACGAAATGCCACAGCACCCAGGGCTCTTCCCACCCTACTGTGGACCCAAGTGTGGACCCAGGTGCACAGCACCCACAGGATTTTTGGACTGAAGGTCTCAAATGGTGGTCCAGTCCAGGAGTTTTTCCCTAGAGTTACTTTGGATAGCTGCTGCTTTGGTAGGATTGTCTCTGTTCCAGAGAATTCATAAAGTTCAGGACATTTTGAATGGGCCGTGCAGCTGTCCCTGGGATGGATTTTAAAAAGATACATCTCTTAGAGCTGTGTGCATCCAACTGGCAGAAAACACAAATCCAACCGTGCTCTGGGGCTTTGAAATCCACTGGTTTGTAAGCAAGACAAGGCAAAGATGGGAACAGCCTCTCCCAGAAAGGAGTAGTTTTCTATCCCCAGACTATCACCATGTGGTCCTTGGGGATTCCCCCAGGTGTTTTGCTTCACTCCTGACTGAAGGACCAGCCTCGCTTTTTCTCCTCTTCTGAGTTGAGCCAGTTTTTATTCCCCTGGGCCACACCCAGCATCACTAATCCAAGAGATGATGTGAGTGCAAAGGGATTTCTTGCCCTTGACCCTTCTGGGGCCCCCTGCTGCCAGCCACAGGCAGGGTGCTGCTCGTGTCCCCATGCATGGGGTGGTGAGGCAATGCATGTGCCTCCAACTTCTGACCATGGCTTGGGTTTGGATACCACATGAGCTTTTTTCTGCTCCTCAGTCCCTGTCCAAGTTCCAGGTTAGGCAATCAGACTCACCATTTTACTTCCTTTTGGGATGCAAGGCTGTAACTGGTGATGTCTCTGCATCACCAGGCAGAAGGGAGGCTCCTGTGGCAGGAGAGGTGAGCAGAAGGAAGGACTGAGACATCAGCTCTTTTCTTTCAATCCATGAGTTTCCTTGCCCATACCAGGAGCTATTATGTCAATCTGCAGAGGTATTAACACAGCATAGGGGCTGCCTGGAGGAGGCAGCACGTGGTGACACCTTTAGGAAGCACCTAAAAGGGGTGGGTGAAGATTTTTCTTACTAGGTGCTCAGCACTGGGAAAGCAAAGAGAAATTCTCCATGGACAATGGTTTAATCCTGTCACCAGCCAGATGAATAGGGTGGGGTTTCAAACCAGATACAGGGTTTGAAAGACTCAAGAGAGAGTGAGCCCAAGTCCTGACCCAAGAGAGAGTGAGCCTGAGTCCTGACTCTGCAGAGAAATGGAACAGGATGTGCCCATGCAGGGGCATTTCCCTGGCAAGAGGTGAGCATGACTCCACGGTGCTGCTGGCCAGGCTCTCTTCTTGAGTAGGCATGGCACCACCTCTTCCAGTCCTGCTTTTTGCGTGAGTTTTGCTCCCTTGGATTTAATGTTTGGCTATATCCAAGCAGGGATGGAGTTTTTATTGAGGATGAGGTGAGTAGATAGAGTGGAGCAGACTACACTGTAAATGTTGCCGTATTTTTTTGCAGGTGTTTGATTTTAATTGCCCATTCTGGGCATCTGGGAAAGCTTGGAGTAAGCAAAGCATGTTACATCCCAGGGCTCTTTATGTACATAAACAACTGGAGGTTTATTGCCTTGACCTTCCCTGAAACAAGTTCTTGGCTCCTCTGAGTTAAATCGTGGGGAAAAAAGGGATCTAATAAGCTGAGATGCAGATTTGGGCTTCTAGGAAGCGCATCTAGGTGCCAACAAGATATCAGGAGGCTGAGATTTGCCACAATTGGGACAAATCTTTTTCAATGGCTTTCATTCAGTTCATTGGGGTCTGCCAGCTCTGCTCCTTGCCAACAGTAAATAGTCTGGGAGCAGGGAACTGGTGATTATATTAAATTTAAGGCAATTCAGCAAGGTTTTACTTGATTTGGAGTGTGGGGGAGAGGTGGCACAACATCTATGCACAGAATGGACAGGTTAGGTCAGACACTTCCTGCTTTACTCACTGAGCATGAAACATGGCATCACAGGGAAAGAGCCATAATTCGGTGTTCAGGAAGAGTTCATCCTGCCCATTTGAGTCGAAGTTGTGAACTAAGAGGGCAGAGATCAAAGGCTTTTACCGAAGGCTGGAGCAATTTGCTGAGGAGCCTAACTGGAAGGTAGCACTCAGTGCCCTTGTGGGGGCATCATATCAGCTGCAGCCTCTTCCCTGCCTTTATTTTTACTCCTCTTCCAGAAATGGGAAACAACCAACAGGTGGGAGATATCTCTACTTCAGCTGGGCATGGCCTTTTCAAGCCTGATCACAGTTCAAGAGGTGGGAAAAAAAGCTCCTTAAAGGCACAGCCGTGCTTCTGTGGTGATAGCCCCTGGGTGGGCTACCTTCATGTCTTGGGGTTCCACTCCAGCCCAGCCCCAGGCTGTGCAGAGAGAAAATCTGCTCAGTCCTTCCCTTCCTTTCCCACCTTCGCACTTGCCCTTCTAAAAATTTTCCTCTTCCTGAGGTGTTTTGTTTGCTCTAGTAGAGGCTGCCCTTTTTATGCCTGCAGCATTACCCCTTCCCTGCCCCTGCCTGCTGGAGCTGCCTCTGGCACGCTCCACAAAGCAGCCAGGCACTGTCTTCTGTTTTAACTGCATTTGCCCACCTCCTGGCTTGCCCTCACATTAGCTTAAGGGGTTTTGGGGCAGGCGAAGGGCTTGGAAATAGGGAACATTAGGGTGCTGAGAGGCAGAGGAAGGAGGGTAAGCAGGTACCTACTGGCTTGGTGGATTCAAGCCCTGGCTCGGTGGGAGCAGATGTGTCAGTGCAGGCACCTGCATGGATATGGGCAATAATAGCTCTGTCTTTCCAGAGCTACGGCCTTGAAGTTTGCCTCTTTTATTCTGTAGGGACCATTGACTGCAGAAAACAGATGCCATCTGTCCACCATGCCTTGTAAATCAGATTTTAATAATCTCAGGGAGAGGTCTGTCTCCAGCTGAGTGCTGCAAACCAGGTCTGCAGGCGTTACTCTGCAAAATTTACATTTCTGAGACAGGTTAGTCATTAGGGCCCCAGCTTCATACCGGGGAGGCTGAAATCCAGTTTCTCCCCCTCTCACAGATTTCCTGGCTGATGGTGGAAAACAGCTCAGGCCATTCCTGAATTGATCAGGTAAGTGCAGTGTTTCTTGCCTCCCAGCTGACCTCCCTCCCCAACACATCCACTCTGCAGCGTATCTGCATCCAGCGTGGGCACACAGGCTCCCATAATGAAGGACACCACTGAGTCAGGACTAAGAGAGGCATCTCCAAGATCCAGTTTTGCTCCATGAAAAGTGAAGCCACAGATTGCAGAGGCGCTGGTGTTGGAGTTGCTGTTTCCTCTGGTGCTGCCAGCGCCTGATTCACACCAGCTACAGGCTTGCCTGGTGGGTAACACGTGTGTTCCAAGGGCTGCTGCAGTAGGTTGCAGTGGGCAGTGGGGGAGAGAGCCAGGGAGGGAAATGGCACAAGATCTGACTCTGTCTGATCTTGTACAGCCCTTACAGAGTTCTGTAAGACAAACGATGTATTCCTACAATAATAAAAGTATGCTGCCAAGGATGGTCACAGGTACAGGTGAACTGTCCTTGTCCCTTTTTTCAAATCATTATATATTGCAAAATCATTGCTGGTATTACAGGGAGGCTGCAAAGCAACTTCTTTGTGAGTAAAGGATCAATAATTTGTTTTCTTCTTCCTTGTATGAAAACAATACCATAAAATCATGTTGGTTTATTAAAAAGGCAATACCCTCTGAGCACAAATGGCAGGGCTGATCACAGCCTGTCCGTGGGGAGATACAGCTCTTTTATCCACAGCCTCTGTGGACTTATTTTTCACAAAAGAGCTTAGCAAAGCCTTTAAAAACATGGTTATTTATTAGTTGGCATTGCCAAGTTTTGACTCCCGTCAGAGGAACCCACAGGGGCAGAGCAGACAGAGCCCAGCATTACTTGCTGGAAGCTTTGAAACAAATCTCTGCCCCTTCTCCTCCATCCTCAAAAAGGAGATCTGCCAAGCAGGATGGCTCCTCACAGCTGTCCCACAGGTGACTCACCCCTGCCATTTTACACAAAAGAAGAGCATCCTCCCAGACTGTGTATCATCACATCACAAGAGGGTGGTTTGAGCAGTCATATCCTGGGACGAGTCAAGTCCTGTCAGCTCATCAAAACCCAAATCTAATCGTTATAATGATGCAACCATTAATTTTTTGAATATGATGGCATTCGAGCTTAAGCTTTTGCAAGGGGGTACAGGAGAAGAAAGGTGCCTCTTGTCAGCATCTTCTGACACTGCAGAAGCAAACCTGCATCCTTCGTTCACATGAGTCAGGGCATTCATTTTGCACAAAATCAATCATTTTGCACAAAATCATTCATTTTGCTCAAAATTTTTTTCCTCCCACCTCTGCAGTGCAGTGGAGGTTGCAGCTGGGCCACACATTAATTAATTGGATGGGGTGAGGGCACAAAGGCAGCATGGCTTGTGTTGAAACCATTTAATGGGGAATCAGTAAAGGAAATACCCCCTTGTCCCCCACCTTCCTACCCCTTACACACCCACAGGGAGTTCTGCACGATATCTTCATGGAGGTACTTGGGCTGGAGCTCTCTAAAGGTTTGGGTTTCGTGAGGCTGTTATGAAGTGTCTGATGAGCCAATTCTGGAACTAAGGGCATCAAAGTTAATTTGTAAAAATGGGCTAATAAGGGGTAGTGTGGTACCCAGCTAATGGGAAGAGCCCAGGCCCCACTGCATAAGCCCCCCACAGTTCTGGGATTCATTTTAATTAGCACTCAGATATCAGACAGGAAGAGAAGATATTCCCCAGCTTTTTTCCATAAAGATTAAATCATTCATTCAACCAACATCCTAATGAGGCACCAACAGACGCACAATGAATAAATATTTTAAAAATAGTTAACTTAAACGTTAAAAAACACACCCATCTCTGTTCTGTAGGTACTGTTTGTGGAATTAGGCTGGAGTGGGGAGAAGGTAGAACTCCCCCTTTCCAGAAGAGCAAAGGAGACTGCAGATGAAACCAATGCTTGAGCTGGTTTCTAATAAGCCTGCCGCAGCTTTTCCAGGTTAATCAAAAAAATGAAAATCCTGGGGCAAACAAATACTTCCATTCAAGTCCTATTAGTCTTACTATTCCCTAATCTTCCCCCCAAAATTCTTATCCCCAACCCAGATGCTCAGCCCAGTCTCAATTATGAGGATACTGGGACTGAGGGGTCACACCTATGTCCAGGTAAGACTGTGTTGCCTGGAGGACGTTGGGGCCAACACCTTACTGGAGCCCAGGGAGCCCTCACCAAGGCTGGCTTTGTCCTACATCCCTCCATGAGATCCTTTACTTGTGGCCCTTCTCACAACCACCATAATTTCTCCTTTCTTTCTTCCTCTGCACAGGAAGAGAATTTAAATATTAAATTCCGCTGAGAAATTACAAAAATCATAGGTCCCTTGAGACACAAAGTACAGCTAAGCCCAACTGCACAAGCAGGGAAACAGCTTTTCTACATGTTGGGGGGTTTGGCAGGTAGGAAAATATTTCTCAGCTGAACACTCTACCCTCGTTTGGATTAATAGCTTGGGTCCAACTTCACTACTCCCATAACAAAAAAATCTTAAAACATAACTAGCCCAAGAGAAGAAGTATCTGCTGGATGTCGTTTCAATGCTGTACTTTTTTCCTCTGTAAAGCATTCCTCTTTTAAAAGCTCTCTGGCTCTTCACAGCTTATTTTCCTTGGATTTTATAGATGTTGGTACCAAACACATGCAGACAGCTAAACTTCCAGGTGGCAACGTACACAAGATACATGTGACAAAAACACAAGGCAAGATGTTCCCAGCAAAACAATGTTTAATTTACTGCTTGTGAATTATCCATGAGGAGACCCAGACATATTTTTTTTACATAGTCAGCTATTAGTAAAAATTGACACTCTGCAGGCCCCCACCACCGGTGTCTGCAGCCCCTCTGCAACCATCCCTGTCACAGACTTCTCCTGCCCAAGGGGATGGAGGTTTGCATGGGGTTTTTTCCATGGTTTTAGAATCCTCTCCGGCTCCAGAGAGGACCCTACACTGAGATTAAGTTGCCATTGTGTTGGAGCACTGGGGAAGCTATTAAACAAGAACTCAATGTATCATCTGTGCTTCTCTTAAACTAATAAACAATAGATGTTCCCTTCAAAGGTGAAGGAACAGCTAATAAAACACTCACAAGCTCTGTCTTTCAACCCCAATAAAGTCCCAGCAAGATGCCAAATAAATCCTTAAACCCAAGCATTGAACTCGATGTTGAAACGTCAGCCCCCAAATGTGACAGGAATATGTCCATTTCCTCAATGTGCCTGGGAAAAGCCAGAGCTTAGAGGACTTAATCTTTCACTTTTGCAATCAGGTAGAACGAAATGTTTCACCTAAAACCTGGTAGTTATAAATCAAGTCCTTGAATGCCTGCCGAGAACTCCTCGAGCAGTTCTCAGCTCCAGGTGTGGAATGAGTTTGGACAAACTTTTATCTCCATTTTAGCAAAACTGAGCAAAACATGTTCTACTCCACAATTTTTTTTACAGTCCCCTCAAATGAAACCCTTAATCAGGTGTCTTTTTTAATTCATTGCACTGTCTCTGAAGATGGGAGGAAAGAAACCACATGTAGAGAATAAAGGGGAACGTAAGTGGCTCTGCTGAGATAACCCTCTTGCGTGGCAGAGGTCCTCTCTCTGGGTGGAGAGCTTGAAACACCTCGAGCAGGAAACAACTCTGATAAATGATGGGGAGCAAGGCCAGCACACCCACAGGTTCTCTAGAGTCCTTTGACCTGGCCAGGAAACAGTGGAAGAGGACAGGGAAGCTGCCACCAAACGCAGAGAAGCTTTAATCCCACTTTTGCACGGAGTCCAAGAGCAAACTTTTGAGGTGGGAGGTGATGCACCAGTCCCATCCAGACCTAGCAAAGCTGGCCTTGCACTGTTGGTGCAAGCACACTTGGTCCTTTCCTTGGCTTGCTGCTACTCTGCTGGCACCAGGGGAGTGGTTGATGAGAGCTGGCAGGAGCCTGGGCACGTGTTTGAAAGCCAGAGAGAAACGGGAAAGACGTGGCATTAATTATGATGGCTTGGGACCAGCTGGAACTGTCAAACTGAGTTAACTGAGGGGAAAATGGCTCACAGTTCAGGGACAAGGCAACCTGGGGGGCTTGGCAGGGGACACCAGATGAAAACCACCAGCATGTGCCAACCCCCTGCTCTTTCCCAGCCTCGGCCCTGGAGCATCACTCTGGTGTCACCACGGATGCAGCTTGGATAATGGGAAACACAGTGAGCCCACTGTCAGCAGCATTTTCTTTTGAAGCCCTGCCATCACATGTGGGATCCCAGACTGGCAGAGCTTGAGCTGCCTTCTTAGCTAAATTGGGAAATTAATTACCCCGAGCCACACCTCCAAGTGAACAATGGCAGCTCAGTCTTGGTGATGCCTGGTCTCAAGCAACTGAATCAAGCTCAGCAGAGCAGTCCAGCACCTCATTGTTTGGTGTGCTCTAGGACCATGCCTTCCAGTAGGCAGGATGTTAAAAGAAACACTGTACATCGAGGTCTGAAATAGCTGGAGCTCTTGGTAGCTGGAGAGCTGGGCTGGGGTAGCAGCAGGTGTACATCAGGTGGGTGTAGAGGTACAAGTGTAGTTATTTAAACATTTTAAATGGAAACTGACAAAACCTATTAAAATAAACTGCACTGGGGTTATGCTTCTTGCTGCCTTTGCTTCAAGCTGTAGATTTGCAATTAGTTTGCATTTATGGATAGTTTAGATTTGAAAAGTGTTTCAAAACACTTCAGCCTAAAAACATGCATTTCCAGTCTGTTTAGATTTTGTGGTGAGGAACAGGTTCCCCTGTGAGTCAGGGAACTTCAGAGTTAAACAATACACGGATCCCTTTTACAGTCACTGTCAGATTTCCCCTTCTGCTGTATATCCCTGCAAAGGTAAGGAGGCTCCCAAGGCAGTCCAGGTGGCTGGAGCCCCCCACTATGGCAGAGCCCCAGCAAAGGTGGCTGTGCCTGCAGCGCTGCACACGTATTTCATGGAGCTCTGGGTTGGTCTCTTTCCCAGTAAGCAATGACATTCAAGGGCTTGATTTTTGTTTATTCCACTGCAACCCATGTGGTTGTTTACATGAAGGCAAAGGGTATGAAAAAAGCTATCAGACCAGCACAGGCATAAAAAGGGAAAAGCTTCATGCAGCTACAGCTGGATGCACTGACTGCACCTGGCTGTGTTCAGGCATGTTTGCTTGCTCTTGAAGCTGTTGATCACCTAATGGTGATCTGATTTTCCTACAGATTATATGGGATTGGCTGTAAGGTACTTTTTAATTCCACCAAGCAGAAAGGGTTTCCAGGTAAATGGCTTGTCTGGCCTGGAGCAGCACAAACTGAGGGGCACTACTGCTCCACGTGGGTAATTTTGTGGGTCTTTTTCCCCCTGAAATGTTACTGCTTTGAAAGAGAGCTGAGAAAGCAGAGCCAAAATTCTTGCCTAGAACTGTGCAGCTTATTTGTGTGTGTGGTGCTCACCTAGGTGGCCCTCACCTGAACTACTGGTGAGGATGTATCAAACTGGCCACCAATAAGCTCTTGCTTTTTATGGGATAAGGATTAACTCAGCAGGAGCAGGGAAAGAGCAGTGCTGCTCACCCTGGGATAAACCACACAGGCAGCTGCGTCCATCACAGCCTGATGTTACATACCTGCCACCCTTCCCTACACCACTGCTACAGTAAGTGTACTCTGCTGGTCAGAGATTTCCTAAACCTGGGCTGTAAGAAATACCTTGGTTTTTTTCTGAGGAGAACACTCTTAAATTAGGTCCTTGCTCAGAAAGGTGATGACACCTAGAAGGGGAACATGCGATGTAGAGAATGAAGCTTATTGCTCTTTGGTAGTTTTCTTTCTGCCTACAAGCTTTGCAGTGCAGTTTTGGGAGGCAAAGGCTGCCCTGAGATTTCCACCAAAAATTCTTCACTGCAGACAGGCACTATCAGGTCAGCCCCACCAATTAATTTCCCAGCCCTTCCTCAAGCCTGGGAAAAGGAAAATGGTTTAAATAAACCACTATTTAATCAGAGACACCCCCTCTAGACGCTAATCAATTACTGAAAATTGTTTCAAAACCAGCTTTGAATGGAAAGATAGCTCTGGGATTTAGATATTTCATCAAAAAGTCTCCATAATAGAGTTTGGTTCTTCGGTTTGATTTGGTTTTGTTTGTTTGGGGTTTTTTTGTGGAGGAAGGAAAAGTTGTCAGAAACAAAATGCTACTCACAGAAGCAGCAGTTGAGACACGTGATGGTGGTGTTTGGCCCTTTGGAGCTGCAGCACAAATCCCTTTGTCCCCTTTCTTCAAGGACACAGCATCTTCCAGGCATCAGCATTAACCGGAGGATGTCCTACAGAGTTACCTCCTGCCCAAAATTTAGCAAGTGAGGAGGGAAAAGAACAAGAACCCAAAGCATCTGAAGCTCCCACTCCCAGACAACTGAATCCCATTCTTCCCCCTAAGCAAAAGGCATTTCAAATTGCTCCTCTGAAGCAACATCACCATCCTGAGGAAGGAATTTGGAGGAAGAAGAAAGGAAGAGATTTTTCACAGCTGTCTGGCTCCGAAACTGAAAAGTATTCAAGTGTGGAGGAAAGCAGCTTTCTCTATCAGAAGGAAATAGATGAAAAAAAATATTATGAAATATGGAGGGCAGCACTCATCTTCCATTGTCCTGCACAAATGCTGCTGTCAGGGACTTCGTGGCCACAGCTGGACACACACAGGTGTTTTCTCATTGAGCTCTCCCCCTGCTCCCCTCTGCCTCAAGTCCAGCTCAAAATTTTCATCTGCTAATGGCAAAACAGAAGATGGAATCTAGAGAAGAGCAAATAAAAAGGGCAAAGTAATGGAGAGTGATATAAATCCTTGAAACAGAGGAGCAGGATTGAGAAGAAGGCTTGCACAAACAGCAAATCTTGGAGTCCCTAGCTAAAACAAAAGGATTGGACCTACAGTCCTCCGCTGGTGTCTCACCTAAAAAATAGAGATCTTTTTTAGAGTAATTCACTCCAGATTACAGCTCCCCACATGCCACCTCCCTCTCCTCCATGTTTCTTGGAGTGAGAATCCCACAAAAAACCCAGACATATTTCATGAAAACCTTAGCCAGATGGCCACCAGTGCCCCTACCGTGCTAGGCAGCTTGAGCAGCAGCCTGAGCCTGTGTCTCCTAAGCCAGGTCTGTCACACCTTGCCACCCACACAAGCCCCTGGGGGTGGTGGGTAGGGAAAGGCCAGTATCCAGCTCTGGTTTTTTAGCACGGGTGAGATCACCCCAAAGCAGGAGATCCATCAGAGTCCACACAGCAGCTGCTGCCCCAGCACTATTTGTGGATAGCAACAGGGACCTGGCAGGTTTTTGCCAGGCAGACTGAAGAAGCAGGAGGAATTTACTCATCACAGAAACATCACACCGCTAGGAACGTCCACAGGATAGCACTGTTGGAAATCCACAGAGGGAAAACAACATTGCTGCTGGGGATGGAATGCCTTGTAGACTGTCCCACCTCCATCCACCTTACCCACATGCTGGCTGGCTCTTGCCAGAGGCTGGGATAATACTAAAGCAAGGAGAGACAAAAGAGCAGGGAGTCTCCAGGGCAGAGAAGAGAGATGTTACCCTGAGTGGATCTGTCGGTGGATGCTACATTATGCATACAGGGACACGGCTAACCCAGAAGGTAAATCAGGCAATTGGAGCGAGCTGTTTGAATACACATCCAACAAAGGGAAACTCAATTAAATTTTAAAGGCAACACATTTGAAAATGGCAGGACTAAGCGGCATTTAAAGGTGGCGATCGTTGCCAAGTTATTTCGAGCAAACAGGAGGCTATTCCATGCATCTGTTTGAAGTGCCAACAATTAATTTAGTAATCAGCATGCTTTGAAGGGACGACTTGAGAAGGTGACAAGGAGGGCTAGGCCCTCGATCAGTGCAAATTCACCATGGCTTTCTACGTTGCAGCCAGCCCCATGCTAGCAGAGGGCTTGGCTGAAAGCCCCTCAGCAGGGACATGCTGGGGGAGGTGACTTCTCTTACATAAGGACAGTGATGTGCCTCACACACGTGCAGATGGTGATGCTTCTCATACCACCCACAGCACAGATGGACTGTCAGTCATCACATTGAAAGCCCTTCCAAGAGTGTGCCTACCCCAAGTCCAGCAGGGAAAAATTAAGTCCTCTTTTATCCACTAAACCTACCCTGCCTTACACCAGCATAGACACCAGAAGTAAAAATATTATAGAAGTAAGTCTGCTATTTATACAGCTCAGCAGAAGAGATACAGCAATAAAGATGCTGAAGTCACCCTTTTGTTCAATGCAAGTTAAATGATGGTGTACTTACAGAGTTCCTTTCACCCAGGGATCTCGGAGAGCAACAATCTCCTTGCTGTGCACTTGGACCAACCCCTGTGCTGAGGAGGCTAAAGACTTGTGTCAGGGCCCTTGCCAGTCCACCTGAGTAAATGTGCCTCTGCCTCGGAGCCATCTACACCAACAGCCTACAGGGTGTTGAAATTAAAAATATCCTAAGCGTCTTCACTTAATTTGGGTCCTGCGAGGCGTTGGTGTCTTGGGACAAGAGACATCCACAGATCCCAGAGCAGTGGATATGCAAAGCCTTAAGAGATGGGGGCAGAAAAGCAGCCTGAAATGGAAGAAAGAATAACAATTTTAAATATCAATAGACAGCTTTAACAAATATTCCTGTCATACATTTACCTTGAGTAATGTATTTCGCTGTTAGGGATTGAGGGGATAAAGCCAAAAAAGGCACTTTGAATTATTTCTTACCAGCATCTTCTAAAAATGATCTGGTTTCTTATGCAGACATCTTTCATAAACTGTCTTTCAAAGAGCTTGGGTTTTTTGGTTTTAATTTTCCTTGCCTCCACAGTAGTTCTTTAAAGTCACAAGTTACTGCTCTCAAGAGTTAAAATTTGCTTAAGAAAAGGATCTGTCAAAAAAGAATCAGGAGAAGGGAGAGGAAGGAGGCAGAAAAATCTCAAATTGAACTCTGCAGACCCAAGAATTTTGATTAACTACCTCTAGTCACCTTCTGGAGGTGCAAAACCCACCCTGCGGGACCAGTCAGGGCTGCAACTAGCCCATCACTGCCTGCCCCTACCACCCATGGTGGTACTACCATCAACCTGCAGTTCCTGCTCCAACACCTCACGGGTCCAAGTGCTTCATTCAGTTCCTCTTCATCCTCATACATGTCAGTAAGAGCCCTCCCAGCACCGCAGCCACTGGCTGGTCCTCGCCCTTGGACTAATTAGGAGATACGAAACTCCAGCCAGAGGAAATCCTCCTGGATGATCCATCTCTGCAAGCACAGACAAGCCCAGCAGCAGCAGCGAGTTCAAGACCAGCATCCTGCACTGTCCCCAAAGGGCTCTGGATTTAATCCCAGCTATTTCTCTTCTTCCAGGACAGCGTGGCCAGACAGCACCAGAGAGCATAATGTATTTGCTTTGGCAGCAGAAACAAAAGATGCAGCGGTAGAAGTTCCAAGTCTCTTGCACAAAGTAGCTTGTCAAAAGGAGCCCCACAAGCTCACCCAAGGAAGACGCTCTCCTGGAAATAGACTAATCCAGCTCCAGCCCTGCCTTCCTGCCCACGTGAGAGATGCAGCCTCAGCCCCTGTACACAGAGAGTCTGCATTCACTATAGGACAGAACTTTAAATAATGCCAGGCAAACATTCCTTCTGATCCATCAAGAAGTGGCATTGACAGAGAAAACAAAGGGAAACAAAGAGCCCATCGGAAATGGGAGGACTGGAGGTGAGAAATGGAATGGGCCTGCAAAGCACTGATGGCAAAGTTATTAAAAGGAAAATTTACTGTGGAAAGATGCCAGCACTCCAGAGCAGTTCTTGAGGTAGTATAAATCAGCATAACATTACTGCACCCAATTTATGATAGCTACAGGCTGGACCAGGGGCTCTCAGTGCCGTGTGCTCTGGCAGAAGAGGAATTCAGGTATAGCAAGTGAGGTGCCAGCACAGACACACTTACACTGGGCAGGTGTTAGAGGCAAATGACATCACCAGCTCAACTTCAGTGCTCAGCTATCTAAGAATTTGAAAAGGAAAATTCCCTTCATTTTCTTTCTGCCTCATAAAGCACTCATAGCACTGATGAGGAAGACAGAACCTGAATGCACATTTTTGGAAAGCACGTTTGATTATCTTCTGGAAAAAACGAGTCTCTCTCTGAACACGAGAGAATGTTTCATGCCAGAGTTAAGAGCACAGAAACCTACGTATATGATACTTCATTGCTCTGTAGCCAATTTTGTTGATTAGTCATTAGGATATGAGAAGAAAACAGTTAATGTGCTGTAACCAATCTGCAAATGTTATAAAATCTGCAATCATATGGAACTAATTTTAAGTGAAATGGGATGATCTACAAATTACAGGCAGGATTACTACAAAAGGCATGGAGAAAAGCAGGCAGGAAGGCAACAAGCAGATCGATATCCTGCTGAGGATGAACAATGGTTCGGAGAACACAGGCAGCTCACACACCCAAAGAAAATTACTTTTGAGAACTGATACAAAATGAATGCTGACTAAACTTCAGATGTCTGAAGACTCATTCGCTACCAAATAGGATACCAACAACACCACCTTTGCAACAGCCAGCAGCATGGCCACTGGCCACAGGGCTACCTTCAGCTTTAATGGATGTAGGGATGCATAACTGCTGCGAAACCCTTCTGTGAGTGGGAGCTCATCAGCCAGTGAGTTCCTGGGGAGCCACAGGTCCTGGAGGCTTCCCTGAACAGCTGCTTTCACTGTCATCTTTTAGGAAGTTTTTCTCACCTCAGCTCTGACATATATGGCATGGAATATGCAGTCACATGGCGACTTTGGGGCACAGCTCAAATACTCACTTCAGCAAGAAGCCTATTTTATCCTAAGAAAACAACAATGCGAATGAATATTCCCACGCCCCTTTAAAATATCAAGGCAAAAACTATTAGTTTGCAAGGTTACAATTTCAAAGGAAATGCAAACTTTGGGACTCATGTTCTGTTTCTTCCCCTCCTTTAAATCATAAACATGTTTGAAAACAAAGCAAGACATAATGAAAATGGATATACAGAAGTAGCACTTGCCCGAAGGTCCAATGTTGTGCTGTGGTGTTTCGCTCATTTTTCAATCCTTCTGTTTCTTGTCTGAATATGTGCAGCCATGTTTTACTCCCCCTCTCCCTAGAACCCCTAATTATAATCCTGCCCTGAGATGCTCATCTATCAGCCCAGAAAGCAAGACATTTATCCTACTCTTCAACCACCCATCCAGACCTTGGGAGGAAGGTGTGGACTGGGGAGGGAGAGGAGAAGAAGGCACTTTTCCTGTTGCTTTAACACTGGTGATAAACTATGGAGGATGCTCACAACTATCAGGGAAACATCTCAGTCCTGCCCCTTTCTTTCTCCCCTCGTCAAGAGCTGCACTTGTGACTCAGAGCTGTTTTTCAAAGACAGTGCCGTTTAGGGTATCCATCTAAAGCAGATCTGAGCAGGATCAGGTCTGAAGTACTCAATATCTTACCCTGGCACTGAAGCCAGATTCTGATCTCAGGGAAAATGAATTTAAGTCTAGAATAAACTACTCCCCTCACTGGAATAACAGAGGTATGAGTGTCATCAGCCTGATCCCTGCCACGTGCTCTGGCCAGCCCAATGCCCTGGCACCCCCTACCTGTTTCCTGCCTGACTCCCCTTCCTTCCACCAACATCCAGGAACACCTGTGCACAGAAAGCTTCCCTTTGCCACCACCTGCCTATTCCCTAGCAAAGCACGTACCTATTAGTAACTATTATCAACAGATTATTCTGATCAAACACCAAAAAAATGGATTTTCTTGAGCAGATTGCTCTAAGTGCAATCTCTTCCCCATCACCTCTCCCAAATCACCCCACTCCTTTCTCACACACCTAAACAAGACTCACAAAATGAAAACTCCTCAAACACAGTAAATTATTTTATCTACTCCATCCCTTCTACCTCCTGTTACTACAACCTTTTGCGATAGGGGTGCAGTTAAATCTGATTTTAAACGTGAAGTTGACACTGTAGTCTCATTCTCTTCAGTCAAAATATGAAAAATAAAAAGCTACACATACACATTTTATCACAGCAATGGACAAATCTCTCACAGTAATACTTTTGACAAATAATAAAATGCAAAAAAGTATTGAGGAAGTTTACAGCAGTTTAATGAAGGCTCTCATACAAAATCTTGAACTCAAAGTTACAGTCAAGAGCTACTGAAAAAATAACTTACAATGAAAAAGCAGATGAGAATTGCCCACTTAGCCATGGAATTAACTGTGCTTAAATAGTCACCACACAATAGGAACAAATTTAAATCACGACCAAGGTACACAATTCACTTCCATTCTCTTTTCAATTACATGTATTCAGCATGTAATTTAACCTCTGGAAGTTACTCTGAAGAACATAGAGGTTTCTCTTTTTTTTTTTTTTTTTTTCCCAACACTCACTGGAAATAAATACCATTGAAAGAATACATGTGGAGTGCAATAAAATGGACACTTAGGCACTGGTACAGTCTAGTCCTCTTCAGCCCTCTACAAACTACAAGACGAGAAGTTTTAAACCACAGATGGAGTGGAGAGCAGGTTAGAGCTGTACAGGTAGTGCAGCAGGTTATGTACTACACAAGAGCACATCTGCAAAAGGTCCCAGGAGATTTTTGTTGAAGATGCAGCGTATCCACACCAGGTATATCGTGAAGGGCTTAATGTTTTCTGAGAAGGTGTGATTCTGATGGGACAATATATAAGGCATGTAAGTGTTTTCCCCTTGCTCTTGTATCCACACTTCATATTTTACTTCTCTGACCTTGAGATACCTCAGATTCCAGGGGATCTGCCAGGACACAGCAAGTTTAGCTTCACTCGTGCCCTGGACAGAGGCCTGACACTTGGCATCCCTCACTTTGCCAGGGTAGAGGCTACCAGACCACTTCTGCTTCTTGGGTCCGGGCTTAGTCTTCACAGCCTGCCTAATCACGTGTATGAGAGACGGGATGTTCACCTTTGTGTCCTGGTAGGCACGGAACAGCCACTCGGGGTTGCGGCAGCAGAGGTGCCGTGGCACCTCCGTGCTCTTAATGATGCGCTCCTGCTCAGCTTTGTCCAGGTGAGCAATCCCACCCTGATCCCAAGGTCTGTCCGGGTAGGTGACGGTGTCGTCCTTGTCGGTGTTCTGCCAGGCAATGTACTGCAGGTCCATGCCAGGAAGGGTTGCCAGGGTTTTGTAAGGGGTGTAGTGTTCAGGGTTGATAGCATATGGGAAGAGCTCCACCACCGTGGCCCCTCTTGGCAGGAAGAGCGACATGACTAATTGGGCCCCGTGCATGCTGACCAGCATGGACGCATTGCTGATCAACCGGACAATGTCAGAAAATGAATGCTCCTCCAGAGAGACGGAAATGGTTTTCATCTGAAACTCCTGAGCGAGAGCCAGGATTAGTTCTGCCTCATTTAGGATAAGTCTGTTGATTGTCCGACTGAACACTACGATGTACTCCTCACTGGAGCTTTCCTCCAAGCTGATGTTCAGTTTCTGCATCATGAATTTGGTGAACTGCCTGATCTCATTACCAGAAACCAAGATGTTAGCCTTTGGCCCTTGTGGCTGGACAAATCCGTACTGGTACCAGGTGGTGATTTTGGATAGTCCCACATAGGATTTGGTAAAGCAGAGGAGCCTGCCCAGGGTTTTAAGCTCCTCCCTGAGGAGCGGCTGCTTGTTACTCAGTAACTTGTATAGGTCAAAGTGAACACCTTCACTCCAGCCTTCCATGAAGAAGAGGCGTGCCTCCAGATCTAAGTCGGAGAACTGCTGCATGGTGTAATAGATGGGGAGGAGGTCGTCATGAAAGACGTGCATCAGGTTGTCTGGGTTGAACCTGTTGGCGATCAGCGCCACATCAGGCACGAAGACCGGCTTTGGCATAAATTTCAGTGCAGCAGCTGGCAGCTCCACGAAGTTGAAGTACTGGGTGTTGTGATCTTCCACAGAGGAGAGGTCAAGCAGAGCCGGCTGGAACCTCCGGGAGCCCAGGTTGGGCAGCATGACGGAGGAGTTGCTGTGGAAGTAGACAAACTCCTCAGCCTCGGTAGAGTAGCACAGGGACTCAAAGCGGCAGATGCGGTCAGTGTGCATCCTGCCAGTGCACACCATCCTGGTACCGTTCTCCACCAGGGCCTGCAGAGCCGCATGGTAGTCAATCTGAGCCTCAGAAAGTTCCTGAGACTGGCGCATGAGGACCAGCTCCTCTTCCACCATGGCGGCATGCTCGTGCAGTTTGATGTACTTCCAGAGCACGGCAGCAAGGACAGACACGAGCAGGGCATTGAACACAGCTGCTATGTTCATTCTGTAGTTAGATCCTAGCAGGATGACAGGTGGGGAATGCAATGGAGAGGGAACACATCATTAACACTCTTTGACATGGTGAGGGCAAAGACCTGTGGAAAATAAACAAGAAAGGAACCATTTAAACATCAGGTTTACAGCTCCACCATGAATCATATTTTATGGACTATTCAAGAGAGTTTAAGCTTCTTTCGGTAATTTTTCCCCTTTCCAGGGAATGAGGGGAAAGAAGAAAGAAGTGCCAAAGGTCTCCCCAAAACTGTAAAAAAATACAAAGCAAACAGAACTGGGAGCTGCTCTACAGGAAGGCTCCTCTCTCATTTTCATTTCTATGCTTTTGAAAAAGAAAATGTAAAAGAGCTTAAGGATGAGCTCTACGAAGATCTGTTAGAAAGAAAAGTATGTTCTCTGGGACTCTGGATCACTCTGCTCTTTGCAGACCACTCCCACAGTGAGAGGAAATAGAGCACTGCAGTCACTGGGCCACCTGCAGAGGACTTGGAGACCAAGCTCCTCCTCCTGCTCTGTGTGGCTGAGAGCACTCAGCAGTACCACTCACCTTCACTGTGCAGGTAGCGATAGCTCGAGGAGCATTGCCAGGACAGATTTCGCTACACTCCACGTGGAATGTGAACTAGTGAACATCACACTCAATTTCATTTTATCCAGGGGTGGGGAAAGGACTTGCAGGTCTATGGACTACCCTGTGGGAGAATCCCGAGTCACCTGGGTGTTGCTTTGGCTGCAATCCAGGATCAATCTAGGAACTGCCATCATCTTCCAAAAGAAATATTGGCATGGGAGAGAGGAGAGCTCTGCTCTTTATGAGAGGAACTGATGTGTCATTAAAGCAATCAAACCTTCATTTAGTGAGAGTCTGGCTCACACCAGCACAGCCAACTCTTATACAAATGATAAGCTAATGCATTTGAAGGGTTTCACTGTTGGCATTTTCCCATCCCAACCTGAGAACCTTTTCTGTGCTGCTCCAAGGCCTCCATGATTCTTTTTCTGTTAGAGCCTGCCACTGTTTTCTTTCTATGCAGAAACACTACTGGCTTATATCAGAGTATTGATTATAATTTCAACTGTGAACTTCAATTGAGGTATTGATTCACCTACAGAATTTATGGGCTTCGATTTTCATTATGCATCAAGATTCACTGATGTAAATAGGCAAAATTCACAGGCTGTAAATAATTGCATCCATGACTCATGGGGAATTTTAGGAAGGGAAATTTCTGATTAGTATTTACCCCACTAGATTGTTTCCAGCTGCCATCTTTAAAGGTAGCACTTTTAAGCTTCCTTTGATACAAGCTTGCCATGGGGGAAAAAAAAACCAACTATGTCTCAAGTACATGTTCTGACATCCCAAGCATGCATTTTAACCAAGAAACACTTCTTACATGGCAAAGTGGAGGAAGTTAGCCAGGCATATTTGGGACCAAAGCAAACACCTCCTCTACTGCCAAAGGAGTTCCTTTGAAAAGAGATATTGCAACCTAAAAGCTTGATCCTGCAACTTGTAATTGAATGGAGAATCATTCATGGAATTCAGTGAAGTCTGAAGGGATTCCTATACCTCATGAGATCCCAACAGCCTGCGGGATCTGTCTTAGGAAGAACTGAAGGTATGTGGGAGTCTGAATAATGCTGAAGAAATGAGTACTAGCTGTAAGCCACGCAAACTTGAGAGGTGATCTTGGGGGATCTGAGCAAATTCATTTCAATTTCTAGCTACTCAAATGAAACAGAAATGAAGTCCACCTCCATAGGCAAGTGGTCTGAAAAACTGCTTCATTTAGAAACTTTTGCAAGCAGCAAATTAAAAAGTTATTGTTTTGATTTGAACCATGGAAAAAAAAAGGAAAGGAACTTAGAGTGGTCATCTGATTATCAGGGCAGGATCAACTCTCCATAAACCATGCCCCAAGGATGTGTCTCTATCTCATTCTTAGTACTAATTCATCTCTTCAGCCAATCTCTGTCAAGAGAGGCATGAAGGACTGTGATAAACTCTTTTCTAACACTTAGCCTTTGTTCCCACCACAGCAATTTTAACCGGGTCTTGTCCCAGGTGCCACAGATATCCTGCACAGAAAAATGATGGCTGTCACATCACATCTCACTCTGTCCTCCTCTGTCAACAGGGGATGACTGCTGCTCCTGATGGCTTTGCAACTCTCAACCATGGCTATTCCATGGACAGCCTGGAATGGAAACCCACTGGGGACAGCAGTACACCACTCAGGTTCTGCTAATGCAATCAAACCTGTTTTCAGAAAGAGAAATTTTTGATGGGGACAGATCCTAAATTATTTTGTTGGTACCGACTTTCAAAGCTTTGTTTTACTTCTTCACTGTCTTTGAAAGATGTCTAATGATATCATCCAGCTCTGTACATAACCTCTCCACTACAAACCTCTCATCTTGTGAGCACAGCTTTAAGTGACTTAAACAGCATCACCAAGGAAAGGATCGAGCCCCAGCAGCCATGTGCAAAGCCTGACAATCAGTACATGGAGGAGACCTTTAACAAGCAAGTCCTCTGCTGCAAGCACACACTTAAAGGAAGGCCAGTCCACAGGCATTGTGAAAGTTAACTTCTCTGGGTCACAAGAACAAAGCACCTACAAATTCAGTGGAGTCAATGCAAGTTGCAACAACTCGGCAGAGGAAGGAAGATCACATGGCTTCTTTACTATTCCGTTATGGCAAGGTGAGTGTGTATATGTGCGTGTTTCAAAAGCATAAGAAGCCCACAGTCCATAAAAACACCACTGATACCACCTGCATTTCACGGGCATTTTGGTGGTAGAGAGTTCTGCTGACCATTACAAACCCCCTGAGCCAAACAGGCCCTCTTGAAAACAGCCTGTTCAAATGTTTCACCCCTGACTGATTTGTTCTCTCCCCTCCAGCCCCAAGGGAAGGCGTAAGAGGCACTTCAGAGATGCAGCCTGATGGATGCAGCCAATGTTCAGAGGTTAGCAATTTTCATTTCAGACTCTGCCACAGCCACACCTGCTAAATGGCTAGGAATGAACAACTCAGCTTTTTAGTAAAAATCACCTGCAAGGCCCTCTTCCACCTCTTCCCTCATTACAGCTCTTTCACTTCCCTGCACTTAGCTGAAGTGAGCGTATGTACTTTAGCCAACCAGGTGTCAGGAATATGTGTTAAATGTTAGCAATGCTAAAATAATCCATCTTCATTTCTGTTCCTCATTGCCAATTCCTAAATCCTGGTTCACGCTGCCTGGAAGAAAGCTGCTTTTGCTGGAAGTGAACAAGGGAATGTGGACAGGAAAGGGTGCTGCAGGCAGAGTGAAAGGAGAATTTCACAGGTACTCATAGAACTGTCTTAATTCTTTGCCTGTTTTCCCACATTTTATCATCCACCTTTTTTTAATCTGACACTTTCGGTGAAAACAGACCTTCAAGAACGATAATTTTTGGTCCCTCAGGGAACGATAGAGCATAAATAGTAACAAACAATCCCACAGTTTGCTTTTATGTACCCAGGAGAGGCTGCACCAAGGGAAGAAAGGCAAGCAATCACTCTCCATGTCCCCTGGTTCCTCAGTCCCCCAAGCCGAGATCAGTCATAAAATGCTGTCAGCAGCAGTAGACATGGGATAGGAAACTTTCCCAGGAGGCAGAGGGTAACACTGAAACAGGTGAAAGCATTTCGTTTTCTGCCTGAAGAGAACTGCTTCACAATAAAATAAATTTTCATTACTAAATCTCCCTCACAAAATGGGTCTAGAGCTGCCATTCCCACAGTGTTATCAGAGAACATCCTAAGAACTGAAAGGCACTTGCAGAAGTGGCAGGCCAGACACGCTGTTACTTTTCTTAAGAGCAGAGTGCTCTGTGCTGTTTCTTTCTCCATAGAGGGCAGCCTCTAGGCCAGTCAGCCCCCGAGCTGCTCACAGACTCCCTCCTTCCCATCCCTACCACACTCATCTACCCTCTCACTTCCCAGTGATGCTGGGATAACCAGGGCTCTGCTCCACGTGAGTAATATGCCCCAGTTACCTGATGCCTTTTCCTGGTCTTAAAATCAAGAGTCAAACAAGGTTAGAAAGGAAAAAGGGATTTTACTTTGGTATTTATTTTAAGGATCTTTAGGTGCACTATATCTAGGTCAAATGCATCAAAATGCACACCGCAATGCCCCCCCCAAAAGATCTGGTATAACATTAGAGGTCTTACTAATTAGCATATCTATCAAAGATTCCTCAATGAGAGGCTTGAATGAGCCCCCCTCTCCAAGGAGCCTTCCCCTGGATGGTTCTATCTTAGTTTACAGAATATGTTCTGGAGAGGACCTTGGGGTCTGGGGCACACTGATCCCTAGCTACGAACCTTCTAAAATGTTTAGTCTCTTAGCTTGACAAACAAGTCCAAGAATGTAGGCAAAAAGCACTAAGAATACAGAAGTTGTAAAAAGGTATAACGGGTATAAAAGAAAAGGCAAAAAATCTTCATGGCATCATACCAAGGAAATTGCATGGACTGACATTTTTCCACTCTGCTTTGAAATGCTAAAGCATCATCCTTCAGCACCAGGAGAAATGACAGCTGATAGACCAGAGCCAAGCCAGAAGAGACATGCATGTAAAAGCTGCACAGAGCTTCTTGCTGCCAAGCTGGCAAAGGGCAGTGATGTCCGTCCCATGGGAGGGGATGGGACGTGCCCTTGAGGACTCCCGAGACAAGTGGGCTGCAGGGGAGCAGCAGAGTGAGAGAGGGAAGCAGAAGAGGCAGATTTCCCTGCCAGTGATGCTGACAGGGCAGGGGGCAGCAGACTTAGAGCCAGACATGGAGAGTTCAACAAAAACACCGGTGTGGGGGCAGCTCAAGACTGTGCAATGGAATTAAGAGAGCATATCCTGAAGCCTGCAGCTCAGCCACAATGGATGCCGCTCCAGCAGCTAAGAGCCTGTGGGAGGGACTCTATTTTTGGTCAGCTCATCTTTACTCTTTTTCCAAGAGATCACAGGCATGAAGAGCTTACCCCATTTTCTTCCTCCATCCCTATTCACTTAGCAAAAGCATCCCAGTTTCATTCTCACAGCCCAGCTACCTTTCCTCTAACTAGCACTGGCTGCTGGTGACCAGGTGAAGTCTTCAGGAACATTCATTTGGTGTGTTCAGCAGGCACTTCTGGCAGAGCTCTCCAGTGTCTTGCAGGTCCATAATACTCTCCTTCAAGTTTGCACACAGCAGCCCCTTCTGCCTGTTAGCTACAGGTTATCTGATGTATTAAACATCCTCAGGAAGTGGTAAGGACACAGGAAACATAGATGGAGACACTGCTCTCCATCTCCTATTAACATGTCTAGGAGATCAGAGTGGGTGGGATGAGAGAGAGGAATTTCCACTAATAGGCAGCTGGCATAAAGAACTGTTTGGATTCATTTAGGAGATGAGTTCTGTTGTTCTTTTTTTAATTGTGAAGCTACAGTAGGATGAATCACTAAAGCTATTAATATGATGGACAGTGTTCCAAATCTCTCCATTTTAAAGACTGCAATCTAAGTAAGAAATGGGGAGAAAAGTTACAAAATCCACATCAAAAAACCCCAACTACAAAAAAGACAAACACACACTACTAAAACCCCCAAAGGGAAAAACCAAGAGCTTGATTAGGGAGAACAAGGGCGACCAGCATGCCTAAAGAGGGGTCACCTATTCTTGCAGGTATTAAAAGAATGAGAAGTGCTCGTTTTGTCTATTTAGGCCTTGACAAGCTTTTGTTACCAACTGCCCAAACATTTTCCAGGCCAATGTTCAGCTTCCCAGAGCTACAGCAGGCTAAAAAGCCTCATAAAATGGAAAAACAAAAAGCATGAAGGAGACACATTTCCAGAGAGCATCACCACTCTGTGCACAGAGAGAAATGCCTCCTCATGGAGGCCAGCTTGGCTGGTCAGCTCCTGTGCACACAGCCTGCCAGTGGTGGCAGGATGTCCAAACAGAACCATCTCCACAGTTCCCAGAAATGCAACACAACTGGAAGTGGACTGGGGCTGCCCTTGCCACAGGACAGCGAAGGAATTACGGCAGAGCTGCATGGGCAGGAAACGGGCTTCTTGTTACGGTAACACACTGGGAGGGGTAGGAGCAGATACTCCCTCCTCAAGGACATTTTCCCCATCATCACTTCCTACCCCTGGATCCATCCCTTGCTAGACTGGCTTTCCAGGACCAGTACAGGAAGAGAAAAGCATGCAAACATGGCATTTCACACTCCCCCTGCAAAATGTCTTCTGTTCTTTCTCCCATCCCTGATGCAAGAGGCTTAGCTAAGGATTCAGTGTATGTAACACATGCAGTTTTAAATACCGACTTCATTCATGCTCAAAGCAGAAGTTGCTAGAAGGCAACTTTCCCAATTGGAAAGAGGGGGAGTTGGGATTCAGCAGCCAAGAATTTGCTTTTATTCTCATCTCTGTCACAGATTCCCACAGAACTACAAGCAAGTCAATCCCCACAGACCAAAAAGCTGCTATCATCTTATTCACTCTATTTATTTAATGAGATACATATATCTTTCACAGTACATAGCACATTAAAGAAAGGATGGTACACTGAATGGTTGATATACTGGAACATTTTCTTTGTAAAAAGCAGCCAACTGTAGAAGTGCTGACTTTTTAAACAGGAAAAGAGCAGATTCTTGTAGAGGGAGTAAGCTCAGCAGTTAAAGATAAAAATATCATTAATGAAGCCTGATACAAAGAAGGGACATGATAAATAAGAATATCTTGACTACGTAGTCTCAAGAAGAATTTTAAAAATAGAGCTTTATTCAGAAAAAAAAAATAAAAATATTACAATATACTTAAAAAACCCCCTGTCTTATGAAACCCTTATCTATAGAGAGTTGTGATCAAAATTAGGTCTATCTTCAGTTTTTATGGTTTAGCATAAGTGAGGAATAGAAAGCAGAACTGTTAATCTTTCTATACAAGACTGAAACCAAGGAGACTGAGGCTCTGTGCAATGGTCCCTACTGCAAACGTACCTTCAGTATGAAGAGGAGAAGTCTGGTGGCTACAGGACACCTACCAGTTGCACTTATGGATAGAAAACTTAAGTTTTCTTCCATTTAATTTCAGAGTGAGAGCTGGGACAAGAAGAGATCCAACCCTTCACAATGACTAGCAGCCATTAATTTAGTATTTGCTGATACTCCTGTCTTGATCTACAAAACAAAAGGTTAAAAAATTCCAACACTAAGCAGTCAATACATAGAAGCAAACCACAAAGCTGAGCTAAAAGTATAAATCTAAAAAGAATATTTCTTGGGCTTTTAAGATCTGCATTTCCAAGTTCTCTCCTCCATCCATAATGGAGTACAAAATCCTTTCCCCAAACAAAATCCCAGATTTCCAGAAAATTCCCCTAAATAAGATGCATTTCTGATAAACGAGGCGAGAGATGTAAGAAAAATGAGCTAAAAAGGTGAAGAAAAAGAAAAGAAGGTATTCATCTCAGCCCTCAGGTCTTGTTCACCTTCTGAGAGTTCCAAGCCTAAAGATGAAAACCCAAGTTATTCAAAATAACCATGGCTAGACAGAAAGGAAAGCTTAACAGACAGAGTTCATCCAGCTAATCTTTGTTCACCCGAGTGAACAAAGTAACCTATCTGGTTACACTGTCATTAACAGCCCTGTCATATGAGTAAAGAACCTCCCGTTTTGCCTGGTTTCTCGCTTTTAGTCTGTAAGCAAGATACTTTTGTCAGAAAAAAAAATGTCAAGAGAGAAGTAGGTTTATCTTACTTCAGGGGTCTGCCTAAAGGAAAGATGGAGCGGGGGTGGCTGAAGGGAAAATTTACTGATGCTGCAAAGCTGAATTTAAAATAATGTGATGCGAAATCCCAAAGTACTGAACAAGACGATCTTCAGCCACTCCAACTATGCCCCTGGGCTTTAGCTGCCATTTGTTATTCTCTGTACTTTATCTATCCTTTCTTTCTCTGTTCTCCAGCAGGTAGAGTACCTGTGTTATTTGGATCCTGGGACTGGTGCTTAGCAGCATTTACAGCCTGAGCTCTCCCTGCTTTCCATCAGCATGGTGCCCAGGACTGCTCTGTGTGCTGCAAATTCTAAGCAGGAGCCAAAATTGTTTGGAGCACAGCACAGCCAATAAGAACAGTGAAAATCCCTCCTTGGTTACCACAAGCTCCACATTAGCATGCTTTTAGGGGAGGGTAAAAAAAAAAAGAGTAATGCCATAGCAGCACCTGTCCAGCAAGAAATACACTTCTGCAAACCTACAGAATTTAGTCCACATCAGAGGTGTTTTCCCCATGAGACTTTTGTTTAAAAATGATAAAGCAAACCGCTAGTCAAACAAAGAGGGACTACAAAGACGTGGGATTACAAATGAACTACTGACTCCCTTCCCACATGTGCACACACATAGAAGAGGGATTCAGTGTGAACTTGTGGGGAAAGGGGAGCGAGGAGATATCAAAAACATGCTAACCTCCCCCCTCCCCTCAGTACACTGCAACCAGGACTGCCAACAAAACTGAATTCAGAGCCGTATGTGATCAGCACAGCAAACACAGCATAGTTACAATGACACCCAGCAAAGAAATGCAGTAATTCAGAGCATCTGCAACCCTTTTAGTCTTGGAAGTACTATCACTGGTAGATCGGTGTTTCAGCACATGCATGCATACCTGGCGTTGCTAAATAACAGGAAATGCTATCCGGTGCCTCTCTTTCACAGGAGAAAAGAAAAAAGAAGACACCTTAAAGCTATGCTTTGCAGGGGAACGAGCACTCTCCAGTCTTCTTCTTTCCTCACCACCACAAAGAAAAAGCAAAAATCCCATCTAAGAGCTCTCGGCACCGTAACCCGTGCACCATCTGCAGCCTGAGCTACCTCTCTCCCCCAGGTCTGAGCATGCTCTGTCTACCGGCAGTGTCCTATCGCTCCAGCTGGCTCACCTCAATTTGTTAGCCTCCCAGAGGTCAGCCTTGCATGCAGGATGATTTGCTGCAGTATTCCTGCAAATCCCCGACGGGCGGCCACACTGAAACAAACACCACCGTGCTGTTTCACGGAGCTGAGCATGTCTTGGGAGACAGGCGGCAAACTGCTTTGGGGAGGGGGGACACACGCATTTTAGAAATCCTGCTTTTGAGGATCATTAACGCCACTGCTACACCAAACACCTCACACAAGAGAAGAAAACAATAGGAGAGAAAGGAAAAAATGCCCCTTTGCTAGAGGACATGAAAGCCTTTCATCATGCTTTCTAGTAATTCCCTTGGCACCAAGGAAGGAATTTCCCAGCTGTGATGGTCAGCAAATGGCTTAGAATTGAACAAGGCTGTGATTGCCCTCCTTCAGAGACCCAGGGAACAGTATTTTCAAACTAAAGTTATTTTTTATGGTGGAAACAAGTAATTCCTAAACACAAAGGCACAGAAATTATCCAGGAGCTTATAAGAGAATATCCTACTGCACGCAAGCTCATGGAGGTGAGTCCCTTACACCAACCTTCAGAGCAGAGCTTGAACCTGTGGGGACTGAGCAGCTTCATGAAGATGGCAAACCAGATAGTACTGACTGGGAACATTTCCAGTTCTTATCCCACAGTGGGATCTACATGCAGACCACAGCCCACCAAAAGGCTCATGGCAGGAAGTCACACCACTAAACACAGGACTGAGATCTCAGCCCCGCAGGGACACTCTTGCAGGCAGATCACAAGCAAACATATGAGGCACTCTGCAAACGTGTTGACTGTATATTTGCAGGACACATCTTGTTGAATATCTGTCTGTGAGGATTTTCCCTTTGAGACCTAACAGGTAAAATAAGAAGGATGAAAAAGAAGAAAAGTTCTCTGGCACCTCTTCCCACACACTCAAGGTGGATTTTGAACTACAGCATGAGCTTATGTCTGTCCTGCGAGGATCTCACAGAGACACTGGTCAGTCACATCTGCCCGGAGGAAATAAATAATAAAAAAAGAGCAAAGTGAAGAGGGCCCACCCAGTGCCCTCAGCCTGTCCTATTGGGACTAAGGAAATTCAGAGTCACCCATCTCTTTTTAAGGTCATCTCACTGTCCTGTTGCCCCTCTGAATACAGAGATGTTGCCTTGTGTGGAACAAGTCTGATATTTTTCCTCTGAATTTTGAAACTCCAGGAGTGGAGTTAGATTTGGAGCTCACTTCACTTGAGAAAACACATCTTGACTTGGTGTTCCTTGCACTTCAGAAAGCTCCACTGCATGACCTACCTTCCACTGATGCTAATGGGAGCCTTTCCGCTGACCCCACAGATCTTGGCTAGCGACTTTATCAGTGGGACCCCTGATAACCCAGACATACCATGTTGGTCTCTTTATCTTAGACAAGCTTTTATTTTACTGGAGAAGAAAGGACAACATATACAGACCGGTCTTCTATTTATGAATAAGCTTATTCTCTACCTCTGCAATGAGTTATGTTAATGGATTTCTTAGGTACAATTTATCACATTGCACAGAATTTAGAGAGTTTAACCTGTGTCCTGAAGATGGTCCTGTTGTCAATCTGCCACACCACAAAGTACAAAACTACATCATTAAGGGGTGGGGGAGGAACCATAACCAAATAATTCCAGCAACTGTGAAATAATAACTGTCCATTACCATTGCACCATAAGGCACTGAGTGTGGCAGTCCCAAGCTCTTCACAGTCAGCACCTACTACAGGCTGGTAAGGTTTGAATAGGAGGTCTTGGCTCAGAACTAAGCATTTGATAAATATTTAATACCCCTCATAAAGTTGCAGCCTTCAAAAACAGCATCACATTTTAGAACTCCTAAAAAGCAGTACAGCACAAACAAAACTCATCAAGCTAGCAAGAAAGTCTGAATAGGTCCCTCTTGGTTTAGGGCTGACAGAGAGCAGGTAAATCATTATTTACTGAATCTTTGCCTTGCACATATATGTTGCAGGGGTGCCTGCGTCACTCTGAGTCACAGCATTTATTATTTATAGTCCCAGAAGGACTCTCTATAAGAAATTGTTCTTCCTGCAGTGCTTTTTGAACCAAAAGTGCATTTCAGTTTGAGAGCACAAAAAAAAAAAAATTATGCCTGAACTAACAAAAAGGTCTTTGTACTGATAAATACAAAAGGAGACAAAGGAAGCATTTGGTTTCTGGACACCAAGATTGGGACTTCACACAGAGAGGATGACATTTTGATTCTGCAGAAGTTAACATTAAAACTCATGTCAAAAGGACCAGGACTTCAGCCAAATACTGAAAATTTCTAACTAAGCAAGAATATACTTTGACAAGGTAAAAGGTATTTTTCTGAAGAGTATCTCAAGGGCCAAACACCACTTTCCTCAACTGCCTCAAGAATGACATACTCCCAAGGCTTAAGAGATGCAGGGTGCAAGTTTTACATAAATACTAGGTTTAAAAAGGTTTAAGTATGATCAAACATATTTTACACACACACACACACACACACACACACACACACACACACACACACACAGAGGTTACATGTCTTGACATCAACCTGACAAATTCATAGATTTATATGAGATAATTCATGCTCAGAAGAGCATTTTGGTAAGTAAATGATGTTCACCAAGACTGACATAAGAAACCAAGGGTGAAACATTGCCTGAGATCCCTCGGTATGGCCTCACCCTGGTGCTTCCCACAGCTGCTATTTGTTAACTATTTTTGCCCAGGCAGCAGGAAGATCATCTGCCCTCTCTCAGATGACGCTTCAATATTAAGACACAACCTCACCTGAAGAAACACATCTTCCATTTTACAGATAAAAAGACTGAAACTGTCAAAGGGATCTGGGTGGGATGTACCATACCAGCATCCATTAATACGGGAGCAGCTTCCTGTGAAAAATCCACCAACAATCAAAACCTCTTGTGTACTCCAAGGTTGTATTCGTGGGCTTCAGGGCTCAAGACAGAAGCTGGGGCCTCCAAGACCACAGGTGACAGAGTAAACATGGTAAAGCACAGAGAGGAATAAGTTACCAGCTCTGTCACTATTGCTCTCAAAGAGCTGCTAGAAGAGTAGCCACAAGCTTGACATGCTCTGTTCCCCACACACCCTCCTCCCATCTTCTATTCCCACCATACTTGCAATGCAGAGGGTCCAGGGGCCTCCTGCGTGCCTGGGAAACCCCCCTAGACCCACAATTTAGCCTCAAGTTGGAGGCCCTGTCAGAACGACTTGTCCTGGGAATTCTGGAGGAAAAGGAAGAGAGCCCCTTTTCCTGTCTGTTGAGACAAACAGGGCAGTCACAACCAACAAGTCTTACAGATGTCTTAGGAAATCAAGATGTTAGTATCACAGCAAAATAGAGCTCTTGAAAGGAAGAACACTCCTGAATGTGAACATCATAGGGGTACCAAGGTATGGAAAAGAAGAGACATAACAGAAACACAAAACTTGCTTTTCATGAACTGTCAGGCCCTTAGATCTATAGGGGTGAACAGATAATAACTGCATGGAAGTATCCAAAGGATGGGGCTTAAGATGTACAAGAACTTAACTGCCTTCACTGGATTATGCAACTGGTTTGCAAGTGGGCTGCAGTTGTTCCAGAATTGACTCGAACATCTCGGTTCATAAGCAGGATTACAGGAGGGCTTTGAGGATCGGGGTCTAGGACCTTGACTGTTTTTGTGGGTGCCTTCCAACTCAGAATATTCTATGATAGGACTGTTCCCTGAGCTGCCTTTGTTCTAACCTTCCACTTTTTCTGTGTTCAGAGACTTTGTGCTTTCTTAAAAACCTTGAGAACCCAAACCTACAGAGCAAAGTCCTAGTGATGCTTGAGGTGGCCACCTAAAACACAGAGACTAGACAAGAATAAGAGAATAAAAAAGGAGGTACTTTTTTGAAGGGCCTTCAAAGGTACACCCTGGGCAGTCAAAAGGCTACACCCAAGATGGACTCTGGGTCACGAGTTCTTCACACTTTTATAAGTTTGGTTCATTTGCATATCAGCGTTAATTCTCCAATTATAACCTCAGATCATGATGTAATTACCCCAAGTTTTCCCCCCTCTTTAGAGGCTTTTAGTTTACACATTTTGGGGCCTGGTGTCTTTGAGGTGGAAACCTAGAGAGGGTTTGTTAATGTCTAACCAGCATGAGAGAACAGCAGCCAACAGGCCACAAGAAACATCAGAGTTACACACTAGGCAGCACAGGATTTCAAAAATATAAAAGTTAAAACCTAAGGCATCACTAATACTTCATGGAAAGAACTCCACAAGAAGCAGTAGCAGCATCTACAGTCTTGATCAAAACAGCAGTTTCGATCCAAGCTGCAGTGTGTGCTTCAATTAGCCAGTCTGACAAATGCCTGGAAGTAGCTGCAACAGCAGCATGACAGGAATATAGCTCAGAGCCAAGCTAAAGGAGAATCTAAATCAAATCAGGGGAAATAAAAAGGTTTACTGTCATTTTGAGTCCCTTAATTGCAAACAGATTGTTTTGCCTCCAACGCCCCCTTCAGCCACACCTGTGCAACACATCCTCACATTTTAAAGGATGCAGCCAGCATACAACCCAACCCTATTCCTAGGACAGCAGTGTAATATTAACAACAAATAGGAGCACAGTTTCACAGGACACCCTCCCTGTAGTGTAACCATTTAGACTGATGCTAAGGGAGCACAAAACATCCATGTTCTGGATGGGGAGCATATCCCAGGGATACTGATAGTCACATGAAATCTCAGAACAGAGCATTAGGTCTCACAAATAGTAAAATGACTTACACAGGAAGTAAAAAAAAAAGGGTGTTTCCTGACAGCATAGGCCACAGAACTGAAAAATATCTGCTGGCCAATTAAAAAATATCCTAACAATTGGGTTTTGATTAGTACTTAAATACCCCAGTCTGATCTTCCCCATGGAAAAGAATTCTTACCTTGTCCCTCATCTGATTACAGTATCATCAGAACACCCAGCTGAGAAGTAGTAACACATGGCTGCAGGCCAGGCATTTACTGTTTCAAATGTTGCTCTGAGGTCTACCGCTGCTACTGACAGGAGGGAGAAGAAAGCAAATGAATCATCTTTCTCAGCTTCAACATGAACAACTGCACACAATAGGGAAAGTGTGATGAATACACTGAATTAATTGTAAAAACCTATTTCAACTCCTCCAGGTGTCATATGCAACAATTTACAGTTCAATACCTAAGAAGAGCTTCTTCATGCTCTTAGCAGCTTGAAAATTCATGGAAAGACTATTGAATCTAGGCATACTTATCAAGGGCACAGCAGTAAGAAGAAGAAGTCCAAGCCTGACTTGATGGGAAATTTTTGTATTAGACTTGCTGTTGTATTTATTTGAATAGTAATAAAAACCAAGGTGGTTAATTTTTGCCCCATTTTTCCCACCAATAAATCAGTGTATCATTCCCCTACAAGCCCTCCTTGTGACCCATTTGTGTGGAGGTTTTAACACCCCCATAAATATATATGACATGACATTCAATACACACAAGAAGGTGAAAGTTTCAGAGAAAAAGCAGGAAGTATCTGTTGAAAGAGGAACACCTGCAAAACTACTGATACAGTTGCTATTCACTTGTGGCCCTTGGATGATGGGAGATTCCTTACCCAACCCTGCCACAGCAGCTCATTTCTGCTCCCTTCCTTCCTACCAGCAAGATCTGCTGCCTCTGTTGCATCAAATGCTGAGTCAAGTCTTTGGCAATGAGCATCTCTTCAAATAACTGAAGTGTAACCTGACTGTCACTGAGAGAAGGAGCAACATCAGCCCAACAAACCAACTGTTTAAGACAGCTCCAGTTAAAAACATCTGCCCTCATTCATTTTGTACAGCTCTGGGTCCATGTCCTGATATTTGCAAAGCCAAGAACAGAGTGGTCTTTCAGCTACTTTACAGAGTATTTCAAGATATCAAGGGCTCTCCAGATAGCTTCCTACATCAGGATGTGCTTTTCCATCTCTAGGCTTCTACTAGCATTGATGCAGCCATTCCCACAGAAGCCACCTAGCACAGGGAGGGTTGGAGCAGGGCTGAACCCTCTCACTAGCAAAGCATTCCCAAGATGAGCCATAGTAAAGGTATGGGTGCTGTCACACCCATCAGTCTCAAAGAGGAAGGTTCTTGTGACCTTGAAGACAAGACAAAAATGCACATATGTACTGGCCACAGGCAGTGAATCCTATCCCAGGTCTGGAGACATCAGAGACAGAGGACATTTACAACCTTCCTGCCTTGGCTCATCCTGCTTCCCCCCTTCTATGGCAGAATGGTGTGCTTATAATCTGTCCTGAAGGCTGACAGGAGCAATCTGCTGAGGTAGCCAACCCTTCTTTCCAGGCAGAGGGATTAAAGCTACAGCACAAAAAGCTTCTCTTGCAACTATGAAGACCCAAATCTGCACTGGTATTACTGCAGCAAGTGTGTGAAAGGAGAAAGGACGAAAGTCAGGGACTGAGGACTGACTAGAAAACAACCATCTTGCTAAAGTGACTTACAGTTACACAAAATAACCACCATTTCTTTATCATCAAGTGATGAAAAACACCAAACTAAAGTCCAAAATACACTGAAATAAAAACCCTCTTCTCTCATTTGCTTGAATATATTTAATGCTTAAAAATAAGCCTCTACATAAGAGTCCTGTGTTCCAATGGGACAATACATGCACATAAATTAAGAAAGGACTAGAGAACTTTGTGCATAATAGCTTGCCTTGTGACCTCTGTGCTAAGTACATATATATTTGTATATAATACATATGTATGACTATTGCAAAATTCATATAAAAGATTACAATTAAGACAGAGACTACATATTTCTTTTAAGTTTATACCCACATTAAAAGATGATTAATCAGTGGTTTTATAAATCCAAAGAAATTAATTTCAATGAGCTGCTAGCTTCCCAGCTTTAGCTTTATACTTTGACACAACCATAACATAGTCAGAAGCCAAGATGCTGAAAAGCCATATATAAATGTCTGTGGAACTGTCCCAGGCAACCTTACAGGAGAAGGGAAGGTGACAGCAACGCCAATCTTCATTTCCTATTAACTCTCAGGTCTCTACATGAACATGAGTAACAGCCTAAGTAGTAAAGAACAAACAGCCAGAAGCAAGGAGCAGAGGTAAGAACAAATCATTAAAAACTGATAAGCACCAAAGGCCCTAACTTAGCTAAAGGCAGTAAAAATGCAGACACACGAAGAAAACCACATCATGCCTCCTGAAAATGAATCTGGTCATATCGTTTTAGTGCTAAGTGACTACCTCAGTGCAACACCACAGTGTCTGCTAGGAAGGGCAGTATTTCATCTGCGTGCTTAGAGGTCTGAAAACCTATTTTCCCAGGTGTCTCTCTCCCTCCTTCTAAAAGAGAAAATTACACAAATTAATCTTTGTGCACCTTTTTATTTTTCACCGGTCCTCCTCTTCCCTCCCGCCACTCCTCCTATCCATTGTGAAAGGTAAGCAGGAAAATATTGAAATGAAAATTGAAATAAATGACAACAGCAGGAACAGCCTGAGTCCGGTTGGGCTCACAAAAGGGAGTTTATGATACACTTGAGTCAGTGCAAAAAAAGAGGTCATGAAAGTGCTGTCACACACCTTTCTGGAGAGGGCTTTTTGTCCACATAGCTACAGATGAAAGCCTCATCTGCTCAGGGAAACTAATTTTCCAGTGCAAAGGGATTTCAATTCACAAATCACCACCATCCCACTCAATTTATGTTACAAGTGGCCAGAAGAGAGAGGGGAAAACAACAGCAAAGTAAGGCATGAAGCAATTCACAACTAACTCATTTCCAATGCATCAAAGGCTTACCAATGAATGTTCTGTGTGACAGACTGTGGTCATTCTGTAACTACATCTGACTGACTGCTTGCCAGAAGCACATGCAAAACCCCATCACATCCAGGGAATCTCTGACAATACAAAGTGCATTCTCTTCTGAAGGGGGAGTGCAGTCCCTACACACAAGACTCAGGAGGGCTTTTTTCCTGGGACAGAAGCAGTTGATTTCAAATTCCTTCAAGGCATCTCCAAGGCATGTTACACAGACTGTGCTTAAGTATCTCATTGGTCACCTGTAATTCAAAACTTACATACAGCTCAAGACTGCACGAGTGAAATTTTAGCACTGAAAGACATTAAAAACTCACAACAAGGCTTTGAGAAGAATGTAGCAGAAACATCCCAAACAGTCTGGTTTAGAAGACAGAAAGCTCTGAGAAGGGAGAGCAAAAATTACTTTTCAGTGTTAGTTGTAAGACTTCCCAAGAGTTATCTTATGGTTTACTATCAGAGAGCACAACTAGATGAATAGGAAGGATCTATGCGCAAGCCCACTTTATACAAGAGGTACATAGAGCATAACCATGAAACTCATCATAACTCCTTGACATCATTAAAGCACGGTCCTAGCACACAGCTCTAAGCTGAAGAAAGAGATGGTTCTCTGAAACAGCAGTAGCCTACGCCAAACTTACACAACAAGGACTTCCAGTCGAGGACTCAAATCCCGTAATTCAGCTCCTCTTTGCTTCTTGAGCAGCAAAGAAGACAGCAGAGCAGACTTTAGAGACATCTTTCCCTGCTAATTACATGATAGCAGTTTAAAACAGAGATTGCATCACACCCACTGTCTCTTGAGAGCAAAAACACGTGTAATCAAATTGTTAAGGTAAAACAGTAAAAAGATGGAAAGGCAATTAACACTGTATACAAAGAAATCTCTGAAACGGAAAAAATGAACCATTTTCACTGAGAATTACATTTTCGCAGTTGAACTTTGGCAAGTAAGCTGGTACAAAACCCACTTTTTCATAAATATGAGAAACCAAATATCAAATAAACTCTTATTCCTCTCATGTTTAATCTCAAGCTCCATATATGCCACCTCCACACAAGAACGAAGAAATCCTTGTTTAATATCAAAATGCCCCTTGTCCCCTTTTTATGCACATGTGGCCTCCAGAACATCTAGCAGCTGAAGAAGGGGCTCCTGGATGCAACGGAGCAGAGAAGTCCAGCTGCCAGTGAGTACCTCGATCTCTGTTGCAGTTTTATAAGGTAGAGTCAAAGGCCAGAAGAGAGGAGAACACTTGGACGTGTGTTTTGAAAGGAAAAGTTGAAACATTTTACAATGGAAAAGGGAAACATCAGTCGGTTTGGATGTGAGAATTGTGCAGCACAGCCTCTCACAGGTATGACAAAGCAAGCTTTGGAGCACAGGATGGTGAAAAGGCAATGAAAGCTGGAGGCAGGATGGGAAAAGTTTGTGAAACTTTTCAGTTGACACTGGAAAAAGCTTGAAGAGATGAAGGAGCAAATTACTGAGGTCTTTGCTTACATGGCATTTTTAAGGAAAACTTCCAAATAGCCAACTATACTTAAACTCAGGTGTGTCTCTTCTCAAACCTAAACAAAACAACCCAAAAGAATAAAGAAGACCTAGGACTGCAATGAAGGAAAGGAAGAGAAGAAACAAGTAGGAGGGGAATAGAGAACAAAAATAAAACACACTTGAACAAAGCATGTACAACAGAAGAATGTGCAACCTTCAAAGACTACTCTAGAAAAAAAAAAACCACAAGACTGGGAGATTATCTTTTTGATCTGTATTTATCAATAAAATACCAAGAAATTTCCAGTCATGAGCTTGAGACCTCATTGCACTGTATGAAGTAAACAAAATCACTAAAAACACAGGAGACGAATGTGAAAATTTCAGCGCCAGCTGCAATGCTGTGGGATCAGTTGGTGGTAATTCAGTGAAACTGATGCTATAAAATCAGTGCATCAGGAAAACTCAGCCTCCATCTCTCTTTTAGAATCTCAAGGATGCAAGAGGGATGACATTTAATTGAGTACCAAAAAACCCAATAAAAACATTTACATCTGTACACAAAAATGATATATCATCTCCCAGTTAGAAAGCAAGCTCAAATCCATGAGAAAAGAAATAGATGACTTCACGCTACCAGGAATATGTGGACAGCAACCAGTGCAGAGAATACACTGCATCCTCAGAAAGCACACATGACATCAAATACAAAGTAAGAAACATGGTGTCTCGGTTTTGAAAGACAGGTGTCTGCTAAGGAAGGCAGAGGCCCCCCTTGAAGTGGCAGATATAACCCCTTTTCCCTCCAAGTTATTATATTTTGAAATCAAGAGCCTTTAGGCGAAGATGTGGGAAATAGGAATAACAGTTCTTTACTATATATATATATGTATATAACCAGTCAAACAAAACAACAACAACTCTGGCAGTAACAGCAATCACAAATCCAGTGCCAGCCTTCTCGGCTGTCAGGCCCTTTCCCCTCGGGTGCAGTTCCGCTCGCAGCCGGCAGGGGCGCTGGCGGCTCCCGGTGAGCAGGGCAGGTGCGATGGTTCCCCCGCGGCTGCAGGGGGCGCTCCGGAGCGAGCTCGGGGAGCACGCGGCTCTGGTGCCCTGGGATCCCGGGAAGGGATGGAACAAAGGCTTCACAAACCGCTGGGCAGCTGATCCCGGGCTCTCAGGAACAGCAGGCTGGAATGGCAGGGACGAACGCAAATCCCGGGTGGCAGGCGAGATGTATCCAGATGGGAAAAACCACGGAGGCCCAGGCAGGCAGGGCGAGCAGGGCTACAGCTAAAGCTCGAAGCAGCAGCGGGGCAGGGCAGCCACAGCCCGGTCTCCAGCAGGGCAGGGAAAGCGGCTTTTGGGGTCCCGGCGTTGCTTCCAGCAGGAAGAAAGAACGGCCAAAAAGAAAGCAGCAGCAGCTCCTTTCTCTGCAGCTTCTCTCTCCGGACGCTCAGAGCGAACTGTCCCCACACCCAGGTGTAGACAAAAGAGTAGCCAGGCCCGCCCCACTCCCCTTTTTGTCTTTCTTAAGTACAGCTATTTGTCCCCTAGCAACATGCATATGGGAGAAAATTCCTTTAACAGGAAAACCTAAGACTAAACTAAAACCCCAACACATGGCATGAAAATGAACCAAAGGGGAGGAAAGAAAACAGAGCCAAAAAGAGTACTTCCACTAAAGGACCCAGAAAAAGAACCAGATAGAGAAAAGATCATAGAATCATAGAATACGCTGAGTTGGAAGGGACCCGTAAAGATTGAGTCCAACCCCTGGTCCCATGCAGAACATCCTAAGCATCACCATATGACTGAGAGCATTGTCTAAATGCTTCTTGAACTCTGTCAGGCTTGGTGCTGTGACCACTTCCCTGGGGAGCCTCTTCCAGTGTTCAGCCACCCTTTGGGTGAAAAATTTTTCCCTGATATCCAACCTAAACCTTCTCTGACTCAGCGTCAGGCCATTTCCTCAGGTCCTATCACTGGTCACAAGAATGAAGAGATCTGTAGCTGCCCCTCCTCTTCCCCTCCTGAGGATGCTGAACACCACAGTGAGGTCTCCCCTCAGTCTCCCCTTCTCCAGGCTGAGCAAACCAAGTGACCTCAGCCACTCCTCACCAGAGTTCCCCTACAGACTCTTCACCATCCCTGTGGCCCTTGTTTGGACACTCTCTAATGGCTTAATGTCTTCTTTACATTGTGTCACCCAAAACTGCCCCCAGCACTCGAGGTGAGGCCGCCCCAGTGCAGAGCAGAGTGGGACAATCCCCTCCCATGCCTGGCTGGCGATGCTGTGCCTGATGCTCCCCAGGATATTGTTGGCCCTCCTGGCTGAATTGCAAATTATTGAAAATTTATACATATTTTGCTGTTTGCTAGAGAGGAAACTGTGTAATATCCTCAGTCTCTTCTAGTGCTTCCACCCTGCTAGGCAGAGGTGTTGGGGTGCTGTATCACCTGCTACAAACAAGGCGTTCTGCTATGGTTACCAGACACAGGCAGAGTGTGAAAAACGAGGAGAAGTGGAGGGATGCACTGTAAGGTAGCAAACACCAAACCATCAGGGTTTCCATCTACATCAGTGATGCTGCTGAGCCAAGGACAGTAACACAGAACAGCAACACCTGCACTACTCTCAAGACTGCTCTTCCAGGGGACAGGAAAAAGCTCATGTCCTTATCCCACTTCAAGCCACTACAACAAGTGAAACCTCCTTTCACAGAATGAGCTTTGCTTACCCCACACAGCACGGCACCAGGTATATATGCCCAATGGAAGCAACGCTTCTGCTTAGATTTAAGGGTGTGCCTAACTCCTGGCTGGATCAGCACTTTCAACCACACATCCTTGTGGGCCAAGGATTTGCGTTCTTACGCATCTTTAAACTTTCCAGGACGTGTCATTTATCATTCTGACTGTGATAAAGGATGGCAACACCCTGCTCGTTTATCTTGCTCTCAATACACTGCAGAAAACAAAAATATAGATTTTTTTACAACAAGGTGGAGGACACAGATATCGCTCTCCCTCTTTGATAATTTAACTATAGCATAAAATCATCAGGTTTAAATCAGAAGAAGGGAGAAAACACTTGAAGACGGGAAAAGAAAAAATGTGGGGGAAGCAACATTTACTGCAAAAGAAACAAACAAAAAAATCTGTTTACAGATCACATCTGAAAAAAACATCTCTATTAAATGTGATGTCAGAAGAACTGACAAGGATAAATCCATGTGCAGCTCCAGGTATTTCAGCCTAAACGTGGAAAATACACATTATTTTGAGTTTATGAAGGGCTTAGTATTATCAGTACTATTTACACACACTTTCCTAGTTAATTTTAGACATATTGCAAGATTTTAAACCAACAGACTTGAGTGCTCACTGATTTTAAAAGACAACAGGTCCCTATTTTTTAACATGTTTCTAAATTATATATGGGCTGTGTACTCCTCCAGACAAATGAACTCTGATAAATTATGTTCTGCCTCTAGCCAGGTGCTTCAAGTAATCTCCTCCTTCCCACCTCTTCATCACATGAAATAAAGCTGAAGACTGCACAATGTCAGATCTGTTCAGACGCTGCCTCTACCTAAAACAATACAATCCATGTGCTGAGATCGTCATCACCCTCTATTACCAGAAGCTGAAATGTTTGCTGCAATGGGCTCAGGCAGTCCTGAGAGGGTGCTGACTAGAACACATCCTCCACAGCCAGCCTTATGCCAGACTGCATCACAAGTTTCTCCTGTTGGGATTGCTCTCCCTCCTAAGTGACTTTCTCTTTTATGCCTGGCTACGTTTTGGCTGCACCTGTGGTCTGCAATACATTTGACAAACAGCACAGTGTGCTCCATGACCTGGCTGCTCCCGAGCCACGTGCCTGCAGGAATGCTGCCTGGAGTATTAAGGCCACTGCATCCGCTTGAGCACACACACCCCATTTTGGACCTGCTTCATTACCCTTTTCTCAGCAAGCTTGCCTAGAGTTAATTTAATGCATTTAAGGACTGAAGACCAGCTTTGCCACCCTGCAGTGCTATCAAACATGTTACAGGCAGAGAATTTGGCCATATTCCATCTATGGGGTTTCCTTCAAAGTCCACTTCTTCTGAAAATAGCTGAGCTGATGCTTGAGCAGTATGAGAAAAGCGCTCCATCCAACACAGACCACCACCATGGAGAGCTGCTGTGTCTTTACACTGACCCTTGCACACCCAATTCATCCCCTATGACAGCACAGGAGTGGGATCATTTCCAAGTCTCAAATCTCCTTAATCTGATACTCTAGGAACAAGAGTGGAGTACACAACAGTAGTCCCTATATTCAGGTTCTACTGGCCAGCCTAATACGATGTCTCTCTCTACTGCTACAGAAGGGCACTCGCAGTCCCCAGACCAGGAAGCAGCATCAGGGAGTCACAGGAGTAACGAGAGGCAAGTAAATGCTTTCCAGCTTCTTCCTCAGCAGGAGTCCCCTGAGCTTGGGGACTGTCATCTTAAGATCCAAATTCCCATGGAAGAAAGCTTTTTCCTTTTCAAGGGTGACTTCCAACTTCATCAACATTTAGGCAGGATGTAACAAGCAGGAGGCCCGGTATACCCAGCACAGCTTTGAGAGAGAAGGGGGGAGTCTTTGTTTAGAGCCACACCCGGACATGCCTTTGCAGCGCAATCCCACCTCTGTCCACAAATGGGCTTCCTCCCAACCCATTCAGAAATACCTGTACTATGCTTTCTACCAGCACTACATAAACTAAAAACCTTTAAAGTTCAAACACAAATCACTTCTTTTCCGATCTGGCCAATTAAAAAATGACAAATTACAACAAGTTGTGAAATTTATCTTGTCACCAGCCTATAATTGCTACCTGGCGCTTCAAATTATGGCAGAAAAAAATGAAGAACAAAACTGAAGTGCTTATGGCTTGTTTGGATTCTCGTTTACAAAGTACAGCATTCTCTTCGTCAGTGTGTGAAGAAATGCAATTGCTCTGTGGACCTCTACATCAAAAACATCTACTTTAATTAATTATTTGAGTATTATACCAGCAAGAAAAGAATTACTGTCATTATTTCAGAGCTGCTTATTGCTTATACATGTGATCTGTCTGCAAAGGTTAATACTAATTTGTCAAAAATCTAAGTTCATTTTACTACAGAATTATTATGGTATTAGGATTTAGAATTAGCAGACAGATACTATGATTATTAGGATACCTAATGGTATCCTAATAAATACAAAAATGTTTTGAGATCTTTCCAAAGAGGGACCGGATAAGGATTGAGGAGTAAAGGAGGAAGAAAAGGCTGCAATTTAAGTAGGTGTGAGATTGTCTACAGATGGAGAGCTAAGGATAGAGAAAGACTGAAGAGCCCAATGTCAAAGAAAAAAAAAACCAACAAAACTACAGGTGGACTTCCAAGACCTTCCGAGTAAAAGTACAGTACTTTAGGTGCACTTAGATGCACTTGGTTTAAAGTTCACTCATTCACCTTTCTTAACTAAAAAAGTCACCTATAAATACCAGAAATAAAAGCCCACCAATCAAAAGCAATCAAAGTCACATTTTTAAAGCTAGCTCTGCCCCTCTGTTCTTCCCCCCAGGCTTCCAACTTCCCATCTCAGGGCTGTCAGTAGCTGTCAGCAGATCATATGAGAAATTCATCTGAACATACAACATAACTTGACAGGCAATACATCAGAAAACCTAGATGTGACAACAGCAAATTCCACCAGATGGTCCTGGATCATATCTATCTATTAAAAAAAATTCTGACAGAAAAAAAGTCCTAACCACACATAAGCAGAGCTTCTGAGGAATGAAAAAAAAAAAAAAATCTGGTATATGCACTGTTTCACCCTTTGTCCTAACCATGCCAAAAAAGGAGATACACAACAGCTCCAGCTTGTCCTCAACAGTTTGTCCTGTCATTAGTATCTATATGTATATTTCATCCTCCTCTCCAAAGAAAAGACTTCTAAATAAAGATGCCTCTCCATTAAAGGCAGTATGTGCTACTAATAGTGCTGCTTTTCAATTGAGAAAATTCCATCAATGACTCCAGAGCCTGGTCTTCCTTTAGCACCAACCTGGTCTCCAGGAACACCAAACCCATGTGGTTAGCCCTGGCAGTAGCTGCAAACTTGAAGCACATTCCAGACTCCCTGTTTGGCACCCTTCCCATACCCCTGTTGCTCTTGCAAGCAGCAGATTGCTTGGGTTCAGGCTGCCTACAAACCTCATCAGCCTCTGCAGCGACCCTTTCAGGAGAGACCTTGGATTGCCTTCTCCACTGTCAGTCATGCAGGTCAAACACTGACAGTCCAGACCTACCCTCAATCCAGGTAAAACTGCCTTTGATACACATGAAACACAAACCACATTCCAGCAGGCACAACCTGCTCTGGCCTCAGGCCCACATGAAACAGTGCTGTGGTAGGCACAGCGTCAAGATTGGGACACTGCCACCCCCTGAGAGATCAGCACAGTCCCATGGCACAAAACACCAGGTTCAGAAGCAGCTCTATGGCTATTTCACTGAAGCTGTCACTGTTCTTCAGGTGAGCACCAACAGCCTGGCCACAGCAGCAGCTCAGCTGTGACAAAAGTGACAGGCCTACGAAACATAAATCAAACGGGAGTAGGCTGTCACTGCTCAAGTGAGACCTTCGGGGACACCATTCCTTTCTCCTGTTCTGCCCCTGCCTTCAACAGCTGTGTGCAAATGCATGTTTGGCCCTGTGAGAAGTAGTTGTGCGTAACTGCAAAAAACTACCACATATCCTTGTCCTCCCAATTACACACGCTTGGAAGTAAAAGGTATTTAGTCAAATATATATTTAATTGGTAAAGCAAATAGACATGAATCTGAATGCACCAAGGGAAGGAAGACAGTGGAGGATGTGGTGGTGTTATATCATTGTTTAATAGCACAGGATAGTGCTCCAAAGTCCTTTGGAAATCTGACAGCTCTTTTGAATACAAAGCTGTGACTGTGGTAGAAAGCAGATCTACTCCCCCTCAGTGCACAAGCTGCACTCCACAGCTCAGGGCTGAGGAAATCTCTCTTCAGGCCACTGTGGCAAAATCAGTTCCCACCAAGAAACCAGACTGATCCTTTAACTAAGGAGCAGTTCTGTATATTACACCTACCTTTTTTCCTTCCCCTAATGACAGCTCCTTCCATTACAGACTCGCCTTTGCTGTTCATCAAAGTGCACCCGTTTCCTGAGTGAGAAACACCTGTGTGGGATTCCTCCAGCACACTGGTGGGGAACTGGGCTCAAGTCCTGTTTCAGGAACTGCACCTGAGTGGACTGGCTCCAGAGCTTAATAATGAAAAGGGCCTTCTTAGCAATGGCTGATGGCTACTCCCTGACTTCTGAAGAAGCAGTTTATTGTCTCCATCCAATCCATTTTACAATTATCACCTCTAGCACAGAGAGAAAGCTACTTTTACATCATGGACCTGAGAACAAAAGGCTTATGAAAAAGCCAATTCTTCCCTCCTCTTCAAACTTTAACAAGGAATATCTGATTTTTCACTCTTTGTCATTTTGACATAAAAGTCAGTGACATTTTCAAGTTTTGTTGTTGTGCACCAGTGGGGTTTCAAATACTGCAGAAGAACATAATTACATTTACAGACACTTGTGACTGGAACTTAAAGGTTGCAACAACTATAATAGTCTCTTAGAGATAAGAAAAATAGGCATTTAGCTCAAAATGTCTGTTCTGATTAAACTGAAAATGGACACCACCTTTTTACTGGAGTGCCTTTTGGCATCTGAAAGTTTTTACTATAAATACTAGACCATGATTTTCCAAACCATTAACTTCCCACAGAGAGAAAAATATACATCTTACTATTTAATTGTTCTCAGCTGAAATACTGTAAAAGAGAAGGCATAACATGTATTTAATAAAATTGATAGAAAGTCACTTCCTCACATTCTGATATTTAATTATATCTCATTAGAAAAGCAAAAAATAGTGCAAATCAAAGTCCATGAATCAGCTGTTTACTTTATTTATTTATAGGCACTTATATAGTGCTCGTCACCATAGCAACCAGGAACCTTTTTTCCTTCTTGTTCAAAGGAAAAGTTGTAATTTCAAAAAGTGATCCTTTGATGTCACAGTGCAAATAGGTACTTAGGTCCTGTGCTTTAGGCACTTTAGGCAAGTGCCTGAAGTACATGAACCAAGTCAAAGGTGCAATGAAAGAGACAGAAACAGAGAAAGGAAAAATGAAAGGAAAGGAACCCTGAAACAAGTGGAAAAAAGGGAAAGAGGGAAAGAGTAAAGGACTTTCCTATGAAAATCCACAGTGCACTGTGTCCCACAATAAGCCATAATTGCCCCAGTACTTTTTACCTGTAAAAACAGGTGATGGGTTCATGGAGAACAGTCCAATTAATGAAGACCAATCAACAAGTTCCAAATTTATGCTGAGGGCACTGGTGAATATTCTTAAGCAAGGTTTTCTAAAAGCATAGTAGCTTAAAAATGAGGCTGCAGAGGGCTGTCTCCCTTTTGAGAGCAGAGAAGTCAGACTTTGACTACTACTCTCTTCTGATCCCCCAGCCATTACTAAGTTCCCACAGAATTAACAGACCTTTCTAAAAATGCCATCTGTTCACAAAACATCAAAGAAATGTATAAATTAGAACACTGCTCCTGCATACACCATTACAGAATGAATTACTAGGTATGTCCTGCAATTGCTGTTTCCTCATGATACTGCTGGGAACTACTTTTCAGACCCCCAAAAGAGACTGAAATTGGTTTTACACTATTTCATCTGGTTGCTTCCCACCATTGTATAGATGAAACACATACATGCACAATGCAGTATTTCAGATTCTTTTTAAAGCTAATGAATTTCTAATTGGGACAGAAAGAAAAAATAGAAGATATCTTTGGCCTGTTGTCATTTTGTTATATAAGAGACATTATCATGAAGGTTTCCTCAAGATACCGGTATGTGAAGTTATTATCTTCAACTCTGTATTTAGCTTGATCCTAACTTCTTCATAAGCCAATACTGTCCAAAGCAGTTAAATAAGGAATGTTCACTTGGTCTAAACACATAAATCTTTACTCAAGACTGGTGGTTATTCTGTAGTCCTTTTTTATACTGTATTCTAAATAGGGCAGAAGCTGCCTGTATGACAGCAGGAAAAGTGACAAGTTCCTTATCTGGAAAAGCACCAGAAGGCACTGTTACCAGAGCAGACCAGCTCTTTTAAAGTGGATTGATGAAGTTATTTTTAAAAACACCTAATAACACCATAGAGGAGACTCTGATCTCTGCAAAGGTGAGCCGCACAGCTCGATCCTCCTGGGAGGCAGCTAATGAAACTGAAGCTTGTCATACACAGACTGCATCCAGTAATTGGCTTGGAACACTCGCAGTTGAGACTCCCCCATGCTGAGCTCAATGCCCTGCTCAAAGCTTGTGCCAAACGCAGGCGGAGCTGGGCACTGTCTGGCACGACCAGGTGTGAATGGCCCTCTCTCCCCTGCCCATGCCACCAGGCCCAGTCTGCCTACTTGGAAGGCAAAGAAAGAAACCTACTTTCTTCCAGCCCCCCACACCTACCAGATGGCTTCCAGGACAGGGAGAGACAGCTGTGTAGGGAAGGTGGCAGAGTGGTGGCAAAGAAGGTGGTGCGCTGATGGAGAAGAAGGGAACATGTTCTACCACAGAAGGTGAAGGAAAGGTGCAAGAAGACCTAAAAGGAGATGGAAGAGAGTCCCATGTCATACCTTCATCCAGCACACCAGAACCACCACCAAATGCTAACCCTCAGTCAGTGCTCTGTGCAAAGTCCCTTAGGGACAGCCACTGGCTTCCCCAGGAAGGTAGCCAGCAAAACAGGGGGAGCATCACTCATCTTCCCCAAAATTCCACTGACCCTTCCTAGCCCTCTCTTCCCTGACCTTTGTGGATCCACAGACTCACTCTACCTCTCAGTGTGAGCTACAACACTGAATTCTGCAGCCACCCTGGAACATAAGCTAAGAAAATACCATCCCACAGTGTGAGAAGATTCTTTGTGCTCTTGAAGAAATTTTATCTGTGTAGCTAAGGACCTCTGATCTGGTTCTGGCTCTGTGGTTGAATGCTCTCCTTTGCACCACCTTCTTTTTCATGATTCTTCCTGCCTCCCACGACTTCCTAGAAAAATCCATTCCTTCACAGCCTAGATACACCCTGACTGGAAAAGCCATTTTAAGTAGAAAGTAGTTTCTTCTGCTGAGAAAAGTAATCTCTGATCATTTGATAGTTTTACTTGTGGAAAAGCTCCAAGCCCCTATGTTTTAAAACACCTCCTGTGTTAGAGCACAGGCCAGACACACTAAAAACTCTGGGGAACAGCAACTGAATGTGGGCTGCTGTCACAGGGAACATTTAAACCCTCAGCACTTATGGAACACTTTAAAGCAACGATTTTTAAGAGAAAGGGGGTGAGAAAAAAGGGAGTAAGAATATTCAATTGCCAGATGATTGAAGCAAACCTCAGTAAGTCCACAATGAGATGCAACTCAGGAGATTGGAAATTTAACTGGAAAGAGATTTTCATACAGTCAATCCATTTTGCACATTGCTTAATAGAGAATGGGCTCTAAGTAATTAGTCCCAAAACATTACCCAGGTACCTAGACTGCATGTTCATGGCACACTTCACAAGTGTTGGAAGCTGAACTCCAGCTCTGATGACAGCTAATTAAAACACAAAAGTGAGACTCCAAGTAAAACTGCCACCTTGCAATCATAAACCGTTCAAAATGCACTCTGGCAGAAAAGCAGACTGCAAGGCAGCTTTCCTGTATCTAGTTCATGCATTTGGTATCTACCACGGTTTTGAAAATGACATTGCAAAATAAACACCCTGTCTTACAGCTGATGTGTTTAGCATAAGTCAGATTTGTTTCGCAGAGAACGTCCTTGCAGAGAACAAGAGCTCTTCTGGTTCCCAGCTAAGTCAAGGCTTGAGCTAACAAGCCAATCCATCACTTCAAGTGTTTTGAGATCGCTCTTAAAAGGAGACGTTTCTGTTTTATTACCAAAGTCAGCAGTCACCGTTTAAAAGTCAGCATTTGTCAATAGTTACCCAACTATGGCACTGGTGTGAAAACACTGATATGTTCCCTTGGCTTGAGCAGTTGTTCAGATACAGTCCTTATTCTCATCGCCAGAGGAGAGTGTGCCTCTCCAATTTATTTATTTTTCCCAACATGCAGCCTTCATCTTCATAGCCCATTTAAACACCGGGTTAATTGAGGGGGGCTGGAAGGAAGCAAGGGGACCCAGCAGACACCGGTGATCCCAACCTCGGAACATGCATGTGCAATGCATCCAGAGCTGACGCAGCCAAGAGAAACTTTCTCACCATGCTTAGTCAGCACGCAATAATTAAAAAGGTGCAAGATGTGATAAACCCGGCATCCGTATCCATTGGGGCCAAACTCACAAATTCATTGCTAAGGTTTCAAAGCCGAAGACAAGTGTCGGGGGGGGGGGGGGGGGGGGGAAGTCCCAAGGCACTCAGCCATCAAGGAAAACTGTCAGGAGAACATAATTACATCTTTACCTGCCCCAGTAGGCTTTAAACCTGCGGCGCCTTTGACCTCTGGGGAGGTTATTAGAGTTGTAATTGACCAGCTGCCTGTTAGAGCAGGCACCGCTCACCCTCACCGCGGGCTGTCGGGCCGGACCGCTCTCGCTGCCCGGCTCTGCGGAGGTGCCCACGGCCGCGGCGCCAGCCCCGCTCCGGGAGGGTTCCCTGGCTTGTCCGCCTCCTCGCCGTGGGGTCGCCGCCGACAACGAGGGACACGGCCCCGCTCCCCCCGCTTCCCCATCACCCGTTCTCCCTTCGGGCAGGAGGCGGCAGCCGCCGCCAGCCCCCGCGAACCGCCCCCTGCGAGTACCCGGACCGGCCCCCGCCCCGCGGCCGCCCCGCACCGCCTCACCTGCCGCCCGTGGCAGCGACCGCCCCTCGGCCCGGCCCGGCCCGGCCCCGCCGCCCCGGCCACCTCCTCGCTCCCGGTGTCCCCGCCCGCCGCCGGGAGGGGACGGGGCGGGTGGCCCTCGCAGGCGGCGGCCGCGCATGCCTGGTGCGGGCGAAGGGCATTGTGGAAGCTGCAGTTCGCGGGGCCTTCACGGCGGGCGCCCTGCCCGGGTGCTCAGCGCACAGCCTGCCCTCCCTCCTGCCCCCGCTCCTGCCCGGGTGCTCAGCGCACAGCCTGCCCTCCCTCCTGCCCCCGCTCCTGCCCGGGTGCTCAGCGCACAGCCTGCCCTCCCTCCTGCCCCCGCTCCTGCCCGGGCGCTCAGCGCACACCCCGCCCTCGCTCCTGCCCCGCGTTCAGCGCACAGCCTGCACCCGGTCCCAGCTCCCGCCCCTGCTCCCACCGCAGCCCGGCGGGTTCTCCTCCCGGCTTTCTTCCGGGCTGCCCAGCTCTTGGCTCCTCGGCTGATCGGTTTCCTGGAGCCCTCTGATTTTGCCAGCCGTCTGCTTGTCGTCCTTCTCCCAAGTTTCCTCCAGCCTCCACAGAATCACAGAATCATCGAATCATCAAGGCTGGGAGAGACCTTTCAGATCATCCAGTCCAAGTGTCCACCCAGCACTACCACTGTAATCCCTAAACCTCTTCACCCAGCACCAGATCCAAGTGTCTCTTGAACACCTCCAGGGATGGTGATTTCAACACGCCCTTGGGCAACCTATTCCAATGCCTGACCACTCTAACAGTGAAAAATTTGTTTCTAATATCTTATCTGAATCTCCCCCGTCCCAGCTTAAGGCCATTTCCTCTTGTCCTCTTATGCTAGGCATAGCAAAAGAGACCAGCCCCGCCTCACTGCAACCTCCCTTCAGGTGGTTGTAGAGAGCAATGAGGTCCCCCCCTGAGCCTCCTCTTCTGCTGTCCCTCCCAGCACCTCCTCACACTGGCCTTCCCCTGTCCCTTTGGGTCCCTTCCTCTGCTCTCCCTGCCTGACAGGCTCCTTTCTTGTTTGCTGCCCACACTCCCTGCCCTCTTCCAGTGAGAAGGAGGTGCTAAAGCAGAGGGCAGCCATCCTTATGATGAGTTCACAGCTCCAAATCCACCAGGAAAACCTGACAGATCGCAGGCACCTGCATCCTTAGTGGAGGAAGGTTCCTTCCCACCGGGGAAATTGTGACAGCAGTGGCGGGTCCCATTCACATGGTGGGGTTTGCTAAGGTCAGGCTTCACCAGAGCAACCCAGAGACCATTACAGCTTGAATAAACCACCGAGAGCATGCTGAGCCTGCAACAAGAGGTTGAATCGTCTGAGCAGGTGGACACGTGTGTGTAACAGTACCTCTGCTCCCAGCCTCTCCCAAAGTCAATGGGGCTTTTGTCATTCAGTTCACTCAGGTTTTTGTTTCTCATAGGAGCTTCCCATTTCCAGGCCCGGACAGAGCTCTCACTCAATGGGAAGGACAGATAGTGGTTTGGTAGCACTTTTCACATCAGCTGGTGTTTGTATGCATAGCTAAATGCTTCCAGAGTGACAGGACTGCTAAACATGCATGCAGGAATTTAATATAAAAGTTTAACTGTTGAAAAGTTCGCTCCTGAAAAGCTGATAGGCATTTGGGGGAAATCAAATATAAAAGCTTAGTACTTCTTCCTCCAGCCTCTTTTTTCTGCCTTACAGATTTTGTAGCTAATGATCTGAAGAATTAACTTGGGTTACAAGAGATGCACACAAGAACTGAGGGTTTTCAGGAATGCTTATTGCTACTTAAAATTTAATTTCATTACATGTCTATGAATTTTAGTGTTGAGCTTCCATGGACTGACAAGGCAAATGTCAGGCTTCTGAGATTTGTTTTCCAGTTTGTTCAAGAGCTATTACACTAATGAAATCCATTGCGAGAGATACCATCTACTCTGTTTCTCCATAAGTTTCTGAGTTGTAGTCCAGTCTTGGAGAGACTTCAGAATGCTGGACCCCCATGCATTTAACTAGAGTAACAGTGCCAAATAATCATTATCATCATAATTTTCATTATCTCATTGGAATTTTCACTGGAATAAAAAGTCACTATTTCAACAATGTTTAGAGGTATCTATAAATCTTCCCAAAGCATTTGTGAGTAGAAATCCTGACTAAGATTTCACAAATACCTGCTTGCATATTCACATAAATGTCATCTGCAGTGCTACTTTTCCTCCTTGTTATGAAATATTTAATGAACCAGTCAAAAGCCAGACACTACAGTAATTGGAATCAAGTGGCCAGTCACGTATCACAGATGATGAATGGCCAAAAACACAGACCTAATCATTCAAGAACAAAGAACATCCATAAGCTGAAATATGTTTCTGCGAAATATTCATAGGGTTGTGGTGGTTTATTGTCATGTCTGCTTCAGAATAACCTGCAATGGGAAAAGGAGCATAATCTGATAAACTTTTCATGCAAAACCATTCATTCGCTATTCCTGGAGTAAGAAGTTTGTAAGCCCAGATCTGTTTAAGTCCATGGTCTATAAGGGGTAGGGATGCGTTTTCCTTAATGCAAGGTTTTACAGGGGGTGTCTATTGGAAGCAATGTGAACGTGCTAATGGCAGAGACAGGCCCTTCAGGTGCCCAGGCATAGGTGCCTAGTGCAATTTTGGACAGATGCCCAAGACATCTGCACAAGGTTGGTAGATACAACATTGGACCTATAAGAAGACTCTGCCTGGCTTAAACTTGAGCTTCAGCGTAGTATCACACAGTCATATTGCCCAAATTACTTCTGATGTGACCATTCAGGGAATAAATCAGCTTTTATAGACACAGGCAGAGGATGGGCTCACAACTGGGAGCTGGAACAGTTGAGCCAACCTTTATGGTTCAACAGACAGAGCTGTATCTCCAGCCTGAAGTAAACATTGGAATGTTTCCAACTCATACATCCTCTCCTCACATCACCTTCTACACTTGGACTATCGCTCTCTCTGTATGTGCAGCCTCTTTGAATGAGAAAATATCACAGGGCTGGGTCCTGGAAGCTGACTCCACCCACCAGAGTCACTGATGTGCCTGCTCATGAACATCAACACAGCAGACTGCAGCACTTCAAGCCTTGCTCAGCTGAAGTCAACTAGATCCACTGGCTTCTTTGCTGTGTGTCTCTGTGTGATGCTGCCTCAGCTTTTTTGGCCATTTACCTATTGCCTCTGCTTTGCCTTGCTTTTCACTACCTCTATGTGCTGCACAAATTGTGGGCACTTGTGCTCTTAACCTTTCTGCAGCAGGACAGAGAGAAGGATCTACACAAGTTGTTGGTAGGATCTTGCTGGGATTTAGCCACTCAGATTTTTTTAAATGTCAGCCTTGTAAAATGCATTTGGTGGGGGTAGTGGGACACACAAGCCCAAGGGATGTGGCAGTCTGCCTGTGGTATCATCACAGCACAGCAGAGCTTGCAGGCCAACCAGCCAGTATGTAAAACTGGATGAGCACTAGTGATTCCAGTCTTGTAAGAGGTAATAAGCAACATCCATGGAGTGTGCTGCTGCCTAATCATCCTGTGAAGGAAAACCATTTCAGCCAAAAACGTCAGTGAAACCTTTGGGGACTGATGGCACCCTGGAACTCTCTGCACATCTGCTCAGCATATGCTAAATGCAGACAGCAGAGAGAGCTGAACGAGGGACTTTGAAAGTGCTATATGCCTCAAACCTCTCTTACAAATTCATGTAATTCACTAAAGAAATCATACATATTCATATCATTCTACCTCAGGACTATGAACTTGTTTGGAGGGGATAAACGCTTTCTTGCTTCCGAAGAGCAAGATTTCATTAAACTGTCTCTCTTTTGGAAAAAGCAAGCAGTGACCCCAATCTCTGCAGTATCTGGCAGCCAGTAATAGCTGTATCATGATCAGTATCTGCCCTCTAGTAGCAATTTTTCACACACTGATGTCGAACACATGCAGGAGTAGAAAAAGAAATAAATCTGCTGCTGAGAAACTCTGCCACTGAAATGACTTGTGCCTACAAGGTGGTGAGGACACTGGGCATTCTGAAAGCACAGTTCTGATCCCAGTGTTTCACTCCTTGAGTCCAAGGGCTGGGTAATTGCTGGTGTTGCCAAAGAAGGTTAAGGCTTTGTTTATCTTGTTGCGGGTAAAATGAGGTGAAAAGAGCACATGTGCTGTTAAACAGGTAAGTAAACATGACTATTCTATACAAAGACAGATCAACAAAAAACTTCTAAGGATGACAGTTAAAGCTATCAACTAGTTTCACAGTGATATTAAGAGAACAAAAAATCCTTCCAGTCCCACAAGCAGGGCACCGGCCCCTGCTTCTGCTGCTAGCAGTCGGATCCCACTGAGCACAGAAGTGAGCAGCATGTGGCAATCTGCACTAGCATGACAGCAAAGAAACTGAGGGAACAGATCTTTCCTAGCTCCTCGTGGAGTAGTGACAGCTTCTGCTTGGTTTTTGGAGTGGTCTGCTTAGTTTGGAATGCAGGACAGTTAGATAAGCGAACACCTGATTTATTTAGCCATTCACTTATTTAACCACATGGTACAGGCAAATTACTAAGAAATAAGGGTTTTTTCCTTACAACAGGAAATCCATTCACATATGGACTTGAAGTAGAAGTTCCTGTTAAATACAGAAAAAGACTTGCGCTAATCTAATACCATGACTAAATATAAATCTCCACAACACAAAAAAGGAATAGGTGGGTACTAGTGACAATGACTAAAAAAGACAGTAAAGTGGAGAAACCCAATGACAGTCGGCACAACAGATGTGCCAAAATCTCCCTTGTATGACAAAATGACTGTCTCATGAAATATTAGCAACTATCCAAAACTGGGAAAGTGTGAAAATCTTGTTGCTGTATAAATTATCTAAGACACTCCTGCCAATTATAGACTTGCTGTGAGAAAGAGAGACATTGGTAATCATGACAGCAACTGTGTTCGAGTGTCATGTGAATATTCCAGGCAATTATTCAAATCAATCATTTCTTGTCCGCGTAGGAAAGATTCATCACTCTTAGTACCTCGTGTCACTCAGTGACTGAATTGATGGTGTTCTGCTCTTTGTGGTGTTCTGTAGTCTGCCTGTTTAAGGTGACAGCACTGTCGTGTATTTAACTGCTGAGGTGGAGAGCTGTCCAGCAGAAAGTGGGAGCGCGTGGGCCCAGAATCCATGAGAAACATTACCCAGGTCGTAAGAGACCAGCTCCTTTCTGCACCAAGCAATGTCCAACCCAGAGGCATTTTTGGAAGTGGCAGGAGCAATGCTGGCTGTTGCCACTGGCGCAGCATGAGAGGGCTCTAGATGCAGGGGGAAGGTGATCCGTTTAATCACTCTTCTTCCACATGGGATGTTTATGAGACCTGCTAACCATGTCTTGTCATTACAAATCCTCCAACTGCAGTGCCCGGCATCCCTGTCACTGAGAATGGCTCCCATATTCAATGAGGTTCCTGCCTCTTGCTTTCCCAGCCCTATGTACTCTGGACCTACTCTCTCACACCTGCTGTTCTGCATAAAAAGGGGTTCGTATCACCACAACTTCTTTCATCCTCCCACCCTTCCTGGCAGGAATTCCTCTAACAGAGGACTGTGTCCTGCTTCCATGAGAATTACTGTTGGTAAGAGACATGACTGAAAATGTGCAATGTCTCTGTGTGTTCACCACACTGTGACTACACAAATTTTGGTCTTTGGCTTGGCTTGATACATCTGGTCTTACCTTCCTTTTTGTATATTGTGAGGTATAATTTATCAATTCATTTTTTGTTTTTAATTAATATGCCTATCTGTTCCTTCTGCCTCTTCCTCTACACTGTGCATGTATACAGGCTGATTCCAGCCTGTTGTCACAAGGGGATGGATTAAGGCTGCAGATCTGCCTTTGCAAAGCCTTAAGTATCTGATTTTGTAAATTAAATAAAATACCATCTAGATGTTACTGCTAAAAGCACCCAGTATCAGCTGGGTTTCAGTACCACAGGGCTTCCCTGCTTCTGTTTGAGAAATAAAACTAACACCAGCAAATGGTAACTTGAAATGGAATTTGTTCTTTAATAAAATAACAAAACAAAGTCTTCACAGAGGAGTAGTTTCCTTTTTTCTACATGTGAGTGTTTGTAACAAAATAAAAGAGTGTTTAGCTCTTCAGGCTGGTGATAACAAATAAAGATGTGGTTCACCTCGACTTTCACACGCTCTGTCTCTCTTTTCAAAGAGCTTCTTTCCTTTATTCATGAGCTCTTCGGGGACAGGATTTTCAACAGTTCTTTCTGCCAACTTGTGGTTAGCAGAATATTTGCTTTCCATTTTTTTTTAAGCATGCATTGTGGCTCCCAAGTATCCATCTGTAACTCTCAGAAAAATACCTGATAGCTTGTGGCTAGAATATATTTTGGGATGCCTAGTTTGTCGCTGGTTAGCTCGGAGGCTGAAGTTTAAACTGACACCTGAAATTCACCAAAATGAGCAGTCCTTTGGAGACTCTCTCTTCAGCTATCTCTTCCAGGCCACCCTGCTGAAATCCTGAGAGATTACTGACATTGGTACTCTCCGTCACACAAGAGAGAATTTTAATTTTTTTCCTTTAAGACTGCTTATGCCACAGATCATCCTCACTCCCTGGACCCCTTCTGCACTCCTAATGAGCTATGATGTTCTTCATTCATGTAAGGTTTTGGCAGCGCATATCCTATGATTTTACAGGAAAGGAAACTGTTTTATGCCTTACACCTCCATAGCGAAAATATGAGGTCTGGACATAGAAGATAAATACCCCTGCTTCACTTGAAGGTTGAACTGAGGCAGCAGTCCAGCCTCTTGCTCTTTGTACCTGCTTTTTGTAAGATGTGAGCTTTCCCCCAGTGTAGCATAATCTAACTTTTGTCACCTTCATTTAATGACACTTGGATATGAAAACAAGGAGGCATTATACCCCCTTCCAAGAGTGCTGCTTTCCAGTGGCTGCAGCTGAGACCTGTGTCCATCCTGAAAAACAACAGGAAACATCAAGCCTGATGCTAAGAAATCCTTGCTTTTCACCCCAGTCTTCCTTCTGGACAATTACTTTCATTTTCAGTGATTTGTTTTGGCATGCATGCACAACCACTGTGGTTCTAAATCCAAGTGAGGATGAGTTACAATGATTCCTCTGCTGCATAATCCCTACTGCCCACTGCCTGAGGAAGTGATGGTCATTCCACCCTTCTCCCACCTGCAGAGGAGTCTGGACTGGCTGGCTCCTGCCTAAAAGGGTTCAGATCTTTCTTCTGAGTGAGAGCAAATGTTGTCTTTATCTCCTCTTATGAGGGCCAGACTGTGACTGAGAATGGAAAGTGGTTGTCCTGCTTTTCTAGATGATCCTATTCCAGGCCAGCCAGAAGGCAGTGCCAACTACCCATCCTTGTGTGGCATTGCTTTCAAGTGGAAACGTTTGGTCCCAGTGAAATTTCCCACAACTTAACTAGGACCTTGCCCTCCACAATAGCAGCCCTAGGTACTGCAGAAGTGAATTGGGAGGGCCAGGCCAGGTAATAAAGCTGGCTCCCCTGTGTTGCAGTGGGGATACTGCAACATGCATATATCAAACCAGGAGTCCCGTGGAAAGGAAATATATATGGACAGACAGATTCCTGGTAGATGTTTCAGAGATGTTTATTTCTCCAGCCGCATGGCCGGAGCTCTGCCGAGGAACTGTTCCAGTCACGGGACCAAGGGTCCTTCTGCCCGCGCAGGGAACACAAACCAACCAATGGGAACGAGGCTGAGCAGGGACAGGGAAACCCCGTGTCTGTGCCCTCAGGGCCCCTCTCCCAGGGCTACACGGCAGGGGAGGGACCCCAACACCCCTGGTTGAATTCTGCTTGCCCCAGAAAGTATGTTCCTATGAGCTCAGTTTTTAACTAGCCCAGTAAAATAAATGAAAACAAGGCAAAGAATAATGCTTCACTTCTCTGGGAATACAGGGCCTCAAGGATGTAATGTGAATTCAGCACCTGTCTATTGGCTGAAGAATTCATACATCGGATGGAAAAGAACTCTCCAGGGCGACAGCAGCACAGGTACTCTTTTTTGCCCTCTTTTTTCCTTCTTTCCTTTTTTTCCCCTAGATTTTCTTTTTTTTCTCTTTCTTCTCTTGTAGTGGAAAACATTTAACATTTGCCTGCATATTTGAGCAGGGAGTTTGGCTCCTTGCATTCATGTCACAGCAAGACAGAGCATCTCTCAGACAGGATTATTTCCCTACTCTTTCAAAGCACCACTGTCTGTGAGCGTGCCCCAGCTCTCCCCTCATGCACTTTGTGCTGACAGAAGAATCATCTCCATCTGAAGCCTCTCCATCACCCTGCAGCTCAGCCCCCTGTGAACTGCAGCTGCCTTCCCCCTGGTCCCTCACTTACAGATGACACATCCCATCTCATTTGTATTATTAAAATGATTTCCGCAGGGTCACCTTCTGCTTCACGCCTGAAATGATATAGAAAATTAAGCTCTTCCTCTTGTGCCACTTGGATTTAAATTGTAGATTTTAAATCTGTCCTCACTTCTCAATCCTTTAATCTTCCACAGGCAGCACCACTGCATTGGCAACTCCTAGCAACTGCATTAGATGTTAAAAAAAAAGAAATCACAGGCGCATTGACTCATATGATGTTATGATGAGTGAGGTGGGTAATAACAAACATGCAGTACTCCAGTCACCCACTGGGTCTCTTTCCATTTTCTTCGCAGAAAACCTAAACAACCTGCTGTGTGGAGTATGAAAAAGGTCGTATCAAAAGAACATCTGCACATTAGCGTAGTGATTAGCTTGTAGAGTAGCACCCAGTGGTGAAAGGGCTTTTATCTTCCTTTCCACACACAAAAATGTTGTGTCACGTGAAGGGATGCTTACACTGAAGTCAGACCTGATGTCTGTTGTGACTTCTCAAGCATTTCATCAAAAATATTTCCTTGCAGGTGAGTTTGGCAAAAGGCATTGGGCTGTTTAAGGTAAAGTGCTGGACTTTTTTAGGAAGTGTAATTGCAATTACTGTGTTTCACAGGCAAGAATGATGCCAGGAATGAGTAATTCTTGGTATGGGATGCAGACAATACAGTAAATATGCAAACCAATACTTTGGAAATTGTGTCTTTCACTTAAGCTTGATTTAAATGTGTGAATTCTTTGTGTCTTTCTGGCATTTCCCAGTCTTCACCATTGTCTTTCCTTATTACAGGTCTGAAAGAAGCTGCTGCGGCATGGAGAGCTGGAGCAGCCAAGAATTACATTCACCAGCAATGCACCATTCAAAGCATTTGGAAGCTGCCAGTCCTCATGGTCCCAGACCAAAGCTAACCTTTGTAGCAGTGCTATTAGGTTTTCTTGCTTCTTTTTCCAGGTCAGGTGATGTTGGCACTCTCTTGTGAAGAACACTGGGTCAGATGGTCTGAGGGGTTATTCCTGATGGCAATTCCTGTGCTAACTCAGATGCAGCTGAATCCCCAATTACATTCGGTTTAGGGGACAGAATAACCCTCTGCATTTTTTTCACTGTGTGTGATGCAGATCTGATGGGTGTCACCTGAGCACTGGAGCAGGGATGGAAGAAAAGAGGAGCTTTTGCTCTTTCTTGGAGCAAATGACTGAGCTATTCCACGGAGAGGCCTACGCAATAAAAATTAATCCAACTCTTTCATAGTAGCTAGTGACTAAATGCACAACTGTTTAAAGAAGCACCGGGCCATCAGTTCAGCCTTCCTTGCAGCATATCTTTCTATCCAGAGCAGACTCCAGAATGTGGCTGGGAAGTGAGATGGGACAGAGATGTTAGCAGGATGAAAGCTATTGGATTAGCATTTTTGTCCTAGGGCTGTAATAGAAATCTTTAGTAAGCAAAGCCCAGGCGTGAAAATCACATTGTAGCTTGAAGATGGAGTCCAATTTTGAGCTGAAATTCACTCCCTTTAGTGGTCTCAAGGCCAAAGTATTCACAGAGACTCTGTAAGTCCTATTTTCAGGGTGTTAGCAGCACATAGATCCCTCTGCTGGTTCCTCTGTACTTGAATGAATTGGATCCAGAGCACAAGCACAAGCTCATGTCAGAGCACTGCTGTAGGTCATGTTTGAAGATGACTTTACCAGTTACAAAGTCAAAGATTAAAAGAAAACCTGACCAGAGGAATGCTGACACATTCTGAAAATTTGGAGGTGAAAGGGATCTGAGGTCTTTTAATAAACTAAGTGCTATAAAAGTAAAATTGCAAAATACCACTCTTCTCAGTGGAAACCTCGAGGCATATTCCCATCCTTGAATCTAACTTGTAGACGGTATTCCTGTTCTGTTTCCTTTTACAAGACATAGTGATGTTATGCCTCATAAAGAAGGGCCATGCAAACTCCTCTGAGCTGTAAACATCTGATTCTGCTGATGGGACTGTTATAGACAAATCTATGCTACAGAACATTTCTTCAAATAGACAGCAGATACAATGTTTGACTATGATCACACATAGATCACAAAGCCTTTAAACTGTGGCTTTGGTTCTAGGATCATTAACTCCTGGTAGGATTACCCACCAAAGTGGTCTTAGTTCTCTAGTCACCACACAATCTGCTCACGGACAGTCTTCCTGTAGAATACGGAATGGAATAAGGAACCGCAGGCAGCGCTCTGAGACCAGGCAGCCTCAGACATTAATGCCCCCTACTGATATTTGAACAATTCTGGGGAAAGAGATGTCTCAAAGTGCTGGCAATGGCAGCAAGGCTGATACAAGCAGCGAGAACACATGTGAGGAGCACAGATCGACAGCTTGAGGCTCCGGACAATTAAATGTGTAGCACAGAGCAAAGTAACTGCTCAGAAAAAACCATAATTTGGGAAAAAGCTGGTTTGAAGATCTTGTATTTTAGGGTGAAGGAGTTTCAGTAGCTGAAAGTTAAACCTTGGCATTTCAGCTGCCACAGAAGCCCATGGACTGTCTCATCCAGGCCAAGGGAACTGTGGGCATGGGATACTTGGGAGCTGCAAGGGCACCATGAGCACAGCTCACACCAAGATGTTTGCAGACATACATCATGGTCGATACTACAGACCATGGTCACCTCACTTGGAGGGAAATTGAGTTGGGATGGCAGTGACATGACTAAGGTGTAATCATGTACGGGTAGGCAAATAACTTCCTTTTTAATTAGGGTTTCTGTAATGCCTGATTCTTCTTACCAGCCCAGCAGTTATAATCCTTTATTGCCAAATGCTGACAGCAATTTCATTGCCTGTGAACCACTACTTGGACCAGCTTTTCCGAAATTTGGTGTTTGAAACTTGGGTTGCTCTGTGCTATGTTCCATTATTATATATAGAGCAGGTGTTTCCAGTGCTTCCAAGGAAAAACATTTTATGCTTTATACTGAGTATCCATAGCCTAAGAGTTACAAACTTGTATTTTTGAAAGTAAAATAAAGCTCAGATATTTGAGCAAAAAGACTACTGTTTAGTTTCCTCATCTTCCCAGGAGCAAAGGCAGCCATTCTGTTATATCCACTGAGACCTCGGCTCAGAAGAGCACTCCTGTAAACTTCCTGTGAGGTGCAATTGACTCTGTGGCTCAGTGGAAGTTGCTGTACTTCCATCCACACACCTTCAGCAAGTCTTAAATCGTCTGAGGAGCCACATCTGTGCAAAAAGTACAAGGATGAGTATGTAATTTGCGTGTCACACATGTATCCATGGTCTGGGAGGGAAGAACAGCCTCCCCAGCCACAGAAAAGCTGTTTGCTGTCTGGTGATAAGGGCGAGGAATTTCAGTCAGTGTAGTCCTGTGGACTGGGAGCCTCAGGGCAAGAGACAGAACCTGCCTCTGGTGCTACCCTTAGGTGAGTTACTTCCTACTGAAGACACAGCCTGTGTTTCCAAAGAGCTTCTTCCTGCCTATAGACTGGCTTATAGAGTCAAGGTAACTTCCTGCTAAGTTTGCTGTGGCAGCCTGCCAGCATCAGACGAAGACAGCATTTGCAAAAATAACAAGACACCTTAAGAAGTCTGAAAGGGAGTTTGGATTTTACTATTACCACTACCCAAAAAACACTGTGTATCAGTGTGCCCTTGGGAATACATTCAGACAGTGAAATCCCATTTCCTTATCATGCGCAGTAAAACGCTGTGAAGTTAAAACCCTCGGTGGCTTCTTATGCTTTTATCACTGGATTTATGTCAGCAAAATAGCATGGAAAGTGTATTCAAGTGGTTATTATGCACCACTCTGATCATACAACATGAAGTTGTATCTGGCACCTTGTATGCAAAGGAAACCTGCTTTTGATGGAAACTAAAATGGTTAATTTGCTACATTAGCATGTGATAATTAGTACGCAGGGCTTATGATGTATTACAACTACATCTTAGTATGCATGCATGCAAATAGACACATAATACATCAGTGTATTAAATGCAGGCATCTCTAGGACAGAAGGTGATATAAACAAATCTAAGCAGAAGCTTTGGACACAGAATGAGGGCTGCATAATGAGTGCCTCAATTTACAGTCCAATAACATATTATATATTCCTCCACACACCCTGAACAGTGTGCATATATTAAAATCTCTAATCTGTCTATTTTCATATTCCTGAATATATTTGGACTTTCTGTGGTTCTTTCTTTTTAAATTGCACAATCCAGGGTCAATTAAATGGTTGCGGCTTGAAGATGCACACTGTGGCTGTGTCAGAGCAGGACATCTCATCACTCTCAGTTTTGTGCATCTGTAACCATGGTGACTTTGTGGCTGCAGCTTTCCCCAGACTTGCTGTAACCTGGGGTGGATAAAGGCATGCTTCTCCGTCTGGTGCGGATGTCACGTACAGGATCTCTTAGGATACATTTTTAATTACCATGTTCTCTTAATTACTCCTTCTGATTTCCCTGGTGAATTTCCTTTCTCGAGTTTCAGTGACTCATTGTGAAACCAAGTGATATCTTTGCTGTCTTCAGTCAAGAAAATTCATCCCAGACCTCTGCACCTTCTCAAGGACAGCCCTTGACTGAAAAGCAGTGCAACCTGGTGCTTTGTGCTTGTGGCTACTGACCAAACGTGGTGTTTTACAAGTGCAGATTTCCTTCCCTTGGCTGCCGGCCTTGCCAAACTGCACTGGAGAGTGTGGCTGTGCTGTCCGAAGTGGCCTCCAAGGGCAGCCCTGCTTTGGCTGCCAGCTGGCTGAGCTCAAGGTGGGCTCCACCATAACATCTCCTCTCAGGGAGGTGCAAGGACCGCACGGTGGTGACCCCAACAGGAGTGCAAAGGTGACACATGAGGGGGTGTAATGACAAGGGAGGGTCTCATCACCCCCTTGGCCATTTGGTCCCCTCCACAGCTGTCAGGCACTCTGGAGATAGACTAAAGTGCCTGTGGGACATGGTGCCATAGAAAAGCTGTCTTGGATGTGCTCGGGGGGGAAGCTGTGGGATGCCCAGCACACACATCCCACTCACTGGGAGCTACAGGCAGCAATCTGTAAGTCTGCAGTGTGTAAATCTCACCAGCCCCTGCTGAGAGGGGGCTTAGCCAGGCAGTGTTTCCTGTCACCACACTCTTCTCGATTGCTCTGCTACAGCACAGTGTGCTGGGACCAAACAGCTCTGGATTTAGCCTTTTATTTGACAAGGTACCTAGCTAAGAGCTGTAATTTATCCCTTTCAAGCAAGCACTTCTCCTTGTGTGTTAAACCCACCCCTGGGCAGAGGTCCAGGCAGCACAAGCCCTGCGCTGCAGGCAGGCGACACGGACCATACACACATTTTACAGCCACACAGCATGGGACTGAGCAGCTGAGGAGGCACAGTACCAGACTGTAGGAGTGTTTTCTTTCAGTGTTCCTGGGGGGCTCGTCTTCATCTTGGCCTTCATGGACTGGGAAGTCACTTTACACCGTAGGTTAATCAGCATTTAACAGAGCACCCATGTATTCTTCCACTTAAACTGCACTAAACACAAGCAGTAACTGCACTATTTCTTTTTTCTACCTGGGCAGTAATACATCTTCTTTTCATGAAGTCATCCTTAGCTGAGCCATCTCTGTAAATAGCTGAGCCGTTGAGGTGCATTATTTATCACCGTCAGATGTTTAGCACACGAAACCAAGCGGCGGGCGGCAATCGGATCACCTTCTCACTCGGATGGGATGAGGGGGATTTATGGTCAAAAGCTGTGCCATGGAAAGAACACACAGTACTTGTTAATTAAGGACAAGCAGTTGAAGATCAGTACTGCTGCATTTCTGACAGAGGGCAGCATTGAGTTTTTTATCATATAAAATAAGAACCCAACAAAACACTTCTTGGCAGTGATTGCGCAGTTCAGAAAGAAGAAAAGCTTATCACTCCCATTTTTCAAAAAACCGTGCTATCAACTGGCTGTTAACTAAAATTTCTTTTTGCAGCTGGCTGTTTTTTGAGACTGTTTTGGCAGGGGCAGGGCAGGGTTGGGGTTGTTTGCTCATAGCTTCATGGAAATGTTGCTTTATGGTCTGCCCCTTGCTGCTTCTCCTCTACCCAAGGTGATGAAAGTCACCAGAACTTGATACTGCCTGGACAGCCTTGTAAGGGAAACATGTCCTGTAACACCCAGCTGTTGTTCCCCTGTTTTGGGGGCCTATGGAAAAGAAGGATCTAGGAGTACTCAGAAATGATCTGGGGAGCCACCAGCTCCTGCTGCAGACAGCAATTTCATGAACCAGCTTTGGACTTGAGTCCCTTTCTCCCTAAGAGCCTCTGCTCCCTCCTGAGTTTTAATAAGACCAGAGAGCTGTGAAGGCATCCCCACAGCTGCAGCAGGAGGGGATGCTGCTGCATGGCACCCTGGGCAAATGTCTGGGCTCAGGAAGTTTTGAAGGGAGGATTTAGCTGGTGCAGTGTTTCTAGACACTGTTTCTACCTCTCTGTGTTCTGTTAGAAACACATCTTTTTTCTTTTCCCTGCCAGCAAGAAATAAATTAATTTAATTCCTGAGCAATGTAATTTATGATTAGAAATGGTCCCTGATGTGGGAATTTACAGCAAAGCCTGTATCTAACTTTCTAGTGTTCCCAGCCTGTTGCATCTCTGGGCCCTGGCTGCACCTCCATTTGTAATTGAAAGAAGACAATTGCTATATGAAATTGCTAGAAGAGTGGGTGCACCACGAACTTGAGGATCAACTGGAAATTTGCCCACTTAGGAGACATCTTCCAGTAAATGTGGATGTTTCCCAAAAACGGTGGGTGTGGGAGTGTGTGTGTTATGTGTTGCAATACCACCTCCCTGTAGGCATTTTCATTGTAAGTTTGGGAGAGAACTGCTGCATATTCCATCTTTGCCCTGTCTCATTGATATTCATTCATTCTCCAGTGGGCTTAATGTTGCTGTCTGCACAGGGAAAAAAAATTAAAATAACAAGACAAGGAAATAATAGAAGAAGGAGGTGATTCTTTTTAAACCTTTCTCATGAGTGAAGACAAGGATTCATTCGTCCTGAGCCTTTGTTCTGGGAGCGCTCGGCACAGCAGTTGTTAGAGCAGGTAGCAGGAACAAGGTATTCAGATGCCTCAGAATACATCTATAAATCATGTCACCACTTTTCTCTGCAGGAGCCAAAGAGTAGGAGGGAAGAGGGATGAGAACAGCGAACAGATCAAACAAGCAACCTTCAGAGGAGACGTCAGCCCCACAATGATCCTTGGTGTGATGTGAGCATCTTTGAGGGCTCCTGTAGGTAGTTTTATTTGTCTAAAATAGGATGGACCCTAACTAAATATTTATGTGCTTCTCAAATGGCTTTCAAAATATTTAAAGTTCTTTGCTCACGTGGACTGAAAGTCTTCAAAGGAGCACAAGTCCTCTTGACTTGCAAGATGATATGAGCACCTATATCACATGTCTGCTTTTGGAAATACTCCTTGCAGTACAGCCAATGCAGGCTGATGGATATTGTCCAGCTGTCCCAGCAGGCAGAAGTTGTGCAACCCCTCTAGGGCAAAGGATATTTGGACAATGAAAGGGAAATGACGATATTCCTGCCTCGCCCAGCCCTGATTGCCTTAGGAAGGATGCAAATATCTGTACAGCTTTACCTGGAGGTCAAACAGGACCTGATCAGGCCAGGGTCTGTGGAGGGAAGCTCAGCTAAGTTGCCAGGTCTCACACGCTGCGGATGAAGGTCCTGGGGCCACTCCTTGCTCCTCTGCCATAGGCTGGGGCCAGGCAGTGGGGTTGCTCCCCAGCCAGCACCCTTCATGGCACACAGCCAGACAGCCTAACATGGGCACTGCTCACTGTGGAGCTGGTGGCCAGTCACCATGCGGGGAGAGGCTGCTGTGCCCCCTTTCTGACTCCTTGGGCCCATCACCTCCCTTCCATCCCCTGCACATTGCCAGTTTCTGTCTTTCTTCCGTAATCTCTGCCAGATCTCACTCCATGTCTGGTCACCCTTTGTGGCACAAGGTGTGTCGCTGGCTGCCATTGCTGTCCCTTTAATCACTGCCCACTCCAGGAGGACCTTGAGCAATTGTGTGCTCAGAGCAACATGACATTTTGGCTGTAGCTGCCAAGGGTTTGCCTACTTTGTAGGCAAAACGGATCTTTGTCTGGGTGAAATCCTTGCAGGTCTGCTGCTTTCACCTGTGGACTGCAGTATTTGTACAGAGAGGTTCATGACAGGCTTTATGGATCCGGTTTTATGGGCTTTTAGGTGCTGTGCTTAATTTGTGCCTTCACCTCCCCTATCTGCCTTTCCATAAATGCATGTCTGGGCTGTGGAGTGAAAAGTTGTTGAAGCTCATGTTAGCCACACCATCTCCTTATGTGCCTTAACTACTCCAGCTCAAGACTAGCTCGTGATAGCTTAAATTTGAACCTGCTTATATTTGCCCCCAGAAGGAGAGCAGATAACCCACTTTTATCCTTTGAGCTGTGCAGGAATGGAGAGATCAGAGGCACCAAGGGTTCAACCAAGTATAAAACTGTCCATGGCACTACCATGATGCTGTCTGTCAGATCCATGAGGACTGAGCTTTGCAGAGACCAAACCCAGCAACTCTGTTTGTCTTCTGTGCAAATCCAGAATACTGCTGCTTGTCTTAACCTTAACCTACCAAATTTTAAACTCTGAGTGGAAAGAAACCTTCTAAAGGTGGCAAATCTTTGCAGTTGTGTTGCTAACATCCTTTAATGACCTGCAGCATTCCAGATGCAGATAATTTTTACTACATCAAATGCTAGCAAACAGCAACAATACAATTTCACAAAATAAAACACAAATTTTAAGCAGCAAAAATTCTGCCTTTTGAGCTGCTGTTCTAAATTAAGCATCTTGTAAGCGCCGAACAAGCAAAACAATTATGCTTTCCTATTTCATATCTCACCTCAAGATGACTGAAGCATTTATTGAGTGCTCAAAACATACTATGTGGTTGTAGTAGCAAGCAAAGCAAAGTGGGCCACAGAAGAGCTGTAATGCCAGAGGAAAGCAAAACAGCACCATTGAGCAGATGATTTCATGCCTGGAAGAACAACCCAAAATTCCCACTTGGAGAACGCAGAGGCTGTGCACACTCCAGTCCAGTGCCAGGGCCAAGGGTAGGGTACAAACCTGTAGCAGACAGCAAATCACCATTTTGTATATGAGCTGCCTCCACATCGAGGTGGGGAAAGCCTTGAAGGGTCCTGCCCTGGCCAGCCCGGGCATGTGGCTGTGTGTTTCACTCTGCCTGGCATTCAGGTGGTGGGTGCCAGCAGGAAAATGCATAAGGGCATTAAGCCAACTTCCTGAGAACATGCCACTGCTTCATTCTCCAGCCAACAACAGCGATCACCTTCAGCGCAACAAACCCAGCTTTGCTTCTGTGGGTACGTCCCTCACGTGCTCCGGGGCGCAGGACTTTGCCTCTGCAACCTGCTGGAACAGGTGTGCCAGCATAACTGGGAGATACTCAGATACAGGATGGCTTAAGGCAGTGGAAACGATGGGAAAGACGAAGGAAAAAGTCTTCTGAGGGGAAACATCTGTTCTCTTTACCATTAGCTACAAGTGGTACCTTTTTAATTATTGAGATGCTGGAGCTGGCAGAGGTTGTGAATTGACTTGGTAATTATTTAGAAGAGCCCCAATTGCTGGCAAGGAATCCCATGTAGTCATTTTCTAACTGAATAGAGGGAGAAATAAACTCTTCAAGTATTTATTATTATTACAGCCTGTCAATTATGAAGATTTATTCATTCCTGCTGAGCTACCTGGAGACTTGGCTTTATCACTTCACTGCTGCTGCCACGACACTATTATATATGTGAAAATGTGAAGGTGAGGCATGCTTTTTGAAGCTAGACACAATTCATCTTCCTGAGTTTTGACAGCTCCCCACCATGTACAAGATAACACTGTCTAACACACCGACCACGGCAGTACAGTGTGCTTTTCTCAGGTTTGATTCAGCACAGCTTCTTAGCTCACACACTGTAACATCTTTAAGCAAGCTGAAAGTGCAATGAGAGTCAGTCTTAATATTTTCCACAGCTATCCAGACCACCGTATAAACACCCTGGTCCATCGGGCTCATGGGCTGCTGAGGGCATATTTAAGCCCATTGAAAATGGGATTTCAGTTGGTAAATTCCCCATCTTTCAGGTCAGTCAGGTCCTGAATTTAGGGCAGGTTGACCAAGATCTTTAGGAAATGTGGGGATGTTGGTGTCTTGTTCTGTGTAGCTCATTTAAGCCTGTTCATGGATGCAATAGAGGCTCAGCACAAAGCTATTGTTTTCTGGTCCAAGAGGGAAGTGGCTTATGATGCCATTTCCCTTGGGATTTGTGTCCTTTCCCTTTCCCTTTCCCTTTCCCTTTCCCTTTCTCTTTCCCTTTCCCTTTCCCTTTCCCTTCCCTTTCCCTTCTCTCCCCTCCCCTCACCTCCCCCCTTTTTAAAAAAAAAAAAAGAAAGCAGCAGCCTTTTATGGTTTTGTTAAGTGAGAGGCAGATTTTTTGGGGCAGAATTAAGGAGATAAGAGAATGAGAGCCCCCATCGTTCAGACCTCAGTTGGAGAGACTATGCCTCAGGAAAACCTTCCCCACCTCTTCCTCCCCGGTTCCCTGTCTCCCTGCACAGCTGCCCGTCACACTGCTTGCACTGCCCCAGGGTGCACGCTCCCTGGATGGTAGGTGACTCCAAAATTGCTTTCATAGGCTTTATTTTGGGAGCCATTTGAAAGGCATGGGCTGTCTGTGAGGATTTGAAGCCCTGCTGCCTTTTGTGCTGTAGCCAGCGTACAGAGGGTGCCAGCAGTGAGCCCCTCCACTCCCACCCTGAATTGGGGTCCAAGTTCCCGGGTGGGGAACTTCCCAGAAAAATGCTCTTTGCAGTCTCATCCCAAGCAACTGCGACAATTTGGGGCCATCTGCAGATTTGCCACCTCACCGCTCACCTCTTTTCCAGATCATTAAGGCATGCATTAAACACCACCGACCTTCTGAACGAATTTGTGAGTCACTCCTACAACTAGCTGGGAAAATGATCCCAGCTCCTTATTTTCAGCCTCCATCTCTGTTTTGCCGTGCTTTTCCTCACGTGACAGGGTGATTTCCCGGTCGAGGTTATGCAAGGTGTGTTAGTCAAGATCCCTCACATCCTGTGCCGAATCAGGGCTGGAATTTCTGCATGAGCCTTTGGGGAGGAGTGGGTGCTGCTGCTATGTTTGCCAGCTTCCCAGCTGTGCTGCAAGGTATTTGCTGCCTGTGTCAAGGTTGGGCCATGCAACTCTTCCAGAGGCATGGGAGAGGCATTTGGGGAAGTTTTTTCCATTGCTGATGGTCTGCTCTGCGGCTTTTTGCAGGAAGCTGTGCTGCACCTGCAGTCTGGGATAGGCAGAACCTGGAAAGACAAGATATAAACACCAAAACCAGAGCCACTGCCAGGCCGGGCAATTAGTTTTATTTATACAAACACACCTCCCCACTGTAGTTTTTGCTTCCCTGGCACATGTTCATTTTCCTTCCTCCTCTCTTCTTCTCAGAACATTGTGGGGCCATGAGTTTCCCAGCCTGTTCCTCTGGCTGCCCACCAGCCGTGCCGCTGGGTCGGCACAAGCGCGATGCTCTCATTCAGCAGCCCCAGGGCTGCTGTGCGACAGCCAAGGCAGATGTGCCGTGGGGATCTGCACTCTGCCCCCCGTGTTCCCCCTCGCCTGCCAGTTCTGGGGAGCTGGTCCTGAGCTTGCTGTGAGGGACAGGTAGCTCATTAAACTGCTCGCTGTGCTGTGCAGCATTCCCACTTGGCAAGGTCATCACTGGCACCTCAAGCCATTCCTCCCATCTGGGGGAGAGGTAGGGGAGAACCTGTTGGGAAACCTTCCTGTGTGCTAAACAATGCTTGCTGAAAATACACCATGGGATACAGCCCTGAGGAGGCAGAACAGCCTGGAGCCAGCTTCAGATTATGTCTTCCCTATCCACTAGCCACTCTAAAGAGAGGCACACAACCCCAGATGGTTTGTACCTTAACACGTGGGATGGATGGCAACCATATCCTTTGCTGCCTTTCCTGGTTGCCATTGCAGAGACCAGGCAGCTCCATGGTTGGCTGGGGCATCATCCCAGATCTCAGCCATGAGCCTGGACATGGGCAAAGCACAATTCCTTCTTCCCAGCATCCAGCCACTAAGAGGAGCCAGCATTAGGGGGTAAAAAAACCCATCACCAGCTGTGGGATCTCTTGGGGTACTGGGGAGTGCAGAGCCCTGGCTGCAGGTCTCTGCCAGAGGGGGAGATGTTTCCAGCCCCAGGGTGTCAGGGTTCAGAGGACCCTCCAGCCCAGCTGGGCTGTATTTTTTTTGGATACACCAAATGGAAAATATTAGCCTGTAGACAAAACTGATGCTGTGAGGAGGAGCACAGGGCAGTGTGCCCACTGCAGGAGCCGGGGCTGGAGCAGCAAGCTACCCACATGGCCAAGCTATGCCAGCTATGGGCTGCTGGGGGGCGATGCTGGCACCATCCTCAACCATGCTGGGAATAGCTTTTACTGCTGCAAGTCACCTGGGCACACTCCATGGAAAAGTTTAAAGGTGAAAAGTCCTCTTTGCCTTCCCACCGCCTGCCAAGGATGTCGAGGAAGGGTTGTGTTTGTCTGCCTGTCTCTCTGGAGATAACCAGGAGGTGGCCAGCAGTTGGCCTCCTGGTCTAAAAATGGCTCTATTTTATAACAAACATCCCACTTGTCTTTGGCAGGTATTAACCACGAAGCAGGAGGTCTAATACACAAGCAGCACAGGGCTCATCTCCCTCTGTGATAAATACAGAGCTGGAACCTGCCTCACACTGCAGGTGACAACCTAGAGCAGCCCCGTGGAAACACATAGGGGAAGATCACAACTCTGGGCATGCACCTCAGGTCAATTTTCCATAGTGCTTTTTGTCTCCTACTTTAAATAAACTCAGAATTCATTAATTCAGAGCCTCTGTTTTTCTGTACCATCTGCTTGTGGGCCAGCATAGCTGACAGTATCTGGAGTCAGCTCTCCTGCCACCTGCTCCCGCTGGGTTTTCCTCCTCTAGCAAAGCTTTAACCTTTGGTTTGCAGCCTGCTCAAATGTGGTTCATTATTAATTGGCTGGAAAAGCGGGGCCACTGCAATGGACTTTTGGAGCTCCTGCCTCCCACCCGTCTCCTTGCATGACCTGGCCTGGCCAAGCAGGACAGGCAAGGCATGTCTACAAGCTCAGCCAAGGAGGATTGCAAAGGAGGGCCACGCTGCATGGCACCCTGCAGCTCCTGTCTCCAATGACCTCTGCGAATCCCCACCCGGATGCCAGAACTGATGGAGGGTCCTCAGGAGAAGGTACTGATTTAGGGACAGCCTTGTTTCTACTTTGAAGGGTGGCACAGCCTTCCCCATGCTCTGGCTTTACCAATCTAGGCTCTGTTTTGCTCCGTTGGTGACCCATTCATGCTCAGGCCAGATGAGACCATCACCATAATCTGGCTTTTTCTTCTCACAACTCAGCTGTAAATCTTCACCCAGTGATTTCTGCACTGAGATCCTGAGATTACAAGTGCTGCCAGAGGTAGCACCTGGCTTTTCAGAGGTCCAGACCTGATTCAAAGACTTTGAACATCATTGCGAAATTCTTTGGAATCTCTTCGAAGGGATATAAATAATCCCTGTGACTTGTGCAGATGGGAAACACAGCTTTCTGTCCACCTATCCTGACACAGGGTGTGGCAGGCTGTGTGCATGGCCTGGTGGATACACACCAGCCCCCATGACAGGCTCCACACCTCCAACACAGCAGTAGTGTGGAGCATAAAGAAAACAGCAACCCACCCTCCCCCCCCCAGAAGATGAGATCAGGATGTTTCCATGCTGGTCCTTTTGGGAAAGGGAAAAGCAGCAGCTCAGCATCTCAAATCATAGCCCAGTTGGTGGGGCTGCCAGGCAGGTACAGTGCTGCAAGGCTCCCTCTCCAAACCCGGGCCCAAGTTCCTGCAATGTGGGGTGCCTACACAGCCAACACCCCTGCTGCTGGTGTCACAGCCCTGCTGGGGGACCAGGGGCTGGGGCAAACCCTCCACAGCTCTCCAGGAAGTGCTGGCCATCCAAAACAAATTTAAAACCCAAGCCTTCCAGCTGGCCTTCTGTTTGTAGTCCTGGAGAGAACTTTTGGGTACAAGAAAACAATTCCAAAGACCTAAAAATAACCCTGAACTTCTTCAACAGGGCAGTTTTATTTTGAGGTATGTAGAATATTATCAACACTGAGACCTCCTGCTAAAACTGTGGAGGAGATGAAAGCCTCTTGTCACCTGAGCTGCCCTTCAGGCCTGGGAGGGCTTGTATTTGAGCACATTCCAGGACTCAGGTGGTGAGGTTGTGCTTCACATCCTGCTTGATTGGGACAAGGACAGCAGTTGTCACCGATGTTCTCTGCTCCTTCTGTGTCAGAGAGCTCTGCTTTGTTTCTCTTCCCAAGACTAGCTAGGGAATACACAAGCAGTGTTTAAACAAGCCATGGTCATATTATTTTATTGAAATGATTAAAAAAAAAAAAAAAAAAAGGGCCCTTTTGTTTTATAAACCTGAAGGTTCTGGCTGAGAGTCTCTGACAGCATCCCTTCAGCACAAAGCAAACCTAGAAGAAACATGACAACGAGATATGTTAGCAGCTTGAACACTCTGCTCAGTTTAAAGCTATGTGTTATTGCAGGTCTGAAATGTTATTTCTGTTGGATATACAAAACCTTGCGCTTCTTACAGATTTACTTCTTCACTCCTCCCAAGCTTGTCTCCAACAGCAGGTTTTTGTCCTTTGTCTCCAGAGTCCAGAGCTCACTCATCTCACCAGGGCAGATATTGCCATGCTTCACTCAGCTGAGTGGCCCCAATATTTTGCCAGTTGCCTGCTGCTGCTCCAACCCTGTTTCAGATGCCCATTTCAGGAAGAGAAACCTGCTTGCCTGGGCTGGAGCAAAAAGAAAAGGCTGTTCTGAACTGGAGGAATGAATAACCATCCCTTCTTTTATGCTAGTAACTTTAAAAGGCATTAAAATAGAAGGCTTTCAGGGCAGAAGAATCCCCATCACTAGGCTACAGATGCTGCAGAAGGTGGTTTCATTATGAGCAAAGGATGTCTGGAAACAGATACTCCTTTTCACAAATACTCCAGTCACTGTCTTGGAAAAAATCAGGTCTGTCACCTGCTCTGCTCACGTGTGAATGTGCATTGCCTCCAAATTCAGAATTTCTTAGATCATTATATTGTCTACAATGGGGTTGCTGCCTGCAGAGAGCTGAAGATCCCTCACCCCTGCACACACACACATGCACACACTCTCTCTCTCATGTCAGTAACTATCTTTATGGCCACAAAATCCCATGAAAACAGATGGTGGTGTAGTAAAACTATGATAAACAGAGTGATTTACATACACAGGCAACTCCAGCTCTCATTAAGAATAAATTAAGTAAAGACACCCAAGATGCAAGTAACTCTCTGGCTCCAGCTCCAGGCACTCCCAGCATTGTTGATGCCTGAGTCTGGGATGCTGCTGCAGTCCCAGGTGATGCTGAAGCCTGGGAACCCCAGATTTGCATTTCATATCTAATTTGAGATGGAGTGTGTGCCCAGAGCTTCAGTCGGAGCCCACCTCCAACAGGAACCAAAGGAAAGGATGCTTTTCTTAGATTTTAAGATTTTAAAGTCAAAGCTGAGCCACGTGGTGCAGGTGATCCTCCCTTCAAAGCTGGAGCCCAGCACCTCTTGGTGTACTTCAAGCACAGCTGCCTTGCCAGCAGCCCCCAAGATTCCCATGTGCTCAGTGAAGTTGGTAAGGACAAATCTGTCCCCTTTCACCTCCCCTCTGACCATGGCCTCTGGGCAGGACTGCCCAGAATGGGTTGGCCAGTGACAAGCCCAGCATTCCCAGATTCCTCACAGGGGAGGTTCTGAGAGGTCCAAGTCAACATAACAGCAGGGATGGTGTGACCACACAGGAGCACACCTCAGCCCACCTCCCCTATGGGCTGGGGAGGGAGGAAAAAGCATCCCTTGGGCCCCCTCTGTTTGCTGGGAGTGCACATGGCCCCTCCAGCAGCTCCCACTGCCTCCGGCTCTGCCAGCCTGGACATGGAGACAACAGCTGGAGGAAACAGCCAAGCCCTGGGCAAGGCCCATGCAGTGCAGTACCTTCACCTTTCCAGAGGGATTTTCAAATGGTGGGCTCGGCCAGCCCTTGGCCAGACACAGCTGCTGTACCTGGAAAGATAAAGGGTAAAGTCCAGAGATTCACTGGTCTGTCTCTGCTCCACAGGGCTTCCCGAGGGTGTGCCAAGGCAGCGTGCCTCTCCTCGTGACCCCTTATGTGTCCTGTGGGACTTGCTCTGTGAGAAAGAGGGGGAGGAAGGATGAAAATCCAAGATGAAGCACAATTAAAACCACTGGGAACCTGATGAGCCAGCTGGTCCCCAAGCAAGCACCCTCAGGGACCTCCCCCAGGGAGCAGGCTCCAGGGGCTCTTGCAGCAAAGGCTCTGGGCAGCCTCTTCCCACACAGTACAGCCTGCCTTGCCTTGCCTTTCCTATGCTTTAATTTTCAGGATTTTCACCTGTGTGGTTTAGTTTTTGTTCACAGTGTGTTCCCATATGGTTTAATTTGCACCTCTAAAATTAAAACCAGATTCCTTGCTGTTAGGGGGCAGCAGGTCTGAGCACCAAGCCACAAAATTTTCTGGTTTTCTGTCCCAGTGAGCTTAGTCAAGCACAGGGTTCCTTGTAGCCTTGGTGTTCCTTAGCCCAGAGCTACAGGAATGGGGAGCTGTGGCAATAACAGAAAATTTTCATGGAAGATTTTTTATGTGTCATCAAGCTGCACAATTAAATGGCATCAAAAGGTGCCAGATGAGGAACTCTGAAAGTTGCATTTAATTTGGTGTGTGGTTGGGTTTGTTTAAATCCACCATTAATCACTGCTCATGATATTCACAAGGAACAAAATATTCCTTTGCAAAACCGGGGCTACTGTACTCCTGAAGTGGGAATAAAAAGGGGCCAGAGCAAGTCAGGAGCCCTGTGACAAATGTGTGCAGCATATTCTGGAATACCATTAGAAGGCTGCAGCCTCCGTGTGCAGCATGGATGGAGATACACTCGGAGCTCCCTGAAGCGTGGGACTGGTGTAGCTCAGGGGAGACCTTCCCCACTGGGCTGGTGGGCTGGGTGCTCCAGGTCCCTTCAGCTCCTGCCCTTTCCATGTCTAATTCCAAGAGGCAAAGCTGGCCCAGGTGATTCTCTCAGCAGGAATGTCAATACAGCACATCAGGCTGCAAGGAGAGAAAACAGCCATTCTGGGCAACCAGCCCCTGCCAGCCCCTCCCCAGCAGCCAGAGGAGATGTCCAGGAAGGACATAAGGAAAGCATAGGCATACAATGAACCTGTCCCAGGGAAATTCCATCCAGTGGCTCATGGACATCACCTGCTTGAGATGACATCCTTGAGTTTAGCAGCCCTTGAAGGATTTGAGTTATTTAAATTTGTATAGCTGCTTTCTGATCCTTGACAAAGCTCCCAGCACCTACACCATCCTATGCCAACAATCTCAAATGGCAGTAAAGTGCTGAAATACCATTTCCCCCTGCTTCTTTTAAATGTGCTGCCTAATAAACTTAGAATATTATTTTAAGTCTGGTGAGAAGGAATGAAAGTTTCTTTCTGTTTCCCTTTCTCTCACAGACCTCTTGCATGCACACTGTTTTGGGGTGACTTTATGATGTGTATCCCATATCTCTGCCCTATGCCCAGAAATTAACTTTGTGCCTTTCTATGCCTCTAAACTGAGCCTGAGAGGGGGAAGGAAAAACTGAGCAAAACTTTTTCAAAGCAGTTTGCAGCTTGTTCAAGGTCACACAGAGATAGCAGGTTTTTTTCCCAGCTGCAGCAGGGGAGCAAGGAAGCACCTGGCTTGCGGCTGCCCCGTCAGCTTTTGGCCAGTTGTTCAGCTTCTTTTTCTCCAGAGAGAGACTGGGAGTTGAATTTTCTTTCTCTTCCCATGAAATTTGGGACTTCTCCCTTTTCCACTGGACTGCTTCAATATCAGAGCACATAGGAGGACTTTCCACCGGGCACAAAGGGCCTGGCCCTGGGCCAAGCCCCAGCTCCGAGGAGACCAAAGGGAGGACTCTAACACTTTCCCAGGTTTTTTCTCCACAGCGGGAGATTTTATTATTTAGCATTATTTTCCTTTTCCCGTGTGTTTGGTAAATAAATAGTTTTTACCTCTTTCACTTTCCTTTGAGGAAAATTTATTTTTTTCCAAACCTGATGGGGCAGGGGTGGTGACCTGCCTTCTCTCAGAGGATATATTTCTAAATTTGGCCAAACCAGTACACTCACCCATGCCCTGCAGCCATCCCACTTCCAGTCTATCCAGCCCATCCTCCCACAGAAGCTGCTCCCTATTTCTGTCTGCCTTTTTTCCCCCAGCAATGCAGTGTTAGCCATGTTGATCTACCTGAGGCATCTCACAAGGAATCAATGGAGGTACAGGTGGAAGAGCCTCATCGTTGGGATGATCTGTCTGAGGTATCATGCCATGCACAGCATTACCTTTTACGTGGAAAATTTCACCATTGTCCCTTTGCTGCATGCTCAGCCAGGGGGATGATGCTGCTGGACATTACTGTGAGTACACTGGCAGCTCCAGACTGTTCGAGTACAGCTCTTGGTGTGACTCAGTGATGGCAGGGATCATTTGGTCCATCTTGGGAAGTAGCACAAGTGAAGAAGGAGCAGCATGACTGCCTCAGTTTCTCAGTCTTTACCCTAGAGCACCCAGAAAGCAAACACAGAGCCCGCACTAGAGGGAGGCTCAGGAACAACCACTGAGGAAATCTCTTACTTCACATCCTGAGCACAGAATGCCTCTCTCGGGAAGATAAAACAGGCTGGAGGGGGGTGGATGCATCTCTTCCCTCTCAGGAGGAGCAGAGGGAGCACTCCCCTGCTGGGCACCCCCTTCCCCTCTTGCCTTGCTGTTCCTGAGCTCATGAGTGTCTTACAATTTACTTTAATTACTGCCTTTACCTCCAGCCTTTAGAAGCTGCCCACCCCCCACGGCTTGAGTGAGGAACGACATTTTACCATCACTAAACCAGGCAGGCTGGCAATATCCCATATGTTTTCATATCTTCCTGGCTTTAAATGGGGACCAGCTGTGAGGTGCACCGAGGACCAAACCCATACACAATCTATCCAATCCCCTCTGTGTCTGCCAACGCTAGGGACCAACCTTGTTCAGTTTTCTCTGCTGCAGGTTGTGTTCCAGTCCTGACAATGTCCCGCCTCTCATGATTTCATGCCCTTTCTGGCTGTTCTCTTGATGGGGAGCTGAACAAAACCAGTACAAAAGGAGGCTATGGCAAAATTTGCACTGACATTTGCTGGCATTGTTCTTCTTTTCTGGCAACTGGAATGTGGAATGTGTCTGATATTTATCAGAGAAAAAAAATGTCACGTCCTTTCTCTTCCTCCTGCTATATATTAAAGAAATAGAAAGGCAGTCTGGAAGCTTTTAAAGGTCAATGTTCTTACACCAAAGACAGTCACAGACACCTAAATGCTTAGGCACAGATGCACAGCATGCACCCCAAGGAGATTACTGTTCAGGAGATCCTTCCTCATGCTGGATTACTTTTAAATGATGTAAGGTGGTTCTAGTCTTCGCAGCCTCACACTTGATGTTCTGGGAATTGCCTGGCCATGTTTGTACCACCATGGGTCTTTTACACCCCCACAGTCCCCCATGGGAAAATGACAGGAGTGAAGGGTTGCATGTTCCCCCGTCCTTGGTCAGTCTTGCCTGCTGGTGTTCTCCTGTAATAAAACACCACATCAGCAGCTCCTTCTTGGGTGGAAAAACCCAGCCTGAACACTAGCCTCTCTTTCCCTCTTAGGTGTCTTTCCCCTTTTTAGCTCAATTTTTGCCCTGTTGCATGGCACTTTGGTGGAAAGGCTTATTGACAGAACCAGTGTGAACCACAGCCATGGCTTCTGTGCTTGCAAATGTATGGATGTACAGCTGTGAGCCTGCGTGCTTTCATGTGTAAATATGCATATGTGCCAATATGTGAGCTGATCAGAATATTGCCCCTGTATATTTATCATTTCTTACAATGCATGGCATTAAAAAAGATAGCACAGTAGATGTAATATGTAATGCAAATGTCATATGCAAATAATTTACTTAGTGTCACAGCAAGAGCAACAGAAGACAAGGAATCCGACTCTCAGCAAGTCTGTGGGGTTTACGTTTTACATTACATCCTCACTCCATTTGCTGGGATGGCATGAGGAAAGTAGCTGTCAGTAATACTTTGTGTGGCAGCAGATGCAACGTGCAGAACTGTGAGCAGGCTGATGCAGTACCTTTTATTATCCAGATTAAGGATGGCAGGCAATTTACTTGCTAAAGGCCAACAGCAAATAATCTTTTCCCTGTGAAATGAATTTAGGCAGCTTGAGGTGGGGCCAGAAAGCAATTAAGTATATTATTAAAGCTGGGCAGGAGATTGTAATCATACATATGTATATTACGTACTTACATATATAGAAAGGCAAATAAGTCTGCAGCCACCTTTGGAACCAATATATTCAAGTTTGAAATGCAATAAGGCTGGAAATTAGGTGCTTATCTTCCTTTGTTAATGTGTAATCTTCCCCTTTAATCAGCTGCATTAATTATTCCATCACACTGAGTTTTTACATTTCTGAAAAGCAGAAAAGTTAATTTTGTTGTGGTTCATGGCTTTTGCGAATTACCTGGGGCAGAGCACAGCAGGGATGAAGACAGGCTGGCTACTGCCTGCCTGCCTCCCCTTGCAGGCACCCTGCTAACAGGGTCCTCACCTCCCGCTCCAGGCTGAGCCCTCCTGCCCGCCGGAGCAGCAAGATTCCCGCAGCATCTGGCGACAAAGGGATACTCTGCTCTGGATGTTGTCTGTTGTCAAGGAGATAAAGTATCCAGATTATCAGGCCAAGCGATAATATGATAGACATTCAGTGAGATACATGTAGCTTTCAAGAAAAAGTAGTCAGAAATCTTCCACAGTACGACAGGGATTTTGCCTCCCTTACCTAAGAGGTCTCAGTACAAACAGAAAACAGGGTTTGCATTTGGCTGTAACAAAGATGCAGACTGAGACTGCTCCTTACATACAGAATGTCAATAAATACATGATGGGAGAATATTTTCCTCTATCATAAGGGCAACAGCCACAAAAAAGCCTGATCAAGTATGCTCCATTTATAACATCTGATTGCAAAAGGTAATCCCTGCTCATTGAGGATGTGGCAGTCATGGGCACAAACCACAAGCTGAGCAAAAGGTCATCAGCACTTGGGGAAGAGGGTATCACATCTGGTCCAGGGGTGCGCCTCAAAAACCTTCCAACTCCCCCTTCCCCACCCCACCAGCCCCCCAGTAACCACTCCACTTCCACAGAGGCAGAATGAGCATGTTACCCTTTGGCTAAGGAGGGTAAATGAGGGATCCCCAAAGCATTATTTTCCCTCCTGGAAGAGCTGATATCTGAAGGCAGGTGTTGCTCTGTTGAGATCTCTTCACCGAGACGTCAGCACCTCCACTGAGCCCCTACTGCTGCTGCCGTCGCAGGCAACACAGCAGGGCTCAGCCCCCACTGCCAGACTTAGATGTATAAACTGCTGCAGCTCTAATTAAAAAGTGGATTTCTTTCTTCTGGGGCTGTAAAAAATGGTGTTATAAACTGAGGTCAACACAGGAAAACCCAGTCACTCTCTTTACCCACTTCCCCTTTAGACAGAAAGACTGATGTTTCCCTACACTGGGCACACATCCCATGTAGTGATTTTGATAAAATTACAATATTCTTTGTTTAAGCAAAGTGTTCCGATATTATTAAAACGTCCCAGATCCATTGTGTTATTGAAAACCTTTCAGTTAACCCAAAAGTCAATTGAAAAGTGAATTTTAATTTCAGGGCATATTTAAAAATTTGTCATTTACTTTTGGATTAGGAGTGGAATAAAATAAGGAAACTGCAAGAACAGAAATTATCCCAGTGATTTTTATATTAACTGACACAACTCTCACATTAACTGCTTCAGGGTTTTATTGCAGGACAGGGTTAAGATTCAAACTAATGAAGTGAGGTCAATATACAGGCCAAATAACGCAACAGCTGGCACAGTGCTCTAAGAACTAAAGGAGGTCACTAAAAACGATGCCAGCTCACAGTGGTTTATATAAAATGTACTTTGTCAAACTAACCGGCCGCCTTTGATGAGATGATAAATTTTGCTGAAAGAGATAAAAAGCCTTGGACTTGGTACGGCGTGACATTGGCTCAGAAGCTAGGATGGCATGAAATCAATGTGTCGATATTAAATGACATTAAGCAGCTACAAGCTGCTTCATGTCTATATCATAAAGTAAATTGTAAATAGGAATCATCTCGTGTGCACTGTATGCGGGCCACTTTGGGATCACATATTTTGTGTCCATTACAGCTAGTATTTTCGTAAGTACTTAGAAGAAAACCTAATCACCACTGATGATGCTTGTGGGTGGTGCAGATTTTGGGGGATAACAGCAATAACAAAGAAAAGATAGTACAGATCAGCATCACCTGGTGACCTGCACCTGAGCAAAAATATCTCTGCTGAGCAGAGCCAAACATAAATCCATATATCTGAGGGCGAGAAGATGTTGATGAGGCAGGTGAGCCATACACATCCAGCTTGTGAGGTGAACTACTCCAGTAAGAGCCTTATTTACAATTTAATATCCTGGAAGATCCTGGCAGAGCCCCACAGGCATACTCATCAGCTAGCCTTGACCACCTCAGCATTTGGATGCCTCCTGAGTTCCTCCTTCTGTTTGTTGACTTGCCTGTTACTCTGTTAAAGGCTCCTCATAGTTGCCGTGCTCTCTTTAATCCTGGTTTTGAAGCACTGCACTTCCTACAGAGGTAGGACTGCAATTATATTCCACCTTGACCCGTGGCCTCCAAGCAGGCTTCCTGCACTCAGCCTGCCCCTTGGGGACAAGGGACACTGTCCCTTGCTTGTCTCATCCCTGGGGGCTTCTGGACTGCTGCTGACCTGGGATCTCTGGAGGACTTGCTTACAGGCTCAAAACATCTTTCTTTCAAACACAATAAATAAATCTTTCCCTAAACAGCCTCACATTTTGTGCCATCTTTTATGTCTTCGGATGTTATATGCTGCATAAAACATGAGAGGTCATTGAAGTTGAAGTGAGAAACTAATTAGCCCATATTTACACTGAGGTATGCAAATAAATTATGTTATTCAAATATCAGGCATCCCTTTTTAAGTATTGGCTAATATTCTAGCAAAATCCTCAGGTTACAGAGATCAGAGAAGATGCTTAATTTATGGCAAGCACCCAAATATATGACTACACTGGGGTGACACTGTCACCAGAAGAGAGGAGATGACCCTAATACCACCTGCAAAGCTGCACTGAGGGCATTGCCACAGGGACTCTTAGAGCAGCTGCATCTCACAGGGGAAACAAAGAGCTGTGGACCCTTCCCCATGAGCCCATCAGCTCTGGCCCCAGAGGCTACAAGGTGCTAACATATGTTGCAACCAAAATATATCCCATATATCCTCAAGGGAACCGATTGCCAAAGCAGAGGAAGGATATTAAATCTGTTGTCCAAAAAAGGCTGAGCACCTGCTGCTTCCCTCTGTTTGCTGCTGTTACTGTGATCTCTGCTATGCTCAGCTCCTATTTTCATGAAACTTGTAGGAACTTAATATCTTCGCGCCTTTTGTTCCTCTGTCAAATTTGTCTGAGGCCAGCCAATGATTTCAATGCAATAGCAGGGAATGCAAAGGGAGCAAGCAAGTGATTGCATAGCTGTATTTCCTTACGAAGTAGGCTAAAAATAACAGTGACCTTTACGAGCTCTATTTTTCCATGGTTTGGAGCAGAGTTGTGAAATTTGGCAGGTGCAAGAGGCCTTTGGGGTGTGCCTTCTGCTGTTCCTGTGAAAATCTTCTCAAATTTGGGCTAGGTATAAGCCTTTGGAAAACAAGACCATATGTTAAGAATATGGTTCAGATGCATGTAAGAACTTAAGCAATTCAGAGGAATTCCCCCATAATTTCACCCTCCCCAGGTCTCATGCTACTTTCCTACTCTGTGCCACTGCCTGGCCCTGGGGTCTCCATTTGGATACCCCCAGGTCCCAGTATGAATACTGGGGTGGAAGGCAGAGGCACAGTTTCTTCAGAGCTCCCTGTTCTCACCTTGCTAACAAAGACAGGGTAAAAGGATGCTCAGAGCAACCATGTGAAGGGACAAGGACGTGGAGCAGATGGTGGATCAAGGTGGTCCTGAGTCACCACATCCCGCAAAAGACAGAGCCAGTGGACAGCCTCCCAAACCCATTCCTGCTCGGAGAAGGAGGACTTGCTACTGAGTGTGCTTTCAGACAAAAGCTGTGCATAAGATGCATGCATTAATCTCTGGTATGCACGTATGTGAGCAAAATAATCCCAGTTACGCGGTGTTGTCACGCACACAGCCACGTGGAGGGAAGGTCTCAGTCTGAGATCTGCCCATGCAGCCGCAATGAGGAAGAGAACGTTTGGCTTCATAATAGATTAGTCATTTGCTTGTAGTTTAAATAAGGCTCTGAGAAATTGTTGTCTGACACTGCTTTCTGGCTGGACTGGTAAGAGTGGCTTTGAGCCGTGTCCATGGAACATCTGCCTCACTGAACCGGAGGGGTGAGCAGTGACAGACAGTGGTTTGATGACTCTTGCCTGAGTGAAGGACGCTTCCACAGACAGCAAAAAATGTTTTGTTTTTTTTACTCCTAATTTACACAGGCTTGCTTTAGGGAAAGGTGATTTTGAAGCAGAGGATGAACTTTGAGGTCCTTCATCCCTACAGGCTCCAGTCTGTTTTTCCCCTGGCACTGCATGGCCCTGCTCTGACCTGCACAGGCCACACTGGGAGCTGGGATGATGCAGATCAGTGTATGGAAGAAGAGTCACCAAGTGACCAAGTGTATCCAGGGAGATCAATCCATCCAGAGCAGATTAATATGGGCACACCTGATCCCCAAAGGACCCAGGAAAGCTTGCCACAGCCACCAACACCAGGAGTGACTATGGAGGTTGCAGGTGGCAGGCAGACAGTGATGGAGGGAAAATTTATGAGGAATTGAATGAGAATTGGGATTGTTTGGGCAGAAAAGAATGAAATTGAACTGAAAGATAAGGGAGAGACAAGATGGGGAAATGGAAAATACTATATTCAGTAGTGGCTATCAAATAGGATTTCTATTCTATGCACCCATGATGGCAAGAATCCCATAGAAAAAATAGATTTTGATTAACATGCACTCAATTACATTAGTAATTAAAGTCTGTGCATTGTAGGGACTGTTCAATTAAAATTGCACTACCCGTGTCCTTTTTAACAGCTCTTAATTTCTGAGGGGCTGAATTTATGATGTTTCTCTGCCACTGCCATTTTCTTGATCGAATTCTAATCCTTCTAGAGGAGTGCCAGTTGATACCTGCTGGAGATCTCTACACACAAACCAGTACAGCAATCACAAAGGTAGGGAGAGCTGGAGCAAGTATTTAAAGGAGGCATTAGCAAAGAGGGCAGCTGTCCTTGTGCAATGCCTTCACTGCATTCCCCATGCCATTGTCCTGAAAATGCCCACTTGTGGGCAAAACACTGCTTGAGCCTGGAGTGACTCCAGGCAGGGATGTCATGAGCAGCATGTTTTGCCAGCATTACTGGCAGTGGCTTAAGGACCTGCCCTTGCACATTGCCTGGCCAAGCTTGGGAGCACCCTGGCATGGGGAAACAAGGGGGTTGTGACACCCTCGGCCCCACTGCTGATGCCACCAGACCCCTTCTGTCAGAGCCCTGTCTGTTAGCAGGATCAGAGCTGACTATCCTTAGTGAGCAGAGGAAGACTTTGCTTTTGAGATTAAGGCTGGACATGTGGTGCAGGCAGGTGCCTGCAGTTTGGGTGTTTGAGCTCTGGCTGTAATGTGGACATGGGACAAGCCTGGCACATCTCACACAGTGGCTCTCTTCATCACATGGTGTGTCCTTGTGCTGTGGTCCTGCTGAGCTCGGGCTGAGGATCCCATGCAGAACCCCGTGGGGACAACCCCTCAGCTCCTGTACCCTGTGCTGAGGCCTCCAGAGCCCAATGCATCGAGCCATGGCACTGCTATGCACCAGACACCCACCTCTCCATGCCTCATTTCAAGCTGAAGACTGCATCCTAGTAGAGGGGCTGTTTCATAAAGGACTCTCCATTCTATTTGTGATAATCCAAAGCCCTTTTCCTCTTGTTCATGGCTATGTAACAGCCCTAGTGGCAAATGCATCAGCTGCTTATTCGGGAGAGAAATCCTGGCACTGCTGAATGCAAATTTACGTAAGCCAAATGGCACACAAGTTTTCCAGAGAACACTGGCAGATCCCCACTGATTTTCAGAAATACCTATTCTTTTAATAGCTGATGGACAGGTTCATTAGGTACCTATTTTTAACGAGATGAAATAGATTCTGAATAACTGAAGTGACCAACATGTCACTCCTGAGCAGACAAAACTTGGATGCAGTCACTGGGGATTTTTCCCATGTCAGAATGTGGTAAAGGCTGCAATAAATGACTTCTGTGATGCTGAGGACCCCCAGTTAGACACTTTGCTTTCTTCCTGGTGATGAGTAAAGAATTGCCCACTGATCACAAAAAATACAAATCACATTTTCACCAGACTTTTCTTATCTAAACTGCCTTATTGCCTACCCTCCTTAATTTAAAAAAAATTAAACCTGTAAGTGGCTCAGATGAGAGTCCTGCTGCCACCTTGGCACAGTTCACCTCTCTTCCTTTGAAAAAATGCTGCGAATATTTCATGTTTGATTGCCAGCAAAACTTACCTGGGCAGGTGTTAACACTGAGGACAATATATTGTGTATATATATGTATACAATATTGATTTTGGTTAGGAGTCTAATGAATTTTTAAGCAGATGGCAAACTGGGCAGTATAACAGGAGGCAAAAACAGGCAGATAGAACTTTAATCTTGTTATATAGGTTATGTCTACTGGAGACCACCTGTTTCTCTGGGTCTGCAATGTCCCCTTGGGTTCAGAGTGCCAAGGGCAGAACCACCAAAGTCTGGTACTCTCAAGCCAGGGGGTTGTAGTCTTATGGTAGAGACAGTTTTAGACGCTTTCCATACTACTGCTGGTATGAAGTGGGCCAAGCAGATCTGGGGAGACACTACATCAGTTTTGCTGGGGTATTCAGTGAGAATAAGGTTGGATCATCACCCACCGTCCCCTCTGACCATGTGCTATGCCAAAAAACCCTTTTCTGCTGTCTAATGATTTGCAGCCCAAAGAGCAGGCTAGTATTTTAACAGATGTAGACTTGCCTCCTTCACCTATCTCCTCATAGGAAGAGTTCACCGGAAGGTTAATAGGATGCTGAGAAGACAGACTGATTAAAATTAAATTAATCCAAATTAAATTAGGGGAAAGTCAAGTAACCCAGTCAGTTCATAAGAATTCATAGGAAAAGTATTAAAAAGAAGCAGTTCAGACTGTAAGGATCTGGACCCGAGAGTGTTCTTCCCCAGGCATCACCCAGAAGGATTCAGTTGTGGAGTTCGCACGGCTTGTAAGACCAGTCTCAGGAGCAGCCAGGAGCACGCTGTGCTTGATCACCAGCCCTGCAGTACACCCAGCTGGCTCTGGGACAGCCTGCGGACTTCCCGGGGGACAGCGTGGCTGGGAGGACCTGGTGGTGGGACCCGTCGGTGGGACCCGTCACACACCCATGCAGGAGGTGCCAGGCTCTGCCCTGCAGCGTCCCATCCCGAGCGCCAGGCGGGCTGAGAGCGCAGCATGCGGGAGGTGGTGCGTGTTGGGAAGCAGGGCAGCACGGAGCCAGCGGGCATTCCTGCGCTCCTTGCCTCCATCCGTGCTGCCCCAGCTCTGTGACTGCTTCCACACCTAGCATCCACGGCACAGGAGGTTTGCAAGGTCTGCAACGACTCCCAGGAAGCTTCGAGAAAGCACTTAGCACAGGGAAGGGTGTTTTAAAGCAACAGTAATAACGATCAAGTGAGCTACATTCATCTCTAGTGCTATTAAAGCTATTTCATAAAACAACAAATCTCTCCACAGATGTGTCTAGGTGATCCACTCCCCCAACACATCCTCCAGGAATTCAGATGGTCATCTGCTTTCACATGCAGCAAGGCAAGCCTCTTTTTCCATCATGTGAACTTAGGAGAGAAACTGCCTCAAAAACAAAGGGTCACAAAATCCTCACTACCCTAAACCGCACAGAGTCACGGTTATTCTGCAGTTGAATACGTAACACCCCTCATATTACATGTGCCTAATTTTCTTTTAGTTTCAAAGTATCAGTATAGCATTCGTTTTTGGATTCTTGCTTTTTTTGTTCTTACTCTATGAACTAAGAGAGGCTCTTTAAACTCCATAGTGTGCAATACCTCCTTCTAAGGAGGCAATCATCTCATCATAAGATGAAACAATATATATGTAAATGTACATTGATACATAAAAACTGAAGTAAGACATTAAGATCTACATTTTGATGCACTAATTTGGGCCTAGTTATGTTGACACAGATGGAGTGAATTACTGGAGGAGAAAAAGCACATCTGTTAAATGTTATTGTTTAATTAAGCCATTAGCAACTGAAAGACAAGGGCCTTTAAATTATAGTATTTTATATTTATCCCAGCCCGTGGTAGTCGTATGGCTCCCTTAGCACTTGGAGTGCTCTGTAATCTTTAATGCAATCAGCACAACAACCTCTCTGTGAAAGAGATCAAGAAGGGTCCCCCTCTCTGCCTCGCAGATGGGGAGGTGAGCTGTTTGGCCTAGGAAATTCAGGCAAAGCACAGTGATCTGGGCTGACACTGTGACACGGACCTTCTTTGTTGGCCTGCATGGCAGAGCCTTACAGGACCTCTAAGGAAATCTTCATCTGGGGGTGAGCATCCCTGAAACCTCTGGTCGTTTCTCCGTGAGGGCTTTGCACCCTGATATTCGTGTACACACAGCTGTGGAGTTTTGGACATACAAAATTTGCTACCTGAGTGCCAAGCTCTGCATGCACAGCCAAAGAAATTGGCAATAAGCCTTTATTACAGCCACAGGCTCTCTCTGGAAATCTTATTCTCCTGTTCAATTTTACAGGGAATAGATTTCCTAGCTGGAGGGAAATTTCTTCCTGTGAGAGGGAAGAAAATGTCTCTGCGAGACACCTTACCAATGGACTTACTACGACATAGAGGGGAAGAAGTCTCATCTTGTATTCCAAAAAGCCTTCAAATTCACCTGGGAAGGGTCCACCACCACTCCAAGGATGCAGGGTCAGCCATGAGAACTTGTCCTGCAGGTTGTCCCACTGAACACCTGCCCCTTTTTTAAGTCACCTTTACTGTGGAAATAGGACTTTACAGAGTTCTAGAGAGCTTAGAGTTGTTAAGCATCCAGAAGCAGTGCAAAACCAGACATCCATAAAGAGCAAAGACACCCTTTTAGCAGTTTTAGGGGGGAGAGGTGAACACCATCAGCCTTGTCTTTGCCCAGAAACTGAGGCTTCCTTGGTTCTGCTGCCCAAGCAATGCCTGGTACCTGGCATGATGGGCAAGCAACAGGGTCACAAGCGGTGCCCATAAATTGTTCATTTAATTTTCCTGTGCCATTTACACATCACTGCCAGCAAAGTGACACGTGACAAATAAAAGTAAGAAATGCTTTCAGCTTTAAAAATAGAAATGTTTTTCACTGTAGCTGCTGCAGGAGGAAGGCCTGAGTCTGCTCTCACTTGTGCTGGCGTAAAACAAAATTAGCTGCACAGAAATGAATAGAGTTACATCTATCAAAAACTGCACAAGTGGCAGCAGAACTGACCCCTTTTCTTTTAAACTTCTTCCTACTCAATACTGTATGAACATCTTTTATATTTGATGCAGTAATCTTTCAGAGCTGACCCCTGCCCCCCACATCAGAGCTGATGCCGTTCAGGAGCTAACATGGATAGAGCTCAGAGAGGAAAATCGGCCTTGGTGAAGGCCCACACAATATGGGAAGCGATCCTTGGGCCAGCACAGAGCAGTGTAAAGCGCCACCACAGAGGGCCAGCATTTGCTTTTCCTACACTAGAAAATGTTACAGCACAGCACAGTCACTGGCATCAGGGAGGGTGCTCACGGTGCTCTCCAAGGAGAAGAAACACTGATGGACTCCTGATGGTGCCCCATTCAGCTGTCCTTGTCCAGAGCCACTGACTTTGGCCAGGCATGATCAAGCCTCCGTGGGACCTAAGGAGGTTGGCAGAACACATGGAAACTTCCCGAGGGATGTGCCAGGGAAAGGAGACAGCATATCCCTCCCAATAAAAGCAGTGGCTCAAAGACAACGAATCCCTTCTCACAGGGAGCTGGATGCCAGTGCTCCACTGTCTGAGGAGGCAGCAATTTGAAAACTAACCAGAAACCTTGCTGCTATCCCAGAGTACTGCATTAAATAATTGAAAAAATGAATAATTAAATTAAAAGAGGATTATTTCCCACAGGCTGGCAGAAAATTGCTGCCTGCAGGACAAAGGATGATGGCAACACTTCATTTTCTGCAGTTCTCAGCAGTCAGGAGTGAGGTGATGTGAATAACATCCACAGTGGGCAGGAAGAGCCCCCCGAGTCACACTGGATTTTTGGCTCACAGTTTATCCCTAAATTGTCTATCGCCAAGTGCAAGAATAGTGATTTCTAAAGAACAGGGAAGCAAATCAGGAAATACAAGACATTCCCTTTTCCAAGAATGTCACCCTTGGGGTGTGGGGGCATCTATTTACGTAGAGGTACCTGAGGGATTTGCACAGATCAATCCTGTTGACCCACAGTGAGCTGCTACACATATTTGTAGGATACATTCCCGTGTTAAGTCATCTACATTTATTTTATTGCTGGATACGAGGAGACACACATGTCTGCTTTGTTCTAGCACTTTATAAGAACAGTATAATGGCACTATTATATTTTTCCCTAAGATGTGTATATCTGTTTGAACAGACGACACATTGTAAGAGTCTGTATTTCTCATGAACTATAATTAAACATGAACAACTCTCCACACAGGATAACAATACTATAATATACTTGCTCTCCTCACAGAAATTTAAACAAGTCGACATGCTGAGTGAAAAATGATCCTACATTTATGCAGACTTACATTCTCTGAGTAGCTGCAAGCCCTTGGCATGCTGACATCCTGACTGTATGAGGCACTATAGCAGGGTCTGAACATGACCTGAGGGGAGTAAGTTGTCCTCTTCAACCCATCCACCTTCCCAGCACCTCAAGCTCTCCTCACCCAGCCAGTACACCCCTTCATTGTCCCACTTCATTCTTTGTGTCTTTTGCATCTGGAAGCCCTGTTTTTCTCCTCTGTGGAAGGTTCCTTCTGACAGCCCTCCTAAACTCCTCCCTTAAACTCCAGTGAAGCAATTTCTTCACTCACCACGTCAGTGTTGGCTATAAAAGGTCAGGGTATTTTTCCAAGAGCTATGACATTTTTCTTTAAGCCCATCTTCTTGTCTCTATCTATCCAGAAGCTTTATAGTCCCCAACACAGTGGTCATAGCTGTGACTGAGCTGTCACAAACCAGATAGCTGTGATGGTGCCATGGGATTCACAAACACACATGCAGCATCAGGAGGGGAAGTTAGTCACCCTTCCTCCCTCCACTAGCAGGTCCGTACTCATCATCACATCACATGTATATCTGGAAACTGTGACCCAGTGCAGGAGGCCCAGGGTTTCAACAGCAGATTTCTCATTCTCCACCCCCTGTGCCAAAGCAGATGGGCAGAGGAAGCTCAGCAAGTAAACAGCATGCTTGACACTATGGAGCAGTGCTGCAGCAGAACAATTTCTGAATGCCAGCCCAGGGCCCCAGTCCCAAAACCAGCCCTTTACTTCCTCTACAGAGAATGTCTGCAGGCTGCATTGTAAGAGAGGACATCTTTTGTGAGAGGTGGCTTTTGAATACAGGAGCAATGAACCCATGCTGGAGCCCAGAGCCAGTGAGGCCAAAGCAGAGGAGAGGCAGGGGTGAGGGCCTTTCTGGCCGTGCAGGCAGCTCCACTGCCCTCCTCTCACAAAGGTCCAGCAAACCGAGGCCAGTCCTCAGCACCGAAGTGGGGGGCAGAAGCACAGCAGCTTCTCCCTCTGTATCAAACCATGAATAGCAGCGCAGTGGAGGCTGGTGGAGGGGATATTTCAGTACATGCCTTTTCATTAGTACACCCTTGCATTTGGTAAATGAATCTCCAGTCCCTTCAGAAATGGCTTTGTGGTGACACATTCCAGGGCCAATCATCACCGATCCAAGACTAACATTTACACACACAGGAGTTGAAAGCTGGTATTCACATGCTACCCGGCACCAATGCTCCCCTCTCTGCCTATGCAGCTATTCCTTTATCTCAGGCTGTCTAATAGCCACAGGAATACAATTGGTGATTTTCCCTTCTGTCCTGAAGCCCTCCCAGCTAAACCAGTGGGAAACATCTTCGTCCTGCTCAGCTCCAGCCCCAGCTCCCTCCACCGTTTCAGCAGGGGCTAAAACCGCCATAGGGATACTCTAATCCCAGCCATCTGGCAGGGGTCCCTGGGGTACAGTCCTCCAGCTCCAGACTGTCAGCATGCTGCCAGATGAGTGCTCCCTGCTGCTGGAACAACTCCCAGCCAGCCAGCCGCCTCCAGCCTCCAGCATCTCCTTCCCACAAGCGCAGAAGAAAGAGCTGGTTTGGGGATGGGGGAGGAGAGAATTGAGCTTCGACCCTTCAGAGAGGCATTCATTTTCCCTTGCTCATCAGGGAACACTAGAATACAGTTTTTGTGAAGGTGTGTCAGCCCCTGTGATTTAATGCCAGCACTGGCTCATTGCATCTTCAAAGCTCTTTACCATTGGCTGGCCATGGTCTCCTCTCAGGAACCACCAGACAACTGTGCTGGGACAAGTGGCACCACGCAGAGCCTGTCCCCCTCCCAAATGACTCAAGCCCTGCAAGGGTACCTTTGCAAGGCAGGCAGAATCAGTGTTATTATTCCCTCTGACAGATGGGAAAAATGAGAGGAGGTGCAATGGCAAGACTCGCCCAGGGCCTTCCTGTTAACCTGTGCTGTGAATGCCTGAATTGCTCAGCCCTGCGCTCCAGCCAGTCAGCTCAAACTGCCTCTGGTACTCTTTGCTGCAAACCACTGAAAAAAGCATCAGTGCATCAGTTTTGGGTCAAGCCAAGGTCCTGTCTACCCCTGTATCCCATCTCTGATGAAGGGCATGGGTGGGCATTGGCAGAAAGGCCAAGCCAGTGAGACTGGTACAGAGCATGTCCCTCCCAGTATGCCTTGAAAAATGAGTGATGCCTTTCCATCCCCATCACCTCTCATAATGATTAAAGCATTGAATCATGCTTTTGGCTTACAGAGCTTGCATTGTGCGGGTCTGTTTGAATTGAAGAAAGGAAACGCTTTGATGATCTTAATCAGAACTTCCCTCTAAACACATGTTTCCGTCCCTGCCACGGCAGGAGCAAACACAGCACTCTGCTACCCAAGAGCTCACGTCCAAAACATGCTTCCAGCCCCAAAGGTCACCAGGAATGGAGGAAAAAATGTAACCCTGCTCTCAAGTCGTTAGCCAGACCAAACAAAAGATTCGTCTCCAGTCCGAAGAGGAAGAAGGTCTCTAGTAGACAGAGGGGCTTCAGTGGGAGATCACTGCATTTCAGGCTGGTTCCAATGCCACTGAGGTGGAGAAGAGGTTTTTGGTGGGGTCCAGATGAGGTCCTTGGGAAGCACATCAACAGCGTGACCGGGCGTATGGATGCAAGATCTAAACCATGTCATAAGAGCACACAGCAACACTTCAGGCAGGTGCTGAAGAAGAATTATTCATCATATGCTTTTGATCCTCCCTTTTACCTTGTGAAGATGTTTTATATATTTTGCATCAGAAGTAAAATTTACCCAAGGAATGTAATAAACAGCATTGCCTCGAAGACAGTGCACAAACTTTACACTACTGGCAGATTAAAAAGTCATCTGCTCCCTAGCGATTTCCTCCTGCACGTACCAAAGAAGTCCAAGTGTAGATAAATTTAACACAGATGATTCTCATTTTTTGCTTCTGGAAAATGTTGCCCTGGCAGATCATGGAGTCAAGCTATGCATCTGTCACTCCCTCCAGTCAAGTCCTTGGGAATCTATATTTATAGTCTTAGGCTTTGTACAGTTAGAGTCGATGCCAAAGCCTGCTGCAGTCAATGGAAATCTTGGGAAAAAAGCATTAGAAATGTTTTATAAAAGCACAGTTTTGACTAGAACATGTTAAAATGTTAGAATATGTAAAAAATTTTCAAAAATATTTTTTAAACATTTCAAAAAAAAACCTATCCAGGCAGAAGATTCTGAAATGAGCTCTGGATGTGTGCTTGTGAAAATGCTCAGGGCAATGAGTTTACCTGAGCACAGCATCTTGCCTGCCATGCACAGCACCTTGTGCTCCTCTGGCACTTCAGCCCCTGAACTGGGTCAGAGGGAGTTTTGCATAGCTGATTCAAGTGAACTCCAATTCCACTTTAGTCTTCTGTTCTGTTATCTTTCTGTTAAATAAATGCCGTTCTACAACTTCATTATTTGTTGTTACCAATCACTGAGGAACCAGCAGGTGTGTACATCAATAAAAGCAGGGAGATTTTTCTCACTTTTGAAGTTTCCTGAGAAAAAACAGTGTTTCCTACAAGATTTTTTGGATGGGCATCATCTCCCTCTGGGACTCCACTGTGGAATATTGTCACTTTTTTTATCTGTGACTGCATCAATGGCAATATATTTTCTGTCTTGGCCTCTTTCAGTTTTTGCCAGGTTTTACAACCCCCTTGAAATCTGGTCTACAAGAGTCTAGAATATCTGATCTGTAGGTCAGAGATACAGAAGGGTACACACATACATTAAGGTGACACACATACAGAGCAACACACGACCAGAAAACTTCAGGGTGATAAATGGATGAGCAAAAAATATGCATCACAACTTTAAAATCCTGTAGCCACTGAAGTAAGTAAAAAGAAGTCCTATAAGGAACTACAAAACAACAGCATTTCCAGCTGAGGTAACCAAGACACAAAATAAAATAAAATGCTGACCAGGAGCATTGGAGGATAGTACAAACACCATAAGACTTCTCCAGTAAACTTGGCTTCTCAAGGTTGAAAAAGGTTCATACCAACCTTGCTGTGCCTTGCACAGCTGGTAGAGGCCTCCCAGCTGAAAGGATCTGGCAAGCCTGAAGCCAGTTTTAACATCTCTTGGCAACAGAGCATGATCAAGCCAAATGTTTTCCAGTGGTCCCACATTCACATGTACTTTAGTGTCATCTACAGCAAATCCACGGCTGAGGATATATAAAAGAAGACATTGATACACTTGCCCATGGGTTCCCCATGCAGCATCTGTACCACCAAATTTCCTGTGCAGATGCCCCAGTTTAAATATTCAGGCACTTCTGTGCTGAAAGAGCAAAGTCAGAGGTGATCCAGGCCCCACTCCTGCCTGCATGCTGCCCACATGGTCATTGTTTGATTCAGCTTGTCTACTGCCAGAGCTTATCTTGGATGTGAAGATCCATAGGGCAGCATTCTTAGGGAAGACTGAGCTCAGATGTAAAAATACTTATGGCACAGCATGTCCTTCTATACATTGCTTCTGTTCACCATAGACTTGCTTGGGGAGCTGCTGTGTGCAAAAGGCAGTGAGAGTTCACAAGCCCCCAAGCATTGCCCAGTCAGTGCTGTCAGGTGGTTATCTCTGTGCAGCACAATCTTCATGGTGCTGCATAGCTAAGGACAGAAGGGCTTACAAGGTCTAAAATTAGGGGCTCCTTTGCCCAGGACATCCATTAAACCTCATCTAGGAAGTGTTCTCACCATACACATGGCCAATCTATTCTCCCCAAAAATGTGAAATAGGTAGAACAATTTACTCTTACTCTGCATCTCCACCCTTTTTACTGCAAGAAGCTTCATCCACAATGTGGGAATCCCGGGCATAATTTCCTCTTCTAAGACAGTAGGAATATGTGTGTCCTAGATACATGCTGTGACTACCAAATAACAGGTTCTATCCTGAGGAGATGCTCCATGCCCAAAATAAAACAGGGACACTTGGCAAGAAACAAGAAGATTTGGTGGGGAAACAGAAGCTGTCAAGGGAAATTCTGCTGCTGCAACATCAGGGAAGAGGAAGAGGCTGTAGGACAACAGAGGCCATCAAGCAAGGTCACTACTAACTTCAGCAGTCTGGGTCAGGGTCCAATTTTTATCTTCCTGTCTCACTTGAATGCTGGATTTTTAGAAATTTCCTTATAAACTTTATGTAACTTCTCTTCCTCTTCATGATGTTGGTGCTCCTTTTACCTGCTCCTTTTACACGTCATGCTACCATGAAAGCTATTTAATGTCTTTCACAGTGTCTGATGATAGCGAGTGGCTTTTTTATGCCTTGCGCAATTATCCTGCTACGTGCTCAGGAAATGCGTGTCCCAGGACTCCAGGAATGTCTGTTTCCAGGACGTACCTGTTGGTTTTATAATATGCAAATATCTGTTAGCTGGTTTTGTAACTTCGTGAAGTTATGAGCCAGTGAAATTAGAGAGTGAATGGCTTTACACTACAGGAACCCAAAGAAGAGCTCCAGCATGTGTAAATCAGTGTAGCTCCACTGAGTCTGATGGAGCTGGGTCAATTTATTCTAGGTGAGCAGCTCTTGTAACTGGAGACATAGCCCCAAAATGGCCTGTAATAAGACACCATCCTGCTTCTTCTCCCTTCAAGTGCGCTAGCACTGCATCCTTGCAGATGATTGCATGTTATGCCACGTGCTGGCCCTTCTCATACAGCAACGGGCACTGATGTTTATCACAAGCATTGTGTGAGGTGAGAGGGAAAAAACCACAGCAAGAACTTGGCACCACTTTAGTCTCATCTGAGCCTTGCTTTGGATACCCGGAGCGTTCCAGAGGCTCTGCCTGCCCACTTTGTGTGGGCACAAACGGCAGCCTTTGATTCCCGGGTGGCACTGGTTCCTGCCCTTTGCTGTGGCTTTAAGACACAAGGGCATTCTAAGTGCCTGGCTGCAGTTCTTAAGAATATCAGCACTTTGGGCTCTTGGAGCAGCTGCATCCTTATCCCCAGCATCTGAAAACCACGTGTATTATTAAAGTGGCAGATTTCAGAACTGGCATTTCCCCACAACCACAGGTATTTAAAAAATTTAGCAAAACAAGATGGCATGCTGGGATGGTTCTTACGGGTCCTGCATAGCACTTGAGCAGGAGACAAAAAAATACCAGAGCTGGCTCTATGCAAGATGAGCCTTGGATGTGATTCCTCCTCTGTCTCTGGCAGGATACAGCCACTGTGCTAACAAAAACATGAAGACTCTTCCAGAAATATTGCTCTTGAAACTTTTCATGGCCTTGTACACAAAACGCTGCAAGACTCATAACCTATTTAAGGTTGGTGATGCAGAGCAGGAAATAGTTGTCCCCAGGAAGCAGCTGGTTGATGAAAGTTCCACTGGTGTGAATAACCAGCACAATTACAGGGAAAGGCAGCTGTCTTGAACGAACTGTTAATGGGACACTGAGCCTTTAACTGCTAGATCAAAGTGCAAATGTGTCCCAGAGCAGCACTGACTCACGTTATTTGATGTCCTATGGGAAACATGTTAGTAAGGCTCATTCCAGCTCCTTAGCTCACCAGAATCATTGAAACTGAAGGAGCTGAAGCCTCCAACACACTGAGATGCTTCTGTTGGTCCTACCAGATTTGTTTCTACAGCCTTGGAAAACTGACCTTACTTGTCTCTGCCACAAGGGCCACCACTGCCACTCACACAGACTGTCTCAATTTTTGGCCAAGAACAGAAACAGCATGAAAACGAAAATCCCATTTTAGCACTCATGTCAATTATTTATTCATGAATGCTGATTTATTCATCAAGATGTCTGCCTTCAGCTGTAATTTAACAGCTTTGCTAAACATGGGTTTCATTTAAGTAACAAGGAACTTCACTCTAGTCCTTCATCTATCTAATAAGGGCCAGCAGGGGTCCTTATTTAATAAGGACTGCAAATGGACCGATCTGAATTCTGGCTTTAATAGACAAAATTAACAGCAAAGATTAATTTCCTCCACTGCAGGAATGAACATTAGGATGAACGTTATGAGGAAGTCAAGCTAAATGATTGTAATTTCTAAGCCTTAATATCTATTTAGATAGTCATTTTGCAATAACAAACAATTAGATCTATGCAAAAGGCAGATAATGAATAGGAAATATAAGTGTTCTATGGACCTTTCTGGACTATAAATGTCTATCACCTGGTTGCCCAAGACTGTGTGGAACCAGAGTCAAAGAATCCAGTTGGCTCTCCCAGTCCTATATTTGTACTGAATATAAAGTAATTATTTTTAAGAGAAGATAAAATACAGGTATCCCCAATTTAGATAAAAAATAAAAGCTTTTCTACAGTTACCCAACCATGACTCACCAGGACTTTACACTGAATGATAGCCACATGCTGCATGAAGGCTCTCTGTAATGCTGGATATGGTACAGCAAGTCTGAATTGCTATATGAATTCTTAGTCTAAGAAAATTCCTTCTGTAAAATGGGAAGTTCCTACATAGTGCTGCTCTTGCTCGGTAAGGATATTTGCTACAAATGGTATAGACAGCAGTCAGTGTACCCAGAAATTTGATCAAGACCCAATAGGAAACAAAAAGCAGTAAGGTCATCTGATCGTGATCAAGTCACCATGAACTAGCCTGAGCTCTGGTAAAAGTACAGCTTTAGCCCATGGTAATTGTAACTCTCTAGTAATGTTCTGCTTCTCAACTGCAGTGTTCTAGGAGCTGAGCATGGCTCAGATCAGAAGCAAGACTGTGCCCATGCCACCTCCCACTAGCACTGCTGAGCTGAAGGACAAAATGACCAGCCCCAGCTCTGACAGCCTCCCTGCTGGCGTCCACTGTTCCCTCACAACTCCTGGTATGGTGTTGCCAAGCTCCCTCACTGAAGGGACAAGCCTAATCAGCTTAAATGGTCCCAAAGAAGTTATGAAGTGCCCAGAGAACCAACTGAGGTGGGTAGAGAGGATGTGGGGGGTAACAAGAAACACAGACAGTGACCTCTTAAGCCAGCCAAAAGAAGACATGAACCCACAACCTAGCTTGTCAAAAAACCTGTAGCTCCGTCACACAGAAATATGTGAAAATACCCACAGCTACACACTGCTCTACTTTCTCCCCTATGGATTTTTATTAACAAATATTTCTACAAGCCTGGGGGAATGACATTGGGATGAAACAAAGTATGTACTGGCAGTGAATATGCACCATGGTTTGCTATATGTTTGCCTGACTTTTTAAGTGCCAATGTTTTTCTTCTTAATTTTTTTTCTTCAAAGCCTGGCATACTACCATGACAGCTTTACAGTGAGACACCAGTCCAACATGCTGACATCAACTAAGAAGGCATAGCAACAACCCAGCCCTTTCACATACTTTACGAGTACAATGTGTTAGTGTTAAGCAATATTTGAAGAAATACTAGGCAAAATGATTCCCAGGAAGACCTGGGTTCTGACTTCATGCAGGCAAAGAAATATATGACAGAAATGACAAATTCTAGTGACATTGCTGATGGCCCACCTAGTCAGGGAGCAGTTGTAAGACTCAAGTGTAAGCAACAGCCCATGAAAGAACATCCTCTTCATTCCTTTCAGTTAATTTGCTTGACTTTTATGCTGGCAAGTGTTGTTTGGTAACATTAAACAGCATAATAGGGCAAGAGGTTTGCTTATTTGCATCTAGTGAAGATAAAGAGGTTAAAAAAGAAAAACCCTGCTAATAGTAACAACTTGCATTACAAAGGGCTGAGGTGTACAGTATACTCTTCTAGAACCACACTAAAGCCCAAAAGCAATGGCATGTTGACACTATCAAAAGTCTGCACTTTTCACAAAGAAAACAACACTTAATCTCTAAAAACGAACAGATAAAAGGTTCAGAAAAATCTCTCCAGACATACAGTCCATCACTACTTTACAATGTTCAGGTCTTACACAATTCACTCAGCTTCCCCCACTCCCCCTTTGCCTTATTCAGGGATGGAAATGTTCTGCTGGCTTGTGTGCTGTAGCAGCTGCTCCTCTTGACATTTCTGCTGCAGGCTGGGATACAGACCCTGAGAGTTAGTTCTAATGAAATAGCTAATATAACCCTTCCTCTCATTTCCCAATATTTCATGTGAATGAGAAATTCTAATTTAGGCAATCCTTTATCTGAGAAGTCTTCCTAGGTTAGTGGAGATTCAAAAATAGTTTGAAACAGCAACAACAAAACCAAGGGTGCTTCAGGCTTTAATTTTCTTCCAACAACTTTTGCAGCTTATTAGAAGAAAGTAGATACTATTTCTACCAGGTATCCTGCAAGGAAATTCAGTCTATTAGTTATTGGCTCCCACTCTTTAGATGGGTGCACCAGTGAATAGAATAAGATACAGAAAGCTAATCATAGAATCATAGAATATCCTGAGTTGGAAAGGAGCCATAAAAATCATTGAGTCCAACTCCTGGCCCTGCACAGGACACTCCAAGAGTCACACCATGTGCCTGAGAGTGTTGTCCAAATGCTTCTTGAGCTCTGTCAGGCTTGTGCTGTGACCTGCTTACCAGCTGTGACCACTCCCCTGGGGAGCCTGTTCCAGTGCCCAATCACCCTCTGGGTAAAGAAACTTTTCCTAATATCCAACCTAAACCTCCCTGCACACAACTTCATGCCACTGGTCACCAGAGAGAAGAGATCAGTGTCTGCCCCTCCTCTTCCTCTCACAAGGAAGTTGTAACTGCAATGAGGTCTCCACTCAGTCTCCTCTTCTTCAGGCTGAACAAACTAAGTGCCCTCATCTGCTTCTCATACGTCTTCTCTAGGCCCTTCACCATCTTTGTATCTCTACTTTGGACACTCTGTAATAGTTTTATATCTTTTTTATATTGCAGAGACCAAAACTTGCACACAACATTCAAGGTGAGGCCGCACCAGTGCAGAGCAGAGCAGGACAATCACCTCCCTCAACCAGCTAAATGCTGGTGCTGAGAATATGTGGACATGACACAGTAAGACAGCATGATTTTGACCCACAGGGTGCATTTGTAGCTCAAAAAGTACAAGGGAGAAAATGTCTTTACAGAAATTATTAATATTGCATTTCCGTGGCAGAACATCCAAGATGCAATTCGTGATAAAGGGGCTTTGTCTTGGCAGGCCATTTCTTCAATGGGCCTGCAGGAGCTGCTCATTAGGAATGTTTTGATCACCACCACTGACCACTGAAGACGCTGTAAAGAAAGCCTCCATTCGTTCCCATCACACTGCAAATATACAGCCCATGCAAACATTTGGGTTTTTTGAGGATCCACTGAGACTGCTGGCTAGCAAAACCCTCAGCATCACACTGAGCAAATTTGACAAAATAAGAAGAAAGTCGAGTGTCAGTCAATGAGACCTGGGAGCAGAGATATCTGTATTGAATTACCCTTTTTGTGCTTCTGCCCATTACCTGAAGAAATGTGGGACATCTGGGAAACAGGAATTGCAAATGCAGTCAGTTACCCTCTCAGCTGTGACAGATCTAGTTTGAGTTCTGCTTGTATTGCTCAATAATTTCTTCAGGGAAAGGTGTATCGCAGGAACAATTAATTGAAAAAATGGTAATTAATTAACATATACACCCCATCTCAGCAGTAGAAAATGTTTGTTCCTGGCACGAGAAAGAGACAAGAGTCTCCTCATCCCAAGTCGCTTTACAGCTCCATTAATCATCTGCGTTTGTTCCAGTGGAGAATGTGCTTACTGCAAGTGTTTTGTCTCATGCCTGCATACATTTCCATGCCCTGACTCCTGCATAGCCTCCAGGAAACTCCTCGATGCAGGCAAAATTCTTCATGAAGTTCACAGAGGCACTCAACCATGCTGCTTGGCCAGCTCCGTCAATATCATCATGCAGCATACTGATCCTGCTTTTTATGCATGTATGTTTTTCAGATTCCAGGAACAGCTTTACCATCATTAACCAACTAAAGAGAGTATGTAATCCATGGTGAATATTTCTCAACAAATGCCACTCTGGTGGAGGCTTACTGCCAGATTGCCATGGGCTTGTTTCCAAGGTTACGTTTCCATTGGCCCATTTCTGTACGCTGATGTCTTGTACCCATACGCCAAAACAGGGTCTAGGAGCATACCTGCCCTGGAGGAGCACGGGGTTATGATAATTCAGGAGTCCTAGCAGTGAATTCCCAGGTGTTACAATCCCCCGAATAGAAGTGAGGTACAACCTGTTGATCATACAGCCTCCCCTCCAAACACTCTCTCTGTCAGCTTCCTCCCCAAAACCTGCATTTCCCTCAAGATCTAGTATTGATTCCTCAGACTCAGCCCAGAGATTATAAATATCCCCAATCTCCCACGTTCCAGTTAGCATTTTGTGAGAAAACCTGAGGAAATTCAGCAACACAGCTAGCTTTTACACAGCATCCTAAAACAGCTCATTAAAAGCAAACAAACGAGAGCTCCCCAAACCCCAGGCCCTTTCTGAAATGCAGCTTCCCTCCATCTAATTGTGTCCCACTTCAGAAGTCCTTGTGGCAAGAAAGGCAAACAGGCGGTTCAAGGGGTACCCTCATGCTTTAGCTTTCTTGTGCATCTCCTTCAGACTTCACCCAGGAGACCTTTTAAACCCTCTTTTATCACCTCTTTAACATTGCCGAGTTGCTGGCAAGTTTCCAGTGCTCCTGGAAAAAAGGGTACTAGTTTGTATTCGGAGATAATGTACTCAGTGGAACAAAACCCATTATGCCATCCAGCAGCAGCAGCAATCCAAAAAGTCTTCACATTTTGAGTATCAGGAGACACTGCAGCTGTAAAACTCGCAGTGTATGCATAAGGGCTTGCCTGTCATCATAGATTTTAGGGATCAGCCTCCAAGAAGATGCACAATTTCCTGTCCCTTTTCCTGATCAGCAATCACTAATGAAATCTTTTTTGAATTTTTGCCAAGAGGAAAACAATAGGCTGCTCGAGAACTTCAGCTTGAATAGGTGTGAGTTATTGTGCTTCCTCTGCTTAGCCAAATCCTGTGAGAGGGCTGGGGGAGTATAATCAGAATTCAGTGTATGTGCTGAGAAGAGAGATGCATATCTGCTTTTTCCTTAATCCCAACATACTTTATTATCCCACTGGGGAGGATGGAGCTATGGAGATGCCATTTCAACTATCAGCTGAAGTTAAGAGATCAGTTCTGACAGCAGCACAGAGTATGTCATGAGCTTATGAATACATCGACCCTGAAGTCACTAACTCACCTGAAAATTTGTTGTTCTCTTTAAATGTCAGGTTTCACTCTGTTGGACACCAACAATTATAGGATCCCACAAATTAGTCAGAGCTTGGGCTAGAAAACGTGTGTTATGAAGGTGCATCCGGGACATTAGGAAAAGGTTCTTCACCCAGAGGATGGTCTGTCACTGGAACAAGTGTCCCAGGACACCAAACCTGCCAGAATTCAGGGAGTGTCTGGATGATGCTCTCAGTCATACAGTTAAGTTTAAGGTAGTACTTTGAGGAACAGGGAGGTGGACTCTATGATCCTTATGGATCCCATCCAACTTGAGATATTCTATGATTCCATGATTCTGTATCAGACAATCAATAAACAAGGTCTCTCCAGCAGTTTTAGAAGTGGGAGAAACTTCACAAATGGCAAGAGGGTAAATGATGTAATTAAACATAACATCTATTTCTCTAATATTAGCTTTGTTGTTTGTGAGGCTTGCCACAAAAATAAAGGCATGAAGGAAAACAAGCAGGTTCATGTAAGTAAAATCCTCTAAACTGAGAAAGATGGGGTTTATTGATAAATAGAAAATAAAGATGTTTTGTGCTTTGAGAATGCTGAAAGACGATACTATTATATAAACCAACTACAGACTATGAACATAATTTGTTATTATATTGTTTCAGTAAACATGTTTGCCTATCCTCTTTTAAATCTACCTGTAAAGGATTTTTTTTTAATGAAATCAAAATATATTTCATTGTATTTATACACTAGCAGAATGCCTCTCAGTTTTACCATGAATTTCCCATAGTTTGAACAAAAGTCCAAATTTGCAATTGCCTGAAGTGACTGCCTGTTCTTGACACATGCCTCTTTCTTAGTCAGCTGGTGCAAACCAGTCATCATGGAAATCTGAAATTCATTGCAGAACAAGATATTGTACACTGTGGGGAATGTTCCGTGACTAACAAAGGATAATTTATTTAATCTGATTTTATTTTCAAAATGAAGTGGCTTTTGATTTCTTCTTTTAGATTTGGGAATGAACACTGTATTGGAGTGTGTATCTCCTGTGTGTACTGCTTGAAACTGCAGAGATGCAACAGCTTGCCTGTAGAGATTGAAACCAAAGGTCGCTTTGCCTAATGTTGGGATATGGGCCAGGCCTTCTCTATGTTTTTCTCTCTCTCCCGATATCACTCTTGTATCCATGCCAGGAATTAGGATATTCATCTTCTCTAGGTAAACATCAGTTTATAAAATGGAGAATATAATTGCACAGAAGCAGCTATGATATGCCTTGGGATTAGTGAATACCTCCTAATTGAGCTTCAGTGAAAGCGGCAGTTCTGGCATTATTTTTATTCACCTTGTGGAAAATTATTGGAGCATATTTCATATAATTAGGATCAAGAATGGATTTGGCATCACTTCCAGCAAATGCCCCTGAACACTAATCTGGTTTATTTGGCACGACTGATGAAGCTTCTCTTGTGGGGAATACAATGACAACAATTAACCTGGCAACACAGAACAGAAATGGGAAGTGGGAAATTGTCTTGTCTTTTATCCACATACAGGATGAAGTGTGGCCTCGTTCAGCAACAAAGCAGTGCCTTGAATTTATTTTCTTCTTTTGTTTTTTTCTCCCATCTTGAGATGCCCTAAGGAATCTTCTCTTTTTTCCCCCCATCTATCTGAAAAATCTACATTTTTCATGCTGTTCAAGAGGATCCAAACAAACAGACTTATTGAAAGTGTTTGTAGCTCAATGTATTGGATTTAACTGGACGTCATTGAATGACCAAAAGTCTCTTTCTCTTTCTAGAATTAGACCAATATTGACTTTCAACAGCCAGTTCAGAGCAAGAAATCAATAGCAGGATTCGGGCAAGGTCTTCAGGTCACTGCACAAGGATGTACTTTTTTTTTTTTTAATAACTGCATGTGATCCCTATATACTCCAGTTCCTAGTGAGTTCTGTTTGTTCCTTCTCAATGAGTGTTCTGGACAACTTGACAAACCCCCTTTTTTCTCTTCTTTATCCACTCATTATAAATTCGGCACTGACAATGCATTTTAAGATTTCCAGGTCAGGTAAAGTGACAATTCATCCATCCACAGCTTTCTTTTCCTTTGATCTAGTCATCAGACTGGATGATAGCACAGTGAGGCTTGGGAAAACTAGTCTTCCAAAGTTTGTTTTCAGGGAGAATGTTTGGAAGAAGAGACTTCCACTAGAAGCAGGACAAAGAGATTAGGTATTAACCTGGGATCTTAAATACAGCAAAGCTTGAGAGACTTAGGGAGATTTACAGACACAGGGGAACTTGGCAAGAAAGAGGAAGAGTACAGCAATTTGGTTTAGCTGCTGAGCCAGCCAAGAAACGGATGAGAAGAGCTCTGTGGGGAGGAGTGAGAGAGGAGGATCTTGTGTACTTAGGGAACCTTAGGCTTAACCCCAAAGAACACCATAAAGCAGTGACGAAATTTAAACAAGGAAATACATAGAGGTGCTTATTGGCATTATGTGGGGTTTGGGTTTTTTTTCTAGAGCAGTATATTTCTTTTGCCAGATGTACGACCTAAGAACACAATAAATTTCTTGCTCAGACTCATATTCTGTCCCTGATCATGGCAGTAGGAAACACCATCCAGGCAAGCATGCTCATTTTATTTAAGCACAGTCAGAAAACCTGCATGTTTCCTCTCTCCCTGGTGGCTGAAAAGGTGAGATGGGAATCCTTGAGCACTTGCAGCTCTGGCGCTCAGGGCAGGAGCTTGCTTAAGCTGCTGAACAGCACAAGGCAGGCAGCTGTGGGGCTGGGACATACGATTTCTACACAAAGTCTCGTTTCTTTTACTGGAAAGAGAGAGAGCCTATGATCAAGCAGTGTGTGAGAGAGACTGAGAAACAGGCAGAGCTGTGATGTGCTTCTCACCTGAGGAGCCTCCTGTAAGCTCAGTGTAGCAGGGATGAGGTGTAAAACCCTGGTGAGAGCCATGCTAGTGTTTATGATGAGCAGCTGGAGATCACAGGATTGTATTTCAGTCATATTTTAAAAAATCTTTACAAACACAACAGATTTGGGGAATGCTGTCAAGTCTAGCCCCATCCTTTCTGAAATCCTTGAAAAACAGAGGAGACTCACAGCCTGTCCTGATCATTAACACCCCCCTCCCCACAGCCCCCAAACAGCCTCAAGCAAATGCCAAAACTGAGAGCTCCTCACAGAAAGTGTCCTTCCATTATCCTGAACTGCAATCTGTGCTCTATCCTCTTCTTTGACAGCAGAAAGGGGATGCAGTAAATCCTGTGCAAGCTGTTCACATCAAAACCAGCAGATGATCTTGTAAAATTGCTGCTCCTGGTAAAATACCTTGTTTGGTAAGAGAGCAGCTGCATTCAGCTCCTGGATTGACTGTAGATGTAGCCCAAAGATGAGAGAGCTGCAGCAATTTAGCTGTGAAGCAACAAGTAACTGACTTGCAATAGGCAAGGTCCAGTATGGGTAAAAAACACACTGGTACAACATCCCAGCCAGACAAAAATGAGAAACTTCCTAGAAAATGCTGATTTGTGATGTGCAAGAGGAACCCACCTACAGCCTCCATGTACAAACCAAGAAATGGCAGGCACACGTTCCATGAGAAGTGGAAATGACTATTTTTCCTAAGCAAATAACTCACTTTTGCCAGGTGTAATTTTTGCCAAGCCATTTCATCATGAACTCGGTCCTCCAGCAATAATCTGTGAGGTTTTCAACAGCTCCCCAGCTTTGTTGTCAGCTGAGCCAGAGAAAAGGGGCTGGTTTATTGTCAATGCAGCTGAACTACTATGGCCTATTTTCCCTGTTCTGTCCCCCACAAAAAATAATTTACAAAGCAGAAAGGAGCAAAGGGCAGGACAAATAACACTGCACCCAGGGGATCTGATCCTTGCTCTGGAAATGCCTGGTGCGGCAGAAGTGGCAAATCTCTCACACCAGACCTCCCATTGGCTGCCATCATCAGGGGACTGAGCAGCGCCCTGCAGCTGCGCTGGTCCCTGTCCCATGTTGTGTGTGTCCCCTGGTTTTATTCATGCTGCTGCACTTGGAAAGTGATACACACCACAGTGCTGCCCCAAACCTTACTCTGTGCACAACATATTCTGGCTCACTTTTCACCAGTTTTTGTTAAAAATTTTATTTTTGTGCACACATAGCATTGCATTCCATTTCTAAATTTAGAGGCTCTTAAATCCATCCTTAACTCAAAAGTCTTGGATAGCCACCTTCTGGCACCTCAGTTTAAAAGCTCTGGCCTGAATGTTTCATGTACTCTCTTGTGCCAGACATTGCACAGCCCCCTAAAGAGTGACAGATAATGAATGAATTGCATATGCTTCAATACCAGGTTTCATGAGCAGAAAATGGGATGTCACCCTTAATTATGAATTTTCTTCTCTCCTCCTCTAAAAATCTGCATAATAACAATTAGCACAGCATAAATGCGTACTGTACATTTTCATGGGGTTTGGACACAAATATATTTACCTCACACTACACGAAAATTAGCAAAATAGCAATGTTCCCTGTCAGCACAAAGAGAAGTGAAAGATAATAAATCACCAACTTGTAAACTGCACCCAAGAATCAATAAAATGTAAATGGCTACAACACAGAAAGTAGAAATACATTAAATATGAATGATAAGAAGGAGTAATAAGACTGAAAAATGATAAGGCTGTGTACTTCTTTACATGAGACAGAAGTGATGGAGAATGTTTCTGGACTGGTAAAAAGAGAGAAGTTCTTTTTAAACAAAATGGTATCTGACCATGTAACCCTGTCCACTACCCCTCTAATGGAGATAGAATATATCATGAGAGTGTCAACAAACTTTTGCAAACTTTACACATTACTGATTACAAATGAAAACGTAAGGCTGCCTACACATGTTCTGGCTCTTATCTCTCCTCTGGGGGAAAGCATTAAATCCTCAGCCTGCCATGGAAAATGTAGCATTCAGACATCTGCAACCAGTATGTGTAAAGAAGAAAAGATAAGGTGCATATCAAGCCTACATCTGTGACAGGGGTCTCAGAGTGTCTAGAGATAGATGAATGAATGCATATGAAGATGAACTGAAAATCTTCTAATTAAATCTACGCTTTCCCCAAAAGTATTTGCTCTCTACAGAATATTTTCTGTTTTGAAAGAAAAGCTCACCGAAAAGATTTTGGCCAACATCCTCAATATCCAGTGCTTACATGCACACACTCTTCTTTTAAGAAATAAATAGCCTATTCTTGAGCAAAGATACTGTGTATACTTTAAAGACTCCCTGGAGAAAGTTCAGCCTGCTCGTCTACTGTGCAAGGTAAGAGGCAAGCTGTTAATGGTTGCAGGATGGCACTAGATATGTAGGCTGCGAGACAGATTTGGATCTTTGAAGAATAACTGGTTCTGAACAACAGGAGATAAATCAGAACAAAGCCACAGGTAGATGCTTGGATGAACAGTGGCCTGCCAGTCAGAGCCAGTCATTAGCCCATACTGGCAGTGTAGGTGAGATGAATAAGGTAGAGCTTCAACTTCAAACTTCTACGCAAGGCTCTTGAATTTTACAGCTAGAAGTACAACAGCTTTGTATGGTCAGCAATTCATCTTATTGCTTTGGAAACTTAAAAATAAAAAATGCAAATGCACCTTTCATGTGTTGATTACTTAGGGATGTACAAAACCATGAACAGTGGCAGTAACAAAATGTCTCCTGGGTGCCTCTGAACACCACAGGAGGACACAGGCGAGGTTCCCTAGGAAACCAGAGATGCACTCCAAAGCATGTGCAAGCTTGGCCAGCTGACAGTCACTCAGTTGTGTTCTGAACATCGCTGCTAGAAGGTATGTGATTCAACTCCGGAGTGGAGTTGGAAGGACTAATTGTGGAAAGCCTAGAGGAGGTTGGGATAGATTTATTCCTGGTTGCATAAATATTCAGACCTCTAAAAGAAAGAAAAGGCTGATTGCTAGCTATCCAAAATGAGGGGGAGAGAAGGGTGAATAACACTTCAATTAATCTAAATATTGATCTTAGTCCCAGACTCTGCTGGCCTAAATTCCACCTAAATCCTTGTGCCTACTGTTTTCTATTGGCTGGGACCCCAAAGGCTTCAGAGTAATTATTCCAGAGATGTGAGTAAGGCTTAGAGCACACAGCCACCAGTGCTCAACACTAAGAACTCAGATTTATGTGGAATCTAGTCCTGGCAAAACTAGGCATTAGGATTCAACTGTACCTCCAAGGTGCTTATGAGAGAAGATGTCTGCAGACCCAATGCTCAACCTTGCCTCTTCCAACTTTTAGACGAAAATATCAATTTAGCATCTCTTGGGAAATACAGTATAGCACCTCTCCTAAGCTCTGCTCTTTTTCTGCATCCCAGCACCTACAACCCCTCATTGGGTTTGCTCAGAAGAGAGCTATGGCTGAAAGTACAGGTGACCCATGGGGACAATGAGAGGAGAGGAGAGGAGAGGAGAGGAGAGGAGAGGAGAGGAGAGGAGAGGAGAGGAGAGGAGAGGAGAGGAGAGGAGAGGAGAGGAGAGGAGAGGAGAGGAGAGGAGAGGAGAGGAGAGGAGAGGAGAGGAGAGGAGAGGAGAGGAGAGGAGAGGAGAGGAGAGAACTGTTGCCCTCCTTGGCCAGATGATTCCTAACCCTTTGCAGATCTTTCATCTCTTACTACTAGAAGATCCTTTTAGCAAGGGTAGAACAGTGGAATTTCTCATACTACTATGGAAGACATGACACGACTGAATTTCTTTCCAATTGAATTTCCCTGACTCCCTGAGAACAAGCCCCTGTATCTACCAAAGACTGGAAAGCAGTCATAGACATTTCAGAATGCTGCCTACAACTCAGCAGCAAGTCCTTCCCAATGATCTGTGGATCAAATATCCTTAATATCAAATACTTGAGGATTGGGATGTTTGGAGTGGAAAGGGTCTGCCACACACAAACATTCTTACAAAGCTTTCCATTTTCCAAAGAAGAACTGTTGTTCCCGAGCTCCCCTGCCCTGGTGTGAGATAGAGCAGACAGGTGTGGCTGTGACTCCAGCACAAGTAATAAATACATTTAGCAGCTAAATTAGCATAATTGCTTGCCTAGTCATCTAGCATGCAAAGTGCACAAACAAGTACCATAACAGTTTTATTACATGTACATGCTTGCGTTTCCTTGAGACGTGATAAAGCAAACAGATCAGTAATTTTAGAACAAGCAGTAAAAAAACCTAAAAAAATGCAATGAGTAATTTAAAACAAATGTTAAGAAAACTGTGTCTTTAAGAAATCTTCTCCAAGCTCTGCACCAATTCTATTTTATCGATATGAAAGATACGATCACCAAATGTATTGCTGGTCACAAAAACTTACATTTAGGTAGCTCTTTGTTCCATGATGAAATATGTTTTGTTTTGTTCCATTATGAAACATACTTCACTGCAGTCATTTATACTCTCCGGTGTAAAAGGTGTGATTTGATCTGGAAATATTTTGAATGGGTGATTGCTTGAGAAATGTCCCCACCCTTTTCTATGCTCAAACAACAGATAAGAAATGTGCCTCTTATTTCTCAAGTAGAATATTTCGTTCTTGCTGATAATATTGCACAGTGCCTTTTGAAGAGCTTGAATATCAGTAATTTAAAACTGTTCTAAATACACTTCTAACAATCTGCTATAATTTCACAAATATTACATGAGCTAGCGAACAAGTTTGTTAGTCAAAACAAATAAGCTAAAACATCTTTGGGGTTACACCAAGATGCACTCAGCTGTTAGACAAAGTAAAATCAGCTGTTAGAGTTTGTTCCTTTTACAAATGGCCTATTGTGTGTGTTTCAGGGAACAGTGGGAGCAGTGAGCACGACATGAATGAAGGAGTCTGTCAAATCCTCAGTTTGATTTATAATAATGGGGTTGCATTGACATGAGAATAAAATACAGCAAAGCATATGTTCACTATGAGTAATACAGACTCATTTATATATTACAGGAGTATTAAATAAATAGTCTTGATCATTTTCTAAAATAGTCCTACAATGAATGTGGTTACAGTGCCATGGGACAAATTCTGCTTCATAGGCAGTGATCAAACAGACAGAAAAAACATTAACCCTGGTTTTTGTTTCTCGTTAGGTTTCCAGTCCTTAGACTGGTTAAGGGAGTTGAAACAGCATACATCTTCTGTTGTGGGTCTAAGGCGAAACTAACCCTGGTCTTTCTTTGAAACAGAGAACAAGCACAACAGTGTCTTCATGACATAGCTTGCTCAGCTTCAGTCCTCAAAGAATCTGGTCCCTTAAATTCTCGATTGGATTTTGGCAGGAAAGGCCCAGGTAGGATTTCAAGAAAACATTGACACAGTTTCAGAGATGTCAGTGACAAATCCAACTCAGCTATAAAACAGTTACTGTGGGAACACAGAGAAATACATGCATTTATCTTGAAGACTGGCAACTCTTCCACATGAATGTTCTAATTAGGAATCATGACAGCCTACTTTTTTTAAAACCTTAGTTGTAAATGGACAACAAATGTTATTTATCAGTGATTGAGCAAGAGAATGTCACTGTTTAAACATGGAAATGGAATTAAAAGTCCTGCATTTAATTATGTTTGGGGTTGCTTTTCATTTGGATCTAAACCTGAAGATTTTTTAAAGATGTGGCTCCAATATTGTTTCTCTTTGTAAAATGGGAAAAATGTTAAAGAACATATCCAAGCTGCCTTTAACAGCATGAAAATTGTCTAAAACATAGTAAATCTCCTAGTTGTTCAAATAATCATGCATTGTATGAGCATGGTTATTTTGTGTTATGGTTCTAACCACTACATTATGTGACAGCTCTTACAAACCAGAAGTTTCTGAAGTCTCATTTCTATTCCTTTTCTTTCCTTTCTTTTTCAGTGAAAATGCTCTTTACCTATCTCTCCCAGAGACCTCAATTTGTGCACCTACTCAGTGTCAGAAGCAAAGTCATTATAAGAAAACTGCTTTTTTTTTTCTTCATTTCCAGGCTGAATTGAGAAGTTCTAAACATCTGCCAGTAACTTTGTAAATCAGAAATCTGATAAATGAAACACACAGCATTCTGGTCAGGCCACCTAAAGAAAAGGAAGACTAAGTACAGAAAGGAAAACTGAGCAAAAATAAGCAAACACAAGCAAAATAGACTGCTTCCTGAGCTCTAAGGCATAGGCCAAATTGAAGTTGAGGTGTAGGTGGATACAACTTCTGCAGCACTAGTAGCAAAGTCCAGGCCAAGGCTGCAGCTGTGAATTCTTGAGAATGTGGAGCTTCAATCTGCTAAACCTGGAAAGCTGCTCTGCCCTTCAGTCTTCATTCCAGGGTGTGAGTTTAACCACACAGCTTTAACCATTTGCCTTTACTGCACCGGCAGAGGTAATTTTGACTACATTTGTTGAGTGCTGAGAGCAGATGTGTAAGTATTTAGCATGGCATTCATCAGAACTAAAAAAAACAATCAAACAAAACCCCATGACCCCAAATCCTTTGTTGACATGAATTTTTGAAATGTTTCTTTTCAAAACTAAAATGTTGCACTTGTGAAAATGGCAACGCTATCCTTTTAGATGAACATCAGTTATTCCAAAGAAACACATTTTGCTGTGTAAAACATGATTACTGCTGTTCCATGACTACAATTGCCCTCAAAGGTGCAATTCTCAAGCTCTCCTTCCAAGAAATTGCTTATTTTTAAATCCATGGCATTACATAGTTGTACAGGTCTTCAGCAACAAGTCTCCACATCCCATCTTGTTATTTCCTGCAGTGCACTGGACGCAATTAAGTTTAGATCAGGGGTACGTACTACTAAGGACCCTTCCTTAGGTAATGTGTGTTTGAACATAGCTGAAAATAAGCAACAATTATAATACTGCAAAAAGCTTTTAAATATTTTCTTTTTAGGACATCATCCATTGAAGTGGCAGGGTGGAATATAGGTCATATCCTAGCCATTAGCACTTATGCTTCAGTAGCAAACAACTGGGGTTAAGTAATCTGTCACATGATCAGAATTCTAATTTTGATTTTAACTCAATAATTGTGTGCTTTTTCCCTGTAGCAGCGCATGTATGGCTGATTTTCTACACTTTCTACCATTTAGTGTATTCAAGCCCCATACTCATAGAGAATTTGAAAGAATTTTTTTTGCCATTTATTTACAGAGAGTCTCTCACCATAGACTGTTCTTCAGAAGGACAATTTTTCTAAACCCTACCTTCCCTTCTTCCTCCCAGGTCAATGCTGCTTTCTTTATTATGCTACCCAGGCAAGGTGGTTGGGGATTTTGAGAAAGTTCAGACAAAGTCTTCCCCAGCCAGCGTGACACCTGCACAAGGAAACCTAGCACTTTGTCCCACACAAAGGTCTCCCAACCTTTCCCAGAACAGAGAAAGACAGAGAGTACTCCTGAGTTAGGCTCCTGACTACTATAAAAGAACATGTTGGCACTAAGGGATTTTTTTTCTACAACTGACTCACTTTTTCCTATCCTGGCTCTTCTAGAAGAGTTACTAGGAATCCCTAAATAACTTGGGCCAAGCCCAAAACCATAAGTGAAAAGGAATGCAAGTCACCAGCCTTAGAACCACTCCTAACTTTACTATGTTTAATTAGTTTATCACTTAAAACACTAATGGCATGTCTACAGACTTCGTGCCTCTACCTTCCCTTCCAGATTGATACATTTTTATCCTTTCAGACTAAGGCATTAGGAGTCCATGTCTTACCTTACTTCATTCATCATTTCTATGCCTGATGTTCTTTTAATATCCGGTTCTTTTCTGACTGAAGCAGGAGCTTTTGAACTGTGTCATCAGCTCACCAGAATAAGATGTGGGACAAAGGTATCATAGGAAGGGCAAAGTTTCTGCACTACTTCTGTGCTAGTCAGGACCCAGAGAGGCTACATGCTGGGTCTCAGCCTGATATTTTTGTCCCCCTTGCCTGGGCTAAGTCAGCTTGGGCCACATCCCAGTTTCCCTGTCAGCCCAAGGGTCCCCTGTATCACTGTGTCTGCTATTTGTGTCACCAGGTGGGATTAGTTGCTTTGACTAAAAAGCAAATGAGGAGTTAGGGGACACGATATGTGCTTCCTTCACAGCTGTCAGCAGCTCTCTAATGGCCCTTGGCACCAGCGGGAAACACTACTCTCCACCCATTACAGGAAGCACACGCCTTCCTCCTCCACAGCAGTAGAGCACCCATGGCCTTGCTTTGTGTTTCCTGTGGGTGTGGGTGGGTGTTTGTGCCCTTCCTAGGAGAAGGAGAGACCTTTTGGAAAGGCCTGCAGCAGCACTGCAGAGCAGCTACGTGGTGGTGGAAAAGCTCAGTATTCCAGATGCGGTCCGAGTGCCAAGTAGAGGATGGTAATTGCTTCCCCCCTCTCCTGGCTGTGTTCCTACTGACACAGTCCAGGATGCTGTTAGCCTTCATCACTGGCTTGGGCTTACCCAGCTGTCCCCCAGGACCCCATGCCCTTCTCCACAGAGCCATACCCTGAGTTAGTCTGTCCCAGATACTGTTTGTCCTGGTTGAATTTCATGAGGTTCTTGTCATACCATTCTTTCAGCCTGAGTCCCTCTGAGTGGCAGCTCTACTCTTGACCATATTGGCTCTCCCACTAATCTGCTGTCATCCACAAACTTGATGAAAGGGCACTCTGTCACCTCCTCTAGGCATTCCTACAGACATTAAACAGGTCAGGTCCCAGGACAGATCCCTACAGTACTCCACTTCTTACTGGCCTCCAGAGAGAGTACAGCCCTTTAACTGCTGGCCTCTGAGTCCTATCATCCAATATTTTACCCATGTGGTTGTCCATCTATCTAGCCCACAACATGTTAATTTGGATACAAGACAGTAGACGGTGTCAAAAGCACTGCAAAAGTCAAGGTAAATAATATCCTTTGCTCTTCCTCATCTACAAATCCAGTTGTTTTACAATAGAAGGCAATTGGGTTGGTGAGGCATGCTGGCTGTTCCTGATCACCTCCTCCTTCCTGTGTTCAGAAAAGTGTTCCAGGAGGACATGGATTTCCACATGGACTGTAGTGAGGCTGATCAGCTGAGAGTTTCCCTTTGGACTTTTTTTCAAGAGTCATTGGGGAACACTCTAATGGTTGTAGAGACTCCAGTCTCCACTACCTTTCAAAGAAAAAAGTGCAGTCTTGCAGTGACACCAGACAGCTCCCTCAACATCTTGGATACAGCTCTGTTGATCCCATGAATGTTTATGGGTCAAATTCTCCCATGTAATCCTTGACTTGATCCTCACCTGTTGCTGACAGTTCTCCTCCACGAACTCTAAGCACAGAGATCCGGGAGACCTTGATGATATGCTTGAGGCAACAGTGGCTCTGGGTGCCACAACCTCATCGGTTTCCATTGCTAGATCATTTGCCCCATTCAGGAACAAGACCACGTCTCTTGTTTTCAGTCTTCTACTCTTCGAGTTGTGGCAGAAGCTCTTCTTGTTGCCCTTGGGATCATTTGCAAATCTTAAATACAGCTTTGACCTCAGAAAAGAGACTGTATATGATTCCTTTGGGTATTTCCAGCAGTTTCTGCATCAGCCCAGAAACCTGAGTTACCTCCCCTGATCATGGAAATGTACAGATTGTTCAAATGCAAGCACCGAGGCTATTAAGAAATGTAATATCTGAATGTCCTTCATAAGCTGCAGTATAAATTGTACTCTTCTATATCTGTCCAAAGGCAGCTGCTTTGTTCTGCTTTGTCAGGGAAACTGTTAATAATTTAATAATGAAAGGGAACTAATGAGGCCTATGGATTTGAGCCTCATGCTCCGATTATCCAGTGTCTAATGAAGTGTGAATTTTGACTGAAGCTTTTCCCACCCTGAGGGGAAAAAGCTACTCTCATGCATTCGGATTCTCCTGTGACTAATGAAGGGTGAGCTCACACTGCAGCTTCTGCTGTACAGGGAGTACAGGTAAGGTTACTGTTTGCTGCATAGGCCTAGTTTCATGACACTTATGAAAACATGTAATTCTGGAAATATCTACCCCTTTAATTCAGATTTGACCAGTGGGTTTGGGAATTACTAGGGAGAATGGACATACTCACAAAGGCTGGTCCAAAGTCATGATTTAAGCCTCAAGCATTTTGAGACATCCCAACATTTTCTTGCCCTACTTTGTATTTCAAACATGTGTCACTGGAAAGGTGCAAAATAATTTACATTATGTATTAGCCTAATTTTTGAAACAGGTGAACCATAATGATCTTTTTAAGAACGTATCCCTTCTCACATCCTGGAGACTAACAATTTCACACGTGTTTATACACCCCATACTTTTGAGAGATGGCTTACACTTTTTGTATCTTATCTAAAATAAGGTTATTTCTAATGTCAGCCAGTAGGTATTCTGTAAAAACAAATATTATCTACCATTTTCTTCCTGTAGTAGATTATGCTTGGATTTAGCAAGGAGGAATGTCGTCTGGTCTGATTTGGAAGCATGTATGCCATGAGCATTCCCTCAAACAGATGCATGAGGCTGTTGCTGTCACCTTCCCTAGACAAATACATTCAGGCCAATGACTGACGGGTGAGGTGTGTTTTGCTGCGGCACAGCTATCGTGTATTAGCTGTCCTGTTTTATAACTGACGTGGGGACCAAGGCACGGCGCTTTTATTGCGGGGTAAACCAGGCAAGGCCAACCAAAAGCAGCAGCACAGGGCTGACTTCCCCCAGCAACCTCGCTGCAGCTTGCGTGGTTTTACAGGCATGTAGCTACCACATTCATTACGTTTTCACTGCAAAAAAACCCTCACAAAACCAAACACAGCCCTGTGCCACTGAAGACAAAGCCCAGTGTAAGTGACTGTATATGTGACAGGAGATTTACATTACCTTGTCAGAGACTGGTATTGGTCTCACCCCAGAAGTACGTGATCTAGTGTAAACAGTGATAAAGTTGCCTGAAAACAGGTAATTCCATCCCACTACAACTGCCAGACTCCTTCCAGTCCCTGTTGTCTCCACTTAAGTGCTGCATATATTCTTGACCCTCTTCTTGGTCTCACACATACCCAGCTACAAAGACTCATCCCATTGAATAAAACAGCTGTTGTATTGCATAAGTGACCCTAAGTATAGTATCTCAAAATAGCTATGTTGCAGGTGAGATTTTTTTTCCCCCTGCAAATGTATCCTTTTCTACCCACCTGTTTTCCCACATAAGAAAACATACGGAAAAGCTGAGTACATCTGAGCACAATATCCTGTGTGGCAGTGCAATAGATGATAATGTGATTTCTAGCTGATATAGAAAAGTCCTTCATGCCAAAATATTTTGCAAAGGAACACTTAGTGGCCATGAACTGAATCATCATTTGGTCTCTGTGAGATGTGCCTTCTTCAACATGCCAATGAAAAACAACTGGAAATACATAATTAACTAGAGAGATGGAATCTAGATTTAAGTTTTACAACACAATAAGTGTGAGGCATCACCTGACCATGGCAGGCTCAGAAATCCAAGTGGTGCATATCACATGCTTGTGCAAACTCAGACTTGAGAAATCAAGTGATAATCAGGCAGACACAGGTGATGGGCTGGTTATTGCAATCTCCTACATCAAATCCATCTTGTAAATTCAGCAATCAGTTGTGTTTTACTGGTGTCTGAATTGTGCAAGCATGGAGAATCAAGCCTGATTGGAAAGTGGAGAAATGCTGACCAAATAATGAAATTCTCATTCTTACAGGAGGCAGTGATCAGACTCAACATATCCTGAAATCTTCATGTATTTTTCACCTTATTTCTCTTTGAAACCTTAAAATACAAAATCATTACGTCCTTTATTATTACATATGATCACACTATTTCAGTTTAGTCATTCCATGAACTGTATTTTCTGGCTTAGTGTATTCACAAACATTGGTTTCAAGCTAAGAAATTCCAGATTAATTCAATAGCCTCTGCTGTACATAAGCTATTAACAAAAGAATGATATCTAAATTTTGTCAAAGCATGGGAAAAAATGAAAAGCATTTCTCAAACATTTTCTTAAAATTAGGCTTAGCTGTATAGTGAGGTTTTGTATTCTCTCTTCATATATCTTGATTGGCCATTTCTATTGGAAAAAAAAACAGGGCACTTTTCAAAGTGCCACTTTCAAGTCTTTTATTTTCCTGGCTATTCAAAGATTTTCCTTCCTTGATCTTCAGAGGAAATTCTTGCATTATTTCTGATGTTCCAAGCAACCACTTTGCTCATCCCTCTTAGCACACACTTAGCCTGACTGCTTCTGTAGCACAACCACTTGAGATGTTTCCCTCGCCTTCACTACACGTAGGGCCTTGTATGTGTGCAGGGAAACTGCTGTGACAGGGGTATGTGTAAAGGGAAGCTCTGAAACCCCTGCCAGGCTCGTTCCTCGACCTGTTTACTCCTACTAGCTTCACTGCCATCCTTTCCTTTCACTCTCCCTGCTTCCAGATGACCTCCACCATCCATTGTGCTCCCACCCTTCTCACCACAGTGAAATCCAACAGCAGTGTGCCTCGATGCCCTCACACCATTGCTACCCAGGCCAGCTGCCCAGGACACAAGGGGCACCATTCCCTGCTCGGGGAGGTGGTGGAGTCATTGTCCTTGGAGGTGTTTAAGGAAAGACTGGACGTGGCACTCCCTGCCATGGTCTGGTTGACGGAGTGGTGTTCGGTCACAGGTTGGACTCGATGATCTCAGAAGTCTTTTCCAATCGAACTGATTCTGTGTTCCCTATACTCTCATTTATACGCTATTATTTCTACCCAGGAATCACAGGCGTGGCCCTTTCACGACTTTAACGAGCCCTCCAGCCCAGCGACCCCTCCAGAGGCACAGGGGGCCGCCAACTCGCCGCCACGCAGGTGGCGGACGCGCGGGCTTCTTCACCCTCTCCTCACACCTTCAGCGCTTCGCCCTTATTTTTCTTTATTCGCTCTTATTTTTCTTTTTTCTAGGGCGAATTGCTCAGAACCTCCATGAAGGCGAAGCCCAGAGAGGACCGAACCGAGCACTCCCACTGCCCTCCGCTCAGCTCCCCTCAGGCGCTCCATCCCCTGCCCGCCCCCCCGCCACCGCCATTGGCCCCCGTCGTGACTGCGCTTGGCGCGCGGCCTGGCCTCCCCTCCCCTCCCCTCCCCGCCGCGCGGCGCAGGCGCGGCTGCGCGCGGGCGTCCGTTGGCCCCGCCCCGCCCCTCGCGGCCCCGCGCGAGCCGCGGCCGTTGTTATCAGTCGCGACTCGGAGGCGCAGCAGGAGCGGCCGCAGCGCCGGGTCCCGTCCGAGCGCAGCGCGGGCAAGGAGAGCGACCTGCCGCAGCCCCGCCGACCTTCCCCGCTCGGCTCTTGGACTCCCTCTGTCCCTTCTCTGTCCCTCCTTCCTTCCGCGCTCAGCTCCCCGTCCCCGTCGCCGCTCCCGAGGGCAGTCGCAGCGGGCGCTGCCCATGCAGGGGGCGGCGCGGGGCGCGGCGCCCCGAGGAGACGCCGCCGCTGCGGGCAGTAAGTTGCCGGCGGGGTTGGGCCGCGTTCGGCTCAGGCTGGGCCGGTGGGGTGTGGTGGGTTCCTTCCTCCCCCTCCCTGCGCCTTCCCGTTCCTCCCGGAGCCGGCCGAGCCCAATGGCGGCCTCGGCCCAGGGGGAGGAGGAGGCGGTGGAGGGGACGTTTGCCGGCCGTCGCCGAAGGTCGGTGTGTCGGTGCCGGCGGGGCTGGAGGGGAGGGCTTGGGGAAGGGAGGGGAGAAGCCGTTGTTTCTGTAGGGACGGCGGACTCCCGGGGTGCGGGTGTTCCTGCGGGGGACGATGGGCTCCCGGGATGCGGGTGTTCCTGCGGGGACGGCGGGATGCCGGGAGCCTCCCGTGCCCCCGGCGCGGCAGAGCGTCCGTGCGACACGGCCCCGTGTGACCGCGGTGACACCCGGCCCCGCGCGTGTGACCGGAGTGACACCGGTCTCTCCGTCACCCCTGCGCTGCTGCTGCCCGCGACGGCTCCGCCGCGTAGGTTCCGTTGCTGGGAAGGGACAAAAAAATAAACAAGTGAGGCGAGAACCCCGCGGTCCGGCCGCGGATGCGTTTTAGGGGGATGACGGTGCATCTCGCCCCTCGGTATCCGGTGCGTAGCCAACAGGTTTGCCTTCGTCTCCTTCTGCCCAGGGTTGGAGCGTGCCTCTCCTGACAGAGGCTGGAAGTATTGCTCGTTCTTTGTCAGTACTTTGCTGTTTTGCTGCTGTCAGTACACTTATTACGTTGAATTCACTGCCAAGAGATTAGTATAGAAATTGGTAGAATAACTAGCAAGGTCCGGCACAGAAGTCTTTGTGCTTCTTGCCAGGTGAGTTTTGGTACCCAGATGCTTAAATTAATGGAAGGTGACTTTTAAGGATAGTTGATGTGCAGTGTAATAGTTGAAGGACAGATACATGTGGTTGGTTTTGTTATTTGTTTTGTTTTGGTTGGTTTGGGTTTTTGTTTTGTTTTTTTTTTTTTAAGTAAGTAGACTGAATGAAGTATTGGAGAATATCCACTAGGGCAAAACTCCCTATATTGGCCAGAGGATGGTTGGTGACAAAAGTGACCTATTTTCAGATTGGATGTTTTTATTGGTAAGAGATGCTAGTATACCTGTGAAGGAGAAACCTTTATGTGGGATACATGCATACAGGAAGCTTTGGGTTTTTGCTTATTCACAGATAGTTTCTTATGGATCATCTTGCTTCCAAGAGCTTGTTCTGAGTAGATGAGGGCAAAGAAGTGGTTTCTTCAGTGGTACCATTACAGTTACTGGAGCAGCTGAAGTGTATTGTATGATTTTCAGCCATCTAGCATGAATGAAGTGCATGCAAATGTGCTTACGCCTGCCCTCTGTAGTGCAGTCACTACTTAGTCATATCGGCTGCTTTTTTGGAGTTGTTTATTATGGATATATTTAGATCTTCAGGCTCTGGGGAAGGACCAGTTTAACGAATCTCTGCAAAGCAAAATCTCTATAGAAGTGTTTACTCACAAATGTTTATTGTGTTAGAATTAAGCATTTCTTTCAAGGCATGCACCATTAGAAGCTGGGTTAAGGAATGGTGGGGTTTTTTTGGCAGATATATCACAGAAAGTGGGAAATTGGCTCGTAGTTGTTTTTGTACTATTGCTGATCCTTGGAAGGAATCTGAAACAAATAAGAACTAACAATCATCGCTAAACAATGCAATCAAATTTTACCTTGTGAAACATATCAAAATGTTTACTTAAACAGACTAATATCTGCTCCTTTTACTTCTAGTGTATACAACATCCAGATTAGAGGGCTTAATAATAAAAGCTAAGGAGGAGAAAGTCCAGTCTTGCCTCTTATTTTTCCTGAATATTCTAAATGACCAGAAAAGTGGTAGAATGATGACATGATTTTTCAAGTGTTTGGAAGGAGAAGCTAACCTGAGTGCTGGAGCTTTGCCTGGTAGGCAAGGTAGCATCTAAGACAGCACATTCATCTGGCTCTTTTAAGAGAATCTTTTATGATCCACACTTGAGGCTTTCATGAAAAACAGGGAAAAGGGAAAATTGCATCTTAAGTGTACTTACTGTGTTATGGTTTTTGTTTTCATTTTACACAGTTGAGAAGCAAGAAAGTACAGTTCGAGTGCTGGACACTCTACAGGTTACTGCTGTTCCTTGAATCATCCTGCTATGTGGTGTGAGTGGTTGTACTGTAATAAATAGTCTGCTTTCTGATTATTTTAAAGAAGTAGCATGTTAAAGGTATGCATGCTAATATGCTACTGCAGATGTTCTTCTGCTTGCAGTAGTCATCTTGTCTGCTGTTCTGACCAACCTGGTCTCTTCTAACTGCCTTCGAATCATACTCGAATAATTCTTTTGCAGTCTACACCTCCAGTGTATCATTGTCCCTTTTATCTTGCTGGCAACTGTAATGCCAAAGTAGCGCCTTTGTGTTGCTTAGCCTGCCTTGCTTTCAAGGGCACAGTATCCTGGGTTTTTTCCTCACAATGTGTCTCCTGGGAAATAATGCACTTCTTTTCTTGGATTTTCAAAATTCCACTGAAATGCTGTAGCTGTAAAACTTAGTGATGAACTTCTGTTCATTCCTATTTAAAAGTGTTTCCTGATTATGTCTTAAAATAAGAAAGCAATGAAACATGGTTCAGATCAGGCATATAGGGCTGAACTGCAGTTTATAATGAATATAGTAATATTAAATTGCATAAACTCTTAACTTTAATAGCCTGTGAGGTTCTGCCCATCTTCTGTGTCACATTATTTTCAAGCACTTGACTGAAATGCTACAGCTGCTATAATAGTGTACGTACCTGTTGTTTTAATACACATAACAGTATTATATAAGAGCTTAAGAGGATTTGAAAAAAATGTATATTCCCTTACAATTCTAGGATAACTCACCCTGGCAGAATTCTAGTACACATAAGTTGATTGAGTCACCAATGTGAAGAAGTTAATGAGATATAATTATACTTGCAAAGTCTAAAACAGAGCATGTTCACTTTCTGAAAAGCTGAATCCCTGTTATAGTGATCTTCTACAACAGTGCTGGGACACAAATGTTGCATTGTATTTGACAGCCTGGTTTTTATTCTTTCTTTGTGTATCATTGTGGGTTTTTCTGCAGCACTCTCCTATCTAGTTAAACCAACTTTACTTGAGAGATGATAGCCTAGACTTTCATAATCTTAGTTTATGTTGAAGCGTGGCAAGTTTCAGGTGTCTGGCTGTTCCTAACTAATTTAGGATGCTATAAATGAGAATAAGGTATTGAAACTGAGTAACTGTAAGTTGGAGTCAATCTATTTATCAAGATTTAAGCAGTGTGTATCCTACGTGGAAAACATCAGTCTTATAGAGGCAACTTAAGTCAATTCAGTACTTGAATTTGATATTACCAGATGTATTGCTAAACAAATGAAGCTATCTGACATTCGACCTTGAAGATGTTAAGAAATGTAATAGAAATTATTATTGTTTGTAATAGGTACTGAGAGTATGCACATATTTGCATCTGAATATTTGTGTTTGAGATGGCATGTGATGCTTTCGCCTCCCTTGATACAGAATAAAAATCATGTTTGTGGTTCTGAATTTACACAACTAAAATGTAGGTGTTAAAACCATGCTAACATTGAAATATTATGCCACACCTAAGTGTTCATTGATTAATGGGGGAATGTTTAGAGCTCCCGTTAATGGTCTTGGCTGCACTGCCTGGCATGACAAAATTATGTGGTAATGTTAATAAATAGACATTTGAAAAAGGTGAAACAATTCTGGGAGTTCATGAACATGGAGTAGATGAAGCAGCTCCTCTAAAAGTTTAGTTTGGTGGAGAAGTCTGAGTTGTCTGCTTTCTGCAAAGGTCCTGTCATAAGTTTCCTGGAAATAAAGATTTAATGTCCTGTCTAAAAGATGGTGGTACTGGCATGAATCACCTGATATGCAAAATATTTCTGCATCAGTTTTATGTTCCTCATTATTTTGGGGGAAGAAAAAAGAAGTAAAAAAGGAAAATGTGATGGGATTCATAATACTAAAAATCTTCAAAAATCTACTTGGATACTGTTTATCAAGCTTGGAAAAGTATAATTTTGGGCTAGGGAGTCCAACTACCCTGAGTTATCTCTGTTGCTTGTACAAGTGTTGACTGAAATACCAGATCTGGTTGGTTAGATGTATGAATGTCTGTAGCTAAGAAACCCATGCTAATTTTCTATAGTTGAGCAAAAAATTTCTGCTAGTGGGAACTGCAAAATACGAGAATTTCAATTGAAATTAATTTTTTTTATATAATATGACATCACAGGGTCTGAACAAAGTTTTGTTGCTGATTTACAGATACAGAAAGAAAGTACTAGCAGGTATCACAAAACTTGGAGCAAGTCCTTTTAAAAGATGTTATCACATACTATTATGTAGAAGATAATTTACAAGGCGTGGCCATTTGGGAAGATGTGGTATTTTTCTATACAATAATACTTTAGGAGCAGCTTCAGAGCTGAAGTGCTGTATTGCTGAAGCCTCTGCTACCGTGGACAGGGTAGTGTCTCTATTGCTTTTTTCTTTAGCTACATACTGGCCTTCAAGAGTAGGCATAAAAGGAAAACAGATACATGAGATTAATTGCTTTTGGAGCTGTAGCTGTCGTGAGGACTTTAAATGGTGTAAAGCTATTGCTGAGTTTTTGAATCATAGGGTAGCTTGTATTTGTCTTTTGTAATACCTCCTCTTAGAAATGGAAAGTACCTTGTGAACTGCAGCGATTATCAGCAAGGTTGTGAAAGTACTTTAGGCTTTTAACATATTTCACAATTGGAACCAGTGCCAGTAACTACCAGTGATGGGTTTGTTAGTGAATCGTAGTTCCATCAGTCTTCATGCATCTGTCTTCTTAATAGCTTTGGTTTCTAGCCTGTAATCATAATCTTGCTGTTACTACTACTGTCTCACTGTTGCTTTGCAATCTGTACATCAGTGTTGTCTGTATTTTTTCTCATTCACCTGCTTTGAAAGAAAAAGGAAATGGATATTCTGGACTTTTAAAGTGGAGGCCTTGAAGGACCAACTCAGATCCCGTGGCTTCTTTAAGTTGTCTGTATTGAAGATGACTCTCACACAGATACCAAATATCTGGTGGAGTTTCCACAACACAGTTCTCAAGTTTTAGTGTGCTCTTTTCTAGTGTTCTGCAGACCACTCATGACAGCTTAGCTTTGTGAAAGAGGAAAGCTTTAACTGTCTGTGCTTGATGTGGCTGCACTAATCTTCAAGAAAATAGATGGTAGACAGCGATCTATAGGTCTAAAAGTTTGGGAATTCTTCATCTAAGAAATAAATATGTTCTTAATTGATGATATCCTGAATCATGTGTTGTATCTTTTAAATTTTCTTTTTCTCATGCACTGGATCTGTCTCAAAGTGTCTTGATCTTAGAACTCAGGTCATGCAGGCTCTCATCTTTTTCTGTTACAAAATGCTGTTAGTAACTTTTTTCTTCTCAAATCTATAATAGCGCTACCCTTCCCATCCTCCAACATTTTGTTGGTCCAGGAGCAATGTTTTACCAAGTTTATTGACCTGCCAAACATTTCTGCTGTTGGCTGTTCACTGAATAATGGACCTTAGAGTTTAAGAATTCTTGTTAGCATTTTGCTTTTATTTCAATTCTAAGAAGAGTTAAGGCTAGACATAAGTAGCTCTAATGCCTGCAATACATTCCAAAACAATGAAACATAAAAATTTCGCTAGAGATTTCCCAAATGTTTAGAATGGCAAAACTTCATCAGCAATTGGCACCTCTTATATATTTTCAGAGCAAAATTCTATATACTGTTTAAAACTAAGGAATACAATTAAATTGTTCAGGTTAATTCTTCTTTTTATGTTTGAAATACAGCATTACTTGATAACTCTTCATCATGATCTTCATCATTTTAGGGGTAGCCAATGCTGAATAGTAGCGAGGTTTGCTGATACATCTTGACATTTTAGTAACACAGTATGAGCTGGTTTCTGACACTAAGGCCTAATAGGAAAATAAAAGAACACGTACACCTTGAAAAAATCTCCTGTAGTATTTTGTGTGGAACTCACTTGGAGCAGGAGAGTTCATGGGGTTTGTCATCAGTGAAAGGGAAGATATGTGTGTATGCTGTGGTGCAGTCATGTAAAGTGGAAAATAAAGCTTTAGAGGGCATTGTGTATATAAAGGCTGAGTTGTAATACAGCTGCTACTGTGAATTGTATCTTCCTCCACCCCCCAAAAATGCTGCATCTACAAAATGTTTGGCTGTAGGGCAGGTATAGATTGCCATGATTTCTTTGAGTAACTTTGAATGGTGGTTGTGAAAGCTTAGGCCATAGGAGGGTGGAGGAGGAAGGGCTCTGCTGGACCATGACACCTGTGTATGCAAACAGAAGGAGAATACACTTTCCTGGGATCCTGACTCCCATAGTGAGTCTTGAATATTCAAGAAACACTGGGTACTAGGAGCTTAAGAAGTTTGAAGTACGATGGAGGAGTCGAGTAATGACAAGTTTTCAGAGCATGTGATATGCATTGAGTGTATACATTCTTCACATGTCACTCTTGCAATGCCTTTTACCTGCTTCTAGTGTGTTGGTGCTCCCTTATACCAAAAGAAAGGTGGTAAAAAACCTTCTGGGGGAAAGCAGATTGACACGTTAGTGAAGGTGTAACAGTGCCAGTAGTGGCTCATATAGTAACAGGATAGACTGTTTTTAAAGGTTTGTGGATTAGCCTGTAAAGATACCTTATGTTAGGATAGCAGATAAAAATTGGGAGGAAATATTGAAAAAAAAATGAAAAATCATACTTGCACTTTGTTTACTGAGTTAATATGTCCTTCAGTTTGCTCTCAGATTCTGATGATTTGTACAAATTCCTTTCAGAGTGAAAAAAATTGCTTCTGAATCTCCATATTCCATTTATGTCAAATTTTGGATTTAGTGTTTCTAGGAACACTATCAACGTAAGTCTTACTCTCAAGATACAAATACAAATAATTGGAGTAGATGCTGTTACTTATCTTAGACAAAAGAAAGCAAAAGGAGAAAAAGGGTAAAAAAACTTATCTGAGAGAAAAGAGAGCAAAAGGAGAAAAAGGGTAAAAAGAAACTTCTTTAATCTATCTGGTGGATGTGTATAATGTGTGCATCCACTGAACTATTCATTCTAAACTCCTGTTACAGAAAATGAAAGCGTGTGCTTTTAAGAAATGATTAATTTGATCTATTTGGCTATCTGCTTTAGGGCGCACTTTGTTTTATCACAGACTCTTATCTGTGTTGACTGAATCTCCATTTATCGAGAAGGGAGACAGGAATGGTTAGCTGTCTGTGGACGGATGAGTCCCAGTGAGGATTACTTCAGCTTTCATGTTTGTTAGCCTGATAATGCAGGGAAGTCCTTGCATTGATAATTTTTCAACATTTTGTTTAAATGGGACCTTGAAGCTTCATTTTCTAAAGTAAGCTAATACACACATTAGGGTAAGATAAACTAGGTTGGTTTTACATGCAGTATATAATCTGATGAAACTTTCTGAATAGGGTGAATTGCTTAAAGAAAAAGTAGTGTCTCTGAAGCATGCTCCTTTTTCTAAACAGATCTATTCATCCATCTTTTAAAGATGGTTGAATCACAGTACTGTTGTTAAGCTTCTTAATAAGATGCATGTGATATTACAAAACAGCTCCTGGAGATCTCCATTAATGGCTGTTTGCAGTGTTTTGTGGCATAGGTATATGAGCTTCTAGGGAAGGAAGGATCCGTTCTGAATTTATTTACTGGTAAATGTCTACATTGCATAAAATGAGTATTGGGGGTGTAGCTGAGTTCTGGTATAATTAGGGAAAAATGCATTTTTAGAACCATAATTAGCCACATGGATTAAACGCTGCCAATGGTTACTGAACTCACCAACTAGAAAAACCAAACTCTAATGCTGAAAAACGAACTTATCAGGGATTTGAGATAATGTGAAAGAAAAGACAGGTAAATATTTTACGTGATAAAACTCTCTTAAATGCTTTTTCTCAGGCTGTCATTTGGCTTGCTGCTAAAGTGTGGCTGGTGGAAACTTTGCTTGTCATCTGCTTTAGTCTGCAGCTCCTTCATTTGGTCAAAATGTTTGAGGGGTCACATTGTAAACTGGATCACTGAAATGATCCATCATTAAAAGTAATCCTGTGTTGGAGGGTGATGGCAAAACTAGAGGTTTGGCGATTTCATCTATAATTAGCCCCAGAAGTTCCACTGTTGTAGCTAAGGAGACAAAAACAAAGGAGGGGTCTCAAAGAGGCTCCAGCTTGAAAGTTATGAAAATGTGCTCTTAGTTGATCCTTAAGTACTGTCAAAATTATACTTTCTTACTCTTGAGAGAAACTGAGAAAAAGAAACTGCTCTGAAATGTATTGTTATGGCAACTGCACTCCTTTACATAGCTTATTTAAATTGTAACCAAGGCTTGTATCTATATACACTATGACATTTTTGCATCCACTTCCTACTGCTGAACAATTCTAAATTTTGGTGTGTTCAAACCATGTGTTGCATCTAAGATCCTTGTATTTAGCCGTGGGAGCTTCATCTATGCAGATTTATTTTAAAACCACGGAGTTAAGGGTTAGTTGGTCTGTTATTGTGGAGACTTTAAGTTAAATTGTTAATGAATATGCATTAATTTTATTACAGCTTATGGGGCTGCAACATTAGTAAACGTAATTTATCTTCCATTTCTGTAATCTCTTACCCTGTTGATTACTCTCTGATATATTTCTTCGTGGCTTAAGCATAACTTTTTTGCTGGAATTCTGTTGACAGGCTGATATTTATGTGTAATCTGTGATTTAGAGTTAAATCACTTGTTGAGTTTGTACAATGATGGTTGAGAATGTGCCAAGTGAACAAAGTAATGAGCATAAATCTTCTTTCCTTACTGCTGAGTGTTGCAGTTAAATTCAGACAAGTTGTCTTTAATTTGTGTGCTCCAGTTTTCCTTTAATTTCTTTAATCTAGAAGCAGGAGTCCGATTAGGATGCTCTGGAGACAGCAGTACTATAAAGCATGTTTGTGTGCGGTTTTTTGTTGTTGTTGGGGGTTTTTTAAAATTCTGGCAATCCCTTTAGGAGTGAGACTCTGGAGTTGCACAACCATATTGGGCACAGCTGATTAATATATCCCCTATTGCTTCATACAGGCTAAGATTAGGTGGTTTATGTGTGTGCATGGACCGTTTTTCATTAGTCTCCATGTTGGGGTTAGGTCAGTAAGATGGAACATTATACAACTATACAGTAAAGCATTGCTTGAAAACATTGTCAGTGCGCAGTAGTAGTGAAAAAGCCCTCAAACTGGCCTAAGAAAGTAGAATAGAACAAACCAAAAATGAGTAGAGAAGGGTGAGAGGAATGCTGAAGCCTGTGGAATAACCTCTGCAAAAGGAACGATAGACTAGGACTTGAACAAGATTGAACTGAAGTTAGAAGGGAGGAAATGCTGTGAGTTGCTTGAGGCAAGGTAAATGGAGTATGATAGTTCTTGTTTTGGAACAGACGGTGAATGAGAAGATGCACAAATTATCAGGAGATTAAAAACAAACAGGAGGAAGTGGTTCTTCTCATAGCACATAGTTAAGCTATTCAGCTCTGCTGCAGTATGTTCTTGATGCTAAAAATTCACATGCTTTAATAAAGCACCTGCCCTCTTTCACAGAGAGGGGTGGGGTGGAATCCATCAAGTGCTATTAAACACAAGCCCACTGCTCTCAAATGTAAAGAAGTTTTTGAATCTCTGAAAGATAAGGAGAGTTCTACTGTTTATTGTTGCATTTGCCATTGTACTATGTTGTTCCCTATGCATCCTGTAATAGTTTCTACCAGGTAGGAGAGTGTTTGACACAGGCATTTGATTTAATGTAGAATGCTTTAATTCAGTTTTGTGCTTTTTTGAGTAAGGATGGGAGGGTGTTACATGGGAATGGTAGGGGAAACTCTGTAAGATGAGCAGTATGGGAAGTAGATATGCCAACCATCTTCTAGTGGAGTGGTTTTTGAAAGAGCATGTGAAGCATAGTGCTTAATAGCAGAATGAAAGGGTGCGTACAGCAACAAAAAACCCAGAGAAGTTTGTTAAAGCTTGATGACTATCTTTAAAGAAACGCAAAACCCCAAACCTCAATTGTTTATATTGTTTGTTATTTTATTAATGCTTATACTTAACTCTGTTCCTTGTCTAGGTTATGAAGTTTTGGAAGTTAATTGATTTCATTTAAATTTCACAGGGGTGGAGGTCTCAAACTGAATTCTATGTGTTTTGTGGAAGCAGACAGCTGGATGGTGAAGAGGTTGTATCATGGCTCCAGCTGAGAGAAGCGGTAAGGTGAGCTTGTTAAACATCAGAGAATCCTCATAGGACCCCCAGCCTTGTAATTGAATTAATACGAAACCAGGTTCATTAGTTTCACTGTCTGTGAAATAACTTGTTTAGCAGGGAGTGTTTTTAATCTAAAGCTTACATTTCAACTTGAAAATAACTAATGTAAGGGTCTGTTTGTTTCCCATCTTCCTTTTCAAAGATTATCTTTTTGAAGTTCAGTTTTGAAACTGAAAAAATATTCTAAAGAGCTATGTTTTCTGTATTTTAGAGTTGGCAATGAGCCATTTAATTTTCATACTTCTAACTACATATTTCTATCTTGCACTCAAAGTTGGAGAAATGGTTAGCTTTTTGATAGCTACAATTTTTTATTTAAACATCAATCTGTTAACAATGCAGGAAAAGGTTTTGGGAGGTTTTCTATGACAATGGGACGTAAGACCTTCAAAATCAGTTTTGAACATTAATATTTTATAAGTTGGGTCTTGTTTGCTTAAATGCTAAACACCAAGTGAGCAGGAATTCAGTATAAAAAAGCTGAACTCTTGAGTCTTCTCTGCTTCCTTCCCACTCCTCTTCCCCTTCTCCTCACTCATTCCTAGGACTGCTGAACATATGCAGCCTACCTCCAAACTTTTTATCACCAGTTTGTATAACTTCAGTCAAAATATTTAACAAGATATTTTATTTGCAGTAAGTACATCCAACCCAAATGTTTCATTTCAGCCTTTAAAGCTTTGTTCATTTGCTGTAATTATAGTATTGATTGATAATGCTCAAGCTAATTAGAGTAACAAAATTAAGTATTGTATGTCACTCTGAGCTTTTCTAAACAGAAAGCTGTTAAAAGGGAGGAGGTAGAAGTCCCAAGTCATGTCATCAGAACTTTGTATTAGAGCTGTTTGATGTGCAGTGTGAAGGGATGTGCCAAAAATGAGATGTATGAAGTATGTTCCTTTTGCTGATATTCTGTGCTGCCCAGCTGTTTCATAATGTATCTGGAAAAGTTACATATTTCATCTTGGTCAATTTTAACCGTCCTTATAATACCGATTTCTTCAAGTGCTGCCTGAAAGGTTTCTGACTCAAGACAGTGAAGGCCACTGAATTTGGGACAAATTTTCATTATTGCAGTGTTGAAACTCAGTTTCTTCAAGCATACTGATAATGTGATGTCAGAAATCTGCAAGTTAGCACAGCCTGGCTTATTGCAGAAATTCCTGAAGATTATTAATAAATAATCTGTAGTAATCTGCTAATATAACTTGGGGTAATTACAGGATAATAATTTTGCTTACTCTTATACAAGTATATAATCTTGTCTCTTTATTCTTAGGTATGCTTGGCAGTGATTATGGACTATTTATTTGCATCAGATACACTTGTATGAAAATACCACGTTTCCAAAGAGCTTGAACATTATTTCATCTTCTGAAACAGAATGGCAGGCTTCAAACGAGGATATGATGGAAAAATTGCAGGATTGTATGACTTGGATAAAACTTTGGGCAGAGGCCATTTTGCTGTGGTCAAACTTGCTCGGCATGTCTTTACGGGTGAAAAAGTAGCAGTAAAAGTCATTGACAAGACCAAACTGGACACTCTCGCCACTGGACATCTCTTTCAAGAAGTCAGGTGCATGAAATTAGTGCAGCATCCCAACATAGTGCGGCTGTACGAAGTGATTGACACCCAGACGAAGCTGTATCTCATCTTAGAGCTAGGGGATGGTGGAGATATGTTTGATTACATCATGAAACATGAAGAAGGTCTCAATGAGGATCTGGCAAAAAAATACTTCGCTCAGATAGTTCATGCTATATCCTACTGCCATAAACTGCATGTAGTCCATAGAGACTTAAAACCTGAGAATGTGGTTTTCTTTGAAAAACAAGGACTTGTGAAATTGACTGATTTTGGCTTCAGCAACAAATTTCAGCCTGGAAAGAAGCTCACCACAAGCTGTGGATCTCTTGCCTATTCTGCTCCTGAAATTTTACTTGGGGATGAATATGATGCACCAGCAGTGGGTATGTATGTCCACTTTGAGTTGAACCAGTAATCTACAAACGTAAATACCATGATCTTGTACCTCTGTTTTCTGTTTCAAGATAATGCCATATGTGGAAGCCAGCTAATTGGTAAGAAGTAATATAACCTGGATGAGCTGTGGATGAGTTACTGCTGGAGCAGCTCTTGTTTGAAGGAGATACTCAAAACATTCTCAAAAATGCTTAAAAGTTCTTTTTGTATGAAATGATGCAATTGTATACATTGTAATTTTTTTTTTTTAATTAATTGTAATGTGGATGCAATGGGTATATTTGTAAATACTTTGTTAGAGAGAGCCCATCTTCTTTTCGGAAAAGTTGCCTGTTTGGAATTTATTTTTAATGTGACCCCACACTCTGTTGTACCCAACCACTGGTGATAATTCTTTGCTCCATTTAGCCATGTAAGAATAGCATTGTGAGCCCAGGCTGCTTAGATGTTCTGCTGCAAGGTGGTGGGAAGCCATTTGTACCAAGTACTAACTCAGCTATCAAAGGAGGAGATAGGGAGTTAAAGAAAGCTTCAACTCCCTCTACCCCTTCTCTGCCCTTTTTTTGTCTGAGAAGTGAAAGTAGCAGATGAGTTCCCAGTTGCTCCTGAGTGTATAAAAGGTAAAAGAAATAGTAATGTGTAAATTAGTCTGCATGTTTCTAGCTGCAAAGCGGAGCGTGCAGGGTGGACTACTACATATAATTCTCTTACTGTCTTTCTTAGGTCTACTGCTTATTCTAGTAGAAGTAATTTTCAGTCGTTTTAGAATAGCTGTAAACATTGATAGGGTCACTGAATATTGTCCTGTAGTCATATAGATTGCTTAAATCTTAGCTGAGGTACATGAGTGAGGTACAGGTCACTTCTCCAGCAGGTGTAGGTACCTATAATTCCAAACGGTGCTTCAGAAATGGCTTCTGGTAGTCAACATGCCTCTTGTTCTTGTTTGCTCAGTATCTGATACTTTCACAGGTGTTAATAGCACCCATTAGGACTCCGTACATGGCTGTGTGTGTTTTGTTATGTTTCATAGTAGTGACTGTAGTGATGGTTTAAATTAATATAGAGTTGTCTGGGTTTTTGCTTATTTTCCTGAGGTAAACAAGCAGCTAATTTTGTGTGCTGACAGGCATACAAAACTGTTGAACTACAATTCTTGCATTATTTTTAAATACAAATATTTTCAGCTATCAGGTATTATGGTCTTTGCCTAAACATTTGAATAACACTTCATGGCTTCTGACTTTGAATAGGTGTTGTTTTTCTGGGTTTTCTGGACTTGAAAGGAATTTTGGATCGCTGTTATTTCCGGGTTTGCAAATCCATGTTGATGCTGGAGTGATACTTTACAAAATTATTTCTATTTAGAGACAGATGTTTTAGATGAGTCGTTCTGGTTTTATTAGTGGCCAACTAGAGCTCCTAAGTTGTTCTGTGTTCTCCTGTGTCCTTTTATTTTGAGAATTTCCTGAAGCATGAGTGTAATTGATAGCTGTAGCCTTCAAAACAAGATAGAAAAGTGCATTTGTTAAATATTCTGTACAGTGCCTTATGTGAATTTTTTCTTGAAAAATGGAATTGCGGTGAAATTTTGGAGGATGAGCAAAAAATTAAGTTTTGATATTGCTGCCCAGTTGAAGATGCTTGGGAAAAAGGTGGTGTGTGGAGATTAATGGGGGAGAGGGAATTAGGAGCATTATGACCAGATGGTCCAAATTGAATTACATAGTTAATAAAGCATGCTTTGGACCTCTTAATCCTAAGTGTAATAATGTTTGTTATAGGACTTTGTAAACAATTAGGGAGGTAAACTTCTGAATAGTACTAAAAGAAAATTTTTGAATGGATTCATAGAGGGGGAAGTCTGGCTAATATGGAATGGATTGATGTGAAAAGTAGAAAAATTAGGAAAAAATGAAATTGTTTTAACTGGTGTCTAAGGATGCCAATTATCTTCTATTTCGGAGAATATTTGCGTACACATCAGGGGTTAGTTTTTGCTTACTTATTCCCCATGCTGTCTCAGCTACTGGATACTTAAAACTTCTATCCTAGTTGACCAATTGCAGTGCTTGTATCCTAACATTTTAATGGCATATTTTTCATCACTCTGTAATGCACTACAAGTTCTCTATGAAGTACTGTCAGTTAACAGAGTAAAAATACCAACATTTACTACAAGATTCCAATAAGGTGATGACCTTGAAGGGTCTGGATTTTCCTTTTCTACCTATGGGTAAAAAGGTAAGATACACTATACAAGTTTTCTAAATTTGATTTATGTATTTTAAGTACAGAGATTGTGGGGGAAGAAAAAATAGGGCCTTCTTTAAAGCCCTCTTTCCCCAAAGAAATCCTAAACATAAGTTTAGGATATTTATCACTAAAAATGTAATTATGTAACTGAGAAACCAGCTTCTGCAAACTTGAAAGATAAACTTTCATGCTGGGATGAGGTTGTACTTGTGGACTAGGTGTATGTATAAATTCAGAAGTAGAAATTTTCAAGACAGAAATTGCATCAGTTACATTGTGATGCGAGTAATGTGCAAGGTGTGTATATTTAGCTTGAAATAGTGGTGGAGTGCTGTCAACTCATTCAGCTGTTGGCTGAATGGGGCTATTAATATTGCAATAATAGTGACTGACAATGGCAGAGATTTTTCTGCCAGTTAGGATGAAATTACATTACCGCTGAACCAATCTAAAAACTTGTTCCTTAGTAAAAAGGGGGTCATGCTTTCCCCAGTGCAACTTACATGGTCATGCCCCCTTGTGAGAATCTGACCACTTGAAATCCAACTCAGTTCACTGAAATGACAAATTGAAATGGATTCCCCTGCTTTTACACTCTGTGCATATTAAGGTACATTTGCATTCATTATATTTTTAAAACCCCACACCTGTTTTTATTTATGGAAAATTGTTGCAAAAATCACTGGAAGAAAAATCAATTGGGGTATATGATGGGGTTTTTTTGGCCAAAGACTTTGCCACAACCATGGCTTTTGGATCTCTTATGAATAATATTAGAATGAGTATATAAAGGAAGATAATTTATATTTTGTTTCAACAAACAGCTGAAATATTTAGGGCAAATCTTTGTTAAGTTATATGCTTATTAAAGGTAATAGAAAAGCTTGCTTTATGAAAACATAACTGTTTCAGCTAGTTGAGGGATTAATCTGCCCTTTGTGATGTCACTTGAAAATCTGCACACTTGAAAAGAGCCTAGTTAATTTAGGTCTCTCATTTCCTTTTGTGTTTAAAGCTGTAGTTACAATGATGCAAGAGGAATATTGGGCAATGATATATGTTCCCAGGGCTTTTCAAAAAGCTGAGTGAGTTAGATAATGAGAAGTTCTGTTGCTTGTAGTTTCCCATCTTTTTTTCATACTTAATTAAAATTTGTTCTAATCAGAGGAAAGTGGGAGGACTGTTGTTGGACATAAAGTTCATTTCCTAAATGAAATGGACATGCTACTTTAGATCAGAGTTCTGTCGAGAGCAGTGGTGTGATACTGTGAATTCCATCAGTATTTAAAAGTTGATAACTACAGACGAGAAAGAATAGTGTGCTTCTGGTAGTACTCTTCCTCTTGCTCTACCAGCATCAGCAGAGATTGGATTATTAAATAAATAGAAATTGCCTCGTTCCTAGGTGATGAAATTTAGTTGGAGTTTTTCAGATTAGTTGATTCTTTCAGCAGAGGGCAAGTTCTATTTTGGCATCTCTACAAAGTGTGAAGTGCTGTGTAGGCTACAGTAATGCTGGAAGACACAGACACTTGTGATAGGTTTGTATTAATGTAGTTGGGGATCTTGCAATGCATGGAAACATTTGCAGAGTAAATTCATTCTTCTGGGGATGAGAAATGGGCAAATTCAAACTGTAGCATTGGAATTTTGTATACTTACCATAGTTGAGCACTGGCCTTTAGAAAAGTACTGTAATGCACAAGTAACACTGTAGTTACCATCACAGTTACTTAGCACTGCAGTCTGTCATCACAGCAACACAAAGAATGGTTGCAAGATGTTCCTCATAAAAGACATGACAATCTTGAGGATAACAAAGAATTTATGTTCTGTGGCAATTTGTATGCAGGTAGTAAAGTTTATTTCTAATGAAAGAGTTCAGTTTTCATGCAGTATGCTATCCTTTGGTTCTCCCCCCCTCCCCCCCCCCCCAGTCTAATTATTGTATTGACAAAAAAATACTTTTAGTGCTTAAAATTGAGGATGTTATGCTGCAGCGATTTGAGCCTTGTATTCAGAAGTGAAGCTTTGATGTGATGGGGCTGCAGTGAACTGTGCGAATTTGGGATCCTGATAACTTCTCAGTAAATCTGAGCAAGCTAATATTTATGAAGTATAATTTATGTTCTGTTCTGGATTATTTTATGCAAGTTTTCATGCATTCACCAGTGAACTGCTGGGTGAAGCAAAGAATAATTTATCCAAGTGAAACTACAGAGAAGAAGCTGTCAGGATAGGCTTCAGTTACCGCCATATCAGCTAAACTGCAATTTAAGTATAGGGATATAGTTACGTTGCTGTGTTTATGGGAGAACTGTTTTCATAGTATTTCAAGCTGCTGTTGTGGAGCAAGCCTTCGTTATCATGAGTACATCTCCACAGCCAGGAAGCTTAATGTCATATATCTTTCAAATGAGTACTCAGATTATTTCCAGCCTGTGGCTGACTAATTTGGCAACACAGATCTGGTGGGACCAAAATCAGTAGCATACTACCTAGCTATAAACCAGATGCCCAAGTTTTGCATTCATGTGTAAATCATGTATTCAGATGTTAATTTTTTATAAATAAAGTACAAATTATACATTATACAGCTAAAATGTGTAGGAAAAGATAGTCCACAGAAAATATGAAGAATTTTTAAGATACAAGGAGCAAACTGTCTTTATATACCAAAAAAAGAACAAAGTCATTGCAGTGAAACATGTACATGTGCTGTATAGACTTTAATATGTCCAATGATTTTGAGAACATGTTTATAAAGAAGAAAACTTCCTTTTATATTTAATTAATATTGGGTTTTATTCTGGCTAATTATTTTCTGGAGCAGTAGTATTGGAATTCATGCAGAAAATGTTGGTTTAGTTTAGTTTCTTAATATAGATTAGTAACTTTTTGGGAGCTAAACAACAGACACCAAAGGAGATGAGATAGATCATATTTTTAAATGCAGAACTGATGATTTGGAGTAAAACAGGCCATTTTGGAATAAAGGCAAGTGGCATGTGTTCAGTAAGACATTTCAGTGGTGGTGTTTTCAGTTAAAATCCCCTTATTGAAATTTGAGATGCATTAGTTACTAAAAAGGAGAAATGAACAACTGTTTGTATTTTAGTGGTTTTACTTAACCAGCAAAACCCATGCTATTGACTTCAGGGAAAAATCATGAAATCATAGAATGGTTTGAGTTGGAAGGGACCTTAAAGTTGGGTTGTATTCTCAACCCTCTGCTGTGGCAGGGACACCTCCCATTAGACCAGGTTGCTCAGAGCCCCATCCAACCTGGCCTTGAGCACTGACAGCCAGTGGGGCATCCACAACTTCTCTGGGCAACCTGTTCCAGTGCCTCACCACCTTAACAGTGAAGAACTTCTTCCTAATATCCAATATAAACCTGCCGTCTCTCAGTTTAAAGCCATTGGCTTTTGTTGTGTCACCACATGCCCATGGAAAAAGTCTCTCTCCAGCTCTCTTGTCGCCCCCTTTAGGTACGGGAAGGTGCTCTAAGGTCTCCCCAGAACCTTCTCTTTTCCAGGCTAAGCTACCCCAGCTCTCTCAGCCTGTCTCCATAGGAGAGGTGCTTCAGCCCTCTGATCATCTTCATGGCCTCCTCACTGCAGCAGGTCCATGTCCTCCTTATGTTGGGGCATCCAGAGTACGAGTACTGGTTTGCCAGACTGAATGAAAATAGGAATCACTTCTGAAGATAAGACTTAGTTACTGATGATTGTGTCTTAGTCAAGCAAGATAACTTAGAACAGACTGTTTCACCAGACAGATGAGCTAATTAGGAAAATAATTTGCCAAATGCCATTTGCTATTTATGCTCTTTTTTGGAGGAAAGGGGGAAAGGAAAAGATTTCTCCTAATTCTCTTCTCTGCTATGTGTCCTAATAGTAATATTGATTGGATTTATAGTGCTTTAAAATAAAGAAAAACCCCAGTTCTGCATGTTAATTTTGAAAATGTTAGCCTTGATTGTGGATGTTTTCTTCCTCAGCCTTCAGCAAGGGAAAAATAAATGCATTTTACAAAGACAAAAAAAGTTAACAGATGGTAGCATCTCTGAGAACTACAGAGGTCAGTATACAAGTTCATTCAAAGCCTTTTTCATTAAAAATTAAAGAGTGAAAGAATAGTTAAATCAGCTAAAAATTTGAGTATCTATGAAAAAATAATCCTTGTTCTATACTCTTAATGCTTGAAATTTTACTGGTCCAATTTGATCATGATCCAGATTTGTCAGTAGTCTTTGCACATGGCAGTGTAAAAATACTTCTGATATATAGAAATGTTGAAGTGTTTTAACACAATTACTCTATACCTTCTCGCTACTGACTTTTTATGCAAGGGATGCAACTTTTTAAAGATTTTTAGCTTCTACAGGAGTGGAAATACTTTTTCTTACTCTCCTTTTGAAGCACAGGTGTATCAACAAGCACCATTCAAATGATTCAGTAGTATGATACCAGCTTTTATCTTTTGTACTGTTGTATATAATGTTTCATCACTATTTCTAACAGAAGTCTCATTTACTGCAGTGTTTCACTTGTCATGTGAATTTTTACTGTTTAATTGTGTTTTGGTTCTTCAGACAATTATGTGGAGCTGTGCTATACATTTGAGTATTCATTCAGTTTCCCTCAGCCTGTGAGTGGGTTCTTAAATTCTAACTTGTAACAAGCATGCTTGCCACTTACCCTCCTGAGCTACCAGCCTGTACCTGCTCTTGAACCCGTCAAGGTTCCACTCTTCAATGCAAATGAAGTAGTTCACAATGGGGTTTTTGTGTCTTGACTTCAAGAGAGCAGTCTGCAGGTACTGGCCAGTTGTTGCCTAGTCATGAACGTGCCCAGAGTGCAGAGATACTGATGATTTTACATAGAGTTGTTCCTATTTAGCTCTGCATACAAGAACTAGGTATTGAAGTGCTGATGTGTTGAATCTCTTCCAAGGCTTGTATTCAACAGGTTTCTGTTGGGCTTTCTTCATCAATCTGCTCTGAAGAGGTAGCAGCAGCAGTGGTAACATTCTTCAGTGTCTTAACACAGTGTTTAGAGTAACTGCCCATAATCCTGGAAATTTGGGTCCATTTCCACCCTTCATTTATTTACAGTCTGTTGATACCTCTGTAGCGGCAGAATAAACATGTAAACATTTGTCATCTCCATAAAAGTTGGTTTGTTTCCTTTTAGCTTAAGTGGCTCCTAGCAGAAAATAACTAATGTTCAGCTGTTACAGTAAATACTGTGAAGAGAAATTTATAAAACCTGGCTAAATTTACTCAGTATTACAAATAATTTTTGTAGAAAGATCCGTCTTAGCAGCTGAGCAATATATACTGTAAACTGTTGAGCGTTTCTAAATTTAAGTTAGGAGGAAAAAAAAATCCACCCTTTTTCCCATCAAGGTCTGAAATAAACAACTTCAATAAGCAGACTCAATTTACATTATATGTGTAAATGCAAATGTGTCTATTCCAAAATGAGTATGGATTTTTAATTGCTTAAAATCACAAGTTCATATAGCATATATAAAGTGTGACAAATGTCTGGCTTCTGAGGAATGGTAGAAATTTGAGGAAATACGAAGCTATAAGCATCCCGTGTCACTTTAGTTGTAACTTACTGAAATCGTAAGTACTTATTTTAGGAGTAAATCACAAACTTCAGAAAGCAGTAAGTGACTAATGAAATGGTGAAGTAGATGAACATGGATATCCTTTGTGGAGTGTGCAGACTTGAACACGACAGATGTTTGACCACCCTGTGTTTACGACAGGCGTAGCACAGACAACTACTGTTGTAATTTGGTTTCTATGGCAGTGACTTCACATTATGTAAGGAAGTTGCATATACACAGCCCTGGTTGTCATGGTTCATGGTCCTTTTCTGATTATTTAATGGCTTGAAAACAAAAAAATATTCTCTACTGCAGCTAGTTACTACTGGTTTTATTCTTATTTTATTCTTGTCATAGCAATGACAGTTTCAAGCTACTAGTACCCAATTTAAAGGCTAAATTCTATCTTGAGATCTTCACAGGGCTTGTGAAAGAGACCTTGATATTGGCTACTGCAGTATAGAACTGGCCTTCCTTTAATAACTTGAAGTTTTGCAGGTTATAAGAATGCTAAATGCATGCAGCATGTTGGGCCTAATTTCTGCTTTCCATCAGTTTTCTAAAGAGAGCAAATTAGATGACCCTTGAAGGACAGAAATAAGCAGTTTCCAAAAAGCCTTCATCTGCTAATTGCTAGTTATTAAGAGTAGGAAGAGAACTTGAAATTGTGAAAAATAAATTATTATTTGAATCTGCATTTTAAAGGTGGTCTCTGTAACCCTTCTCTTCCTTATGTTCCTTCAATTAAGGGTCTCAAATCTAAAACTGGCACTGATTATGACAGGACCAAACTGTGGTAATGAACACTGTTGTGTGTGGCTTTGTGTATTGTTTGGGGAAATAATAAAATTTGGTAAATATGCATTATAATAAAATAACCTCTGATTCTCCTTTACTAATTACTCTAAGACAACCCCGCTTAAAGATCCTGCATCTTTCAGCCAGATGACACTATTCTGGAATAGAAGAATTCTCCAGAATGAACTGTGATTATTATATTAAATGGGTGAACAAAACCAGTATATTTAGAGAAGAAAGCAGTATATTTACATGGTTTTTTGCAATTTATTTTCTGATTTGACTGAAAAATATGCAGCTGTGTTAACAAGAGCCTTGTTAAAGGTGTTGCATCAGTCATATGGTTGGTTGGCTTTAGTTGCATGAGGAGTTGCAAACAATTGATGTGGTCTGGTTAAACTGTGGCACAGAAAACGGACAAGGAATCAACCCCTTGTCTGGAGAGTTTGCATATGAAGGGGCAGGACAGAACTCTTGAATGTGTTCTCTCAGTACACCTGCAGACATCTAAATGCTTGGCTCTGTTTCCAGAAATGAGAGGCTTGCTATAATATGATATTGGAGGGCTTGTGAAGATGTTGCTAAGATGACATCTGTCTTTTGACATAGTAAGGTGTCTCGATTTTGGAGACAAAACTTCAGGAGGAAACACTCTGGAATGAGTGTCTCCTCCGAAGGGAAAAGGGCCTCCCCTTTTCCTCCACCAATAAGACAAGTGGGTCACAGCAAGTGAGAGTGGAAAAAAACCAAACAGTTTATTAACACATGAACAAAACAGGGTAGAACAGAATTAAAAAGAAAAACCAAACTCAAAATACAACAAATTCCCAGAGAGGGAACAGACACGCGGGCTCGGACCAGCCAGGGCCACCCCGCGGGGCCACCCCCGCAGGCTCCCTGAACCAGCGAGGAGGGAAGGGAGGTAGTGAGGCAAGGGGAAGGAAGGGGAAAAAAGAACAAGAAAAGAAACCAACTGAACTTTTTCCAGCTAGCCAGAACACAAAGGAAACCAAAAAGCAGCACAGCGCTCCCGGCGCGCTCCCTGCCGAGCCCCTGGAGCTGTTGGGCTGAACCGTTCAACTGCCCCCTCCAGCCCCTGGCTCCAGCCCTGGCCCTGGGTCCATCTTAGAGGCACAGCGTCCTTGGGCATTGAGCGGATGGTTAAGGAATAAAGCGGCTTCATAACATCACCCCAGGACATAAGGTCTGCTCTAAGCCTCCCAGTGATTTTTCAGTCTTACATGTAGATTAGACTTTCTCAGGCACACTATCTTTTTGCTTCTGGGTTATTAGTAGACTTTTAAGTTTTGCTGAGGCTGCCCAGCTCTGTCCATGACACTGCAGGCTGAGTCATTTTAGTCACCTTGGCTGTAGGTGCAGTGAAGTTGATCTTTTTTCAGCTGTAAAAATAGGCTAAGAATAAAAGCCCTATAATTGTTTCTGTCCACTGTTGTTTCTTGGTCACATCAGAATAAATGTCTGCTATGCTTGCAGGGTAACAAAATACACATTTATCAGAAAAGTGTAATAGGAAGCTTTTCCTGTAGTATGTAAGAGTGAGGTAAAGTATAGTTGTTGCTGCTCTAGTGCTCTTCACTGAGAGGCTTAGAATATCCATGTAATATGCCAAGGTTAAATAGTCTTAAGCACTGTTTTTAGTTTCTAAAATAACTTTTTCGGCATATACATGATGCTCTTTTAGTGTATATTTTATGCATTAAACAGAATTTGTGATATAATAAAATACAGTAGCAGTTCAGTGCATGATTTATATTTCATTATTAACAAGAGTTTGTATTCTATTTTTTGTGCTGCTGTGTTAAAATTATTTCATTTTACTATTTTCAGCTCTTCTTATCTGGAAAGACCCATGGGTACAGAGTGCAAAATATTAGTAACTAGTGAAAGAAAAATAGACAAAATTCTCTGTTATGTGCTGGCTAATCAGTAATTACTGTTTTATTTGTCAAAACATAAAGGTTGATGTCTAATGGACATTGCATAATGGCAAGCAATAGTGGTTTGGGGGTTTACTTTGCATTTAGACAATCAGTTGGATTTTGCTTCTAAAAATTATTTTTTATTTTTATGAAGTAAATGTGCATAAATGTTTATCTAAATAACTTCTGGAAAACTAAAACAGTACCTGTTATCACATATCCTTTCAAATTGAAATACAGCGAAGTGAATGTATAGCCCGGAGAGGAAGCCATGTGTGTAAAATAGGAAATAAATTAGGAGACTACCTTTTAATGGAAAATACATAAAATATGTTCAGTATCTGCTCGGTGCAGTTGAAACTTCAAGGTCTGATAGAATTTCCTGTGTATGGTGATTTCATGGTACTTTAATTGTTGTCTTTGATTGCTGTCCTTTTCTCAGGACTGTCTTACTGTTTTTGAGCTTGATTTCTTACACTACTGTCTTCTCCCTTCTGTTCAAAGTTTTTATATGCTTACTTTTAACTACCAGTTTAATTATATTGCTCCCTTCCCCAATATTTTTCTCTTGGCTTAAATTTAGCCAGTATTTATTGCTTTATTATAACAAATGTAATTTGTCTGCAATAATGAATACTATGTGGACTCTTGTAAAATACTTCATTGCTTAAAGGACGCATGAAGCATTCTGTTCTGTTGTGGGGGAGTATTGAACAGAATACTTGGATAGATCAAATCACAACTTAGGTCCCAGGCAAAGTTAAAAGTCTGGGAAGATATTGATAGCCAAGAGATGACTGTTCATAGAAATGCATAAATTCACATGTCTTTTGTGCTTGCAAAAACTTCATGTAATCTGTTGTGTGATGGAAGATAGATAATGCACCAAAAACTATTGGCTGCTTTGAAACTAAACAGCAGCAGAAAGACAACAAGTATCAAAGCACTTATTGAATCTGTAAACATCGTGACTGTCATGCTGAATTTACAGGTATACATGATATACTCAAGATGCTGAGTACCTTCAGGATTGAGGCCCTAGTGAGCATAGCAGAAATCCAGTAATTGAGCTTAATATAAGCAAGTTTTACTACAAATTAGAGCTCTGAAGAAAATCATCATGTAGTGTTTCTGTTCTCCTCTGTCAGCTAAACCATAAGAAGAATAGGTCATAACTAGCAAAATGAGTAATTGTTCTGAGGATGGATCTTTGTGATTTACTTCATTTAATAAAAAGTTTAGCTATCCTTCAGCATGAAATGCATGTAAAGTATTTTGAATGGGCCACAGAAAGCAAGATGCAGTTGAGTAGCTTATGTGGATCCCTCTTGCAAGCCCTTCCAGGAAAGAGCTCGTGTGCTCTGTGTCCCAGATCACTGGCGGCTGCTCTCTCTTCTTTCCTTGGGAGGTGCCTGCCTGATCATTTCTCAGCTGTTTGGTTTTACTGGGTACAGATCTGTAACATGTTAAGGGTTTAAGACCCCAAATTGCTGCTGAAATTCCCAGAGCATGGAGTTGTAGCTGAATTTTAAGATGATGGCAATTTTATAAGCATGTATTGGAGCGAGTTATTTATTTTTCTGCAATATAATGTATTTCATAATATTTATGTTTCCTTTATTGAATGCAGTGACTCTCATGAAATGTTTTCTTCTAGGTGGGCTCTTAATAAAGATCTGAGCTAAATATTAGCTAAACCAGCTACAAGGCTTCATGCCCCAAAGTGCTTCTTTTTCATCTTTTGGTATGCCATTTCACTGGGGAACAGGAGAGTTGTTAAATGTTTATTTTACACAAGCAGGAATTAGAAGGAAACAAGAAGACTCCCAGAGTGTAGTAGAAATCACTGTTAATTGTTATGTTTGGATATTTAAAAAAACCCCCAAAATCAGCACCCAACCCCACTATTCCCCCACTATACACTTTGTAGTATCATTGGTATAAGAAGCTGGTTTTACATAAACTAATTTAGTTACTGTTGAAGTGCCAAATTTTAAAGCAACACAACTGAGGAAAAAACATAGCAAAAGCAGTCTTACTGAAATAAGTGACTTTCTTTGTAATTTCTTACACCGTAGAGTAACATGTAAATCTAGAGAACAGTTTACATGAGTCCTTCAGAAAGTAATGTATTTTGAATACAAATCTCTTGAATAACCTGTGCCTACCTGTTAACAAAAGGGTAATGAATTCTTGCCTTCTAAGTGACCAGATTATTTTCAGCTTTATCCAACACTGCTGTCAAAAGTGTTAATGCATCTCAAACTGTTATGCATCCTTGAAGGAATGAATTCTGATTTTTTTCCCCCCTTTCAAAAACTGTAAAAGCTGTCAAACAATGGAACTACTGTATTTTTTACTTCAGTGGAATTGCAATTTCCATAAGTAATGCTCATAGTGAAGAGTACAGTAATCACCCCAATATGCATTTTAAGAATATTTCATGGGTTGGATGGTAATTATGTCTGTATCCTCAACGTTTGATTTTTTAAAATATGTACTTTATATTTACAGATATATGGAGTTTGGGGGTCATCCTCTTCATGTTGGTCTGTGGACAACCACCATTTCAAGAAGCAAATGACAGTGAAACTCTGACTATGATAATGGACTGCAAATACACAGTGCCACCACATGTGTCCAAAGAATGTAAAGAGTAAGTAGAGTACTAAACAACTTGGAAGCATTCACAGAAGTGGATTTTCATTACTTTGGGGAGTTCCCCATAGCATATTATCAATGTGTAGAATATTCCTTGATGCTCTTTCTTTTATGTCTCTCAGTTGTCATGCATTTTATAAAGAATTGAAGAAGTTACTCAGTACTGATTGACTTTGGCCAACTCTTGATGGACAAATTACCAGATGGTGTTGAGATTATTTTGTGACAAGGGTTAGGAAGATACTGCTGTTAATTGAATTCTGTCCAAACAAGAAGTTAACAAAACCTGTCACACAGCAAGTTTTGCTCATCTCCTACTGAAATTGCAACTCCAAATTAACATCCTAGGCAATCAAGGGAGAAAAATACTTGGTCTGGAAATACCATATCCACTTCGGAATCGTGATTGCTTTTGATGCGTTGTTTTTCTGCAGTGTTCACTGGAGCTTTTTTATTTTTATTGATATGTTCCAGTATTTCCCATGTTTCCCTATTGGTTAATCGCCTTCAGTCCTTTAAATATATATCCCAGTTGCATCACTTAGACTATTTTAAAATGTTTGTCTGGGTTCTTGAATCTGCAGGAGACTATCTTTTAATTTTCAATATGAAGAACCAGATGCCTTTATAAATGCTTGAAAAATGCATTTAGTTCAGTCAAAAAATCTAGAGCAGCATCTAGAATTCTGTTGTTTGCCACAGAATGACATTTTGTCACAGCTGTGGTCATAATGACTGTTCCTTTCTTTACCTGTCATCTGTGCAGTCCAGGAGTCTAATGCATAACATGGTGAACAGCATCCTGGCCTGCATCAGCAACAGTGTGGCCAGCAGGACCAGGGCAGTGATCATCCCCCTGTGCTCAGCGCTGGTGAGAGCACATCCTGAGTCCTGTGTTCAGTTTTGGGCTCTCAGGAAAGACATTGAGGTGCTGCATTGTGTCCAGAGAAGGGCAGTGAAGCTGGGGAGGAGCTGAGAGAGCTGGGGGTGTTCAGCCTGGAGAAGAGGCGGCTCAGGGGAGACCTTACTGCTCTCTACAACCACCTGAAAGGAGGTTGTAGCCAAGTGGGGTCGGTCTCTTCTCCCAGGTAACAAGCAATAGGATGAGGAAATGACCTCAGGTTAAGATCAGATATTAGGAAAAATTTCTTGTCAAGCATTAGAACAGGCCTCCCAGGGAAGTAGTAGAATCACCATGCCTGGAAGTGATGATGATTCAAAAGTATTGTAGATATGGCACTTAGAGAGATGGTTTAGTGGTGAGCATGGTGGTGCTATTTTAGTGCTTGGACCTATATTCTATAATTCTGTGCCATAGCTGGTGTTCTTGTCTTGTCATTAGTGTCTAGCACCCTCCAGTAACATGGAAAAGCTACCATGAGCTTGAAGAGTTTCACATACAGGAAGAGGTTTAAAATACAATACAGGAAGAGGTTTAAGAGAGAGCTCTTATCAGTGAATTGTATCAAATCAATCTCCTGAGATGCTGCATGCTGTGCTGAGGCCAGGAAACTTATCTTTTACAGCCTTTTGCTTAATATATTTGCTAACACTGATTTGCTTAAATGTCCAGATCTGCTTTCTCTGTATGAAGCATGGACAATGTGCAACCAGTTACTCAGGTCTTCTATAGGTTAGTTTTTATGGAAAAGTCTGGGAATGTTTAAACTTCCTGCTTGGAGTGAAAGCATTTGTGGTTTGAGATGCATAAACAAGCTTCAAGCAGGAGGCACATGTGCTGCATTTGTGTGGTTTTACTACAGGTGTAGTTTAAAAAAAAAGTCAAATTAAGTACGGAGTTTGTTCTCTTTCTGTCATAATATTAACAAAAGCAAAGAAACTCAAGGCTCCCATGTCTCACCCCACCTTTCCTCTTGGTAAAGGCAGAGACCACAGCTACTAAAAATAAATGTGCCTTTTTTTTTTACTGTAGAATTTTTAAAGAAGGTTGAATTACCCCCCACTTTTAAATCCATACATCATCTCACACCAAAAAAAAAAAAACCCCAACCCCAAAAAACCAAACAAAAAAACCCTGTAAAATATTGTGATTACCTTTGGGCTTTATGTGTGGCCTCGCAGTCAGAAGTTGCATGGTACAGTGTAGTTAGTGCAAGAAAAAGCACTGTATGATATGTATGATAACTGGAGAACATGTTGGAGCAATACAGTTTCTTTGTAACCTTGGCATTAAAACCATATATCTGTATTTGTTGTACAAAGCCAAAAATACCTCCCCCAAGAACGTTCCATGTATAGTAAGTGAACAGAGATGTGCTGTGCTAATGAAGTCTTCTTTCTCTGTTTACTTGGGGAATTTATGCACTTTCTTCCCAGCATTTGTAAAATCTCAGTATTGGCCCATTAGTAGATTTGTCACTACATCATCCCGGAGAGTGTATTGGTCTGTTTAGGTTTTGTTCTATGCAGGTAGGCAAATCACAGTTTTTTCAAGGATACTGAAGACTTAATTGTCTGATACTTACTTCAGAATAAAATATTTGTTTATCTTGCCATTCCATATACTTATTGACAGCAGCAATAATAAAAAATCCCATTTCTATTACTTTACTAACTAGCTGGTAGGCCATCTGTGACCTGTAGTTGCCCCATAAGACCTACTGAAAACAAATAAATGAGAAAAATCAGATTGTTTATCTAAGTACAGTAAATGAAAACTGCACTGTTTATGATATTTAGAGTTTTAATAAATTGTTTGTTTCAGTTCATCAATATTTGAAATGTCTTTGAGACTAAATAATTTCCCATCACATTGTTTACTTTGAGACTTCTGAAGATCCATGTGACCTGACAGCAGAAAATGTCTTCCTAATGTTGCTCTTACAACAGCTGCTTTTTTAAACACGCGTGTGCATTTTTGTTTAGATTTATTTTTCATTCACAGTCTAATTACACGGATGTTGCAGAGAGACCCGAAGCGAAGGGCATCTTTGGAAGAGATTGAAAACCATGCATGGCTCCAAGGAGTTGACCCATCTCCTGCAACCAAGTATAATATTCCTCTTGTATCATACAAAAATCTGTCTGAGGAGGAGCACAACAGTATAATACAGCGCATGGTTCTTGGGGACATCGCAGACCGAGATACCATTGTGGAGTAAGTCGTCACTTCTCTAAATGCAGTTTGTTTGTGCATCTCTCATTTTTTATTCAAGAACATCATGAGAACCTGGGCACTTTGGGGTTTAAATATCAGGCCATTCAGTTAACAAAACAAAGTATTACAGTCTTGCTCTGTATCAGAAATACTTAAGTATACCCAAATTTATGACAAACTTCAAGAAAATGTGTTGGAACAGTGTTTTGATTCTTGCAGTAGCCATCTTGACTAAATTTAAATGCTTTAGAATCCATGCTTTTACTTGTTCTTCACCTCTCATGCATATTTGGAGGTGAAAAATTCTAGCATTTTTCCCTTAGCGCAATTCCAGTGCACACAAATTTTTGTTAACTTAAAACGTTAACTCCTTTTATCTATGTAATGCATAATAGTCACTCACTGAGGGAGCTTGCTAGAAAGCTACATAGATTCTTCTAATAGATAAAAACTGCTAAATTTCTAAGATATTCCCCAAATTTAAATAGGTCTTAAATATTTTTTCCTTTTTGTATGTGTTTAAGCTGTAAAAAACTGTTGATGGGGAAGGGGAAGCAGCAGTCTCACTCCTTAAGCTTTTAGCTGTATAACAGGGGCATCATCTCTGTTACAATGTCTGAGTGACACTTACTGGCTTATGAACTTTTACTGTAAACTCAATATGACAGCCCTAAAATAATGAAAGTTTTCTTCCATTTGTTGCGTAACCAAATATTAGTACTTTGTGGTTGTATGTGCCAGTGGGAAAGCCCATCACTGGTGCAGAACATTAATAAAAAACACTGTTATCATTTAAAGAATGTAAAATAAAAAATAATTTCTTGGATGATATTCTGAGGACGTTTTCTTCCAATTATAGTTGAAATTGCTAGACTTGTTGGCTCTTTATTTTTAATAAAATTAAGGCATGCCCGTCAAAAGATCAGAAATGGGCAGTCCTGTTTTCAGGCACTCTTCCTGCTGTGGGAAACACAGGAAGATGTGAGATGCATGTCCAGTTCTTAGAAACCACTGATGGATGGGTTATTTCATGTTTTGTGCTTTCCTCAGGGCATTGGAGACTAACAAATACAATCACATCACTGCTACTTACTTCTTACTAGCTGAGAGGATCCTGCGAGAAAAACAAGAGAAGGAAATTCAGACCAGATCTGCAAGCCCCAGCAACATCAAAGCTCAGTTCAGGTGAGAATTAAGACTCTAAATGGCTGGGGGGGGGGGGAGGGGGTGGCACTATTTTGGGGTTTTTTGTTTGTTTTTTAAATTGTCTTAATGAGAATATTAAATTGCTGAAGTACTGATTTCTTGAAAACAGTAAAATACTCATTGCAAATTTTAAATGTCTTCAAAGTGCTGTGGAGACTTCAGGAGCTGTTCAGAAATGAGTTGCACATAATATTTTCAATTCCTACCCTTCTCAGGAAATGACAAGGCAATTTGAAGTCTGTACCTAAAGAGACAAATTTTCACACCTCCTAGAAAAGGGCTTGTTCATTGACCTTCAGCTCCTCATACAAATTGTGTTACATAATATCCCTGGGGAAAAATTAGTTGCATAATCCATAAACCTGCTGATACAGAATCAGTTATAAATGAAAAATCACTCTAAATTTGATCTGTAGGTATGTTTTTTCATGTCAGTTGCTGTGCCTGTTGTGTAAGCAAAATGGTTGAATTTATTGTTTTAATCAGTCACTTAAAGACATTGCAATAGGTTTTGTTTGTTTGACAAAAGCATGAATTAAAAAACTGTTTTAGTAAGGGTCCCTGGGATTTTCAAAGCTTAATCTTGTGACACAGTAAAACTAAAAGGGGAGAGTTGGGATTCTGGCATGTAGTTGGTATTGGTATGCTCAATTGTTCATTGGCTCTGCAACCAGTTATCGAAGCATCCCATATTTTCTGTTACAGCAGAATGGGCTTCAACAAAACCAACCAACCAAAAAAAGAAAACCAAAACCAAACCAACCAACCAACCAAAAAAACCCAACCCAAAAGGCAAATAGTATAGTTTCCACTTGCATGTCGATACTGGAGGATGCAAGTTTTTGAGCAGTTCTTTTGCTTAAACATTGGGGTTTTTCTTTCCTAAGTTAAGTATTAAACTATCACTAGGGATCTGCTGGTATTGGATAAAATATTCATTGGCCCATCTTGACAATTGTTCCAGTGAAGATGGAGGAGGTACTGAGGCATTTCCATTAACTTTCATCCTGCAACCTCCAGTTTTTTCAGAAGTTGCCTATTGAGGTAAAATATTGGTAACTGTTACCAGCAATAATAACAATTGTTAGTAGATAATTTATTAATGATAAAAGAATACTAAATTTTGTGCTGATGTTTTGCATTGCTAACTCCAGCAACGTCTTCAGTGTTGTTTAGCTGTAGGATTTAGAGAAAAAGAGAAAATAACTTGTTCATTCCAAAGGTTTCTTTGTGCCAACTTTCATGCAAGGTCACATGTGAAATTATTTAATAGGAATAATCATAGGAGCATAAATGCTGGGATGTCCTTCTGGTGCATAGTCATAGTTTCCTTGGCCTAACTGATAAAAGTAAGGTACTACTACTTGAAATCTAAAAAATACGGACACTTGTTATAAATTAAGGACTCACATACGGGAAAATAGGTTAAAGTCTCCATTGGTTGTCACATTGGATTTAGGCTTGAGATTTTAGTGGCATCTCTTCTGAATACCATTCTGTGTCCCTGAATTATGAGTTGATGCTCTATATATTAGAGTGTTTTCAGTATCTTTGTCATTTCCAAGTGGGACTGCACCCTGCACTGTGTACACTTAAAGATCATTCACTCAGTGGTCACTGATGTAGGAAATTTTATCTTATGTGGTTACAGGTACTTCAGAAGGGTTATTGTTGCGGGCATTTAAGGGTCGCCTACAGAACCAGAATGGTCTGGAGCTGGGTGTGACAGAGCTCACCTCTCTTTAAGGGCAATACTGTAACTTTGACTCAGCAGTTCTCTCATGATGGATCATCCTCTTATTTTCATGTCAACTTCTTTAAAAAACAAATCCCATCAAATATGCCTAATACTAAGTATTACTTATAAAACAAATTACTTCAGAGGAAAACCTGGAGTTCACCTTCACATAGAAACTCTAAAACTGTAAAGTTGGCTTTTGAATTGTGTGGGGTTTTTTTCCTTAGTGTCAGTGTCACTCTTTCAGTAAAGTGCAACCCTAGTTATATAAGACACTGGAACAAAAAGTTCAATGAATCTAAATCTTTATATGAATTCATAAAATCGGAGTAGCTGTAGCCTGCCCTTTGAGTATGAATTTCCATAACAAGGACATCTGCACAAACTCAGGAACCCTTGCTCTAATGGTCCCAGTGCCTGTTCTTTGCTTCCATGATGGTTCTAAATTCCAAGCGTTTCTATAGAATGACCTCATGGAAAAGATAACAAAGTAGTGCATTAGTTTGATTTTGAGACCTTCAGACATAAAAAAACCCACCCAAACTATTTAACTTGCAACCTGGAGCTTCTTTTCTGTCCCACTCTCCCCTCAGGCCCACTGGGATTAAAGGGAGAGGCAGAAGGGAAGGGAGGCAAACATGGGCTGCTATGAGAGATAAACATACTGTAGTGAGGAGGTTTATTGCCTGGCAACTAGAGTACTGTAAGATACTATATTTGCTCTTGATTGTGACAGCCACAGAACTTTCCTATTTTTGCTGACAAACCAGTCTGTTCTTTAAGCATGGCAAGTTCCTGAAAGTTTTAGATCTTCATTTTCTGTCATATTTATAGTTATGTTTCTAGTGTATTTAAGTCCTGTTTTTTAATTACAGACAATTGTTTGTGTTTAAAATACACAGCAGAGCACAAGTCATCAGCAAACTGGGTCAGTGTTTCCCAGTGTTTCTGGAGTCAGCTGGGGCCTAAGGGAGAGTGCCAGAGTCAAACCAAGGAAGACAACAGCCCAGGCTTCACTTCCTGTCTGTGGAGCTTGGCTCAGAGCTCCTGGTTGTGTTGCCTCCCTCCAGGTAGAGCTCCCCACTGCAGGGAGGCTGGTGGGAGGCCACCAGCAGCTCCCAGTGAGACAGGCAGGAGCCTGCACGGCTCCACCCACGGAATGCACTACACAGGCTCTGGCAGTGTGTGGGCAACCAGGCTCTGCTGTTAGAGGGTCCTGAGGGTATTTCTGGCACCAGCTGGTTGAGCAAAACCAACGTGAGTGCTTCAAAGCAAAGTCTGCAGCAAGGCTTGGTGAGTTTATTGCTGGCTTTAGTAAAGCCTCCTCCTCCTCAAAGTTCATACAGCTGGGGAGAGTTGTCAGAAGACAACCTGGTGTAGACCAGTATCTCACACCAAAGGGTCTTTTTCTGCACAGCCTTCAGCAAGTGCAGCCCTACTGCAGCAAAGAGGTGTTTGAGCCTTCCCTCTTCCTTCAGCTTGACCTCCTAACATGGCAGAGAGGAGGAAACTGATGTGATCCTTGTGTCTTTGTATGCGGTCTGTCAGGCAAATACCTGGGGTCACACTTGGTGTGAAACATTCTCTGCTGTCCTCCTCCTCTTGCTTCTAAACTGGGCTGCAAAGTCATGCAGCCCTTTCTTTTGGCACACACAAAATAATGGGAATGTCTTGTAATATGCTGTCCATATGTGAACAGAGGCCACTACTACAGCTTTTCATGCAGTATGCCAGAGTATTTTTGGTTTGTAAAGTTAAATGATTGGCAAACTTTTTAAAATGAAAGACAAAAAGCTTACACTGAGTGAAGACATCGAAGAATTGTTCAGTGTTAAGGTATTGGTCTGTAGATGTTGGTTTTTTGGATTAGGCTTTCAAAATAGAGTAAAGACTGTTTTTGTTCTTAATTTATTCTGTGTGCATTTTTTGAAAATTAAAATATATGTTAAGATTTAAAGTCAAATACAAATCATTAAGAGATACTGGAGATAAGACATCAGCTGCTACTTGTAAAACTGATGCACACTCATGTTACTTTTGATTTGAGCTAATGCTATTACAGAGTCATTCATTTTCAGATTGGATTTACAGGTTATCCAAGTGTCATATTCTTAAGCAGCTTGAGTTCTGAATTCATGCAGTTGTATTATTCAGATGCTCAGCTAAGGACAAATAAATATATTATCTCAGTTTGCATGTGTTTAAAATTAAAGGGAACTTTGTAGAATAGAGAGCTTGGTGAGAATGAGAGACTGTTTTGTCTGACTCACCTTTTCAGTCTCACTCATGTTAATTCTAGCCTAATTTTTATATTAAGAATACTGGGGGAAAAAAACCCAGAAGCTAAAAGTAAAGCTTAAATAGTAAAGTAAAATAGTTTGCAATGCTATCTTAAGTTGTGCTTGAATAGGCTTGTACCTTCCTCTAGGAACTGGTGGTTCTGTACCAATCTCAGACTATTTTCTTTGAGACACAATTATTTCAAGTTCTTTCATTGCTTAATAATTTTCTGAGAGCAGTGAAATCTTAGATTTGACAGTAACCAACATAATTTCCAAACGACGTTCTTGTATAGATGGTGTTCCTTTCAAATACCAGCATTTCTAAAGGAATGCACATTCTCTGAGAACACTTCCTGCGCTCAGTCACTCACTCCTGTTGTTTACAGACACGCCACTCAGCAGCCCAGTTTGTGTGTCAGTACTTGTGCTTCTCTGGTGCAGATCTTACATTTCCTTCTAAGTTCTGAAATGCTTGCCATGATGTAACTTCCTGTTTATCCTCTCTAATTTTTTATGCAGGCAGTCGTGGCCAACAAAAATTGATGTCCCCCAGGATCTGGAGGATGATCTTACAGCAACCCCTCTCTCCCATGCCACTGTTCCTCAGTCACCGGCTCGCACGGCTGAGAATGTTCTCAACGGGCACCGGAGCAAAGCCCTTGGGGATTCGGCAAAGAAGGAGGAGATCCCAGAACTGGCTGGGCCGGCACTTTCAGCAGTTCCATCAGTGAGCTTAAAACCCACTACAAGTGGCCGGAAGTGCTTGTTCAGAGTAGAAGAAGATGAAGAGGAGGATGAGGAAGATAAAAAACCTATTTCTCTTTCTACTCAAGTTGTTCTGCGTCGTAAGCCTTCGGTTACAAATCGTCTTACTTCGAGAAAGAGTGCACCAGTCCTCAACCAGATCTTCGAGGAGGGCGAGTCAGATGACGAGTTTGACATGGACGAGAACTTGCCCCCAAAGCTCAGCAGGTTAAAGATGAATATCGCCTCGCCCAGCACAGTGCACAAACGCTATCACCGCAGGAAAAGCCAGGGACGGGGCTCCAGCTGCAGCAGCTCCGAAACCAGCGATGACGACTCAGAAAGTAGGAGGCGTCTGGACAAGGACAGCGGGTTTACCTACTCCTGGCACAGACGGGATAGCAGCGAAGGGCCGCCTGGCAGCCAGGGCGATGGTGGGGGACAAAGCAAACCAAGCAATGGAAACGGAGGGGTGGACAAAACGAGCCCAGGCGATAACAACAAAGGTGGGGGGAGTCCCTCTGGTAGCTCTGGCGGGAGTGCCAACACCACCTCGGGTTCCACTCGGAGATGCGCTGGATCTGGAAACTCGATGCAGCTGTCGTCCAGAAGCGCAGGGGAACTTGTTGAAAGCCTGAAGCTAATGAGCCTTTGCCTAGGCTCACAGATTCACGGCAGCACGAAATACATTACTGATCCTCAAAACAATCTGTCCTTTTCCAGTGTAAAAGTACAGGAGAAATCAACGTGGAAAATGTGTATAAGCTCCAGCGGAAGTGCAAACCAGGCTTCATCGCTGGGCAGCCTAAAATTTTTTTCCGACCAAATGTCAGAGACAACAAATGAATTGGAACGGCTAAAGAACAGGAACTTGAAAAACAATGTGCTACAACTACCTCTCTGTGAAAAGATGATATCTGTGAATATTCAGCGGAACCCAAAGGAGGGGCTGCTGTGTACCTCCAGTCAAACCAGTTGTTGTCATGTCATTTGACAATGACCTGACTTGAACAGCTCGATCTGTTTGACAGTGTCATTCTTCCTGGTCAGAGCTGTGAACACCTTGTCACAGACCCCCTTTTGTTGTCTTACAATTTTTAAGTGGGCTTCAAGCAGTTATTTATTATACTTTAATTTTGTGTTTGCTTGATGGTATGACAATGCATGGTCTTTGCATGCTGCTAGCAGATATGTTTTTCTTTTTCAACAAAACAGAATATTTTATTGTGTAATTTTTACATTTATAATTTTACTATGTAAGATCTGGATTAAATTAAAATAAATATCTGGATCCTAATGTAAATGAAGCACTTAGAAGTTTCAAGTTCTGCACTTAAACTAGAGAGAGAAGCTTTTGTTTGCTTGTGAAATGTTAATTCTTGTTCTGACCTTCTGTGAAAACTAAAATATGTGATACGTGGCATACTTCTATGTGTCTGAAACAGAACCAAAGCAATAATGTTTTGATGCTGAAAACTCTTCAGGGAGCTTTCAGATGTTCCAAGGCTTGTACAAAGCAAAGATGCACTGAAAATTAGTGATCTTGAAATACGATTTTAAACCCACACCTATTTGTCTTAAGCTATGATATGGATAAAGTTGTGGCTCAAAAATGAAACCGAAAAGATCTTGTTTTGCTAGAGGCAGTTTTCTTAAAAAAAAAAAAAAAAAAGGCAAGTAGATTTGTAAGGCAGCTTTCTCCCATAGAAATATGTTAATATTACAAGCAGACAATCTTTTTTAATATAACAAAGGTAAATTATTAAGTCTACTTCTGAGTTTTTACATGCTAACTGAAAATAAAGTATTTGTATGAATTACTTTTGTTAGTAGTATATCATGACACTTAGTATTTTAGGTTTTTACCTCGTAAACCCTTTCTGCTGTTCTCTACTCCCTTCCCTGAGATTCAAGAAGGCAATAAGGGATGGAAAACCTTTAGGTAATTGGATTCACATTGAAATTATTGTCATTTATGTTATTATTACTCTTTTTAAGACTTAAAATACTGCTGTTCCCCACATGTACACCACTTATTTTCCCTCAATAATACGCTTTTTCATAAAGTCCACTTAAAACAGCCTGTGGGAAAGTGTTTCTTTCACAGCTCTCAGCCTTCCTGTCAGGTTTCCCATTGCCGTGGCAAGGTCTTGCTTTAGCCTATTTCTGTACAAAAGGATACTTATGACCAGATGAATTAACTTTGTGGAATTTTATTACCTAGAATAAAATATATTGCAGATTCCTAGTTTTGGGAAGGGCAAGAATGTCTTATTTTTTCATGCTGTACACTGGGTCTTCTACGCAATGCTAGTGAAACGGGGGGTACTATGTAGCAGCGCCCTGGGCAGACCCTGGGCGTCCCAGAGGAGTTTGACACTGTTGAGCATCTTGTAACACTTGCAGAATGGTCAATACAGTGTGGTTTGTGTCCGCTGTGGAGGCAGCAGAGCACCAAAGAACGGCTGGGTCAGGATGGCCACAGCTCACAACAGCTCTTGTGAGTCCTGCAAGACTTCCGAGAGTCTGAAGTGTGTGGGGTGTCCTTCCTGGCAAGCCAAGGCAGGGGCTCTGCTTCCGGAACAAGGCAAAGGATAAGTGTTTCACTTCTTTACATTTTAATCTCTAGTTGCAGTTTAGTTAAAAGCTACAAGTGTAGATGTGTGGGTGAAGCCATAGAACATAATTGCTTGAAATTTTTGAGCAGGGATCTTACCAAGGGCCAGAAACGAGATGTGTGGTTCACAGACAGTGAGCGTAACATCCACGTAGGAGACAAGTTTATAAAGGGCATTGGCAATAAACTTTATTTGTTGCAGTTTTTTTCCAAGTATTGTAAATACTCTTTCCTGATATGTACAGCCTTGGAATGGCACCTTTTAACTAACCCCGGGTGTATTTTGTTTCCAATGTTTTTATATACTACTGTATATATGGTGCTCACTTTAGAACAGCCGTGTTGACCATTTATGCTGCATAGTTGTATTATAGCCTTATAGTTGTGTGTGGCTGGTTGGACCTCTGGGTGTACAGATGTGTTAGTCTGAGTGCTGTCCTCTCCCCTCTGTTGATAGGTGAATGATTGTGCATGTGGTGTACGTCGTGTTATGTCGTCACGTAAAAGGAAGGGCGAGAATAACCACTACATTAAGATAATATTGGACCAAACTATTTAGAGCAAGTAAACAGTTTCTTGTACCCCTTAACGTGTCTTTAAGAGTTGCATATAGTTACAGTAGTGTATAAAGTAAATATTGTGGAAAAACAGTTAGTCTTGTATTTTTCTGTATGTGTGTATATAAAAATATATAAAAAATAATGTACCTCTAGCAACTTAATCTGTATTTAAGATGTGACAATCTTGACACAGAATTTTAAGAGTAGCAATCTAAATAAGCAGAATTAATGAACTGAAGTATAAAAATTTCTCACCGAGAAAGAATCCATGTGTGTTAAGAGGGTACAGAAATATCAACTGATCTTATTGCTTCTGGCAATGTTTGGCTTTTTCACTGTATAAACATTCATGGTGTGCGACAGAAATGGAAAATCCAGTTAATAAAAGTGATATCCTGATTGATGCATAAGCGATGACTTGCATGTGGATGCGGTTTGTTTCTCCTGGCGTTGGGTGTGTGAGGGCGGCACAGCCTCCGGGCCCGTCCCTGCGCTGCAGCACCTGGGGAGAGCGAGGGGCCTTGCATGGCAAGAGCCCAGCTTTGTGAGTGGATGGACATTAATTTGTGAACTTGCAGTTATTCTCTTGCATTGATCAAACGTGTTCATTTGGGCTTCACAGTTGTCACAGCTGTCATCCGCTAAGAGTTTTTTGTCTCAGGGCTGAGGTAGCTGTTCCTCAGGCAGAACTCCAGGCTGGTTTAAATGTTTTAGTAAACCTGGCACGCTGCTGCTCAGTGAGAGGAGACGGATGCTACAGCTGTGCAGCTTAAACCCTCTTAGCAGCTCCACAACACAGGACACTGGGGGTCCTAAAGTCTCAGCTAAAATGTTTCCTATCAGCAGGCAGATGAGTCAGCCTGTGTCCACTGCAGTCCCAGGAGGGCAGGGACATCTCTCCCAGCCCTGGCATCACTTGTGGGGGAAGGAAGTTGCTTCAGTGCTCTCAGGCTGACCACATTAGATGAAGTGATGGGGTGGATGCCAGATCTGCACAGTTGTGGTGTAAACTAGTACTTTTCTTCTTGTGAAGGTGTGAGTTGAAGTTCTGGCAGTCTAGATGTAATGTTTTTAATCCAAACCTATCCTGGTACCATTGTTCTTTACAAAAAAGATGTGTAACAGTAAAAATATGGGATGGCAGCAGTGCCAGCCCACTTTGCCCCGCCAGCACATGCTGCAATCAGATGCACAGGGCTGCCTGGAAGTGGGGTGGCTTCTGGCATCTCACCCTTCAGAGGTGTCTGTAGTGGCCTGTGGTTGGAGCAGCTCAGCTCAGCCTGCAGTGCTGCAGTGATTTAACTGCTCCTGCAGCACAAGCTGCAACCAGCCAGGGAGGGTATGGACACAGGGATCAAGGGCATGGAACAGGTAATGTGAATACATGCCATTAACTGACCACTGCTTTGGGCCGGGGCACTTGTGCAGAGCTGCACCCACGGGCTTGTGCAGCTGGGACCTCACCCCTGCTGAGGAGCTTCCCAGCTCTGGTCACTGCAAAATGGGGTGGAGGCAGTATCAGGAAAGGAGTGGCCAAGGAACTTGCAGAGCTGTGACCAAGACAGGAAAGGCGTAACACATCTTGCAGTGCAAGGCCAAGCAATAACATAGCAGTAGCCGGTAGGTGCAGGTCAGATACTTCTCATGTCTGATTTTTTTCAAGGATTTTTTCATCAGCAAATAAAAGGAAATCCCAATGCAGATGGCTGGCAATAAACAGGGAACAGGGGCAAGCTGGAGCATCCCAAACATCAGAGACAACACAGCCACCCCGTTAGCCTTTCCCATGGTTAAGTTTATATGAATGAATCAGAACTGATTTGTTTGTCGTTAATTCCAAATGATGACTTGCTTTCAGTAAAAGATGTTTGAGCAATAACACCTTGACATGACTGTACTTGGGAAAGTGTAGCAATGACTCAAATGTTGCACTGCTGACTGGATGCAGCCAGCCAGGCTCCCTCACTGAAGTCACATCCATACAGTGTTTTGAAGGACTGCAGGATTGCCCTTCTCTGGAGCACTGTCTCTGCAGCTGCCTTAACCTGCTCCCTCCCTGAACCACAGGCTCTGGCTCTTTATTTTTTAAATTGTAATCATAAGATGACTCAGTTTGGCCTATCTGCTTGTATTACAAATGACATCAATTTCTGGAAGTCGAGAACCTGTATTAGTGATGGAGTAAAGTTTTATTACACAGGGGTAAAGAAAAGACATAACCTCTATTTCTTATGTGGTGGAAGAATTACATTGTGTGAAAAATGCAAGTATAGGGCTTGAGAAGCCCAGAGAGGTAACACAGACTTCATCAGGCTTTCAGATGTGTCATGTCAGATCTCAGCAATTCATTTCACCAAGCCCTTGTGTAACATCCTCCTACTTCCTCCCTCTCTCACTGCTCTCTCTTGAGAAATACAGAGCCTGTATTTCTGGGTTTTCTCTGGTTTTCTCTCTGGGCCATTGTGTGCCACATGCCCTCAGCCTGGGACAGGCTCCTCTCGGCACTAGGACAGCCCTGGGAGCCAGGGCTGAGGAGCTGCTCTTACAGCAGGCCCAGCGTTGCCATCATGATGCCAGTGATGACAGAGGCCATCCCCACAGTGCTTTGTATCGAGCACTGGCGTGCAGAGAGATGCTCTGCTCTCAGCACCAGGCTCCAGGGCTGGCAGTGAGTCACCAGGCCCTGCTGTCAGCCCTGGCCTGACACTGGCACTTGCCCCTGCAGCTCTTGGGTGAGGCACGGCAGATCTTTCCTGAAGAAAGCACATTGCAGTAGTAGGCATTGTTCCCATGGGCTTTGCTTACATGAATAAGGAAGCAAACTCAAATTTCTCTGAATGAGATTCAAGATCAATTCCCTCAGGTCCAGGTAGGCTAAAGTACCCGTAACTGCTTGCCTGCTTACAAAGGAACCTTTCCATGTAATCAGTGTTTTCCTCTTCTGTTGTCCTCAGGTTCACGTGAAGTGAACAGTAGATGTCTTGAGTCAGCAGATCCCTCTGGGCCACGCAGTTACACCTGTGCTCACAACATGCCTGATGAGAGAACTTTTGTATCACCAGCAAGTGATTTATGAGTTCCCTTCTAAAAATACAGCTTTCTTGGGTTGTTATTGTTGCTGTGAAGGAGATGTGTAAAATCCAAGTCTTAACAGACAGATAAAGGCTACTCCCACACAGTCATCTTCCCAAACAGGATGCTCCCAGCCTCATCCTTGGTTTTTCCCTGAAGCTTGAGACCAGAGATAAACTTATTTTATTGCTTAGACTCAAGTACTGGCAGAACAGCCTCACACCCTGTCTGTCGGTCTGCACTCCTGAAGGGCCCAGAGCCACGGCTCCGCAGAGGGGTGAGGCTCTCTCAACTGGGTAAGGGACACCCTGCCATGGACACTGGAAACAGACATTCAGATTCCATGTCCTGTGAATGGCAGCTACTGATAAATATCTTATTGTTTCTGATATTTTCACCTGACAACTGATTTTGGTCAGTGAGTTCCATCCCTGGCATCCCAGAATGTTTACAGCTGCACCTACAGCAGAAAGGAAACAACACATTCAGGAGCACAGACAAAAACACTTTCTTCTCCCAAATGAGAAATGAAAATAGATGCCATCATGAATGTAAAAAACCCCTGAAGACAAAACCCAGTACCAAGGAGTATGAAACACAGCAACTCCTGCCCAGTGACAGGACAAAGAGCTGCATACAGAGGAATAGGAGCTGAATTTCAGTTCAGTGAAAAAATACTACTTGGCACTATGAGGGAACATTTCTTAGCAAGTTAAAGTGTGTGTTTTTAGGACAGAAACAGTCTCTCTCATGATCATGTAGCATCTCTGATGCTACAACTAGAGTTCTCCCAGTATGTGGAACAAACTTTAAATCCCTGTGAAACAAAGGAGTCTCATACTTCTCATTCACTCACGCCATGGAAAGTCAGAATTCCTCCATACCTACTTGCTTTAGGTGGAGAATGCACCTAAGAACAGTATCCCTGTTTATAGATACAGAAACTAAGCAGAAGTGAAGGGATTTGCCCAAGGCAAAGGCTACAGCTGACATTACTGATGTCACTGGGTACTTATACCTCACTAGAGATTTTCCTGTTAATCCACAAAAAACCAGAAGAAATGGACCCCACAAGGAAAACCACAAAGTCAGTTTTGCAGAAGGTGACTTATTTGTTTCACATGATCACAGCTGACACACGACTTCAGCAAAACACACCAACTTCATGCTCCCAGACCACCATCAGTTAGCAGACCAGCAGATTCCCTTCAAAATGGCTACAAGGTCACAAGAACAAACTCCATCAGGAACTCATCCCATTGATTTTTCTTCTCTGGAACTGCTCACTCAAAAACACTGACCAGGCAGTTAAAACTTGAAGAAACATGAGCTACTTCAGACCAAAGTGGGAAGGAGATTGCAAAGATGGGGAGTTTTCATGGAGAACACACTGTTCCCCTCCTACAAAAACATTTGGTTTTGGGATCTCTACAGCACTACAGGAAGGATGACATACTTCCCTCAGAGATCCTCAGGGCAGAGCTTGTGCAGCCACAGCCCTGCCACTGCTTCAGGAACAGGCTGTGAAAGCAGCAGCCCATGAGATACCCCTGAAATAGCAGCAGCGTGGGGGATACTCAGTGGGAGAAGCAAGAACAGAGCAGCCATAGCACAGGTTTGCTCCTCTTCCCAGGGGAACAGTCATTTCTTACTGGGTCACACCTGCAGAGCCTGAGAAATCCTAGTTTTTAGTTCCAGAAAAAAAACCCCATTATTTTGGCTTAGTTGTATTACTCTGCTGTGGGGGCCCTGTGGCAGAAATCTTAAATGTGCAAAGTAGGCAAACTACTTAATTATGGCAGCAGCAGATTTTTGCAAACAAAATTCCAGCAAGTACCACATACAGTTCCATCTACCAAAACTGAGTATCACAGCAGCCAAAAATAAACTGTCTCAAGGTCATAGGAGCAAACACTGTAGATTTCGGTCCTATTACTGTCAGAAAACAAGGAAACATTAGGACAACTACCTTTTTGTGAAGTGCAAGGAAAAACAAATCAGATATTCACTACAAACACAAGTCCTGGTGTATCAAGTATCAAGTTTAATTGATCTGTTACTGTTAGTTTATTTAACTAGAAGATCCACTCATACAATGCTGCAGTTCAGAATCCAGGGGAGTGATACATAATCCAATGTAAATTAGAAAATAAATATGCTTCATAAGTCACTGATCAGCAATCTGTTGCCTAATAAATATTTTTTACCTGGTTTTTGAAAATATTTTAGCTGGGATCTATTTAGAGAACTAGCAAACAGGAGTATATAATGCATACTCTATAAATATTTATGTTCAACTACCTCTTAGATCACATAATGAAAATACATTGTTGTTCCCTATGAAATCTATAACATACTTAAATTAATTTGCTGTGGACAAGCAGAAGCTGATAAGCAAATCTTTGAAATAATACAGGATTGATTAGCTATTGTAATAAAGAAAGGAAAGGGGCAATAACCATAAAGGGACAGTACACTGTGAACTAAATAATAGTTTGTTGGGGGTTTTTTTTCCCCTTTAGAAAGTTGCAGCTGAAAATTCTAGTTAGCTTCTGGATGCTACCTCACAGGATCTGTTTTCAATCACTCAAAGCACAGGGAGTCTGGCAGATTTCATCCAGACCTGGCATAAGCTGGAGTGCTTTATTTGGTGTTACCTTCATAAGCAATTGCATATGAGAAACAAAGAGAGCAGGAGAAAAAAAGGTTCTTTACAGTGTCAGGCAAAGATAATAACCAAGTTTCATTTAAGCAGGTGCCACCTACTCGGTAGATGGTGGAGGGTGCACTCTGAGCGCCACACGACCACAAACCCTGGCTCCGCCCCGCATGTGACCGCCTTAGTCATCCTCATTCCTCCGTGTTTACTCCTTCAGGGACTCCGCCGCCAGCTTCATTTGCTGCCAGAGGAGAGAACAGCGGAGAGAGACGCTGAGTACAGCGGCAGCAGAAGGAATTACACAAACCAGCCAGAGCCCAAAGCAGGACACTGAGTAATAAAACCACACCAAAAAAAGAGCCTGAGCATTTAAAAACAAAAAACGCAAGTCTGTCATGCCTGATTTTTACAAAATACACGGTTTTAACAGAGGCTTTACTTTTGTCCACCAAAACACTCATCAAATGGCAATGCAATCTGTATGCTAATTACTTAATTAGTTTTGTGATGAATAATGCCTTACATGAAAGTCATTTAGCCTTTTAAATATTTAGGCTTTTAAGCTGATCTCAAAAGGTCAGTGAACTACTGACAAACTGCTGTCCCCACTTCCCACTGCAACAATCTGTTAACTGTTATCCAGTGTTTCTCTTTTTGTTGTTGTTGAATTGAATAAAAACATCCTGTGATATAAGAAGGAGGTATCAGACTGCTATGGTGATATGTGTTATTTCCAATCCTGCTTGATAACCAGTGTTTTCATTATCTTAGGATGTCACCAGAGAGATCTCCACGTGAAACCAGGATAACAGTCCCAGGTGTGGAAAGTATCTGCTGAATAAAAGAAAACAGAGCCACTCTGTGAAGCTTCTTGTTAAAGAGGATGTTTCGTAACACAGAACTTACAGAGGCAACAAGAGTTTAAATTGTGCCCAAGGCATCTCTCATACATCACCTGGGGGTTATCAGCCAAGGGGCTGGAAACGTCTGGATGGCTGGAACCACCCTGATAAACCTCTGGATGGCTGGAACCACCCTGATAAACCAAGAAATAGTCAGAGCGACTTAACACTCTGAAGAAAAAAGACGGGGACAACAGTCACAGAAAGGAGACGAGAGGGAGACCAGCCCAAAGGACAGGGTGAGGAGCAGGGGCAAGGAGATCCACAGCACTGCTGGAATTCACTGCTCATGCCCAGCATCACTGCCTCCTTGGAGGCAATTCAGCAGGCAAGGAAAGGAAAAGCCTGGACATGAAAAAATTTGAGTGATCATATGAAAAAACAATTTAAGCAGCTTTCAACTCCTAAGCAGCTGTGAGGGTTCCGTATCATTCCCCCAGTGGAGGATGGACAAGTGCTACTGAGCTGAAGTTCTTTCTTTTACATTTGTATTCGATTTCATAAAAATGGCCCATGACATATGAGCTATTAGAAAGAGAAGTATCTAATAATGCTACAACAAAACTGGAAAAGATGAAACTGCAAATAAAGTGGGCACTATCATTCAGTTTCTATCCCACAGCATGGGATACAAGGATGTCATATGCTTTAACACAGCACCTTCAACCTTTTCTTCGCTGCTAGTCTGTGCCTGAACCATTCCAAAACAGTATTCTGCATGATAAAAACACACCTACTACAACTTTTCCTTATCATTTTTATCTGTATTTCCATGCCATCTATAAGTGAAGTAAATTTAGTCTGTGATACAAATATTTATATGCTTCTCCATAGCAACAGTGTAAGGAAAAAAGCCATTGCTAAAGGCTGGAATACAGATTCCTCTTCTACATCCTGATTCACTTATTTAAATAAATGTCTGAATAAAACTACGGCATCTTTAATTAAAGTGACTTTTCCTCTCATTGCAAAAACATAGAAAATACACAGAAGACAGCAACTTCATTCAGTTCCTGACTCATCAAATTCAAACTTAATTCTCTTATTTTAGAATGATTTTCTTAAATTCTGAGTGGTGGTGTAATTATATGGGAATTGATGAGGAATGCAGAAAACTGGAAAGGTATTTTTATTCTCTGATCTCTGCAGGGCTTGCCAGAGTCTGGAAAAAACCCAAGCACATGACTGCTAATGATAACTAAATGTAATCTGTCCAAAATCTCTGTACAAGTTGGACCACTCTCATTTATTTTTGAAGGCCCTCCTAATTTTAACTGAGCTAATCTTAAACTAGGATTCTCTTGTGCTGGCAATCTTATGCTATCATATTTAAAGTAAGTGATATGAACAAACAAATATCCCAGCTTCTTGAGCAGGCCAGTGAATAGAAAAACCTCTTAAAATAGCTTCACATGCTGCCATGGCACACAAGGCCTGGGCAAAACCAGTCCAAATGCAGTCACTCACATATTTCAGGAAATGAATCATATGCCACCTGAGAACCCCAAGAGCTGCATATTTCATTTCTTCTTTATAGTTTCTAATAACAAAATGTATTTAGCAGTACCTGGCAGCAGCAAACTCCCCAAGATCTATCACTTGGGCAAGCAACATGTGGTGGCACCTTTAAACAGAGAAATTCTTTGCCAAGTTCAGGCTGAAGAATGTTTAAATTTCCTTTTTCTTTTACTGTGAAAGGAAATGTTCCATTTTAATGGGAAAATATTTCTCTAAGACAACATATGGGAAAGGGAGTGTATTTTTGAATTTTTATTGCTGAGAAAGGGAACTGACAAGGTACTTTCTAAGATCACTTTCCCCCTGACAGCCCCAACAGGTTCACTGACAAACCTTTGGGGCTGAGTTAACCACTCTTCCATCAAAAAGACATTTATTTGTAAGCTTTAAGGAGTATTTTAAAAATATAGAAAAGAGGTATTAAAAACATCTCGATCTACTTGTCAAGCCTACAAGATACATAACAACAAACAACGCTCATTTGAGGGGTATGAAAAGCCTCTGCGAACTAATCAGAGGCACAGCTCAGAAATGAGTTGGGTCAAGAAGCCATTTATTATCAGCTGAGAGTTACCAGTGAAAGGTTTATACTTAATGCTCTGTTTTATGCAGCACCCTTAGCAACAGCAGCCTATGCATGCAACACGAGTGAAATGTGTTTAAACTAGTATTAATTTTAGTGGCGCTACAGGGTTGTTTATTCTAAAATTCTACTATTAGGAAATGCTCTTAATGTTTATCTGCTGTAATTCAATAAATTTGCTATTTCCATTTTATTAAGTTTAAATTTCTTTGTAAAGCACATGTAATATAATTAGACAGTACTTCCAGGAGAAATAGCAAACCAATTACTTAGATTTCCCTACATTTCAACATTAAATTTTCTGAAAGAACTTTATTAAAATGATACTTTCACACCACAAATAGAGCTGCATGCCAAGCATGGAAATCAGGCTACTCCTTTGTGGGCTCACTCATGAGAAACACCAACTTTAGTGTACAAGTTATGGCTGTGGTAGCTCTCCAGTTAGAGGGTCTGTGGAAGTCTAAACATGTGATTTAGTGCTGCCAACACCACCAAAATACAAAATTAAATAGCTACAAACATGAAATAACAGAAATATACAGCAGCACCAGGGCTTGGTTCAAGTCACAGCCTCACTGGCAATGCAGGATACTTCCACATGGCACGAGGAGGACCGTGGCCCACCCTGTTTTCCAAGCCCTTTGCCCAGGGCTGAGGAGCTGCTTTGCCCCTCACTCTGCACAGCAGGGCTGCTTCGGGCTGAGACTCTGCTTCGGGCTGAGTCCCAGCACGTGGCTTCTTTCTGCCCCTGGGCTGAGAGGCAGGAGCTGCCTCTCACACCCCCACCTTGCCAATCCATCTGTGACCTTCTTTCTGCACCAGAGGAGGTCAGAGATAAACCAGCACTGCTGCTGTGCTGGTTTCACACACACTCATAACCTAATCAAACACTCTCACCTTTCCTTTATGGTTTCTGTGGGACAGCCAACATTTAACAGGCACTAACAGTCTTTGCCGGTTTAATGTTGATTTACTGCCCTTGCTGAGCTCTGTGTCAAATGCTTATAACACTGTTATTTTCCAGTTATGCTCAGTCTTGGTAAGCCAGCCTCTAACTAGTCTTAATTTCACCACTGTGTGTGTTAATGCCAACTGACAATTCAACCACGACCTGTGGAAAACAATTCTAAAAATAGAAAGCATATAAAAGTGAAAACCAAAGAAAACAGGATCTAATGATTCACTGGTTTGGTGCTTTTCCATAGGTATACTCACCATACACATAGGTTTGTACATATGTAGAACAGACATGTAAACAGCCTATATTAAATATAAGAAGACATGAAGGCAGATGTTTTTTATCAGCAATTCCATCTTCTGGTTTTCCAGTATACACCATGTAGAACAGCTCATGAGCACTTAGAAAGAGCAGTGGTACATGGTATCTTTCCCACTTTCTTACATTAATAATTATATGAAAACATGGTAGATATATATTAAATTCTTCTTTTGTAATGGTGTCCAATCACAACAAAAGTAGTTTATTGGCTCTTGAGCTGTCTCAAGAACTGTATCAGCTTAATCTGAAAGTACCAACCAGTTACAGAAGAGGCAAATTAACACCCACTTCAAAACTCAGTAAGCCTCTTCCACATGTAGTATTTTATTCTGTGTAAAGGTTTAAAAGCTTATTTAATGGAAATTTGTTCTCACTGATTATAATGGTGTAAAGTTATGGTAACTTTGTATCTAGAATCACAAACCTTCCCTCAAGGGTTTTGTCTATGGCACGGAACGCTCTACACGGAATGGCGCTCAAGGACTCTGGGCTTGGGGTTACTTTTAAGCTGCATTTCTGACTCTGACCAGTTTTCCAGCAACCTGTTAGGTTCCTTAGCTGGAGATGGTAACTGATGCTTCTTGACAGCAGTAATAACCAGTCCCTATACTAGTACACTCCCATTTATAAATCCCAGGACCACACAGCCACAATATAACACTGAAAGCTTATTTTCATTTAAGTCATCCTGCACAACTCTTCAGTCTTCTTGAAAGCTGATGATTTCCAGAATACAGTTTCTCCCCTACTTCAATAGCATGGTAAAAGACTTGTAGGAACAATTTCACAACTTCCTTGTTTCCCAGAGCCAAGACCAATGGCCCTGTGATGCTGCAATCCAGTGGAAACAACTCCCTACAAAGGCAAGCCATACATGAGCATTGAACAGTCAATAGGAAGTAAGAAGAATTTTAAACTGAAGATAACAAAAAACCAAATTCAGAATTATCACTCTCACAAGGACTGTAAGCAATTACAGTAATTTAACTTCTTGAGGAATATTTACTCCTTACTTCTAGGTTGCACCTGAAAGATTACATCTAGGTTTGGGCCCTCCAGTGTAAGGAGGATACTGATGAACTCTGCCAAGTCTAACTTTGGAATCCAAGATGGGCAGGGAGGTGATGCACATGCCCGAGACACCTGCCAATATCTACAAGGACGTAAGCAAGAAGACGGGATCAGGGTCTTGGCCAGGGTGCACAGCCAGGAAACAAGAAATGAAGTGGTCATTAAAAAATAAGTCAAAAAGGCCTCAACAGAAAGCATTTCACTACAAGGATAACTAAGCACTGCAGCAGGGGCCCAGGGAGGTTTTGGAGTCTCTGTCCTCAAAAGACTCAAGAGGAAAACCACCCCCAACAAGCGCTGGGGTCTAAATTTGGTGCCAATCCTATCCGGAGCAGGAAGTAGGACTACTGACCTTCTGAGGTCCCTCCCAGGTTGAGAGATTTTTATAGTTGTTTCTACAGGAATTGTGACAGGAAGTTTGCCTGGACTCCACAGACCCAGAGTGGGAATCTGCTACAAGAAATAGAAAGTTAACAGGAAAGAGCAAAGAAATGGTTCTCTCCTTTCTTGTATGCCTAATTCAAGATAGAATACCAAGTGCAGTGTTAATGAAACAATAGGTTTGCAAAATTAGTAAGTGCAGAGTCAGGAAAACTTGCAGAATCACGTAATTTGTGCCTTGGAGTATTGTGCCTGATTAATAGTGCTGTGAGGAACAGCAGACAAAGCAACCCCATTTGTAGTACATTTTTTTCCTAAGATTTTTTTTCTGATCTACTTCAGATTGTCTCTGATTTAAATTGCAAAGTATTAATTAATACTCATTACAATATTCTTACAGTATTAGTCACCCCTTCCTGAACCTTATCTTAGTTCAGTAGACAGTACAAAAATGAAGAATAGTGGAAGTCAGACTAATAGTATTTTCTTTAGAAGTATATAGCTCATGCATTCTGTCCCTCAAAATATTACATTATTTTTGTCTTTGTGTAGCTCATATTTTATAGCTTTTTTTCCACCATAACTGGCCATGTAGTTGCCAAGTGACAGATAAATACACAACGTTAAACAACACATCCGAATGCCTGACGAGGAGCGTGTGCCGAAACCTCCCTCGCAGGATGCCAGTCCAGCCCAAGGGATGCTCTCCCCTTTAGCTCATGCAATTACCTCTCACCCAATCAGCAGCTGGTCAACAGATTTTGGAGTCAGAAACTCTTGACTGGCTATGAAAGCAATGATGCAAAAATGTGCAATGTGACATGACCTTGGTGACATCTCCAAGTGCAGTCCCACACACACTTCTGTAATTTTGTGCCGTGGGTCAAACAGACATCACTATAGTTTAAGGGTGCAGCTGGTCCCTAGGTCAACAGCACATCAGCAATGCTTTACTGGTTTCAGGGCGAGCTATGATACCATTTATTTTCTCAGGGGTTTTGGAGGATGGTAATTACCTGCTTGCGATTACTAGTTACAATCAAGTGAAAATGCGTATACCAAACTATTCTGCCTCTCTGAAGTTTAACAAGCTTATTCACTAAGCAGGGTGCCCCTGAGCGGGCACACAGCCTTTGGAAGAGAAATACCCACCACTCTGAGAGTTTAACTAGCCTTCTGGACACAAATTCCTAATATATGGATATGGCTGACACTGAAGCTTAACTGCAGACATAGCTGTGTTAGCTTTATACCAACTGTAATCTCCTTCCCTGGAGATACTCAAGAGCCATCTGGACACAGTCCTAAGCAGCATGCTCTGGGGGTCCCTGCTTGAGCAGGGAGGTTGGACTAGCTGATCTCCAGAGGTTTCTTCCAACCTGACCGGTTCTGTGGTTCTGTGACAGCAGTAACAGCCTGGCTAACAATCAGTCTGCTCAGTGTGCATTAATTTACCACTTAAGCTCACATGCCTTGCACTCACTCTGCCTCATGATTGAGGAGGCACAGCTGAAAGCAGTCAAACAGCCCCTGCAGCAACACCAGCAGTGGTGGCGAAGGGCTTGAAGGCGGTCGGTGGCACTGCAGAGGGAAACTGACAGTCCTTCCTCCCCACACTGCTTGAGTGGCCAAGCGCTTGGGTGGTGGAAAAAATACACAGCTCACTGCAGCTTCTGCAGATGTTCCAGAGTAACAAACAAAGCTATGTGAGCTCTGTGCTTCCATTTTTTTCCAGCTTAAGGCCAGAAGGAACCTGCTGGGTTACAGACACCAGCCTCCCTCGAGTGCATAAACCCACGTCACAGAGGTTTAGCCAGCAGAGACCACGCAGCATCGGTTCCAGTATTGCACAGGCCAAAACCCACACAGTTTTTGCCGACATTCTTTAGCAAATCTATTATACAAAAGGCAAGAGACTAGTTTAAAATATTTAATGCCACAAAATGAGCAGAGGAAAAACTCAAAGAGCATGAATGTGTCTCCTCGTAATCATGCAACAGCAGGGAACAGACTGTGAAAAACAGACGATCTCTCAAAATCAATTATGCCCAATCCTCAGAAGTCAAAAAAAATATATTCCACTAGTTTCTGGACAGAAATTTGGCCATCCCTGGAACCCAGGCACACAGACCCCAACACCTAAGCACTATGGAAGTCCTACCCACCCTCTGCTCTGCCAGTGGACACAAAGGCATGCCTAAGTGTTGGGGTCCCTCCCCTGCCGTGTAGCCCTGGGAGAGGGGCCCTGAGGGCACAGACACGGGGCTTCCCTGTCCCTGCTCAGCCTCGTTCCCATTGGTTGGTTTGTGTTCCCTGCGCGGGCAGAAGGACCCTTGGTCCCGTGACTGGAACAGTTCCTGGGCAGAGCTCCGGCCATGCGGCTGGAGAAATAAACATCTCTCTGAAACAGCTATCAAGAATCTGTCTGTCCATATATATTTCTTTTCCACGGGACTCCTGGTTTGATATATGCGTGTTGCAGGATCCCCACTGCAACACCTAAGCCCCAGCCCAAGACCAGCTGGTCTCAAGTTTTACCCTGGGCTCACATTTCTCTCCAAATTTGCTAATTTGTGGAGTCATATAGAGCCCAACTTGGTTTCATATAAAACAAGTAACAAGATAAAAAGTTTACTCCTCTATGCAGGAAATGCACTGGGTAATCTAGATCAGACTCCAGATATGAAACTAAGAACCCAACTTCAAGCACTATTTTTGGAAATTACCATCTGTGACATAAATCTGACATAAACAAGCAGACAAATATGCAGGGGGCATGGCTGTCCTCTGTCCTGCTACCACACTGCAGCCACAATGCTGCAAGTACAAATTTCCCATTTCTTTGTGGCAGGCAAGAAACTTCAGCCTCACAACACATCAGAAAACACCAGAGAAATCAAATGTCTGAAAAATATAAGTAGAAAATATTATAGTGTATCTGAAGTAAAAGCTACATTTGAGAACTCAGAGTTCAACACTGGGCAGACACATAGGAAAGCAACCACTGCTGTGAAGGGAGTTCTTCCTAGGAGGGAATTTGCCTCTTTATCTGTTGTACCAGCATGAAAAGTAAGTTTAATTTGAAAGTAACTGTTACCACAGTATAAAAAAAGTATTTTAATGCAGTAAAGTAGGAAAAATTAGTCAATGTTTAGATTATTTGGTGAAGAACTAGTCTCAATTCTACCTAAGAGTTTATTAGGCAAGGAGTCCAAGGCCAGCAACAAAGGGACCTGCCAGGCCATCTTATTTGTTTTCCTCCCCTGTAGAGGCTCTCCTGACCCAGGCACGTGTTACTGCAATATAATTTCGAGTAGTATTTTCATTCTTGCTTTTCTCTTCAAAGACAAGATTTCTTCTACTTCCTGTGAGGGCTCTGCTATTGCCTATTTACAGCCTAGTGAAAAATAATCAACACAGAGCTGCTAAACAGCTTCTAATTACAGTTATTTTATAAATATTCTGAAGCTATCAACTCTATGAATTTTAAAGTGCATCAAATATCTCTTCAAATACTTCCAAAATGGCACTGGTGTCACTGACAGAATTTCTTCCTTCACCAAAGACACCTGTGACACAGCAAATTCCCTTCTGCCAAGTTCCCAGCTCCTTGGGAAGACTATGCACCCCCGGGAAGAGATAAATTGTTTTCCCTTAAACACTGGGCCAAACATAAGTATCAATATATTACAGGCTAATGATTTGTTCTGAAATCTATATTTAAGCTGATATATGTCTGATCAGATAAGTCAGTTACTCAAATTAGTTATGGTGGATGTATGGTTTGATCTGGCTCAGGAAGTTCTTGAACTAAGCATAGGCAGGAGACAGGGAGATACATGTTATTCCTGCTTTTCACTCTATCCTAGACATCTGTGTATTGCCACTTTGGAGGCTTTGGCACCAGTATGCAAATATACACGTACACAAAGAACACAGCTTATTAAACGTGCCATTTTCATTGAAGAGGCACAACTGGACACAAAGCATTACTCTCATTGTACTACAAAAGACTGTCTAATAAGCAGGTAGGAGAGTAAAAGGTTGGTTTGGTAGTTTATAACTGCATTTCTTCAAAATGAGCAAAGTTGTAACAGCTGACATAGTCCTAAATTATAGTTATGGCAGTATTTATGAATTTATAATCTTTATAAATTGCTCTGCTAAGCCTGTTGCAATTTTAAACAACGTAGCAAAAAGGGTAAAGGTCTGGTTTCCAAGAAGGCAATGGCAAAGTTCTCATTTATTTCAGTGAAACCAGACTTTCTATGTTTCCTGTGTTACGAGTGAACAAAATGCTTTTTCCCTTTTTCCAACACATTAGTGGGAAGAAAACCCCTTTGCTGTAGGCTGCTCACCACCTTTGTTTTGAAGTGATGTAGTGCTCCTCCTCCACAGCCCCCTGTTCAGAGCTACCTGCACTGTATCAGAGACAATCACAAAATTCTGTGCCTTTTTGTCTCCAATACCATCAGCAACTTCTTTGCAAAGCTTTATGAAATTCTTTTGCAATAAAGAGCAAATTAAAGCTGTGTAAGACCTACTATTTCCAGTCTCAAGAGAGATGGTATTTTAAGCAGCTCTGTAATATGAAGACAAACAACGACCTGTAGTTATGTTGAGTATTAGCGTTTACTCTGTTTCTGAAATCTGCTTTAGTGCCTTTGAACACCCTATGCTATGTAACTGAGAAACTACAGAAAAAGTATTTTGGGATGAGGTTTAAATTGAAAAAAATGGATGAATTATTTCTGACTATTTAATTTTATTATTTTCATGCCTTGCCAACCCTATAATCCCAGTTTCTTTCTGTTAATTTAAATTTTGTGCAATACAATACATAAAGGCAGAGTACATGTATTATATAAAACACATCTACATTTGTAAGAATTTCTTTTAATAACATTGTGGTTTTTAGGTTTAGAACTTCATGTTAAAATTGTTACACTCTAAACAAAACTTGAACAATTACAAAAATGGTCATGCATATTGCAATTATTCTTTTACTTCGTCAACATGAACTTTGTGTCTACGCAGGCTTTCCATGCACAGAGCAAGTCCATTTTCATATGCCTTGGTAACACTTCTCCTTATTTCTTCCGCTCTTTGATTTCCTTCAAGTATTTTTGCTTTATTAAAGCATTTTACTCCTTTCCTTATTTATTCCTTGCTGATTCCCCACTCTCTGTTCTACTGTCCTAGTTGTACCCTCTCCCTTATATTTTCACTTTCAATTCCTTCAAAATGAGAAATCTTTCCCCTTTGCCTCTAAATTCACAGGTGGGCAAGGGTCAGATTTGCTGGCACAAAAACTGCCGAGAAGAGTGGCCCTGGAGGTTGGCAGCTTCCCAGTGGGGAGAGAGCCACACTCCTCCTCCCACTCCCATCATCCTGCACTGCCTTTCAGGAGCAGTGGGAACCAAAGGAAGGACAACGTACCGCTAGCATAGCCCCGCTTTGGGGCTCTGCTCTGAGGGGCTGGATAAAGCTGGGCAATAAATTGAAGCCTAGAAATAAATGTGTGGAACAGATATATGCAGCTCCAGTCCAGCTGCTGTTCTAGACTGACCTCCTTCTTCTGCTTCAATGGAAATTAGAGCTAATGGTGCCAGCTTCAGCACGCACTGAGGGATTAACTATTGTGATTCATGTTAAATTGCCACACTAATTTAATTCTATCAGACCTCAAGGCTTGGCTTTGGAATGTTGTTATACACTGCAAAGTGCTTTTACTGGATACCCTGGGTTACCAGTACCATCACACTCCTATTCCTCAACTTTAATCTATCACAACAAATATATTCTCTAGCATGCAACCACAAACATCTAAAGTAATTTCTCTTCAACATATTAGCTGCAGCACATCAAAACTCTCTGATTGCTATAGAAACACTGTACAACATCACCATTTGTGACAAAATATGTTGTCTTGTAAATTTTATAGTAAGACCTTTATAAAATGGGTTGTTACATCTGTCAAACCAACCATATTTTAACAAACATGCCAGTAAGTGCTGTGAAAACACTCTAAATAAATGCTGAAAACATCATATGATTTTGCATCAGTAAAGTGAGTCAATATTATCCAGTGAGTCACCTAACTAATTCACCACAAATTTATGTAATGGTATAAGATGGAAGGTGAACACACATTTCCACAGATCCTTCAGGGCAAATCAAATATACAAGCTAGGGCAGCACAAATAATTGCAAAATATTAACAAGCTGCAGAAACCCATTTTCTGCACTTTGCACTTGATAATATGTCAGTGCTCACATGCTCCCGCTTCCTTCTTAACACTGGAAACAATCAGAAAGTAAAGGCACACCATTATAGGACCAACACACACCATTGTAGGACCAACAGAACTGCAAGAACCGTGGACGTTAGTGCCATCCTTTTCTAAAATAATAACATTTCACAACCACAGCAAAAGATTTCTTCAATAAACTAAAGCAAGTATCTCTTACATATTAAAATGAGAGCACATAATTTCCACTACTAATAGGAAATTACAATAATTATTAGTGGTGTAAAGAAATACAGCAAAGGCTGTGGTTTACAAAAGAGCCAGTGTGAGACTGCGTCTACCAAGGACCTGATTAGCACCCACACACCCAGATTCTCATTCTCTCTCTCTCTCTCTCTGTACCTGTATACTGCATCTATTTATCTATCTAAAAAATAAAGAAAATGCATTCATAAAGAAGACCTTAACAATGTTTGTATTTGAAGGGGCATTATCCACAATATTAATGGGAGGCTGTTAGGTTTTGGTTTCCATGTGTTGGTTTTTGTTACCCTGAAAATTCTCCTCTCAATGCCTTCCTCATTTGTAACTGAAATATTGCTACCAGAATGTTACAGTGAATTCGCACTTCAGTTTAGCAATGGAGTTTTTCAGCAGGCACCATATACTAAAAACTAATTAGCATTGAGCACTAATTTAAAATACGTATTATATATGTTACTCTATATTACTTGCTATGAATCTCATATAAATAACCTTCAAGTAATTGTATTAGAATTTTGCCATCTTATTAACTTTTCATCAAAGAAACATATCCTATTGAAATTGCCATCTGCTGAACTTGCTTCTTGACTTTGTTTCATCTTTCTGTGACATGGGAATAATCACCAATACTATCGGGAAAAAAATACATAAATAACACCTTAAATAAGTTTTCTCTCTTCTGAAATCTGCAGGGGTTTGACTAAAAAGAAGAAAAGAGGTTTTTGTCCTGTGTTAGTGAATGGCTGAATCTCCTTTCATGATTTCTGCTGATCAGTGAAAAAACAGAGAAGAAAATACAGCTCAGAATCACTCAGATCCATATAAATGCTCTTGTATTAGATGCTTACGCAACAAACCGGAAGATTCACAGCGGCATTAAAAATAATCTCGTTTGTGAAGCAGATATGAAAATTCTTCCTATTGATGAGATAAGCTTAAAACTAATTGATACAGCAAGTAAGCAACTGCTCCCATTAATTGTTGCTCTAAAGTTTTAATTGTTAACTACACTTTCACATACTTCTCACGGAAACAACAGGACAGACCACCCCCAGAGAAGAAGTAACTGGATAAACCAATTAATGGTTTGGCCTAGTAATTTCAACTTCACCATGTTAAAAACAGGTAAGGGAAGCTCTGGGTGTGTCCCACCTGCAGAATAAAGGTGTCTTCTTGCCACATGTGAGTCTAATTTAGCCACTTAGGAGTTTCTCAACCTGGCACACCAGTTACATTCTCGGTTTACTCAACAGCACTTCCACCAACCCAAAACCATCTGTCTTTCATTTCATTAAGAATTTACCTCACTTCTGGTTACCCAATGTTAGCTAGAATGTATTAACAGACCTTTCCATCTCCCCAAAAGAGGAAAAAGAGACTGACTAATTTGATAGCATTTCTCAAGTCAGAAACAGGAAGGACCAAGAGTCACAAGAACCGTATCTATTTAGCAGACTTACTACTCTTTTATATATAAAAGTAGTCTTACCTTTTGAAAAATGCCACCAGCCCAAGAAGACATTGATAACAACCCCCACCCCCTTTCACAGAAACAGACCTCCTTATTCATTCTGTTCCAAACTATTCAAACACAGAACTTCTCTTCAAAAAATATCCAGCAATCCCTGCTGTGTTTAGGGCAGTCCTGCTCTTCCAACAGCATGTAAAATTGTCCTTAAACATCTAAGGCTGTGTTGCTGCCCAAATGTTTTCAAGTCTTCTTTTTTCTTCCTAGATAACCAAAAGCAATGCACGAGGCAGAATTGTACAAAGCTCTTGAAACTTGCATGGGCAATCAGATGGTGATGTGTACCTGTAGCACCGGCACTCAAAAAACCTCTGAGGCAGGAACTTAACACTTGTGCATTTCTACAGAGAGCTAAGGCAACAGAAGTCCTAATGTGTTTAAGCCCTGTAAGTGCTACAACTAAATAAACACTGCAGAATAAAGAGTTACCTAACACACAGTTCTTTTGTCTCAGAGTCTGACCTGAATATTAAAAACCTGGGTTTTGTGACCCATTCTGGCAGATGTACCATATCGTCCATGAGGATTACCAAAATAGTTACAAAAGCTTTTAAAATCCTTCAACTTTTTCCTATTTCTTTCCTATCAAAAGCTACGGAGGCACCATGCCTGCACAGGTCTGCTAAATAATCAAAATAGTTTCTCTGCATTGAAATTTAAACTTTTAACATGTCTTTGAAGGAACTCTAGTTGGTCACATCCCTTAAAATTTGATCAACCAATCTGGACAACATTAGAACAATATTGCTCAAAATGGAAGGAACCTCAAAGGTCACCTAGTTCCAATTCCCCTGCTATGGGCAGGGACACCTTTCACTACACCAGCTTGCTCAGGGACCCCATCCAACCTGGCCTTTACTTCCAGGGATGGGGCATCCACAATTTCTCTGGGCAACCTGTTCTAGTGCCTCACCATCCTCACAGTAAAGAACTTCTCCCTAATATCTAAGCTAAACCTATTCTCTTTCAGTTTGAAACTATTACCTCTTGTCCTATCACTACATGCCCATGTGAACAGTCTCTCTCCATCTTTCCTGCAGGCTCCCTTCAGGTACTGGAAGGCCACAATTAGGTCATCCAGAGCCTTATTTTTTTCAGGATGAAAACAGCGCTTGCTCTAGTGTCAAAAACTGGTTTTCATCTTTGAAAAGAAAAGTCTTTGCTTTATCATGTTGAGCACCTTCGTTGCTTTTTCCTGGGGTTTTAGAGTTGTTGGCTGTACCCTTCCTTTTTTTTCTTCCTCCTAAAAAGAGATAATTACTCTCCTCACCTCTCCATCCTTTCTGCTCAACTGCCCCATTAATTCATTCCAGAATTTTATCTGGGAGATGGTCCTTTCTGGCTCATATTTTTCTTTTGTAATAAGCCAATACCCTACCAAACATTCTGTGTCTGACAAGGTAACAATTTCTGGCCCAACAAGACATGTTTTGAGTGTTCCCTCCTCCGCTCTGAGGGACCAAGGAGAGGTTACAGAACAGCAGCAGACTCCTGAACTGAGATGTGCATTGCTGCAGTATATATTGCTCTGGGACAGCTTTGCTCTGAGATAACAAGGTAGGTAGTACAGGCTATGGCTCATTTCTCTACATGCATTCCACATTCTTCTGACTTTCGTAATTTATTCCACATGAAATAAAAATTGAGACAGTAGAGAAAAAAAAACCCTGGAATATGAATGATACTATTATCATCTGAGGAAACAGATAAAAAGAAAAAAAAAATTCTCCTAAGAAAAGAAGGTAATCAGACAAAAAAAATCATAGATTGGTTATGCAGCCTTAACAAAGACTCAAAAACTAAAGCACTCTCAAAATAATAGAACAAGAAGTCAGCAAAGCCTCTAAATGAGGAAGAAAAACCAACCAACCAATCCAAAACCAAACAGAGCAACTAAACTAATTAACTTCAGATTCTCCAAATGCTTCTCAGAAAAGCAAATCTTTCTGTTTTCAATCTATTTCAGAGGATACATGGCCATAAGTAGTGCACACTGCTCCTATTATTGGGCGAATAACCTAGCAAACTACAGAGGCACAATTGCTCTGAAATGCTAGCTGAAGTTTTACTTGTTGTCAAAAGAAAAGAAATGAAAAAGAAACAAAAAGAGTATTACAGTACCTTAACTTATAAAATGTTCTATTTGATTCTAGTTATGCTTTTCCATTTAATTTTCATTTATTTGGCTAAAACTTTAAAATACAATAAAGCTTTAAAAAGTATCTGTCTGAATTCAGTTCTTTTGGCAGATATTTTCCTCCTGGCTTCTCTAATCCGTTTTATATGAGCTGGCATCTTAGTATGCAGAGCCTAACAGTACCATTGAAACCTCCTGACAGCCTGCTTCTCAGAAGCAAAAAAGACATTATCTCCCCAAAAAACCTGCTCTAAACAGTGTTCTCTTTTGCACATGAACTACCTGTCACCCCATGCCCTGTTACTTGTTATTCTTAGAGCTGCACATTAAAGAGAACCAATCCTGAGAGCACATACAGGAAAACTTACTCTTTTGGTTAGGCACAGCTATTTATGTAATGGTGTGTTGCTTTCCATGTACATAAATGAATTTGGTTTTTATGAAAATTCCCTCTGAATATTGGAGACTTCAGTCTCTTAATAAATAAACACAGAGCAGCAACATAATACTGCTTCTGTAACAGAGCAATACTGAGACTGATACACATGCAATGATGTATATATGCTTGTCTATACAAAGCTGCAGTACGTGCCTCACAATTTCAGAAAGTTCTTAGCAGAATGTTATACTGAGCTGACAAAAATGTAGAATGTCAGTCACCTCAGTTTAATACTTCTTTCAGGAAGGGAAGGTTAAAGGAACTCCACTGTTGTCTGCTTGCTAAATTACCCCCAAACACATTTTAGTACTTTATAATCTGTTACATACAACATTGAATATTCTACTCTCTGTACGAATAATAAAAAATGCTATTTTCAGCTTGTCAAAAGAAATATTTGAGCGTTTACAGCATAGTGTGTAATGAATTAATTACACACTAGGCAATTAAAATCTAAAATACTCACCATGCTAACTTAAAAGGATGCTGAATACTAATTAAAGACTGACATGCTCTTTGACCCTAACCAGCTTTCTTTGAACACAAAACCTCTTGAATTTCTCAAATGTCAAGCCTTGCTGCTTTTCCATAGAAGTGTATGAGACTTCAAACGCAGCAGAAATCCTGTCTTTATGATGCTCTGCAGAACAATGGAAAAACAGGCAATGCTTGTATGTTGACTGTTGCAGTCATTCCGGTTAAAAACCCCCTACATCCTTCATGAACACATCAGGCCTTACTTGCTCCACTTAGTGTGCTCCCTATTTTGCTTGCATATTGAAAACCCCCTCTTATTACTGTGACTAACCTTTTTGTATTAATTTTTCTCTGTTTAATCACTTCACAATTCAACCATTTCATAGTTCAGCTGTTGTTTCAATGGGGTGGTCTCTAACAGCTTTGCTGGCAGTCTGAACTACACGTAGGCTCTAGCCAGAATGGCATTTTCCACAATCTTGTGCTAGAAATAAATTTGATTTAAGGAGAAAATGCAATGGTAATGAATCCATTTCCAGTGCTTTATGATGTATAATCCTACGCAAGAGTTTCTCAATTCTCTAAGTATCTGCCTTCCCCTGAGGTTTTGTGCACACACCAAATCTCCTGTCCCAGAAAGACTAACCACATGCCATCCACACCCAGCTTCCTGCTGTGGGTGCATACTCATAACAAAGTGCAGAATGAATACTTTATTGCTTATCCAGTACCTGAAGAGTTTATGTATGCTATGTCCCCTCATGCTAAACTAAAAAGGACTTGGAAGTAGGTAAATGGTAGATTTGCATATCAACAAAACACTTCTGACAACTCCAGTTATTAATGGGTAGCTTCCCTTCTTCCCTTCAATCCCTGTCCACATGATCATTCACACTGTCACTGATTCAAAGCAGTATCCTCCCACATATTCACAGTTGATTAGGAGTTAGATTTGAGAGTCTTTCAGCTGCACAGCTGACACAGGACCGCCAAGAACAGCTTTGCTTCTGGATGTCTCTGGAAGGGCAGAATTTGGTAACAGGGTAGCAAACAAAGGGGTTACTTTTCAGATGACAGGACCACAGAATTTCCTGTGAGCTCAGCACTAAATCAAACACTGATAGGTGTATCTGGGTAAGTAAATGCAGGCAAGTATCTCATTGCAAACTCTGATGACTTGTTACCCTGTTGGTCTCCTTAGTGATAGGCTTATATTGAGTATAATTATCTTGAGTAACCAAAACACCAAAGTTAAATAAAAAAAAAAAATCGGAAGCTGAAATGTTCAAAGCACATGGTCATCCAAATTGTAACAGGCATCTGGACAAGCAAGTAACATAATCACATACCTTGAACTGACAGCATGCATTACTACAGAATAATTATTAAATAGTAACTCTAAAATTCAAGCAAGTCTCTGAATTTCAGTGGTGGCCAACAGCTGTTTCCTAAAATTTGCAGTTTTCACAGTGACAGTAGGTCTCTAAAATCACCTGAATCAGATATCTAAGGGGCCAGGGCCATGGAGCAAGGGACCACAAAGTAACTTTGCCGCCACCAGCCAATTTCAACTGAAGTCATAACTTTGCAGAGGTCTCAAGGATGCCAAGTGTCTCTTCACTTTATGAAAATCAGTAGCTGTGTATGAAGGGAAATCCAAACCAACAGCCTATCACTGAAAACAGAATTGTAGCTCAGAGTAGCTGCCACTTGTTTAATGAGGACATGTGCACAGCTGCCTATAGGCTCAGGAAAGACAGGACATAAATCCTGAGGGAATCAGGCTTCATTAGCTCAGCTGCCTATAAGCAGATTGCAATGGGAGAACATGCAAATGGAAAAGTTTATTGTATAAGAAATCAGTCCAATCTCCTTCATGGTATCTGTCCCTGTACAGTCTTGATAAAAGTAAAGTCTTGATTTTCATTCCCTTCCCTGGTTACAACCTGCATTTATCAGAGTTCTGCCATTTTCACTAGTCTCTCAGCATACAGGTACCCAATTCTTTTATTTCTTTTTTATTCTTATCTAAAATAGACTGTAAGACTCTATGTTCAAAACACCTTTTTGCCCTTTTTTGTCTCTAAATGAAAGTTATCATTCTATTTGAGAGAGCAAGCAGGTAAAAAGAAATTTTACAACATTTTTAAAGAATAAAATTAACGCAAGCATATGACAGAAGGAAACTGTCAACCGCAACAAAAATCAGAGTAACTACAACTTACTGCTTTGATAAACTTGGAAACACTCATAGTTTATAGAAATGTAGCTCTCCAAGGAGCCAGGAGAATAATATCTGCCATGGCAACCAAACACAGAGTCTTCTGGCACTTTCTGAATGAGCATTTAGGAGGAGATTAATTCAACACTCTGCATGATGAAAGGGCTCTTGAGATCCATAACTGTCTCCCACAAATTACCCTTATTGTACAACTGGATGTTTAGAACAGATTGCACATTATCTATATTGAACTAGAGCTTTCACAGCAAATTTATACGAAACAGATTAAGCCTACATGATGTGTCACACTATTTTTCACCCACTTATTTCAGGGCATTTATAAAAATGGGCATTTTATTAAATGGATCATCGCAGTTTTGCAGGATTTATTTTTAAGCTTGTTTATATTTAGAAGTACCATAAAGCCTTTTTGCTACGAAACTTTGGAATTTCTGAAACACGTAAAAGCATAAAAAGATACTACAGAATTGACAGTAGAGTATGTAAACAGACAGCAGAAAGACTGCCATGTAAGCGAGCATTTATAGCCATTGCCATGCATTTCACGCTATTTTGAATTTATAGTAAATTCAAGTGATAACATACTTCAATAAATAATTATGTCTTCTTATTTATATACACCAAACAATATTTTTCAGCAAATGCAGCACCTGAAGAGCACCAGACAGTTCAATGAAAGCAAGTATTTTATAGAATGCGTTTTAGAAGAGTGTGTTAAACCTCTAGCTGCTTCATCAGAATCTAAATTACTATGGAATCTTGCCTCCCAGGACAAAAGTGATTTGGTATTTTGTTTACTGATTCCCTTATATTGCATCCAATCATACTGTACAACATAAATAACAGAAGAAACTTGGAATAAAACGAGATCTAGAGCGCAAGCACATTTAGAAATGACTGCAGGATAGAAGAGCCAGTCAGCTACTCTTAGGAAAGAGGAAATGTTGTGTCTCTTCTGAGGCTACTGGAAACTCCTCTCTGCAGCGCAGCAACGCTCAAGACAAAGTATTTCCCCGCTGGATTAAGTGAAGATCTTTCCAGTTGTTTGCAGCTATGAGTAACACCTCAATTGCACAAACTATTCTGGAGGATGCACACCCAAAAAGTAGTCTTAGCCAGTCTGATGAAAGCTGAGGTTGAAGATTATAAATAGCTTTGACTTAGTTTTGTATTTGGCAACGGCAATGAACGAAAGGTGAACTTATCAAAAAATTTCTAAATGCCACACATAATTTGTGGTGATAGACAGTGGAAATTAGACACTTAATCCACCAGCATTTCTGAAAATCCCACTTTGGCTTTGATTACATTATCATACATTATTTCTGAAAAATCCCTATCTTCTTTACAACTAGGAATACATTAGGCAGGCAACAAGAAAAAACAAAAAAGTAGTGAGTGTAATTACAATTTTGAAGACCCAAGACTTATGTAGAGCTACCATTTATTTGCAAATCAGGCAACTCTGAATCTACACCACTTAAGTATAGATTGTACTCTGCACTGTGGGCTGTGGAACTGCGTATCCTGAATAATAAACACCATGTAAATCAGGGAACAGCATTTAGGTTCTAAGCAGAGAAAAAAAGGTATTTACCTTGCCATTAAACAGTGAATAAAAATAAATTTAGGTAAAACAACCTCACTCACTGAACATCATGTAAGTTAGACTGAGGTACAAATATTGGGTGGAATAAAAATCCAGAGCACAAGGAGCAAAGCTGTGGTTTGGCAAGTTCCCTTCAATTTACTGCTTCTCACTTCAGTCCCATTTTACAATTATTATATCATTAACAAACCATCAGTCCTCACTTTGGTGCTGATAATTAATGCTGTTATAAGTTTTAGAAGGTCTTTAAAAACATTAGGCATTTTAAGCATTCAAACATCACCAAAAAAAAATCCCTCTGGGCTTGAGAGTGAGAGGCTCCCACACCTAATGGAGTTGGGCTGATTATTCCAGATAAAGACTTTCATGTTTCTTGACTCTTTTACAAAGCAATGAAGTGAAACAGATTTGTACATTTCACCACTTCAACTCTACAGAAAAGCTACACAGGTTTTAATACCTGTATTTTAGAAAACAACTGAGGCTTTGCAAACCACTATAATGATACCTCTCCCAGAAGTCTATCTGTTGATTAACAAACCTCCAAAACAAATCTTTCCTGTATAAAGAGAATTAAATATGTTACAATTTAAAGTCAATGTATTTCCAAGGAATTAGAAATGGTAATTTGAAAATTGTCCCAAAGGATCTGCAGAAGTACTTACATGATCAAGTAAATTGCTTCTCCCCAATACTACTGCTTCAAGATCATTATTTTCCAAAGCTACTCTTCACAAACAAGCTAGACAAATCTACAAAATGTGGTAAGAATTTGAATCTGCAATTCACAAAAGAAAATACGTAACCAGAGAGCAAAAAAATCATTCACAGATATGAAACCTATCCCAAAAACCAAATTCCTCTGTCTCCACGTCAGCTGAATCTGAGACTTTATACCTGCACTCTTCCTTCCCTCTCATCCATAAAAAACCTCAACAACCACAAATGCCACTATTTAAATTATCTTTCTGATCTGTGCCTGTAACTTTATCACCATTCTCTTCAGCCTACTGCTCCTTCGCATGAAACGAATTCTCCTGACTTTTGGAAGTTTTGTAATCTATTCTGCATCCACTTGCTCCATTCTGACACAGAGAACTAACTCTTCTCATGACTTTGCCAAAGAAATAATTCCTTGCTACCATGCTTCTTCCTCAAAATCATGGTTCTTTCATGCTGCCACACAAGTATAGAAAAGCTCTCCGTGAGCATTCATAGAAAGTATCCTGAAAAAATCACTTTTAATGTATAAAGAACAATTCATAAAACTCTGATCAGGTCATTTATCGTGAACATGTTTTCCAGGGGGGGCTAAGAGCTCTTCATTAGATCTGATTAGATCTGCCAAAATATCTGATTGGTTTTTATTACCATGTCCTCCAGAACCTATTTTTGCTATAGTTCTAATATTGTAGTTTAATGTAATAGAAAGTATTATCTAATCTTAGCTATAGATGTCACTAGTTGTCTCCTGTAATAGTAACAAACTGAAAATGCAGCATGACCTGTAACATATTTAGAGTATAGTATTGGGAAGGGAATATATTTTGTAGGAGTGAGTTCTTTTCATGACTGAGTAAAGGCATAATGAGAGCTGTACTTCACATTATGAAAGTTTTATAGTTCCAGATATTCTGAATGAATGTAAAATTTAAATTTAGTAAGATGTGTTCTGAAGACAACCTTGTCACTTAAACACCTTTTGAGCCCTTAGGAACAGGGCTGATTGTTGCCTTGGAAACAAAGACTGCTCTAGTGTTTTCATTTCAAGGGATTCAGTCAATTTGAAGTCAAATTTCCAATTGCTAATTTTATAGACAGTGCAGGTGCAAAAGTTTTAAGATTAGAACAGAAACTGTTTGCAATGCTGTTCCCTGACAACAGTGTTTATTTATTTATTTATTTTGCACTGCCCTTGGCAAATGATGGTATTCTTGCATAACACTCTGCAGGAAACTCAATTGTATACTGTCCCTCTGCATAAGAGGGTGATTATGATAATGGAGGAAACAAACCTGAAAGTAAAAATGCAAAGACCTTCAGGCATAAACAAACAAATGTGTCATTTTGGTCCTAGTGTTCTTTAAACTGATGTAAGATATTTATAAAAAAATGAACAGGATAACACCACCCAATGCTCTACTTCTATGCATACATTCTTTTTTCTGTGTATCTATGTTCAGACAAAGTATTTGTAAAAATGAGGACTAACATTTAAAAAGACATTCCATTCATCATTTCAGTGAAGCCACTTTGTTTAAATAAAGCACAAAGAAGGACAGGAAGAGACACTGCCAAGCAGGACCTTTGATAGGGGATGACACTCATTTTTTGAAGCTCAAATTCAGTCTTATATTAATGGGCCCCATTATTCACCCTCAAGTTAATCATGACATACCTAATTCTGTCTCTTTCTTGGTCAAAATATAAACACTTCCATTTTCAAACAGGATTAAATTATGGACCAAGTTCTTAGCTGGTATCTACCCATGAAAATATCCACACTTTACCCTGAGGGAGACTTGCTCCATGTACAGATAGCAGAGAGGGGTAGGTTCCTTCACAGATTGCTCATAACTCAAAGTTAGATTCCTGTTCTGAGGAACCTCTTTCTCGGCCTTTCTTCAAGGAATGGGGGAGACTGGCATATCTAAAACAAGTTTTCCCAGTATGTCTATACAATATTCAGTGTAGGTATTTTAATAGCCTAGCTATAATTGCAAAAGTTCTACAGTACTACACAAATACCTACAATTAGCTATAGAGTTTTGTGCTGTTAAAAATATTTTTTCTTCCTCACATGCACAGGGCTCGTTAACTTCTATTATCTCACATTGTCAGAAAGTTACAAAGCACATCCCCAGAGCATTCATTCATCAATCCAGTTTGCAGAAACTATTGTTTCCATTCAGCATAAAAGAATCACTCACTTGCCCATCTTAAATCTGCATTCTCCATTCCGGCTGGTGAAATTCAACCAGACTCCTCTTCTTTATACCAGGATTTAATACCTGTAAGAATTTCTCATGACTAGCCTTGCCTTTCTAATCAAACTGAAGAACCCCTATCTTAAAAGACTGATGAAAATGGAAGTTACTTTATAAGAGAAGTAATAGTTAATACAAAAAATTTTATTTCCACATAAGCATAAGCAGGATAGGGGCCATAAGAACCACGTATACCCAGAGGGGGAAAAAAACCCCCAAACCTTTAAAAATCCCTGAAATAATAAATAAAATTTAAATGAAACAGCTACTGAATGATTCAGCATTTAAAAATTGTGATGGCCAAGTTGATTCAGTATTATCAAAAACCAACGACTATGTACAGACCCAGAGGCACATGCAGATGTATAAAGATGTGTATACATGCACAGGAGTTAGTGTATTATGAAAATAAAAATGTACTTCAAATAGAATGAGAGATCTCACAGTTAACATACATTTCAACATGATAATGAAGGCAGGAATTGCTCATTATTTTTACTACTGTGGAGACAACAAAATTGCTTGAATCAATGCAACGCTAAAAAGCAAATGAAGGAACAAGATCTTCTAAGTGTGCCATGTGCAACTACCCTTCCCGTCACTCCTCCACCTTCCTCAACTTTCAATTTCAGGTTTCAGTATTCAGGTTTTTTTGCACCAGGCTTTCTTTGGAAACCATCACATTCTGTTACCACTGAAATGAAGGCCTTCAAGAACTGAGTATTTTGAGTGTTACAACAAAAACATGGGCATAATGAGGGTAAATTAAATGCAATTTAAGCTCGTTGAGAGGCTGGGAGATTTTGTTCAAATACTGAATATTGTGATGAGGGAACCGAACAATTCAGAATAGATTCTTTTCTTTCATAGTTCTTTGTTTGTGTCTTAATAAAATCAATGTAAACAAACTGCCTAGCAGAGCAAGGCTGGCTTGGGTACTTAAACGACTTTTTTCAGCTCGTTTCGTTTCCTGGATTAATTCCATTGTCACTTTGTGTAGAGCTGTGGAACGCTCATAGTGGCAAATAAATGGATGTTTACAAAATACTCACTGTACAGGGACTTTAAAATGCCTAACAGCTGATTAAAAGTCCAGGGTGAACTGCAACAAGGCAAAGAGTATAGTTATGAAATCAGGTTCAGGAAACTCACTGCATGACAACCTAACGATATTTCTCCCACAGAGACAAGAAATATTAAGATAAGTAAAACAAAGAAATGCGAAACTGGGAAGATTAGAAGAGTCTACACACCAAAATGAATAAAGACTAAAACCCTTTCAGAACAAAACACAATGGACAGAATACAAAGCAGGTACAAAATTTGAGAGAATAGGGCAGGAAGAGGAGGAGACTATTTTTATACCAAACAATTCCGTAAACCACATTTATTTCATCCTCAGGGACACTTTTTGTCGGATAAAAGTAACCATCTGGCTGCAGATTGATGTACAGAACTAACCCACTGTAGGAACAGTGAGCTAACTTGTTTGCGCCTTGTTTACCTAAAGAGTCAATGCTAAAGAAACCCTATTTTACCTTAACTGGTTCTTTAAGTTATATTGTATGGATTTGCTAGTGATACACTTGACACCCATGATTGTCGAAGGCTGCCAGTCCTGAAATCCCAATTAGAGACGAAACAACCAACTCCCCATTTCTTTATAGAACCAGTAAGATATAAACTCTGCTGAGGCAAAATATTACAGTGCAGCATGATGAACACCGGCTGTAATTACTGCATATACATACTTACCTCAATGTGTAAATAATTGTATTATATAATTTTATTACATAAAAACTGCCTACAGAGACCTTGTTCCCAGTGACTAGTAATGAGTTACACGTGGACAGGATGTTTGTGTGAAATGTTCTACTTAACAGGAACTGCAGGATGGCTTCATGGGGCTGTCTTCTTAGACATGGGAAATAAGGACAGAGATCTTCCTCAAGGGAAAGACACAAAACTCAGTTTGCACTAACAAAGCAAAAAGCAGTTGCTCACAAACTAGACACTGAGATCCCAGCAACTATGAGGTGACAAAACGTGTTTCATGGCACTGATGTAGGAAAACTGGCTGCACTAACTTCTGCAAAATGTCTCTTTGTAGAGTTCATGGAAAGCTGTGATTACTATAGGACCAGCCAACAGACTGAAATAGCAGAAAGCTTTCTGCAGGTTAGTGATTAACTTTAGACTGGCAATGGACAGATTTTCCTTCATTTTACTTAACAAGTGAGTCTCCACTAAATTTTGTTGTTTCTTGGGAGGGAAAGTCTGACGTACAGCTGAACTGCCCCTCGCTCTGGCAGTGAATCACACCAACAGCAGTGTAACATGCCAGAGGCAACAATGCTGGATATGAAGGCAGACCCCAGCTGCAGCTCTGAGAAGCACCATCAGGCAGAAGAGGTAATTGGGTATAGGCTGGATTTACATATTAGCAGTCTCTAATAAAAAATGTGTTCAGTTTAGTTCAATGTTGGTCAGGTACACAGGCTTTAGCTTAATTGTGACTATCCTGCAACCAAAGCAAACTGCTTCTGGACAGAGTGGAACTAATACTGCTCCTGCTTTGTTTGAACAGTGACCATTGCAGCACTGTCAGCATCTGGCCTCTCGACATGTCATCTGTGTTCCACAACATCTGGATGAGAAAAAGTTCCTAGCAAACACTCCATGCCAGCTGCACGAAGGCATTGCGCTGCCTTTCCCACCTCAAAGCGAGTTTTTGAGTGGAGACTGAGGGATGAAATAGAATACTCCTTTGCAAAGCTGAATTCAATTTCCCAATTACTTGAGAATAGAATGTCTTATAGAGCTCTCATCTGTGATCTGTTACAGTTACTACAGTGATTTCAACCATTTAACCTGCAGTATAAATTAAATCTGGCATGCTGTCAGGAAGGAGCTGTAGCTATCTGACCAAAGCATGAAGAATTGAGCTCTTACTGCTACCATTAAAATGTGTTGCAGAGGTTGGAAAAGGTTCATCATCAAGCACCTTTTGATCTTGATCTGAAACTGTGATGGATTAAAGAAGCCTCAGAAGATTTCCCCCCATAAGAAATATCCATGCTTCTATTCGCAGAAGAACTGCAGTTAAATCTGCAGAAGATTTTACTAGCAGTAACAAAATAACTAGCAAAAAAATTGCTGAGCTGCAATTCTCTGTCCCAAATGCCAAGAAATGCTTATTCAGACTGTATATAAACAGCACACCCTTCCTGCTGGGCCTAAAAACTCCCCATCATCTCATAGTATTGAAATATATTCCACTGCAATACAAGCTTCTGTACGTGATTTGCTCTTTTATACTGATACTCAGTTAAAAAAAAAATAATTTCTCATGGACACTTGATTCTGTTCTTCTTACAAATTATTGTATTACTTTCGAATATCTTAACATGTGTGTTTCATGCAATCCTGCTGCCACTGCTGCAGAAATAAGAGAGATGCCCATTTTCCAAGAGGGCTGCCTGTGTTTCCGGGCTGGTTTCAGGCGGGTGCTGGTGAGTTTTGGAAGAGCAGCCGGTGACCTGGAGCATGGGGGAGCTCTTATGTAATATGCTTATACACCTTACGTAACTTTCATATACTGTGACAGCCAAACCATCTCCCAGATATTTGACTATCTGACAGCTCTCCCTTTTTAACTCTCTCACTATCTGGCTTTTAAGAAGATATTTTAAAAAACTCCTAACAATCCTCCCTCACTTCCCCCACTCACTGAGCTCCCTATATTACAGACACTAATGGCATCATGCTAGCTACCAGCAGGAACAGATGAGGTCTTTGCTTTTAGGACATTTTCACATATATCTCGTGCCAGTAAACCTAACTTTAGAAAAATCACATTTTGCACACACTACAGCCATGGTTTCACAGCAGGAGAAACCTGTGTTTTTACAAGTGCTTTTTCTTCTCAGTTCCCAGCAATTTAATCTCTAGCTGAGTGGATGGCAAATATTAACCAAAGGCATTCACTGAGGAGGAAGGGAAAGAAAATTTCTTGTGCAGTAGTCAAGTATTTAACAAAGCTACAACTTTTGAAAACATCCTGTGAAAAAACAGTTCTTACCAAATGATAGCTGAGATCTTGGCGGATACCAATGCAAAAAACAAGGCATTTTAAGAAAATTACTTCTATTTGCCTTTTCTAGGATAGTTGCACAATACATAATGCTTTTATTTTTTTTACGTTTGTTTATAATATTTTATAGCTTGCAGAAAACAGTATTTGTAAAATAAAGTCTTCCCAGAAACTCAAAGTATAAATAATGAATTCATACATTCTTGGTCAACAAAAAGTTTAACTCCTAGCACATTGTTGTAGCCTAACAGCCTCATTTTGCACCAGTATTATAATGACACTGGCAGAATACAAAAAGCAGAGATGCTATTGTAAGTATGAAACAAGCAACATTCTTCTTAAGTGCCAGCTCTAAGCAAGTAGAACCATTCTGTTTTCCTTGCCATTGAAGCTGTGAGATACCCTTAATTGTGAGATACCCTCTCTTTAACCTTGTCTATAAAAATGGAACACCGAATCTGAATTTTAAAAGTAGCATTTAGCAGTAGCATGTTTAGAAACACAGTCAGAGGATACAAGATAATTTGACCTAAAAAAGCTAAGAGGCTTTGGGCATTAAAGCAGACTCTCAAATGTTTATCTTAATGCAACAGTTTTGCCCTCAAAGCTACCCAGTATGATTAATGTTTGCTGGAAAACATTATGCACACACGATACCTAAGTAAATAGACAGTAACTTTTAAATGGACATTCTTCCAGGGAAAGCAGTTGCCTATATTCAGCTGAACTTTTAAAAACCTGCTTATTGTGACTATAACGATGCCTTTAAGAAAATAAAAGTAAATCAGTAGTTACAAAGGAAAGATTTTGTAACTCAACTGGTAGGCAGAAAGCAGTGGCTTCTGGAATTTCGCTACACATTATGGAGGTGCTGGCCAGAACTCCCTAAGCAAAATGTCCCCCTAGAAACACAGGAGATCCCAAACAGTAAAAAAATTCAACCTCTTTGTATTTCTAAGCACTCCTCACATGAAACAAATTTTTGACCCTTCTGCACATAAATGCCTCTCATAAGAAAGTTAATTACTAATGGAATGTTTAATATATAATTAAATAAAAATTTCAGATGCAAAATACAACTTTTATGTAAGAGTCACACATGTAAATAACCCAATATATTTAGGAATACAAACCTATTCCTCATATTCCTCAGTGCAGTATTTTCTTCATAAAGTTAACAGAGTTTGAAAGACTGGAATTTTAAGTGTTCCAGTCCAAAGTGATAGAAATTATTGTAGTTATTTTAAGAAAATAAACAATATCACGGCACTGTTATGTTGTGGTGTAACTGCCCAACATACTTCAAAAACACAAAAGTCCACGAGATCAACCACCACCAAGTCATGATATCTTGTCTAATGACAACTACCAAACTGACAGTATTCAAGACTTTTCATGTTTTGGCAGATTAAGCAATTTTCCATGAAAAAAGAACAGGAAAGTACCCATAGCACCTAAGATCCCCACTGTGGTGGCAAGGAACAAATTAGGTACATCAATTCAGGTACTGTAATGGGGTGGAAGAAAAGAAACTACAGGAATCTTGCCAACTTGAATTTTCCCAAATTTGGTAATAGATCTGGCTTTCATTGTGTTAGCAAAATGTTAACCTGGCCCCCAAGAAAGAGGACTCTTTGCACCAATGCACATTATTTGACCATCTATACACAAACAGAGGAAAAAAGGAGTCAGCTAAAGCCCTGAAGCATGTGATTTGATTATACTAATTGTCTTAAAGCAAATTTGCAAGCATCATTAACAAACTAAAAGCAAATCAGCCATTATGTTTTCCATAAAGCCCATAAAATAAAGTTAGAGAAAATCAAATTCATGTATTACAGAAGCCAAAAGGACCTCCATGACAATTTAGTCAAATACCTCCTCTCATATGTAAACGGTAAAGACTTTTTCCCACCAAACCAAATTAAAATATATTGAAACATCTGCTAATAATCAACCTATGTCCTTGGCACCAAGAATAATGAGTTGTGGCACTTCTTGCTGAAGGATATTGTGGAGCTTAAAGCTAAAAATGGTTCAAAAGACGGTAGAACACTACTGTGGAAGAGAAAATAACTGAAGATTACTAAATACAAAGATACTGCATCCGTCTTAGAAAAATCAAGAGCTAGAAGTGACTGGAAATTATGAGAGTTTTAGGAGGAAGCACACCACCTAATTGCCACACTTCCCTGCTCTTTTCTAGACATCTGTTTGTGGATGCTGGTAGAGATGGCATACTATCTTTGATAAAAGTTCTTTTTGTCCCTGATATGCTTGTTTTCTAGTCTGGACCAACATTCACCTATTTTCACAGATACAAGATCATGCCTCCTTTATGTAATGTTTGATTTCAGACACTGGGCCACATGACTTTTTTATCAAGAAGTCAAAAAGGTCTCCCACTACACTTCCATGTACTAGCAAATACATAACTTACACAACAACATCTCTCATCCTTTTCTTGACAAGCTAAGTAAATTGTCCCTAAATAATCTCCCCTGCATTACGGCAGCAAAGGTTACAAACTGCTGGTTCAGGCTGTCACATAATTTATGAGAATCACTTATACATGTATTAAAAAGAACTGCTGATACTAGAACAAAAGGCTCACAAATGTCCCTGTGGTAGACAGAGACTTCTCACACATGCATCTTAAATGTGCATTAGCCAGAAAAAATATCAGAGCTTAATCTCTGCAGACTTTCCTATCATCATCTCTTGCATTCTTGGTATGCTATCAGAGCTCCTTTCTGATCCCCTAATCATATATACTCATTAAGAAATGCCAAACCCAAGTTCCTTTGATAACACAAGTGCTACCAGTCTCCTTGTAAGGAAGGTAGCAAGCTGCAGCAAATGAAGGAAAAAGCAAGTTAGAACTTCCTTCTGGTTGATACCTCACACCTACTTCTAGAAAAGTGACTCAACACAGGGTCCTGGTTTTGTTGCCTGAGCTGGCACAGTGAGAAAAAGGGACTCAATCTCCCTTCCCCTTCATGCACAGAGTTTCTGTGTCTTCTTCAGACACTGGACATCCTGGCATGCCCTGTTAAGGGATCAAATCTTCTGCAGTTTCTCATTATTTACCAGTTTAATTTCAATCAAGCAGTGTCTACCATTGAACAGTGTATCTCCACCACAGTTACACAATCATTAGTGAAAATAGTACTTTCCTCACCGTATCTGTGAAACACATACACTAAATTCTGCTGGTGCTGTCCTGCCACACATGCATACTCAACTTGGAGTTAGACTGCTTACATCTCTACTAGTGACAGAGGTGGGCTTTTTCTTTTGACACATGCATGGCACGTTTTCACAAAGCAAATCTCTCATACAGTTCAAAGTGTTCCAGGAAAAAAAAGATGGATTTTATTTTAATCAACCAAAGCAAATAGGAGAAAACTTCAAAAACTCTCTGACAAAATTTCACTCTGCAGGAAGTGTTTATTTTAAAAATATGACCTTTCCTAGTCTACAAGGAGCTTCAGTTATACCAACTAGCTCAACATGAGGATGTGGGCTGGATGACTTCTAGCTGTCCCTTCAAAACTACACCAGTCTATAATTTTGTGAAGTCACAAACCCTTAAAGATTGTGTTTAAATACAGTCTAGGTATCAGTCTGGATACTGGTAAAGGGCAAAATTATTTAAGACATTATACCAAAATTCCTTATATCAGGGATACAGCAAGTCTTAGAAAAGAGGTAGACACAGAACACATACTTGCTAATTATCTATGAACAAGCGGGTGGTGTCTATTCTGATACAACCGAGATACCTACATCAGACACGACTGTTTTTCAGCTGACATGGATGAGCATATGTAGAGTTTGCAGAAGCCTTCTAATACACTGCAGTTGAAACAAATAAAACCACCTTTGTTGGACCAAGCTGCTTCATATCCGTCTGTTCACTTGGAAGGTTCTCCTCAGCACAAATTTGACTAGATTCAAATTTTGAATTATCACAAATTTTGAGAAGCAGCAAAAAGGACAAGTAGACAAAACTGTGTTGCCAAATAATATGCATAAATTACAAGACTACAAATGAAATATGAATTGGTAATTTGTTCTAGAAAATTATGAATGGCAGAAAAACCCCAGCCAAAATTCAAATGTTGCCATATGTTGTCCAGCTATTGGGAACTCAGTGACTCCTAGGGAGCAGTAGTTTGACTAAGAGTCAATCACTTGCACTACCTGCCAGGCAGGCGTCCCCACTAAGACGCCTCAAGAGACAGAGGCATTCAAAGACTGAAACCTCCTGCAATGAAGTCTTTGCCTAGCTTTGGAGAAGAAAGAGCAACCATTCCATCCTGAACTCCAAGTAGATGAGAGAGAAGAAGGTTAATGCTTTAAGATAGGTTTGTAGGAAAAAAAACCCCAAACATCTTAATGGATATTACTGATACAGAGCAGTTGTTGGGAGAGCTACTGCACAAATTGTCACTGCTTGTGTGACAGGGATCGAAGCCATGCAGGACAGGGTCCACTCTGTGACAGTCAAAGGAGTGGTCTTTGCAGTAAGACATCCCTTAGGAGATTAAATCTCAAGCCATAGTTGCAGTAGAAAGTATCAGGAAAGATGGTGCTGGGCATGGATTCAGTAAGGGACAGATCAAAGTGCCCATAGTGTGTCTCCTCTTTTACTTTGCAACACAGTCCTTGACTGTACTGAGGGATTTTGCTGCCTCTTGGGAATTAAGAGAAAATGTTCTGTACCTATATACACTGGTGACACTGTTCATGCCTGGTTTACCTGTACATACCTGTGATAATAAAATAACCTGTGGCCTGCCCATTAAAATAATGCCTCTAACTTAGATGTTTAGGTCAACAAAACAGATTGAAAAATAGGGAAAATAATATACAATGGTGATAACAAGTACCAATTTTTACCTTTTGAAAATCACCCTCTCAACACATTTTCAACTATATCAGCTCCTTAGATGCTGGGAGAAAGCACAGAATTAGATACCTGAAAGTGCCAGAAGCAGCAGTCCATGAAACCACCTTTACAAAGTCTTCTGTGATGAAAGTTTGAAAAACATTTGCACAAGGACTACTCTTAACATAGCAAAAGGATGTGCTAAAAGTCATGTGTATATAACAAACATAATTAAGTAGTAATACAGACTATCAAATTTAAACAAAATGCACACACATTAACTACTTATTTTTCTTTTTATTCTATCCAGACAAGCAATTAATTACATCTCATTTGAGAACAAAAATGAATCAATGTGGCAAGAACTTGACTATTTGCCACGAGTTTTACTGAAATACCAGATATATATCAGAGTGCTATTTCTCACCACAGAAAGCATGAGTATTTGAGGCAGCACCAGGAAGCACAGAGATTTTTTTCAAAATCAAAAATTAACAAAACCCCAGTGGCTAGGTAGGCAACATATCATGCTGAAGACTTGTTCTTAGAATCACCATTATCAGGCTGCACAGCATGCAAAGACTCAGTCTTGGTACAAGTGACATCACTAGCAACATGCAGACATGAACCCACTTTTAAAGTTTTTCCTCTTTTTCAGGAATTCTGAGGGTTCCTGCTCGTTGGTCTCCAGTTACGTCTCAGAAAGAGCTCTTCTCGTAGACAGGATCACAGAGATTTTCTTGGGAGGAGGGGTGGTAGTGGTATAATCAGTAATAGTTAAACATCTGAAATTTGGCTGAAATAATCATCTCCAGAAAGTTGTGTCATACTTACTGTCTTCCTGGTAATAGAGAAAGCTTTCCAGAGTAATGTTTAATTATTTCAAATAAACTAGCACTTCCTCTTAAAGTCCATTGCTCTCACTGGGATCTTTTGAGGTGGCATAGGGAAAAGGATATTTAAAATGCAATAGGTGTGTGGGAGTCCACAGCTACTTGCAACAAATACTGTATTTTTTATCATCAAGTTCCATTCAGTTCTATAAAGACAAGCTCATTATCCAAGCACGGTAAGTGTAACCCCATGGGATTCTTTTCTTTTGAAGGAATTTTAACATGAGAAGACATTTAATTTTTACTTCTCACTCTAGTCCTTCACCTTCTCAGTAACAGGTACAAACACATTTAGAAGTCTGTAACTACAGACACAAGGATGCCCTGTAAAAGCTGGTTACCAGAGTTCTTGAAATCAAATCTCACTGTGCACCTTATTCTCATTTGTATGGGAAGTGGAATAGCCTCTTCCCTTGTATTCAAACCAGTACACACATAATTGGGATCTCCTCTGGGTTCTGAAACTATGAAAGCCTCGTGTAGCTGCAGCAGTCTTACAGTAGGAACAATTTTAACCTAGTTTTTATCCTATCCCCTTATTCCAGGTTTCCTTGTTGAGATCACATCTTGTCAATGACCTGGGACATCAGGCAAAAAGAGAGTACTGAACTGACTGATGTTCATTCCACCACCAGGCTCTAGGTCAGGATTTGAAAAAAGGTAAAATGGGTAATCTTTCCAGAGAGACTCAGCTGTTATGGAAACATAACTTGATGCACAATTTTACCCCTAGCAACAGCCACAGAGAACAAATGGGTTGCTGAAAAAGAAAATTACACCTGCTGGGAAGTTGGTGCACTATTTGTTTCTGTTCCCATTAAGAGCATGCAAAGATATCATCTACCATCACATTACACCTATTTAAAAGTTTATATTTACACTGTTAGCTCTTAAGGGTCCCACAGTTAAAAGTTTAACTTATTTCCAACCAGACAGACTTCTTGTCACCTCACCTTCAGTTGAAAAGTTGCAAATGGGGAGATGCAAATCTTCTTACCAAACTTGATTTTACTTCTATTTTTTTAAAGGACAACAATTCTTTTTTGTTTTGCTAACACTTTTATATTGAAAGAAATTTTCATTAACATACTCTCAAGCAAGCTCCAGGATTAAAGGCATTCATGTTTAAAATACCCTGGCAAAACTATGTTTGAGCACAATCTGTTCTATGACTGGGTGCAAGTGTTTCTATGCTTAAAAAACTGTTATGAAAATATAATGAATCTTACTTGCATTATATCCTCCTGCTACCAAACACATGCAAATGTTATATTGACATGTCTAAAAGTGTTCTGCCTATTCACTAGGAAAAACTGCATTTGTGAAATTGAAGTAACAGGTTGGGCCTTAAAAAAAACTACAGCAAACAACAATTAGCAATGGTTCTATTTTAACATCAGCTGTGAATTATGTCTGATTACACAAACCAGTAGAGCCTATCAAAAAAAAGTGCAGCCACATATTTTTTTCTGAAAAAAATGAGGCCTTGTTAAAAATATTTTTTTTTCTTTAGAAACAATGCTATTTTTAAGGATTTTCTTGGGGGCAAGGGGAGTGTCAAAACATAAAGCAAATGGTTTATTTGCTTGTATTCTGTTTTAACCTAAATTCAATGTTTGAGCTCAAGTTCCATCAGCCTTTCCTACAGGTTGTTTTGCAAATCTTTGATTATTTGAATGAAATCTTTTCATGTCAGCTACTTGCCCTCCTGTCTGATTGCAGCCTTGTGTTTGTCCAGAATTGCCAGCAACCATGGAACAAGCTTCAGTGGTGTTTTGAGGGCAGTCCTAATACTACAGGCCCCTCTACATCCTGGTAATTACAGCATCAAGTAAGGCAGAAATCCACTGAGTTTGTTTCAGACTCTCAAAAACTGTCTTCAGTTCCCATTTTGCATGATAAATAAACAGGATGTTAAGAAATAATGCTCTTCCACTGTTAAATGGTTAAAACAAAAGATCCTGTTCTTTTTCTTCCCCCACAAAAGGAGAAGGGTCATTTCTGAGGCTCACTGATAATTCAAGCAGCTCTACTGGCCCATCACATCCACAGTCATATTTTGAGATACATGATATATTAGTACATAGAAAATCTCTGCAAGAACAACAGCTTGAAGAGGTGCCAGGAGAACGCACAAATGTCACACAGTACAGAAGACCCTTAAGTTAGCAACACTTCTGTTTTGATCTGAGCTAAAGAAAGCTGTTCTCAGAGAGGCTACAGACTCTAACAGGCCAGCATAGTGTATTCCTTCTGGAAAGGATGTGATTACTGCTTGTGGGTACTATTCCCAGGGGAAATACCAAGGTTCAGCAATTGCAGTCAGAAACCAGAAAGCCTTGCCATTATTAGAGCTGCTGCAGTGTAGTGAATTGCAATGATAAGGCACTGCAATTACCTGAATCAGAAGGTTTTCACTGAGAAAACACCAACTTTTGCATACCAGAATACCTGCAGAAGGAGGGAGGAAGGGTTTAAACTTCCCATATGACTGCACCTAGGTGAAGAGACACCTGTCTCTTTCTGTCATTGTCACATTATCCTTTTCAAAAAGAAGCTTGTTAATACACTGTCATGTTTTGAAGAAGCCTCTGGTCAATGACGATAATGCAGAAATCAGTCACAGCATTCTGAATTTACTGCATTTCCTTGAGAGGGAACTGAGACACAAGATCCATTTTCAGGAAATGGCTGACATTGCTGGAAAAATCCTAGTGAATGCTGCACCTACTGTTGCTTCAAAAAACATGTTATTCTGCTGGAAATCATTAGGAAGGAACACTCCTGACTTACAAACACCTAGGCATCACTCTAAAGCAACTGAAGCAATTGTTTGTGGATATCCAGACTATACCACTGCCATTAAGCAATTGCATATGGATGGTACAACTGCCAAGGGAGATACTGTATGAAAGAGCAAAAGGTCTTAACCGCATTGCTTTATCACTCTCTGAACAGAAATACACCAGGGAGGATAAAGGAGGCATATTTTCATGGCTGGTGTTCACTAAGCCTGACCCTTTTCATTACTGCCAGTTGAGGAAGGGTGACAGCTGTCAATCAGCTGACTGGGCCCTTTACTCATGAGCCTGTTATCTGTCTGGAGTCACTTTCTGGTGGAATACTTACAGATGGACACCAAATACCTAACAGATGGACACGCTTCTTCAGAGGAAGCACTGAAAGGCTTCACGTATCGGAAGGAAAAGGCATTCCTGTTAAAAGATACTGCCCACTGATGGCTAGAACACTAAGGAAGGAAGCAAGAGTACAGGGATGATAGGACGTTTATAAATTTTTCTGCTCCAGCTTAAGGACAGTTTTTCTCCTCTACAGTTACTCTGAAAAAGCCAGCTCTTGCATGAAAAAGTATTTCTCTACTGTTGCCATCAGGGCTATGTTTATTTTGCTGAGAGAATGGTGAAGAAGATGCTATAAGGAAAAACATCGTTACCCAATTTAGGTAATTCAGATGTTTTAATGTAAAAGTATCATAAAAAACCACAAGCATTTTCATATCAATGAGGTTTTTTTTGTGTTTTCAGAGATAGTACTGATGCTGTGTAAGTAGTTGCACTTTGTGGAAAGATAGGCCATTCTCCATCATTTAACACTCTATCCTTCCTTGAAACATATCTACTAGTTATACATCATCTTGGAGTTGTTACTATCTGTATTTCATGATCAGAAAATAATTGCACGAATAATTATTTTTCCCTAACTGGGCTACCATTTCCCTGAGTCTAGTTTCAGCTCAGAAAAAAGGTATTTATTTGATGTTTGCCTCAGTTAGAAGAAGGTAATACTGGGGAGATCTCCTAATACCTGAAAACATCACTATAATCTAGTCCACAAAATGAAAATTATGCTGTTTAATCTGTGGTTATCTTGTGTTTCTGAAACTTAGACCTTTTACAAGGATATATGGCTGATCCATCTCCAACCATGAAGGCTTTTTGTCTATTCATTAAGCTTTGATCTATCCAGACGCTGAAGTGCTTATCAGTGAAGCTTTTACTGTCACTGCCCTGAAAATGCTAGATAGTGAACTCACACAAGTTTTACATCATTATTTCCATGTACAATGTATGCAGTGGTGATTCCTGAACCACTGGAGAATTAACTGACTGTTTCCATGCTGCCTGCAGGCACATCTATACTTGGTCTTCCTTAAAATAGGAACTAGACAGAAGAGCATGGCATGCTTCTGCACTTGCAGCAAGTACTGCAAAGATGCAAGGAGAGTCTCGGGCACCTCACTCCACTTTACCAAGTGGCTACTTCCCCAGGAAGGATCCTGCTGCTCACCAGAAAAGGGCCCATCACCCTGGCAGCAAACAATACTCACTTCTAGTTGTCCATTATCCAGCTTCCTTCCACGCAACAAAGAACCTGACAACACTTTAGAGAATGTGAAAGGAATCGCTCCTGCTCCTCTTCCAAGAATCTTGATGCATAATGTCATTAGTCCCCTATGATAAAGTTCACACTAATTTATTCTCTGCCTCAGCTCCCCCCCAACAATAGTCTCATCAGCCTCCTCTATCATTCTTTACAGGGAAATTTGAAGCAAAATCTACAGCTGTAACACATCCTCCAATTTGGATTCAGAAAGATTAATGTACCTTGTCTTGACTTACATTAACAAACTTTGTTGTGATACTAGGTCTGTATCATAACAAAGTATTTTCGAAATAGATTACATTATTCAACCCATTCAACAGTGTATTCCCTTTAAATAGTCTCAACACAAACTATGTAAAGAAATGTTTCAAAGAAACATTTCAGAAGTTCCTAAAAACCTTTCCTAAAGTTTGAGAATTTCAAAACAAGACTGACATTCCAATATAAAATGAATTCCTTTTTCTTTTAATGGAATTTTTCACCATATAGAAGGGCTTTTTTAACAAGCTCTAATGATGACTATTCATCGCTATTAGAGAGCTCAGACACTCTATTCCCTAAAATCCCTTTCAAATAGACACTCAAGTCTTCAAATGGATTTGAACACGGAATAGTTACAGTCCCACTGCATCATGTTAAAAAGCAATTAGCTTAGCATTAATGAAAATGTAAAGGTAACCCCACTGCCTAAAGTTAAGGATCCCAAGCATAATCAGTACAACTGTTCAAAGCAGCCGTATTAGGAGACCTTCTCTCCATGTACTGTATACAGAACCTAATAATCTATTTTGGCATCTCAGAGGTTTACAGTGTGGCATTGTTAATACCCTTCTAATAGCTACATCCCAAGATAGCAGTACTCTAAAAGATTATATGGTAAAACACAATGGAATGCATGTCTGCATAGCATCAAGAAAGGAATGTGATGCATACTTGCACAAAATTATACAAACCAGTTTCTCCATAACATTTGATCCCACAACATATTCGCCCCAGATATTTATGCCTGTTGTTTTGGGGGATTTTGTTGTTCTCATTTTTTGCTTGGAAGTAAGATATACAGCATAAATTACCATGCTGTAATAATTACCATGTAATAAGAGGAAGAAACAGAAAATGTGCTTCTAAAATAAATGCTTCGGTATCTTTTTGCAGTGCCAATGTACTACTTTTAAACACAGATATTTTTCACTCAAAACCCACTAAGGAGCAAGAAAAAACGCCCAAATATCTACATGTCTGTGGCATACGTAGCACAGTATCAATCAGAGGAAATCTAAAAAGGTGATGGCATATACTTGTGTTTGAACTACTTATCAAGGCACTTGAAACTCAGCCAATACTCTTCCTAGATCCTTTAGGAAGCCTGAAAGTATAGGTGAGAACTAGGCCAGGCTTCTGGTTCTTGCTGAAATTCAGACTAACTTTTCGCTACTGAATTAATGAAGCAACCCTGAAAAACTGGGAATCGGGCATATATTATTGTAGGAATGCACAGATGCTAGGACAGGAGATAAAGACCTAACTGCTGACATGCACACTCATATTGAAAGAGACTCTGTACATATTCCAATTGGAACACTGTGACCAAAGGTGACTATATTCTCTTGACCTTAACATTCCAGTGGGTGACTAGTTTTGCCTGTCTACAAAATGAAAACAGAGAAAGAACAGCTGAAATAGAAATGTAGTCCTGTTCCTTTTAATATTATCTAAAAACCACATGAGATCCCTGGCCAGCTCCTGCTAACTTCACATCGACCTACTACAGAAAAACAAACCAGAACTATCAGGCATTAGATACGATTGTAATTTGGATTTTGTTTGTCATGGCTGATTAAGAAAGACAGCACTGGCCTCAATAGCGATGTTCTAGTATCACACAAAATGGTGGGATTTTAACTAGAAAAGGCAGTGCATTGTTTATAGACTCTGTTCAGAAAAAAGAGATTGTTTTTTCACATGCAGCTACAGTAGATGCTTTAAAAAGTAACCTTCCATTTTACACACATAATAAATAGTATAGAGGAGTTTACATACGTGCATGCAGAGCACACAAAGAACATGCTCATGTAAAACCATGCTCTGCAGTGTGAAAATATCTGAAATGAAAATAAACAGGGAAACCAGTCTCCGCAGCTCAATGCTTGCGTTTTTATTCTTAGTTCGTTTTCTGATATGTAAAATAGTTTAGAAATCCCATCTAGCACTGTACAGTCAGAAGCTCCTAAAGAATGCTACCACTGCAAAACCAGCTCTGTAGAATCTCTGTATCCTACTGAAGCTAATCCTGTGCAATTCGTCGTCTCTTGCGATCTCCACCACTGACTCTATGGAATAATTTGTTCAAACAGAAATTTTCAGTAAAACAATCTAGTTCCTTATTTTCCTACATTGTTTTGGAATGTTTCTTAAGTATATTGTAGAATATACCTTTCTACACAATAAAATGAGAATACTGTATGGACAGTAAAATAAGGCAATATCACTATTTCCTCACATGTATATACTTCTCAACACAGTTACTTCAAACATGTTCAGCCTGTTTACAATTTCTGATTAATACTAGAGCCAAGTTAACTGTTTACTTGAGATGGTATTTCAGAAATGAAAGCAATTCTAGTGTTGTAGTAACAAACACCTCCAGAGGATGAAATGAGGTTTCATAGGACCAATGTCCTTTAAAAGTGACAATATAAACAAAGTATGTTTGCACACACAAGGACAACAGACATTATAAGGTGCTACATTACCAGCCACACCAGGAATTTCAAGCTGTCTGAAAGGGAAGATCATTTTCCTGGTGTTGATTTGCATGCATTGGTGGGTTGAAAGTACAGATGAGTAAGTTAGAACTCTCAGCTCCACTTCTTAAGGAATGATGGATTAAGAGAAAATGAAGCTGCATCTGAAATGCTCTTACCTGTTGTTTGAGAGCCTCTAAAGATTCAAATTCCAATTTGGCGAGTTTCATCTGGATATCTCTTGGTTTATCAGGAATTACAAAAGCCATGATAAACTTTATTGCTAGTAGCAAGTGCTGTGAAAAAAAGGAAAAAGAAAAATGTTGTTTTATAGAGTTTGAAGCATGAAGAAAACAGCATAATATTTCTAAATTTTAGTAACAGATGTATAAACAATGATTTCTTGCGACATGTACAACACAGCTTACTATAACCACATTAGGCCTCAGCTACTCTGTATTTTTTCTGTTTGCAAGTCATTCATAATTTGAATCTAAACACAGTCTGCTTATTTTCATAATAATCCTATTTTCACTGTATACGATAACATTCTAAATGAATTTTGTATTTGTGATTCCAGATAAAATAACAGCTTTTAAAACATATTATTGGTGTATAGGAATTGAATTATGGCACCCAGTATATACAGTTTCAGAGTGAATTTTTTACATGTATACATATATATATATAAATATACATACAAATACATATCAGATGGAATTATAACAACATACATATGTGCATACAGACATGTATGTATGTCATGATACAAATGAAACAAGATATGGTAAAAGGTATGAACAAACAGAATTTCTGCATTAGAGAAGTTACTAAAACATAAAAGCATTCCTGAGAGCATCAGAAAAGAACAAAACTAAGTAAAACATAATCCTTAAAGAAGTGGCACACCCATGAACAGGAACTTTTCAGGAAATGGAGAAACATTCCATATATAAGATGTCAAATTAGTCATAATTTATTGCAAAACTTTATAATCTTATTTAAGAGAAAACAACCACGAAGTTCTGTTGAACCCAGTCACTGAGCAGTCTTTATATCACTCAAATATGCACTATCTCACAAAAAACAAATGCCAAACTGTCAAATCAGTGGTTTTGTTTCTTCATTTATGTCAACTACAATCTAAATAATAAATCTTCTTCTGTCAAGGCCTGAGCTGACAGTATGCTGCATGTTTGTAAGCAGGAACTTGCTCCTAGCTGAGAAAACCCTGGCCAAGATAAGGCAACACTCAAATATATGTGCTTAACTTCAAGCATGTGCTTACACTGGCATGATGATACTGATGGAGGTGCTTAAATTAGATAGTACATCCAAGCTACTTCACAAATTCCCCTGGTTTTTTAATATAATAGGGAGCAGAGCAGTGCTCCTCCCTGAAATACCATTTTGCTGAACTGTATGATCTTGATGGACTTGGGCACATGAATAATAACATAACAGACCAAAAATCCCCCACATTCTGGTATTACACAAGCAAGAAGCTAATGAAAACACTATCGACTTCACAGGAGCTGTAGTGAAACTCTAAACAAGGCAATATGTAAGGGTTAAAGTAAAAAGTCAGATTATGGTAACAAGAGAACAACGACAAAGAGCCATACATTAAAATATTCCTTAAAATGTATTGCAGAAACATAGTAGGTCTAGGAAACAAAGTACAAAGTATAAAGTACAAAGTACAAAGAATAATACTTTCTGTAAAGAGGTGGAAGGGAGGCTAAAAATTGATACAATGAAAACACAAAGAGGTTAATGAATCAATTGGCACGTCTGCTGTGCAATGCAATGGTTAATATGACATTATTAAAAAAATTATGTCAACAGTAAAATATTCTCTCACTCATTTAGATTTTCTTTTCCCCCTCTACTTAATACCGTCTGCTACTGAGAAATTTTTCTTCCAAAAAAATGACAGCAAACAATGTTGGTTTATGCTAGAAGTATACAGCAATAAAAAGCTTGTATCAAAGTATCATGTATCAAAGTCAGCTTCGGAGGAATGTCTTAAATGAAAGAAAGTAAAATGCTGAAGACAATAATTGAACAAGACAAACAATACTCCTGTACAGAATAGAGTCATAACTACTCACAGACTGAAGGGGAATAACTAATCTTCAGATAAAATTTTGGTATGGCAATGTGAAAATAAAGAGATCAAATTGGGAATAACTCAAAACAAAATAACAGGATTGGGCTAAGGCAGAACTAGCAATATTTGAGGAATTTGGAAACGGATATTTATTTGGAAAGTTACAATGGACAGTTAAAAAAAGACTCAGCATCACACAAAGTCACTTCTAGATGCCCAAAGTCCTTTGGGCTGGGGTTCATCTCATATTGCTCAACAAAAAAAAAATTGTATTTTTTAAATTATAATAAGGAGTAAAAATCAAATTTTGCAAATGTAATTATTCAAGCACTGCCTCTTGAGGAGTTTTGAAAACATAAACCAAGTGAGTAACTTTACACAGAGTCTTCAAAGTAGCTCCAAATTCAAACAGCTTTTAAGAAAATAGAACAAATAATTTCAAGGAAATGTAAATAACATTATGGAGGATAAAAACTGACTAAGTTTTTCCCATTTTTGATACAGGTGAGGAAGGAATAGAAAAGACATCTAGGGAAACCAGAATTAAACCCAACAAAAATACTGATGTTAATCCCAGAAAACATTGTATCTTTTCAACTAAATTTAGAAAGGCAACATGTTTTAATTACTTCACCATGTGAAGAGTTTTATTTAGCTGCTTGTCAGAAATTAGTTTTCATGCTAACACAAATCAGCCAACAAACACAAGGATACAGTCTTAAACATGAAGGCAGAACCTCTGACAGTCTTCAAGCCAGAGAGGGATCAAAAGTTGGAGTACAGATGTGGGAAGTCACTACTTTTGCCTGCCCCACTGTCATTTCTTTCCTAGGCATCCACTAAGGGCCATTGTTTAAAAAAAAAACAAACAAAAAAAACAGGGTTAGGAAGACCTTTGCTTTATTCCTACGAATGGTTTTTAAAGTTCTTTTTCCCTCCCATGAAAACAAAGCTTTACCAGTCAAACTGCCCAGACTGCGTGTGGGATGTCCTTCTGGGCAAGTCTTGTGACTCAGAAAACACACTGGACCTAACAGACTGCAAACTGATTTCAAGCCCACCTCATAACTCCCATGAACCTGAAAAAAGATACCAGATAAACAGCCTCCGTCAGATAACTTTTCCAGCTGTTCTTATTTGCAAATTTGGAGCAGTATGAATAAAACTGTCAAGGTAATTGTCAAGGCAGAAATTATGAATCTGGGTCACATGATCCATGAAACCTCTTGAAAAGAAATGGATCTATTTTATTAACAGTTTATACTTCATTTTGAAATTGTAACTTGACAAAGGAAATTTAAGCAGTTATTCAAGAGAAACTGAAGGAAAAAGTAGGGAGTCGAGTAGTTGAGTTCATTGTATCAGTCACATTCCCATACTGATTTCTTAATCTTGTTTAGTGTAACTCCTGCAAGTCAGATCCACAAAAAGCAGACATCAGCTTTCAAAAAAGAAATGTCTTAGGAGTATAGTATAAATCACTGGGAAACAACAAGACTTGCTTTCATTACATTAACACTAGTATGAATATGTTATAAAACCAAAATACTAAAGTTTATCCAAATTTGCTATACTAGTGTAAATGTACTTGTTCAGTACTATTATTTCTTCATAGAGATGGTTTTTTGGTTTGGTTTTTTTTTTGTTTTGGGTTTTTTGTTGAAATCAGGTTACAAACCCAACCATTATTTCTAACTGCAACCATTAAAAAGCAGTGTTGTTTCCAAGAACATGCCCTTTATGATCACAAGAGGACTATTCCACTGTGAGCAAAACCCAGGGTAACATTCCCACAAGCTGTAAGCTCTCCAATGCCAACAGCAAAGTCCCCTCTTATTTTGCAATGTGCCAAGCAAGCACAGAAACAGCTCTGAATCTCTTCCCCCTGATAAATGCAGCGCCGTCAAACTCTTGTGGTCCTGTGCCAGGTGCTTGGCGAGCCAGAACTATTCTGTTCTGCAAAGCCACCAACAAGAGCAGAAGCAGCAGCTGTGTTTTGCAGCAGTGGGTCCCCAATCTCACCTCTTCTAAAACAGAAACTGCAAATTAGGGTTAAATTCCTGGAATTATGAACAGCTAATTTGATTTCTGTACTGGTTTTACCACAGCAATTCCTGACAAAATCTGCTCAACTGAAGGAAAAAAAGAAAGAAAATAACATAAGCAGTAGCTGTGTTGCTGGTTAGCTGATGAAGAGTATGCCAAATGTCAGCTTGGGGAGACCTTAGTAGCATTTTGCATCAAAAGCCTATTCTATAATCTACTATTTATAGAAACTTTCAACTAAAATCAGAAATCTGGACCTAGACCGGCCCAGAACCAGTCCACACTCTGAAGCGAGGTGGTCTTTGGTTACTAACTCTGCACAGGTGAGGAACCCTACACAAAAGCCAACACCCGAGACTGGCACCTCACTTGGAACCTCTGTCCTCTGCTGGCCTTTGCCAAAGGAAAGGCATCACAGCAGAATCATGTTGCTGTCAGAGCAGAAGGCAGGGAGATCATTAGCCTCCTTGCTAGGACTCCAGATCAAGGAGAAAAAAAGGCAGGAGTAAAGTGAAAAATAATTCTGTCAAGGGAGCAATACAGGCAAAGAAAAATTTTCATAAAGCTCAGAAGTTGAAATAAATTAAACTGTCTTTAACAGACAGCAATAAATTTATGAGCAAGTATTTCTGCAATATACCTAAGAAGAAAGCATGACCAAACCTTCCTTCCCTCCTGTTGACTGAAGTGGCTTCAATAGAGAGTCTTGCTAAGGGAGAAGAATGATCACAGCTGAGAGACTTTAAAAAGGGCCTTTCTTCTGCTAATCCAATAATTGCTGCCTTTAAAACCACATATCCCATATATTATTATGAAATTTTTCTTTCAAAATTTTACTTTATCCACAGACATGGCCAAAATCCTGAGGGGGGGAGGGGATGACAAAAAAGTTATTACATGTTGGTCTATTTCATGGCTTCTTCACCTCTCCCATTAATTTTCTTTTCCACAAACATCCACAGGCACACACCCACAGTCCGAACACCTGCCACAATCTGTAAGCTCCATCTACCCTATTTATTTATTCCCAAAGCAGCATAGCCCATTTCTCCCTCATTTCAGCCTCCTCGCTGCTGAAACTCCAGGGAAACACTACAACTGAAGTGCAGTCTTCCTACCTCAGATCCAATGTCTCTTGCCACTTCAGCACAGTGAAATCTGTCTCAGTTCTCAACTGAAATATGCTCAGTACAGGTGAAAAGTTCATGCACTTACACCTGATGCCCTCCTTTAAGACACTACAAAGCACATAAACCAGAGATGCTTCAGAAGCTTGTAGCTTTACCAAGTTGGACAGTTTTCTAATAGAAGCATCCCAAAGCACATACTTAGATCAGAGTTAAACTTCTGTCAGCCTTCACACTGCTACTTCAGAGCACAGATACAATGCCTCAACATAACAATCTCATTTTTATGTATTTATAAATAGCCTATATTTATTTCTTTACTTATTAGATCTTCGACTTCCACAGAAGGTGGAAGGCTTTTATGTTAAATACAAAACCTCAAAACTACAAACTTAAAAAGAACCCATCCAGCAGGGAGAGTTTCAGCCTGTCCCATTAAAATGTGGCTGAGGTAGATGCAAGTGAGCAGAAGCGTATTACAAAACGTGTCCGGGAGCGTGAGCAGAGACAGCATTATCCAGTCCATTTATCATCTGTAATAGAACATCCGTTTCTTCCTCTTAGATTCTGAGTACACACACACAAAGGCTGCCCAAGGAAACCTGGTAGCTTCATTTCTGCCAGAACGTTTTGCTGACTGTCAGAAGGGCAGGAGCAGATCACCCACCTTCTACTGACCACACCAGCATGTCTGAAACTTAGACATGCTCAACGGAGTTCTTAAGCTTATGTTTCATTTTAAGAATATCTACGAATATTTTTAGGTTCAGGGAAACATTTAAGCCTGATAATGCTCAAGTCATTTGCTGAATCTCGATCTTAAGATTTAATGGATGAATCACAATGTTTTTTTTTTTCCTAGAGGTGGTTGAATGTGACACGTACTAAATTCACAAGTTTGAAAGGAAGAATGCCAGCTCGCACAGCGTCTCCTTGCATTTACACTTCAGAAACTGTTTTAGGTAGTGCAGGAATCCTGGTCTGTATTTTTATTACCAATCCACTGTAAAACATCACAAGTAGAAATCTATGCTGAAAAAGATACCAGGCTTTAATGTACCATTCTGAGGTATATTTCAACTGCAAGTATTAAGCTGCTTCATGAGAATCTGGGTTCATTTCAGCAGCTCTGGCCTCTAGAAGCACTGAAACACACCTCTTTCCAGGCGTCATGGGTTAGCAAGCATAGTCCCAGAAGTGATGTTCTTGCGAAGTGGTGCTTACAGCTTCCTCTATGACCTGATAGAACCTATCAGCTGGCCAGTTTGAATTTGGACAATTCTTTAAGCCACTGAAAGTTGTGACCGCCTCTGTGATGCACACTTAAGAACAGAAAACCCTGAGGCAGAGCTGTCTCATTTCCAGTGCTGGGACAGGTGGCTGCAGGCCCTGTGTGGGGGCCAGCGGGCCCGGCCCAGGCCCTGCTCGGGCCACGCTGGGCCGGGCCACAGCCATCCTGGAGCCGATGGACCTGTTCCACACACAGAACCCCCCCTCCACAGCAGGGCTGTGGGCAGCCGGAGCAGCTTGACTCGCCCCCTCCCCCTCCCCCCTCCAGTGCGGCCAAAATTTCAGCAAAGCGGCACCGGCACCGCTGTCCGGCAGAGGTCAGGTGACCAACAGCGATAAGCAACACTCCAGCTGCAAGGCCGAGGTGAGATTAACCCTTTTAGTGCTGTGAAGAGCTGAAAACCTGAGGGAAGAGAAAGAGGAGATGCTTAAAGCTGAAATTCTGTTGTGAAGCTATGATATGTCAGAGTATCCCATTGTAATTTCATGAAGATATGGGGGGTGGAGTGTTCAACTCGTGAGCAAAAGCACCTGCACTGAGATAGGCAGATGCTGACACAGCTGTAATTTCATAAGGAGTTTGAACAGGGAGAAATGGAAGCCATGAGGACTTTTGCTCCAAATGGGAAAGGAGAAAACCTCAGTTCCTAGAGATGCTCCCAGAGATAGTCCTAAAGACGAAGATGAGGAAGACCCTTTGCTCCCAGGGAAGGAGAAGGGCCTCCGTTCTTAGAGATGAAATGCTCCCAGAGATGGGTGAAGAGAACTTTTGTTTCTGAACGGCTCAACCTTAAAATTGTACCCCAAAAAACTTCAAGAGTGGACCCTCGAAAGCAGTTGTGGGAAAAGCTGCAAGTTGGGGGGAAGGGACTCGCAAGCAGAGACACTCCTCTTCCTAAATGGACTGAACAAAGTTATTTGGAAGAGGGCAGCTGTCTCATTGTAATAATGTGTTCATAGCATGGGCAAGAGAGACTCCTCTTCCTAAACGGACTGAACAAGGTTATTATGTGTAGGTTTCGGGTGTGGGTTCGGCAATCACGGTGGGCGCCAGACTGTAGGTTACGGGGGTTCTGGGGTCCAGTCGGGACGGCTGGACGTAGACGGTGACGGATGGAGACGAGAGATCTCTATAGGCAGGTCTTGGGACACAGCCGGTTTATTGTAAAGGGCGTGGGTATTGGGGCACTGCTCAGAGCTGGTAGACTCAGCTCTGAGCAGGCCCAAGAGAGCAAGAGAGTGAACGGGTGAGAGAGAGAGAGAGAGAGAGTAGGAGCAAGAGTAGAAGTGGAAGAGAGAGAATGAGAATGTGAATGAGTAGAAGAGAGAGAGTGAGAATGAGAATGAGAATGTGTAGAAGAGAGAGAGTGAGAATTGAGAATGAGAATGTGAATGAATAGAAGAGAGAGAATGAGAATGTCTGAAGTCCTGGTTACAATACAATAAATCATCTTCTGTACTGAATATTCTAATTGTCACTAACCAATCTAATACAAGATACAAATCCTATAGCATTTACATACAGCCTATAAGAGTTCTTATATTACCATAGAGTGTTACATCTTAACTTCTAAAAACTACTCTTTGGACCCCTTCTGCTGAGCTAGTAGGGTCTGCTCTGACCCTTGGACCTGTTTGCAAGCAGAGGGTATTGTTCCATCAAGAGGGGATTACTTCAGTGGCCATACCATTGTTTTCTAGTTGTTCAGTAACTAAGACCTGGTATTTCAAAAGTGGCTTTCATTTCGATGTTGCCTGTAGTTTTCATATTCCCAAAATCTTTTGTCAGGCAATCATATTTCCAAGGCTTTCCTGTTTCATCTTTCCCAACAATTATGGAAGTGGTAAACAGACTGAACATCTTAAGGGTTGTCTTTTTACATTGTCAGTGGGAGAAGGGAGAAAGGTGGGGGGAGGAGAAGAGTTCTAAAGGTGTGGTATGAAATTTTTTTTCTTCTTTTAGGTCTGTTAATAAACTTCTTTATATATATAGAAAGACTATATATATATATAGTCTTTCAAGTTTGGTGCCTGCTTTGCGTTTCTCCTAATTCTTATCTCACAGAAGGTAAAAAGTAATGAGTATTTTGGACCAAACCACTACACCAGGTAAGTCTTGGTCCTATGCCTCAAGACTACTGAATTGGTTTCTCTCAGAAGAAGTAAATTTATTCTGAATGCTACAATTGCTTCACAAACTATCAAAATGGATGGAAGAAAAAAAAAATTCCACACCAGTACGCTTAAGCAAGAGACTAGTAAGTAAGACAACAAGAAAGGTTTTTTCAATTTAAAAAAAAAAAGTTAAGATAATCTCTAAGGAAACAGATTCAGTGCTCATGTTTCCAGGAAGTAACTGCAGAAGCAATGAGTTAAGCAAAGCAAAAAATAAAATACTGCTAACATCATCATCTAGTGAGGAAGCTGATCTCTTCTGCCCTTACATATTTTTGTACTCTCCTTCTGTTTTCAAAAAGATCTCTACAAGACTGGTTGGAAAGCAAGTACAGCAAGCCAATCCTATTTCTGAAACTTAGTCCTGCCCTTGGAAAGCCCTAGGAAGTATTTAAACTAGATACAAATTTACGTCAAATAAATAAATAAATATTCTAGCAAAATATATATGAATAAACGAAAAATCACAAGTAATCTGGTCAGTTACATAATTGTGACCATTTTCTGTCTTATGATACTACTATGCTTTCTAGTCATTCAGTATTTTTTTAAAAACAAATTTTCTAATTATTTATAATTTATATTTACTAATGTTTAAACCACAGCTGTTACATATCATATTCAGCCAGTAATGAACTGCAGCATTATCTGGTTTTATCAGACTTTTTGAAAACATTTAGAAGCCGAACTGTTCTCTGTAACTTTCTCCAACAATAACAATTAAGACGTGAGGCAGCCCAAAACCTACAGAAATTTTGTCACCAACTTATCTGATACTGGGAAAAAAGCCACTAGTTTATTACTTCTCACCATTTACATATCTGTTCAAGGCTTTTTATAGATCTTTTACACTGGAATTTTAAGTCTACCTTCAGATTACTTCTTCAAGACTGAAGTATGAACAAAAGAGGGCCAAGTGCTAGTAGAGAGGGTATTTTACTTACATACCCAAGGAGCATTTTCCCCTCTCTCCAGGGAAACTGCCATTTTTATATCTATCACTATAAATTAAGGATTCTGGAAGGTTCTAGAAACACCTGCTGAAAGAAAAAATTCTAAATAAAAGATCTTTTGGTATCAGTCTTGTACACAGGCTCCTAACTGACTGCAGCTTGGGAAAAAACAGTTGCCCTAATAATCTTGTTGTATAAACAGAGCATATTCTGTAACCCAAAATATTTTATGATACAGCACACTTGCAAAACTGTCTGTATAAAAGTCTCTATAAAACTACAGCATACACAAACAGGCATTTCAGAAATGTTACAGAAACATGATTTTTCTCACATTTGCTTAATCCTGTAGTCAATTCCGAAGACATGAAAAAAATCACTGTAGGTGTAAATTTGTTTTGGAGGTTGTAAGTATCTGCTAATGGTTAATTTTGCGGTAACCCAACAGTCTTCAAACTAGCATGATAATGCACCTATCTCTATGTTACCGTTTGATAATCCTGAAATGTTTTGGCACAATGCTTATCTCAATTTATGGCCAGCATTTAATAGGAACTGGGATGAGAGTTGCCAAAAGCCAAATTAGCTAATGCTGAATGTAATGAACAGCAGAGCTTTGATCATGCTGTGAAATAAATTCCAAGTGAAAAGTGGAAAGAAGGATGCCCATGGAATTAAAATTGACAGTATGATTAATACAAGCCATATGAAGTGCCTCTTAGCTGATTGCTAATGTTACATATCGGCTTCCATACTGACAGGTATAGTTTATTGTCAAAATGCCCTAATGTTCCACATCAAGGAAGGGGGAAAAAATTGCCATTTTCTATTAATCTGCAAAACTCATACTTCTTTCCACATTTAAGTCATACATTTTTCTCTGTGAAAAAAAGATACGAGAAAATTATGGCACATGTACTTATGTATTGTAAGGAATTCAGTTTTCCAGGGCTCAGAAACTCCTCCTTGGTTACCTGACTAGCAACCTGATGATTAGTAATGACATATGAAGCAATGTTCCTGCCAGGGTTTTAAAACTACTGTTAGATCAGTGATAAACAGAAATTGTCACCTGCTGCAGGCCTCACAGATTTTAAGAACTTTTTGCTCCTGCCTCAACCAAACCCCATTTGTCCTAGTCCAAGCCAAAGTGAACAGATATAGAACTTCCAACTGAGTTGTGGACAAATTCAGCAAAGATACCAAAACATACACATATGAATGGAAATCCACTATACTTCAACAAGCCATACAGATATTTTCCTGAAAATGTGGGGTGGGTCTGGAGACTGAAGGACTATTAGACTTATCTGACCTTTTTTTTTCCAGTTTATGAATGGGTGATGGAAGAGGTGATGTTGCATCTACATTAGAATTTAAACTATTTTAAACACTGAAATTGATGTTCTTGTCTGTCGCCTTGACAGCAAGAAACAAAAAAGGTAACTGGTGTTTAGTTCTAAGAGTGAAGTCTCAGTCAGTCATTCTTCCAGATGACACACACTTTAGCTTTTGACCTTAACTGTGAATAACAAGTTCTCCAACCAGATGCATGGTATTGTATTTCCAGCTATTTGCTTTCTTCTCTCATAGCTCCCTGGCTTTACATGCAGCAGGTCTTATGATGTTTTCAAAGCTGATTCACAAGAACATTCATCCTACTGAAAAATCTCTTTGCCTCACAACACCAAGATAAATAAAGACCCATAGCTGAATAAACACGTTTTAAACAAAACACAGTGTTTCACCACACTGCCAATGCACCTTCTTTGAATGAGTCAAGATTTTAGTGCAATGCACAGCTTTCTTCCTACTGTATTGCATTCACCCTGTTCTAAGTGGTTTGCTTTGCTCTACTTCTCTTTGAAGTTGTAAGTAAATTCTATAGGACATGGCATATTTTTTAATCTGGACCAAAAGGTGAATCATGGAATGTTAAATAATAAACAAAATATCACAGCCATGACTTACCAGAGAAAAAACAAACGGTATTGCAATATGTCACACTCTAAGCTGCAGATTGTCGTCTCTATTCCTGTGCAACTTTAATCAAAAGGAATTAATTGAAAAGGGTCCAATAAAACTAGCTAATCTGAAACAATTGTGAGGGAAAAATCACAACTGACTATTTTTCATATTGGGAACTCATCACCTGCATTTTTTTCCTGTAGAAACTAAGGGGGTTTTTTGTCAGAACTATCAAAGTCAAATAATCCTTTGCTTTTCAATAAAGGTCAGAAGGAAAGCTTTCTATTCAGCTGGAGTATTTTAATTAAACATTGCAGCAGGTGTTTGGATATGCTGCCAACACCTAAAAAGCTTTCATTAAAACTGTATCTTAAAAAAAAATAAAGACCTATACATCCTCCTCAAGCCCTCTTTATCTGCCTTTTCTCTGGATGGGTATTCACAAAATTACACACCATTTTCTCTGTTTTGGAACACCATTACCTGCCCTAGCTATAAAAAGAATTCTTCATCAAAGCTGCTGGAAGCAAACCATGGAATTCTCACATCAGCTTTTATGGCCGCAGCAGATCCCTGCAACAGAGCACAGCCCAGAGTTTAGCCTTAGCTGCTGACCTGCTTCAACTTCTTGGGAACATAATTGGTCTGTCCAAGCTGACAAAAAGAGAATCTTTAACTGTGAGCCAAATTCACTTTTCAGACAAAATACTGCAGGTAATGCTGAACTCTTTGCATAAAGTTGGGAGGTGTGTTATTGCTGCAAAACTCAATTACTTGCATATGACACAGTCATGTAAAAGCAGCCTAAGGAACACTTCCAAAACTGCTTATGTCTTTAAGGAATGCAAAGCCCTTGGAAAGTTCTGTTCTTCACCAGAGAGGAAGAACAAGGCATGCTCTACACAGTGGCACTCAGTGATTCTATCAAGTCCTTCTGTCAGCTGAGAAAGTGAGTCAGAATGTGAATCCCAACATGAAGACTACAAAGCAGTAATTCCTATACACTGGGATACGCATAGTTCCATCAGCGCAGTACTGTTCTCCAAAAGTATCAGTGTAACCCAATGCTTACAGCTTGACAAATTCAGTGGGCATCTGTGACATCTCAAAAAAATTCACATTTGAAATGGAAGAGGTTGTCAATTGAATTCTGATGTTTAAGGAGAAAGGAATATCAGCAAATATCAACAATACCAACAAACATCAACAAATACCTTTATTTACTTACTCATTTAAGAGCTTTTTTCTGAGACTTGGTAGTTTGGCCTTTGGAACTACAGTCAGAACAGAAAACCAACAGTTTAATCTCAGTGGTGTAACAGCTTTGACAACACGTAGTGAGCACAACTTCTCATCTCCCTACAAATAGCAAGGCTGAAAGCAAAAAAAAAAAAAAGCAAAAAAAAGAAGAGCTCTATTTACAGATTCAATTAGAATTTTAAGACCATTTGGAGCAAGACCAACTTGCAGCAAGGGCTCAGCATCGCTTTGTTGCTATGAAACATCATCACATAGGAATAATCAGCCATAAAAACCTGCAGCTGATTCATTCAGTGGCAGAAACTATCTCAGCTGAGAGGGACACTTTCAATTTAAAATGAATTAAGTTGCAATTTTGAACATGGCTCTAAAATATACCTCAAGAATCTCAAACTGATAACCCTGAGACGTCAGACAAGACCCTGGACCTTAGTAACTAAATCTGAACAGGTCCTTGTGTACCTATAACAATGCATGCAAACAGAGACAGGTGGAAAACTGAGACTTTCCACATAAGAATCTCAACAGAGCTGACCAGTGCTGTCTTGCGATTCTGAACAGTCTAGGGACTGAAGGAAGAAATCATCTCTACCTGTGACTTTAGAAGGCCTGCTACTAATAATTAAAAGGAGTAACATGATACCAAAAATGACAGTATCCCAGCTTCAAAACTCATTCTGGGAATGAGAAGAGGCATTACCTCACTACAGAAATAACTTCTAGCAGCAGTGACTTGGGCTTGCTGTGAACCAGGAGGATGGTTTTACAGAAGTATGTATCCCACAGACTTTGAGTTTTGAACCAGTCCTGGGTCTGCACACAGAGACTGATAAAAAGTAGGTATTTATTTCCTGAATCTGGGGACCATTTGTACTTACTGATTTGCCTTATGACCAGACTGAAAAGGAATTCTCATTCTTCTCTGAGTTAAGAAAATGATGGAAATGAAATTATTCTACAGTGCCTTTCCTTCTGCTTGTAGATAAAGCAAATTACTGCTCCTTTTTTGTGCTAAGTGTGGGTAAAGAGAGTTCTTCAGGACAAATGAGAGAAGTATACAGAGAAAGACAAAAGGATGTGAATGTACAGGACTGAGCAAACCTGGTGCATAAGGGCAAGACTGTTGCTACAAACAGAGCATGCCTTGGAATAGACTGTGATGCACCAGCACTCTGCCAGCTTCACTGCCCCCAAACAGCAACATAAGCCAGTTTACCATCTCCACAGCCTGCTGTCTCCAAAAGGGACAAGATGACTCCCTGGGTGCAGAGACAGGTGCCTATCTGAAAATAGGCACTCCTGGTCAATTAATGCAATTAATGTCTTCAAAAGAGACATGTTTATAAAAGTAAAATCACTGAAGATCACAACATTTCAAATCTTTCATCCAAACAGACTCCCTCAACAGTCACATGAATCTGAACTACAAACAAAACAACAGCACTGTGAACAGGCAAAACATGAACAAAATTTTCACTTTGCTGGGACCCTGCCTTTTTCTCCTTCGAAGCTCTTTAAGAGCTGTTACTTGAAAGGAGAAATCTCTAAGACCTCCTGGCCTAGATTTTTTTTTTTTTTTACTTTTTTATATCCTTGACCAAGTGTTGCTTGTTAATCTAAACACACACATCCTTATGTACAAAAGAAGTCTTCTCCATACTCTTAAAATGGTTAAAAAAAATACAGTGGGAGAACTTGTCCTGGAATGCTTGAGAGATCTGGCAGTACTTGATGTTATATGGGGTTTTGTGACATAACAATTAAGGAATTACCTTCTAACTTAGTAAATTGCTACACCAAGCAAAAGGTTAAAGTCATGTCAGATAACAAAAAGGCTCATAAATCAGTTTTGCTACTTACATTTTTTTCCTAACATCTCATCCAGCATTTTTACTCGAAGAAATATAAGTATGTCTCAAACACAGGAAGAAAATTTCTCAGTCAGACAATATCCAAAAGTAAGACCTTCCAGCATGACAACAAGCATTTTAAGAATAAAATCGAGTATACTTTCCCTTCAAACCAGAGGAACATTACTGTTCTTGGATAATACTGAATGGTTCTGCGTTAGATAAAACAACTTCGCTGTATATAGCAATTTAAAATCCATTTTTATGATGAAGCATTTTAGCATCACAGATACCAAGCTCTCTCAAGACAGAAACAGTATCTTTACCAGTCAGCAGACATACACCTTGCTCACTTTCAACGGGAACAAGCATATTACCCTCAAATCTGAAAAGTATCTAGATTGTTTTCAGAATTTACAGGGATGTCAGATGCAAACTAGAGAAGTTCCAAACACTGTACTGCTTCTGCTTTTGTTTTCCATGACCATGAAGGCAGTTACTTTTTTTTTTTTACTGAATACCTGATCTTTTAAAATCAGCTACTATGTTTAAAACACTATCACTGAACAGATGGCACACGTGTATCACCATTTTATCCTGTCCCAGATCTTTAGAAATTGAGTTTTGTTGTTTTGTGGGGAAAGGATTCTTTTGTTTTAAGTAATTTTGCAACTTTCCATGTTGCATTTACTAATTTTTGCTTAACTTCTCTCCCACACACAAAAAGCACTAGGTAACACAGTTCAAAGCAAAAACACTTGGGGATCACTGATGTCCAGGATGCTTCTGAAGATATAAGCCATTCTTCAGAATCATTACTCTTCCAAGATTAATACTTAAGACTTTCAAACCAGGTAAATGGCAAGAGTTTCTTTGACAAATTGTGTTGCCTGAAGCAAGTATAAAACAAGCTTTAAAATACTAAAATATCATTTCTAAAGGAAAGAATGCCATTGTGCACAGGTTTACTTAATTTTCCTATAACACTGAAGGAGAGATGAAAAGATACAGTATTGATCAGAGAGGTGCTTTGCTACCCTGTTCTGTCAGAGGTTAAGTCCTTGATCTCATTAAGGACATGCTTGGTTGTTAGTAAGGGTAATTTTTCTGACAATGCTTTGCTTTTGAGGGACACAGATTTAATTTGTTTTGGTTGGGTTAAAAGTTCATCTCTCCCTTCTTTTATTTCCCACCATGCCAGCAATCTTATCTTCACATGGCCAATTCAATCTTTTTGTCCTTTGACTATTATTTTTAAAGCTTAAATATATACAGCTGACCTTTATTTTAATTTAAATTCTCCTTCATACTTTTAGAATGTTGTCAGACTTGCTATCTCCAAGTGAACTTGCTGCTGCACAGTTAAAGTAGTCTTTTTGGCCCTGTCAGCAGCAGGATATGTTTAATAGGATGAATTTCTGGGCTTCTCTGATCAATCTGTAATTCTAAGTGCCAGTTCTCAATATACCCCCTTTAGAAATTCACTCTAACAACTCTTCTTGAGGCCCAAAGCTCCTGAGGTGTTATGCCTCAGGAGTCCTCAGTTCTGTATCTGGTACCAACAGTGAGGATATGGCCATTCATATAATTAATACGCCACCCCTGTGTAATCCAAAAGACTGATGCACAAGACCCATCATTTGCATCCAACACAGCAATCCCAGCCCATTCCAAACAGTTTAGCATCCAGGTTTACTGCAAGAATGATAGAGATTCAACCATTAAGGAACTTCTATAAATAGAAAACCTAGGATGATGGCTCACATTTTGTTTTCAAGTGTTACGTGTCTCCTCTTTCTAGGTATTTGTATAGCAATAGCATTTTTTAAAAAGGTTCATTTAAAACCATACAGTTTTCTGAATACATAACGCTGCTTGTAACATTACACATAGAGCTGTTTCTCAGAATGTATACTTGTCTCTCTTAAATGCAGAGAAGCAATAAAGACAGCCATTATTTGTTTCAAATATAATACATATTTTCTTGACATAAAACATTTATATGCAGTTTCTGAAATCAAGTCTGGTTAGATTGTGTCACTGGGAGAAAACTGGTGTTAAGATCAGGGATCACTTGCATTCTTCCATAAGGCAATAAGGAGTTGCAAAATCCAATTTTGCCAATAAAAACTTCCAACTGAATACAAAAGATTAAAAATCACAATGCTGATCAAAGCTTTAGGCTTGTTTTAATGTTCTTTCTTCTCCCTTGCTACGAGATGTTCAATAGCTCACAAATAACAAGTTAGAAATGCCAAACAGGTCTGCTATCTAAAATGCACATGCCGTAACTCTCAGTCAGTAATAGGCCTGGGAGAGATTACAGCACAAACTTGCACTCCCTCTATAGTGCATCATATTTCTTCCTTGTATGCACTTAGATGCTTCCCAGTGGACAATCTATTCTTCAATAACGTGTATGAACTTCTGTTACAATTTTCTGAATAACAGATCTACTTTACACAAAGTTACTTTATGCATTTTGCTTTTATATATTTACCTGCAAAGTAAACCCTTGTAGCTGAAAGTGCTTACAACTGAACAACACTCCATCATGAAAACAAGGTTTTTAAATTGACTAAAAGCATGTTCAAAAATCCTAGCTTTGTTTTTATCCTGAACTATTACCAACACAGCTTCCAATCACAAGGGAGTAGACCTGCGTTCCCTTGCTCACTTCTCTACTTAAGCTTAAATAGTGCAAATAACCTTTGCTGTTTGTAGCCCACCAGCAAAGCATTCCTTCACTGCAGAGGAAAGCCAGCCGGGAGCAGCAGCCTTCTCCCTAAGCACACACAGAGTGCAGGGGTGGGCCATGTGCTGCATGAAGATGGGTGGGAGCATAAAGGCAGTGTGACTGACATAAAATTCCTAATTGGGTTCTGGACAAGGTCATTTTAATTCAGCCCAGCTAGATACCTGCATATTCCTCAGTCCCACACACTGCACGTACACTGATGACTCAGAATGAGCTCCTGCTCCAAACACCACAGTTTTGATCAATGACAAAACAAGCAAGAAGGCATAGATTTATGATTTAAATGGAAAGATTAGTGCTGAATGGCAAAGCACAAGCTCATCTGGATGGCTCCTTCTTAAAACTTCAACACTAATAGCAATCTCTCATTTTTCCTGCAAAATTCATTTAGCTATGAAGCTCACAAGACAAAAAGCCCTGTATGCCTCATAGCATAGACACAGAGCAAGACTAAAAGTGGAACGAACATGTCTTCCTCCATAGATTAGAGTGACAAATATTATTAAGCCAGACAATAGCCCTGGAAATGAAAAATGAAAAGCAATCCCCTATCACCACATACCTCAGAGCACGAGTTTGGAGATCATATGCTGAAAACCAGTTTCTGAGAAAGTGTCAGCATGCTCTATTTTTGTTGGCACAACCATCAGTGCTCTAGTTCTGAAAACCAGGTCAATGCTGCTTTTGTGCCTACATGCTTGAAATCAGATACCTGTATTTTATAAGTTCTGTTTTACTATACAGTATTTATGGTTTATCCAAGTATTTGAGTCACTGAAACAGACAAGCACTAATAATAATTACCCTGAGATTAAAGACTAGACACTCAAAATTGGATCAAGACCTTTTTGTTGAGCAAAATAAATTAAAATCATGTATGAGATTTTCTTTCATCTAAGTTTAATTATCTAATAAATCAAGCATAGCCAAAGCTAGCAGGATCCACATCCCCAGATGGCATATTCCAAATGAAGGCAGGAATGACTCTCTGCAGGTGTCTATACATTCCACTTGCCCAGACAGTAGTCTAGGCAACTGGCTTCAGACGGATACTAGCTTTCACGTTGTTAAAGGTTAGGGGAGACTTTCCAATTTGTATAAATTTAAGAGTAAATGCCATAAAAAACTCACCAGTTGAACTCAGAGGGAAATAAACACAACAGTGATTGAGTAGAAGAAATACTCCAAAACCTTTTTATGATCCTGTGTTTCTGCAGAAAAGTCACTTTGAAACATTAAAAACAGTAAGCTATGAAATATGAAGTACAGTTCCTAGTCTGTTGTGATTACTGAAGCTAACTACTTAAAATAGTCATCTTGCTTAGGTTGTGTACTTAATGAGTTCATTTACATGAATAGGTACAGGCAGAAGTCTCACATTTTACAACACTGATCTCTCCAGGGCTTCCATACAGTGTTAATGGTAATAACTTCAGTATTTTAGTAAGAAAAGGAAGAACTTCATAAAACCTTTAACCTGTATACGAAATACAGAATGTGACAGAAAATTTTGTGAACTATTTTTGTGTAGCTAAAGAATGCTGAGACTACAATACTGGAGAATATTTTAGAAAATGTCATATATGTGCTTTGATGTGTTCAGTCAACTATTTTAAAATTACTGTATTATGCTTACACTGGATTTTCAGGAGATAAGTATTTTTCTTAATTTCTGACTTCTGCTGGAAAAAAAAACAAACACACAAAGCTACATCTTCACTAAGTCATCATCTGGGACATCCCAAACATTCATACATGCACATCACAAGAAAACCATTAAAGATGCATTGTTTTCAAGCTTCTGGAATGAAATTATAAGACATTTCATATACAATAAAATTACTGAATTAATTTCCTTTCCCGAAACATAAAGATCACTTCAGCTTTCTGGGTTTCTCTCATCATCATCCAGCTGTGCAGGCTTCTCTAGTGCCGAGGAAATAAACACAGCATTATTTAAGTTGGAGAAGACCTCTAAGATCATCAAGTCCAACTGTTAACCCAGCAATGCAAAGTTCACCACTAAATTGTGTCCTTACGTGCCACATCTACAGGTCTTTTAAATACCTCTAGGGATGGTGATTCAAACTCTTCCCTGGGCAGCCTGTTCCAATACTTAACAACCCTTTCAGTGAAAAATTTTTCCTCATATCCAATCTAAACCTTCCCTGGAGCAACTTGAGGCCACTTCCTCTTGTTCTACTGCTTGTTAGTTGGGAGAAGATACTGACTCCCACCTTGCTACAACCTCCTTTCAGGCAGCTGTAGAGCTTCTGAGCCTCCTTTTCTCCAGGCTAAAAAAACCCAGCTCCACAGCCACTCTTCACACCATCCTCACTCCTCGACTTGTGCTCCAGACCCTTCGCCAGCTTTGCTGCCCTCTCTGGACTCGCTCCAGCACCTCAGTATCTTCCCTGCAGTGAGGGGCCCAAAACTGAACACAGGATTTGAGGTGTGGCCTCACCAGTGGTGAGCACAGGGGGACAATCACTGCCCTGGTCCTGCTGGCCACACCATTGCTGATACAGGCCAGGATGACACTGGCCTTCTCGGCCACCTAGGCACACTGTTGGTTAGTGTTCAGCTGCTGTTGACTACACTCCCAACAGTTTATTTTCTTGCTGAAAAGTGAACTTTCATCACACCAGTGTACCTCCCATCAGAAAACTCTTAACCCTGGTTTTACTAGTCCAGCAGCCCCTCATTTACATGGCTAAAGAAAATTCACTCGAATTACAGAGAAACACACAAAGAAAAGCCACCTTTGCAGGAACAAGACCCAGATAAAAAGAAATTAATTAAAAACAATGAAGAAACAAAGGAAACTGCGGTAAAAGCAGCATTCTGAAATTAAGTAGGTGTTCAGAGATAATTTTTTTGTCAGATGTAGTCTGGGATTTCCAGCTCAAAATAGGTAACTTGTAGTATACCCACACACTTCCAACTCTTCTCCCTACTCTATGAATTCCCAGTGCAGATTAATGCAGTCAAATGTGCTTTTAAGTGACACATTAAATTAGGAGTCTCATACCTTTTTAGAAAACATAGGTCAATTTACCAGTAAAGCCCTCTGGCCATTAGTACTTCCATTTTAGTATTTCCCATCAACAAGTCAAAGGCAAACACTTTAAGCTTCATTAATCTTCAGCAATCCCAAATGCCAGTTTCTTGATTACCTACTGGGTTGTTGTATACTACTCCATCTCTTAAGCTGTAAGAGGGATTACAGTATTATAAAATCGCTTAGAACTTGCATCATAAACTGAACTATTCATACCATCTGTTATAGAAGAGTGAATTGTTCTCCCTGCTGAAGAAAAGATTGAGGTTAATCCGCTTCCCCAGTGCGGTGCAGCAAATCAGAAGAGCAGGCTACACTAAAATGCTGAAATCTATAGTTGCCCGTTTCATGATAATTCTGTATTATCTTTTCAACAACATGGAAGCACAGCTACCCTAGTACATCACTATCATGTCCTAAAAATTCTAGGACTATTCTAGTTCTTGAGACAGCAAATGAATTTTTTTTGAACATTTGTATATTATTAGCTATAACATTATTACTGCAGTGCCCAGATAGTTCAGCTGGAGAATCCAGCCTCTGCATGAGATGTTTAAGACAGTTATTTCAAGTGCTTCAGGTCAATAAGCCAATACTTCTGCACTCTTGTAAATGAGGCCAGGATTTCTCATGAGGTTTTACCAATAACTTCAGAAATATTAAATTATTCCTTTCATCCTATTTGTCTTACCTAACACCACAGATCCCATAAAAAAAAAGTTCATTTTGTTCTAGGATACTTTATGGAAATAAAACTCTGAACACAGATTCAGCTGGAAAATGAAACTCCTTCCACCTACATTGCCATCTTATTGTTTGCAGAATGGAACAATTACAATTTAGAAATAAGTTCATTTTCATACCAAAATTGAAAACAGCAAGCTCATTATACAAAGAATAAAATAGCTTTAAATGGGTGTATTTTATTTTCTCATTTAATCATTTTCTTATGTAAGTATTTTGACAGGGTGTTTAGGCCAAAATTCTCCTTCTCTCCTATCACAGCTCAGTTTCTGATAATGATGACTCAGGTTATGAATGACAGGTTAGAAAGCAACAGTAAGATCCTTCCTGCTAGAAAGTGTCATATTTGAGCTCAAACAAAAATATCTAAAAATATGAAAAGAAATACAGGAGAACAGAATGAAGATAACAGGTAAAAATGTTGCCTACATTCAAGTGCAATGCAGAGTAGAAATTCCTTTTGAGTAGTTCCAGGCAGGAGCTCTGACAGACATAGACATACTATGATGAAAGAGAAAAGGAAGCATCTTACAGACAAGGGAGAAACAGTCTGGGCTCAGGCCCACTTATCCATTTCCACAAAATTTGGACATACTACACAACTTGGCTTCCATAACAAGAGCTCTTAAGCTAGTTTGTATGATATGACAAAGTTACTTATCATATACAATGTAAGACTCATGGATGAAGAAAATTTGCAAATAAGAGTAAAAAAAATCTAAATATTTCATTGGTCAGAAGAGCTCTAGCAAAGATATTTGCAATTCTCCACTAAATTATTAGAGAAAATAAAGCTTTACAGTTTTTCTTTTAACAAATGAATGAAGAAATAAATTCTAGTTAAGTTACTTTTAAGACTGCAGTATGCATTTTTGGTATGATGGGGAAAAAAAAGAGCTAATGAAAATATTTTATTTTTAATTACAGGCACAGAAAAAAAGGCAAAGTAAAGCTTAGTGAAGTAAACCTCTCATTTTCTCACCTGTGCACTGTCCTCAACAGATATATTATTTAAGATCTACCTGCCCTACCATAAGAAAACCAGATGTAACCTTACCCATGTCACAGATACATACAAACAACTCTACCAAGACTCCAGTGCAAGCTTCAAGGATGGTATTATCCAGAAGGCATAGTTTCTGAAAAAGTACAAAGCCACTTTAAAATCTTGCTCTTTACTGTGGCTGCATACTCTGCTTGTCTCTCAGAGGAACATGTGCACACCATCAGGTGATGATAAAATGTAGAGCTGTAATGCTGTTTACAGTGACTATACATGAATCAAACCATGGCTTTATCCAAGTGTGACAGAATTCCTACAAGATAGAAGGAGCTCAGTGAACCATCACACTCTTCTAATGAGTAAACACCTTTCTGTCTCTCCTAATCTCTACAATAAACACCAATCAGTAATTCTAGGCTCTCCTCTTCACTCAGTATGACACCTAATTCTGAAAAGATAACTGTGATTATTTTGACAGAAAAAAAAGATGATGCAAAACAAATGACTAACATCAGCCTTCCCATAGAATCAAGCCAGAATGTTCCCATATTGTAAACAAAGGCTTTTTTCCAGTCTAAACTCACAAGTGGTTACATAACAAGTTTCTAACATATAAACTCTAACTTGAAAAATCATTTTGTTTTTATCCACCACACTTACCTAATTTTGAACAAACACTACTCAGAGCTAAAAAAAAGTAAATAAATTATCTGGGTATACACAAATACAGACTGAAACTGCAGATTTAATACTCCTTCTGGTTTACCAGAATTATCGTCATGTGCAACATTGTGTCTTATTCATTGTGCTGCTTATGAAATATTTTAATAGTGTGGTTTTGTGAAATTTTAAAAAACCAAGACAAAATGTTTTACTTTTAAATTTAATGATGCTCACAAGATGTCAGTACTGAACTGTTTGCTCTAAAAGGTCCCTTACATATTAAGCTTCTAAGACAATGTTGATGAGCAGATGAAGTACGTGTCTGTAACAAAATTTATCAGGTTTCAGTAATAATGCACGAATCACATAATCACCATTAAAAAGAAAAAAATTTGTTAGTTTTCCCAGATTGAGATTACTGTAAAATTTGATAGAAACCAACTCCCTTCTACTGCATCAGTGGGGGGGGGGGGGGGCGGGGAATCAAACATGCCCAGTATACAGAACTAGGCTCTAGCTTATTTCTTTCTCTATTTATTTCTTTGATAAACTCTTTTAAACTCTCACTCACAAAATTTTTGAAGCATTAACTTGACATTTGGATACAGCTATAAGACTTAAGTATATCCAAATTATTGAGACTTTGTCAGTGTTTAACGGTAAACAAGAAGCTAGAAGATTTTGTTCTGTGGTACATCCCCTTTAATGATCAGGCTAAACATGTTCCCTCAGTCGTGACAATTCTTAATTAAAAAAACCACCTTAGGACAGTGAAGTAAACTTCTTAAACCAGCTATACAAGTTACTGTAACATGATTACCACAGCACTTACAAAGCCTAAACCATTTTTCCCTTTCTTAAAAAAAAAAAAGATGCCAGGGGAGTGGAAGAGTATATGTTACTCAGGTTATTAGACGGTGTATTACAGAATAAATAATTTTGTCTGTTGCTCATTTTAATGTTGAGTTATTCCTCCATTGAAATTAATGCTTTTTGGTTAAAGGACTTTCCCTATTTAAATTCTGCCTATTCTGTAGGGAATTCAGAAAGATTTTTCATCCTTCTCTAGAGGACCTGAGAACAGAGGCATTTTTCTTCCTACTTATTTTAAAAATTGCAGGTGTTTATGATCTGATTTATCACTAAAAAAGGAGCCACAAAAGCAAACTCTTTTAAAGAATATCACACAAGTTAGAACTACATAACATAGCTGGAAGCTACTTCAATCCCTTTGACCTTGTGTTCACTGGAAGAAATAAAAACAAATAAAAACCCCTCTGTGCTCAAGCAACTCAATCCAAGGTAACATCCTATGGAAAACAAAGTAGCTTTTGATAATTTAGGATAAAATGAATGTGCTCACCTGAATTAAGCGAACACCAGAGCTTCATCTTTAAACCTTTTCAGGAGTTAGTGAGAAGTCATTACAGCACAAGCTCACAGAGTGCCAAGAGGTACCTCCCATCCACAGGTACACACTATGGATTCAGCTGCTTTGCAACCCTTACCTGCACCTTTCAGTTCAAGGAACTGGGGCAGTGAGCAAACTCATGCGAGTGACACTTTCCAAGAAATGAATAATCAACAAGAAAGATGGGAATCCTGGACTCCAAAGGTTGCCTAGTATGGCAAGTCAACATGGATAGATGTGAAGACCAAGTGTCTAATTATTTCACATGCTATTTTTTGTAATTCATTTCCTGCCTCATTGCTTCTGCTTCTGTTACAGGATTAAAGCCTAGGACAAGGCCTCTTCTGAAACAATGGTAGCACTTTTTCCTTCCTTGTGTTAGGCAATATGCCTTACGAACTCTGCCTCCTGTTCCTCTCAAGAAGTCACTGTCTTCCCCTGTCTGGAAGCTCACAAATAAATCAACTGCTTCTCTCGGGCTATTTAAACTGACAGTATTTCACTTCAGCAGAAACTGAAAGTATAATCTCTACTAGACATTATATGTATTATCATCATTTATTTGTTCTGTATCACAGAAATCACCGGTTAGCAAAGCCAAACAAAAATTAATATCCCATCATTGGGGATAATGAGGATTTTTAATTTTTTTTTTTTTTTTTTTTTTTTTAATTTAACAACACTTTTATGTTTTGGGTTTTTTTAAATTGTTAAAGAGAAGCATTGATGAATCTGAAGTCAGCTGACCAGGGACTCATGGCCAGCACTCAGGAGATCAGGTGTTCTGGTTAAGTGTGCACTAGATGTGAAATGCTTCATTCATAGTCCAAACACCACTGCCTGCTCATCAGCCCTCTCAGGTAAAAGACTGCCCTGCAGGACACATCCACTTTACAGTTCATTAACTAAGAAGTTCTGTACTTCAAAGATAGGAAAGAAGGGGAAAAAAACCCCAAAGAAACAGTCTTTCCAAGACATCTTTCCTAACTATAAAAATACCCTACGTTAACACGCACATACTCATCTTCCATTGGATTTTGTTTGAGATGCAGTCCCAAACTATATCTGAAGGCTTTGTGTCACACTTGATCCTTGAAATTAATAACATCTGTATGTATGCAGCAGTCCACTGATATTTTTTGGTAGCAGAATCAAAACCTTTATCTTCTATGAAATCAAGCTCAAATTCATAGATTTTCATGGAAGTGAGACCATGCAAATGAATTATTGGGGCCACGAAAGTATTACACTCTCTTTATAAAAGCCATTATTTTTTAAAACCAGTTCAAAAGCTAACAACACAATCTGCTGGAATACCACTGGGTGAAAAGAGGGGCTGGGCTTTGCTCAGAGAAGATGCAGGAAAGGAGCTTCTATTCCACTGGAGAATTACATTACAATCATTATCATGTGCTTACCAGAAAACCAAAACACTCCTCACAATAATGACCATCTACAGTCTCCTTTTACTTCATTTTGTTGTGGTGGAGAGCTAATTATACATACTAGGACTTTCTGAAAATAAATCCTTGACATGCTATTAACAGAGTCTTTATTAATTATGACATGAAGTGTTACATACTAAGAGTCACAGATGCTTCATGACATAAGTCTTATAACATTAAAGAGGGGGGAACAAACCACTGCAGAAATGCATGTATGGGATATAATCTAATGAGTTCTTTCAGAATTTATTTGTGCATACAGGTATCAGTAACCTGAAACTATTTTAGAAGTTCACATTTTGAAATACAGTTTCAGTTTTACTTCCCCTCCCATGAACAGTATTAATGCTATGGGGACTTTTTTTTCTTTTTTAAGTGCTTTAGGCTGGCGTCAGAAAGTACTTTAAATTTTAAGAGTGCCTCCTGTGCATCCCTGTCTAGCATGTCTAAGAGGAAATATTGTCAGTGAAGTCTGACTAGCAGCCATACAGGTCATGAAAGCAGTTGCATAACCAAACAGTGTGGACAGCCGTTGTATTCAAAAGATAATGCAGTGCCGCAGGTTTGAAAACAATGAAGCAAGGGAGGTGTGTTCAAAATCATAGCTGAAGGAGAACAGAAACATCTACATACTTTAATCTTCGAAAAACATTGAAGACACTGAATATCCCTCTCTACCTTCATGAAGACAAAAGAAGCCTGGTACAATTGGGAATGACTGCCTGTTTTGTTTTGCTGCTCCAGTAGTTATAAATGCCAGGCACCGCTGCTGCTGCTTTGTTGCTGTGCAAGTGACAGCTGAGAAAAATGATGATGCTAGAGATATGTGTTATGAATATACAAATAGGTGAGAGACAACTGATTCCTGCAGACAAGAGTCTAGACATTTCATTTAGTAAGTGCTTCTCCCTTTCCCTAAATCCAGCAACTCACTGAACATACAGCCTTATCAAATACTGTGTGTCTCTGGAACTCTGCTGGTAAATAATGGTGCAGCCATTATTACAGCCTAAACACACTCGACAGCTTCAGCAGCAGCATTGATCTCACTGTCATAAAAGAGACTAGTCCAAGGTTTCTGAGCCTACTAGGATGCTGAATAGCTACCTCCAGACAGTCCTGCTTTGTGTGCACAGGATAAATTGAACTATTGACAATGTCGTATTTGTTATCTTTTTAACAAGAAATCCAAGTGAAAAAATGTAGTGAAAATGTAACTACCATACAATATCTAAAGAGCAACTTTCTTGAGAAGTTGCACATTAGTTCTAAAATACTATGTAAGAGTCTCTGAACAACGCTGGAGTTTGGTTATGTTGACACATATACCTGCTACCGTGTCATGCAACAAAGGAAAAGGGTTTAAGCTATGTAAGAGAAAGAAAAAAAAAAAAAAATCCTTCTTTTCCTTCTTTTAAACACAATTCAAAGCCAATCTCCAATTAAACCTGTGTATTACCAAGTCACTTATTTAATTCATAGCCAAAGTACATGGCTTCATATCCATAAAGAACATATTCTTCTATTGTGTTGACATTGTACTAAACTGAAAAAAAAAAAAAAATAGCATGTCACTGAAATAGAGTATCAAAAGTCTGTTCACAGCATCAGTGCACCATTCTGGCAGTTAAACAGTGATAAAACTAGAGTAGTTTGGTCTTTTTGATTCCTTTCTGGGGCTTCAGGGTAAGTTTTCCCTGCCATACATCCCAATACAGTTGTTTCAATTGCTCTTAAGAAAATAAAAGGAACTCAGTGATGGATAAATCTAAGCTTACCATTTCCAGCTATTTCGGTTTTTGTTATATTTCTATGGACTTCCTAATAATCCACTTCAATACCAATGTAGTCTTCTTTTTAGCATCTTTCCAAGTTAATAAAAAGCACAAGATTACAAAACTAGAAATGCTATAGCTTATACAATGGCATATTAGAGGAGGCTGAACTATTTGAAGTGAAATCAAGGACTTATCAACAGCACACTGCATTCAGTAATGACATCAGGAGTTTTTAAGAGTCCTACATCCACTGGAGAGCACAGGTATATTATACTCAGAATAGTAAATTTGGTATGGCCATCGCAATAATAAGTACCTACAAATAATAAAGAATCCCACCCAATCTCAGAGCCCCCTTGCAAGCTTTGAATGCCAAAAGGAACAGTAAGAAGACTGTTCCTATTATGATGTTCTCTATTATTAGGCCAGATCTTGTTTCTGCAACAGAAACCTTTCGTTTTTCATGTATTTATAACCACAACTAAGTTTCCTTCATTCCTGGGTAGCACGATTGTTTTTATGACACACTGTGCTAACTAGGAAAGATCAGAAAGAATGTGTATACAAATAAAAGTACCCAAGAAGAATTTGATACACAGACACAGAGCACAACACAGAAGGTTTACACCATCACCACCTGGTTTTATGCCTCAGTCAAAAGTTCTTGTCACCACTAACAATCAACTACTAATGCCAATCAACTTGCATTAGCATAAAATTGTTTCTTGAGAACATTATAAAACTTGGTTGATAAAAAGAAACTATTTTGATATAGAATACTTACAGCATCTGAAAACATGTGACTTGATTTTACAGAAAGTTTTGATTAAACAGCGTAATACAAATTAAAAAGGCTTAAAAATGAGACATATGATAGAGCTCAAGGATACCATCTTAGTACGGTTGTACCTATTCTGCAGCAGCACATGAACCATCTCAAAACACCATCCTTGTTCATCAGAATACTCAGCTCTTGATGATTTCAAAGAAAAATAAAATAATTTCAAAAAAAACCCCAACTCTGTGGTGCTCAAGCAACAATAAATTCTGAAGAAACCAAGGCGCTGATGCAGAGGTACCACATCTATTCACTGACCGCATACAACCAAGACAAACTTTCCAGAACAACCAAGTGAAATGCTGTACCTACAAATGGTCACAAAGGTCAGGTGACAGAATGAGGGAATCACAGTCCACAGAAGAAGTAACTCAAAATAAGAGATCTGGATACTGACTAATTATTCCTTGGACACTATGGAAGTATTTTACTTAACATAGTAAACAAAAGAATCTGGACAAGACAGAAAGCTAAATTACTTTGCCTCTGATATTGATGAGACTAGTACTGCAAAGGCAAAGGAAATGTAGCATTCCCCACTTCAAGAGCAATGCTGTAAAAATGTGAAATGCTTGCAGAAAAAACCCCAACATATTGGGGTTTGACTGAAGAATCACAGCGACAAAATAAAGAAACCTTTATTTACCAAGAAGAAAATTAAAGGGTAATCTGATTAAAGTATATACGCAAGACATCAAAGGGAACAGAAGGTTCCTAAATTTAAGGAGGAAAAGAATAATAGCCAAAGACAAGAAACCGAAGATGGTCAAATGTAAAATAGGTGATTTTTCTTTTCTTAAATAGCATGATTTATGCTTGAAAGAAGGTACTAAGGGTCATCATTTTTGCAACTTACGTATATGAAAGCATAATTTTCATCAATTGTTTTGGGGGTTTTTTAGGTTTTTTTTTACAAGAAAATATACTACCAGCTCAAGCTTTTAAGAGACAAGAACTGAAAACATAATGGAATTGATGTCAGTGTTAAGAAAACTTGAGAGATTTTCTGGCTTTAAAACCTGGCATGTTTAGAAATATTCAATACAAAGTACTACTACCCGCACAATAATTTTTTCTGTGCATAAAGTGTTCTATGCAAAATACCCATTTTCAAAACTTACGCAGAGTACTTTCACAAGTGCAAATGTCATTTGGCAATCTTTGTAGTTTTACTGTAATAGCAAAGAAACATTCCTTCATTTGATGAGCTGAAAGTGCCTCAACAGATCAGCACACTGGTACTAACTAAAGAATTACCAAATGTATAAAGTCTATGTTCTCTTTACTTCAAAGTGAAGAATTAAAAAAAAAGGCAAGATATAAGAACAATAACACAATAAACTCTTAGAAATCAGACTGCTTATGTTTCAAAAGACATAAATCACCTAATTAACACTGAAATAAATTGTCTTTTCTCTGACATGAGCAGTGAGAACAGACTGAAAATTATGGCAGCAGAAATGAACCACTGGGATAAGAACAGAATGAACAATCAGGCCAAGAATTCAAAGGCTCTTCTCATAAATTACTCTAAAGTAAGTTTAGCATTTTACTTGTGTTTTATATCAATTTTTCAGTAAGATACAGGACCTAGAAATCCTGTAATCACAAAAGAAGTCTGATGATGCAGAATTTTGTTTGCTGTTAAGAGAAGAAAAACAGCTGAGCCTGTGCTGCATCCGTTTGTGGTAAGTCAGTTCTTCACAAGAAGAGCATTTTCAGTCAATCTCTAGAATGTTGTAGGGCCAAAAAGATTTATTTTGAAATAGGTAGCTCCTGAGTAACGGAAGTGGTGGGATTTTTTGTTGTCCATTCTTGCTTCTGCTTATCACCTTCTAAAAGGAACCAAGCTTTTCGACGTATTTGAAAAGAAGAACTTCAAAGAAAGGACATCGGATCTACAGAGAGCACTCACACAGAAGATAAAACACTTCCTATAATGAACTGTGAACTTGAGCACAGGTAGCCCACCTTTGCTTCAAGGGCTCAATACAAAGACAAAGCAACAAAGGAAGACAAATTGATCAAACCATTCAAGGCTATGTCAATCTGCAGCAGATATCCTATAGCCCTTGTAAAATGCAGTTACCTTGGAGGGGCTTAAAAAATGGCCTAAATTAAAAATCTACCAGTTCATACAACATTAATATACATTTTAAAAGATAAATAAATGAAGGATTGCTTATATGGGATTTAAGGGGGTTAACACAAGAAACTAATTAATCACATAGCTTTACATTGCTAATAGGCTGCCGAATAATAAATATTTAGTTGTACCCTGAAGTAATTTTAACAAGCCAAGGGATTCAACACTTCTCAACAGCCTTCTGAACTTCAGTTAGTAATATATGCAACAAAGGAACTTTTCAAGGAGGAGGAAAATATGAGTGGATAAACACCTCTAATATGGATATACACCTGTGATGCTCTAAAAGGCATGAGATTAGCACAACACCCTTTCTTTTCTCAGTTCCTAAATTATGAGATATTTTATTCTCCCACTCTAGGATTAACTAGAAAGCAGATGAAGCTAGCTGCCTAGGAGACCTGAAAAGCAATATAATGCAAATTTAGCTAGTTCCCTACTTTGGAATGAGAGCAACTCATGAGACACACACAAATGTGTTTCAATATGCAATCAGAACGGAAGAAAACAAAAGTGAAAAGGAATTATCTACTGAGAATTCAGGTGGTATTCCAAGCAGCTACAATTTGTGAAGATATTTTATTTTTAACTCGAGTAATCTGACTGTTTTCACAGATGAAGGGAAGACTCTGACAGCAGTCAAAAACAGGAAATAAAGCATATGTGAATGAAAATGGTAATCTGCTGCTTCCATGAACAGCTTATTTTGTAGACAGAAATTTTTTATGAAAGACTTGGAATTTGCATCAAGGCCATCAAGGACCCTCCTTAAAATGCCTATGAGAAATTTAGCTGTCTTTTCCTTTCAGAAGTGGGGGATAACTTTCAATAATTCATTCTGGTTTATATTTAAAATGGCATTACACAACTTTAAAAGGATTGCCATATCTACTTTGAAAACAAGAAAGTAACTAGCAACAACCTTCGTGGGAGTAAATAATTAACACAAGAACAGTTTAAGCCTTTCTCTTCCATTGTTCTTGGTTTAGTGGAAGAAGAATAATTCAAACAGCATAAAAGTATTTGATACATGAAGTGTCGCAGTATCCCTATGAGGTAAGTAAAGACAATTGCCCAGTGAGAGAATTAAGCCACAGAGGTAAGTCTCTCACCCTAGGCACCATGGACTGCTGCATTTTCAGGCTGATGGCATTCTGTGCTAGTCCTCATCCACACTTCAGAACTCAAGAACAATTTTATGGAATAAATCAGTCACAGAAATAACACTGTAAAAGGAGACACACACGAGATAATTTAACATTTGGAACTGTTCAATCCGTTGGAGATACTTTTATTGCACAATTCCAGAGGTCGGCCCATGTAATCATTAAGCACTATTTAAATAGACTAGCAGCATTCCCTTTCCATATGGATTAGAACTCAGTCTTCATTTTTTTTATCCAGTTATAAAAAGTTGTAGATGATCTGTTCATTTTTTTCTTGCAAGTATTTTTTTCCGTTTATTCATTAATTCTATCCTTGAACGATTTTAGGTTGCATTATTGCCACTTCATAAAATATAACTATTAGCAAAGCAGGAAATTAATCTAATGCACGCATAAATTACTTGTTGCAGATCCCAAACAGTTTGCACAGGACCATCTGTATCATAAAGATGCACTGAAGACACAGAACATAAGACCCTCTAGGATTTTCTGTTCTATTTCCTTCCAAGAAACCACCAATCTGCAAATGTGGATGTGGAATTGCTCTTGTTTAGATAAACAATAACTTTTTATTAATTGTTTTCTCTTGGCTAATGCAACTACTGTCTATGCTGTAGTGCATCTGTGGCCCATATAAAGATCCTGGTCTGGACCTGGGCTTTACACTAACCATTTATCCTCTCTTTTCAGCCATGAACTTATGTATGGGTTTCTTAAGATGTGACTTAAGCAAGTCTTACCAAAAAAAAAAAAAAAAAAAAAAAGGAATTGCTGCCTTCCAGCATCCCCTACAACCAACATAACCTATTACATTCTACTAGCCACACCAAAGCCTAGGAGAATACATGCAAGGGCATTTAATTTAGCTATTCAACTATACTTCAAATGCCCCTCAGCACTGCAGAGTTGTACAGAAATTAAAATGTGTACGTCTCAACAGCCTAATCTGTATATATGGAATCAAACTAAGCCCTTTTTTTCTGTTGAAGAACCCTGTTTTCATGTAGGGTAACCCATACATTTGTCCTCGCTCCCTATTCCTTCTTTAAAACTTACCACAAAACCTTAGTTGAACCTTCCTATGGATAACTTCCTTAAATTCATAGGTAATAATAAACAGTAACACAAACAGATGCCTGACGTAGATGACTCCGTATATAACCTTGATTTACATATTTTCCTTTTCCAAACTTCTTAGCTATTATCCATCTTTAAACATCCTGTTTTAACTATAGCACAAACTTTTTCTTAGACTGAAATAGGTACGAACTCATTATGAGCAGCACCATGCAGAAATGCTGAATTTATGTAATTCTCACTGTATTGCTGGGTGATACAATGATTACCATCTCTCAGACACAAGCCCTAGGTACAGCCTTCGAGCACCACACATGAACAGGGATATCCGTGCATGTTCACTCACTGCACTCATTTTCATCCCAAGAATCTGATAAATTTAGAATGGGAAAAGTTATTTAGAAGTTCATTTTTCAACTGCTAAGGGTAATCATTCAGGTTTTAAAACTATATCTGTGTGTGCATGGGACAGAGATACTTGGATCTTTGAAAAGACTGACAGGCTCAAGGCTGGCCTACTTTTGAAAGCAGAGCACAATCCATTAAAAAAATCCATGAAGCTCTTCTCACATCCATTAGTCGCTTTTTCCTACCAAAATAAGACCCATCTTTAAATTATCAGTTTGGTAAAGGAGTAACATTAAAGTGGGTAAATGCACGTGATTCTACTGACTTTTTATTAAAATCAACTAAATTTCTACTAAGCTCTCAAGCAGCCTTACAGTATCATCAGAAATTTAAACTGTCCTCCTTCTATCGTTAGCCAGGAGAGATGATAGAGTTTTAAAAACAAAAGGAAGATAATACTCTTCAACAGGATGAAGCAATCATACTGAACTGTAAAATAACCATGCAGCTGTTAATAAGGCATAAGTTAGCTCTTATGCCTAATTACTTCATATTTTAGTAAGTACTGTAGCATATTTATATAAGAACATTAAATCATTTGACCTCAAGCTATAGATACACACAATAAATTTTTTTTCTTGAATTAATGCATAGGCAGTTAAAGCAAACAGTCATCATCACCTACAAAGACAAAATTCAGGTGAAGTCCATCAAAGCATCATTCCAACATACAAAATGAGGTTTATACTGCATTTGTCATTACTGAGAGTCAAGTTTTACTGCTGTTTTGGTAAAAAAGTTAAACTAAAAAATTCTCATCTGTCAGTTCGGCAGTCTCCTAGTAGTTGAAATCAAGCAAATACATAATAAAGGTAGAAAAGTTCCAGGCTAACAGTGCAGGCTGTGTTATGTAAGAAGCATATAAACACTTCCACAACTTAAAATAATCAAATATTTTTAGTATCGTTCAACTTCCTCTCTGGCTAGTTCCTTTTTCAAAACAAAACCCCAAACACAGCATATAGGAACACAGAACACTAAGTAGACAAGGAAATTAAAATGTTATTGTTCTATTTAGAAAGGAAAGAAACACCGAACTAACAAATTTGCAGTTTTTTATTTCTGAAAACTACTACTGTCTGACAGGTAACCTGCAGAGTGAGTGATTTCAAGAGACTGGCCTCTCCATTGTTCACAAAACAGACTCCAAACAATTCATTTTGTTCTGTCTTCCTCCAAATATCACGCAAGAGTCTTGCCTGACATCCTGTCCATGTTTAACTGACCAGCAGATGCCACGAATGCATCATTCAGATCTTAATGTTTATCTTCCAAAGGAAGAAGGCAGTACATTTCTGAAGCAAAAAAAACCCCACCCAATAAAGTTCTGGAGCAAAAATCACCTGAGAAGTCATGCATATACAAAGTTGAGCTTTTAACAAGTACGTACGAGTAGTCCTGAATTACAAGTCACACTTTTAAATGTATCAGGTGGAAAGTCTGTACAATAGTAGTATATTTGCAAAAAAGAAGTAAGTAATGCACTCTAAAGCATTAGGTGATGCCACACTGTAAGGCCTTGTTTCTTTTTTGCTATTCACCATGGACAGCATAAGCTACCGCTCCAAAAGCTCATTCTACTTTATTTTTCACTAGACACTCAGCCACATCTCTGGCAATACTGCAGGAATTTTACACAAGACATGGCAATAGCCAGCACAGCTGTTGCAGAGCCCTGGTAACTACCAGGTCCCTCATTGTAACACTCCTATGCAGAGTAGAGCAAGTGTAACCAGAAGAATCTAATGCTAAGAAAGCAGTATATAAAATCTATGGATTTAATGGAGGCAAGGGACTCTGGCCTTTCTGGACACTCAGAAGGAAGAGAAAGGAACGAAGCATTTATCCCAACAGCCTGGGAAAACATCATTTAATCTGAAGGAGAGAGTTTTGTCTCTTCTAATAAATTCAGGTAAGGTCTGAGGGCTAAGACACATAAGCACTGTATAGAGAAATAGCCACAAAAACAAAGGCAGCTGTCACTTCGACAACTAGGGAGGAAGGGAAGTAAAGCAGGGTTTGAAGTCCAACTCCACCATGAAAGGAAGAACAGAACACAGAATCTCAACAAAAATCATGAAACAACATAAGAGGGAGCAATTATTGTAAATAGTGTTTCGGTAAGAATAGACAAGTATGAAACTAATTTTAGGCTGTCTGCAAGGAAGGCAGAAACTTTTCAGTTAGAAATTTTCAGTTTATATATGAAAGCACCATAACTTTCTATATAACATTTTTATCTACCCTAAAATAAAATGTAGTTTAGGCAGCTGAATAAGAGGTTAAAGATTTCTTTTTGGAATGCATGTCAACGTATTTATATGAGTGCAAGTTTTAGCAGTATCAGTCAACTTTCCAGGCTTTGCAGAAGGTCATCATGTTCTGGCTAAAGAATATTTTATAGCACTCTCTTCAGCCCTAGCAAAAGCTTAGCAACACAGCTCTCCCTTCACTGCATGCCCAAGAAAGCCATGTGTATTTTCTAACCTTACTCTGCACTACACACTACAGAGACTGCAGGATCAGGTACAGGAGAAATGATCAAGCATTCTGAAAGGCTTTGTTTCTAACACTATTTACATGTAGATTTTTCCTTTCAAAACCAAACCAAGACTCCTCATTAACTCACGTGTTTATGCTGCTACAAGTAGCAAGAGAAAATCATAAGAACATCATTTATTACAGAGTAATACCTGAAGAGGAGTAACTCCCCTGTAACATTTATTATCTCCTTTCATGTTCTTTCAGGCATAAGCTACCAAACATGGCCACAGTAAGCATCTGTTCACTCTGTTTAGGTTAGGTTTTCTTAATCACAATCTAGTACTTCTGGAAGTTTCTCCTTCCCTAAGATCATTGTCAAACTACAGGAGAAATATATACTGTTAGGTAGACATCTGGCAGTGCTTAGTACAATTTAATGCTTTCAAACACTTACACCAGTCACCTCCTTTTTTTAAATAAAAACTTCAAAATGTAAAAGAGAATTATGTTATCACATGTAACCATGAATTGGTTTTTCTATTACTGAACATTCCTTCAGATAGACAAGTGGGAGAGACCACCAGAGGTTTTCCAAACAGTAATTTGTAACTGTTCAAATCACTATTTGGCACTGTCTTTTTAAATTTTTTAGCATCCATTCCCTTATGCACATAAACATACCAAAAGAAGCAGTCAGTGCATACTATCCAAACAGTGACGCAATACAGAACACTTTTTGAGAAACTGCTCTAAGCACGTTGTGCATCTTTTGTGACAGCCTATTCTTGAATCAGATCCTTTGACTTCATGAACAGGGTGAACAGCAACTGCAAGTTTGCCACTGACAAGAAACAGCAACAGAGCCAGGCCAACAAAGTTCAAAAGTCAAGAAGATACCAGAAATAGAAAATGGCTTGAAATGGCTTTTTGAGATCTTAGGAGGAGCCTGACACATTTTGAGGAATTCAGAGCTAAATGTAAAAAAATGCTAACTCCACAACTTTTTAGAAAGATTTCCTACCCAACATTTCTGCACAGCATCCTACTCAGATCCTACCATCTCCAAGCAACCCCAGCTTTTCCCCAGAGAGCCTGAATTCTCTTCTGTCCTCAGATGCATCCCACTGTGCACATTATGCTTCCTCCCTTGTCATCAGGCACTTTGCACCACCACTTAGGCTTTCTCAAACCCATAATGCTCAGTTTTTGCTCAATGCAACCGTCTGGGGAAAGGCAGCTGCACCTGCAGAAGCACAGTGGTGATTCCCTGGGCCTCTTGTCCTTCCCTCCAAGTTCATTCCTCTTTTGACTGTTTCTCCTCACTGGAACAGGTGCAACTTTTTAGTTCTGTCTGCACAACTCTCCATGAAAAAACCCCACCTGGCCCTGCCTAGGACAATACACACTGAAGAAGTTAGTGTTGACAGCAGCGTCAGACTGCAGATCATCCAGAAAACTTGTGGCAGAGAAGCTGTATCTTTGCCCTCATCTTCTGAGTCTCCTCAAACTAGCCCTTCTTCCCTTGCTCTGCCCATTTGACAATGGTTTCAAAACAGAAAAATATGGAAGCTGCTTTTAGAAGGTTATGAAAATAAATGCTATTGTGTTACTGAGAACAGAACATAGAAACATCCAATATCCTGTCTCTGGAAGAAGGTGCCGAAGAAAACACAAGTGGATAACAATAGCTTCCCACAGCATACCTCTGAGTAAACTGCTTCTTCAGGACCACTCATAGCAGAGGTTGTATCTGTATTTTTGGCTTAGTCTTTCCACTCATTAAACATTTTGAAAAATGTAATTGAAAACACATCAATTGTTCCTTGCAGCCTGATCACTGTGCATCACTGCTAGAAGGAAGCTGACCAAATAAACTGTTTACATCAAAAATGTTTCTTTAATCCTAAAATTTGCTCTACACATAGGCAAAGTGCATCCCTGACTGTAGTATTCATCCTAACAGCATCTTAAAAACCCCAAAACGTATTACAACTATTAGCAACTATTTCAAAAGAACTTTGACAGCACTGATTAAACCTAACAATTCTTGTTTCATCATTAGGTTTCTTTAAAAATAGATGGACTTGCACAACAATGATTTTGTTCTTAAAGTATCTTCTAGATGTTAAGAAGAGCAAATTGTGCTTTAATAAATAAATACATTAAATCTGAACTGCAGAGGAAGCTAAATTAACCCCACTGGGGTTCCTACCCCTGTTGTCTTGCCAGTTCTGTTTTTGTTTGCTTGCATATGATAGAAATATTGAAACATTTGGCTCAAAGTACTCCTGAGTATACACAGGAGACTTGCAGAGCCGGTTCAGCATCAAGCAGAGGAAAAGGAGAGCAAATGACATCCTGTCTGCTTATGTAATAATTTTTTCCAAAGTTTGTTTCCCATAGTTGGGATTTAAAATAGTACCTTAGCTGCATTATAAAAGCAAAGTATTATAAGTTCACAAGAACCTTATTGTTTACCACAAGACAAGTATGTAACAGATAATCAGAAGAAACAAATTAATTGCCCTGCACCAAATTCTAAACCCATCATTATGCATTTTCCCACATACTTTAACTCAAAAGGAGAAAACATGCCTGCAAATGGAAAATGAAACACAACACCGGTCTTTGTCAGACCATTTATTTGGGCTCAGGCAATTTTCCCAAATGCTGAGATAACACCACAAAGTGTGCAGGATCACTACTTACTTCAACCCAAGTTTAAAACATTTTTCTTCACTTAAAATCCATTACTGGTTCAAAGGATCAGCAGCTTAGTTTTATTGTATAGCAAGCCAGTGTCTATGTAACAGTGAAACAGGTCTTTTTCTGTGTGCAGTATTTAAAAAGCTGTCAGTATTGAGTGAAAAACTGTTTAAGTTCTCTGTTTGAGATAACTCTCATTTCAAGTCATCACAGACTCATTCTTCTCCATCGAGAAAAATCATTATGTTGCTTATTCTGGCATCACACCTATGTTATCACTGATCATCAAGAGCTACCTGTTAAAGCTATTTTAACTTTCATTGAGTTTATTTTCCACAGCCCAAACATCCTGTCACTGGGGAAACATCTGTAGGCAGGAATGCAAATTATCAATTATATCTAGGGAGGCACAAAAGAAAGAAGTGTAAGAATTTGCCTTAGTTTTTCAAAAACTCTACAAATAAAATACTTCTGAAAACTGGTTTCACAGTTCTGCTAGACTGAAACAGTTTAGGGTTGTTGTTTCATGCCATTATTTTCTCCTTTTAGTGTGTTCCATAAACCCCTCCAAAAGTTATCAGAATTCAAATACATTTAACAACTGAATGCTGATCTGGACTAAAATCCCCATCTCCCAAACAATACTAAGGAACTTCTAAAGCCCATCGAGTTCCCGAATACTTTTAAAATGCTAACACAGACAGAATTTAAAGTTCTATGAGAAACAAGCAGAAACCGTTTTGACTTCTGAGTACCTTGGTAAACCAGCAGGGAGAAAGGGCAACCTCCAAAACAGTGGAATGCATATTACAAATGTTTAGAGCTTGCCTAATCCCCAAGTGACACCAGTATAACATGTGCATTCATATTATTAGCGTTATTTCAGTATAACTCCTAGCCAATATTGTTATTTCTAGTACAAGAACAGATCAGGTTGCTTTGAAGGCCTGCTAGAATTTTAGTTCATGCAGCTTAATGGTATAATTAAGGCACCAAATAATGTACCATTTTAACTTTCTTTAGGCTGAAGCTCAAGCACAACAAAAAATCCTAAACAGAAACAAACAACTAAAAAAAAAAAAACCACCAACACACACAAAATCCCCAAACCCCAAATAAAAAAACTCTCCCACAAAACAATAACAAAAAAACCCTGAAGAGGTAATCCAAAATAAAAATGAGACAGCTATCTCAGTTTTGAGGTAGTGGCAGCTCTCTAGTAAAACTTTATCTCTCTCCTATTTCAATATTCTTTCTGGAGGTACAGATACATGTAACCTTTTGATTTATTCAAGCTATTTAAAAGGAAGCATTGTAACAAACTTAATCCTACAAGCTGCTTTCACTTAACTATATATTTTTACACATTTTGAATTTCCAAGTTATTTTGGAAAAAGAGCTATTATCTGCAAGAAAAAATTAATCTCTATTGACCAAAGAATATGAACAATCCTGTGCAGTGGAACACTGTAAGCAAAGATAATTATGTTGTATTCCTGGATGTGCAAACTGTGTAACATAAACCCAAGTTACTATCTTGTTGATACATATTCTAGCTATCTGCTGTGGTCCACAATTGTAAGTATTTACAGTTAATTAGGAATATCCAAAGGTATTTCAGGTATTTTCCAGGAATATTCAAAGGTATTCAAAGTTACTCATGCAAGAGAAACAGTTAAAGAACAATTGCTACAACAATTTAACATGTATGAAAATACATTAAATAAAACAAGTGAAGACTCATTTTTTTTCATATTAGAACACATTAGAAGTTAGTATATGAAATAACAGACAAAAGCTTCAAAAGCTTGTTAAAAAACTTCTTTTAAATTATCCTCTTTAGTACCCTCAAAAAAAACTATGCTTCTATTGACAACGCATTAACTTTTTCTTTCAACCCCATTGTTGAGAAGATGTTCTGTATTTGTGGAGGCAAACACCACTCAGAACAAGCAACAAGCGCAGTAATGGATGTGCATTCTTCACTTAAAAATTTTTAAACACAAAAAAAAAAATCTATCGAGTAAACATTCATAAAATTAAAAAAAACGAAAGATACAATTTTAAAAAATCCTTCCAGTTTATATTTTACAGAGATAACTCACACATGGACTATAAAATTATCTTTCCCATTCTAAACTCCATTTTCATAATTAGCTCTGTCCCATAAAGTGGCTCTTTATTCCCAGTTGCTGTATTTTCACTTTGCTAACAGGCTGTAAACATACTACCTTTCCTTTTTATTAACATTGGCTAATTAACCATTAGCTTGGAAATATATACATCTGTCTTTTTTTTTTTTTTTTCAGTTTAAATAAACTAACATTAGTATGCTACTTTGGAATAATATCATTATTATGGCAACCAAATTAAGAGTTTTAACATAGTGCTCACAATTTGAAACGGGAAATGAAAGATTATCAGTTTGGGAAAAACGGCTTGAAAAACCATTCATATACAGAACTGTACAAACTTTCTTCCCTCTTTTGTTCACCACAAGCATGACCTATCTGCAGAGAACCCTTCACAAACAGATTTCTACAGATCAATATCATCCCGATACTGAAAGTGGAACTACAGAATGCTTTAGTGACTGTGTATTAATTTGACCCAGTATTTCCATTGAATGCATGGAAGTTTCAATTCAAAGTCATGATCAAACTGCATCTTTAATAAATACACTGTCAAAGTGCCGCATATGAAGATCTGATGCAAAGTTCCAAAATAACATTACATATGAAAAGGCATTGTAATAAATTATTTCCATGTGACAGCAAACTTCAACTCTGAGGACTAATCTAGAAGATACATCAAATTCGCTATCCTGTTTATGCCCAGCAACTCCCAGTCATTAATGTCCATGCAAATTACCTGGACCATGCACTGGATATGCCTCACTTGATGGTAACTATACATTTTCTATGCATTTAAGCATTCTAGCCTTCTCCAACTTTTTATAATAGCAATTTTCTAAGAATATATGGAAATATTTTTAAGCTAGTTATTCCAAGACAACCTTTACAGAATTTGAAGGTCACTGACACCTGATCCATTTTAAATTAGATATGCAAGCATACATGATTTACAATGACTCCTTTCGACTGATATGGATATAGGAGTACTCTCACAACAGATCAGCAGGGATGCAGTCTCTGACAAAGGAGTTGAAAAACATGAGAGGAAACATCCAGTGAGATCCAGAAAATCAGCAATCTGCCTACAGACTTACTGCGAGGGGAAGCGAGCCAGAGCTACAAGTCAATACAAGTCAATGTCGATCACACTGGGCAGGGGTTCTGTTCTACAGAAGACGACAGGTTTTAGCTGAAGAAAACTGACCACATCCCAAATATGACATTTATACATGTTCCATTATCTAAGATAAATAAGAAATTTCAATTCCTCATCTTCCTTCCACCAATACATGGACTATTGCTTAGCTCTGGTAAAAACAAACCAATCCCTCAGCTCCTGTTTCCTAACTCGCAAATACTGAAATTTGATTTTCGTTTAAACCAATTTTAAGAATACATTATCATGTATCAATTGATTATTTTTGTATAAAAAACAGATGCCCTGACAGTGAATATTCTCCTCTTCATGCACACAAGGAAGCGTATTGCAATTAATTATCAAACTTTAGGATTATCCTATCTACAAAGTGATTTTTTTTTTTTTTTTTATTTAATCTACTTTAGTAGATTTGAGGTATTTGCAGCTAATATTCTATAATAAACCAATTTCATCAAGCGACAGGGCAATTCACCAGGAAATAAAAACATCATGCAGAGACCAGGCAAATCAGTACCTTCATCTACAGTGTGTGAATCCTTCAAGCAGGAAAAGCAATTATCAGGTAAAAATAGATCTGCACACAGCCAGGATGGCTTCAAGCTTACTGGGGGCTTGAATGTGCACTGACCAAAAAAACCTCCAAAGAGCACACACACACACACTGAGTGGCAGAAGAGTTTATATAAAGTTAGGAAAGCGCACATTTGGAAATGGCTGCCAATGCTCTTTGGTAGGCAGCAGGAGGCAATAACACTGGGATGAAAAAGCATAAATACAAAAAAAACAAACCCTTTAAACAAAGGAACATTCACCTAATATCTCAGACACAGTCTAAGTTTTCAAAGAATGCCCAGCATTCAGGGCATCCACTGGTAAAAAGGCATCTCCTGTGCAAAACAAAGGCAGTGTTCTGATGTATGTCTTCATAGAGCTGAAACCTAGATTCAAATATGCACCAACACAGATTTTCAAAACCTGAAACCACATTCAAGGATTTCCAGAAGGCAGAGGATGAAGACTTAGGCTGTTAAGGGAACATCTCAGATCCGGAGGTAGGTCTGGACAGGATTTTAATTTGGAAACATATACTTACAAATGGCTAATAGAAAGAAAACTATCAGTGTGTTCAGTTTTAACACCCAAGGTCTTGCAAAACTGTATATTCATTAAGAGATACAGATCACTAACACTAAATCAGCTCTGAATTTATTTTACACTTAGAATAAAATCTTGGCATTTATATTTACAATACTGAGTTTATTTTATTCTTTGTTACTAATGTTTACACTGTAAGTAGCAAAAAATTAAAAACTACCTACAGTATGGAATTAATTTAGTTGTGTAAATTATAATGTACATTTCTGGAGATATTTAGCAAGTTAATATACTAACTCTTTTTTTTTTTTTTAACCTCCATTTGTATTTGTCTCCTGCTCTGAAATACAACCTCAGGCATTGAGATAACCTCTCCATATGTTATCTAGTTACAGCAGCTTTTCTTAAAACCCTGCACACCCTCTGCCAACGTGCAATCATGTAATCTGCATTGAAGAGCTGATTTTGGTCCTGTTTTTTAGTTTTTCTAAAGACACGGATAGTGCTTCACCTCCAACATCAGTGGTCATTTACTTGTATTTCCTTACTCTAAGACAGACTTCAATGATACTAAATTTCAGTAGTTTTGTTGGGCATTAAAACTTCACTTTTTGCTGAGATTAAAAAAAAAAAAAATTCAACTGTTTCCTTTTCATAAGTTCCAGTTGTCTTCAACAAGGTTTAGACATACCACCTGGCCCTGCATCCTGTATGGACACATTTGCTTCTCCTCTTCCCTCTAATAATCTACTGAGCCTCTTCCAAACCAGAGTAGACACTCTTCATGCATAGCTACTGATATTGAATGCATGAATAGGAAACACATTCAATACATTCTGGCCTTCAAATTATAAGCACATTCCTTTTAAGACACTTTAACCATGTCTCAGACAAACTTGCTCTTTACAAAGTCACTGAAATATTTCATACAATGAAAATACTGCCACTCTTTTTATCCAGAAAGCTAGCACCAACAAAAACGTGAAGGGATGGAGAATTACTGTTCTTTTTGCCTTGTACTAATATTCAGACTGGTTTTATTTCTAAGAAAAGGAGAACCAAACATTCTATTTACAGTCAGAAAATTTATAAAGTCTGTATTTGTAATCACAGTAATATGAGAATTTTAAGAATTCTTGCTCTTGGAATATATTAAAAACATAAACATCATTCTCCCTGAGCTAAGCCTAAGAGAAGCGGCATCAACAACAATGAAGCACACTTCGAATGAGCCAGCCTTGCATCAATCGGCTCCAGAGATGATTCCACAGCTGCCCCAGCAATAAGCAGAGGAGCCAGCCAAAAGACCAGAAAAGAAGCCCAAAAGGAGGTCAAGGCTTGCGAGCCAGAACTTGGCATCTGGGTCTTACAGCTGTCAGGGATACTTATGAGAGAAGTCACTGTTGTCTACAGATTTTGAAAACAGTTGGGGAACAGGAAGAGGAAAAAGAAAAAACCAAATCTATCTACAACTATTATGAGCCAAGCTAGAGCAGAAATGCAATACATGCCACCACTTGTTTTGTCACAGCACTGTGATACCAAACCACTACACCAAATGAGAAAAGTATTATCTGCACAGAAACACAGTTTTGCAGTGATCTGGAACATCAGACTTCCAAAGAGATTTTTTTCTGGGAAAGAAACATCCGTGAACAAGATGGAAATAAAAAACTAGACAACTACTCCTTTGTGTGTGTGTGTTTCAAAATACAAAATTTTGCCTTAATTTTTTTTTTAAGGGGGATAACCTGTCAAACTTTCCTTTAAACTCCCTATTGTGTAACTACTACCAGCACCACCAAGAACTCCAATGTATAATCAACTGTTTAGTTGCCAAGTTGCATGCACATTTTATTTTAAAAAAAACCCAAACAAACCATAGTTTATCTAGACAATAGATAAATTGAAATATGAAACTGCACTGTCTTTATTAGAGATTCCATACTTGTTAATGACAGACACGAAACTCAGAATGAAAACTGCACATTTCAAGAATCATTAAACAGAGTTTGCAGGATCTCTAAACAAAAGAAGAGACTCAGACCAAGAACTCCAGTTTTGCAAAAATTAATTTTAAGTGTATATGCAGGCAAAAATCCAAAGCTAGCGGCAGTTTTCGGGAAAGCTGCCTCCACAGATTCTGGGCTGACAAGCCAAGCAACTGCCAAACAATGTTTCAAAACAAAAGAGAGACTCTTGGAAAGTGCCAAAAGAGATGTTATATTCTGCCATTACAACTCACGCTTTATCAAAAGGAAAGAGAGGACACTTGTACTGGGATTCTCATTGGCACTGTGAATCAGGCACATTCCGTACTAAGCAGATTCCCAAGGAAATACGCACGCTAGTGTGGACTGCAAAAATGAAGAAATGTTCAGCTGTGATGAAAAGCAAAAGAAAAGGAGAAACAAAGACAATGCAACTGATGTCCAAAAAATGCATAGTTCTGTCAAAGAGGTGCTTTAAGCAGAAGCGACATGAACAGCAAAACTCTTAAAACACACAATTTGACAGGATATTTGAATTTATTTTCTCCAATCTATTCTTACTTCTAATCAGCCTTTATGTCTAGTTGTAGATTGAGATACCATCTCTTATTTCATTGTCTGAGTTTAGAAGAACTAGCTAGTTCATTATATTCTTGACTTTGTAGTCTGATATCCATCCCCTGAACATCACACTTCCATCTGTTTTTCTTGGACCGTATGAAGCAACAGAAAGCTGTCTCAAGGCACCATTCTCCAGCACACTCTTCACTGTTATACAAATAAGCCCTCTAGTGGTAAAAGAACCGTGAGACCCACCATGTTCAAAGTTTCTGTGCACCCCCTCTCCGGGATAAAAATCGTACTCTCATAATACCTCCTAACTAAAGGTGGGCCACTAACAGTCTATCTACAACCTCTTTTGAAAGATTTTCATTGAAGATGCCAACTTTATCTTGAGCATGAGTGGTGGCTTTGTTACTGAATCCAGGGATAAAAACATAATTATCAACAGAATAGAACCATCAAAGGTACAAAACAAATTTAGCATGATGTCACAGAACTTTCCAGATTTTATGATTTTTTAAGAAGTATGCTAATACAGAGATAATGAACTACACCACACACTAGCACTTCATTAAGCCGTTTGATTACCAGAATCTTAAGTGAATGCTTGTGTTCTTTTCATTCTACGCTACTGCATTTCCTTTCCCTTTAAGAGTATTTATTCTCTAGTTCTAAATACTAGTCAGTGAACTGATAACAGAAACACCACCAACACTGACCTATGTTTGTGGCAGTGATTTGCATTATAACTGCCCAAACATTGCCAATGCATCAGATACTTTATCTGAAGAAACTCAGCTTCACACACTGCCAGACTTAACACTGTCAAAAATTCCTAAATATTATGCTAACATTTTGTAACAGAAGACTAACATGCTATCTAGTTTTAAAATAAAACAGCTATTTTATATTAGCAAGCATGAGCAAAAATCTCCCATCCACATACTTCTCCCCTTACTTCAACACAGCAAATTGGTATACATGAAAAGGGGTCCAAAGGGACAGTGATTCTGTATTGGCACGTATTTCCACATATTCAGCAGGACTAATGAAACAGAATTATCTGTTTGGCCAGATCAGAGCTCGCACTATGTTTTTAGTGACTCAAGAGCTCAGTGTCAGTATCATGGTGTATTTGCAACCTCACTGTAGTGATAATGAAGGAGACTCTGGAGGGAGAGGTCACTAATCACCTTCCACAAAACACTGCCTACTTAAGAACACCTCTGACCCCCTTTCTATTCTGAGTAGAGGTGAGCTTAGGAAATCATGGCACACCATCAGTTCACAGAATAGACCCTTATATTTTTTCACTTGACAAGCCTGCAGCCTACCAGGTAGAATTCAAATGGAAGACTTCTTTGGAAGTGCAAGTGCCAACAAAACTCTATCAACACAACAACAAATTAATTTTTTGGCCTCCATAAACCTTTTTTGTGTTATTTCTGCCTGTCATGCACATGCCCTGATATAACGCTAAATGGTTATAATTCAGACAACAGCGGTAGAGGATGAATCACACGTCCTGTTGCAATTTGACAGCTAGAAACAAATTTCTCAGTATCAATATATATTTCTGAAATTCCTTGCGAAACCATTCACAAATGAAACTATAGTGCAGAAACGCATAAACTTGATATGCAGGTTCAGAAGCAACAATAAAAGTAAATGTGACTACTCTGACAAGATTGATAGTAGTTGTATCACTTTCAAAACACTCTAAATCAAATAACTGAATAGGAAAGCACACAAATGACTGGAACAAAAGCCTTCCAACAGTAACTGTTGGCAACTATCAGGCTACAAAGTATTTACCAGCTTGACTCGTACTTCGGAGACTTTGGTTAAAAATTCTTAAATAACAAGAAGAGAAAGTTCATAAATAGGTTACTCAGAAGGCTCAAAACCCTCATGTCAGCAATCCCATATGTTGTGGGGCTGGTCAAGATTACATGATCTTGGTTCAGAGCAGTTGGAGAAAAGCTAGATAAGCTAAACTTAAGGCATGGTCCACAAAACACTTTGAATCTTCATCCCCCAAAATGCCAGACTGGCAGACCTGTTACATGGTACTGCAGCTCCTCCACCTTCAAACAGCCACCCCTGATTTCTCCTGATGAAAAATGGGGTAAACAGGAGCAGAGGGAGAATGATGCACACTTGAGCCCTGTCCTGCCAAAGTCAAGCTTTTTCTGAGTTACACACCAAAACATTAGATAGCCCTCTCAGGCCCTGAATGGTTTTGACACCCATTTTCCAAAGGTAGCTAAATTCTGTAATATAAAGCACATTAGAAAGGTACAGATGGCACAGGTGCAGTTTATAGCTAGAGATGGCAGTAGGCCTAAGGAATCTAACATGAATTTATCTCTAAGTCTTGACTTTCTGCCAAAATATTTAAGCTACCATTGTGTTATCCAATGCATACACATGCATAAAGACACTTTTGTACCAGCAGAATCCATCAGTATAATTGTACCAAGGCAATGTTTTGAGACAATGAACTAAGAGAAAATGACAAGACAGGAGGCATCTTTTGTTTGAAACAGAGTCAACAAAGTTTTGAGTCTTCCCCCAAACTTTTAAAAGAATCTAAAATACAGCTTTTTCTTTTCACATATCAGCCACAATTACTCTGTGAGATAAAAAGAAGCATCTGTCTCTTTCTGTGGCTTCCAAGACTATAGCCTATCACTCACTAGATCTCTGCAGCTCAGATGTCTTCAGAGGGAAGCTAAGCAAAGCAAGATGCAGGTGCCATTACTAATGCAATGTGACATTGCAAAGGAAGCTGGATTCCCTCCTCCTTTTTGCTGGGTTTCTGTTAGCTTCCCTAGCTAAAATTCAAGAAATATATCATACAGCTATATATACTCCTACACTTCAGCTTCAAAAGACATTTTACAACATACAGCTTTTGATCCCTTGCTGTAGAAATTATTTTGTATTTAAACTGTGTAACTATAGATACTATTGATCTCAGAGTTTAATCTACATGGAGAGTGGGAAGGAAGAGCAAGTTGCCAGCACTATTATTCACCCCACCTTCAGGAACAGTTAGAAAGGGAGGAGAGGGGACATGAAAAACAGGCTAAAAATTCAGCGCATTCGGAACTTGTGATTTTAAAGATTTATACCAAAATAAAATTATTAAAATATTGCAACAGGGTATCCATATGAGGAGGTGCACTCCTAATATTTCTTCTTCAGTAAGTATTATTGTTAACTTCTCTGGCTAGTTGAGGTCTTAGTGTAAGCATCACAGCACTTCAGGTTGCTTGGAAAGCCTGATCAACTTGCAAGACTCATAAAAACACAACAACAAAATTATATAAGGCTCTACCCATACTCAGCAAATTCAGAACTTGCAATTCCAGCCACACCAATACAATGACCATGCAGCTGACAAAGAACTGCAGTCTCACTACTACCAAGGAAATTACCAATTATGTTTTGTGCTACATGTAGCTGCCAAGATAAGCATCAAAGTAACTAGAAATCCTAAAGAGGCAGATCCACTCATTCTCACTGACATGCCCAGAGTCAGTTTTATGTGGCCGTGACAGGACCTTCCAAGTTAACAGAAGATCAGTTCATGAAGCTATTAGCATAATGGTACCAGTATCCCTTTTCCACCTGCTGTTTCCTTGGGGAGGAATATGGCTACATCCCATTCTCACTACCAGCTGTGCTCTTGACTCTTAAAGGACAGCTGCAGTCAGAATCTGGAAGCCATTATAGTCTACTCTAATTACAGGGAGTGAAACAGAAACAGGAACACAGACAGGAATAGTCTATGGTCTGTTTTGTGGACTCCTCCTCACTCACACGTATGGAGCTCACCCTCAAATCCTACCTATATATGCATTTTATGTTTGTAAAAATGATATAATACGCTTTCTACAGAATTATTTTGTTAAACTGGCATCAAGACCACTGGAAAGATGTCACACTAATACCCATCATGTTTCTCCTATTTCCTCCTGCAGGTCCTAAAATTACACAGGAAGTGGAGCAGGACTGCCAAATCAAACCATTGTTAGAGTGGACTGATACCCCCAGGTGTTTTCAACATACTATAATTCAGGATGCATTAATAATTTGTCTGTTACAAACCACTCTTGGTATACCATCTTTTTTCTTAAACAAAGCCTCTTAGAAGCTAGAAGAACAAAAAAAAGTATTTGAATTCAGTAACTTTATTTGCTAAGCTATAAGAGTAAAAATCTAAATATTTCCTGTAATAAACTGTTTATTTCCATTTCAGTGGATTCTAAAACAAGTTTGTCTCAGATTTTTCAGTGGTTATGAACTTCTGAAAAAAATACAAAATACACTGAGATGCAGATGAACTGCAGTATCACAAACTATATTGCAAGTTTAATAAAAGATACCCTTATATTTGACATTGGTTTATCCATAATCCCTATAACAGGCACATACACAAACACTTTTCATCCCACAACAAATCCTCTGACTAAAACTAACCTTGATCAAACATGTTACAGTTTATGAATTCTCAGCAGCATCTATCTGTATCTCCTTTGTGTTATTCATTGTAGACATTTAGCCGATTATAGGCAAACATGAGGAATCTCCCATAACTTCAAAAGGACTGTTCGAAGCATGAAAAAAACCAGGATACGCCTCACAGCTCGCACACTGCCACAATAAATGAAAAATCCCTTTGAAAATTACGTATCATTCCATTAATTTCTTCTGAACAGAAGAGTGAAAATCTGGATTGACACTTTCTTCCAGTGTAAGATAAAAACTCAGTGTACAAATGGAGTAAGCCCCAGCTCTTTTGACATTTACTTTCCAGCATGACTCAAGACCATCTTCAGTCTGCGTTTAATAAAACATTTTCACAAAGACTATTAAAAACCCCCAAAAACTCTCTACTACAGCCTTTCAATCCATTACTGCATTTTCTTGCACAATTTGAGTTCCAAAATCAGTTTTCATTTAAGTGTTCCAGGTGGCATTTAAAAAACAAAACAAACCAAAAGAAAAAAAAAAAATTCATAAAGCCAAATTTTACAAAGTGCATGATGCTTCAGAGCGTTTTTTAAAAAAGGGTTGGGAGGGTAAAAACTATAGCAACAAATTTAACTCCTTTTTAAATAAAAGCCTATAGAACCCATGCTGCAAGTTTCCAATAAGTGACTACTAATTATGTTTACAACACTGAGCAGGTATGTAACAAAGTCAACAGCATGAGTACCAAAACTGATCCAGAAGGTTTAACACTCCAAACCAGAACATTAAAAGTTATTGCAAGGAATTTAATAAAAGTGAATTTTTCTCTAATTTTTTAACTGCAAAACATGTGAGCAACAATAGTACATCATTAAGACTCTTTCTGTAAAGAGGTGTTTTTATCTAATCAACAACAGAGAGCCTCCAACACGTTTGACTGGCTTTCTCTTGCTATTTATAGTCAGTTTTACAGATTTCCTATTCTCCATCTCTTCTGCAGCTGCAGTTGCAAACTCTGCATTTTCTACCCTACCTACTCAGAAGCACTCATTTTCACTCTCAATCATCCGAGGATACAAATAATGAAGTGTATTTATTGTCCAACACTGCACACAGTTCAAAAACCAAACAAACCAACCAAAACATACCACGTTAGACAAAAAAATCATACAAAGCTTTGGAGACAGGAAAAACATTGCATTCCCTAAAAAGGAATACTCTTAGTAAGAACAATACAAAGTAATACTGTTGCAAACTGCATCAGAGATAAATGGCTATATGGTAGAGCCCTATAGCTCTACCTATTCACAGATTCCTAGGAAAAGCCATTATTCAGGCTTGTGCTGGCAGCTATGGATAGAGCATTTGCAGAGAATTATTTAAATAATTTAACAGAATAAACTAATACATTATTTACAAAACAAAACAATTCGCCTTCATGAAATGCTAAGCCAGCCTTGAAATGGCTGTGAAGCAAGAAGGCTTTGAATGTTCATACTCTGTCTTGTCGTGAAACAGTTACTAATCCTAATCAAGTGGAAAGTAAACAATTAATATTAATAAGTATTAACTTAGCTTTTGTCTGGACGTTCAACTTCCAACTGCTAGCAAGGAAGTGTATTCAGTGTATTCAGGCTTGAGCTGGAAATATTTACACATTAAAGGAAACTTCTTTGTGGAAAATATTAAGCTAAGTGAGTTTTAAAGAGATCTAAAAGTCTGATTCTTATAGAGTTCTTTAAAACATCTTGTAATTGTCTCCGAAGATCTGTTCTCTATTCATCCTCCCTTTTGAAGTTTTGTCATTCTGGCATCCTTGCACAATCCCAGAAGAAACAGAAAAAAAATATTCTTACTCAGTCTTCTCCTGCTGTTCTTCCAGACTGACACTTCTGAAGCACTTATGAGCATAGTTAAGAAATGTGCTCTCTTCCTAAAGTATCTCCCCCATCCAACCTTCCTAATAAGAATACAGCTATATCTACCAGATAATGGTAATTAATGAGGAATGGCACAGTCTCAGACACATCCATTTCTGCTTCCTACTGAAGGAAACCCAACATGACCCTTCTGGAAAGTTCAGGTCTTTCAGCTAACTAGCATCTGATACCTTTGTAGCTCCCTGATCCTACCACCACCCAGCTGACAGCAAGAAGAGAGCATTCTCTTTTTGCTATCATTGTTTCTACTAAGACACCTACAAGGTTTTCTCCTAGCGAGAAAGCTTCCTGTGCTCTTAACCTTCATTATAATGTCCGAACCACACTGCCAGAATTCAATTTAAGAATTAAAAATGCTTCTTAGACAGAAAAGACAACTGAAAAAAAGCACAGAGAAAAGCTAGGAAAATCCAGAGTAGAACCAATATGTATGGTAATTACTTATGATGCCAAGAGTATATTAACATCAGTTGCTTAAGTAGCATTTTACTAGAGTATAATTCAAATTATTTTGAAAAAGTAGGTACCCCATTGTATAAAAGCATTGCACACTTTCACTAACAGCTCTGGACAGATAATTTTCAGTTACAAGACAGGTTGCATTGTAAATCATCAGATTCTGGGAATTAATTTTGAAAGAGCATGACTATATATTTGGCTGTACTAATTTACTCTCCCCCTTGGCCTCTGCCACAGAAAGGATCCTGGCCTATAAAGACCTCTGATCTGACCTAGCTCAGCCATCCTTTGCACACTGTCTTCTTTAAAGAAGACAAAAATCACATTCTGAATTGTGTCAGCAAGGAACTAACATTACTGTGAAAATGCTCCAGTTGGGGCAGACACAGTAGTAAAATACATCAACACATTCCAGCTATCAGGGTTGAAAAACCTGATGCAATACCTTGGTTTCTTGCTGTCCTACACATTACATACATGCCCACATATTTAACATATTTCAGTGTTTGTACACGGTTGGAAGAGCACAATTCATTCATCTGTGTGATTATTTTTCAATTTCAAACAGCAAATTGAGAACCTGAAAATGGAAGGGTTTGAGTAAAGAGCAGAAAATAAGGAGGAACAAATGAAAATTACTCACAAATAGGAAAATGGAAAAATACTGTTTTAGGCTCTGAGACTTTCAAAAATCCACTGGATAATTTAAGCATAGATGTTAACATGTATTTTCATTTTTGTACTAGCAGAAAGCTGTGGAACACAACTTACTTGGATCTTTGAATCTTTTAGTGTTTGTTTTCATTCTGACACACTTTTGGCATTAAGCTTTATTATTCAAAGTGACCAAAAAAATTAACACTAAATCAGAAAGAGTATCTCAAAAGAACCAGTAGATGGCAATAAAAAGATCTGTGATAAATTCTGATTTTGCAAATAGACAATCTGTAGCAATGTACAACCAGCAAAACTGGTATTTCTTTTTAACCTCATTGATATGGTTCCAGGAGGCTTCTTGAAGCAGCAAACATTTAGAAAATTTTATACAGACAAATCCATAAATCTTTCCCCATGTCTGAAAGGTGAGAAAAAAAACCCCTGAGAACAATCTGTTCCTGTAACTCAGAAGAGTAACTTATCTAAAATATTTCTTCACTTCATATTAAAGATTTCAAGAATCTTTTGCAAAGTAATATGAATATAAAATGCACTGATATTTGAGTTCATTTTCACTCTTAAAATGTTGCCAAAGAGTAAAATATAGAACCAGTAGAATTTGTTAAGTCTTTGGACTTAGTCTTATAGGCTTTATGTAAGTCTTTATAGCTTTAGAAGCTTTCATTAAGTCTTACACCAAGGCTATTCAGCAACTACCGGTTATTTTTTTGCCAGGGTTTCAGCTTGACGTTAAAATAGCAAACTATTTTTATGTCTCACAATTTCAATCCTAGGAATAAACTAAATTGCAGTGGGTTACTTGTGTAGCAGAGAATAAAAAAATCAAATTACTATTTTGTGTTGTATTAAAAATATAAACATACATATATTAGATTTTCAAAGGAGGGCTTTTAGATATGATTTCTTATGTATATGTATATATTAAGTAAATGTTTGCAGCTGAGGTAGAGGTATTCTAGAACAACAATATGTTAATTGAAATCACTAGTGTTTTGGATTGACTTTTTTAATATTCAGAATTAGTAATGCTGAAGAATTATTTTATGTATGTATACAACAATGAACCAAATAATTACACAATTTGCATAAAGCTCATTTTTCCATTTTCCTATGTTTTCCCATTTTCACCACAAGTGCAAGCATAGATAGGTCTCGGCTAGGATATCTGTTTCACTGAAATAAAATACTAGAGGAATTAAATTTTCCAAAAAATGAACTGTAAAGCTGACAGTAAGGTTTGTACCCTACCATGAAACATTTTTGAAAAACAGATTTATAAGTAACCCCCTAATTAATATTTACTCATGATAGGTATTTTTCAAGTATTTTTTCATATACATTCAACTATTAGGAAGAAATTGAAACCACACATCAAATATTTACCACTAAGGACTCTGCTTTGCAGCTATACCCGAAAACTGACAAACTACTCAATTTATAAATCTAGTATATACACATGCATGTATGTCAGTATGGAAAAAACACATTACCACAGAAAAGAACACATGGAAAGAGAAATACCTCAAGCCTGTTGCCAAAAAAAATTCAGCAGTAAGAAAGTTAGAAGTGTTGCCTAACACTCCCAGAAATTATTTTCTCTGATTAAAGAGCAAATAGATTGAAGACAAAAGAAAGAATACACACTGCAATTAGCAGAAAGACTTAAGGGGATAAGCATACATTAAAAACACTTTTTTTTTTTTTAAGTGGCACTGGCAACTTGGAAAGCAGAGACTGAAAACTTGGAGGGAGCCTGCTGGAGAGCCATGTACGGAGTTGAAGAACCTGACATAGGAACACAGGTTGAAGAAACTCAGTTTGTTACACTCAGATAAGAGAAGGCTTGGGAGGGTGGGTGAGATCTAATCACATTCTTCCAATGCCTAACAGGTAGTTTTCAAGAATCCAGAGGCATCCTCTTCACAAAGATGCACAGCAAAAGAACAAGAAGTCATGAGCTACCAACTTGCACCAGACAATTTTTTTTCTTCCCATAAGAAAAAACCCCTATTATTTGCCAGGAGAACAATTAAACAGTGGACCAGGCTGCCCAGCAAAGTGGGTGCCTTCCTCTCACTGGAAGTGTTCAAGTCTTAGCTTATCTTGATAAGGACATGAAGAACTTAATCCAGGGTTCTGCTTTCAGCAGGTTTGGGCAAATAATCTCCAGAGGTCCCTTCCAACATATACTGCTCTTTGATCCCATATGTGAAACTCTGCAGCTCCTATATGCTACATTAGTGCCTGGCAATAACACAGAAATAATTAAGCAAAAACACTGCTTTATGCACAGCTATTGTGCTTCAATCTTTGCGCTTCTATAACTCCAACACTATCAAAGGATTTATACGTGTGTACGCTGATGCAGCCTATTTTTCTGCACTTTTTCCCAGTTCTTTTCCTATTAAAATTGGTCCTTACATAAATGTATATTTAGCATATCTTCTAAATCCCAAACTCATGAGTTCTACAGGAACAAAGCTACTTGCTTCACACATGCGGAACGCTATACCGTGCAGGACCATGCCTCATTTCCAGCTGGCCAGAATGGAGTCGTGTACATTACTGTGAGGAAGTAATTCAACTAGAACTGTTTCGTAAAAAACAAAATTACCCAGCTTTATCAGGAGAAAACAGATTGCACTGAAATCTGCTGCAAAACATTTAAGAAATTTTAAAGGGAAAAAAAAGGCAAAATACTTGAATTTTGACATAACAATCCACCTAAAATTGCTTCTGCTAAGAAAGTGGATTCAAAAGATCCTCAACTGTACTCCGGATGCAATGTTTACTAATTTTCAAGTTTGTGTAGAATGCAAAGTACAATGATGCCTAGAATTAGACGATAAATATACCTTGTCATCTACTAGAATTCAAACTGCTTGACTCTAGTTTTTCCCAGTTTCTCTGGCACATCATTTCAGAAAAAACTGTCAGGCTTACTGTTGAGCTCACTGAGTCTTGGGACCATTACAACAAGATTTTTCAGCAGAAGATCAAAGAGCTTCTACTCTATACCAGGAGGCCTTTGATGAAAAAATACACTTAATAAAATGGAATTCTAAAGAAACATTGTATACCAGGCAACTCTCAATCACTTTGATTTTCAATCAGCTTTATTGACATGCTATGATTCCTGCTTTCCAGCCTTTTATAAATGGACCATCAGCTCTCTCACCCAGAAAAAACAAAGCTTAAGAAAGGATTACTTTATTCCACTCCATACTTCTTACAGAAGCAACTTTTCAATATAGATTTTTCTATGATGCTCAGGAAGATCTATGTCCTTATAAGGACACCATGAAATTAAATCAACACAGAGCAACTGTTTATACTATGTTTACTACAAACACACCAGCCATGTTTCTATGCAAAGGTCCTCATTTTCATCTATAGCAGAGCTGATTACATTCTTCCCAAAATTGCATTCCTAGATCATAATGTCAGATTTTATCAAGAAGGACCTTCATTACTACTTAGTATTTCCAAGCTAATTCCCAAATGCCTCAATGTAACATAGAGCATCCAGGCTTAGTGCACTTCTGCAAAAAAGCTTCCTATTACTTAGTACACACTTCAGGGCTGGATACACGCGTTGCTTTTGGAGGCTAGGACACATTCATGATGAGTGAACTTCACAGCTACTGCTTCAAAACACCACTACTGATGTACTGTTAAAAGCAAAAATCACTGCTTAAGAGTTGTACATACAACTGATTTCTTGAACTCAACTTTCAGAGTAGTCCCAACACTGATTTAATTAGCATTCCTTAAACTTACCAGAATCCACACTAAAAAGAAACAGTCATCAGGAACAAAACTCTTTGTCAACAATTTTTGCAAGAAAAATTTTAAAAAGCACTGCAGAATTAAGGTTACACTTGTTTTAACCTACTTCCCTAACTATTCACCGAGTTTCTTCAGAGCTATTTCCTTTTTTTTGGTTCAAATCAGTGTAGGCAGTCAGAAGTGATTGGAACAGTTTCACACAAGCACAGACACGTGCTTGGAATGTCCTCCTTTGCACCCAAATTCACACCAGAATTATGTGTCTATGGTGAAGTCTGAATAACTAAACACACTATGTGATACAACTATTTTTAAATTATGTTAATAAGGATTTATTGTTTCCTGCTTTAAGGGCATTCAGCTATTTTTTTTTGTTTGAAAACTGCACTGGCTGCACTCAGTTAGCACCCATCCATAAGTAAAAGAGGGGAGTTTCATCATTCTACTCCTGGTTCAAATCATGTTGCCATGGAAGCAGATGTTGAATTGATGAAAATAGGTCAATTGTTCAAAAAAAAAAAAAAATCACTGGCTTAATACTTTAAAAAATATTATTATACTATTTTAATGCTTTCTGTTATTTTGAAATTGTTAATATTTTATTCTGTGGTATTCTAGTTAGCATTTACATTTCTCACACTATACATATTCCCACCAAAAATGTAGACAGCATTAGAGTTAAGAGTTGTTAATGAAAAAGGAAATATTTTGCATAAATTGGTAGGGGCTGGGTACAGAATGCTCATAAGAATATCACACACAGTTCTTTGTTACTTCAGCAGTGGGAGGTGTTAAATGTTGCCATATAAACTGTTTCCATTTGAAGAGTATTAGTACTATTATTAAAAAGCACTAGCATTTTTTGGAAAAAAAAAAAAAAATCAGGACATCGCAAATACCCATGCTTGGCTTTGACAGCAACAGTGCTTTCCTGTTTAGTTTTGCATCAAACAGATATATAAATACTCAACTGGAGTCTCAGTTACTTAGAACTGATTAAAATACTTAAAGACAGCTAAGATTTAAGTAGGTTACCCCATCAATAGAACATGTGAAAATACACATAGCCAACTCAAAGAAATTTCTCTCTTAACATTCTCAAACTGGCTGTCAAGATGCTGTCAAAATAGCATAAAACACACTGTGAAATGCTCATCCTCACCTGCAGCAAACATCAGAAAATAACTCACCTGTATCATGTTTTTCCGAATCTCTACTAGCTGATCTTTTCTATCTTTTCTATCTGAAAATTTCACATCTAAATGTTTTTCTACCTTGACACTGATGTACTCCAGATGCACCAGGTTTGTCCTAGAAGTTTATATTATATTCTGTTCCTGAATATTTCTTTACAACTGAAATGCAGAGTTCAATCATTAAATAGCGTAGAGGTACATGGGAATACTGCCAATACATGAGATCTGTGCTCCTTTCATAGTTCAGAGATCTTTCTGTAAATTGGTACTTTAAGGAGAAAGGCTCAGTAGTGCAGAAGTCCCACAAATTTAATCCAGCACAAACCTACCACGGCACTACTGCGTGTCTTCCACACACCGCTGTTCTGCCCTGCTCCCTAGTGAACTGGGTCAGACAGTTTCTCCCACATCAACTCCCTGATCTGTTTCATCAGGCACCAGATAAAAGAAAGTCCCAGTGTAACAGGTAAGACAGGAGTAAATACACAGGAAGCAAAGCAAAAATATCCCTGTCTCTTGAAGTTAACATAAATCTATACTGCTGCTGTTCATAGCCCCACAGCATTCAGTAATCCTCCTTTTTCTTTCAACCTTTTGTAATCAATGTTTTAACCTGAAATATGTACAACAGAACCTCTGATAAAAAAATTTCTGTAACTCAGAACACGCTTAGCTGTCAACACAACTGAAACAATTTTCAACAGAAATAAAACTCCTGTTTGCTGTGTTCATTTTCATATAGTTTTTTAAAATTAAATTTCTGTATAAAATGTGTTTCACTTTGGAGAACTCTTTTGGACTCCAGAAAGTTAAAAATTTGTGTTATGAAACTTTTCGCAGTATTGTATGACCTGAACTATTCTCCATCTCTTTAAAAGACTAAAACAAACAAACAAAAAACCCCCGAAACCCCACACATGTGGAGTCGTTTAATACTGTTTAAAATGTACTGAAAGAGTGTCTTTATGGAAACTGCAGAAGTCTTACATTTCAGATTGAGTAGTTTTGGAACTGTTTATAACCAATGACATTCCAAAAAAATCACATGGCTTATTATGCTCCAGAAACATACTGTAAGACCCACAATGTTGGTTTTGTATATGTTTTTTCTCAGACAATAAATAGCTGACAATAAAAGAAAAACAATCACCAAAAAAAAAAAAATCAAACTAGCATATTTAAAATCATCAAGCATACTGGACACTTTTGATTAAAACTTTTTAAAATAGACCTTTTCTGACCAGTGCATTATGGCTTGTAGTTTTGTTGTTTGGTTGTTTTGGGTTTTTTTAATTAAGCAGAATAATTAGAGAAAAGTTGACTTTTCTTTAACCAAATTATTACCTTTCATTTCCTCTGGCTCATCCAGCATTAGCCTCCAACAGTCCTTTCATACTACATTAATTATAGATTGGTGGTCTTCCCCGAAGTTGCTTCTCTACATAAGATAACATTTTTCCCTTCTCCTCCCCTCAGTACTAACTCACCCTTTCCCTCCAAACCTTCTTCCCTTTGTTTTCTGAACCTCCCTTTCCACAGCATTTATTTGAGCTACAATGTTCAGGAGTTCCAAGAGATACCCAATTATTATGCTGCAATTCCTGTTCCCTAAAGGGTTGCATATAAGCAAAATTTAAATTTAGATAAAAATGCTGGTATTCTCCTTTGGTCTACCAAGAAACAGAGGTCTGCCTAGAGATCAAATAGCAAGCGTCACATTTAAACAGAAAAAAGGATAACACACAGCAAGCAAAGGCAAAAACAGCCCCATCTCTAAGCTGCCAGAAATCCATACTGCTTACATTTACTCATCCAATTTTCACAATATCATCTCTCTAAATATGTTGTCCAGTAATGAGCTATGTAATTACATTTAATTTGCTAAATCAGTTTTATATTAAAATACCTCACTGAGGTTAATGTAAATATTCACACATGCATAATAGAAGAGTGCATCAGGCTGCCTGTAGTCTCCAGCAAACCAGTTGACATGACTCATATTTACAGTTAACTCTGCAAACCTTAAGGTTTGGAAAATAAAACCCAAAGCAAGCTCATAATTCATTGCATAACACCTAATACCTGTAAAAAGAACAACAAAGAAATATATGCTCCAGATGCACCTCTGTAAGGTGGTGCACTTTAGTAATCACACATACACAATCCAGACCTTTTGCCATGAGAAAAGCAATCCAGTTCCTAAAAGCTAAAATAGAAAAATGGTAAAAGTCAAGGCAATGCAATACAAGAAAGCCCTGAAGCAAAGATTTATAAAGGCAAAGGCCTGCAATTTCAGTTATGTAAAATGCCCACAGTCATCCCGGCCATGTCTGAAAAGGAATGACACTGATGTGCTTACTATATGGAATTAGAAAAAGATTAAACCCAAATGCTGTTACAATCACTATTATTTACAGTCCTGACACACAGTTGTTTCAGATAAGCCCTACAGGATATGTCCATAAAGATTATGTAGGAAGTCTTTTTAAGATATGCCAGGGTCACAACCCAAGCAGAGAAATAAACAGTTCACAAAAATGTGATTATTTTGCTTCTTGAAATAGCCCTACTAAATACTTGAAGTACATGAAGAAACAAATACACAGTATCTTGGGAATGCATGGGAAAGTATGGCAACAGCATTCACAGTAAATGAAAACACAGAAGCAAAAGAAATCAAAAAAGATTTTGAAACACTTCTTTGATAAGGAAATATTAATTTCCTTCTAATATAAGATCATTTTCACTGATGTTTATATTATTTGCTACAACATGCATTGTTTGAAGGCAGACTTACCTCCACCAATGCCACAGTCAGAACAAGGTCCATTTTTGAGTCTGGGAAAAGGGCATCCACTTGTGGAGACATTCCAATCAGTATACAATTAGTAACAACTGATATTACACTCATAGTTTCAAAGGCCAACTGAAATAAAACACAAATATATTTACAGTTATGACCATTACCTCTAACTTACTGGTCCCTGAATTGCTCTGGACAGTACCCCTCTCTTCATTAAAGCCTCAGAAGACCCATTAGTTTAACTTTTTATTTTCCTTCATCTTTTGAATTCTATAGCGTAAGACTTGTTTGGCAAGCAGTCCAGACTTGACAAGACCACAACAAGGTTGTAACCTGAACACATAAAAGAGTACACACTCACCTACAGTTGTACTCCTAAACAAATTTATTTCAGGATAAAGGAAAAACTGCAAAATTCCAAGAGGAACTAATAGTCGTAACACTGGTTTTGAAGGTTCGGTCTGAATGCAAAGTAAGAGGAAAAGGTAAGAATGGTTCAGAATGCCTTTTAAAATCACAACCACTTGAGATTTGTTGAAAGACTTACATTTAAACACATGCAACAGCACAAGTCTAAGAACCTCTTGCCTACAGAGGTCCCACAAAATGTCTGAAAATATTAATACAGCTTAACAATTACATTTGCAATATAATGGTTACTTATTCCAAGGTCCTGTCTGGAATGAGAAAGACTGACACAGAATTGTAGCAACTGTCACAATGAATTAGCAGAAATAGCTTTCTCCTTGACAAGAAACTAGTGACTCAGTTCACCTGATGAAATAATTCCAGTATTCCTTTAACAGAAATCTTCCAGCAAATGCTCTAATTTCCCATATGAAATGGATGACTTGAAAATTTAGTTATTATTTTTAATTCACAAAGCAAATTCATTTCTGCTATTAGCTAAAAAATTACACCATAAAATAAAATTACTGTACCAGTAATAATTTTTCAGCCTACTCTCTTGATTGAAACAAACTATTCCAGCAAAACTAAATGCTATTAATATACCTGCAGCTATGCTTGTGACTTACGACCACAGCCTGATTATTCTGGTGGTTACATGACTGGTCAATGCAGCTATGCCATTAAGAAGTTGGCAGCATAGATCTGGACTGAGAAAGTACATCCCATGTTAAAATGCAAGCAGATTATAATTCACACATTTTAATGACATATTATTAGAAGACTTCACCTTTAAGTCCACTTCATTAATATGTGTCTAATGAACACTGCTCAGGACCCTTGGTTTGCATGTTTTTACTGTATGTTTTACTTGAGGTTTCATTATTTCATTTCTCACTTCTCGTTTGCTTCATTTGATAACATTTACAAACCCTTCAAATTAAATAATCCATTGTGCCCTTTATCTCCATTATGCAATGCTACAAAACTTTTAAAATAAAATTATAATATGGATCATCCCCTAGAAAGGTCCCCCAACCAACCTCACACTCCCTTATCAAGCCGCTGCTATTATGGAATGCCAACGTTTCTGGATGCAACTTAGTCACTTCAGAAAACTCTGGTCAGGATCAGTTCACTGATGCAGCACACTCGACAGGCCCCAAAATAGCTGGTGGCAGCATGATTGCATGGACAAACAACTGAGGACAGAAAATGCTTAACCCAGTCCTATTATCATGAAATTGTTTAGATAGACTACAGTGTTCAGGCTGTGCAGAAAGTGCCAGCTCCTGCTCACAGATCCGGATTATTTTAAAATTAGTCAGCTTGAGTACCAGTAACCACAGCAGCACAGGCCACTAGCCTGGCTTAGGAATCCAACTACTTACCTATTCTTCCACTTCTCTTGAAACCCCTGCTGAGCTCCATGCTTCTGAGATTGCATCAGAAGTTACTATTTCCAAAATACACTGGCTATAAAGAATACTGGGCAATATCTGGAAGCTTTGCTTTGTTGAAGTTGTAACAGGAGTACAATACACATACAAGAACTAAAGAAAATATATGCTTCCTTTTCCAAGGCAACTGAAAGAAATGTGGTCAAAAACCCCACCAAAAATATCATTGGGATATATATTTGGATAGATGATATGCCAGGGCATTGAAGAGAACAAAGTACCTACTGAACTTTAAAGTGGCTCATGGGACAAACATAAAGCTTTCATACTGTTGTTGAAACCTCTTTTAAACAAATGAATAGGAAAAAAAGACACAAAAATTACCTGCCAAACACCAATATTCGCTGTGGGTTCTGCAAATGGACGCTTGTAAACTCTACACATCTTTAAGGCATCAGAGTATATCTCTGTGATGTTGTTTAACACTGCAAAGACAGCTGCCAGTGGATAAACACACGAGAAAAGACTCACATAGCCAAACTGTAGGAACAACTCCAGGTAATCATCAAAAGTACCCTGAAAAATAGAGCAAACAGAACAACTGTAAGCTACCAAAAAAAAAAAAAAAAAAAAAAAAGAAATACAGAAATCATACTACAGTTGCAAATATGTTTCCTCATCCCAAATCTGTTGTTTGGAAATGACTGCTGATAGTAAACAATGACAATTTTTTTAAAAAATATAATTCATTTGGAATTATTCAGTCACTAAAAACTTCTTACAAGGAGAGGCCCAGGGTTTTCCTTTTGCCCAATGAATTTTCTGCAAGTCTCACTTCCTATCCTTATTACATGAAGTAACTGTATAAACACATTCTTACTGTTTATGTATGTCTCAACTTATCAATGTTCCTGAGTATCTCAGTTAAACAGTAACAGAAGGAACAGTGAGGAACAGAAAAACAGCACCATGCATTTAAACTGGCACAACATTCTCCTGAAAGCACTGTGGCAATAGAAGACCTAGCATTTCAGACTGTCCATGAAAGATCCAACCAGAATGGTAGGTTGGTAGATAGGCAACTCGTTTCTGGTATTTCTGCTTGTTTATTTCCAAACCGGTAGGACAGAGTTAGTGGCCCACTTGAAGGCTGAAATCTACAAGGCAGCACTGACATCTCAAAGGAACAATTAGTGCAAACAAAAAAACCTATTTAACAAATCCCAACAGGTCTGTCACCTGATCTTTAAATGAAGAACATGGGTACTTAAGTGCTGATTAAGTATTCACATGTAGGTGATCATATATCTGCATATTAGTTTTGTAGTATTAATAATAGTTTGCTACAACTGCAGCAATTTTTTAATGAAAAACCAAACTAATCACTTTTAAAGAGAAAGTGTTCATAAGCAAAGAATGGTGAAATACAACAAAAAAGTTAGACTGGGATCTAGCTATCTTGTATTAACACAGACACACGTATTGTCCTCTCTCAAAACTGAAATCATGAAGACTTGACAGTAACTGAAATTATTACAAGAACCACATAAAAGTGGGTTTGGCTCCAAGGATCATCTGATACAGTTACCTACTCTTTTTTGCCCATCACAGCCATTAAACTGACTGCCCTCTCCAGCATCGTGTGCTTTTTTCCCCTAGGAAACAGAGAGAGGCAGTAGAACCCTGCAAGCTCAGAAATCAATATGGGATACTCATTAATTCCATTTTTCACTTGAACTCGTTTTAAAGTTGCACACTAGTTGGGTCTCAGAAACCAATCTGCAGGCCAGACCAGGAAGAGCTACCTAACTTTTAAAGCCATTAAGATTTTTTCGTCAGAAACGTTTTGTACAAACTCTAAATTTTGCTAAGGTCTTCCTCAGGGACATTTGCAGGAACGCTCACTGGAATGGCAGCCACACATCTGTTACTGTTATCACTTTCTCAGACAATCGTTGCAGGCAGAGAGAGAGCTTTCCTTTGGGCTCCTCCTTCTGGTAACTGCACAGTATTCCCACTGCTTCCCACACTTTTCTTCTCATTTCCTTGCCCAATACCTACTGGCTTTTAGAATAACAGAGTATGAACTAAGTAAGTATTTATTTTTCTCCTACTCAATTTATGAAACTTTGTGTAGGAAGACAGGAGTCTAAGACGATGTTAAAGAAATGTGTAACTGCGCAACTGGCAATCATGAGATCAGCTACGGCATCAAGGAAACAAAACCAAGGAAGAAATTCAGGGAAAAATTAACTAGAGGAGTGAAGCAGAAATTAGAAAAATAATAATTAAAAAATTATTGCAGGATGTTTTTAGATCTTAAACAGGGTTAAGGGCTGGATATTTGAAAAGTAAGCAAGAATGAGGACAAAAAGAATAGAAAATTCAATGTTAAAGAATATATGAAAGAAGGAAGGAAAACAAAAGAAAAGAGCCTGAAACACAGAATTCTGTCAAGACTCCTCAGTTACTAAACAGTCAAATGGTTCCCCCTTGTGACAGTTTTAATTTTAGAAATATTCTTGCCTGCTGACAGCTTACTGCTTGCAAACAAATCAGCGGTCTGATATCATTTATCGACAAGCACAGCAAAACAATAATCTTTAGACTGAATATAAAATTGGGCTTTGAGTACACAGTACTTAGAACTGAAACTGAGGCTAGCAGTGGACACATGCAAGGCAAAGTCCTAACTCTACAACTGACCTCTTGGGTTCCCATGAAAAACTGTTCAGGGCACAACAGTACAACAGGTGCAGATTCATTTGATCCAGCTCTGCACAAGAAGCACTGGGCAATGTTACTCAGACACCAAACTGGCTTTGTATGTGACAGCTGAGAAGCAGGAGTCAGCTCAGCTCTAAGAGGCAGAGCTTATTTGGTCAGGCCTGATGCTGACACACAACTTTGGGAGCTGTGCTGGCAGATGTGCAGGTGTTGTGCTGGACTGTGCTGATTTACCAGTTCAGACACTAACGCAGGGACTTCTGCTGTGTTCTGCACTGCAAGGCAGACAGGCTGTCTAAATCTATCTCCCTCCAACCTTCACACAAGAACACATTTGTACAGTTTTTAAATTGTAAAGGTGATAGTTCTTTCTCCTTTTCCCACTTCATGGCACTTCATGCAGGAAGAGAGGAATCTGATAGGGCATTATTATCAAATTTCAAACTGCTAATGTCTACCTTTTACATGAAAGGTACACTATCTACATGTACTTCTTACTCTGCAAAAACATAAATCATACAGTATTAAGACTCCTGTGACTCTGCTTGCAGCATCTGATCAAGTTGTCAGCCAGTCTGTAAGGCCTTAACATACACATTGATGTCCACTGTGTTAATTTCTTCAGAATTTTAAGTAATGAATTGCATGAAATCTGCTAAATACAATTAAAAATTATACTGCGTAGGAGGTGGTCAAGAACAGAACCAAGAAGACAGTGAATACCAAACCTGTGGTTTCAAGAGACAAGAGCTTCCAGCAAGAGTATTGTTTTGAAGAGCTGGTTTCTTCTATCCTCCATTTCTGGCCCCATCCAGACATAAGTGCTCTCTCTCTCAGGCTCTAGTTTAACTGACTGTTTAAACTAGCACCACTGCAACACCAAATCAAAACAGAAAATTTCCATCTGCCCTGTGCCATCCTACTCATCCCGGCAGCCTTTGGGTTGCCCTTGGAGATGAAGGGCATATTGCACAAATACTTCTTTCCAGTGATATGGGGTTAGGTAGCTCCAGATAAGAGCTGTTCACTCCTTCCCCTTCATTCTGTTCATTCCTTCCCTTCATTCTGGGATCCTGCACTGTGTCCACTACTTGATCCAGGATACCATAAAGCTGCATAAACAGCTACCAGCAAAGCTGATGAAGCTGAAAATAAGCTGCCAGGCCAGACAGCCAAAAATATTTGTTTGCCTTAGCTGATGCCTCTGTCAACTACAGCCCAGAAAAGTTTTAACTCTTTTACAGTAGTACAACATACCAAATAGGTTCCCATTTCTTTCTCCATGTTGACCTGTTCAGCTATTGACAGATCCCTATCAGTTTTCTGGGAACACATGCGTTTCTTCATCCTCCTGTTGTATCTCTTCTGAAGCCAGTAAGGAAGCAAGGATTCTGCAAACTGGTTGAGGATCTGCGAAGTTATCAGCAAAGTGGCCAAGCTCTTAAGTTTAAAAAAAAAAAAAAAAAAAAAAATAGAACTGTGATGAACCTATGATCATTTGCAATTCTGTGTGCTCTTGTACCACTCTAAGTTACTATACTATGAAGAAAAGGCCAGCCTAACAAACCTAGCAATAGCATATGAAAAGTACAGATGATCTAGTTCTCATCCTCTGCTGTGTGCTGAAAAGAACTAATTAGGAGTTAGTAGTCTAAATATTTTGTGTATCTGTATGTATCTTGGAAACAGTACACCAAGTACAATGAAGGGTAATGCATATTTAATATATACCAATGGCAATCACAGAGCTAAAGACTGAATTTTTTTCTATGTTTTTTATTTCCTGATTTTACCTGAAACTACAGGAAACGTCTCAAGTGTTATGTCCGGTATATATATGTCAAGTGTTTTGCTAGAGATCACTTCAGAGTAACAGAGGTCTTGAGCTGAAGTTCTTGTACTGCTCATTATGTTTAGAGCAAAAATATTTTCCTTATACGTAATTTTCATGCATTTGAGTGAGAAAGTTGATTTAAAATAACTACAAATTATTTTTGCTTTTATTTATTCTCAGATCCTCACTGTAGTCATAAACTTAATCACAACCCTATCCTCAAGAGTCTCTCATTAGAAACACTACAGAGAAGAACATTTTCTAACATAAAAGGAAATAAAGAGGAAATGAAAATTTCCCAGTCTCATCTGTGTGAGAGAATAATCAAATTTATTTGAAAGCATTTCCTCATTTATACAGAGAGAAAGAATTACTCTGTTATTATTCTGCAATAATGTTAGGGAAACTGAAACATGGAAGCTGGATTTCTAAGAAAATATGGGTGAAATATATTAATTGCCAAGTTTATGTTTTGGAATAACTATTAAATACTAAAGTCTTTCAATCAATCCATTATTTTCCTAGATTCATCAACATTCTTAAGATGTTCTTGGAACTCACCTGCCTCAAAAGCTTCATATCAAACAACACAAAGGCAATGTAGAACAGAGATGCAAAACAATTTAAGAAGTTGAACTGCAAATAAAAATATTTGGTTTTAGTACTCAAGCAAAAGTTCAGATGCAGAATTATCATCTAACTTAACAGCTGTTCTGACTAAATGGTTTCCATGAAGACGTAAACTCTCCATTAAAGTTTTCTTTACCATTTTCAAACCTTAGGTCAGGAAAAACGTATTTTCAATATTGGTCTTACTAAGTTTTTCACTCAAGCTTAATGCTTTCCTAAAGTAAAGTGTACAAAGAGAACTACAACTGAATTACGAAATGTGGACATTAAAAATGTATCACCTTCTACTTAACTTTCATTTTTTTGGCAATTTCTCCAGAGATAACACTATAAAAAGGACATATTGATCTTAATTTAGATCAATTAATTTTTAAATAACTACTTTATCAACATATTTATTATAATATATAACATTTTATATATTAATAATATAATATATAAAATATTATTGTATTACAAAAATATACATGTTGGATGATATATCTCTCAATCTGTAAAAATGTTCCTTTATATATGTTAGTTGTGCTTTATATTTAATCATTTCAAAAGGTTTTATGGCCAAGAGAAATATTTCCTACTTCTAAAATGACACATAATCACAGTACTGTACTTGAAAAATCACAATCAAACTCTGAAGTTTCCTACTTGCTAACAGTGCTGCAGCTCCTGTTTTGGAGCTCATGGACAACGCAGATAAATACTGGGAGTGCAGAGAGCCTCTCACAGACTGAGAACGAAAACTGGGGGGAACTAACACTTGACATTTCACAATTTTTTTAATCAACCAGTAACAGATGAGTAACACAGAGATTTAACACAAAAAATATCACAGAACAAAACAAAACAAACAAACCCCAAATAAACACACACACACAAAAAAAACATGGTGAAGGAAATAAGGAAGGAACTCTAAGGAAATAGAGAAAATAAAGAAGGAAGAAACTTAAATAATCTTTTCAAAAAGGAAACAAGAAGATATGGTAAACTAAATAGATCAGTATATGCTATGAACTGCACAGGGGCAGACTGATGGACAGGTATTTTCAGGTTCCTCTAACTAGTTGTCTGAACATTAGTATAGGTGGAAGTTAATACATGAACTTTTAAAAATATGGTTTACCATAAAATCGTGCAAAAATTGAATGGAATAGTTCTCAGTTGAAGACAGGACCACACCAATTAACAGAAACTTATATATACAGCATCCTAATGAAAGAACAAATCAATACAAATAAAAAGCCAACTCTCCACTATAAAAGAGGCATCTAAAACAGTCTAGCAGTTACTGCAACCATAATAGAAATCTTCTTTACTCTGATATTTGTGCTACTATTTGGCCTTGAGCAAAACTGTGGGTCACTGCGGTAATGCTAGGAAAGCACTAATAAAACACAGCACAACCTGTCTTTTTAAATAATCTTAAAAGCTGCTTATATGATATACTTACTACTAAAACCTTCAGAATTAAATGGTTCTGATATGAAGATTCCAGCCTGTGATTTTCTAAAATAGCAACAAAATTATTAATTAGTAAACAGCACAAGCTCCTATCATGTACTAGACATTGCTCTCCAAAGGGCAAACAGACACTTTTACTCTGCATGAAAATTACTTATCTAATAGTTTGTATTATTCCAACACTTTATGGTAAAATGAATGTATACTGTACCAATACCTCACTTAATCTATAAAGCTAATTTGATGCACAATATTATCAAACACATTTTTGACTACAACTCCAGTATTTTTTCTACTTTTCCTTTTATATATTTCTTAACTCTGAAGAGCTATTTTATAGAAGAAAAAACATCCATCACTCTTTAGACTTAACAAAATGTGTCTAATTATTGATTGCTCTTTGGCTGAAAACTAATGCAAGACTAATGGGAATATATACCAAAAAGTAACAATTGCAAATTTGATTCAAAACCAGTAAATGTTCTGAGAAATACTCCCATCCCTCTCCAAGGAATTTACGTAAGACTGTAAAGCAAGACTAGATTACATGAAGTTCAACAGATGCATTATTCATTTTAACTGAGATTTTCAGTTCATTCAAAATACACTGTCAGAACCTCATGTTTCAGGAAGGCTGGTTTACTAGAGGGGAGAAAAGGGAAGTGGTGATTTTCAATTTCTTCCTGCTATTTTGTCAGATTGTACCTTTAAAGCCCTGGCTAAGCAGTAACTGAGAAGGCAGTACACGAGCACGTGTTGTGTCAACAAGGCTGAAAGGAGACACCATCACCTATGGACCTCATTCAGGACAAAACAGCAGAGTTCTACTCTGACAGGAGCATGAAGTAAGGCCTGACATGTGGAAAATAACACTCAAGTGACTGAATGCAATTTTTACTTTTAGCTTTCACAATACAATCAGCTTTCATGATAAGTGGGTGCAAAAGGGGTGCTTAAAATACCCCAGATTGTTTCCCATGCTTTGTCACTTCAGCTGCTGAAGTCAGATATTATCTGAAAATAGGCCAGGTGGGAAGGAAGGTAGGACAGCCAGATGAGCTCTTCAGCCTATTCAGAGCATGGCAGCATAAACATATCAGATAGCTCAGAAAAGGCACAAGCTGTCAGTGTAGCAGGTTACATAAGTACTGTCTCTGCTGAATATGAAACATCAGCTTAAAACCAAAAAAAGTCTGGATTAAAAAACCCCCTTCAGTTGCCGGCTAAAGACATTTCAGTCTATCAGACCAACATAACTGGGTAGTTCACAGAAATGCTTTTTCTTGCTGTACAGTAAAACACAGTGAAACAAAACAGCCAACTGAGCCCTAGATATGAATTTAAAAATCATTATTTAAATAAAAACCTTGAACAGTCACAAACAAATCAAGAAATTGCTTGCTTTTACTACCATGGCTGTCAGGTTGAATCTGCTGAGCAAATCATTTTGGCAAGCATAACCAGCCCCCACTTCAACACCTCTTCTTATTCTGTCTTTGCATCAATCTCCCTTTTGCTTTATCTTTCTTCTGTTAATTTTCTGTGTCTCCAGCTTTAGTAATCTGGATTCTGTCCTGGAAATCAATGCCATATGGAGTGACACGAAGCAGTTAATTGTCCATTAGCTTAATCTATTAACTTTGTCTGAAAGTGACTTCACATGTCTGTAGAAGTGCTAAAATTCAAAATAAATACTAGCATTTCACTGTCCTTATGCTAGGTTACAAAACACAAGGCCTAATCTGTTAAATCAGTCACACACACAAGGGGGAAAAAAAAGGTAATCTGTTAGAACATTCCTCCTCTTCTAAGAGTGCCCAGAGAATCACATTTTGATAGGGATGTGAAATCCCAGTCTTTGTTATATATGTAGCATACATAAACACTCTCATGTGACATTTAGTTCTTGGGTTTAGATTTGGTTCTGTAATCTCAGTGCCTCTGCACAGATGTACAGCAGACTAAAACACACTCAGCAAAGCCAGATTGTGGGTGCAACTGGCCAGGACAGCCCTTCCTGCTATCCGTACACCTCTGAGCTCTCCCCTCACCTCTTTTGTCAGCACTATGGCCGATACAGCCAGACAAAGAGCTAAATCAGGGAGGGGGAACATCTGCACCAAAGGCAGGATCACCCGTTCTGATGGCATGTCAGACTCAGACCAAATTAAACCAAATATGAAACTGCAATCTCAGAACACCCAAAATATAAGAAGTTTAAAAGGCCATCTCTTTTACCCCACAGCAAGAACCTACTTTGGGAAATTTCTTTAGCATTCTGTTGAACAAGAGCTCACAGTAATGTATTCTACAAAGAAACAAATTCTAAGTATGTGGGATTCTAACTTGAAGGAAGAAGAATGAACAACTCTCTTACCCCATGATGTCAAGAATTCAGCAGCATACCGATAGATACGGTTCATAATTTCAATCACAACAGCATAGATGATACTGGGCACATACAGCATCAAGCTGCTGAAGTTAGACTCATTCTCTTTGTGATAATCCAGAGCCCACTGCTCTAAGTCAAAGTAAATCATCATCACATACAGTGAGAAGTAGAGGCAAAGGCACACAAATGGTAAGGACACCAGGTAAATCCGTAATTGCCTCTTAAGACTTGAGTACACTGGCTCCTCCCTGCCAGTGACAGGATTGATACCCAGCACACCATGGAAGCCTGGTCTTGGTTCCTCAAACTGTCGTTTCATCAGCAGCGTCCCCCAGCGATACGTCAGGATGGTGCAGATCCGCTTCCAAACCTCCAGTATCACAGTGGACCACAGGAGGTTGAATGTGGCAAACATGACGTATTTGTCATAGTCTTCCCATGCAAACACGTAATAAGGAATCCCAATGACAGCCATTGGAATCAAAGCAAATGTGAAGTATTCCAAGAAGCCAAAGTAGAGAGCAATGGTTTCGCCAAAGTAGCAGCGTATGTCATCTGCAGAAAGAAATTAATCAATTAAGACTACACTTAACAGAGAAGTCAGTACAATATCAAACTTGACCTTACATGAACTTGTAACTTTCCATTGGCCAGAATTTTTTTCTTCTAAATAACACAATGAATATCATTGCTTCTTCTTTCTTCCTTCACCCTTATTCCAGAAAGTCAGATGGTTATCTGAATTTTTTTTACGTTACATATATACACACAGAACCATACCATTCAGATGGTAAGGAAGTCAAATACCTCAATAACTACTATATCAACATCAGCTATCCAGACAAACAGAAAACAAAACAAAACAAACAAAAAAAAAAAAAAAAAAAAAAAAAGAAAAAGAAAAAGAAAAAGAAAAAAAACCAACCAAAGAGAAAACACTATCATTCTTGAACACAGAATTGATCAATGAACGGCATGGAAGACATCTGATGTAATAAAAACCAAACTTTTAACAGCAAGTGACACCCAGCTTCTGAAAAATCGCACTGGCATATGCACTCCTGGAAAACAAATTTGTCTCATCTTGCCCAGGGAAAAAAAGCTAGCTGTGCTTTGACAACCCTCAAGGAACTAAAGGAATAGATGGTCAGGTGTATCAAAATCTTAAATCTTAAAACATGTCAGAGAGAATAATCAGGTTGAGATAACTCTCTTCAACAGACAACTGATACATGAAATACTTCCTGTACTCACTAAGTTCGTCTGCTACAGAGACTTGGAAAGTGCATTAGTAATGGATATATTTCATGACAGATGTATTACCTCCAAGAAGACATCGCACTTATCTTAGTAATAACAACAACAACAAAAAAATAGGATTATTATTCATATAATCTAGAAGTGATTAGATATAGAAATGCCTATCAAACAGAGTTGGGAATGCTGAAATCTCTTATCTTCACCTGCTTGGAAGACCAGATTGCTTGTATGCCACTGCTCTGCATTCACCAGCTTAACAAAACAGCCACAGAAGCATGGCCTCTGAACTGACACTGTAAATACACTACTGCAGTGTATTACCTCTGTAACACGCTACCACAAAAAAACCTGACATGCAATACCAGAATATTCTTACAGCTTACAAAACACTACAGCAGAAGCTTACAATTGTCAACCACACAAAAGTCTCTGAAAGCAAGAAGGAAAGGTAAACAGATCAGCACTCCAACATCCCTGTCAATCAAAAAGTCATTAACAAATACATTCAAGTGTAGGTCATTAGCATGACTTCACACTCCAAGCATCCAACATGAACGACATCCCTAAATTTGTACATACTTAACAGGTACCTGGGATTTACTTCAAAATTTTGTAAGGATTCAGTGTCAGTCCAAAAAAACCCCTTTCTCACATAAACAAAAGACCAGCACACAATAAGGCTCCTAACACAATACTCTGTGGGAGGCATATCAAGCCAGATCTTTTAACTTCCTGCAGGCTCAGGAAAGAACCTCAAGCAACTGCAAGACTGAGAGACTTAAAATCAGGCAAGCTTCCAAACGCTTAGTTTCTTATTTTTAAATGACATTTACAGGTTTAGAGTTTAGAACTTAACTTTCCACATGGCCAGACTAAAAATTATAATCATTTTAAGATTATTCAGTGTCTAAAATACATTCAAGTGATGCTGGCATGCAACAACATACAGTCTTCATTCAGACAATGAATATAAAACAAACAGTTGTAAATACACTTTTGACACACCTACAACACAAAAAAGCTTTGGGATTTCCAAACACATGGGAGCTTGTCAAGAGTCAGTCTGAAAAAACAGTCTTGGCTTGTACCATTCCTGCTTTACTGATTGGTGGGGAGAATTTGTGATGTGCAGACTGCTGTTACATGGAAGTTCACAGACACCAAATCTGCAGACTCTGGAACCACCAATTTTGCAAGTCTAGAACCATTTCAGGAGGTCACACAGGAAACACTAGAAGAGGAAAAACTTGTCCAAATGGTAAAACAGCAGTGGTCTAATTTCACGACTCCATTGCATGACCACAGTGCAAATGCTGTTCACATACCTAAAGGTTGATAACCAACTTTCACTCGGCCATACCATCTGTGACGAAGCTTTTTCAACTCTTCTCTATCATGCAGAGGGAAAATCTGAACAAGAATACCACTGGTCAATAATCTTCTCACTAGAAGAGAAAAGAAATAGATACCTTACACTCCTTCAAAGGACAGTGAAGTTGACATAAGCAAACAGGTTACACTGTGTGCTTAGCAAGCCTAAAGCTCCTTTGAAATAGATCTAGTACTCAAATCCTAAAAAAATTGTCTCATGTTAGCTAAAAATTATAGAGAGCAGTTATACCTATTCCTGCAAATACTGTGCTGTCCACTGGAAGAGAAAGAGCAACCTTTTTACATCTAGTAACTACTCCATAGCTTTGCAATATAACCAGATGCAGCTTCAATAGCAAAAAGTGCTACAGGTCAGGACTGAAGTGCCATATGTAGCTTTGTGGGGATAGCCACAAAGCCATAATTGTATTGATTATAGGAAAGATACAAAAAAACCTTTTAAACATCAGTTTACACTAATTCATAAATTACATCACATGTTCATTGCAAACAAACTACATATTCCACAATCTGTATTTAACTTTGTTATGGAAAGCAATACAACGTGTGTGGATAAACAAACTGCTCTGAAGTTACAACCACGGAAAAAAGAAAATAAATTAAAAAAACAGGGAGGCACTGGAAGTGTGACAGTACTTTACTATTTCCCATCATCATCTGCTTGACATGACTAGAAAAATACCTTGGCTATATAAAAAAATTACCAATGTAAACTCATCTGACATCTACATTTATTTACACGTTTTGAACCACTAATATACACAGATCTCCTTTGATGACCAACACTAATGAATGAAGATACTGTTTATAAAAGGACATACAATTATTAAGATACATTCTCCTAAGAATCTGTAGCATCTCTGCCAACAAACTAGTTCCAGCTACCATAAAAATAGCACCAGCTCTCATTGCTTCTTTCTCCCATGAAAAGGAAGAGCCCTTGAAGCAAAGAGGAGAATCAGTGAAACCAAATAAATGAAATAAAACTTCCTTCATATTACGAAATGTATAACTCTGGAGCACTGTTACTCATTCCAGTATTTTTTTACAGAGACAATCCAAGTATATAATCATGTAATTTAAAAATTAATATTTTTGGTACTAATTAAAACTAATCAATAACATCAACATGTGCAAAAACTACCCAGCTGAAGAGACCAGAGCCTCAGCCTCACAGAACAACTCAGGATAGAAGGCCCTCTGGAAGTAATCAGGTCCAGCTACCTGCTCAAGGTAGGTGTGGCTTAAATTGGGCTGCTCAGGACCTTGTCTAGAAAGGATCTAGAAGTCTCCCAGGACAGAGTTACCAATAATCTCTTTAAATCCCAGATCAAATGTTTGATTACCCTGTTGTGAAAAATATTTTCTTGATACCTAATCAGAATTTCTCCTTGTATTGTGCATCCATTGCCTTTTCTCCTATTACTGAACCAGTGAAAAAACAAAGTTGGTTAAAAATAGTGGGACTTGAATGTCTGAAGGATTTCTCTTCATTAAAGGAAAATTACTTTTTTTCCACCATGAATACTATCCTACATCAACACAGTGAGTTAGAGGCAACAAACTACACTGCTTACCAATTGATTTCCCTGGGTACAGCTTTGCCTGAGGATATCCAGGGATCATTTTTTCATTTTTAGCTCTCAAATTTTCAAGTTCATGTTTGATGATGTACTGACATTCTGCCATTGTAAGGAAATTGTGATTGTCATCTAGATAAAAAAGAAGGTTGTATGAAATGGTGCAGCACAGGAATACAACCCTGGCAGCAAATAACTACAAAGAAAAAACCAGAAACAGAAAAAAAATTACAGCAACAAACCTATGTCAACCCCATGAATTTATCATCATGGAAACACGAGTCTGATTTCCTGGAGATAAAAAATAAATTACTATTTTTTCCCCTTAGGAATATGAAACTATAGGGATTGCCCTAAATACACTAAGTAAGAAGCTAAAATATCAACAAAACTCTAATACAAAGAATAACAACAAAGTATTAGTTAAATTGGGCAAACAGAAATACTGTCAAGACAACATAGATGGCAGAGTTTCTTTTGTAGGTGACAATTTCTCTGACTGCACCTCGACAAAACTAAAATTAGATTTGTGCCTTTAAAAAGAAAAAATACCAATGGATACAGCCAAAACTATATTTACAGCAGCTGGAATTCCAGCTAATCCTAGAGATTCTGTCAACAGGGGAATTTGTGTCAGATTTGCATTAATAATGTAAAGGCATGAAAGAAATGGAAGTGGCGCTTTTGCAACTGACCATTCTTCTGAAGGCTTCCTAATTTCAGGAAAACAAGGCCACAAAAGTAAAGACACTGCAACAGTTATTGCACACAGCAGTGGTGTTGAGCAAAACTGGCACTGAACAACAAAAGTTCAAATTGTTTCAGGCAGACCCAAGAACCTTGATATTGAAAATGTGGTGAAAGGCATCACTCAAACAGCCACATTAAAAGTATTAGCAACACCAAGCTGGAACTCCAATATTTACCTGCAGAGCAAAAAATGAGTTCTGCCACTGTAGGGGGGTTAAATACCTTACAAGCAACACATTTAAAAGGAAATGTTCCTGTGTTGGCACCTTCACAAAGTAAGAGAGGAAAAGAAACGATTCCACTAATCATGCCCAAATTCCACTGAATGCGTCTGTAGTGTTAATTATTGTTTGTTTGATGTGTACATGTAACAGAGAAAAATGTTTCTATTTTTTCCAGCTAATTATAAGATAATAAACCTCAAAACTGGCTCACAGAAATTAAATTGCTACATTAATTCATAACATGGATTGTTAATCATAAAATCATGTTTATCAGCTCTTTGTCTTGTCTTATTTTCCAAGAAAATCTTTCATACAAGTAAGAGACTATTTGGAGCATAGAAAAGCATAAAGGAAAAGACAAGCAAAAAACTAAAGCCATGTGAAAGAAAACAAAATTCATTATATGACCTGGATTTCCACAGCTAAAAACAAGTATTTTTTTCATGGCTTGGTCTTGCTGTTCACAGTTACCATTCCAAGGAACAGAAAAGACCATAGGAGATTTAGCAGCACAATTGCTCATAATCTTTAGTCTCTACTTTGCAATGACAAAGATTCCTACAATTGCTTACCTGCAAAATCTTTGAAAGTTTTTCTACTGCTGTATGTAAAAGTTCTCATTGAGTTATCACTGCATTCCTTCACCAAACCTACAGTTTCAGCTCCGAGCAACAGTCTTAAGTGGGAAGCTCCAACTAGATAAATATTTTCAACTCCATTTTCCATAACCAGTGGTTTAACCAGTAGTTGTGCACCTTTAAAGTAAAGAGGGGTAAAATAAGCAAGAAAGTACATTAAAATTACATCTAAAAGCCCTAGTATTTTAGCATCCAATATATTGGCCCTAGCTAACAGGAGTGCTGAAATGTCTCTTTTTAAGGGCGCAAAGAGTCAAGATTTCAACAACACTTGACATATGGTGTTCAGAACCTTGCAGGGTCACCCCCTGATTCAGCCCTGCTTCTGTTGAAGCACTCGCAACAATGAACTGGAACAATGGGGACTGTTTGGATCTATTTCCCTAAGGTTCACACCACAAAAGCCAGAAGTGCTTCTGCAAACAGTCCCACTGATTTTAAGGAGACTAGATTTTTCAAACAGAAACATCTCTAACTTATCTAATAGAGGCCTGAAAGCAAGTTGGTAGTCACAAATCCAGCAGATACAGAAATATTACTGACCATAAGCCATAAGCTACAACAGCTGTAAATAATGACTTTTTTTAAAAAAGTTTAAAAAAAGTCCAAGGAATTGCAAATTAATTAGCCTAACTTCAATTCCCAGAAGCATACCAAAATGAGTAACGAAATACTGTCTTAGTAAGACCCCACATGCTACCAAAAAATATAAATAAAATCCAACATTAGGTTACCAAGATTAAATTGTTTTCTGCTAACTTAATTTTGTTCTACAACATGGTACAAAGTCTTATGGACAGGATGTGAAGCATCTTCATTTAGGCAAGGTTTACCATGTTTCCATAAGCAACAGGACAAAGATGCCTAGACAACTGCTATAAACTCTGACATCAACATTACATTGAAAGATAGGTTATCAGGGCTTCAATGCAAAAAATGGAAGAATTCTAGAGTTCAACTGGCATTTGACCTTAAGCCAATGTTTTCATTAATAACAGGGTTAAGTGGGTTCCAAAAATGCAAAATGAAATGAGACTGGCAAACAATCATTATACCACAAATTCCCTGAAAACTAATTTTCTGTATGTCTTCATATTATATACTGTACTCACCTCCATTTGCCTTTTTGTCCACAATTCGTTTAGTGAACCATTCTATGGTTTCTTCTTTGGTGCCTTTTGCAAGTTCAATTACTACCAGAGGCGTGAAGTTAGACTCAACAGTATCCAAGAAAGACCAGCTTTCCACCACCTCTTTTGTTTTTTCCGCCATCTCTTGAGAGCTTGCTAAGTAAAAAACCAAAACAAAGCAAATGCTAAAAAATATTTGGTACTAATCTAAACACCACAAAACTTTTCTGTAGTGAGTTACACAAGTCTGTGCTTAGCAAAGGCATAGGTGTGCACTTTTATGCACTTACTACTACCAGGCTGAGTAACTTCCACAGTTGTCAAGATGCTACCGATCTCCCACGGCATTTGTGTCCTACCCTCCAGATAGGAAAACTGTTGTTGCTACTTACAACTGTTGTTGTAATGAGAAGAAAGCAAATAAATAAATTCAAACAAATCAATAAGGGGAAACTATCCTCAAAAACAACAGCTTGCAACTTCCTACAGTGTATTTGTCAGCAAATTAAAACATTAACAGAAACTTAGTCAAACAGGTATTTAAAAATCAATAAGCTTCTCATGGTATGAGTATGCAAACACATTATAAGGAAGAACCTCCTCAGTTAATCTTTGAAGCTTTAACCATACCAAGGAAACTTACACCACCTTGTGTAGGTGAGTAAGACACCTATCATATCAATAGGCAAATTAAACTCAAAGCACTTAAATGACTTTTTGCAACCTATAAACCAAGTGTTCTGTGACAAAGTCCAGCTGCAAAGCACTGAGCACAGCTTTATGTGTAAATAATCCAAATCATCTAAGCAGGCCTTTATAGACTCACAGACCCATTTAGGTTGGAAAAGGCCTTCAGGAGTGAGTCCAACCATTAACACAGCACTTCCAAGTCCACCACTAAACAGTAGCTCCAAGAGTCGTATCTACAGAGCTTTTAAATACCTCCAGGGATGGTGACTCAACCATTTTCCTGGACAGCCTGCTTCAATGCTTGACAACCCCTTCCATAATGAAATTTTTCACAAAATTTTAATGGCACAACTTGAAGCCCTTTTCTCTTATCACTTGTTACTTGGCAGACCCCCACCTTGCAACAACCTCCTTTCAGGTAGTTGTAGAGAGTGGTAAGGTCTCCTCTGAGCCTTCTTTTCTGCAGGCTTAACAACTCCAGGCACTTCTCTTTTGTCTTTTTAACAAATTTTACATAAATTATTCTGCAGAGATCATTGTATCATGCTTCATAAAGAGATGTTGATATAAAACAGTAAATCTGGTAACTAACCTGCTCCATTTAAAAAAAAAAAAGTAAAAAACCCAAACATAAAACCTATCACAGCTTTAACTTACTAAATTTAAAAGTGAGGGAAAGGTTTGGTGATTTTGGTTTGGGGTTGGTTTTTTTTGCTATTAACTTGACTGAAGAAGGGAGTTTACCCACTGCCTTTAAGTAGTTTCCCCTCTCCTGTTAAAACACTGAAAATACTTAATTTCTAAGGAAGTTGCTATAAGGATGCAGTTCAACTTTTATGACAGTTATACTTCTGTGATTCATAGACAAATCAGGCTCCAGTATTTCATATAAGTTATCCTACAAAATACAGTGATACTGTAAACATATGCTTATCATAATAAACAAGTCTATTTACTTTTAACTGTCAGAAACAACTTTCAAGCCGAATTTCAATGGGGTTTTCAGTTAGTTTCACTTGTCTTTTCACAGGCACACAATCCTGCAACATTCAGATTTACAGCTCTGAACCAAAGTATGCATTATCTTTAAAAGAAATGTACAAGATCAATAAAGTATTTAAAAACATTTTAGATGCGTATCTGCACAAACAGAATGAACCAGACAGAGGAAAACATAACCAGGGATGAGGCACTGTAACTGAGATTGTCAGTAAGTAACTACACTGTCTTGACGAGTCACTGCACCTTAATGCATCACTATCCATAATCAGGGGTTTCCTAAAATAATGCCTGACACGTTGTGCATATTGCCATTTCTAAAGAATTTAAAGAATGAAAAGCACTAGATAATTATTAAATATTACTTACCAGTTAACAATATCCCTTTGCAGAACAGTTATCTCTTGAAAACAGCCTTTTTATAAACAACGTGCTACTCAGTGAACTTGGCTCCTATCATTTATTCAGAATCATCATACTTGGCATGGTGACTGTGAAAGAATCACAGAAACATCACAGCATCATGGAATGGTTTGGGTTGGAGGTACTTTAAGGATCACCTAGTTCCAATTCCCCTGCCATGGCCAGGAACACGTTCCACTAACCCAGTTTGCCCAGAGCCCCATCCAACCTGGCCTTTAACATTGCCAGGGATGGGGCATCGGCAGCTTCTCTGGGCAACTTGTTCCAGTGCCTCACCACCCTCACAGCAAAAAATTTCTTCCTAACATCTAACCAAAAACTACTCTCGAAACTCAGTTTGATTTGTTATTTTCAGGCTTTCAGTAAAGTGTCCGTTTCAGGCTTATTACTACTGAAAACTACAACAGAGATGAAGCACTCTTCCAAATCGCCTCTGTGATTTCCACACGTTTTTTAAACAGGTTGTCCAACGCCCAGCACAGACCCTGTGGGAAGTAATTTGGCCTCCTCTTTCACACCTGCACACTGTGTAACTTGGGACACACACAGAAGCACGGGAAACAGCCCCAAAAGGCCGTCAAACCCCTAGAGCTCCCGCTCCCACGGAGTAGCTGAGTGGCGGTCACAATTAATTAGCTTGGAAAAGACCTCTGAGACCATCGAGTCCAACCAATGACCAGGGACCCCCTTGCCAGCTCAGGGCAGAGGGAGCTGCAGCCCTTTTCCAGGGCGTGTCGGCGCAGAGCGGGTCAGAGCCGGGTTCACTGCCCCGCCTCCACCCGCTCGGCGGCCCCGGGAGCCGCCACGTCCGGGCCGTGCCCGCTCTAAGGCGGCCCATCACGGCTCCTTCCCGCTGCCAGGCTGCGCCTCGCTCTCCTTTTTTAGGAACTTAAATATCGGGGAGGAGAGCAGCCCGGCCGGCCCCGCTGCCTGCACGGCCGGTGACTCACTCCCTGCCCCCGGCCGGGCCCGGCCGCGCTCGCCGGCGCCCTGTGCCGCTTCCCCCCGCCGACCGCAGCCCACCGCGGCCGCACGACGCGAGCACCACCCCGACCGCTGCCGGGGCGGCGGGGGAAGCGCTGGCGGTGTCACGGCTGCCCACGCTCGACACTGGCTCCGCGCCGCGGCGGGCTGGGCGGGAAGGGCGGAGGCTCCTCCCCTCTCGGCGGCGCAGGCAGCGAGAGCCCCTTCCCGCTGAATGCCGGCCGCCCACTCCCCACTCACCGCCGGTGCCGGCTCCACATCCGCAGGGCAGGGCGGGGCGCAGGCGGGCGGAGGCCGCAGGCACCGGGCGCTGCCAGGATGGGCGCCGGGCCGGCCCAGCGTGACACCGCCCGCCGCTGCCGCTGGCCACGCCCCTCGCCGTGGCTCTGCCCGGCCCGTGTCTGCCCGCCCGGCTCTTGCGCGGGCCTTCAAAATGCACCGGTGTCAGTGTTTCGGCAACGCTCGTATGCGCCACCAGCTCTCATTTCATCTTCTTGTTTATTTCCACCTTTTGCTCCCTGTGCTGCCTCCTGTCACAGAATCACTGAATCAATTAGGTTGGAAAAGGCTTCTAAGATCATCGAGTCCAACCTACGACTGAACATTATTGTGTCAACCAGACCACAGCACTGAGTGCTACATCCAGTCTTTCCTTGAACACCTCCAGGGACGGTGACCCCACCACCGCCTTGGACAGTCCATTCCAATGTTTATTCATCCTTTTTGTAAAGAAATTACTCCTGATGTCCAACCTAAACCTCTCCTGGCACAGCTTGAGACTAAGTCCTCTAGTCCTGCAGTGGTTGCCCAGGACAAGAAACCAACCCTCACCTGGCTACGCCCTCCTTTCAGGTGGTTGCAGAGAGTAGTAAGGTCTCCTCTGAGCCTCCTTTTCTGCAGGCTAAATAACCCCAGCTCCCTGAGCTGCTCCTCATAGGACTTGTGTTCCAGATCCCTCACCAGCTATGCTGCCCTTCTCTGGACTCACTCCAGCACCTAAATGTCCTTCCCAAACTGAGGGGTCCAGAACTGGGCAGAACACTCGAGGTGTGGCCTCACCAGTGCTGAGTACAGGGGAACAATCACTTTCCCAGTCCTGCTGGCCACACTATTCCTGGTACAGGTCAGGAAGCCATTGGCCTTCTTGGCCACCTGGGCACACTGCTGGCTCATGTCCTTCTCTGGACACAGCCCAAACCTCCTCCTGGAGCTTGAGTTATAAAAACCGTGCACTTCAGCTGGGTTAGTTATTTTTCCAAATGTTGTTTTGCACAGGAAAAGACGACATTTTTGCATTTTGATACCAAGACTTTTGTAGAGAATATAGTTCCAAGAATCCACTTGTAGCTGGGAAGAGAGCAGTATGACTGTAAAGCAGTGGCGGCGGACAAAGGATCTGGCCAGCAAAGCATGCTCCCCTGCTCAGCTTGGGGAATACTTTTCAGCATATTTTGAAATAAACAGAGATATTTGTATGTAAATTTTATGATGAAATTTTGATTTGTGTTCAGTAGCGAGTATAAAATACCAGCTTTTGGTGATGAATTTTTGTAGTATTTATAGCCAATGAAGCAGTGAGGGTCTAGGACACCCTGGAAAATGGGGATATGTGAATATTTGAAATGTATATACTACAGACTGCAGTGGAGAGTAGAAAGGCACCATCTGTATCAGATCATTTGGGCAGAATGTCAGACTACTTAAACTGTGTTTCAGTCTTGTCCGGCTTCCAGTGGCCTCGCCATGTAGTTATTCACCTCTGAGCATCGCCTACTGTGAAAATTTTACTTCCTGAAGAAGTAGCATGGCAGTAACAGAGAGGTGGTTTTTAACCTCCTTAACAAAAAGAGGTTTTTAGACCTTATTCTTGTGTTTTGCATGTTGGACAACCCCAGTTATTATGCATCTTACGAATATCCACAATGTCTTCATGGGCTTTGGGCCTCTGGCCTTCTTGGCCTGACATCTTCAGTCTTCTAGTAGTTTACAAACAATTCTTTTAAAACTATCTCTGACACCTCCTATATTTATGAGTTTTCAATGGGGACTTGACAATATCCAACTACTCTGGCCTATGCAAAGATTCATTCAAAATCAATCTCTTTTTCGCCATCAAAATTTTTTTTCTACTGGACAGGGTAATGGCAATATTGCTTGATGGGACTGTCACATTTCCTCAATGTCGTGTATCCACTAGGTGTCACATTCTTGCTATGCAATGAATTCTTTACTGTTACGCTCTCAGTTTCTCTCTAGAGAGTTCACGTTTTGCTAGCCATGCATAATGGTTAGCACATAATGCCATGTTCACAAAAGAAAAATAGGATTCATAAGTAGATGGTGGATGTGTCTACAAAGTAATCCATACACACATACACTGCTGGCGTAGTGGAAACAGTCTCACCATGATGGCAAAAAGTAAATTGTGCCAATCACAGTGTTGTAGCGACTAGAAATTTTCTCTTAAGAGGATTAGTTAATTTAAAGTTGAATCAGGTATGCCCATCCTAAATTGAAAACTGCACCAGCACTATAGCTAAATATAAATCCCAAGCTTGTATCTGTTAGTGACTGTAGTCCAGTCTTGTGGTTCTGCTAGCTGATTATAGCATTTTCATGGTCTGTCTCTGTCAGGCACCATGCAGACTGCAGACACAGTAGAATGGATGAGCTGTGGTAAGGCAGGAAAAAAAAGAGAGAGACAAAAGAAGGATCCATGAAAATTTCAAGAGCAGAGGATTTATTTTTATTCTGTGGTTAAACTCTCTTCCTCCCTGGACTAATGACTACCACAGTACTCAACTAAATTAACAACCCATTAATCTACCATGAAGTGAAACTGGCTTTTATACTTGGCTGAAATTTCTACCATATTTTGGATATAGTTCAATGGCTAGCTGAGCCCATCCAGCATCTCACTGCTACTAAAAGGGTGAGATCTCACTCCCAGTCCACCATTATAATTTCCTTCTCCCTGTACCCACATTGCCAGATCTAAGGCTCTGCCCCACACTTAAGCCAACTCTGGCATTCACCAGGTCCATCTCTGAGTTCATTCAATTTACCAGCTCCATAGAAAACCACCCACTTTTGGTTTGTTTTGCTTTGTTCTATTTCAGTGATTTAAATAAACTCATATAAAGGTTAAAGAGCTGGCACAAGGAAAGAACCTTTCCATACAGGGATCCTCATTAATTCAAATGCATGTAGATGTACGTACGGTATGACAACCAGACTTCACATAGTCACATAATGAAATTAATATTGACTATTATCTGAAGTCCTATATAATAGCAATCGTTCTCTTAAAATTTACCTTTACCTAGGTTTTGAGGCATACTGGAACACAGTGTTACCATAAAAGTAAGGAGTAACTAACAGCAAAATATCCTTTTCATTCAAAAGCTAATGACATATTAGTTTGAGTGAAAAATGAATTATGAGATACCTAAAGTTTAAGGCTAACATTAAATTACATTATTATGTTATTAATAACAATTACATAAAAAATTTAGTAATTAAATTTCAATTAATGTGTTTGTCAGAGTAAGATACAGTGACATTTTACCAATTTTCAATGACATTTTTTGTCAGATTATACAGGATCTTTCCAAGAGTGTAATAAACATTATTAAATTGTTTTTACCTTCCTGCAAATGGAGGGTTGTATATATGAAAATTCTGCTAGCAAGGATTTTCTTGCTATTTTCTAAGTCCGTGAGAGACTTTTCTCTCTCACAGAAGAAGTAGCAGAGTTATGTAAACAACCACGTCACCTGCAACCTTGAAAAGTCTTGTTTATGGTACAGTAGAAAAATATTTTGAAAATGGATGTTTTAGGTTTTTAGCCAATCACCCCCAAGGGGTGGCTGATCCTTGTCCAATTGGACTATGAAGAAAAAAGTCTATAAACAGTTTGTAAAATAATTAAATAAATCAATCTTGCTGCACAATTCCTGCCTGCTGGATCTTCTCTCCTCCTCCTCCCTACGGCTGCGGGACACAGTGATGTACCCTAGGGCCTAGGCCTGCGGTAATAGAGGGTAAATTATTTTTTGGGTCACACCTGGCAGAATTTTTACATCCTGACAGAAATTTTCACATGTGTTCAGGCAGTACAAGTATTGCTTGTGTCAAAGTATGGAAGTTTTGATTCATAAATACTGAGCAATGAAGCTGATTGATTGTAATCTGTAAGGTACATGGAAGACACATCTCTTCCATTTCACATTGTGTCCATCTGATTGGAAACATCTAGTTTTAACTTAGGTATCTATTTCCAAATAAGATCATCAGGGAACAAAAAGCCCTGCCCTGTCAAACAAAATGGAAACAACATAAAAAGAGGAGGATCAGCCTGCCTAAGTCTGAAAGAAGTGAGAGAAACCATTCTCAAATTATTACCCAGGAGGAGCAAGTAAAAGATAAAACATGTGTAAGATGTTATTCATCATTTATATGTGAAGAAAAATAAATTTAAAGTTATCAAGGCCAACAGCATCCTAGCTTGTATCAGAAATAGTATGATTAGCAGGAATAGGGCAGTGATCTCCCCCTGGACTTTGCACTGTAGAGGCTGCACCTCAAGTCCTATGTCTAGTTCTAAGCCACTCACTCCAAGGAAGACATTCCAAGGAAGAGGTGCTGGAGCAAGTCCAGAGAATGGCAATGAAGCTGGTGCAAGGACTAGATCACAACTCCTATGAGGAGCGGCTGAGGGATCAGGGATTGTTTAGCCTGGAGAAAAGGAGACTCAGAGGAGACCTTATCACTCTCTGCAACCACCTGAAAGGAGTGTGAAGCCAGGTGGGGGTTGGCCTTTTCTTCCAGACAGCTAGCAGTAGGACAAGAGAATATGGCCTCAAGTTGCACCAGGGGAGATTTAGTTTGGGTATGAGGAAAAATTTCTTCACTGAAAGATTTGTCAAGGCTTGGAACAGGCTGCCCAGGAAAGTGGTTGAGTCACCATCCCTGGAGGTATTTTAAAGCCATGTAGATGGGGCACTTGGGGACATGGTTTAGTGATGGACTTTGCATTGCTGGGTTAACAGCTGGACTCAATGATCTTAGAGGTCTTTTTTAACCTAAATGATTCTATGTTTATTTTCTCAGTATTAAGAGTAGCCCGCACAGCTGGGTGATGATGAGGGAGATCCAGCAAGCCAAGTGATTTATGTTTTGGGAAAGTGAATAAAGTCAGTAATTTTACTGTACATGAAGAAGTGTTTCAAAATTTCATCCCAGAAGCTTGAAAACAATGCATCCGTTCTGATTTTCTTTTGAGATGCATGTGTCAATGTTTAGGATATCCCAAATGGTGAGCTAGAATCTTGGCTTACAGAGCCTCCCTGAATTTGTCAAAATAATATATGAATTCATGTAAAAACTTCACAATTAACCACTGGGGTCCAGTTAACATCATTGTGATAGTGTCAGGAGCAAAACCGCTGAATTTTGCTGCATTTAGACAAATAGAGCCATGAGGTTACTGAGGTTACAGTGCTTCTGATTAACCTATACGGCCTTCTGTTTCTATTCACTACCCTTCATTCCGAAAAGAATGTCGTTTAGTAGACTTCACCATCCACCTGCTGTGGAATAGCATCCTATATCCTATGATCACTGGTCTATTCAGAAGTAACTCATTACTGGAATTTTCAATACATTCTATTGTACTGCCTTCATTCAGTGACTTACATATGACACCTTTTTTTTCTCTCTCATCTGAAGACTTAATCAATTGTAAAGGCTGCATTTATCATGTTCTGCCAAAACAGCAACAGCGACAACAAAAAAGCTGTACATTTTGTATATTTAAATTTTAATTTTCTTTTCTTTGCATATTTAGTATTATAGAGGACAGTGTCTATCATTCCACCCGGGCAGAAAATACTTGGTTTATCTGTTTAGTGCATGGCTAGAAACAGTACTGCATAGTTAACTGGTTAATTACTATGGTCTACTAGATAGCATAATTTAACACATTCTAACAAAATACGCAGTCTGGATTCATCAGTAGCCATGATGCCATGCTTGGGGCTGTGCCTCACAGAAGCAATCCCTGACTATACGATCTGATGCAGCCTTTCAGCCTTTTGTGCTCTTCAAATACATGTTTTAATAATATCTCTGCCTGGATTTAGGAACTGAAGGAAGATTATTCTAAAAAGCTGAAAGAGCTTGAACAAGGTTTTGGCAAGTCAAGTTCAGGGATTTGTTATTCAGTAAAAGTCCTTCCAGCCACTACCTTCAAAGTATCACTCAGTGAAGATAACGACATGATAATGTCCTGTGCTGAAGGCTCTGAATTATGAATGGGAATTGCTGTAGGAGGGCTGAAGAAGTTAATGATTCCAGTTGTCTTTCAGCTCTTCTGCCTGAATTCAGCTGTTGGACAAGCACAGCATGGGGCTTTAAGGCAAACCAAAAGAGAAGGAACACCATCAGCCATTCCAAATGACATCAGATATGTACATGGTGGGTTTTATTGTGCTTTGTGAACTATTTAATGTGTTCTTACAGACAACTTCATGAAGTTATCTATATTGATTGCAAATGCCACACCTCTATACAATCCCTTTTAGTCTAATTTTTAAGTAACTTGAAGCATAACTTGGAAACTGTTTTTTTATGGAGCTCTTGATTATGAAAAGATGAGTTCTGTAGGTTTTTCTAGCCGATTCTTCACACTGTCATAAACTGATTTCTCATGGGAAATACATTCACTTACATAGTTAGGCAAGGGCTGTAGCACTGGCATACTGCTGGCAAAGCGATCATAGATCTGACAGCTGTCCAACAGTTTTAAATCGAAAGACTCTGACATCTGTTTTCCTTTCCTGCAGTACGCATTGTTGCACTGTAAGATACATTTCCAAGTCTGCATATAATTTCTTTGTTTAACTACTATCCCCTAGTATGAATTGTACACCTGTTTATTTGACTGTTCTCACCATTGCTTGGAAAATGAAAAAACCAGTTAAATCCATTAAACTACAGATATCCTATTGCTATTAATTGTTATTTCTATGGGCCCAAATTTGTCATTATTACTGATGTCAGTCTAGTTTTACATACTACATCTACATACTCAGACACATATCTTCGCCTTCATTCTCAGATGACCCCAGATTGATGCATACAGGCATTTACTCACCAAAGACTTCAAAACAGAAATAAAAATTGCAAGCCTTGAATAAATCACTCTTAATTTTTTTATCAAAATGTAAATGGGATCATTTGGGGACTTGTCCCCTTAGAAACCAACAACGCCAAGAAAAAAAAATTGAACGAATGAAAATAGCACCATTTGAAATATTCAGTGAAACATTTTAGCAATCACTGAAGTAAGACTAGCTATTAAAGAAAAATAGGATGAGTCAAAAGAGAAAGTCTTTTGCTGTGATCTCTTCTACAGCGTACTGACAAGAAAAGTACTGACAGAACTAGGAGGTGAGCATATGCTATTGTTAAAAGACTGCATGTGCTGATCTAGTTCAGCATGTACTTTTGGTATCCAGCTAGTTCCTTGAATGCAAAGTCAGGTAGTTTTTCAATATCTGCATTCACGTGGGTCCCAGTGCTGTCATCAAATGTTCAGAGCATAGGGTAATAAAGATATATGATATCTTCTGGCACTTCGGGGGAACACAAGGCACTCAAAGTGAATCTGAAAAAATGTTTAACTTGACCTGTCTGCTATAGTCATACATTCAAGAATACCAGATACAAAATATTTGTAATGTTAAAGGTATTTTATAAAAATTCCAACTAATTAGAGACTAGAATATTATCTTTCTTAGTATCAAGTGGTTCACTTAAAATCTATGAGTACTATGAGTCTGTACAGAAGAATCTTGATTTTATCAAGGTCTTTCAATTTCTCTTTTATTTCTGTAGTCTATAATTCTATAATCTGATTTGAAGCACACTCAGATATAGCAAACCTAATTTTAAGAAGATTTTATTTTAGTAAAAATCATCTCCAATCAGCAATTAGAAATGCAATGTGGTAGAAAACAGAAATTCTATTTCTGTTCTCAGTTCCTTCTGAAGCAGATGTCTAGTGTTTGTCAAGAGGGAATGGCAGAAAAGTGTAGTATTTGCCCTGTTTTAAGTTGCAGAAGGGAGTGCTCCCTTGTGCTGGTACTACAGTGAAATAAACTAAGCAAAACATTAAATTGAAGAATTCTCCATTCATAATGTCAAATGTCAAGTACAAGTCAAAAAAAGATCAGCAATTAATGTTGCCCTTAAAAATCTTTTGCCTGGGGGATCTGAAGTCATGCACTAAAAACAGAGTATAGAATGCAAGTTCCATTTGGGGTTTCTTCCCTTTTCAGGAAAAATAATGTTTTACTTTGGTATTATGTTATATAACCAGGAGTCTGTGTTCACTTCAGATTTAAGGAGGGTGTCAGGTGTCTGGGTACAGACAATCTCAGTCAGTCCAGCCTAGGTATGAGTGGGTGTATTTAAAGCTGTATGTGAGTCAGAGTGAGTCTCACTAGTATTGCATGCAAGGCCCTAGAACTCATGGGAGCATGAAGCTTTGTGTTGGGGTCCCTCCCCTGCCGTGTAGCCCTGGGAGAGGGGCCCTGAGGGCACAGACACGGGGCTTCCCTGCCCCTGCTCAGCCTCGTTCCCATTGGTTGGTTTGTGTTCCCTGCGCGGGAGAAGGACCCTTGGTCCCGTGACTGGAACAGTTCCTGGGCAGAGCTCCGGCCATGCGGCTGGAGAAATAAACATCTCTGAAACAGCTAGCAAGAATCTGTCTGTCCGTATATATATTTCCTTTCCACGGGACTCCTGGTTTGATATATGCGTGTTGCAGTATCCCCACTGCAACAAATGGTGGAGATTTGTGAGCAGAACGATCCCCGATCCCTAAGCGACTGATTTGTGTGAGTAAACCCTGGAAACTTTGGATTCCTCTTCTTGGTTTTGCTTTGCTATTCCATATCTAAACTATGGAGGAACCGTGGGAAGACTCTTGGCTCTCAGAGCCGCATATGGACATTTATCTTAAACTTAAAATGATTCTTGAACAACGATTTGTAAATTTTAGCTTGATTCAAGCTCAAAAAGAACTGAAACACTTCCTGGCATGGTTGTTTAAGAACTTTTTCTATGTTTCTTGGGATTTAATTCTTACCAAGGGCTTTTGGAAAACCGTTTGGACACAGTTAATATTGGAGTCAAAATATATGCCGATGGAAGAATATTTTCGTGAATATTATTTAGTTACCGAGACTGTTGAGCAATGTCAGCTGTGTCCTGGTGAAGGGAAGCGTGGCGCAGGGACCGTGCGGCCCAGGCCACGTGCGCCGAGCGCTCTGCGAGCAGCAGCGAGGCAGTTCCCGCGTGCGGGCGGAGCCACGCGAGCCGCAGTGTCGGTGGCGGAGCGAGGCGCGGCGGGAGCGGCGGGACCCGGCGGGACCCACACGGCCGCGTGCAGCGCGTGGTGGAGCGAGCCCCGGGAACGCCCGGCCGAGAGGGGCGGCACGCGGGCGGCGGCTGGCGGCGGTGGCGGTGGAACGGAGCCGCGCCCAGCCGAGACGCGTGCTGGAGCAGGGCGCAGGGGGGTCGTCGCTCGGGGGCCCGGCCGAGACGTGGGTGCAGCGCCCGGCAGCGGCAGCGAAGCTGCGACCAGAGGAGGCGACGCACGGAGAACTGAGCGGCGTGGCCCGGCCCGGCCCGCGCAGCCCCGAACGCGACCCCGGGAAGAGCGCGCAGGCACGAGCAGCCCCGACAATTCCAACACGGGAGCGACCGAAGGAGAGAGCAAAGACGCAGCGAGACAGAAAACAGCAGCCACTCGGAAAAAGGAAAAGATCATAGCAACTAAGACCTTAGGGATAGTAAAATGGTATAATGTTAAGCAAAATTATGGTTTTATAACAAGGTGTGACAACCAGCAAGACATATTCGTGCATAGAACTGCTATTAAAAAGAATAACCCTGAAAAATGCATCCCAAGCTTGGGAGATGGAGAGGTGGTGGAATTTAATATTGTACTAGGGAGAAAAGGGTTACAAGCATCGCAGGTCACTGGGCCTGATGGTGTTCCTGTAAAAGGCAGTATATATGCAAAAAATCGTAGTCATGTTAGACAATATCTCCATTGTAAGCCCCCCCTACAGTTTCCCTTTCCTAATCCCACCTTTCCCTTTTACCCTATGTCCTATTACCCCCAGTGTATTCCCAATCCGTTTTTTCATCCATGGTTTCCCTCACAAAACCATGCTTTTGCCAATTGTTTCCCCAAAAATCCCTTTCCAATGCCGAGTGGGGGATGAAAAGGGGGAGGGAAGAAGTTAAACCCTCTCCTGCCTCAGTTTCCCCACAAAGCATGCTCAGAGTTCTGTCTCCCTTCTGTCAGCCCTAAGATGTTCCACAGAATCTGTTTGGACATTTAAAGACTCAGGAGGGTGGCTTGTTTTGTTTTGAAACTGTTCTTGTTATGTTTATCCAGTTGTTTTCATTCTCCTTTTATTAAAATAAAACGGGTGAGGTGTTGGGGTCCCTCCCCTGCCGTGTAGCCCTGGGAGAGGGGCCCTGAGGGCACAGACACGGGGCTTCCCTGCCCCTGCTCAGCCTCGTTCCCATTGGTTGGTTTGTGTTCCCTGCGCGGGCAGAAGGACCCTTGGTCCCGTGACTGGAACAGTTCCTGGGCAGAGCTCCGGCCATGCGGCTGGAGAAATAAACATCTCTGAAACAGCTAGCAAGAATCTGTCTGTCCGTATATATATTTCCTTTCCACGGGACTCCTGGTTTGATATATGCGTGTTGCAGTATCCCCACTGCAACAGCTTTGTATGTTACTGCAGTACTGGGGTGCATGGAGGCTCTACACCGAGTCAGCAGATGAAGGCTTCTCTCTTCTGTGTAGGCCCGTACGCTGCACGCCCTGGACATACTGAGCTGTGTGGCAAGAACACACTGCCCTTGAGGCACATAAGGTAGGCAGGCCCCCAGGGCAGGCACACACAACAGCATGGACCAGCAGTACAGGCAGAGACATACCTTTCCTGGCTCACAGAGACAGCCACAGCTTCATCCCAGGTGCCTGGGACTGGTGGCTCTGAGAGAAGCTGCAGTGCTACACTAGTAACACCAGTTCCCTGGACTACGGCAGGGAATGAGGTGGTGAAGGCCAGTGTGCAGGTGTGGAAGGATTCATCTATTGCTTTATGAAATCCATGCAGCAGCATGGTTCTTTCTCACTTAACTGTGAGAGAACTTGACTGCTCTTCTGGACACTCTGGAAGTGCTGGGAAATACTGAGGGGCTGTCAGCACCCATTTATGTTGTCACTCTGAAGCTGACATGTTGCTAACAAGAGTAAGAAGGTGGGCTGGTCCTGTCCCCTAGCTGAACCAGCTTGTCTGAACTGAAATCCCACCTCCAGACTAAGTGAGATGGTTTCAGGTGTCCACAAGTAGTCACCATGCCAGTGTAAGTGCACAAGTAACACAGGCAATCAAGACACCCCCTCAAGCACTTATAAAGGGCTGGTGGTAAGGGTTCAAAAGCTGCCGTTAGTGGTATATAACAATATGTTCAGAGGGATGGTTTGCCACATCAGATAGGCAGGACCTGCTGAATTGAGGATCTTTGTATGTCTGGAAATATGGATCTGTGCCACAACTGGTAGAACAGGCTATTCTGGGCTAGTTTCAGCTTAATACAGTTGTGTACTCTGAAATGGCTGAGAATGTGTGCAGCTGCAGAGCTTTACCAAGTCAGAGAAGTTGGAAACTCACACTAACCTAGGTTTGAAACACTCTGATCTAAAACATTCTGGGCATTTAACGCTCTTAAAAGAAGGGAGATTGGTCAATGGCAGAATTAAGATGGGCACTGGCAGTATTAGATGGTGTCAGTAACAGTATCCTGCACTGAAGGTGACGATCCGCTTGGCAGCACTGACCTAGCAGGCAGGAATACTATAGATACCAGCGGCATCTAGCCAGAAGAAAGACATGTTGTCTTTCTTCAGAAGTCAAAGCATATACTGTGATTGTACATATCCGTTGCTTAGGCACCTGTTAATAAGCACTACTGAGTTACCAAATGCATTGTTTTTTTTCCTTAATCATTAGCAAAGTAATCAAACATACATCCCTCTCTGGCTTTTTAAAGTAGGACCTTAAATTCAAAGGTATTTTGCCTTCAATGGACAATATTTGTGCCCCACTTAGTTAAATGGTCTTTGAGGAGATCTCAATATTCTCATGGGATTTTGTTGTACAACCAGAGTAATGTTGTATGATAAATATGAAGAAAAAAAACATGTTTAACTTTCCCAAAAATGTTAACATTGATTAAAAAAATACAGATCTTATGGTAAGATGCAATATTATTTGCACAATGTAATTTAAATTATATTTTATGGACATTTTACAGCTTATATTTTATATTACTGTCTTCCTTGATTATGTCATATAGATCTGTAGTTGTTGTTTTATTAATTTTTTTATTTGTTTGTCATGGGATGATTACATTTAATTATTGATTTATTCACTGTGACATCATTCAATTTTCTGAGGCATACAGTGGGTAATAAAGGCACTTCACCAGTTTGGGGTGTTTTAATTTCAAAAGCCATATACATTTATTTGTTATTTTAAATGTACATGTTTGGTATAGGACAAATTCAACATCATTTGAACATATTTGAATAAGGAGGAAATTTGTAAAAAAATTATAGTTCCTTAAAAGACCAGAAGATAAAAGACCAGAAAATACCTTAGCATTTAACTGACCTTTACTCAAGCTTCTTCCATACTAGACACCAAAATCAAATAAAAATTGAATCCAAGTAAAGTATCCAGTATTGCACTCTATACAGTGTGGAGTCTGTTCTTACGTAACTCATACATACATGGTTTTTTAATGTGATTTATTTGTCTTGACTCCACTAAGTTCAGCCCATGTAGCTGAAGTATAAATGTTCATATTTTTGGGGCTGCACATCAGTGCTGACACATCTAGGTGAAGAACTGGTTCCCCAGATAAGTTCCTCCACACTCCTGTTACCTGAAGGAGTGTCAGCCAGAGCTCCCCAGGTGACCTTTCAGCTGCCACTCAGAGATTATCTGCATGATCTAGTGCCACTTGACACACCCTTGGGTATCAAAGATCTCTACAGACGGCTGGCAGAGACACCACAAGACTGAAGACCGACCTGCACCGTTCTGACACAACAGTGGGAGTACAGGAGAGGTACACCACGCAGCAGTGAAAATGGTACTAGACAGATATGTTTAAGCAGCTTATTTAGCTTTTTGCTTATCTAGTTAGGTGGGCACTTTGTCTTCTTGAGAGATTAGTGTTCTGCATCAGCCTCAAAAGCCAACAGTTCTCTACACAGGAAGTTGCCCATCAAGGACACGGTTGCATACATTTTTCTCAGTTTGATTAGCAAGCATAAGCATTAATTTTTTCTTTCGCACAGCCTACAGTAACACCTTCATATATACATCTTTCTGTTATTTCTCCAGCAGTACAAACCATAATGAAACTTTGGGTGTGCCCACAAAGAAAATACACAGTATTAAATAAATACATCAGTATGATTACTTAGCCACACACCAGTAAGCATATGGAATGTTTTGACAAGAGTAAACTTTAAAAGTTTCCCCTTTCTTTGGAATTGCTCTACATGACCAAACACCCTACCACAACAAAATCAAGATATGGCTGTAGCATAGGGAGGTAAATGTGTGCTATGTTTAATCCAATTAGCATAGTTACAAGTAGCAGTGTAGATGCAGCAGCATAGGCTGGACAGTACATTATATAAATCAGAATACAAGCCATACAAAAATCTAGCAACATGCTCTGAACCTTCTCGTTGTTCTTTTTCAGCTTCCAGCAATCAGTGACCGAAGGACTGAGATAGGATTTGTCTCCGGCCGCTATCTTCAATGCCAATCAACAGACACCTCCCATTACCCTGCCTACTCCCATATCTACAGTTCTGTCTCCTCAGTCTTCAACAGCACCACATTCCACTATTTCTGTCACATGAAAAAGTACCTCCTGATGATTTTTTTCATCTATACCATGATTTACAGGATGCTTCTAATTCTTGTATTGTGAGGTTTTGTGAATGCTTGCTTCTTGTTTACCTTTCCATACCATCCATTGCTTTAAAGATTTTTCTTGTGCTACTTTCCACATCACTTTTCTAGGCGAAGAATTCTAAACTATTTAACTCCTCCACACATGGTAGTTATTCTTTACCTCTGAAAGTCTCTGCCACCCTTCCTTCAACTTTTTCTTGTCCTAGCCTACTATACCTTTTCCAAAATGGCATAAGCAAAACTCCATACAGGAGTAAAAATACTTCAGTCCCAATTAAAATGCTTGAATTTATTCCTTCGGTATACTTACTTTCCCTATCCCATGACTAAAACAAAAAGATGAATTCATGTAAGGTGTTCCAGGAAATAACCTGCAGCTACAGCACTACAAAAATGAAATTGAATATCTCTGTTTATCTCTAAATATTGGTATTCTCATAAGTTACACAGTGATTGACCTTTACTTGGTATAATTGTGCCATTTTTGTAACTGATTGTAAAGAAATGCAAGAATAGTAAGCTGTTTGATGTTACACAGAGTATACTATACTTAAAATCACAGATCTGCAATCAAAGACAAAAGTTCTGCTGAAACCAAGTTGCCAGGCAAACAAACTACATTTAAAAACCAGAAGAATATTCAATAACAATCCATTTGTATTGCCCAAAGCACAAAAAAAAAAAGCAAGATGAAACCAAGTGTCTTGGATACGTAGAAAAGCGTATATAAGCAACAACACCGACTGAAAAGAAATAGGTCATGTGAAGAGAAGCATTAAATTTAGTAATCAAATGTATATTCAGCAGAAAAGATAAAGAAGCTTTAGTGAAACAACTTAAAGAAAAACAAAAAAAATTTAAGAGATTTCTGAAGCTGGGAGACACGTGAGACAAAAGATGTGCACTTGGTTGCAACAATGCAACTGAAAAGAAATTCCATGCTAGTTAGCTGAGTTAAATTTGTAATATGAAATAACTCAGAGCAGATTTTGGTACAGTATTTTATTTTTGATCAGTTTTACCCCAGAAGCTTGATAAGAGCTCTAGTTCATTGGGCTCCTGCACAAGCAGACTGAAGTCATGATATGTTAAGTTGGTACAAAAGTACAATGGTAAAACTTTTAGTGACATCACAAGGTCTTGCAGGCAGCCACTACAATTTGCTTTTCATCCTAATTAGGTCAGTGACAGAGCTCTCCTACATTACACAGAATCGCACACATGATCTAATGAAAAGGTGTGACCACTGCTGCTGTTGGCATCTCATCTGAGCCTAGTCAGTTCAGCTGAAGAACTTGTTCACCAGGGAACTTACCTGGAGGTGTGACAGTCAGCTGTCTTGAGCCACAGATGTGGTAACACTGAAAGAATCACCCTGTTCCACAACCTGTTACCAAAAAAATTGTACTCTCTTCCTCCCTGAAAGATTTTTACTCCATTTCAGAGACTGTCTTGTTAAATCCTTGAACACTCATGGATGGCATTTTTTGTAATAGTGGAGTTTCTTCCATTTCAGATGCACCAGCTCAGCCACTCACAAGAGCCTTTCTTTCACTGTTAAATTACAGGTTTTCTCACCTTTGGACAAGGTCTGAACTCCATGGGCACTCCCTGCCCAACAAAAAGGCAGGTCATGCAGCTGTGATAGTAGCTGCAGGACAGCTGATTAGGACCTCAGGAAGAAGACAGAAACTCATAGCATCCAGGAAAGGAAAGGGCTGGCTTGTGAGCAGTAGAGCCATTTATCCTTTCCTCCTGCTTAGCTCAAGACTCAGCACAAGCTGTGCTCTGGGGGTGCTTGCTTCCCACAGAAACAGTTCAGCACCATTCTGCTGCTGTGGGAAGCAGCAGTTTTCAAAGCCAGCCCTCTCCTGAGGTCCTGTGGGAAATACCAGTGGGGGAAAGAATACACTTCTCTCAGAAATGATAGCATATTTTAATTCAGAAGGAAAAAACCCCAACAAACAAATGCAGCATATATGCTGCTATATACTGCAGCAATTTGAACACTACAATTACAGAAATACATATTTCATGTTTAATATAAATTCATCCTGTAGATTTGCTGTCTCTGGGAGTAACCATTGACTTTGCTCTGTGGGCACTGCTGAAAATAGTGGGCAGAATAGGATCATCTAATGATGCCAATTTTGTGTCTATTTATCAGTAACTGACATAGCAAAAAATACTGGCTGGAATACAGACAAACATGACAAGTCTGGGGTGGGAACTAAGATATGTGGTATAAAGGGTAGCACTGTGGTTTGAATGTGAATGCAAAGGTTGAGTGTATTTAGGAAGGACAGTGCATATCCATCTGTCATCAGCACCCAGTAAACAAACAGAAGAAAAGCCATGGAGAGCAAAGAGAAGCAGTAGTTACATGTCACCAAGAGAAAGTTGAAAGAACAAACTGTAAGCAGACATTATACTTTGTGTCGTTTGGTTCTTTCTCTTTTCAGGGAAATGTTTGTGAACATTTCTTGTGAATTAAAACACCATAGACATAACTGGGTTCTCTGTCATTGCATTCCCTAATTAAAAAAAGAAAAAAACCTCATAAGGCTGAATCTGGCCAGCAAGAGAGGCTACAAAGTAGGGGAGAAAAAAGTACTTTAAACTGAGCTTAAGCAGTTACTCATCTTGACATTGCCTTACAAAAGTGATCTTTATGTTGAAAAGGCCAAATTCCAAGGAGAAAAGTATTTTCCACTCTGCTACTAGTTACTATTGCTATTTTTTACCAGCTAGAATCAGCATAACAACTATTTCTTTTTTTGCCTTATTGAACCCTAATACTTTACTATCAAAACAGAACATTTCTCTCAAAAGAAGAAACAACAATTAAATTATAACAAAACACGTTGACTGACTGTAAATATTGCTTTCAGTGTTTTCTTCACACATACAAAGCAGAAGATTTTACTAGTAGGTATTCTTTACTCATGTTGTATACATAAATAACTGGGACCTAACATGGGTGAGAAACAATCAGTTGTTTTGATGAATCTGGTTGAAAACATTTATCGTATTTCAAGTACAGAGGTATTAAAATAATTTTTAACAAAAAAGCCTGCAATAAACTTATTTCACGAGAGAAGTGACTGGAAATTCTCAGGTTCAGAGCTTACTAGATACCAAGTACAATACCCAGAGGAGGCTTCCTGTATTTACTCATGGCAGGTGCTTGGAGATTGTTGACCAGTTGAGTATTACAACTTATGCTTTAGGGTTAAAAAAAAAAAAAAAAAAAAAAAAAAAAAAAAAAGTGGTTTTATGTACAAAGAAAACTCCAAAACATTGCACAACAGGGTGAAGGATTACACCAGAGAAGTTGCACTGTGTTTCATAGGTAAATTAATTTAACTAGGAGCAGGATTGTGAGGAGGATTTTTTGGTTTGAAACCTTCAACTAGTATCAAATGGAGTGGCATGGGCTCCAGGACATGAGACAAGACAATGGGTGTACTGGTGGACAGGATCCACTTTTTACCAAAACCTATAGTGATATAAGAAGGGGCAACATTTTCAAAGTTTAAGATGGAAGATTTAGATTTGATATAAGCATGAACTTTCTTATGATGAGGGTAGTGAGATACTGGAACAGGTTGCTCAGAGAAACTGAGGATGCCCCATCTCTAGGCGTGATCAAGTTCACGTTGACAGGCCTTTGAGCAACTTGGTCTAGTGGAAGGTGTCCCTGCTCACTGCAGTGGGATTGGACTAGACAACCTTTAAAGTTCCCTTCCAACCCAGACTCTTCTGTGATTCTATGATTCTAAGACATTAAAACAATTGAAACAGTCCTCAGGGTCCTCAGAAAGTCATACTGACAGCTTCACTACACCTAAATTTCTGATTATGAAGGAGATGCACACAGCCTGTTCCTAAAGTGACAATGACAGACTACGATCATAGCACTGGCAACCTTTTTCCAGTACTCTATCCTTGAAAAACATTTTTCCTAATGTTTAACCTAAAATATCCTGGTTGCAATTTCTGCTCCTGGTGGACAGAGAAAAGAAGTTATTCCCATCTCATCAGTAACTTCTCGTATACTTGCAGACTATAGTCATTCTCCTACTCTTACTCTTCCCTAATTAACCAGTCTGAAATAATTCACTATTTCCTCTAGGTCCCTTGACATTCTGGTTGCCCTTTAGGTGGTCCACATCATTCTTCACATGCAGCATTCAAAACTAGCTTTACAACTGTTAAGCAAAGCAGAATTCCTTGCCAGGACTTGCAAACTCTAATCCCATAATACATCCTAGCAGAATGCTTATCTTTTTTTTGCAATAATAAGACATGGTTGACTCACACCCAGTCTGTGACCACTCAAATCCTGAATTATTATTGTACAGAATTTCTACCTAATCAGTTTCCCCTACTAGCTGATTATTGCTGCCTAGGGCTGCATCTGTTTTGGCTGAAGAACTTCCCATTTTTTTCATATTTCTAACTGAAGATAATTTTTATTTTGTCCCTGCCCTCCAGCATACCTACTCCCTCCCAGCCTGATACATACATGAATTCAATGAGCATTTTCCCTTTTATAAGCATGCATCCAGGTCACCAGATTCTGAATCTGTGCAATCCAACTTGATACACATTTCCATTTTGATAGAAAACCACTCTGTAACTCTGGTTTTCCAACAAACATTGCATACACCTAGCTGCAGGCCAACATGGAACACACATTATTAATTTCCATATGGGAAGCACATAAAACGTTCCCTGAAAATCAAGACATACTGCATCTAGAGCTCTTCTCTATCCATAAGGTATGTCATGTGGTTGTATGGGCAATCAGATTTTTGAGATGTGAGTTTGTTGCCAGTTACTCGTCCCTATGTTATTTTTCAGGAATGTACAAATATATTTTTCTAGAAAAATAATTTTGCTTAATAATGTCATACCTTTTTTCTCCTTTCTCTCTCTACCAGGCTTGTCACTTTACAGCCTCCCTCTATCCTACCTAACATCCATAACTTCTCAAATACTTTGATTATTGACACTGGGATTCTGTTAGCAAGAGCTTTAAATACTCTAGGACATAGTTAAAGAGAGAATTCGGGTCCATTTGAAAACACATGGCTTAAACATTCTACCCTTTTCTTAACTGAAAATGCACCTGGCTAGTGCATTAGTTGCCTTATTTTACTACCTTAGATAGTGAAATCTAGAAGGTACTGCATTCCTGACACCTTTTAGTTTTCTCACTTTACAATGAGAGTACACTTTCTATTACACACAATTTATGGGCTTCTGGAGTGATGTGGGGGTTTTATTTCGCTCGCTAGTTGCATTTCATCTCATGTTTGTCTTTCTGATTTTTTTCTCACATGCTTCTGTTGTACTTCTATTCTCAGCCTTAACAACCAGCATAAAAGCTAACTTACTTTCTCCTCTCCTGTAGGTTTGTTTCTCCAGGTTGAGTGATTTAGCCGAGCTGGTTTCCTAACTCCAAGTTCATTGAAGACTGCCTTCCTGACTTCCATGGGGTTCATGTTGATCATACTCCTTGTTCTGCTCCTGTAGATGACTAATCTCTCATCACTCTGCTATGTCATGTACAGTCCCAACTAATGCTTACCCTGACCTTTTCAGCTACTTGCTTCTTACTGCCTGTAATCAAAACTAGAATAGCCTTATTGCTCTGTGCAGACTTCTCCAGAAAATCTGGAAGGCTCAACTGTCTCCAGCCTTGTGTTCATGTAGGTATTCACATTCACACGTGAGGGAGAGGAAACAAGAAGTTTGTGCCACAGGGACACTGCTTAAATTACACAACCTGTCTCATACAGCAAATGTCTCATCATCATGGGTTCTTTGCAGGGACCATGTATGACCCAAACAGACACAGTCACAGCACTCTTGGTGGGAGTACCCTGTCACCCACCTGAAAACATGAGACCTTGTCTCTCCCCAGCCACTCCCATGTCTAGGAGGGAATTTTAGGTTAGTCAAGTGTGAGTCATGAACTCTGGAATAGCCAAGCATGTCAAGATGGAAGTTCTGCATAGCAACACAGCCTGTCACAGCCTCAGCTGCTGATTATCCTGATATATTAATAAATATGTATCTAGGCACCCCTCTTTGCAGTTCACTCGCTCCTTGGAACACTTAAACTTCTCCTGGCCTCCTCGTAGCTGACTCTTGCACACAGTTACTCAACTTTCTACTGCAATTGCCATGGGCATGGTTTCAAAATGTTTCCTATAGGGCAGATAGGGGGGTCTGAATGGAAACCCATTCTGAGATGGTGTGAACAGCAGCTCAGTCTGGACTGCTCTTTCTTTATTCCCATCTCATGATCCTGGTGAAGTAACCAGCAAAACTTTTCATACAATTCTCTTCAACTACACCTCTTTTGTTCAAATGCTAAAATTCAGAGACTCTGGTTTGCCCTCCGGGACTGTCCCCTTACAGTCATGGCCACCATGTCATCAATTTCCCAGTTCACAGACAGCCTGCTCCCAGAGCAGGATCAAACATGAGTCCTGGAAGAGGCACAAGAAAGCTGTGGATATGTGCACAGCAAGGATATGAAAGGACAAGAGGCTGAGACAGACTGCTTTCCCATGTAAGGCAGGCCTTGGGCACAAGGACCATAGAGAAACAGTAGCCTTGCTTCAAGGAGGGCCTCCCATGTCACCAACATCCCTCACAGCTTCCAGGAGTTTGGGTATCTGTAGAAATAGCCTCCTTATGCTCACCATAGGGAGATACATGTTGGTTGGAAGATGTTGGCAAAGTGAATGTAAAGGAGGATCTCCAAGTATTTGAACAATTCTTGGTCAGCCTATACTCATTTAAAACTCTTCCTACCCCCACATATGTGTCTAGGAAACGGGATAATATGGAGCAGACACACTAGGAGCACAACAAGCATGCTGCCACTGGTCTCAAACTGCCAGTCTTGTTTGGAGGAGAACATTGAGACAGAGTCCACAAAGATCAGAAGTTGAACAAGCTGCCCAGGGCTGCTGTGGCCCCGTAGACAACTGGGCTCTGAGAGGGCCCAACTGCATGAATCTCCAGACTCCACCAAAAACTGAGTTACATCTTTTTGTTTCTTCCGTGACTTAGCCAAGGCTGAAACATCCAGCTGCCATAGTACTGAGGTCCAGAACCAGGCAGAAGCAGCTCAGTTAACGTCAGGATTCCTCCCACACCTCAGTAACACAGAGAGCCCTCCCCAGAGAAACACAGATACCAGGACTCTGGGCAGAGTTCCTCATTTACATCTTCAGTCTTCCAGTGCTATTTGGGCTTCTGCTCAGGCTTAGCCACAGCTAACTCCAACACCTGCACCTCCAGTCCCTGAGGCAGCTGACAAACAGGCTTCTCTCCTGAAGAAGCACAGCAGAGGAAGTCAGTCCTCCAGTGACAGCAATGCATGGACAGGTGCTCCCAGGGGCATTCTACGACAGCTCCAAGGTCTTCTTGCCATCACAAACAAGTTCATTTGCAGAAACCAACCAGATTTATTCTGCTTTCTCCTTGCTATTCTGAGGCCCCACAAAATGTCGAAATAAGATCAGGCATAATAAATGACCTTACTTTAATATAAACATGTTTAAACACTCTTAGTCTGTAACACTTGGCCAGGTCAACCCCCTCTTGTTGCTCCGACTGATTTTAGCAAGCTGCAAACTGCAACCGATGCAGTTTGGAGAAGTAGCTTACTCATGGGTAACATACCACTTATTAAATAGAACAGTACTAAACTAATTCAATAATGAGGGCCAGATACAAGCCCCACTAAAAATCAACACAGAGAAGTGAGAAATTTAACAGTAGCAGGGACCATTCCCTTTGAGATATTTTCAGTGTCCAGAAATTTTCCTGAAATACAAAAATGGAAAAAATCATCTGAACTATTTGTCTCATTATGATACAGCTGTCCTTCATTCACTGACACTACACTGCAACATTAGCCAACTGATGCACAACTCTCTTCTTCTATCAGCATTATTGCAGTCATTTCTTCATGCACAGAAATACAGAAGATTTATCCACATAATCAAATCAGCTCTGAAGAAACGGAGTCATTCCTCAGTAAGAGAAAGAAGGACTGCTAAGTAAAAGTGGGCTGCTTGTACAATTATATTCTTAAACAAGTGTAACCAATTACTGCTTGGGTGAGCATCACGGAATTAAAATCACAGATAATTGTGTCTGAGCACTTGCACATTCCATGAGTAGGATGTAAATCTCATTTATGAGGTTTTAAACTTACTCTTCCATTGAAATTAAGAACAAATAAAATCATAGCATCCAGAGCTATTGTTTCAGGCTGTTTGCAAATTCTAGCAACCATCATTGCAAACCTTTGCCAGCGATCACATACTTCTACACACACTGATAGTCACTTTTCTCATAAATAAAATCTTTCAGAGAAATAATAAAAATAAATACACTCTCCTGAGAAAAATATCAGATTGCCAAACCATTGTGACACAGACAAACTTTAGCTGAGATTGTGTAATCTCAACAATCGCTGTTGTTAAATTGCAGAATGGTTTTAGCTGAGAATTATTTCAGCTATTACCAAATTCAACTTATACCTTTTATCAAAGGATTTCAGAAACCAAAAGAAACAGTAATCATCATTCCATCTGTTTTTCTAAAAACAGCTTTAGAGCTCAGTTACAAAATTCAGAAGAAACACAAGACTTAAAATCTTCTCGCCACTCCTTCCACTTGTTGCACTTTGCTGCTTTGTTTCAATTAAGGTTTGTTGATTGTCCAATACAAATGCAGTTCTTATGCAGCTGAACAATAACACAGTCAATATTGTGAGGCCAAGTGCTGTCTAAAACAAGCACATCCCAGTATTCTCCTCCCCATAGGCACGGCTGCACTTAATCTTTCAAAACACTTGAAAATGACAGTTGAAATAGGTATTCTACTTGCAATCGTCTTAGGGACGGATAATATTTAATTTGCATCCAGAACTCCTAATTTGCTTCTTATATGTAAAAACAAACATTACAAACTGGAACACCAAGTGTTGACTAGCCCTGCTGCCCTCTTTGCAGGCCTTGCTGAGCGAGTTGGCCAAAGATCTTTCTGTGGAGGAGCTTACACTTTAGTTTGGGTTCTGCTATCTCTCCTGCTTTACTTCTCAGCTGTGTGCTGGCACCGGGGCTTTGCCAGCTCTCAGATGCCACTGCCCGGTGTCGTGTCCCCCCTGTGCATTACTCGGTGGGGAGGTGTAGTGGTTTGGTCCAAAATACTCATTACTGTTTATCTGCTGTGAGATAAGAATTAGAAGAAATGCAAAACAGGCACCAAACTTGAAAGAATATAAAGAAGTTTATTAACAGACCTAAAAGAAGAAAAAAAATTATACCACCTTCAGAACTCTCCTCCTCCCCCCACCTTCCTCCCTTCTCCCACTGACAATGTGAAAAGACAACCCTTTAGATGTTCAGTCTGTTTACCACTTCCATAATAACCTTGTTCAGTCCATTTAGAAAGAGAAGTCTCTTCTTGCTCGTGCTATGAAAACAGTATCACAACGAGACAGCCACCCACTTCCAAATATTGTTCAGTCCATTTAGGAAGAGGAGTCTCTCTGCCTGCGTGTGAGTCCTTTCCCCCGACTTGCAGCTTTTCCCGCAACTGCTTTCGAGGGTCCACTCTTGAAGTTTTTTGGGGTACAATTTTAAGGTTGAGCCGTTCAGAAACAAAAACAGAGGCCCTTCTCCTTCCCTGGGAGCAAAGGGTCTTCATCATCTTCATCTTTAGGACTATCTCTGAGAGCATCTCTAGGGACTGAGGTTTTCTCCTTTCCCGTTTGGAGCAAAAGTCCTCATCTGGTTCATCTCTCCCTGTCCAAACTTCTCGTGAAATTACAGCTGCGTCAGCATCTGCCTATCTCAGCGCAGGTGCTTTTGCTTACGAGTTGAACACTCCACCCCCCATATCTTCATGAAATTACAACAGGATACTCTGATATATCATAGCTTCACAAGAGAATTTCAGCTTTAAGCATCTCCTCTCTCTCTTCCCTCAGGTTTTCAGCTCTTCACAGCATTAGAAGGGTTAATCTCACCTCGGCCTTGCAGCTTTGCAGCTGGAATGTTGAATTTTTCTTATCGCAGTGGAGAGGGGGGAGAGCCGAGCCGCTCCGGCTGCCCACGGCAAGGCAGTGGGGGGGGTTCCACGGCTGGAACAGGTCCATGGCTCCAGGATGGCCGTGGCCTGGCCCAGCCTGGCCCAAGCAGGGCCTGGCCGGGCCCGCTGGCCCCCACTCGGGGCCTGCAGCCACCTGTCCCAGCGCCAGAAACGAGAGAGAGCTTGGAGGGGGAGTTTGCCTATTCTTAAACGTGGATCACAGAGGTGATCACAACTTTAAGTGGCTTAGAGAATTGTCCATATTCAAACTGGCCAGCTGATAGGTTCTTTCAGTTCCCAGAGGAAACTGTAAGCACCCCTTAGCAAGGACGTCCCTTCCGGGACTATGCTTGCTAACCTATGACAGGAGGCAGTGGGGAACACAGCCCTTCGGTAGATAGGCACGGTACGCATAGTGTGTACACACAATGTCTGCACAGTGCTCACAGGGTACAGTGTGCACAGTACAGGATGCACACACACGCACCGTGCGCCCCACACTCACGGGGCAGAGACGCCCCTCTGCCGGCCCGGGAAGCCGCGGCCCTTCTGCACGGGCGTCATCTGTGCCGCCATCCCGGGATCAGGAGGCGGGACACAGGTCCTACCAACGGGAGCCTTGCTCCAGCCATGTCGCTGGTGGGCGGCTGGGGAGCGGCCGGGACCCGCACCCCTCTTAGGGAACCATGCCCCGTGCCCGCCCGATGCCCACACACGGCCCCGGGGATCGCCTGCGGGGCTCCAGCCCCTGCTGGCCGTGCACGATGCCGCTCGGGGGTGTGGGTGGCCCCGCGGCGATGACGCAGGCGGCGGGCGGGCAGGAGGGAGGGAGTAAGAGAGGGAGGAGCCCGTAATGGCCGGTTCTGCTGCCGTCGCGCTGTCCCTCGCTGCGCTGTCGGCCACCGCCACCGCCGCCCCTCCGCCGCTGTCAGCTCCCGGCCGCTGCGCCGCCGCCATGGCCGATGAGGAGGCTCCCAGCGAAGGGTGAGTGATGCAGCCGCGGGGTGACCCCCGTCCTCCCCGCGGGTGTCCTGGGTCGCGGGAGGAAGCCTTTCGGGGCGCCCGGGCCGTGCCGCCACGAGCGCTGCTCGCCCGCCTCCTCCCGCCGCCGGCCCGTCTGCCCGCGGTGCCTACGGGTTACGGGGCGGCGGCGGCGGCCGGCCCCTGTGTCGGGGTTTGGGTGGGCTCCCGCCTCCCCCAGCGCCCGCCGGGCTCCGCGCTCCGCTCCGGCCCCGCCGCGGTCCGGTATCGCCACTCGCGCGCTTCCCGGCGTGTGGGCACACTGCCTGCCATGTTTTCCTGCCGCACAGCCCGCCTTCCTGCCATGGCTTCCCGCCTCCTGGCACGGGCAGGCTCCCGGCAGGGTTTGCCGCCGGCTCCTTGCGAGCCCCGTGCCCCCGCTGCCTCGCCTTCTGCACTGGAGCTCCGCCGTGGCTGGCCAGCTGTTGTCATTGTACACCTGCCTGCAGGCGTGCCCCTGCGCGTTTCTCTGCCGCTTTGCTTTGGCGTATGTACGCACCCCGACTGTCATCCACCCTTCCCTTTGCGCCCCAGAGGTCACACGTCTGTATACGGTGCTGGCCCATGCTCCCGTAAGCCTCTGCAGCTTTATCTGTGCATACAAATACCCTATCTTCCTGTTCCGTCCATTCTGTATGTTCACTGTGATGTAGAGCAGACAGTACACTTGTCAGCCTCTCTTTTGTCATCATTCTATATTTGACAGGAGATGAGAGCACATCTATAAATCACAAGCATGCACTGTTGCTCTAACTTTTCCAGTACTGTATGCTATCCCTGGTAACTTTCTCTTTCCTTTCACTGTCCCAAGGTATTCACACCTACTGAAGTAACTCCTATGGCAAAAGTTACCCTGCCCCTGTTCTTGACATACATCTCTAATACTTGTTTATAACTTACACCCTTGCTATATGACTTTATTATAGCTATTAGTCATTCTTCTGCCTGAAATTACATAGTTCTGCACTTTATCTTTTGTCTGTGTACATTCAAATGGTTATATACAAGTTACTAATCCACGGTCTGTTCTTCATGTCACGTGTTCTTTACTCATGTATGCCTTCGCAGTGTATGCTTTATTTCTTGTTAATCTTCAGCTTCTGTTGCAGACCCGTTCTTATACCCTTCCATTGCCCCCAAATATGTTGTCTGCCCCTGTAGAATAATACAGTCATCCTGTCTCTGAGTCTGTTTACCAAACATACTTAATATATCTGCTGGTCACTTATCTCAAAGTTTGTTCCATCATATTTTATGGTTCTAGTCCAAACAATCCTCTATGAGAATATATCTATCTGTGCTTTAGTCGCACATGTGCTTTATTCCTTCTGTCAGATGTGTAAATATGCTTTGTATGCATTGTTTACATAAATTTTTCCTCTTTCTCTCTGCTTTAAATATCAGGAGATATATCCCATTAGTGATTGCCTAGCCCTCAAAAACTCATTTCTTGCCTTTTCTTCTACATTTCCCTTCTTGCATAACTAAGTCTTGCGTTTTTTTGAGAAATCAGACTTAAAATTCTTCAACTACCTGCATGAAACTCATGCCATGCATTCATGACTTCTTAATTAAGGATGTTGCTATTTGCATGTTGCCGTGCTATGTGTCTGTTTTGTTATCTTTCAAAACTACCTGCATCCTCACTCTTCTTTTTGGTCCTTCTTCCAGTTTGGGATTTTGGTATTTCATCTTACATATTTTCCTGCTCTGCCAGCTCAGTCTGACCAGATCTGAACTATCCATCTTTTCCAAACTCCCTGTTATGCTCTTATCACCATATGTACACAGCATTCTCATTTCAAATGCAGACTCCAAAAGCTTCCCTTTCAAAGCACTATGCAATTTTGTCTAATCTGTAACTCTGCACTCTCCTCCTTTCCTCAAATTAAAATAGCTTTTCAAAATCTTCCCCTCCACACAACCTCTGCCTTCTGCAACATCACCCATGGGAAACTACAAGTCCCCTTCTTGGTTCTGTGTTCTTTCTGACCTATTCACTCTCTTGAACACAAGTAGCTTGTAAAGCTTCTTGTGGCTGGTTTACAGGTTTTCTAAGTAAGAGTCTTAAAATAGCTCTGCTTCAGCCTGTTTTGTTTGTGTGTTCATTCAGCGCATTAGCCTGAACTGCGTTAGCTGTCTGGTTTGATCACACAGTGCTGAGTGCTGCTGAGACCGTGCCAAGCACCCTCAACTCGAGTTGCCTGTCAGGATTGCAGGATCGTAACACTCGTTGATCTGGACATGGAGTTAGGCTGAATTTTCAAGAGGATTATTGCAAGTTTCTCATGTAATTTACACTGCTGGATGGCTTTTAAAGGCTGTTGATTTTCAGAACTTCTGAAAAATTAGACATTGATGTGGTATTTTTCAGAGTAAGCGTCCCAGTTTACTAAAGACTTCTAAGAACAAAATCTCATCATCCTTTTCCATGAATTCAGAAAGTGCATTTGTGTTGAAATGTTAGTGCTTTTATTGGTTGGTTTCTAGCAATAATTAAAAATAGCATTTCTTCATCTTTTGAAACTGAGAAGAGCTCGGTACCCAGGGGAAGTTTATAAACAAGAGAAATATGTTAATCTTTTTTCATTTAGAATGCTGTGGCAGTGATAGGAAGTTACAATATACCATCAAGCCCCTAGATTAAATTACTAGTGACAGGTGCATACAAAGAATAAATGCAAAGTTTATCTGCTCTGAAAACAATAGTGTGACTCAACTTGTTATGCAACACATTCGCTTTGTTTCAATTTGGTAACTGTGTAAAGCATGGTGAAAACAGAGTAACAGTGGTTCAGTTACTTTCTGGAAGATCTCAGCTGAAAAATATTCATGGCCCTGTCCTAACTTTGAATTAGAAGATTAACTAAACAAATGTTTTAGTAGTCACAATGACAGTGATTGCTTGATTAACATGTCACCTGCTAGTGATTTCCAAACCTGTTTACAGCCTTGGACCTCCTCTGTGTAAGTTTTAGATGAAGACTTCTGCCCGTGAGGCAGACAGCCTAGTGTGAGCCTTTTGCCAGTACTGAATTCACTTATTCACTCTGGATGCAGCAGGACTGCTTATGGCTTGTAATATAACTAGAAATAGCAGCTACTAAATGTATGTATCTATACAGAAAAAAAATCCCCAAATCACAATACTGGGGTGTTTTTTTCCCCTCTAAGATAAATGGAATAGCTCACTTTAAAAGAAAACTTTAAGGGATCTGCACTTACAAGCCTACATCAAATTGCTTGTAATTGGCCTGTAGTGTGACAGAATAATGGCTTGGAGTAAAGGTTAAAACATGCACTGCAACACCAGTGTTCACAATTATTTTTGTGTTATCCTATGAGCTTGTTTGTATTACAGAGCTCTTTATACAATTTTGAAGTGAGCTCTTTGATTAATAAAAGAGGAGTAGTTTATTAGGCTTGATAGAGCCTATGTCTCCTCCTTAGTATGATGGTTCACAGTGTTACAGCGTGAGGGACACTTTCAACTCAGAATTTTTGCTTGATTTTTTTTTTGCTGGTTACATCATCTAGATGTTAAAGCAAACTGAGTGGATAGGCTGCTGAAAGTGGGGTTCTGCTTACTTTTCTTCTTTCCTATAATGCAGGTGACTGAACGCAGGTTAGGTAGCTACACCTTGCATTTTTAAAAACTGAGTGAGATGTAAGTGCAGTGTGGAAGGCAGATGCAGAAAAAGGTTAAAGGACTTTTCCTTCCTCTTTTCTGATTTTGTCTTTTTGGCTGGCAGGGTTGTGTCAGTCACAGTTTCAGTACTTAATGCCGTTTGTGTTACATGCATGAGCTCATCAGAAGGTATTTGTATGAACAGCTTTTCAGGCATTTATAGGATTGTTTCTAATGGTCTCTGGTACGTGAATGAATCTGGGGAGGGAAGGTCTGTGTTCATCAAGGTCTCTCATCTCCCCTAATGCAGGCTAAAGGGATAGAGGGAAAGATGGCAAAATATAACAGGGGCTATCTTCTCATTTTAGTGGCATAAGAAAGATGCTCATAACCCCACTTTCCAAGTGTCAAGCAAAGACACTTCTTCAGAAGTTGCCAAAGTAGAATTAGGGTATCGGCAGGGGGGGCGGTGTCTCAGCCCTAGTGGACATTACAGTAGAGCTATAAATCCAGAGGGGCAGCTACCTGTGGGGCTGCTATAGTGCTGGTGACTATGGGTCATTGGAGAATTCAAATTTTAGCCAATATTGCATGTGTTTGGGTATATGCAAAGTTGTTTCAGAGCCTGCTGGGGGCTGGTAGGCGCAGTTAGAGACCTACCTCTTTGAAACGGACACTGTCTGCCAGGGATTCTCTGACTGTTCTGGATTTTTATGGGAGACTCTGAACAACTCTCCCAACTGATAAATAATTAAAATGTATTTTCTTTTATATAGTGGTTTATTAAGATTGCTTGCTAAAGGAAATTTTGATTTTTGTGTTTCATAACTTCTGAGTATTTACTTGCAATTCTGACATTGTTTTGGGATAGTTTTTTGTACATGATTTACATTGAGAGCCAGGGAGAAGAGGGCATGCGAGGAAAGGTGAGGAGTGTCTGCATTTACATTGGCTCAGAAAGATCCAGATGAGAAGCTGAGCAGCAGGAGAGAGGTCAGTGGAGAAGAGAGATTTGTGAGTCAGTAAAGCTGTGTAAGGGAATGAGGTCGGTCTAGAATAAGGTTAAGAGGGTAAAAGGAGGATTTTAAGTGGCAGCAAGAAAACATGGTGAGGAATGGCGGAGAAGGAAGGTGCTCTGAGTGTGTTGTAATAGAAAACTCAGGATGATAGGAGACTACAGAAAGGAGGGGAAGATGCAGGCATAAAAAATGCATTCTCTAAGAACAAGATGCAGGAGTGCCTGTTGCCATCGAGTAAGTCTGCTCATATATTGAAATGAGGACGAGAAGGGTGTGGCAATGGGAAAAATACAGAAATGGGGTGGGTCGGTGCTCTAGCCGACCATTGTAGAATTCTTTTCTTGATTGCATTTAGAAAGTGTCATACTGACACCAAAAGCTTATTAATTATATCTTTAACTTTCCATAAGGGACTTCTGCTATGATGGCTTTTTAGACCCATTTGACTTCTTAACTGTTTTTAAGACTACTTGCACTTCCTTGACAGCTAAAGCATTTGTTGTGTAAGGATGTAGAGAAAATAGTCTGTTGTCAAAAGGGTTGTGCACCTCTTAGGTTTTCCAGAAAATGGAAATAAGAATATGTAGTCCAAAATGTTGAATACCAGTTCTTGCATTTTGACATAGGTAACTCTTTGTCACCTTAGGTGGCTATGATAAAAGAGCAACATAGAAGCTCCTCTGATGAGTTGCAGTGAAACAACCCTCAGTGTGTATTCATACTTGTGTACAAGTGGAGTTTGTGTATAGCATGTTTGGAGCTGAGGGAAATGATCATGTGCTTTAGATAGTCTTATATCTGTGTTCTTACACAGGTCGTTATGGAAAGTGAAAACATTCACCTCCTGTTGACGTAGTGATCTGAATAGTGCATGATATACAATGGAATTTAACCAAAAGATAAGCCGAGTAGAGTGTGGGTGGGCAATGGTGCAGGTTAGTGAGAGGTGCCTGTTGCATGTATGCTTTGCTCTTGTCCAGTTTGATGGAATTTGGGGACAGGCTGAAATGTCTGCTGCTGGCATGGTAGGTGTAAGGCAAACAGGGATTAAGCAAGGCTGAAGTCATGCAGTATCTGAAGGGCAGCAGGAGTACATCAGTTGATGTATGAATAAAGTAAAAGCAGTAGAAAGTTAAATAATATTTGAGAGGCACTAAGAGGAAATTTACATTTCCTTAATTTTAAGTATGCTTTTCTTCACAAATTCTTACTGCAATGTGCAGTGTGTTGTTTGTAAAAACACGTGAAAGGTGTGGCACTGCCAAGTTCTATCGGACTTGAGTTTACTGTGGAGGAGGCAGAGGTAGGACCCCTGTGGTGCCGAACCCCTGTATTACACATGTGGTCTCTGTCACAGGGTTAAGGAGTTTTGGGGGGGCTGTGCAGCTTCTCTGTTTCTTCTCCTCTGCATCTTTATCTCTGTATTATTCCATACTTGCTGTGTGGTTGCTAATATGCTTTTTCTTTGGATTTTTTTTTATTTTAGCTTTTAAATAAGAATATGAAACCTAGTTGGGTGCTACCACTGCTACTTTGTAAGCAGTATGAGCATTGCAGGTTGCAGACTTGGGTGACAGTCCATGGATAAACTTCATTCTTGTGGTACACACTGAAAAAGCACTTGCCCTGAAATGGACACCTTTGGGTATAGATGGAAAGAGGGTGGAAGAAATTGTAAAAGTATAGAAGAAGGATACATATGGTTAAAAAAAAAGAAAAAGGTGCTGGAAGACACAGAAGAAAATGTGGAGGGGGCTGCAATTGTGCAAGTTATACTGCAAGGTGTACGTACATCTGAGGCCCACCATGGGAGGGAGCAGAATTGTAGGTCCTCTCCACTTCCACTCAGGTTGCTCAAATGAATTAAAATAAGTGCGGTAAACTTTAATATCTCTAACACAGCCAGAAAATGTCATTGGTTATGGATTCACATTCATGAGGTACGTTTTCAGGTTAATTTTGATAAGTGATAGTTAATTTTGATAAAAACAGTAATAAAATTTGCTTCTGAATTTTTATATTAATTCTGATGTTGAATGTTCTGAACACAGAGTTCAAGATGCAGTAAGTACATGAGGAATGCATTGTTTTCACCTCTGCCCTAATGTAGAGCAACATTCTGCAATAACCTATCATGGGTTTTGTGTTGGAATGGGGCTGATGTATGTTACACTTCCTAGAAATATTATGCAGAGGTTTTCAAAACATTCTGTTTTAATGTTACTGAAGTATCCAAGAGTTTCACAACATCTAACTGCATGGAACATCTTGGCTCAAAACTCATCTAAACAGAACTTTCTGGGCAGGGTTATGATGTCATCAGGGAAAAAAATTGGTATCCTTTTTTAACCTCTTGACAATGATTTCATCAAATTTTTTGTCTCCTCATGAAAATGGTAGACAGATATTGCTTAAAGCATTGAGGTGTTTTTGTTCCCATACCATATTCCTAATACTTGCTTCTGGGTCTTGCCTCTTTAGTATGCACTTCAAGGTCTTCTGTAAGGATCGCAACATTTTTAGTCTGTTCATGCAATGAAAGTGAAACACAGAATGCTTTTCTCCTCCTGATGTTTGTCTGCAACTGCCAGAGTGTTTTGTCCTAGGAACATCTCCTTCAGATTGTTGTGGTTGCTACGTCTGACTTCTATTGTACATGCAGAAGCTTTGTCCCTGGATATACAGCCTTCACAACAACAGTTACTGCATATGCCTGAATGATTCTGACTATATTCACTGTTCTTACAAGACACAAACATTAAGGAACATGCTGCACTTTAGGGACAGGAATGAAGGACTAGAAGGGCTCCTAAAATTAGTTATGCCTTTAAGGTTCTCATGAAATCGTATCCTGAGCCTTGTTGCAGAAACATCCCTACCTTAGTTAAATGCAGACTTGATGTCATGATTATATGTTACTGTCTGTCAGTGGCAGCTCTGACTTAAAAGCTTGGTGTCCTCCACCTTGACTCACGGTCTTTCTTTCTTCCTTGTTAGTTCATAGGCCTGCTGGTTAACTCTCTGGCTTTTCTGTAGCTGTGTTAAACCATAATTATCTGGTTTAAAATATAGTGTCTTTTAAACCTGAATTTCACAAATCTGGCACAGAGAACAGCCCCCAAGATGGACCTTGGATATAGTGATTACTAAAATATTTTTCTTTACATATTAGGGGGTTTTGCCATGGTGGTGTTGCTGGTAACAACATGTTAACAAAGAAGCATCAATTCTTGCCATAATCAGTCATGTAAACAGCACCCAATATTCTCGTATTGCAGGCTATTAAATTAATGAAATGGGAAAAGAAAAGTTTATTATAACTTAATTGTCATGGATAGAAATGAGCCAGATGTAAACCTGCTACTTTTCTCTGACATTTTGACACAGAAAGTTCTATTTGATTGTGTCATCCTTGACTGTTTCTTTTGCTTTTTATTGCTTCAGGTTATTACCCATAAACTTGAAATTTAGTAACCAAATATAGAATTTGCTCTTTAAACTTGGTGGTGTTGATGGTGGAAGAAACCATCCTCTGTACCCCTTAAGCTTTGTGTAGACTACTGCTGATGCTGAGGAAAAAGCATCCAATGAAAAGGAGATAATGAAAATGGTAAAAGGGTATCTGTAGCTATTTCACTTGAGCATCCATCCTGTGTTAACTGTAAAGTGTTCATAAAGCATTATAGTAAAAGTTTATTTTTAAAATTGACAGTTTGCCATAAATTTGATATGCTGACCTCTTTCCCAGTTATGAATATCTGATGGTTCTTTTCACTCTTCCTTTTTTTGTCCATTCTTAGTATTTCTGACCAACTGAAAGGGCTGAATGAGTTGTGAGAAGTAACATGGTGTTTCTATGGGATGAGGTTTCACCTTGGAATTGTGAACCTTATGTTGCTTATATTTAGATTGCAACATATTGGCAATTTTGAATTCCTTTGCTAGCACAGTACTGCAAAAATACTTTATGCAGAAACAAGAGGGTAGAACCTGAGCTGTCTTTCCATTAGCTTACCCTTGTTTTTTCCTGTTACAGTATAAGATTCTCTTAATTTGGAGCTAGCTTGAATTGCTGGGTGCTTATAACTGGATTGTCAGCTGAATGACCCTGAAAATCCCAATGCCATTCCTGTTGGTGCTGGGCAGAAACAATACCAAATTCTCTGCATTAATTTGTTTTTCTTTCCTTACTTACTTCTAAATGGCTGAAATTAATTCTGAGAGTCAGGAGACTAGAGGGTTATGGTTTTTGAGAGATCAGCTTCATTCTAATAAGATTTAAGGGTAAAGGGTAAAGCTTGAAGTAGTTTCCCATGAGTTCACTCAGTGTTTCAGCTTTTTTAAGTTTTTGAGCTTGCTCCCTAGCTAAAATCTTGGTAGTTAGCAATATTGTCTGCAAAAGTTCAATTAAAAATATTAAGTACATTTGTTTCCTGAGAGCAAGACAGAAACAGATGTGCAGCTCTGATGCTTGTGCATTCAGTTACTTTCCCATAAGCCTCTGTTTAGAAGCTGTTGCATATTTGTTTCATACCCTGAGCTCTGGCCTCCTTAGTGATGTAATTTTAAAGTCCAAATAATTCTTTGTGACAGGAAAATCTATTCTACGCACTCCTGTCACTGCTGCACGGTTTTTGGTCTGTACTGGGGGTTTTGATTACCATACTAATTTCAAAATTCTTAGTGAAAAGCTGATTTTATATTCAACACTTTAGAAAGGTTTCTGCATGTCCTGTCTTGGGTCAGCAATTTTTGACAGGTGATCATGTAGCAATGGTATTGTATTCATTTACTCAGGTTTGGTGGAGTTCTGTTACCTTTTTGCAACCTGTTTGCAAACCCCAGGTTCTTTGATTTGCTGTTTTGCCACACAGGCCTTCCATAGGTCATGACGGCTAGGTCTGCAATGCTGGTGTATGTGGGGAGATGCCTCCATTGAATGATTTCAAGCTTACTACATCTTGTAAGCCATGCATTCATGTTACTCTAGTGTAAGTAAATTAAAAGCTTGAAAAGTGAGAGAATGAGCTCCATTTCTGTACATTTCTGTCTCCTAGATAGAGTTATAAGCAACTTCTGCTGAATATCTTTATGTGGTAGAGGTTCCATTTTTTAAATCCACATTATAAGCCAGAAATCAAATGGATTTTTCAGCTGTTTCAGTACATATCTCATTGTTGAAATAGATGTTTTCAATTCTTCAGCTGTATCTAAGCTTTCACAAACTTTTTGTGAGTGTGTCAAATTTGTGACTGGCTACAGATCTATCAATTGTCTTGCATGAAATCAATCCTCACCAAGCTGAACAGGGTTAATAGAGCTGGCAGAAAGGTAACTGTGGTACAACCGATTTGCCACATTCTTCATTGGGTTTGATCTGAGTCGTGGAGGTGGATGGGTGGGTCATGCTCACTGTACCTCTGCCTCTACTTGATTCTCAGTTCTTTTGAAAGTTACCCTCAAGCAATTCAAGCAGTGCTGTGACAGCAAGTTCTTGATTCATATTATACATACACTGAAAAGCTGGACTTTAGTAACCTTACAGTCTTTTCATATTAACATTCAAACAGCTAAGGAAAAGCAGTATTATCCAGAGCTACATTTTGCACAATGTTCATTCATTATCAAAATTAAATGTCAAAATGTAGTAGTAATTACTTATTTTCATCCTTTCTTATGCTTGCAACCAGGGTCTCAGACCACTTGCTCCAACTAGCCAATCTGTTAGAGCCCGCCCGGTGGCTTGGCCCCTGCACATGGTGGTTGCAGCTCCCCCTTGTCAGATGTTTGTGCCTGTGTCCCTTTTGTTTGCATTATTTATTACTGTATTTGATCATCAGCATAGGCTCCTGATGGTCTCCACTAATCTTCTAGCCTCACATTAATCACCTTGACTTTCTCTAAGGTCGTTCAGTGGGTGTCTCCAGGGCTTTCCCTTACCTTCTGGTCTCCTTCCCTAGATGTGTTATCAGAAGTGTGGAAGTCTGTGTGGAGGTCTGTTGGCAAAGAGAGGGACTTCTTTGAATGCCTGGCAGGTCAGCAGCCCCCTGCCTGGTAGCCTCTGATTTTTCCAGCCTGTGTTACTGCAGACCTTGTCAGACAGATGTGAAAAATATAACTGACCCCAAACTGAAGATGCGAGGAATCACCCTATGCAATGCTTTGCCCCGCTGATGGTTATTGGTTATTTTAGCATGGATGTGCACGCTGGGTTTTGTTACTACATGGCCACAAACAAATATACACGTTAAATTCCACTGGTTATGTGCCTTGGTAATTTGATGTGTAACACCTGTAAGTACATTTGATAAAAATTTATAAAAATTTGCACTGTCAGTTGCCAGATTTATTTCACACTTTTTGAAATAGCAAGCAGCTAAGGCCAATGGATCTCTTATCTCCTCAAAATACAAGATTCTGCTCTTGACTTTGTAAAAAGACAGGTGGGAACAGAGTGTGAGGGAAGTGGTGGGTGATGAGAGCAGTGTGGGGTTTGCTTCTGGCAGTGGGTAGCTACTGCTGGAGTCTTTAGTTTTCTTTCTTAACTCATCTCCATTGCTGTGTGCACACTGCTTAGCAAGGTCCACTGCTTCATTTTTGGCATTATATAGCACTTACAGCTTTATATCACAGAAATAAAAATGATAGACCATGTAAGCAATGGATGCTCCTGTATACATTTAGAAGACACATGTAGCACAGATGTACAAAAGAAATAATACAACTATAGCCTTCCAAAATTATCAGAAAAATTATTCAAATAGATTAAATAGATGTTTATTCTCCACATGTGGAAAACATCTAGCAATGTGGTAAATAATTTTTGGAAGGAGGGAAACAAAAGATTAAGTCTTGAATATACGTAACGAAATACTTTCTTTCAAAAATAATGCTTCTAGAAATTGCTCACTTTTTTTTGCCTGAAAGCCTTCACTGTTTACTCTTTTAGTTCAGCAAGTACAACAGGACAGAATTGCAAACATAGTTTTAATTTTAAAAGCTTCGGTTTGCTGACTGTATTTGTCAAACTATACATGTATGCAATGTCTCTTCTGAATTAAAATCTAAATATTTTTAAACAGTTCTTATAACTAACAAAAGAAAGAGTGGGTGACTTTACCATTCTGATACATTTTCCTAAATAATTTTCCTAAGTATCCAGGTGCCTCCCTAGGACTAGGAAATACAATTCTGGGACTGTGATCAGTAGATATCACTTCTATTTCATTGTGGCCATATCTCTGCTCTGTTTTCTTGTTGACATGTTGCAGCTTTACATTTCTGTAGATAAATAAATAAAATCTTAAAAGTATTTTCTTCTCTGAATCAGTGGTTTTTCTGAGAAAAAACAGTACAGAGAGTTTCAGCTCAGGGGAAATAGTGACTGGTTTTGTTCCTGACCTAAGAGTTAAGAATGAAAATGCCAAGTTGAGCATTTAACTAACAGAAAGCTTGACTCAGAAGAGTGGTGACCTAGCTGTTGTTTAATAATTTACCAGAGTAATTCATAGCACTGGACACAATAAGCGTTATTGTTAAACTCGGATTTCACGGTTACTTGCGGGTGAAATTACTCTTGGCTTGTCTCAGCTTTAACTTCTTAAAAATCTTACTTTTAAATAAATGCATAGTTTAATGTGGAAGCAGAATATTTGGATGCCCATTTTCCTGTAAGGTGCTAAGTTCCTTCATTTCCTAGATTGCGTGAGCACACAGCATGGAAGGATGTACAACCATGTGTTCCCAGTCCCTCAATTATAATGATGATAACAATTCTCATGGTCCTTCCTTATAACAATTCCAGTGGTCTAGTGGGCCAGGAAGGTTATTTACAGAACAGCCAGATAACAGTGTAGAGGAGTAAATAATACTAAATAGCAGTGGGCCTGGGTGATTGGATGATTAATCCTTTCTGGTCAGATATGGTTTGGGGCTTTTTTTTCTTGATGTCTCCTAACAGTTTTCTGTGAATCCAAACAATGCTGCTTGCAGTTGCATTGTGCATCCCCAGAAAACCTTCCATGTCGTATCATAAACTTAAGTAGCTATGCAGCTGAGGTAGGTCAGCCCCTTAGAATATGTGGAGAAGATCCTGTGGATAAAGAACTTGTGGGGCCAGGTCTTTAATTTATTACTGATGTGTTGTGCACACAAAAACTGGACATGCAAGTCTTCTTGCATTAGTCGTTGTATAACCAATGCTCTCAGTGTTCAGTGCTGAAAATTCTGTAACTAACTGGAAAGCAGTTCAGTGTAGAAAAAGAGTGCTAGAGAAAGTTGATTTGGTGACTTAGTGACTTTTGGATCCTCTTCCCCGTGAGGAATGGTCCTGCAGTAGCAGCCTTTGCACTGATAGTCTAAGCCACTTCGAAACTGGGTGAGAGGCAGAAAAATAAGATTCTGCCTTAAAAACAAGGGATAAATTAGCACCAGGAAAAGCTGTACCAAATTGCCGTATCCTTTGCAGCGCTGTGTGAGGCAATGCTGCCGGCTGAGTCATTCCCCCTGCTCTCATGGTCAAGCTGGCAGTACCAAGATAGTAACTGACAGCTGGAAAAGCAGCTTCTGTTGAGGGAGTTGCTGGTTTGTTTTCCTCTGGGATTTTGTTTCTAAGTTCATAATTAAGGTCCAAGGTTTTGCTTTGCTGGGATAAACCTGCTCATTTTTCACTTTTTCAATTTAGAGTAATAATCAGCTCAGGTTAGGCTGTGGAATGTACAGCTTATTGCTTTTTTGGAAATAATAGGTTCATGCAAGGTTATGCATGTGCAGGCAGACTTCCAAAGAACTTGAGAGGAGGCTGGAAACTCCAGTGATTGTTACATGTCCTGCCAAGCTTGTTGAGTTGATGTGAGGGCTCATGTCTCCAGATCAGTATACTGTGATATCAGGACACAGTGGAAAAACTGCTCACCCTTTGAAGAATGCCCCTGATTGTGATGCCATTTTATAAAAAGTCACGAAAAAGTGAATTCCCTCCCACTGCACAATCCTGTTCTTCACACTGTGTGCTTAATGTGGACTCTCTTATGAAGAGCAGCAAAAGAAATGTCTTCAAAGCATTAGTGCCAAAAGTTACCATGCTGCTCAAGACGTTTTTCTTCTGTATTGCTGTTGTAGGTTCGGATGGTTATTCAGCTGGCTTCCTGCCTGGTGTCCCACATCACTGCTACACCTTAAAGAGGCTGAGGACAAAATGCTAAAATGTAAGTCTTTGGTTTTTAATAAGTTTCACAGATACAACTAGATTTTCTATAAATTTACATTAAATATAATGGAAGAAGTTTTTCAGTATGGCTTTTACACTGTGATGAAATAAACAGGTTTAAAATTACATTTTAATTTTCCACTTACGTAGAAATTTCATTAGAGGCTCTCTCCTTTGAAAGGACCTCCTATTTAAAACAGTGATTTCCGTAGAGTGTACTTTGTATTTTGTCATGCATGTCTAGCAACATAATTTTTCCCCATTTTTTTCTCCAGGTATTGCAAGCACATACAATAAACGATACGTGTATATATCTAATGGAAATAAAATATGGACACTGACGTTCTCTCCAGACCTTTCAAATAAAACTCCACTTGTTCTTCTGCATGGGTTTGGAGGAGGTGTTGGACTGTGGGCTCTCAACTTTGAAGATCTCTGTGAGAACAGGACCGTTCATGCTTTTGACCTCTTGGGATTTGGACATAGCAGTAGACCACACTTTGACACTGATGCTCGGGAAGCAGAAAATCAGTTTGTGGAATCCATAGAAGAATGGAGAAAGGAGGTGGGGCTAGAAAAAATGATTTTGCTTGGACACAACCTAGGTGGATTCCTGGCTGCTGCTTACTCCTTAAAATATCCATCAAGGTATGTGAAAATAAAGGAATGAAGGGATTCCTTTTCTGTATTTGACTAGTGATTTTAATATCGATTTTATTTCATCAGGCTCCTTATATCTTTACATAAATGACTGTGTTGATTTAACAAAATTCTAAGACCAAAGTATTAATTGTATGGTTTGTTTCCAGGTGAATGAAATAGGTAGATATGGTAAACATGGTTTTCTGTATACTTTACTGTACCTGTTTAGTTCAGTACCCCCTTGCCATGTTAGAAGGTGAAATAGCAATGAATATATTTATTGGGTGAATGTTTTGTCTCAAAGATTGTTTTGTGAAGGGAAAATAGGCCTGTTCCTGCCAGACTTCGCACTCTTATGGATAACATTGAAACTTCTGAATGTAATTCCCCTAGGTAATTTATGCCTATATGCTAGCAGTCAGCCTGGTGCCAGCAGGATGATGTAAAAATTATTTTAGTGACTGTTTGTTTTAAATTATCTGTATGCCACTTCATATTTCTTCTTTGCAAGACAACCCAGCTGCAGCAGTTCTCTAATTATATTTCATCAGCATTTTCTGCACCATGTTGTGTCCAACAGTTAATACCTTTTTTTCCTTTTAAAGTAGTAATTTGTTTCTTTTATATATGTGGTTATATGTCTGGCTATATATCCCCTGATGAGCTAGGATCCCACCAACTGAGGGAATTCTGTATGAAAAAAAAGGACAATGCTTTTGTTGGGCTACATATAGTGGTCTCCTATGAAAAACTGAATATAAGCTTAACTCTCCACATCATACGGCAGATTCTGTTTTATACTAAACATATCTTATTCTTTTCTATTCGTGTCAAGTTTTACTGTTTCTTTGTTTCTCACTTGGATATATTTGAAGTAATTTCATGCATCATTTGTCCCTAAAACACTTTGCCTTTTTCTTTCTAAATGGACAACAGTTAGCACAAGTGGCTGGAAATGATGTGTGAAAGTAGGTGTGTTTCTAAATCCAGAATTGCTAAAAAGAAATGCAATCCTCTGCTTTAGGGATGCAAACCTATTATCCTTATAGTTACAAAACCAACTTTTAGCTAACTGTAGTTAGCTTTTTGTAGGGATTACTTATAAGTTCCTTACCTCTTTTTCCAAAGTATCTATAAATGGCACTGTCCTATCCCTGTGGGATGGGATATTGGTTTTGCCCACTGCTGACATATATCAAAAGCGATGCTTTGTTTTCATGCATCACTGTGCTTAAGTTGGGGTTAATTAATTTGGGGATGTTTCAGTTTGTGCTCTCACATTACTAATGTTTCTCTGGAATTAAACTAAGACCACCAAAATAGCAAATTGACTGCTAGGGTCTTAAAAGAGCATTTAATCAAGTGATAAATATAGCACAGCTTTCAGCCAGGTTATCTACCAATGCATTAGAGGCTTAAGGGATTCTGGATACGTATTGTTAGGAAAGTAGATCTGTTTCTCCAAGCATGGATGATCCATTAATTTGCTGCACTGTACCAGAGTTGCTCATGGAAAATCCGAGGCTACTAATCCAAAAGGATTCCCATCTAGCATATCGCCAAGTTGAAGTGGGGCATGATTTTCAAATACTGTACTTTCTGGACATTTACTTTTGGAATGATTCTCATGGTCAACTTCCCATTATTCTGGGTTATGTTTTAGGCTTGATTACCAAAAGGAGAAATGCCAAATAGGAAGGAAAGTATTAAGAAAGGAAGCATGAAACAAAGCTTACTCTACTTTTATTCATTCATTTGCTGTATTATACTTAATGCCATAGTTTGTGCACAGAATGTGTAGCTGTCCTCAATGGCTCCTCATTGCTTGCACTGCTTTGCCTCTGATCTCTCCTGCTTGTTTTGTACAGTCCTCTCTTACTGTTGTTGTTTGCTGCAGGGTGCAAGTATGCTTATAGCTCAGCCAACAACCAAGAAACATCTTTGTGAGGTTAATCCTTTCCAACCCTTCATTCCAAGCACAAGTTTTTAGTTTCCCAACTGATTATAATCCAGAAATAGCTTTTGGCATCACTTCTGGCATCGTTTTAGGCACTATGGACTCTTCTGTGTTAATATCTAATCCCATGGCTTTAACAGGGAAGGAGGTAATGAAGGAAAAAGTGAAGATAAAAAGGTAAAAAGTTAAAGACAAAAATATAAAGATTTAGGTTAGATAAGACTTTTAGGATCTAGTCCAGCTGTTAACCTAGTACTGCCAAGTCCACCACTAACCTGGGTCCTTAAGCACTGCATTCACACATCTAAATACCTCCAAGGATGGGTACTCAACCACTTCCTTGGGCACAGTATCATAAAATGGTACAGGCTGGAAGGGACCTTCAGGATCATCTAGTTCCATCCCCCCTGCCATGGGCAGGGACACCTTCCACTAGACCAGATGGAACAAGACAGCCTGTTCCAATGCTTGACAGCTCTTTCAGTGAAGAAATTTTTCCTAATATCCAATCTAAACCTTCCCTAACACAACTTGAGGCTGTTTCCTAATGTCCTACTCCTTGCTTCTTGGGAAAAAAGACCAACCCCTACCTTACTACAACCTCCTGACAGGTAGTTGTATGCAGCGGTAATGAGGAAGCTGCCATGGAAAATCATCTTAAATATGGGAAACTGTAGTTAAGAGTCACTTTTTTCCAGAAATCACCAGTATCTAGGACAGTTAGAATAGGTGTTGTTCTGGGATTAAACAGAAATGGATGATTCTAGCCTACCAGGATGAATTAAAATTTTGATTGAGGGGGACCCACAGCATGAAGTGATCGATAGTTGCATGTGCTGGAGACTCCTGCTATGCTCTCTGTACTGATATTCCTTTGAGTAATAATTTTACAAATTGCCTCTCTGATGTTTTCTTTCATGACCTAAAATCAATAAATTTAGAAGAAAACTGCTAGTTTTGCTCTGCCCTTCTCGGTTTAAATTTTACTTTGGTAAGATGATTTTTCAGTTAAATTGTCTCTTCTTTGAACGGAGATCTTAGACTTCTAGCAACTTCACTTAAATGAAACAGATGCAATGATCCTCTTTTCTGTCAAATTAAACTGCTCCTGCAAATAATATTGACTGAGCATTTAGATTAGCCTATTTTTAGAAACAGAAACAAGACTATCCTTTCTCTCAAATGTTTGTGACAGTGAGTATCTATAAAATACTGAGCTTCTCTTTGTGACACATGCTTCCATGTTTCTGGTGTTCATACATATGATTAGAGGCAATTCACTCTCTAATTAGTAACTGAAATCAAAACCATTGATGAATCAGAAACTAGGTAATAAGCCTCTGTGATAGAAGTGACTAAAGTAGGCTATCTGTATGTATCTGTAAAACAGCACATTTTCATCATGCTCAGTTAAAGAAAAACTACTGTACCTTAAACCATTGAACCTTTTTTGCCAACAGGGTCAAGCATCTTATCTTAGTGGAGCCATGGGGTTTTCCAGAGAGGCCTGATAATGCTGAACACGAAAGACCAATTCCAATCTGGATCAAAGCACTAGGAGCTATATTGAGTCCATTTAATCCATTAGCTGGGCTAAGAATAGCAGGACCCTTTGGTGAGTTTTAGCTACTCTTTAATACCATTTCTATTTTGGTTAAACATAAACATGGAGCAGACAGCAACTTATGATAAGCTTTTTTGCAAGTCTATATCGCCCACAGAGGAAAGAGTTGGAGGAGAAAGTGGGAGTTGTTAAGGAAAGTTGAACTCTTTAGGAAAGAAGACAAACTCTTGCTATTAGAAATACTAGTACGATGCAAGCTACAGTTATGATCTGTACAGGCTTCAGTTATAGTGAGTTGGATTATGCAGATGTCTGTTGGGGAACCCTAACAAAGAGGCATGAATGTGAAAGGTTTTTTTCTGGTTGCTTCTGGTCACAATCCATTTAGCTTCCTTTCTAACTCCAGTTTGATGAGCAAACAGGATTTACAAATTCCCTTAAAGTTAGAAGGCAGTCTCTCATAAATGTGAAAATCTTTGGCCTGAGTTTAGAGAAGTTGAAACTGGGTTCTTTCTGTTAGCCATTTTCTTACTACTCTAGCAAATCTTGTGGGCCTCATTATGCTGGCAGTTCATATTTCCATTTCTTCAACAGCACTGATAGGATGGTAGATAAACTCTCTGTACCCTAGTACTAGGGCTAGATAGGGCTGACCAAAAATACCATGGTTTTAGTTCATCTGGGGTGTGGGGAGAAGAGTGTAATAAAATCTTGAAGTGATTATATGTATTCCTTCTAGAAGAGAAAGAGGTTATCTGTCTGTTACTCTCTGTGCTGCAGAATTATCTTGTGGAGAGGCTTTGATAAAAGATATCCTTCAGGCCCCTCACAAATTAAAATTAACTCACCTCTTCATCATTTCTGGTATTCAGTCTGAAGATAAACTTGTGAGATTTCTAGGCATTGTTTACATTTAAACCACATCTGTTTCCTAAATCTGTTTCTACAGAATATATATTTTAATATGCTGATTTGTTTGTTTCTTTTCAGTAGTGTGACAAATTTAGTTTTTCAGACAAGCAACATGTTTTGTACAAACAGATTTTTTTTTAAAGTAAAATGCTAATTCAGTTAACAAAACGACCTGGAGCATATTGAGTGATATGCACTGATTTAATGTGTGCATGCATAGATCAATCCACACGGGAAAATTCAAAGCTGAAATAGTCTCCCTTAGCAATAAGTGCAGTCAAACCATGATGCAGAAGCAGACTCTGTCTTGGCAAGGTGTCCCCAAACCTAGCCTCCCTTATAGGTTGCCTTGGAGGGCAGTGCCTTTAAAAAATTTTTCATCTGTTTCTCACTGCACTGGTAAAAAAGTTTTCTGTCACCAACTTAAGTTCTTGACAGGTGAAACATAGTTCTTGGAGAAGGGTAGGTCTAAACACAGTGCTGTGAGTAGGTGTCAGACGTAACCTGCTGAAAAGGCACTGAACTGAACCCCAGGTTTCATTCCACCTGCAAATGTGCTTAAGCTGATGGGAAGACATAGTTGTTTGAACCGTACTCTAAAGCCAATTGCCCTTGTTCAAAGGCATGAGTTAGGCACTTAAATGTGAGCCAGGTTCATTGGGATATCACAATAGAATCACAAGGATATTTAATCAGACCTGCAGGCAAATACTTAAAACTGGGAGAGAGACAGAATCCAGAGATATTTTTTTCTTTGAGTGGTTTCCAGGTAGTTGATTTGCATGTTTTCCTTCACTTAACTGGAACAGTCACCCAGGAGTCTCACAGTTTGGTGGGGGTTTGGTGCTTTGGTGCCAGAGCTGGATGCCTGAAAATTCCTCAGGACAACAGAAATGTCACTGTGACCACACCCTTTTTGTGGAACTTGGTGTCTTCAATGTTAGAATTTCTTATAGCATTTTCATAGACACTGTGGAAAACATCAGCCAGACAATTCAGAATTTCTTCAATAAACATTACAACAATGATTTACAGTGTGATTTCATTCCAAAATTTGTTCCAAGTTGCCTTGAATCCTTGTTTCATTCTCCCCCGTAAATTCCCAGGGAAAAACTGCTTTGGACTTGGACCCACAGACAAGACACTTCTTATCAAAATGGAAAGTGAATTCTAAAATTTGGTAACACTTCATGCTGTGGCCTCTGTGCTCACAGGGCAAGACACTGAATTAGTCTCTTTCTTCCAAGTACTCTTATTCCAAGCCAGCTGTGTTCACTTGTGTTCAGAAAACCCAAACACACAGAGAAAGAAGTCCAGCAATTGTATGCAGTGTAGGGAAAATAGGGCAGAGCCAATTGCCAGACTTCTACAAAATCTTCATTGCTTTGGGAGTTAAACCGCTGTTTCATAAGGGAATTATTTTCCCTTGCACTGTATTAGTTTTCTAAATCTGTTTAAAGCATGCATAAGGGCGTGTTGCAATCGTCTCAAGGTTACGAAAGCATAGATCACTGTGACAATGTCTACATAAATAATACCAGCCCTTTGCCCAGTGTGGGGTGCGAAGTGACATCATCATAATTGCACAGATTAACAACAGTATGAAGTTCCTACCATCTGGAAAAGGGGAAACATTCAGTCATACTCAGTCAGTTCAATGTCCACGTGGAGACCAGTGATGAGTTCCTCGCAGATCAGTGTTGGGATGGGCTGTTACACATCTTTGTCAGCAACATGGACAGTGGAATCAAGTGCACCCTCAGCAAGTCTGCTGATGGCACCAAGCCATGTGGTCAACAAGCTGTAGAGAAGGGATGCCATCCAGAGGAACATGGACAGGCTTGAAAGATGGGCCCATGCCAACTTCATGAAGTTTAATGAGGCCATGTGCAAGGTCCTGCACCTGGGTCAGGGTAATCCAAACCACCTCTGAACAGAGAATAGATTAAGGGAAGCCCTGAGGAGAAAGACCTGGGATGTTGGTTGATGAGAAGCCCAAAATGACCCACCAATGTGTACTTGCAGCCCAAAAAGCCACATATATCCTGGGCTGCATTAAAAGCAGTGTGGCCAGCAGATTGAGGGAGGTGATTCTCTCGCTCTGCTCTGCTCTCCTGAGATGCCATCTGGAATACTGCATCCAGCTCTGGGGCCCCAATATAAGAGTGTTGGAGGCATATCTGTGGGAGATAGTCGTGAGGAGGGACATGAAGATGGTCGTGCTGGAGGCACCTCTCATATGAAGACAGGCTGAAAGAGTTAAGATTCAGAAGAGAAGGCTTTGAGGACACCTTGTAGGAGCCTTACAGTACCTAAAGGGGGCCTACAAGAGAGCTGGAGAGAAATTTATTACAAGGGTGTGTAGTGATAGGACAGGGGCTAAGGGCTTCAAACTGAAAGGGTTGGATCAGATATTAGGGATGACTAATGTTCTTAGACTAAGATTAGCCTTCTGGTGAGGCTCTTGTCCCAGAGATCCATCTGGTCAATGTAGAAGAGACTTCTTCCTTAGAGAAGTTATTCAGAAAAGGTGCTTAAGTTCAGAAGGCCTGAACTGGCCCCTGAAAAGACACACACCTCTACTGGCTTGTTAGGAGAGCATGAGGACAATGGTTTTCAACATTCAGTCTCTTCATTTATTCCAGTACTTGTGCCTTATGTTAGGACTTCTACACCTGTTTTTTGTCATAGACTTCTGTTCTTTCAACCACACACTAGTTGGATGAACTGGCTTCAGAAGCAGACTGTTCTGTAAGAGGAGACGACAGACTTAAGCAAGAAAAGCACCCCAGCTTTTTCAGCAGTGCCTTCTGGTCCTGAAAGGTGTGATGCATTTAGCCTACTAGATACTGCCAGAGCAAGGAGAAAGTGTCAGTATCATGTGAGACTAAACTGGTGACAAAAAGACACTGCTTAGCCCTTTTGCAGGTCCCCATTGTAGGTTTCTTCTATTGCTGTAGTGACCATACTCAAACATTCCCCATATGTATTCAGCAGGGGGAGCAGCATAAAATTCTTTAGAGTATTTGTATTTCATTCATGTTAGGTGTAATTCCATCATGCAGCTAATTCCAAGACATGTAAGTGGTAAAGCCAAATACAGGTTTAGAGGCCACGAGTTTCAAGGGGATGTGTTTTGAGGGCTCTAATGAAAAGCATTAGGCAATCTGATAAAGTAATTTATATTCATTCCCCCTCTAACAGTGTTTTCTGGTTTTAACAGGATTAAGCCTTGTTCAGCGTTTAAGACCAGATTTCAAGCGAAAATATTCATCAATGTTTGATGACAACACTGTGGCTGAATATATCTATCACTGCAATGTACAGTCACCCAGGTGAGTATGAGTTTCCCAGTGTATGTTTTGAAGTCTGTTGTTCATTTACTGAGTGCCTGCTACTCCCTCCAATGGCCATGGCAGCAGTGTGCATGCTATTTTTTTTTTTAATTGTGGCATTTATTATATTGAAGAAAAAGGTACCATTGCAATTTTTTTGAATTCCGGATACTGATAAACATAAAGAGTATCCTAATTCTGTATTTCTTCTCAATTTGTGTTAATTCTGTGAGATTTTGGGCACTGCATTTAATTAAATAATTGTTGGAGAATTTTAATGTGTAAAGAATGTCTTTAAAAACTTTTAAAATAAGGCATTTCATTCTTTTAAGTGCTACCACTCAGTCATGCAAAAACATGGGCTCTTTCTGTTGAAAATTACATGTAAACCTTGAAAACTTACTTCTCTTAATTGTAAAAAATCCCAACCTCGTGTACTTTGTGCTACCAAAAGGTACAGATACTCCAGTTTAGATAAAAAGCAGATCCAATGGCAATTGAAATTGTTTTTACCCTTTTGAATGTCCTGAAGTGGTGAAACAGCTTTCAAGAACATGACGATTCCTTACGGATGGGCAAAGAGGCCGATGCTGCAACGGATTTCACAAATGGATCGAGACATTCCTATCACGGTGGTCTATGGAGCACGTTCATGTATAGATGGCAATTCTGGCAGCACTATCCAGTCTCTGAGACCAAATTCCTATGTGAAGACAATAGTAAGTTTGACTTTCAAAGCAGTCATTTGGTTTTTGTGTGGATTTGTTTCAATCATATCTATGTAGCCAGGTTGGATGGGGCCCTGAGCAACCTGGTCTAGGGGGAGGTGTCCCTGCCCATGGCAGGGGGGTTGGAACTAGATGAGCTTTAAGGTCCCTTCCAACCCAAACCATTCTATGATTCTATGTGGAATAGAATACCTGCTGTGGAAATGGTGCCACTTTTGATTAGAGCCTGGGGTAATAAGTTCTGTTTTCTGTAAGAGAGAGAGAGAAGACAAATGTTACATCACAGAAAACCTAGACAAAAGCGTTGAGTCCCCAGGCTAAGAACAAAACTTACTGTAGCACTAGAGGCCAAACTAGGTCAGTGAGCAAGGTGATTCTTTATTTTTTTCTACAGTGTGCTAATAGAAGTAGGTGTTGTGGTCACTGTTCTTGTCTGTGTTTTAAACCACAGCAGTCCTACTATCTCCATATGTATGTATGTATGTATAAGATTGTGGGGAGGCTCTCATAAACTCTTCTTCTGTCTATATAATGCATTTGTTTCTCTGATAAGAGAGTAGTTTGTACCTGGTGCTTAGGTTCTTGTAAGCATCTTTCTTTAAGTCATTAAAAAAATACTTAATGTTGTCTTACTACCTAAGACATTTTTGTTTAAAGGTATGGTATTATCGTTTAAAATGAGTGTACTTACAACTTGATGGAAATGTGCACACTGCATTTTTTTGTTGCCGATTTCTATAAAAACAAACTAATTTAAAAGTATTCTTCACACATTTGCACATCAGTCAACTGTGATAATTGAATATGCATACATGTTAAAATGCTGTGAGGTGATAAAATGTTTGAACACACCAGCTGTGATCTTACTGATGTCTGGAACTATCTGGACAGAGTGTACAATATGTAATGTTGATACTATACTATAACAAGTCATCCAAATAAAATTTTATGACTCAATACAGCTGAATTCAGAGCGGAAACTTAGAGAAAAGACATTGTTATCCAACTCTTTTAAGTGTGTGATCCGGTTTGGCCAAATTTAGAAATATATCCTCTGAGAGAAGGCAGGTCACCACCCCTCCCCCACCAGGTTCAGGGAAAATAAATTTTCCTCAAAGGAAAGTGAAAGAGATAAAAACTATTTATTTAACAAACACACGGGAAAGGAAAATAATGCTAAATAATAAAATCTCCCGCTGTGGAGAAAAAACCTGGGAAAGTGTTAGAGCCCTCCCTTTGGTCTCCTCGGAGCTGGGGCTTGGCCCAGGGCCAGGCCCTCTATGCCCGGTGGAAAGTCCTCCTATGTGCTCTGATATTGAAGCAGTCCAGTGGAAAAGGGAGAAAATCCGAAATTCCAGAGAAGGGAAAGAAAATTTAAACTCCCGGTCTCTCTCTGGAGAAAAAGAAGCTGAACAACTGGCCAGAAACTGACCCGGGAGCAGCAAGCCAGGTGCTTCTTCGCTCCCCTGCTGCAGCTGGGAAAAAAAACCTGCTATCTCTGTGTGACCTTGAACAAGCTGCAAACTGCTTTGAAAACGTTTTGCTCAGTTTTTCCTTCCTCCTCTCAAGCTCAGTTTAGAGGCATAGAAAGGCACAAAAATTAATTTCTGGGCATAGGGCAGCGATATGGGGATACACATCATAAAGTCACCCCAAGACAGTGTAGTAAAGAGCACAGATACCTTCCATAAATGTTGATATCCAGACTGAAAGTGTCACTTCACTGCTTGACCAAAGAGGGAGTTGTAACAGAAAGTCACTGTTAAAAAGTGTACAGAATATTGCTGGGATAAGCATTTACCATTCTGGCAGATTTTTTCCGCTCTGGTCAGGAACTTTTAGAAGGGACTGTGGAAAATTTTATTGTATTCCAGGTTAAAATTTTGCCAAACCAAATACAGATTCTAAAAGGTAAATTGGAGTGGTAAAATTGCAGGCATGCTCAAAAACCCATAGGAGGGCATGGGCTCTAATGAGACCAAGATGTGGACTGGCAGTGCCATGCTTGGTAAAATGCACAGGGGTTCTGTGGTTTTATTACATGTGTTCATTTCTAAGTAATTTTTGCTTTGAGTTTCTGGGGTTTTTAACACAATAATATAGCTATACTTTTATGAGATTTGGTTAGAGACTTTAGAGAGAGTATTTTAAGTAGGGGAGGGAAAATTAGTTTTAAATAAATAGTAGTCTTGGACTGACTAAAATGGGAAGAAAACAGGGTCAAGAACCTTTGCTGTACACTGTGGTGTTGGTTTACTTTGTAGCATTTTTAGCATAATTATAATTTTAGCAATTATAGAAATAGGCTATTTGAGTGGAGAGTGAAGGCAAGCAAGGCATATGTATCTACCAAGTTTGTTGTGCTGTGACTTGTGCACACTTCAGTGGTGGGGTTTTTTTCAACAAGGTGAGCAGTTGAATAAGCAGTAGTTTTATTTTCTTCTCCTCTGTAGGAAAGTTTCTTCACAAGGAAAAGAATATTTTGCTATTCCTTATGTTTAGAGTTGTTTTTTAGGCTGTATGATGCCAACTCTTAGGTAATGTGTAAAAGCCAGGTTCTTCACCTGTCCCAGTATTTGTTTGTTAGCTTTTTGTGATATTGACATGTTTCTTCACCTTTATCCTCCAGGCTATCCTCGGTGCAGGTCATTACGTGTATGCTGATCAACCTGAAGACTTCAACGAGAAAGTGAAAGACATCTGTGACTCTGTGGACTGAATGTCTTCTGATCTTTAGAATGTCATACCGTAGATAGCATTTAATGGCAATACTCTCTAGGAAATCACTAAAGAATGCAGGGCTAATGGAACAGGCTCTGTTTGCACACTGTTTCTTCTAAGAAGCCATTTGCACACTTAAACCACTGAGTGCCTATTTTTGGGGGGAATGAAGAGGTTTGAAGCTAACTTTGTACAGTTTTTTTTTTTGAAATTGTCCTGTCAGATACAAAATTACATGTAACTCTTGAAACTGGAATTTTCTTCAAAATTTAATTGGACTTTGCACATGTTGAACTTTCTAAAAATGCTGAATTCTCCAACACAGAACTGTATCAATAGAGATACAATGTACAAAATGCAATTTGGTTTCTTTGTGAACGTTCATACTTTTTAGCTGATGTTTCATAGCAAGAATATGAAACTGCATATGTATTTTATTTTTGGAACTCAGAACTCCATATACAATATTTTTAAGAGGGTTTGTTTTAATTGGAGTGGTAACAACTTATGAAACTGATTTTGGGAAAGGGACGGGGCCAAAATAATGAGCAGTGTCTGTCACTGAAATATGTTTGTTAGTTTGTAAGAAATTGAGGCTCAGTATTAGGAAATCTATCTTCTGTTGGATTTTATTTCCATTTATCTCAAGGCATCCTTTTCCATCTGTGCAACTTTTACGGAAGACTCAGTGTAAGAGTCGATGATGTCACCAGCATTCATGCTTCCATAAATATTTTGATGTGTAGATTTCTGTGGTTTAAAATACAGAAGATGGCTGGTTAGTTATTCCATCTATTTTTAACACTTTACTGCAAGATTTGTTACTAGTCTAAACCTAACAGTTGTGGATAAGCTGATAAGATTTTGATTAGGGCTAGGAAGTATCCACCTGGATAATGAGCCTGTTTCCCATTTTCTTTTGGTAGAAAGCCTAGTCCATATTTTAGTGAATTCGGGCTGCAGGAGAGACAGAGGCAGAATATTGATGTTCTCTAATAGGGAACTGCAACAGCTTAATGTATTTTATTTAACATGCAGCCTTCTTATAGGAAGGATTATTATTGGAATGAACAATACCACTGTAATGAATTATAATTACATGTTTTGGAGATTCTTTATGTATTTTAATTGAGTATTTCAATATCAGAGATAGTCCAGTCTCTGCTACTTTTTGAATTACAGTTTGACATTAGTTCTTTACATGCCTAGTAAATTATATTAAGAAAAAATACTTTGTCACTTTAAAGCCAAATTATGTGGTGGTTTGTTTTTTAACAAGTTTACATAAAACTATTGATCTGTTTTTGAATATTCAATTGACTACTGAAGAGTTCTTGATACTTTTATACAAAGAGAATTTTAATTAATGATAGCACTGTTTTAAAGCTTGAATTATGTCCATTTTTTTCTCAAATTAAGGAATGGTTGCACATATTTATGATGTTGCACATTGCACATATTTATGATGTGGAAGGCAAAGATACCTAAAATATTCAGGAAATAACCTGATTATGTTCCCCAGCAGAACATAATCTCTCTTACTGAAGGAGATACTTATCTATATGGTGCTATGTAAACATCAAACAGTTTTTGTGGCTGCCTTGACTGGTAGCACTTAATATCTAGCAAGATAAAGATTTTAATTAAAATTAAGATTGAATTAAATTACTTTTTCAGTTAGCAGATTCCAGAACTGTAAAACAAAATTTTGGGTTATTTGCTAAAATCTTGAGTTGAAAATGGAAAATCAGAATTATCAATTCCGTTTTTTAATATAAGCTATAAATTATCAGTCATGCCACCATTTAGGTGGATGCCTTCAGCAGGTTGGTTATTTTTCACCCTTTTCAGTGTCTTATTTTGTATTTATCAATTTAAACAGCTGGTTTAGTTGTGCATAAAAACTTAATGCAAAAATAAATTCTGAGTCTTCTCCAAATAATAAAAGGTGAAACAAACTATTGGTATTTTCAGACAGCACTTACGGATGGGAATTGTAGATTCCACATTAAAAGTTGGAAGTAGGGATAAAAATTGTACACTGGATGTGAATATTGTTTTAAATATCCCTTGCTTTTTCAGCTTATTGTACTAATAAGACTTATTGCTTATGTTTTGCACAATAAAAAAAATTCTTAAATGTTAAATATTTGATTAATGTTAAGAGATGATATTGCTTTTATAAAAATTATGTGCAATTAAGCCCTGGAAATCAAGAGTTATTAGTTAAATTGAGGTAAGCCATCCAAAATACATTAAAAATACAGTAATGCTTATTTTCAAATGTCTCAATGTTCTTAGGTTTCCTTGTAGTTAACTGAAACTGGGGAGTGTTTGTCAACAAGTAGCTGCAAGCTGAAAATGTTGATTGTATGTGTAAGGAAAATGATTCTGGATTATCTTCCAGGCAGTATTAGATGCTGCTCTGAAGGTCAAGATGGAATTCTGAGTCCTATAACCTGATCAAATTACTGTAATAAATGTCATAGGAGGTGCTGAACAGAAGATGAATGGCTGAAAAGTCTTGGGAGCTAGACCTTTTGTGAGCCATTACTGTCTGGAAATAATCTCAGTTTCTCAAGAAGTTCTGTTTCAGTGCAATGACCAGTTGCTTAAATGTACTGTGGTGAGCACTGAATGCTGATGATGCTATTTTTATTACAGCACTATAAAATAAGAGAAGAATCACAGGCATACAGGCACCCAAAGATCTATCCCATTCTAGCATCAAAATGAACACAGCTGTGTACCAGAGGCTAGAGCATAACAAAAAGAATCCAAAATATTAATAAAAATCCAAGATAAACTGCCTAAATCTCCAGGACACACTCTTCCTGAGGTTGTTGTGATAAAATTTATTTAAAGTAACTTAGTAATATTTTGTTTTCCATGGCTGAGTTCATCTTGTTACTTACTGAACACTGCCAGATTAGATTGTAGTTCTGAAAAACTGATTTTCAGAGAACTTGTTTATAAGACTATAATAAAACACTCACAACCATCACAAGGAAGTCCCTGTTTGTATCTGATTGTGAAATGGAAATGGAAAATGTGAATTCATATGTGTTGATCTTGGAAAAATGGGTCCAAACAAGAGAAATGTCATCATCTGGTTTCACTTGGATTAAACCAATGCTAGCCGTTCCTTTTAAAAGTTATCTTTTTAAGGTTGCTACAACTGTTTGTGCTGAGCCGATGTGCCAGTCTCTCTCTGAAATGCCTTCTGTGGTCCTCACTGTGGTTCCTCAGGTTCCAAGCCCTTCCAGATCACAGTTACTCAGCTTTTTCACTGGGATGAAAACAAGATTAAATACAATTGAAACACCTGGAATTGATGTATGGGCAGACATTTTCAGGAATGCCTGTTTTGTTAGCATTCATTAAAATGTGAGCCTGCAGAAGCCTAAGGCTCACAGTCAACTGCTTTTAAATGGGTAATTTCTTGGAGCTCCTTGGCTTATCTACCATTTTGTTGGGTGCTTTTGGCCAGTTGACTATCAAGCCATCCTGCAATCTCTGAGTGTGGCATCACAGCCATCTTGCCTTGAAGCCTTCACTGAGGGATTTATGTTTTGTAGGAAGCACAAGTGAAACTTGTAAAGCATTGAGGCACTACAGGTAGCTGAAGAGAGACATGTATTAGCGGGACTGGTAAGATCAGAACAGGGCACAGGCGTGTGCAGCAACTGCCTTCGGGTGTTACTGGCAGCAGATGGAAATGGATGGAGCCTTCAGGTTTTCAGGCCAGGGGATGGACAGACCAGTGTGGAGAGCAGAGGCACATGGCTGGGATGACAGCCTACACCACATGGAACAGTAAGAGCTAGAAAGGAATGAGGCAGCTGGAAACAGTAAAATTAAGTTGAAGAGCTCTGGGGTGGGAGCATCCAAGAGCTGGTCAGCTCTGGAGGAGAAGGGAAATGGTGAGGGAAAGTTTGGGGTGTCTAGTGTGCAAGTAGCACAGCTTACCGAGGTTAAGGAGGATGCCTACAGCGCCAGCTAGAGGGAAGTCTGGTTGGAGAGCTTGGATCTACACTATAGGGGCACTTTAAAGTTTTGGTATCCCTCCTTTGGCTAAAGCTTGTTCTCAGAATGCAAGTGCTTTTTCCCGAGCTGGACACCATTGTCTCAAATTGGTACTTGGACAGGAACCTTAAAGAATTACCTCTAATGCAGCACTGAAGAAGTCATGGGAAACTGTATTCTCACAAATCAGCTGATGGTGAAGCGTGAGGAAGGGGGTCACTGGACTGCCTGAGGTAAGATGAAAAATCAAGATATACAACATGACTTGTCACTAAAGATCATAAATTCATCTTTTACAAGAGGAGTGGGGTGCGTTGGCTCTGTTGCAGTTTGTCTTGTTGCTTTTGATCACAAGGATATCCTACCTTAAGATTTGGATGTGGGTAGTAGCATGTAGAAGTATAAAATATGGAAATATTTGCCACATATACTTTAGGAAACACAAGTAGCAGGAATGTACCGAAGACATTTTTAGATATGTACATAATTTGCATTAGTAATTAGCAGCAAGATGAAAGTGGTGACAACACTACAAGTTAGGTGTTTACTTGCATTTTATGCTTCACTTGCAGAGGAAAGCTAGCAAACTGAAACTAAGTTTTGGGAAGCAGGGCAGAGGCTGTGGAGTGTGACCCCAAATGTATGCTAAGGAGTAGATGTACTTTGAAAATGAGCTACTGCAAAAGCAGGATCTCGATATATTTACAGGTCTATTTCTGCACTCTCACATTCACCTACTTGATGTGTAAATGACTGGAGCTGTGTGTGGAGCAAGGTGCGGCTATCACTTCCTTTGTAGTGTTGTGATATTTAAATGCTGGCCTGATACCCACCTGCCTTTCTGCTTTGACTTCATTTAAAGATTCTTGCACTCGCTCAGAGCTCAAACCTAAAATGGAGGCTAGACAGCTCAGTGCATGCAAATCCCCCAGCTAGAGACCCCCTCTGAAAAGGAGATTATTACTCATGTCTACCTGAGGCTTGTGTTCTTCTTGGTGACTGCCAGGAGTGAGATTGATCTCCCTCAGCTTGTCCTGCTGGACACTGAGCCCCTGTGATCAGTCATGTGCCATGGCCAGTTCTGCATCATGAGTACCCCCAGTAGATGCTCTGGTAAGTACAGGGTTAAGGAAAATAACCATTCTGCAAACACAGTGGAAGGAAGACTCTGGTAGTGGGATCACGCATGGGGGTAGGAAGACCAGCACATGATGATTCCTGAGAGCAGTGGGATGGTGTGCACCATCCAGCACTTGACCCTGGTTTGTTTCCTGGCTTGCAGGGCCTGAGTACCATGCTGCTGTCAGATTTGCTTGCTGCACACCCCGACTCAAAATTTATTTCCCTGTGTCCAGCTCCCTGAGATGCAGGATGAAACCTTGAGGCTCTTGGGCATCTTAAACACCTCAGTCTAAGCATTCCACCAGCAGTGAGCCTACTCACAGCTGAAGCTGCTGTGCCTGTTTGTTACACAAAGGAACTTTGCAGGACAATAGTAGGTGCAGGTAAGGCACAGAGAAAAGTGGGGAACCAGCTGGCTCATCCCCTGGCACTGACTCCTTCCTAGCTTTTAGCCCTTCTCTGTGCTCAGCACAAGGCTTGGCCATGCAGGAGGTTCCCCAGTTGGGAATGCATTTCCCGGCCAAAAATTGTAGAATCATAGAACCACAGAATGGGTTGGGTTGTAAGAAACTTCTAAGATTATCTAGTTCCAACTCTGAAAGCTGCATCCAACCTGAATTACCTTCATGGAGATCTCCATGCCTCAGCCCCCATGCCAATGGGTAACTCTGTTCTGCACAGGCAGGATCGGCCCATGCTGGGACTTTGTGCATCATCCCAAAGCAGCTTCAAGGCTGTGTGACACCTGCCATAGTTCCTGACAGCAAAGCCTGCCTGAGTGCATTAGTTAGGGTCATGCTTTGTTCACAGAAAACAAGAATTCAGGTGTGTCACAGGGGCAGTTGTCACCAAAATGGTGCATAAACTATTTTGGGGGTTTTTTTAATACATGCAGATTTCAGCAGCAGTTTGGGGGACAACAACTGTTAAGCACACAGTAGTGTTTGCCTGTTGTAGAATGGATATAGATTTGTTTTATGAGGGTTTTAAAACTAGTTTTTGCTAAAATGCTGAAGGGTTAGTGAGAAAAGGCATTTATTTTTATCCCAGAAATATGTAGAAACATGAAAATCCAGCCAGGTGAATGAATCCAACCTCTCATCAAGTCACACCTCTAATTAATAGGCTAATTATTACAACAGTATTTCCCCAGGCTCCTTCAGTGCAAGCCAGCTCCCAGCTGGGGCTGCACATCCCTGCCACCCCATACTTCCATGCTTGCACTGTTGGCCACGCAGAGAAGGGATGGCAGGAGCAGGGAGGGAGGGGGAGACTCTCCCCTCCTTTCCCCCATCGGTTGGGAAGCTGAGGCTCTCTTCTCCTTTGCTCCATCAGTTCTGCACAGACCCCACTAGAGCGGACACAGCGCTCCCAAACTGCCCCGGCATTTCCTCCAGGCTCCTGCTTCTGCACAGTGCTGCTTTTATAGAAGAAGCTGCACTGCAATTTCTTCTTCCACACCTGACAGATTGATACCTAAAGGTTTGGGGCAGTGCTGAAAGAGGGGTTTCATCCATTTGATTCACCCCTTTCATATGGGAAAGGGCAGGTTGTAGAAGGAGTGAATGTGGTGCCATCCCATTAACGTAGATCTCTGTAGCACTGCATCTTTGCTTTTTTTATCCTAATGCCTTTTCACAAGGCAGAAATGAAATCCACACAGAAAGGCTAGACATGGGAAAGAGGAGGGAGGCACAAATGAACCTCCTCTATTATTACAGACCATCCCCAGAATGAGAATAAATGGTGATAAGAGGAAAAAATAACTGCAACAGAATTATTAAATAAGGGGCAACTTTTAAAGTGGCTCCAGTCTGGCTTCTAATTTTGTTCCTGTAATTTGATTGTGGGTTTAAATGGGACTGCTTAGACATTAGCTACTTGATCTGCCAGCAGCAGCAGGTAAGCAGTGCAGAAGTATGTGCCAGGGCTGGGCGGGCGCTGTGCCCTGCCCGCCGGCGGAGAGGGACGGAAGGCGGGGGAGAAGCTCCCTTCCTTCCAGCGCTTCCATCACAGGCAGGTGTTGAGACCCCCAGAAAAGGGCTGAGTGGGACACGGGGCATGTATCCCACAGGAATCCCCCCGTCTGCGCCAGCCTCGGGGAGATGCAGCTCCGGGAGATGCAGCAGCACCCGGCTGGCCGTGCCCTAGGAAAAGCGGTGGCAGCTTTGCTGCTGCTGAGCCATGTCTCCGCAGACAGGGCTGTGGCAGGCCTGTATGTGCACACTCACAGGTGTGACAGAATGGCGCCAGGAGGGAACGATGCTGTGGGGAACAAGGGCAGACTTCACTGTCAAGATAAAACATTGACCCTTGAGTAAAAAACAATAAAGGTACGGCTACAGAAGCCTGTTAGGTGCTGTAGCTGGCACCAGCACAGGGGTACCTCCAGGCTCCATTGCAGCCTGCCGCCACTGCATGTCACTGTTAGGACAGAGCGACCCAGGCTGAGGTCTGCGCAGCTCTGGTGGGGACAGACCCCGCTACCCCCCGGGTGGGACCACCCTGTGGAGATGGGCTGTGGGAATCCAACACCCAAGGATTGTTGCCCCGTGGTGAAAGCAGTCAAAAAGCTTAGTGTGCCCTGCAAAAATAGCTTGTTCCCAAAGTGACAGACATGAGTAGTCTGAGTTACACGTTTTATCAAAAGGGTGGGGCTTTTTCTGAGACAGGCAACCTGGTGTGGATAACTGGGGACAGGGGAGTAGGATGTGCCCCCTCGTCATTCTGAGTCAGCCCAGTTCCCCACTGGGGCAACTGAGGTTGCACCAGCTCCTGCTGAGGGGAAGGGATAGTTCACCAGACCTTACTGGTGGGGTTGGTGACTGTGGGAGCTGGGGCAAGGTGAGATTCCTTCCATCAGTTCCCCCACTCAGGATGGTGATCAGTCCATAGCAGGGAGCAGGATTTGGCCCTACTACAACAGGATCATGGGGCTGGCCAGGATGCTAAAGGGTGCTTGGGCAAACCTGAAGGCTGAAAGTTCACTCCACGGTTTAGAGGATTTATGGCCATGGCCATGGTGAAGCCCATATGGGCTTTGTGCTACTGGACACCCACCTTCCCAGTCTGGGTGCTGAAGATGCTAGAAGAGGTGACACCTTGGCCCATGCCATCCCCCTTGTCTGCATCCCTCTTTCCAGCTGGAGGTGATAACGTGGTGACAGACTGCATGAGGGATGATCATGTGTCTGCCACAAAAGCAGCTATTACAGAAAGAGGGCATGATTCACAGTTCAAGGGGAAAACTCTGCACACATCAGTCGTCAGGGGACGTGGGTGTAAGTAAAGCAGAGGCTCTTGCCCCCTGTGGGCCTCAGTCCCATGTGATTCTGGACATCTGACAACACTCTCTGGAAGCAGGGATATGTGCTGAGAGGGGAAGGAGAAATACCTGCAGCAACATCACTTCTTTGTTTGATGGGAGATACAGAAGGAGAGGTGACATTGCTGCTGCCAGGAGTGCACTTATGACACAGGCTCATGGTGGCCAGCAGTGTCATATGTTTGATCTACGCAATATCTATATTCATCACCACACATGCCAGCTGCAGCTAGACAAAAGCATTATAGTGCCCCAGGAGATCACATGGGAGATGTCTACGGCATCCTATGACTCCTTGAACCAACGATCTCAGCACCTCTCATATCATCTCCCTGTCCTGCTGCAATCCCCGCCCTCCATGGTCTGCTACCACCAAACCAAAGTGCCTGACCCAGACCCTGTGGCCATTCGCATCTCCCTTTTGCTCTTGAGGGACTCAAGGTTGGGACAGGAGCGATTTGGCAGCCCAGCCCTTCCTGCAATACTGAATTTCTTAGAGCACCTTTCAGGACGAAATGCTCTAAAATGCTCAGCTGGTCGGCAGATCCCCGCAGCACACTTGCACAGGCTGTTTGTCCCAACAGGATATTAAAAAGAAGAGGTTATAAAAGCAAGGCGTGATACGAGGCAAGGCTTAGCTCACAGTACCAACATTTATATCCTCTCTGCAGCTCATGTTCAGCAAGCAGGAAACATCTGCAGCCCTCACTGCCCCCTCCTCGTGCCTCCCTGGACTCCCCCTGGGGCCCTGGTGCTCTGATGGCAGTTGAGTACACTGGTCCCACTGGGTTGCTTTCTCATGGGGGACCAGGAAGCCTATTCCAGCTCTGGCTGGGGCAGCCAGCCCTGCCTGCACTATGTTGCCGGCCTCTGGTCCTTCCTGCAGCATGGACTGTAGCCCTGTGCTGTGGGCGGCTTCTCCTCAGCACAGACACCTTGCTTAAACATTGCTGCTTATCTTCAACCTCATCTGCTTTTGCTCTTGTCTGGATTTCCTGCTGGCACTCTGGACCTGGCTCACCATGATAGGGGCTGTCAGTGATCTCCAGGTCCTACCCGGCTGCAGCTAATCCCCCTCACTGGCCAAGTTGTGTTTACTCAGTTTCCCAAAACTCCTGAAGAAAATTCCCCATTGCTATTTGATTCCCACCAGCTCCATATCTGGTTAATCGTTCAGGGCAAATGGTGTTTGCCACAGCATTATCAGGGAAAGAAAGAAAGATCGGGCATCACATCCTGCTGGGCCATGGATGCTGGTTGTGCCCCAGCCGGGAGAGGGTGCAGAAGGTGAAGCAGAGAGCAGTCACACAGGGCTACCCACCGCAACGTGAAATGGCATCTCTCAATTTTAATATCAAAATAGCTGGCCACATTTTCTCAGTGTGTGCAGCAACAAGTTAAGATAGCTTCCTGTCCAGCTCCAGATCCCAGTGATCAGGAACACATGCAAGAGAGATTTCTCTCTGTCACGGCTGCCCGCTCTCATAATTGTTTATTCCTTTTTGCCCCCAGTCCCCCAGTCATTTTTTCTCCTTCTTCCTCCCTTCTGGTTTTACAGTCACTGGATAGACAGGCTCGCAGGCTATTTTTAGGTTTCTAAATTACTTTTCAGATCTACTCTAAATTTATCTCCCAATAATCTGAAATCTTGACATCTCAGGAGTGAGAATCATGTCTGAAAAAGAGGGAAAAGTTTAAGATCTGTCTTAACTGGGCTGGACCCCTTTGCTGTGGCAGTCTCCTGGTCTTCTTTCTCCTTATCCCTCACCTCTCCCACTAAGTGTACCCTGACCATCCTGACCAGCCTCTGCCAGGGGTAAGGGGTGGTTATTCCCACCCGAACAGTGGCCAAGACCAGGGATGCCCTGGGGAGGTGGGGGCACAGAGGAGCCCAGGGACAGAGGGGAGCGGAGGCAGCACCCCAGGGTCATGCTTTACCTGAGTGCAAAACAGGGAGCCGGGTTTGCAGCTGCAGTGCATTGGACTCCAATGGTTTTTGTACCTGCAGATCTTCCTGTGGGGGTGGGGGGAGGGGGAGGAAAAAAGTAATGCTTTAGAAAATTAACCAGGAAAACAGGTATTCTTGAAGAAGGTGACGCTGCAAGCCCAAGGCAAAGCTAGGAAGAGGAGGCAGGAGTCCTGCTGCGCGATTGCTGCGGGTTGCTCTGATGCAGAGCTACAAAATAGGAAAACTTTAAAATATTCCTTCGGGGCTGGGCACCTTTTGAGCTGCTGCCAGCTCCTCCCTGCAGTGCCTGAAGGATACATCTTTTGTCCTCACTTCTAAATGTTCCACACCCTGCAAACAACTGACCCCCAAATCCTCAATAATTGCCCTTTTCACAAACCACGTGCAAATGATTTTATCTCATGGCCTCAGATGGATGAAACCTCTGGATGTCGGTGCAAGGCTGCGTTCCCGACACCCCGAGCTAGGAAGCTGTGAGGGCTAAATGCTCTTAAAAATCAACTATTTCCTCCTCCGTCGTTCCTGACAGCCAGTTCCTAGGCAAACCAGCAGGATGATGCGCTGGGCTGGGGGGAAGGGGAGGGAAGGAGAAAAGGAGGGAAGGAGTTAACCTTCTTCCCATGGTAAAGCACTGAGGCTGCTTGCCAGTTTTCGGAAAAGCTGCAAGTCATTCTGCCAGGACGACGAGGAGGAGGGTTTGAAGTCTCTGGGATGTTCTCAGGAAAGTGCCGCAGTACGAGCCCAGCTGAGCTGGCATGACAAGCGGGGAGGGGACCTACCCGAGTCGGGAAGTGCGGAAAGAAACCCCAAGCAGGAGCATCCTGGCAGGACTGCAAAAATGCTACTGTCTTCAGGTTTCCTTCCTAACATTCCCCTCTCCTTTGGCCCTTATCCTTCACATGTCTCAGCCCCAGCATTCCAGACACCTCCATGCAGACAAGAAATCTGGGGAGTGAGATGGTGCTGCAAGCCCAAAGCAGGAGTGGGAGCAGCCACTGCAACCCTGGTTCCCTGGGTCACTGGAAAATATTGGATACCCTTTGACTAGAGGAGAGGTCTGCCTTTGGGGCAGAGGCACACGGAGCACTGCCTCCCTATCCTGAAGGGAATAGCTGTGCCTGGCCTCCTCCTCTTGCCCCCTAGCCCTAAAGATCCCCCAGGCATTCCTGTACTAGTTTCCAGAGAGAAATGTGGCGGAGTTAATTGAACATGAGGGCACATCTTGCTATCAATACCCATTTCCTGGGAGGAAAAGTGTATTCTGGAAAAAATAGCAGTCTGTGATGCATTATATTTGGAGAGAAAATAAGTAACCCGCCAAGGTAAGATGTCATCAGTGAAATACAGGGGTCCCCTCAGGCACATCTCAGTGGTGTCTCAGCACAGTGGCTGCACTGAGCATGTGGTGAATGCCCAGAAAGGTGAAAATAGATTAGGCAGAAGAAAATAAAACCCTACCGAGTGGTGCCACTGTGGAGCCCAAATTAGCAGGTTTGGGAAGCAGAGGCGGCAGGATGGAGCAGCAATGCAAGGCCACTGAACTGCAGAGCTCCTCTTTAGGGGTAAAAAAAACCCCTCACAGATGGATCCCACCTTGATTTTGTTGCTTGGCAGCATAAAACCCATTCTATTAAAGGCATGTAAAACCACCAGTGTAATTTCCTGGCTTATGTTTTTACGTTTAGAGCATATTACATCCAGCATGACCCAGTCTTTTGAGGGAAGCTTTGGTCAATTAAGATTAGCTGTCATTCCGCATTTATTACTATCACTTATAAACTCTCCTCATTGCCAAGAGGCAGAAGGAGAAGATGGTGCACAAAATAAATAAATAATTGAGGGAGAAGCTCATCAGGGCCCTGATTCCTATCCCCCTGTCATCTCTGGCAAAGCTCTGTTCTATGAGTCAGCTGCAGCGGGCTCTGGAAAACCATCACCATTTCACTGCTGCTATTAACCCACACATAGGTTCTCCTGAGGGCACTTGGGGTGAGTCAGGGGGGCACGAGCGAGGGGTTCCTGCCAGCTGCCCCTACCAGCTGCCCCTAACCTAGAGCGGTCCCAAAGGCACTGAGCCTCTTCTGTACTGGGCATTGCTGGAAGGAGGGGATTGGTGTCAAGGCACAACCAGCCTGACCTGGCACAGGGGTTTCTGGCTATGTCTGCTCATGGTGGGACCGAAGCATGTGTGCTCCAGATGGGTAGGAAGGTGGTTGGGATGTTGGCACAGCACCCTCGTTGCTCAGCTCTAGCCTGGCACAGAGAGAGTGGAACCCTAAGACATCCAGCGTATGGGGATGGGTGGCACTTCTCAGCCCCATACTGCATAGGGGCTGCGCCAAAAGGGCCAAATTGAGAGAAAACATGGGAAATATTTCAGATATGTGTACCTAAATGGGCAGTCCTAAAGGCCCTGTGCTCATGGGAGTGAGTCGAAACCTTGTCTTTTTACACCTTTAGTCCCTGCCTTGCTTGTGCAATTGCATAATAACAGTATGACCTTGAGACAGAAAAACAAGCAACTCCAGGATGCTGGTTCAGATGATGAGAGCTTGTGTAACACTGTACTTCTGGCAGGCTGTCACTCCAAAAATGTATGTCCCTAATCAAAGGTAGATTTTAAAAAAAATACTTTTCCCCTCTGCTACCCCAGCACTATTTCCAAGGCACGAGTTGTTAGCAGCATGTTGTTGGCCGAGGGGTTAAATCCTCATGTCTTTTACATTGCATGATGTGTACCTATCATTTCTGCATAGATCTGGAGTGAAGATGGAATAGCTCATTACTCATCAGTGACAAACAAAAAGTACCATGAATCAAACTAATGGTCATGGGGGGGAAAAGGAAGATGATTGGGTTCCCATTGTTCGATGTCTTTCTTATCTTTCAGGAGCACTGAGGAGCAAACAAGCCCCCAGCTTGTGCAAAGCACCTTCCCCCAGCGAGAGGAAGTAACCCACGCACAAAACCACAAGTCCTCTGCACAGTTAATAATTAGAGAACCTGCTGAAAGCAAAAGAAAACAAACATTGATTAATTTGGTACCTACTGGGGAGATTAGGGACAGGTTATGGTTCCTGGACAATGGGTCTTGCAAAGCTCACAGAGGCGGTGCTGGTCAGGGTGAAGATGCAAAGATTCATTATCAACCCACCTTATCTGGTAACCCACAACGTGGGCTGGGCAAGGCTCCTCACTGCCTGTTTGTAAAGGGCTGCTGCAGCCCACCTGAGTACAGCCTCCTCAAAGAACAAGAATGGGCAAAAAGGCAAAAGGGGCCCAGCCTGGAGACCACAGGCCAAAGATTGCTTGGTACCCTGCACCTGGGTTGGGGCAAACCTAGGTACCAGTACAGTCTGGGGTGTGAACAAAGATGATGCTGAGGAGAACTTGATGGTGCAGGTGGATGAAAGGTTGGACATGACCTGACAACATGTGCTCAAAAGCCCAGAAAGCCAACTGCATCCTGGGCTGCATCAAAAGCAGCATGATCAGCAGGCTGAGGCAGTGATTCTGTCCCTTTACTCCACTCTGGCAAGACCCCACCTGAAGCGCTGCATCCAGGTCTGGGGTCCTCAGCTCAGGAAGGACATGAACCTGCTGGAGTGAGTCCAGAGGAAGCCATGAGATGATGGTCTGGAGCACCTCTTCTATGGAGAGAGTTGGGATTGTCGAGCCTGAAGGAGAGAAGGCTCTGGGAACACCTTCCAGCCTTCCAGTACCTAAAAGGAGCTTACAAGAGAGCTGGATAGGGACTTTTTACAAGGGTCTGTAGTGACAGGACAAGGTGGAATGGCTTTTAATTAGAGGAGGGCTGGTTTACATAAGATATAAGGAAGAAGTTTTTACAGTGAGGGTGGTAAAATGCTGGAACAGGTTTCCCAGAGGGGTTGTGGATGCCCCATCCCTGGAAAGATTTAAAATCAGGCTGGAAGGGGCTCTGAGCAACATGATCTAGTTGAAGATGTCCCTGCTCATTGCAGGGGCTTTGGACTAGATGATCTCTAAAGGTCCCTTCCAACCCAAACCATTCTATGACTTCTAGGGTTCTGTACCAGCCCTGCACATCCTTTTTCCTTGGGAGTGAGGATACAATAGATCTCATCCAAAGGGATATGAAGGCAGTGGGACAACTCCTGTGAGGTCACAGCCCTCCCCTCTATCTGTTTCTGGACATGGATCAGAGTTTTATTGGACCATCTTCAAATCCACATGTGGTCACCGCATTGTTTCTCACCTCTCTTAATTTTGAGGCACACTCCTCACAAGGGTTGCCACAGCCTCCATCTTCCCACAGCAACATTCATGGCAAAGAACTTCATTTTCCCCTGCATCATTATCTTTCCATGTCCTTCACTTCCAGCATTGGTCCAGCACTGAAGTCTTTCACACAGCTGGTGACAGCACAAAGTAAATTTGGAATTACACTGACTCTTCTCTGAATCCTTTTTTGCAGTATCACCTCTTTGGGGACACAAGAGACCTTCAGTTGCGCAGGGAAGGACTGTCACCCTTACTTTGAGTTCCTGTCATTTCTGATGAGAAGCTCCCACATGCTTTCCTTGGATAAGGAGTTCCCATGAGGTATGGCTCAAGAAAGAAAAACTTTCCCTTTGTAGCTGATGATCACAAATATATTAGTATGATGATTGTCTTGAACTGCATGGACTAGGATGACTCCTAATTGTAATATCCTTTGTGGAAGCTGTGGAAATTCCATCCATTTGAACCCCATTTGCTGCCTGGGGCCCCATCCTGCTCTGTGACCCACAAAACACAGGTCCCTGCTCTGCTGAGCCACTGAGGGGACCATGGGGCAGCCGATGCTCAGAAGTCTGCTGCAAGACCTCAGCTACTTCCTGTATTTCCCCCACCATGATATGTTGCTTTTCAGTGGCGGTACACAATATTTTTAAAGCAAACTCCCCTCTACCATTTTTCTCTCCCAGAAACACCTGCTAGTTATTCTTCCCACCCTCCCAGGAGAACTTTGGCCACACTGAGAAGTCCCACCAGCAGCAGTTTCTCTGTACTTGCAGATGAGCTACCCCTTGGTTTCCTCCTGAAGCCCCTCAGCTCTGGATGACTCAAGGAAACATTTTGCTTGTGATGCTGGGAAAATGCAAACCAACCCGGTGTGTTTTGCATGATGGGGCTGCTACTGAGAATTATGATGTTTTTGTCACTGGGAGAAGGTGGTAAGTGACTCGTGCAGATGCAGCGGGTCTCTGGCACAGTTACAGCACTTACTCTTTTGAGTAGAGGTGGATTTTCAAATAATTTGCAAATAAATTGGAAAATCTGCCTGAATTACAAGTACTTCGGAAAATACGTCCTTTGACAAATTTAGCAGCAGTCTTCAGATTTGTGCCTTCTCATGAACGCACCAGAGGAAATGTGTAGATGTTTCTCCAGCCTTCCCTTAGGGGCAAAGTGTTTCACACAGGTTGTTTTCATGGGCTCTTAAAGAAAGGTAAGGTGAGTCCTTCTCCTGCCTTTGAGCACTGAAACTTTGTCGCTGTTTGGGAAAGGAAAAGGCAGTAGTGGCCGTTCCAGGGATTGTCCCATTTCATAGGAGATGGATCTCCCTCCTGGGAGAATGGGGCTGATGAGTTAGCAGAATTCGTACATCCCTTTAGAGAAGAGGAAGGTGGAAGTAGGTAGCTGCTCATAAATGGGGATGTTTGCTGGGGCAGGAATGGTCTTAGTGCAGCTGGAAGCACTAGAAGCTGACACACATTTTGGAAAAGCACAAGGGCTGTGGGGTATGTGGAGAGGATGTGGACAGGAGGACGATGAGGGGCATGTGAGGGGCATGAGCTGCAGAGGCAGCGGGGAGGTCTGCAGGGTGTGCAGTTACCTGCTTCAGCAGCTCTGCTTCACAAAACCTGCCTTGCTCCTCTGCATCCCTGCAGGAAAGCCAGAGCTTACAAATGAGCATGCTCATGAAAAACCAGATATGGAAATAGAGCTGGTGTTCTCCAGATTTAAGTCATTACAATTCCTGAATGTAAAAGTGTTCTCTTTGCAATTCAGTCACTGTACCAGTCTGATATTTTCAACCTGGGCAAAAGAGGAAACTCTTCAAACAGATACATACACACTTGCAATAAATACATACATGGATGCATGATTAAAAAAAAAAATCCAAATTGTACATTCTGCTATCCTTCTCTCCACAGCCCCTGCCATTGTAGTCTGTAGAGGTGCAAATTAGGAATAAAACATCTAAAAATCTGGAAAGTCACAGTTAAGGCATCCCCAAATCCCTGGCTCTGTCCAGTGTTGTTATAATAAGAAAAATTAGAGAAGGATTAATTAGACTATATTTGAGAAGACAGGTTCACCTAGTGCTGGAATGAAAACTTAATTGAACTGTCATAGTTGTGCGATTATTTCAGTGTCACTAAGGGGCAGGTCTCAGCCATTAAGGCTTGCCTCAGCCTAACGAATATACAACTCCTTATTCTGAATAAGTTTGGGTTTTCTCTTGAATTTAACAATTGTTTGTGCTTTCAGGATTTACAATGTTTTGTTTTGGCAGAATCAAAATATGTCAGCAATGCACTTTTCCTTAAATATGGCTGCTCTAATTTACCCCTGTCAGTGCCACAGGCTTTTGGTTTTCCCTGCAGCGAATAGAAGCAAAGAAGCCTAAAAGTGGGTTTAGGGAGTTGATTAAGGGTTTGTACAGTATTTTGACACCTTTTAAGGTGCAAATTCCTTCACATACAGGCAGTGACTGGCTGCGAAGCAGTCCCAAAGTTCCTGCTCTTCATGCTTTCAGTCATGGTTCACCATTTCCCAGGCAACTGAGGTATGGAGGGACAGACTAGAGAGGTGCTGCCAGGTAGACATGTGTCCTGGGGCCTCTCATTTATTGATGCACCTGCAAATGCATCTCTATTTGTCTGCATGACAATGTAAATGAAAAAACTTTGTTACCCTTTTCATCTCCCACCTCTTCCTCGGGACTGCTACCATTACCTAAGTGCACACAGACACCACATGAGATGAAAATGGGATGAACTGTCTGTCTAGATGTAAAAAGGAATGCTAGACAGGGAACCAGCCCACCTCTGTGTGTTGCAGCTCTTGGTGAGAAATGGTGGTTTCAGCCTGGTAACATCCAGCTCCCTCGCACATGGGTTCCCTTGTCTCTGCTTGTGGGGACTGAGATGGGATACCCATGCTGTCCCTGCTATTTTCCACCAGCTCTGTGGGGATGTGGTGTTGTGGGGAGCCAGACACAGCCCCCTGGCCATCCCCACCATCCGGTGCTTCCCTCCCATCGCTGTCCCTGCAGGCTGCAACACACCTCACTCCACCGTCCTGCCTCACATTTCCTTTTAGGTAAGAAGCCACACAGCTTTTTTTGGTGGTCTTTCCCCTCTAGGATTGTGGCAGCAGGTCTCAAGGCTGCTCCCAGGTGGGTGGCATGGGGCTGGAGCAGAGAGACAGGACCCCTGCTGCCTCTCTTTGCTTGTTGGAGCTGACCTCCTGAGAAGGCAAAGTGCTGACCACAGATCTTCTCCTCCTCCTCCTCCTCCTTCGCTTGCTCTCCAACAGTAATGCACATGTGCTTTGTCCATAAATATATTATTTTGTGTTCCTGCCAGCCCAGACTAATAGGGCTAATGTTTCCTGAGGAGCAGCCCAAAGCTACATTAGCCGCAGATGTTTGATTGATTTAAAACAAAGAGCCTGACCGCCAAACTGCTCCATATGGTTTCTCTTCCTGTCACTTTGCCTGCAGGGTTATCTCTGAAATGCAATTAAGGTGCTTAAAAGTACATTTTCAGGAAGATGCAGAATTGATGAGGGTGGGTTTGCCGATGGGTGCCTCCAAATTGTTAGAGCAAGAGCAAGGAAAGTCATGCCCTACCCTTAGCAGCTGCACACATGGTTTTTCCACTTACTTGAGGACCTTAGGAGGGCAGACCAAAAAGTGCCCCCATTGTAAAGACTTTGCCGTAGATGTACTTTGCCAGTACTCATGTCTTGATATTCTGCTCATTTATTATTGAAGTCAAACATTTCTCTAATTAGATATTTACTTGTGAACTTAAGTGCTGCAGAGATTTCGTTTGACCCCACCTCTCCCCGACTCACTCCCACTGCCTGGGCACTGGAGAGGAAACCCCTTGCCTGTGCAGCTCAGGCAGCTGGGTTGAAGACCCAGTGATGCTGCAGAGGACAAGCCAGGCTCTGCCTGTCATTTGCTGTGAGGAGGGTGCCAGCCCTGCCTGATAGCCAGGGACTGACACTGCCTGAGGACACCCACCCAGCCACTGCAGACCCAGCCTGCCAAGCCTGGCTGCTGAAACCATCCCCTGCCCCCTGTAGGGCTGAGACCCCTGCCCCATCCAGCTCCTATCAGAACCACAGCCTCGTAAGCCCTGAGGGGGATGAGGAGAGTAAAGGAAATTCATGGCTTCTCTGGTTTTAATGCACAGAGTAGATGCTTATAGATGAAAAAAGTGTGCTTCTGTGTGCCAATCCTCCATCTTCCCCTCAGTTCAGCTGACACAGGAGGGCAACAGCCCCTTACACCATATTTTTTAAGAATTGAAATGCTTTGGTTTCTGAGAACGGACTTTTAAAATCCTTTTCCATGAAAAATTTCCAAAACAGTTGCCTGATATCTGGCACCTTAATCCATGTCTTGGTGTGTAAGGAAAGGAGAGTGGGGTAAGTCACCTGCGGTGACCTAAGGCACAGCCAGGTCCCCTCTCTGGACCACAGAAAAAAATGCCCATGGATTTGAGAAGGCAATGCCATGCCATGGTGCAGAATTCATTTCATATTATGGAAAACAGAAATAATTACATTGCAACAGGTCTGAAGATTCATGGCAACAGAACATGCTGTAAATATACAGCACTGCAGGATAATTACCAGGTGCTCAACTCCCTTCAAACTAGGCCTGTGTTAACCTTGTCCTTACCTCTCTCAGAATTAAAATCCTAAGGTAATTCATCACAGAATTTCTTGGTAACTTCAAGTACAATTGCTTAGTTTTCAAGCACATACAATTACCACACCCAATTAATGTCATCATGAGTCTTAAAGCCAGGTTGTTAAATGGGCCTTAGATCTAAGTAAACTCTTGTGTTTGTGTGCATATATATATATCTCTACGTGTATATACATGCATGTGTGTGAGTCTGTATTGGAGAGAAGGAGAGCAGCTCTCAGAAATGCCTCTTTCTGTGTCACCTGCTTTGTTCTCTAATTAGGCATTTGTAGAAATATTACCCTGGTTACTGCATAGTCCCTAAATTCACATACGTGATCACCACTATCCAGATCTTCATAACTATTTAAAGTGAAGGTTTTCACAGAAAACCGATTGTACAAACAACACCATATTGCACGGTGTTTATTTTCTTTCAAGGGCTTCCAGAGCAAATGTTCTTCAGCTCCAAACAAGAGGAGTAGCTTGCTTTCTTTTTTTGTCCATGCTGCAAAATCAACCTAAGATATGAAACCTCAGCTGTTTTCTCCTCCTGGCTTTTATACCCCTCTCAGGGAAGGGAAACAAGGATTAGAAGAGTCTACCCAATCTTTGCAACCCTGGGAGATTAAGCAAATGAACTTGGCCACTTTCTGATTCATCCCTACACCCTCTGAACATCAGTAATAAAACAGCAGAAAGGCTCATTCCTTCTCTGTGTGTGGGAAATGGGAGGGTTTGGTCCTTTCCAGGGAGGGTGCAAAACACATTGCTGGCTTAAAGTACCTTTCCCATGGCCTCAGCAGTGCTGGGTGGGAATTTCATCAGCAGGAGGTTCCATCCCTTCTGGGGACACAGACCCAGGCTCCACACAGCCAGACTGGCTGTGGTGGCAAACCGAATGCATGGGCAGGCTCCTGCGTGGAGCATCGACCACGTCTGCTGTTCCCATGGGGCAAAGGTCCTTGCCAGGGCCACTGCAGAGTTCAACTTTGAGGCCTAGTAACAGCATGGCCTTTATAAACTGCTTGAGGATAACATGCAACATGCAGATCATAAATTAAAAGAAATTTTGCCGGAAAGGTCTGTGTTTGGCCACCAGTAGGTTCTGGCACAGAGATTAAGCACCGGAGACCTCTGGTGCTTGGGGGAGGTGCTATAATAACATGGTGGGTAACTGGAATCATCCAAGGTGACACAAATGCCCCCCCCCAAACAATTTGCCATGGCTATAATCTGAAAGCATTTCCTTTGAACTGAAGACCCCCACAGGGACCCAAACACTCGACTCAGAAACCTCAAAGCGAGAGGAGTGGAAGTGGCCTGTGGTCTTCAGAACTTAGCACGTCCTTCAGGCTTTAAAAGCATTTTACAGAAATCATTTAAAATAACTTGTTAAAATGGACTGGGAGCAAGAGTCACTGTATGAAATTTGAGAAAAATGTCTAAAAACCTCTAGAAAGAGAAAGATTATATTTTCCTTTCCTGCATTCTGCAGCTTTGCATTTACATACAAGGTTGAATCTGCAATTTCCTGCTGCTTCTCCTTTCTTCTGAGAAATATTTTTTAAAGAGAAGTGCCAGGAACATTGCCAGCCAGGCAAATGTACTGTGAGGCATTATTTGTAATGCTCCTCCCCAACCCCTGCAGACAGCTGTGTCCCCTGCCTTCTCGCTCTTGCAGGCATTGTGCCTGAGTAATACCTGTCCTTGGATGTTGCTGCTCTTGGTGCCTGCTGTGCCTGATACCAGGATCCCTGTCCCATCTCTGGGACAGCCCTGTTGCCTTCTCTGCACAGGAATAAATCCTGATCTTCCCTTGAATCTGTGTCTCTGGGAAAGCACTGCTGAAAACTCTGTGTGAGCAACTCCTTCCCAGCCGGAGGAGCGGATGCAACCCTGGGACCAGAATGCTGCAAGCAGCAGGAAATGTGGACATGTTAATGGGAAATAACCATGGCACGGAGCCATTGCCCACTTTGGACCCTTCTCTGATTCCTCTCTAAGTTACAGCAAATTCAGCTGGTTCTCAGAGCTACACTTTATCTCCCCTCTGGGAGATTTCTGGGTCAGCTGTATTAAAATGCATTTATTCTTAAGGGGGTCAGTAATCTGACACAATAGTGACGTACGAGTGAATGGGGAGAATACATAAATTTCTAACGGTGCAGAAAGAAGAATCCCAGAGTTTTGCTATCTGTAAAAACAGAGCATGGGATCTGTCACTTCATGTCACGACAGTGAAATTAAACAAATGCAGGATGACAGGAAGAAAAGAAACAAAGGACTTCTATCCAATTACTTCCAGAAGCATATTAAATTATGGGGGCACACACTTTTGTGTTAGCAAATAAGTATTTAAATGGACCTGAAGTTCTTCATATTCTGATACTTGGGTTTATCTGCATAGGAGAAATGGGTGCTCTGGACACGGAGGACCGACAACACCTTTGCCAGAGGCTGTAGGTTGCCATATGTGGGTTCCATGGCCAGGAACAGTGTTGAGAAGAGTGGTAGGGTCAGTGAGAACACCTGGGCATCTAGTTTTGAATGCCTCCATCACCACTGCTGAAGCACTGACTTGAGGGTATCACAGGAGCCCTTGGGATGAAGATACCAAGCAATAGCTCAAGCTTTCTTTTCACAGCAAGGGACAGACATGAGCCACATTTAAGTAATTTGAAAGTCCAGCCTGACTAGGAAAAGGTGAGCATGGAGCTGGAACTCCTAGATGATCGCTAGATCAAAATGATCTTTTTGACCAAATCTGTGACAGGTGGACTATGCAAAGGTTCCTCATCAGAAATGCAGTTTGGGAAGACAAATCCTGGAAACCTCTGGCATGTCTGACATGCTGCGCTCTGGTGAGTGGTCAGAGCAGGCTGCAGCAGGACTGAAATGAGTCACGATGAAACGGGAGTGTGAGTCAAAGACACTTTCCCCTGGGTGCACACAAGGAAGAGGAAGGTGAAAGTGTCAGGAAACATCAGGACATTCATGAGAGAGAGAAAGCAGACAATGAAAGACAGCTGTGAGCACTGACAGACCACGACCGGGCGCTTTCCAAGAGTGCAAGTAGCCACCCACTGCCATAGCCTGGGAACCTGCCTGCGTAACCTACGAAGGATCCAGCAGGAGATGGCCCCAGCATGGCCTGCATGGATAAGCCTTGGGAGCCCCAGTGGGAAGGTCAGTACCTGGGACTCAGGGGGTCCATGCCAGGACAGGAGTGCAATCCCAGTGAACGGAGGAGAGGTGCATTCCTGAGGGAGCAGGGCAGCACTGCCACAGCTTTTGGGCCATCTCCTCCAGCATTAAATGTGGAAGGCAAAAACAAGGGCTGAGGAGGGTGGAGTGGGTGGATCAAAGCCCCATATCCCACCCACCTCTGGGTCATTCTGGCCAATGCTTCTCTAGTTATCTGTTTTGCAGGCGGTGCAGGTGAAGTGGTGGGTCCCAGGCAAAGGGAACTCACTGTTGGCCAGTGTTTCCTGTGCAGGAAATGGGCAGAAGGCCAAGGAGCAGCCTCAGCTCTTCTCTGGCAGAGTAGGGAGGGCAGCAGGTAAAGGATGCCAGGGCAGAACACCTGCATCAGACCTCTGCACAGCAGCAGCCTTGGCCAAATTCTAGGCCTGTTTATAAATTGTTCTGCCATGTTACTTCTACCTGTGCAAGGCCAGGGGTGTCCCTGTTTAAGGCGAACTGCGTCAAGCCTCTCTGGATCACAGACTGGCATGACCAGACTCTTATATCATTGAATATTGAGGCAGGGAGGAAAAAAGAGAAGGCCAAATTCCTTTGTCGCATACCCTGCTCTAAGTCCAGAGTAATTACATTAAATGTAATGAGCCTCCACACTTCCTTCCCCACTCCCACTTGGGAGCAGTCATTTGTTGCTGGCCAATTCTTGCAGCAGACAATGTCCTTACCTACCGCACTGGCAGAAGTCTCCTGGCCAGGGAACCACAGAGAGGAGCAAAAGCTGCTGCCTTGCCCTGCCTTCTCCTTCTCCTCTTCCTCTTTGCCCAGGGAGAAAAGAAACACTGCCCCTCTATTAACTCATCTAAAAAGCACACCTTAATTTTATCTACAGCCAAGTTCTCTGTGACTCTCACTGGTGCTGCCAGTCCCGGTTTCCACACTGATTCACCACTCTGCACTATTTTCCTCTCCATCTACCTGAGGGAGGTTCTTCCCCAAAGAAACACAGTTCAGTAGTTCCTTCAGAGAGATGCCAGCAGGTCTCCTCCAGGCTGGTGGTGGCCAGCTGCACTCAGCTCTCCTGAGCCACAGGCCAGGAAAGTAGAGAAACGATGGAAAGAGGCACTCTGTTTTGGCTAAAAGGAGGTGGTGAAAAGAAGAGGTGCAAGAACAGTCTGACTTTCCCAAGGCCAGGAGTATGTGGGCAGTGCTTCAAGCAACATTCAGTTTTCTCAACGCAGGCAAAGGTTTTCCTGCCAGTCTAGGTCACCTCACTGCAGCCCACACAGTGAGATGCTGGGCACTATGAAAGCATCCTGCCTGCCTGGCAAGTCTCCTCCAGGTGTGCACACAGAAGACCACGAGCAGCAAATAGAGGTGATTAATCTTCCCACTTTGTGTGCCATAGGTTTGATCCCTGTGGGGCTGGTCCCCTGCAATCCTCATCACCTGGGGGTTTTATGGAGCTGCACCTCCCAGACAGGAAGTCTGTTCCAGGGAGCTGTGAAGCCATAAATAATAACTGCACATTCCTATTATTAATTTGAGCACCTGGAGGAGGTGACAGCAAAGGCCTTATGGGGGTGATGAGTAGCTGTATTCAAGCCTATCAGTTTCACCAGAGGAAGTTTTGGGGCCTTGGCATAAGAGCAAAGCTGCCTTCAGCACCTGGGCCTCCTCTCTGCTTTTCTTCCCCAAGCAGGGAAATATTTTCAGGCATGTAAATGAATTCTTCTGTGCTCAATCCCACTGCACATTTAAGGCATTGGGGTTGGGATGCATCCATGCTCAACAGAAAGCAAGGAAGGGAAAGAGGTGAGATGCAATTCCACCCCCCTCCAATAACAGCATTTGAGAAAAAAATCCTCCAGAAAGAAAACCAGCCTGTGCTCTGCTTTCTTCTGATGGTGCAGGCTGATTTGTGCTGTCTGTAATTGTAATCAAAGTTAATTTAATCCTGGTGTGGAGGTTGCTGAGCAACTGAAGACATTTATCCAGAGGAGACAGGGGCTGTAATCACATCACCTCAAGTAAAGTTGGTAGGGCAGCCACATAACACTGCTAATGCCCAGGGCAGAGATCTGTGGGTCAGCGGAAGGCATTGGTATTCATGGTAGGTACAGAAGCCAAGGGAAAAGCACTAAGGTTATGCCAAAACTGTGCTTTCTTCCGTAACACAGAAAGATTGGCTCAGATTTGGAATAAGGCCCCATATGCACACCATATATGAAAGCACGACTTCCCAGAGGATGAGCAGAGAGTGCCTGTCTGGCTTACACACATGTGGCTGTAAGCAAAAAGGTGCAACACCAGGAAAATGGCCAGTCAAGACAGTTTGTGCCACAGGTGTTCCCTTGATGACTCCTTTCCTCAAAAATCCCATTTTTTTTCCCCAAGGAGCTGTAAGTCCTCCATCTCAAAACTGAGAGCACTGGGCTGTGCTATCACTGCCAGCGCCACAACTAGAGGCTGAGCATCCAGCAGCCAGAGCCTGAGGGGAGCTGCCTGGGGTAGTAGCAGAGCAGGCTCCCCACTTCTAGCTTTGGAGAAAGATGGGAAGCTCCAGCACTGCCGGTGAAGCTCCTCTGTGCTCGCTAAGAGCCGGCCTCGCTGGGCCCCTGCTGTGCCATCATCAGGGCCATTTGCTGGTGATGAGGAGATTTCCCGAGGTCACCTCGTGGGCACCTGCTGCTGCCGTGGGCCAGCCTGATTAAGTGGTTCAGCAGGGAAGGAAGGTTCCTGCCATCAGTGCCTCAGCAATCAAGGAGGATTTTTTCCTCTGCTTTTTCTTTTTTTCTCTCTAATTATTATTTTCTCCAGAACCAAAGAGCTTTTGTGGAATTTAAAGGCCTGTGGGTGCACCAAGGGCAGGAGGAGGGCGGCAGCCTGCCAGAGAAAAGGACCAAAGCATGGTGGGATCCTAAGCATGCCAAGTGCTCCTTACCCCAGCTGCTTCCTCCTGTCAGACCCTTTACCTTTGGAAAAGTAGATACTGCAGAGCCACCAGAGTCCATCTCCTGCTGCACTGGCCAGGCTGTCTCTGAAATAGCAGTTGCAGGGGAGAAAAAGGAATTATTTTGCTTTTTTAAACAGGCATGTTTGGTTTCTAGCTGAGAGGAGGAGCAGCCTGATGACTTAGGAGGAGATTGTGGCTTTTCAAAGCAGAGCAGTGCTTCGGTATGTTCAAGTGACCAAAAACTCAGACATACGGTGGGAAATAGACAATGCACTGAGCAGTAGCATTGCTGCATGTCAGACCTTGTGAAACAGTGACAGCTCAACCCAGCCAAAGCAGGAGAATGGAGCAGGTGAAGCCTAGTTTCAAGCAGATTTCCCAAAGACAGGCTTTTCAAAACCAGAATAGCCATAGTAATTTATTTAGCTTTTTACTTTGTGCTGAAAAGTTTGCTACCTTTTCCATAATTTTGCTCTTTTTCATAGAATTGTTTAGGTTGGAAGAGATGCTTAAGACCACTGAGTCCAACTCTTAATAGACACTGCCAAGTCCATCACTAAACCACATTCCTAAGTGCCACATCTACACAGCTTTTAAATACCTCCAGGGATGGTGACTCAGCCACTTCCTTGGGCAGTCTGTTCCAAGCCTTGACAACCCTTTCAGCAAAGAAATTTTCCTCACATCCAATCTAAACCTCCTGTGGTGCAACTTGAGGCCATTTTCTCTTGTCCTATCACTTCTTACCCGAGAGAAGAGATTGACATCAACCTCATCACAACCTCCTTTCAGATAGTTGTGTGTTGTGCCCAAAATGGGCAAGGTTGGGTCATTTGCTTTAAATACGTAACAGCCACCTCTCCTTCTTCATCTCACACGTTTCAGGGAGTAAAGGCTGTAAGTGCCTGACAATTTGGGTATTTACCTGCCCACTGCTCACCCTAGCACCCTCCAAAATGTGCCCATTCCAGGTAGATGTGGCTCTTCCTCACTGGAGGGAAGGCTGTACTTCTGCTTGCCACCCAGGATGTTTGCCAGTCCCCACTGCTCGTTTGCTTTGCTTCAAGCACTTGGTGGTGACAGCAACACTGAGAGTTTGCCTGCCCTGGGGAGTGCCAGGGAGGCTGCAGGGTTCTGCGCCAAGCCAGCCAGGAGAAATGCACCAGCCGCGCTCTGCTGGGCTCAGGGCATGCAGAGCTTCTCCCCAGGAAACCCCTGACAGGAGGGAAGCGTAAGGCTGTGCTGAGATGTGGCTGTCAAAATAAAAGGAGGGTGAGGAAAAACACAAATTAAAATAAAATAAAATAAAATAAAATTTTTCTAAGCAACTTTCTTCTGGGAAAATTAAGATGAGGTTTTGATTAAATCCCATACTTCTTGGGTTGTCCAGGCTTTAGCTTCACACCCCAGTTTTGGTCAGTCCCAGTGCCGATTGTTCCAAACATGAGACCTTTTGGAGCAGTTCCTTAAAGGAAGTGGAGAGATGAAGAAATGCAATAAATATAATGAAATCCTACCACGGAAGCCAAAATACCCATCGATGCACAACTCTGCACAAGACTAATCTCCATTTTCTCTAAGGGAAAACCCCTCTGAAGCCCCACCACCTTTCTGCAGTATTTTTTGGTAGATGGTGGTCCAGCAAGGGTCCCATCCTAATCCATTCCTGGGGGTTTGAGGACTTGCACAGGCCCTACCTATGCCTCACGGGTGAAGTTTTCCCAAGGGGACTGAGAATACAAGACCTACAGGGCTTTCACCCGGGCAGCAGGTTGGTTATCACAGTCTAACTGTGTGGCACATCCTCGATCTCTTCAGTGCTGTGTTACTCAACAGGGTGAGAAGTGAACCAGCCAAAGCATTCCCCTTCCCCAAGAAGATTCAAAGCCTGTCCCTGGGCTTTCAAGTTTACATTTATTCCTATGTTACAGGCTTCCTTTTTTCTTTTTTCTTTTTTCTTTTCTCTTTTTTCTTTTTTCTTTTTTTCTTTTTTCTTTTTTCTATAAAGGAAATATTAATTTCATGCTTGGCTTGCTTCTCAAGCCGGAGCATTCTCCCTTCTGCGTCATGACGTGCACTTTTTTCTCCACATCAGGAGCTGCCGAGCCATTTCCTCTCCCTGGGGCCATGGGGATGGGCTGCAGACAATAGGTTTTTATGGCTGCCACAGGGTTGTTTAGCACCAGCATGGAGGCAGCAACCCACCTCCACCTCCAAACCTGACCCCCTGCGCTGACTGCTGACATCCCCGTGCTGGAGCCACACCACTGCATACAGTGTTTGGGAGAAATGCAGCATGTCTTAGCTTTCTTTAAAGCATGTTTCCTGTGGTAGAATCCAAAGTGTTATTTGATCGGGCTAGAACCTGTATACACTATTTTTGGGGGTTTTTTTCCTGAATACTTGCCTCAAAATCTTCAAACCTCCAGTGTACTTACAGAAGCTTGGATGGTCCATTTGCAAAAATAAACTTATGTTGTATGCATGCCAAGAAAAATAGAATATTTATCTCTTTCTTAATTTTTCTAAGTGGTGTTTGTTCCTAACACCTTTAAAGCTCTCTGGTTTTCTGAAATTTCTTTCTTAAGTCAGTGAGTGCAGAGAAAGCAAATGCAGAAGCAGCAGTTTCAGTAGCTGGCGAGGCTACTGAAGATTTATGCTGACATATACGCTGTGCCTATGGCTGAATTAATAATGCCTCTGAAGCATTTGTATTTTCTGGGTTTTTTCACTCTGACATTAGAAATGGAAGCACAGCCACACCTGCACACAAGGAGTGTGGATGGAATGTATGTGGAATTCATCTGCAATTCTTACTTAGTCTCTAAATTAGATCACTGTCGAGGTTACAGGTCCAGAAATGTCATCCAACTCCCCTTTCCTTCTCTCCTATGTAGGTGAGGATTTGTCTATCTGTGGAACTGGTCTCCAGACCAGTTTTATACCAAGATATTCTCATTGTCGTCAGTAAAGTTTATCTTCATTCATCTCAATGTAACTGAGAGCAGAATCTAGCCCAGACTGAGGAATTTCATTTTTCTCCTAAATATTTTATTGCTTGTTATTTTAATAAAAGCTAAACTAGGAATATTTTCTTCCATTGAAAAATATTGAAAAATAATTTTCTTCTTTCGCCTCCAGAATTCATGTATTTCTGAGCCAGAATTCAGCTTCCCACACAGCAACGTGAACCACTTGGAGATGTCAAGCAGTGTATTCATCGCTCAGATTGTATTTTGATGCTGCTCAGAGTTCCCAGGTAAGAAAATACATTCAATCATTTACAGCTCTGAACCAGAGCAAAAGACCAGTGCCTTAAAGGGAAAAGAAGGAAGGAAAGAAGAGATGTAGGTTGTTAAGTGAAGGTGGAGAGCAAAACAGATGAAATTGATAAAGTGGAAAGCTATATTATTCACTCCAAGGCTCCATTTAGTCCCTCTGGCCTGGTAGTTTCAGCAAAGTGAAACTCTTGCTGGAATCAATACTGCTATCATTTCACAAAATTACAGTGGTTTGAACAGAAAACTAGTCATAAATCAACTTCATGCATGGACAGCTGGAGGAAATATTTCTTGCTTTGAAGGTTTGGGTGCTTCAGAATGAGTAAAGAGGATCTTGGCTCTCCAAGAATCCATATTTACTGTGTTTCTTGGAAATAGAGGCTGCTGTTGCATATTCAAACGAGTCAAAATAGCAATGTGAAAAAAGGCAGTGCCTCCATTTTAGTCAGACGAGGAAAGAGTGTGCTTGGATTTCAGTGAAACTCGGGTGTTTTGGAGATGGTCCTATTCTCTGGCACTCACTAGGAGTTCCTTCAGACTAGGCTAAGAATGTGTCCTTGTTGCTTCTTTTTCATATGCCTAACCTAGATCTTGTAGACTTTAAGGGACTTTTGCAGCCCACTACTTTCAGCTTAGTGACTCAACAGACATATGGACAGAGCCTTTCAAGTCTTTGCCACAGGAAGATGTCCAGCCCTCAGCTTCCCGGGAAAGGGACTGGACTTGGAGACTAACCTCGTCTTCAGCATTTCAGGAGCACATCCTGGAAGATCCTTCAATGAGAAGCATGAAAATCACACCTGATACCCACTTCAGGAAGGTTTCACTACATCCTTCTGTGTTTTCTTAATTCTGAAATTCAGCATTTTATGCAGTTCTTGTTTTTCAATAAAGTTATGTCAGATGGCAATTAGTTATGTGTGGGTGCTGGAAACTTCAGAGATATAATGCACAGCAGAAAAGAAGTAGGGAAAGATAATCTCTCCACAACTAATTCCTTGATCTGGACAGAATAAACATCAGCCACAGCTCCATGACCGTTGGCTGGTCAATGCATTAAGCCTGAGGGACTCTTAGACATCCCTGTTACTGCTGGAACCCCTTTCCTCTTTTCCCATGAGGCAGAAAGGGGTGGCACTGGGGCCAGGGCAGAGCTGGGAAGGCTGCTGGAATGAGGCAGCCCTGCTTGTGAAATCACCCCAAAGGCTGAAAACATCCCAGGTTTCTAAAGTAAGGCTTCTATCACAGCCCTGTCTTGAAGCGACAAACCTTTGGATGTGGTTGTTTTTGCTCAGCCCTGCTTGCAGTGAAAAGGCCAGTCCACTGTGTGCTGGCTGGGTGCTGCCAAATTGAAGAGGTGGAGATACAGCATTTGCTAATTTGGGATTGCATCTGAGGTAACTCTCTGTTTGTTTTGTCCTCCAAGGTGCTTGTGAAACACACATTTGTGCAATATCAAAGCACAGTGCAGCTGTAATTATTTATAATGGTTTCCCCTATCTCTTGCATTTAGTGCACTGGAATTTTCTCTTAATTTTGTCAGATATTTCTGGAAATTGCTTAGCTAAATTTGAATTCATTAAAGACAGCAATCATCATTATTTGATAAATAGCATCATTAAATCCATTACACAATAAAATATTGCAAATAAGAGCACAAGTAAATATTTGCAAGAGTATTCACGCTGTATTTCCTCTCCTGGCATTTTGAAAAGCTCTTTTATTGTCTCACAACAGAATTGCCAAGTAGCTACAAATGCTCATGCATCATCTGCAAGCAAGGGAGAAGGAAGGCTGCTGTTTAATAAAATTTGATTCATCCAATCAGGGAGGGGAGGGAATAACGTATGATGTGAGCAGCCAATTGGGTAGCATGTGCTCTGACGATTAACACCAGCCAATTTGCTAACGAGGGACAAATAATAAACCATAATCAAAAATAATTCAAGTGACTGAGGCTAATAGACACACTTACTTGAACCGTGACCTGTTCCTTACTTCATTGGCATGAAAAAAGTGGGCTGAGGCTATTGGGTGAGTTACTTGTGAAGGACTCAGTCAGCTCTGCTTTCAGATATCTAGAAATTAGGAGAATGGCAGGGCAGGCTGCAAAGTGCCCCAGGAGAGGCAGGGTGACTCTGGGCAAGGAGGAGAAGAGCACCTGCCTGAGACTCATGGGGTCATATGGAAAGGACCTCATGGGACCACACTGAGGTTGGTCCTCACCTCCAGAGTGTTCTTCTACTGCCAGGTTCCACTGCAAGCAGAGAAGATGAAAAGTGCCTACACCTCCAAGGGGGGTTCAAGGGCGGCAGTGGTTCCGTGGGCCCCTTGTCCTGCTGCCCATGTGTGGTGCCCCTTACTCCGTGTGGTCTGCTGCTGCTGTCCCACCAGCAGGGGCATCCAGCTGCCCGCGAGGAGGGGTGGGAAGGCAGCGACAGGTTTTTGCAGCTTCTTTCAGCCAAACAGTCACACTTTGGAGCCGAGGCATTAGTAACAGTGAGCAGCCAGGACACTTCCCTAATGCTTAACAAGTCAAGCTCCACTGCACTGGAACCGAGTCAAGGAGGCAGGAGCCATTTAATTAGACCAAAGCAACTGACAGCCACTCTGCCGTAAATCTTCCCCTGCTGCCTTTGAGGTCTCTGGTCCTCTGTGTCTTAATAGTAAATGATATCTCAGTGATGGGAGAGAAGGGAACAAACATGCCTCTGCCTGTTGCTCTGGAGGAACAGGACAGCAGGACTTGTAAGGGATCAGCTCCTAGGCCAGGGTAACAATGGGGAGCTTCTACCCAGGTTTCCTGGGTAGCTGTAAGATGATGCTTTAAACAAAAAGAGTCAGTTAGAGACTCAGCTGTGGTTTTGTGCATGAGGAAAAGGGAAAACACCTTTGCCAGCATGTTTGCAAAACCTCTCTGCTGACCTGAATCAGTGCTTTCTATAGGCTGCTCCATCAACACCAGTGCTGGCACCAGTGCTGAAACAGAAAAATTGTATTTGGGTAATAACAGCAGTCTGGAAAAGCATTGGTATCTGGCCTGGTAATAATGTGGGATTTCCTTTCCCAGTCTGTTTCCTCTGTGCCTGGCAAAGAAATTAGGATGGGAGTACAAGTATGCTGATTAAATTTGGTGAATACTGATGTAAGGACTATTCTCCCCTACCATACTTCATCTGAGGTATATTAAAGCAAATGTGTTCACCTAATTGCTTAAAACAGTGAACAATGGGCAATAATTACTTGCAAATGGCAATTAAATTGCACCTACTGTACATCAGGATCAGAGCTAATAACCTCACAGGAGACAGAAAGGACTGACACCTTCAATAAACAGATCCCTGACTTGTTTTCTTTTCAGCAGCCAACAGCTGCTCATTCCTTCAGATGCCATGTCCTGTCTTCTTGCTGGGAGGCAGAGTAATTGTTAAATACTTACCAATCTACAGTGCAAACTGAAGCACTGTCCTCAAAAAGCAGCCTCACGACTCACCTCTGACCACTGCTGAGTTGTCCGGCTCCTCCTAGCACTTGGCTGAGCCGTGTTTCCCATGTTGCCAGCAGCAGAAGGCTCTGCCTTGGTGTCACTTCCGCCCTCTTCCTTTCTATGCCATGCAAGGACAATGTGAGCATTAGAGGGACAGTTGCCTAGTTTTCTTCCAGATCTTCTCTTCCATAGGAGCATTTTCCTTCATTGGTCCCCCTGAGTCCATATCTCCCTATGGCTGATAGCAGTGTAGATATCCCCTGGGGGTGGCCACTGTGCAGGTCACCTCCCAGCTGTCTCCCAGCTGCCCCCTGGGCAAGCCTCAAGTGGCTGAGCTGGGTAAGGCATCACCATTTAGCAGTATTTGGGACCAATCAGCCTCTCACTTCTAGCCTGCTGACAGACTCCCATCTCTAGGTCAACTTTACTGAAATTTTTATTTCAAGCTCAGGCACTGGCCTCACAGGATAGGTAAAGGCATTTCAAAATCTGGACTCTCTGCTGCCTTCCTTTTTCCTTATTCCTGTTGTGACATTTTGTGACAGCACCCAGACTGTGCTCAGGACACTATGGTTCACGGAGTCCAACCCTGGAAGGGCATCACCTTCCCCTCCCCAAACCACTGACGCTACAAGCCACTGGCAAGGCAGTCAGCTGCAGTGGTGCCATCCCAGGGCTCAAGAGATGGCACACTCCTTCCCACAATATCCTTCCAGCCCACAGACCTTTCCAAGGCCTTGCTCCTCCCACCCTGCTGCCCTCAAAGCCCCCCTCTCCCAGCCTTGGCCCCTTCTCTGCACCTCACCACCCTTCCCCACACCTCTGAGTCACGCTCTCTCCCACTCTGGTGCTGACCCATCCAGCATATCGAGAATTTCTCTGCAAGTCACTGAGTCACTGTTTAAATCTGATATTAAATTTTGCTTTCAGCCTTTAGCCAGTGCATTCCTTATCCCATAAAGCATTCAGTAGATACAGTGCATTCAGGCTGATATACATGTATATGTATATGTATATGTATATGTATATGTATATGAAGGAGGGGTACAATGTTACAATGCATAAACCATCACCTCTTGCCATGTCTCACGGCATTTTTTCCTGCTTTTTCACCAGTGGCCTTATATAAAATGATTTGCAATCGGCATGTGGGTTAAATAATAACCTTTCAAGCTAACCTTGCTGAGAAGGGTGCAGAAAGATCAAGCCCTCTGCCTTGCAATGGTCCCCTTTTGAATTCCTGAGGTAGTATGTGCCTAATGCCACTACACCCAATCCTGCAGGGGATATTACTCTAATACCTGGCTGGAGGCACATGGGGAATTAGGAAAACCTGCCTTGACTACTGCAGGGAAAACATAGCCTGAGCACTTGCCTTGCCTGGGACTTTGGTTACTCCTGGCTGGTGTTGGTTAGCCCAGTCCCTAAGCCACAGTGTTATGGAAATAAAAAAATATTGCAGGAAGGCAGGGAGATGGGGCAGGGGCAGCCAGGGGAAGGGCTGCCAAGATCTGGCACAATGGGCAGGACCACCGAAAGGTGGAAGACGAGCATCAATAGGGGCAGCAGGAGTGTGCAAAGGGTAAGGCATAGGGACTTAGGGACTCCTTATGTGGTGATGCCTGCTGCTCCCCTGTGATTTTATCTCATTTCCCTGCCATAAGGCATGGTAAAGCCCTTGAGGCAACTAAACAGGCCAGGACTGAGACCAACTGCGTGGTGCAGACCGATTTTCTGGCTTGACAAATATTTGGCCCAGCCCTACATTAAAATATCTTATGTAGAGCAGTGGTGAAGGTGGCCTGCTGGTAAAATCATGACCAAAGATGCTGCATCAAACCCTTCAGAGAGAAAGTTACCTTTCAACTGTTTTCTACAGCTCCCCTCACACAGACACTTTACAGTGACAAATTGTTTTCCTGCAGATGTCCACACACAGCCAGGCTGCAAGTGCAGATAGACATCTTGCAGTATTACCCAGAGACAGAGAGAGGCAGGGCTCTGCTAGCTCTGATCCCACAAGGCAGTGCCAGGAGGCCACACCACAGTGTCTTGGGTGGCTTCAGCCTTCTCGCAATATCAAAATTTAATAGGCCAATTATCACAGGGTGCTGGCCAGACCACAGCTCTGGCAAATGACATCAGCATTTCCCGGAGGTACAGCAGATTGTCCAAGGAATTTCCCAACAGACAAGCCATTTTGAGGTGAATTTGAGATGCAATGACCATCATTTCCAGACCTGTTTTCTTTCAGGGTCAAGGAGGGAGACCTCTAGGTTTTCTCCTGTTTGTCCACTCTCCAGCTAGCCCTCTGAAGGCTCAGGCATCTGTAGTTACTAATTTTGCCTTGTGTAAGGACACAAGGCATCCATGCTTTCCATGAAGTACTACATAGTCAAAGCATGGCTCCAGCAAGAATGAATTTTTATTTTTGGTGCTTACTCTCCCTGGGGGACCTGCAAGCCTCGCTCACAGTGGTACAGAAGGCAGTAAACAAGCAGGGAAAGCCTAGGCAAGCAGGTGCTCTTCTCTTGTCTGATGATTTGAAATAGTATAGACAGTACTGGCATGTATCTGAAACGCAATCATTATATTTCCATAACTTTATCTGCAGAGGACATAGGAGTTACAATGCAATCAGTGCTATACAGCTTAAAGTGTAGCTGAGATGCATTATAAAGTCAGCTGCAGCAAAGAACATATGGTACAGCTTGCCACCCCACTATAGTATTTCTTCAAAAGACATTTTTCTTACAAAAACTAAGACATTATCAGTCAAATTATAAGTAACCCATTTCCATTTATAGCGTACAGTCTACCCTCTGAGTCACACACATGATCGGCAATAGCAGCTGTGAGACTTCTAAAAGTTTGGTTGGGGTTTTTTTCCCTTTTATTTTTATACTCTAGATTCTGAAAATATTTCTGCTTGAGTGGTGAAGTCTTCCCTCACCTCCGTTGTGAAAGCTCAGCATCGCCGCGGCTGTCCCTTGCCTTGCTCAGATGGCACATGGCCCTGCTGCTCGCAGTGCTTGTGCTTCCAGCCATGGGGGTGCCTGGAAGAGCACATGGGATATGCCTAAATTGGGGCACATAGCAGATACCTCACTACCTCGTGCAACTTAGGAATCGTTTCTGCTGTGGCTGGGTTGATGTAGCACAAAAAGCCCATCAGAGATTTGGGGGAAATTGCCTGAAACCACATATTACTTATCACTGTGTCATGGTGGTACCCCCAGCCAGCTGTTAAGCACCACACAGCCATTCACTCACTTCCTACCAGCAGGATTGGGGAAAGAATTGGAAAGAAAAGGTAAACCTTGTGAGCTGAGATAAAGCCAGTTTAATAGGTAAAGAAAAAGCCATGCAACCAAGTAAAGCAAAACAAAGAACTAGTTCACTGCTTCCCGTGGGCAGGTGGGTGTTCAGCCACCTCCAGGAAAACAGGTTTCCATCACACCTGACAGTTAGTTAGGGAGACAAATGCCATCACTCCAAACATGCTCCCCTTCCTTCTTCTTCCCCCACTTTATATGTTAAGCATAACTCCATATGGTATGGAATATCCTTTCGGTCAGCGGGGGCCAGCTGTCCCAGCTGTGTTCCCTCCCAACTTCTTATGCACTTCCAGCCCACTTGCTGATGTGAGAAGCAGAAAAGGCCTTGAGTCTGTGCAAGTGCTGCTCAGCAATAACAGAAACATCCCTGAATTATCAACTCTGCGTTCAGCACAAATCCAAAACAGAACCCCATAGCATCTACTGGGAAGAAAACTAGCTCTACCCCAGCCAAAACCAGCACAGCCTGTTACTGAATCCTTCCTACTACTGTTTGTGTCACCTGAAAGAAAAAAATCTCCCTTTTTTGTAAGGAGCAGAAGTGCTCTTTGTCATGCTTAGCAAGACTTTGGCACCTCTCGATATGGAATTGCTTTCATTTATAGCGTGTTTGGTGTTTGCTCTTATTCCAATGTGTTTTCAGTTAGAAGCCACTCTTAAAGATTTCCCTGCAAAGGAAAGAGGTCAGGGTTATTTCCTTAGGGAAGGAGGGCAAGAGGAAAGTCAGAAAATTATTTTACCAAATAAATAACGCACTGAATTGTCAGGAAAGTATTGAAGCGGAGCAGATGGGTTGTGTTTGCAAGCTCATTTGCATCATTAATACTTTGGCATCTCCCAGATTTTGCATAAGCCTCCTCCTTAATATTTTGTTACTTTGCAATCATCTTTACTCACAGACACACTTTTCGAAGAAACTGAATTAAGAACTAGTGAGAGATGATGCAACTACGGTAAAGAAGGATTGTATGTTTAAGCGTCTGAAGTCAGGGTCTGTGACTGTCACGTATAGCCCTAGAGCCATATTCTGCAGGGTCTGTTAATAAGGGAACTTTTATCCAAACTTTCCTAAAACTTCAGCAAAACTGGGGCCTGAAGCTTCAGTCCTACCTCATTTGAAGGGGGGGGGGGGGGGGGGGGGGGTGTCTCTATTGTTTCCACAGAAAAAACCAACAATATTTCCTGTTTAAGATATTGAAATTAGATTTGGCAAAAAGAAATGTGTTATGGAGTCTATGATATCTCATTGTCGAGATAAAGACCATAAAGAAGAATCTGAAAGAAGTTTTCAAGGCCGCACTGCAATACTTTGCTGATTCCATCCTTGTTCTCTTCTCAGGTTGCACCAGCAGAATGAGGTTCCTGAATAGCACTGGAGTGGCCAAGGATTCAAAGACCTCCATGCTGCAAAGTTTGCCCTCATAAGTGTCATATTCTTCCACGATGGACACATTGATAAGTACACAGGGGACTGGTTGCAGGAGAGCCCTTGAGTACAGCACATCAGCTCAGATGACAAATAACCAGGGGAAGAAGTGTGCAAGAAGGAGAGTGGGCGATGGTGAAAGTACTTGGTGTGCTAAAAGGCAGATGTAAGAGTCCTGCATCACCTAATAACTCTGGGTTACTGCAAGTGGACACTGAAACGTTGGACTTTAATCGTCTCCTTATTATTGCTTCTTGGATCCCACTAGACATCACCAGAACTGAGCTCTACCAAGAACTGCACACATTTACCAGCTAATCCACCACCATCTTTAAAATGCCTTCTTAAAGCTAACTGGAAAGAGAGGGTAAATCGAGCCTCAGCCTTCCAGGTTTTTTGTGATGCCTATCTGCCTCTGGATAAGGGGAGCAGAGAAAGAAAATCCCATGACTGCATGTTGCAAGCTATGCCTGTGTTCATGGTTTACACTGCAGCAAGGCGTCTGGATGGGGATTTGTGCCACCTGCTCTGCTCAAGAAGAATGACTGCAATGCACCTTGCTGCAGCCATTCATTTGTTTTCTGGTAACAAAGTAGTCCATGGCAAACCTGGCTGACTTCAGTACATTCGTCTGATTCACTGATTCAATAGGCTCCAAAATAAAATGAGCCTTTCTTTGCTGGGGAGAGGGATGTCTGGTCTTCATCTTGGCAAGCTTTTGACTTCTCTACATACAGCTGTGGCTGAAGATGAGGTATTATTTTTGCACTTTATTGTGAGGAGAGCTGCATGGAGTTTAGTATAATTCCCTCACATGAACTACTTTTCCCCAAGAAAAAAATGATGGTTGGATGCAAAGTCCTGTGTCCTGGGTTTAATAACTCAAGTCTCAAATGAGATCATATTGGTTTTGTACAAATGAACCAGCACCTGAATTTCTCTCCAGAGGAAGCAAACTGCAGAAGGTGCCTAAGTTATGCACATGAACTGGTAAAGAAAATGGAGCTTAATCCAGAAGTTTCTCCCTTGCTCCCACTTCATGGGATCCTCTAGCAGCAGATGATGGGAAGTGCCCTGAGGCGTGGCTGCCAAAGCAAGGATCCACCTACCCAGGACAACTTTGTACCAACCCAGTGAATAATCTCTTCCACATTCTGGAGCATCTGTAACATCCTAGAAGAGTGGAGAAATTATCTGGGATGGGTCCAGGGATGGTAGAGGAAACTGGGCAGAAGCCTTTCACTCCTGGCACACTTGTTTCCCTTCTGCTGCTTTCCACCCTGACTGTTAACTTTGATAGCTCAAGCAGTTGCCTCTCCTCACTAGAAGAGTAACCAGTGTATTTCTATTTGCAGACTTCTGGATGCAAGTCCTTCACAAGTCTGTTCCCAATTAGTTCTTCTCTTGCAAAGGAAGGGAGACAATATAATGAATAAATCTATTTTGTGGAACACAGTTTTAATTGAAATGTTTGCAGCTATTGCCACCATTGGATTAAGAGAGCAGATCTTCGATAGCGAAGAGATTAAGTTGGTTTGTATCTGCAGAATGCAAGTGAGAGGAGTAATTGGAAACTATAAAGAGAGGAAGAAAGATATCACAGCTCCAGCATCACGAATGGGGAGAAAGTTCTGCAATGCTATTGTCACACGCTATTGTCACGTTGAAGCAGATGCATGAAATAAAAGCAGCCCTCACTGCAAATGCTCCTGTCCTGCACTAAGGCTTCTATGTACACATTGTCCTCTGGTCTGGAAACAAGATCCACGCTTGAAGAAAGTTCCTTTCTATACTGGATAAATAAGTTTATGCTCAGACCTTCCAATGTTATTAACACAAAGCTAAAAACACATGCAAAAAAATCTGTTATGCCCTCCCCCAAAGAAAAAACTCTATCCTAGCTTCCACGGCTTGCCAGCTTGTGACTAGTGTATGTTCCTTCAGCTGAATAGACTTTGGGGGATTTACACCGCATGAGAACCTGAGCTGGTGAGCTTGCCCTTGGTTGCAGCAATCACTGCAGGGAGGTGGGTTTGATTCCACTATGCAAAGTGTTTTGTAACTGGGTATGGTGCAATCATGCAAAGGCTTGGCCACCGCCTATAAAGCCAGGCTGTGCTGCCCTTCGTGAGCTGAAACCTAGGCTCACAGGAGTCTGCCTCACTCAGGCAGGACGTGTCTTTTCTTCTTTTTTTCTTTGGTGTTTTTTTCTTCCCTTTAGCAGACAGAAGACTTGTTCATTTCCCATTCCTGCTTACTGAATTATTCATCAAAAATGTTCCACTGATATCTTCTTGTCTGCCAGGGAGCTCATCATCCAACAATTCCTCTTCGGTCTTGACTTGTAATCAGAGCAATTAGCAACCCATTAAAGGTCTCAGCACGCCCATGGCTGTGGGGGTACAGAGTGCAACTCAGGAGCTGGCCCACTTTGGCTCCGAAAATCGTGCAGAAGACCCACAGGCTACAGTCTGTTGTGCAGAACAACAAACCTACATCAAGAGGAGGGGTCGGATGCTCAGAAAAGGAGTTTTCAGTACGTACAGTGAGATCACAGAAATCAGCACATCGATTTGGACTGATCTCAGTGGTGAGAACGCAAAGTCCCAGGCACTTCCTGAGAGGTGGGATGTATTTCTCATGTGGGCATTCAGCCTGCTCTAAACCAGGTTGTTCAGCTCCCAGGTGTATGGCACTTCCACCCCCTTTTTTTGCTGGAAGAAGCCAAAGGGAACATGAAGGGCTGTCATTCATTTCCTCTGATGCTCTGAAAATGCAAAAAAAATGGTAACCAGATGGCAGTGGAAAGTAGGGTAGTAGGGCCAGGCTGCTCATCCCTTTGGTGGGCTGGTTTGGGGAAGTCCACAGTACCTTTGCCGGCGTCTGACTGTTGCTACTGCTCAGGACCAACTGCTCTGGGACTTCAATACCACACTTCTGCCTCTAGAAAAACACTTTACCATGACTCAGATTCCTCCCTGGTCACCATGAGTTCATCAGCTAGCAAGGGAAGGAAGTCCTGAGCTAAGATCACTCCCTACCTGCTCTCTGCACCAGTGATTGACCATCCAGTATGTAACAAGGAGTGGTGGAGAACCTCAGTGTGAAAGGTTAACATAAACACCATCCTTATAAATGTTCCCTTTAGAAAATAGGTGCATGGATTTCCTGTTCTATCTTCCAGTCTGTGCCTGGGGCTTAATAGGTCAGGACCAGAGCAATTCATCACCTTTCCCCTCTGTCCTTTGCCTTCCTAACATATCAGAGATGCTCTTCTGTACTTCTGGGCTCTGCCTCTGCTAATGTCTCTGGAAAGATAATCTGTTGAGAAAGAATGAGAATTATTAAATCAATAAACACTGCTAACCTTTCAACTGTGTCCATCCAAGGAGATCTCACCACTGCAGCAATTGCTTGCTTTAACAGATTGAAAGCAAAGTGTTCTTATTGCATATGTCAAACAAGACAGGAAAAAACATGCTCTTTCTCTGTCAGGCAAGTGGAAGTGTCCATGGAGGCTCCCAGCATATTTCTCATACCTCCAAGTCTGAAAGCCCTAAACCCCATAAGAAATTTTCCTGTGCATGCCCAGATGCTTTTACTGGGGGAAAAGCAATCACACCTATATACAGCCAGGTCAAAATACGTGAATAATGCCTCAAATTTTTTTATTGACTTTTGCCACAGTTGGGATTCTTGAGCAGGAAACATCTGCATTTTTTTCCAAATACTCTTCTGGAAGTCAAAATGCAGAACTGCAGCATGTGCTTGAGCCTAAGCTTGCCAGGAGGAGCAGTGAGCTGCTAGGGCATCTTTCAGCTCCTTAACAGTGAGGGATGACTAAACATTTTGCTGTTCTCATGAAGGCCAAGGTCTCCGATAAGCACATGGCAACTCGTCTTGTTGTGAATATCAGCAGGAATTGCACGTGCTTATCTCATTTTTTGGTTTTAGTGAGTTTGTTTCTTTGGTCTGCACAAGAAGTATCTGTTCTCAAAGCCAAATCTGCAATGTGGCTCTGCAGTAATGACTGGAGAGAAAGATTTTGCTCATTCAGGAAATTTCTCCCTCCTCCAATTATCAACAGGATTCCTCAGCTTCCTGAAAAACACATGAATAAACCGTTAATGGATCTTGGCTGTTGTGTTAGAAAAACATGATATAAATTGTATTTGGGGATCATCCCTGTTTGCATGCCTGCAGGAACTGAAACTTCTGTGCAGAAACTATTTCCAGATAATCCTAGTGTCCATTCTCCTGACTTAAAAATAGCCAACTCACTGCTTAAAGCAGAGAGTAAAAATCTTTCTATCTGTAAAAGAGATCCCAGAAACTTTTCTTTTAAGTTGTCGTGAGATCCTCCTAAAGCTCTAAAGTTGTATTTATGTTTTTTATAGTAGAAGTATGACTCTGAACCTCCTTTATCTTGCAGCAGGAGTGGGCCAGGCTCCTGTGTTTTGTGTGTGTATGCTATGTCAGTGAGCTTCCCAGAGACTGCAGGAGAGGGGTTTTCAGAAACAATATTGTCAAAGCAAATCCTTTAGGGGGAAAGTACACTGAAATCCACTGCAGCTTCAAATGACATAAGTTGTAACACAAGTGTTTGGGTTTGTTTTTTCTTTCCTTCGGACATTCTGAGGAGAAAGCAAGAAAAACAATCTTCCATGTGGTTTTTTTTGGTTTTTGTTTTTTTTTTTGTAAGAGCTGGTACCATGACAGTAACACACACAGTGAACAACAGGGCGACACATAACAGCATTTCCAGGGCATGGAGTCCTTTCCCAGCATCTGTGGCTATGAGCTGCAATGCCCTACACTGACTCATTTGTCTCAGCTTGGCCTGGCTGCAGAAACACTTTGATGTGACTTAGCATCACAACTCCTCAAGGCATCTCAACACAGAAAGGATGCACCAAGGCCTGAGTCACATCCTGCACACAACACAGCATCTGAGATCCACAGGCCAGGCCAAAGCAGAAGTGATTTGTTAAATTAATGAAATAGCCAGCAAAACAGATTAGAGGTCCAGCAGTACTGTAAGCAAGCCAGATGTCTCTCAGGCTTGTTGGAGACGAGTTGTTGGAGCAAGCTGCATTCTGCCCACACTCAGCCTTGGTGGGACTTGCCCAAGTCCAAGGACAGCTTTAACAAAGTGTCTTCCCCTTCACCAAATGCAAGTGCATCTAACAACTGCATGATCCCACCGTGCTCTTGAGCATCTTCCAAGCAAGCAGCAATGCCCGTATGCTCTCTCCTCTCTCCCTTAACCACCCGTAGGAGACACTGCCCAGTGCCAGTGCCCCCCTCAGTCCCTTCTGGGCCTGGAGGCAGCAACCGTGTGCCCAGGAGAGCATCCTCTGCTGCCCTGTTCTCCCTCTGCCAGGGTGCTGCCAGATTACACAGCCATTTTGGGGGTGATGTACGTCAGCGTTGCAGCAGTGTCTGTCACAGACACGTCAGGGTGGGCTTCTCTGATGAAGCAGGACATTCGCCACCATAAGAGTTATCAGTCAGTGCCCTGGCAGTATCTCATGGGGGTGAGGGGAGGTGTGAGCTAGCACAGCTCATGCTGAAGCCTTTCCAGACCTGCCGCCAAGCAGCAGCACCTCCAGAGACTCCCTTTCAAACAGGAGATCCATGAGAGCTACGTGCCAAGCTGCAATAAGAAACGGAGGCTGCGAGTTGTGTAATATTTACATTTAATACAATCCACTGACATCTGACATTTTTCTGGTAAATTTTACGTGGGCCATAAACACTTTTGGATCACTGAGTAAATTTTAACTCCTCTGAAGGTCTTTTGTGCTGGTGGTATCTGGAACGAAATATTTCGCTGCCTCTTCCCCCCAGACCTCGTCCATTCTCATCTGTTCAAGCACTGGGATCTGCCATGACGCTTCTTGTGCATCCTCGGTGCGCCAATGCTTGGATGTATCCCCTCTTTTTGGTGTGATATTCCCCACAATTGGTTTCCCTCCATGGTGCAAACAGCAGGCACATGGCAAACCCATTTCCTGCACCCCAGCCCTCAGAGCAAGCAGCATCATCTCTCAGTGGGCTTTGCACAAGCCATCCCCTCAGTTCCAGCAGTGCTACACTTTCACTTGGTGATTTGTACACAGCTGCCCAGGACAGTAATGGTGTCACAAAGAGACACCCTTTTCAAAGCAATAAAAATTCAAAAACAGGGAAAGAAAATTAATAGTTGAGCTGGCAGTCCACCTCTGGTAATGAAACAGAAAGCGGAGAGAGAAGAAAACCTGAGTCAAATGCAACGGCTCCAGGTTCTGTCTCCAATCCCTTCCCCTCAGACCTTGGAAGGAGGCCAGCAGAGCATTCTGGTATCTGAAACAGTATCCCATCCTGAAGTTCAGATCAATTTGAGCTCTGCAGCCTATTAACTTTTTGTTAATCCTCCCCACATTGTTTTACATCTTGCCTTCCATCACGTACAAGGAGGGTGGCAGTGACGGGGTGACTAATGACAAGTGCCCCCTCGAAACTGGGGGATGTTCAAGTTACAGGCAGGTGCGGCGCTTAATGGGCTCTGGCGATGCTGCCAAGATGTAATTGCTGTAAATCAGCCTGAGCCTTGTGGAGACAGTTCCCTGTGTTTTGAAGTCCATTTGCCCTTATTGCTTGTTCAGCTCCTTAATGCATTAATGATAAGATAGCATGGGGAATACGCAGTACAGCCTCCTCTCCACCCCCAAAAATCCTGAAGTAATGAATCAATACTGTGCCTATCTGTTCTGACCACGGAGGAGAGCAATGTAGACAATGCTGGATGCAGGGGAGATCTCTTTTTAAGGTTTCTTTGCAGTCCCAGGGGAGGGTTAGGCATCTTTAAGGACTGGGGGGGCTGGTTTGGAGAAGTATCCCCCAGTTTTCCTCAAGACTGCAGCACTTCTTTCCTTGCTACCTGTCTGCATGGTTATATTTTTATTTGTGCCTATCAATGCTGTTCAAAGGCCTTTTTTGATTGAAATCTGCTGCATTAACAAAAAACCAAGGAGAGTACCACATAAGGACTGGAATGTTTTTTCTTATGTCTGGCAAGCTCAGTAAATCAGGTGTTAAGTGGTACTTCATGGCAAATAACTTGTCTCTAAATGGTCCCAACTCTCGACCTTCAAGTAGGCGATGGTGTTGGGTCTCTGAGCTGATCCCAGACAGGGCGGGGACAACTGTGGGCAGCTTAGAGGGCTGCCCTGATGTTCACTGACACCATCTCCTGCTGTTGGGGCACCCAGGGGTCACGGCACTGCTCATCAGCACAGGGCAGCTGTGTAAGGACCAGGGAGGCAGAGGAGCCATGAGCCAGCCAGTGAAGCCAGCGCAGCCAATGCTGCCTCCTCGGTCCCAGGACTGATCAGCTCCTGGGAAGTTATTGGGCTTGCCCACAAATGAAAGAGCACCAGCACTGTGCACAAGCAGCAGCTTCCTTTGAGCTGGCTGAGTCTTGGCAGAGTTTTCTCCCCTCCACCCCCCTGATTAGTGCATTATAACTGCTTGACAAATTGCTGGTGCTCTATTGACACGTTTATGCCGCTGCTTTCTTCCCAGCCAGTCAAGAGGATCCTGGCTGCTGGTAACAGGCGCTCTTGGGCATTGCAAACGGCGACTGATGCAAGCGTCACCCTGTAAGAATGAAAAATGTAGACATCCATGCAGAGACTATCATCCTTTTGATGCTGACATCGTTTTCATTCTGCCCCATCTCTTTTTCATGTAAAAAATTTAGAAGCAGGAAAACCAGACAGAAAGGGCAAAGAGGTAAAAATCTCCGTCTGGCTGTTCTTCACTGCCTAGCGCAGATTAAGGCAATGAACAGTTTCTACCCACAGAACAGTTAGAGCTGTGAGCTGCCTCTGCCTGTCTTAGTCTGATGGCACATCTCATCCTTGTCCTTGTCACCACCACAAAGTAGAGGCTGGCCTGACCTGTACCAGAAAGCACAGCTCCAGCAGGAGAGATGGGATGGATCTCAGTGTGAGCACAGTCTAACTTGTCGGAAGAACCCCTTCCCCAGCACATGCCCCCAGATAATGGAACGTGTAGTGAGCTTGGGAACCAGCTGCTTCTCAGGTATCAGCCATGATGCTGCCTCTGTGTGGTCTTGGCTTAGTGGGAAAAAGGATGACCAGTTAAGCTCTGCTTAGCTGACTTCAAAAAAAGCAGATGAATAATGGGACAAAGTCTGGGTCCCTGTATTTGGTCTCTAGTGCAAAAGGCAGTCTTGATATCCTTGCTCTGTTTTTATTTTGAAATATTTTTAATCCATTGCCTCTTGGAAAACTTTATGCCCTGGATCAATTTGTGTTCTGAATATTACAATGTACCTAAAATGACTCTGCAATCTGGTGTCAGAGGTAATAAAACTTATTTATTCACTCTGCTATCCATTACTGAATTGCACGCATTAACTCCTCAAAATACTGTGGACCATCTAACTGGGTCGGTCCTTCCACAGAGGTTGGTGTCTTTGGAAGTGAAGGTCAAGAGTTTTGTTCCTGCTGCTGCATATGTGTAACTGGCTGTCACCCAGGGCTGGCTCCACCAGCATGTGCTAGCAGACAGCTACATCTGCTGCTGCTGCCAGTAGAACTACGTGGAAGACAAGAGATGCTACACAATTAGCAAGCGACAATTCTTCTTGCAGGGTACAAAGCAGCGAAGTGGTCTCGTCATGGTGTGGCGTCGGCTCCCTTCGAGGCATGACTCAGCTCAGAGGATCTGCTGCATCAGAACCTGAGGCTCGACAGGGCTTGGGCCGCCAGTGGTGCTGAGCGCAGAGGAACAAAGGGTTGCGAGCAGACATTATAGAAGAGGGACAAATAGCCCAGCTTTTTTACAAACAAACAAACCAACCAACAAACAAACAAACAAGCAAACAGTATAGAGAGATGTAAAAGGGTTATAACTTACCCAGCACAGACACTGCAGATGCAGATTTGTGCCTTTTAGTATGTTTTCAGGTGCTTTTCTAGCCTAGTGCTAAATAACCCAAGATTTTACTGGTCTCCTTAGGAGAGGATTTCGTAGTTCATGAAATGTCTCCATAAGGAACCATTTCTCATGCCTCCACCTGAATTTTCATTTGTGCAGTTTCACCCATTTCTCCCCATTATATAGTTCCCAGCTTTGCATGGCCCTGGGGAATCTTCTCATTCCTAGGTGCCCAATCCTTCAAGTCCTTGGAGTCGGCAATTACGTTCCCCTGAGATGTCATTTATCTGAGTGATGTGCGTTTAGTTACTTTAATCTTTCCCCATAAATCAGCTTGTTCAACTTTCTCTCTGTTTCTCATTTATGAGTTTTTCCTTCTCTGCCATCTTTCCAGTATTACTGAGGCATCTGTAAGTGAATTTAGCATCATATTTTCAGCCTTGTGGGGCAGGACCATCATTTTCTTGAACAATCAGATGACATTTACTATAGGATAGGTATTTCTGAGCTATACAGCTCACCACTACCATACTTTTTATATTACTTATCACAGCCGTGTTTCTCTTTGCCGTGCAGATTTCCTATTAATTACCCACAACCACTGACTTTGCTCCTTAAATTGGAAAACAGGTTCTGGAATAGGTCCTACCTCGGTTTTTTGTGCATTACACCGGTCTGAATATTAGAGAACTATGTGAGCAGAAGTAGAAGATCGTTAGACATCTGCTCATCTTGGTTTTCTTATGCCTTTCTTTGAGGCATCTAATGCCAGGCTTGCCTAGTATCCCATCTCCGACGACACTGAAAAACTTGGCAGTTCCGGTGATCTTAACTGAGATGACTCTTTTCACAGATAAATCCACACTTCTATTTTTTTTTTTTTCCAAGTGCAGAACTGAGACTGCAAAAAGGTCTACAGGTCACCATTGTCCTCAGTTACAGGCAGCTGCTTGAAATAGATGCTTAGTCTGGAAGAGCCCAGTGAACTCCTAATATATATTCACACAGGACAAGGCTCACTCCATCACTGTGGCAAGCACAAGAGTGGTAGCACAGAAGACCAAAAGCTACACAAATAGCAATATGCTTCAAGTAAAGAGCAATGAAGGACACTACCAATGTCCTAAATCCCCACACCAGCAAGAAATTTGTCAGCTGAAAATGTCTGAATGAAAGATGGATCTCCATCCTTACAGTATTTCTAACTGTTCTTCGTTGTGTTTTGCCCAGATGACTTCAGTTATTTCATAAATCACTGCAGCTCCACTGAAGACAAGCAAGGCACCAAGACACGCCCTTGTTCTGAGATGAGTGATACTGAGTTGTCACTCGGCACCGAGGAAGAAGAAAAGACTTTTTTGATCCTCTGCTCAAGGTGGGAAACCTAAAACCATGTACTCAAACCTGTTCAAAGGCATCAGAATAAGCAGCCTACACTTACTGTGGGATGTAACTCCACTTTTTGTTGCCCTTATCTAGCAAAGGACATAAACACCTTGTGCATGAGCATAGAGAAACAGAAGCAGGGTGATAAGCATTGATGGTTCAGGGTCTGCTTCTCAAAATGTGGTTGCAATTTTTTCCTTCACTTGCTACACTGTAATGGACTTCATATCTATGTAGGTATTTCTTCTGGTCCGAAATTCTATACAGAGCATCACCATTTACGCAGCAATAAAATCAGTTTTTAGGCCAAATGCTTTACATTTTACATGGACCAAATAGCTGCAAGCAAGTACGATGGAAAACGTAGATTATAATAAGAAATTCTTGGGGCACTGACAAAAATGCAGCCCTTTCTGTGGAAACATAGAATCACGGTTTATATACTCATTGTATTACTATTCAGGTTCAAGAACCCTGAAGGACAGGCAATAACAACTTGTGTCCCTTCTTACAGAAGCGACCAATTTCTTTCCACAGGAACGCAATCAGTAGAACAATGAAAATAATTCATCAGATTAAAGTACTAATAAATCCTGTCCTGACAATTGGATGTTATCGTGCTCAATTTCAACTTAATTATTTTTGTATTTAATTACAAAATGGTTAATTGCTTCATTTTAATTATGTATCTCTTTTAATTAGATTGAGGCTTAAAAACACGATAAGGCTGCTGCCACCCCACAGCCCTTCCATTCTTCATTTTATCTCACACTGTACCAGTTCCTTCCCCTCGCTTTGCTGTTAGTTTCCTGTGCCAGGTCTCTCCCAAATCCCATGCATTGTATTTACCTTCACTTCAGCAAAGCCCTGGCATACAAGCACTGTGACAAGGGCAGGAGCCTGTCTGCTGCAGAGCGAGACAGTGTGCCCATGCTTCCACAGAAGTGTCTGCTGGGCACAGGGGCTTTGCCTCTGCTTTCCTCACGCATTTTCTTCTGTTGTGTGAGAAGCTCAGGAATGCCTTTTTTTCAGGTGTTTGTTTTGGTGGTAGGCTGAGGGAAGTGTAGTTCCCCTTTCCCTGATACCCCATCAGATATGTCCCAGACTGCTCATCTCACAAGGCTGAAGACCCCAAAGGGAAGCACTGGCCTGACCTCCTCTTCTGACCCCAACCGGTGCCATCTCTGTCTGCCCTGCTCCCAGCTTTCGCATTCCTCACACTGGTCAGAATTAAGCCAACAGCCCTCTTTGCATCACTAAAACAATTAATAGGCCTTTGAAATCAATGGAAATGCTTAGTATAACACAAGAACTTGACCCACCCATGCAATCCAACCCAATAGTTCTGGTGCATACCCAGCAAGCAGAGGCGGTTTGATAAAATGCAATTTGATGCATTGTGTTTGTTTGAGATGGTATTTCTATCCCAGCCCATCTGAGTAATTCTAGCACCAGAAGAATTGCTGAAATATTTATGCCATGCTTTTGAAGAAAAGCAGCTTACATTTAAGAACTGGTCTGGCTGAGGGTTTTTTCTGACTATTTAATGTCCTGGATTTTTTTCAGCTTCCTGCTGTGGGAAAGGATGAGTTTCAGGGAGTTTGCAATCTCCCTGGAAAGTCTCTGATGGGGAATTGTGTAGGTGGGTTTGTGGCCATGGGAGAGCAGCAGTGGCACCCTGCTCCCACCACTTTCCTATGGCTTCTCCTGTTCTCCACTCCAAGACCAAGCCAAGAGAGGCTGTCCTGGCCTGGCATCCCTGTCCTTAGATCTTTCAGGCTCAGCAACTAAATCACAGGTGAGGCTGGAGTACTAATAAGTAAAACTGTTCCAGGCAGATCACTTCTGCCTTGTGTTGGAACTGTCATGGCAGCTGTACACAGTAGTGGTACCTAAGCAGCAGCCTGATGGATTGGGAGCAAATATAGACGTATATATATATATATCTGTCTGTGTGTGTGTGTGTATCACAATCTTCTTCAAAGGGTAGTGGATGATTGTAAAAGCATTCATGGCAGAGAGAGCCCACCTTTCTCACAGGACATTCCTCCTTTCCTTTGAAGCTGATGAAATAGTTTTCAGGTTTTAAATAGAAACCCCTGCAATGTCACCAGTTAAAGCTTTCAGAGAGGACTCTGGGCTGGGAAGGAGAAGGGGAATTGTGGCATTGGTGGTGGCAGCAGTGGCAGCAGCTCTCCTCCCCAGCTCTGGCAGAGCATCCCTTGGCTCCCTGCATGCACAAGTGAACAGTGGGCAGCCAGGCTTTAGCTAAAGTTGCACTTTTCTCTACCAACTCCCTGTCATCACACTGAACTAAGCAGAGGGTCTGACTATCCCCTGCCCATCTCTGCTGCTTTGGCTCAGCCCATCCTGTAAGGAAAAGAAGGAGACAAATCCTCAGTTCTTTACAGAGCAGGGCATTAAAATTCAAGATTCAATGGGCCTTCCTTAGTGACTTAACCATCCTGTCTCATGATATAAACCTTATTGCAACACCCAGCCCAGCTCAGGGTCAGGGACTGGGAAGCTGGTTTTGGGGATCAGAGTTACCCAGAGCAGCTCCTTCCTGCACCGTCTGAAACTGCCTGTGCTCAGCCACACCATGGCTGCAGCCGGGCTGGCGTCACAAACAGCTGTAATCCAATTAACGGATGTGACCTGAGGGGGAAATGGAGAGAACAGGGGAATGTGGTGGTGCTATGAGAGAGTTTGAGTGAAATACTTTTTAGCCACCCTTTCAAAGAGCTCCTATCAAGTGCTTTATTTTTAATGCTTCAATTTGCTTTCCTCTTCTTGATTGTAATACCCTTCTTGAACTTTGCAAATAAAATGTGCTTTCCCTTTTGATTTTTTGTCATCATCTCCCTGGCAAATTATCAGACTTTTAATTCTAAGCCTCCATGTCACTCCCCCCTCCACCTAGACTACCAGCAGGGTGAGAAGTTAATAAAGTACTTCTCCTGGATTTCCTGCTCTCCTGTGAATCAGCACTCTGCTCGCAGCCCCGGGTGAGGTGTATTAGATCAGTTGTACTGCCTCTTCTCTTCAGGAGAAGAGGAATGAGATGTTAACTGAGGTCTGGAACCAGATAAGACTATTGCAACCTGGATTGTACTAACTTCTCCTCTGTCAAAAGTCTTCTTCAGTTGAAGCAAGGTCATAACCCCGTGTCTGCAAATGGAAAATGTTCCTTTTCTGCCGGTATCTCAAATGACTGGAAGGAGAAGAGGTGCTTCTGGAAGAAAACGGGCAGTACTGGAAACTAATACACAGTCCTTAATGACAACCTACGAGGAAGTCATAAGTGCCTAGATGCTATCTACATAGAAACCACAAGCTAAATCAAAGCCAAGGGTGTTACTTTCAGGTCACTAAAAAGAATTGCAATAAAGAGATGCTCCAGAATAGACCGGCCAGCAGAGAAACAGAAGCAAACTGAGCAGCTCTTCTCCAGTGGTGGTACAGAGAGGAGAATGGCTCTTCCTCAGATCTCGGCCACCATGCCTGCCTGGGCGGAACAAGCCATCAGTGAGGATCCCTGATCAGGCAGCCCCTTCAAAGCCGCTTCTGAGATTATCACCACTACTTAACAAGAGTAAAACAGCCACAGGGTATTGGCTGCTGGGAAGGCCAGGTCGGAGGCTTAATTTGCTCAGTGGTGGTGAAATTCAGACATGATGCTGGGGATGGTGCAGGCACCTGGTGCCCACATCTTCTGGGGTCAGCAAGAAATAGAAAAGGATGAAGCCACCACAGAACACATCAGCCAGACAACTCCATGGGGCATCAAAGGCAGCAAAATTGACCACATCTGTACAGATAGGTTCTCTGGGGCCAGGGAATTGAAACTTTTTTTCTCAGGAACATGAAGACATCTGTGAGGGCAGTTAATTGAACCAGTGTCACAGAAAATGATGTGGGTAATGACAGATAGTGTCAGCTCATGCTGCTGTTTCAGGTACTGGAAAAAATGAGAGGAGAGCAGAAATAGAAACAAATGGAAGAGAAATTTCTAACAAAGGTGAGGGAGAAGGTTTTATTTTTATCTTTCCACCTTTCCTCATTCAGACAATAAGCAGCCTGTGCCACCAGAAGGACCCTGTCCAGATCCACATCATTGGCCTGGTTCTATGCTGAAGTCCTGGAGGTCCTGGCATGGTGTGTTAAACACCCACCATTGCTTTCCCAGAACCTTCCTTTTCATCTCATACCTAACTGGGGAACAAGCAGATACCAAGCACAGGCTGCCTTGGCAGCACCCAGGGATCCCTCAGAGAAGCAGCACCCTTGGTTTGCCTGCACAACGCTCACACCTAGCGAGGAAGATGAGGTGACATTTGATCTCTGCTGCAACTATTTGCTAACTTCTCCTGATTTCTGAAGAACCAGGGTTTCACTCTGGGAAAGTTGCATTTCCTTGGTTGACACTTCTTGCATATGTGTTCCTTTGACTGCCATCTCCATACCTCGAGAAGGGATGCTGAAGCCCAGGTGTTATCTTACTGTACCTCCACATGAAATACTACATAAATGGAATACTAAAATCTGATGTTGTGAAAGATAGGACAGAAGTACAAACTACTGAGGACTCTGTCTCACTCTTACTCCCGGTCTGTGCTAGTCCTGGCAGCCAACTCAAAGGAGGCGCAGCCTGGGTAGAAGCAGGGCACTCGCAGCATGCTCCTGAGCTGCCTGGGACCAGAAACAGGGACATGCACAGGAGTAAGAGAAAAGCCAGCTCTGCCCTGGGGTGGCTTTGCTGTGCACGGCAGAGCCAAAGCCAGACATCCAGGGTGGATCCTGTGCCACAGCACAGCCTGCCCATGGGATCCTGGCCAGCAGCTACCACTGAAAGAGAACAAGAAAAGTGTTGAGAGCATCTGAGTGAAGGACCTCTGTGCTCTCAGCAGTGCTGAGGGTTAGCCTGTTTCTGGCTCATTCTGTGATAATGCAGCTTGTGTTTTGGATGCTTGCTTGCACTTAAGCCTTTTAATCACTTGTTCATTACGAAAAGGGTTTCAGGACACCTTGCTGAGAGGCAGCATCTCATATACCTCTGAGGAGACAAAAAACCCACTTAGTCGAACACTCAAACCACTCAGATCCTAATGATAGAATAGTAATGAGGTTGAAGTGTATTATCGACTCAATGATAAACTAAGAGATCTGGCACCCATAACATGGGTTCACTCTTTAAGCTCCTTCGCTGGTTCCTGAAGGATATGTAAGATGCAACTGGTAGGGGCTGGAAACAGGTTTTTTTCTGTTGGGAACTAGACCAACTAAATTGCATTTTAAAAATGGTTTAATGATACAATGGAGGAGTCGTCCAAGGTGGTGAAAAAAACCCTAGACCTTCTTTGTGGGGATTCATGACGTAACAGAATCAGAAACCGAATTTACAGAGGGAAAAATCCTGATGAGATGCATATTATTATTTCCTATTTACCTCTGTGCACATCAGTCTTGGTGTGTAAATAGACACTCCTTAACACATGCTAGAAGAACCAGTAGTTTTGGGTGGAAAGGGAGGTAAAGTCAATGACTAACTGCCCCTTGTCCAAAGATATCCAGGACTCATACCGAGAACTGAACCCTTCCTCAAGAAACCTCCTTTTGCCATTGCTAAATGCCACCACTGGCAAAACTGGAAAAAGTTCTCATAATCTAAGTCAGACCACCACTGTAATTGGAATAGATGCCAATGTTTGGGGTTTTTTCTGCAAAGCCATCAAAAATTGAATGTATCAGTCTTTTCCTGTTCTGTTCCTGGATCCTCACTGCTGAGCAGCTAAGATTTGAGTTGCCAGTCCCACTCTTATTGCAGACTTTTCTCTGGCTGTGGTGAAATGGGGAGAGATGCTCATGACACCACACCTACACGAGTATTGCCTTTGTGAGGAACTGATGCATCTTTACATACTTATATACACAAACATATTGATCGGTAACACATAAAGCACAATCTAAAGCAATGCCCACCAAAGCAATTTGCAATTGTTTTAAAGGATTTTTTCTGACAGAGTGATTCATTTGTAATCCACACAGATGCAGGCCATTTAGTGTGTTTTACCTTAAAGAGTGCTCCTCAGCTTGGCCAAAAGGCAAATAGCTCTGCTGGAGGCCCAGGAAGCCTAGGAGTAAATCTGGGCTTTAAAATCTCCATCTCCTCAAATATAATGCTATTTTTGAGGTGAGCTCATCTCAAGTACATGGAAGTCTAGTCCAGCTATTTCTGGGCCATCCAGACAGATAACATGCTGTGAAATAACATTCTGGGAAAGCCATACAAGGAACAACTGAGGTGAGGGTGTCATATGAGCAGCGGCCAAGGTCTTCTGGTTTGTTCAAAAGACCTTGTGGGAATGGACTGAAGCTGAGTCAAGGGAGATTTAGATTGGATATTAGGAAAAGGTGCTTCATCCAGAGAGTGGTTGGGCACTGAAGCAGGCTCCCCAGGGAAGTGGTCACAGCACCAAGCCTGACAGTGCTCAAGGAGTGTTTGGACAATACACTCAGACACGTGGTGTAATTCTTGGGGTGTCCTGTGCAGGGCAGGAAGTTGGAAAAGATGATCCTTGAGGGTTCCTTCCTGTGCAGGATATTCTGTGATCCTATGAGATCAAACCTGCATGAGTGCCTAGGTGTCTGTTTAGGATCAGGAGGGGGTAGGTTCGATTGAAATTGAAAGACTCCCAGCACGAATCTGAAATTCTTATCATAACTGTAAAATGCTCAGATAACTGCATTTTTTCTAAAGAGGGTGCTTCATTTTTGCTCAGACTGTGTGGTTTCAGAGTCAAACAGACATTATGGAACTTTTTTCACTAGGGAAAAAAGCACGTTTCAATCAAACCCTACAGAAACAGGTGCCTTTGGAGCAGCTAATTTAAATCTGAGGCTTCAACTCAAGATCCCCAAATTTCAGTCCTAAAGGAGCAGATGTGTAAATATACCCTACTACCTCATTGTGGAGCATCAGCAGTGGCTCTCAGCAGCCCAGGATGGGCCTGATCACCTGAAGAAATGCTGCTGCTTGTGGCAAAGCTCCTGTGGGAGGCCCAGGGAGCCAGGAGCATGGCTGGCATCCTGGCCAGGAGATGCCCTGCATGGTACCTGTGTTACTGGGCATCACTGGCAGCAGGGCTGAGCACATCGGTAGCTGTCACACCAATGCTTGTCTCCTGAGACATCGTCCCGGAAACATCACTGATGCCCCACAGCACCCTGTCATCTCTCATTTGGCATCTACATGTTGCAAAACCCTGTCCAGTAGCAGAGGCATGACGTGTGTCCACATGCTATCCAGGTATCACAGGAGGCATTTCTCCAGGCAGTGGATGCCTCCTTCTTGGGTGTGCTGTTTCCCACCAGCTCCCGGCATTCCCTTTCCTTGTCTGAGCTCAGGCAGGTGCAGTGCTATTGCAGCACAGTTCTGGGGCACCTCATTGCTTGTTTTGAAGGCCTGGAACTAAATTTTTCAGATAAACACAACATTATTGTCATTAGCAACAAATACAACAGACAATATTTCATTCTTTGAAATGGAAAAGATATCGTCTTTTACCAGGGTGATTTTCTTCCCCTCTCAATCTCTTACATGTCTAAATACAAACCTCTCAAAATCAGCTCTACCTGTTATGTAAATCACTTTAATAGAAGGGTTAAAAATGCTTCACACCATCATGATCTGTGGGCTAGGGTGCATTTCTCTCACACACCAATGTTCAGCTTTTGCCTGCTCTCTGAGGTTCAGAGGTTGATAGCAGATGTAGACAACATTTTAAAGAAAAATATAAGTTAATAGGAAGAGTGGGGGTTTTATCAGTTTCCGCCCTACTTGCTCTGCTGTAATTACTGTTATTAAAGATTTTTTAATTGTATGTTGTACGATTCTTCTTTCTTGTCCAGTGCAGATCTGGCACCCTGAAGGAGCCTGAGCCACCCATGGCTGTTCCTCCTGCAGCAGTGGGATTGTTATTCCCTGCAGGTCTGAACCGGTTGCCTGAACTGACACCATGCTCTTGCTGGTAACTTGAGGCACACTTTCTGTTTAAAAATTTGGATTAAAACTATCAGGTGTTATTATCCAGCCCCTTTTCTGGCATCAGGGTGTGTGCATGGGGAAGAGAGGACAGGGCACACTGCAGGAGCATGGGGAGCTGCTCAGACCACCCACTAGAGCAGTCTCCAGCCTCCAAGTCCCCCTTGTCCTAGACCTCCTTCCAAAATCATAGGTAATGGAAAACCCACAGCTCAAGTCTGCTTTATGGCTGATGTGTTGCTGCTCTCTTTTTGTACAAAAAAAATTAGTGGAGTAATAACTTATGAGAAAATAGGATGATGAAATCTGGAGTGAAATCCCAGTTTAACTGAAGCCAGTGGGGTTTTTCTTCCTGCATAGCAGGAGTCCACATGTCAGCAGGGAAACAAAATAGAAGATGAGGAAGCAGTTAATTATTCTTGTGTTTTTCACTGTGATCAGTGGGCCAGGGACTCCCCTCCCAGCTTTCCCTTTGCAGCCACATTCCTCCCTTGCTGCTGGAGGCCTGTCATGCTTACAGACATGCAGACAAACCCCTAAGACGGGACCCTGCTGCCGGATGCTGCAGCCCAGCAAGGAATTTGTTTGTGAAGCAGATTGCTCAAACACCAGAGGAATTTTTACCTTCAGAGGCTGCTTTTCCATTTCTGGTCACCTGACATAAGATAACAGGAGAACAAGGGAAGGAAGAACTGCAAGGTAGATGTGCCTGGCACTAGGCACCGCTTGGTGCTCCGAGTGTTGGTGTAGCAGGAGATACCCACAGAGAATTCGTTCCCCCATCTGTTCCTCTGAAGATCGCTTTAAAAATTAACTTACTCTATTAAAAAGAAAATGTGATTGTTACAGTTAAGTGGCTGCAGTGCTAGAGATAGTTTGTCCTACCCCCCTCAAATTATATCCAAAAATGCACAATTAATAACACATTAACTTAGACAGAAATGAGTGAGAATAAGTTAAGATTTTGTTAAAAATACATTATATTTTGTGTAATAAACAGATTTTTTTCCTGGCCTATAATGTTGCAGAAGAGATAATTCCTCCCTACAGCCCATTTCACACTTACCCAGTTTCAGACAGATTAGCAGAAATGACATGTCTTGCTCAACTCATCTGATTTTAGAAAGCACTCCTCCATCAAGTTACACTACATTCAGATAATTATTCTATAAATATATTCTTAAACTAATCGTATGAATGGAGCAAAAATACAGCTACATCAGCTAGACACTCTCTGAGCTCAGCAGAGGATGCAGAGCACATGGAGCTGCCAGGATCCTTCCACTGGTGGAGGGAGCGGACATCTGACAAGGTCAGTATTTATGCACAGTTCACATATAAGAGAATAATCATTAAAATCAAGGTATTACAAATAAAAATAGGTATTAATGTTTCAAAAAGCTCAAGGGAGACTTATAAACCCATTAATTTTTCATCAAGACTGAATCCATTGGAGCCCAGATCCTTCTTTCTAATAAATTCAGTTGTCAGACTCTGAGTCCTTTACTGCAAATGCTGACAGTGCTCTATCAGTACCCAGGTTAGGGTCTGCAACAGCAGGATTTTCTTTCCTTGTATTTAAATTGATCATGTAATAAAACCTGCTGCTTGAGCAGTGGGTCTTGCATCAATTAAACTATTTAGTTTATCTTTTTTTTTATTCCACAGAGAAAAAAAAAATGGTACCGGTAGCATTTTTATTGTCTTCAGAGCTAATCTGGGATCAGTTCTCTTATGAGAAAAACACTGCCTGAAATGAGATGTGAGTTCTGCCTTGTTACACTCCAGAGCACAGAGCAGCATAGTAGCACTCCAGAGAGCCATTTTCCAAAACAGTTTCCTTGCAAGTATTACACTGATATCTTGGGCAAAGCAAAATGTAGAAACATCTTTGTGAAGTTATCAGTAAATTTGACCTTGGAACACTGAGTTCTGTCTCTGTTTCACAGGATGTTTTCACCACCTTTGGGTAAATCCTACATGAAGGTTGCCAGTAATGCTTGTCCTGGCTGATGTGTTTAATCCTTCTCTAAAAGCTTCTTTGCAAGACATCACTGCAGTTCTGAGTTTTAACTTCTCTGATAGCATTGCTGAGATATTGGTGGAAAAGCCACAAAGATACTAGGCCTGTTGGCATCGATCCTCGCCCTTCATTAGGTTTCCAACCTAACTTTCCACAAGTTAAAAGAGGTCATAAAATCATAGAATGATTTGGGTTGGAAGGGACCTTAAATACCATGTAGCTCCAGCTCCCTTGCCGTGGTCAGGGGCATCTCCCAATAGACCAGGTTGCTCAGAGCCCCGTCCAACCTGGCCTTGAACACTTCCAGGGATGGGGCATCCGCAGCTTCTCTGGGCCACCTATGCCAGTGCTTCACCAACCTTGTAGAGGAGAACTTCTTCCTAATAATCTAACCCTACCCTCTCTTCGTTGAAGCTATTCCCTCTTGTCCTGTTGCTACATGCCCTCATAAGAAATTCCTTTACAGCTCTCCTGAAGCCCCTTTAGGTATGGAAAGGTGCTCTAAGGTCTCCCTGGAGCCTTCTCTTCTCCAGGCTGAACAACAGCAGCTCTCTCAGCTTGTCTTTGTAGAAGAGGTGCTTCAGCTCTGCTCAGCAGCCATTAGCAGTCAGAACAACATTTCATTCTCCAAGCTGTAAACAGTCAGGAGTTTGTGACCATTCCTTTTCTGTTTCATGATTGTACCTCTGTGCCTGTGCATGGATTGCTACGCTTCACTGGCTGGTTCATCTTAAATCCAGTTAGCTGGTTAAGATGGTGCAGGACTTGGTGGTAATGCCCTTTGCTTCAAGCAGTGTCTGTACTACAGAAAGGTGCAGTGGCTCACTGGTGGCTTCTGGGTGGCTTCTGTGGTGAGAAACTTAACTTCAGGATTGCCTCACCAGTGATTCAGCTTGGGTAGCACCTGGAAGTTCAGCCAGGGAAGACATTTGGGAGCGAGTCTTCAACCCACCCAGTGCAAAAGCAAAGCTCAGTTAACTGCCCTAAAGGCACACAGGAGATCTGTGGTGAGACAGGCTTGGAGCCCACCTTCTTATACATTATAATACATTTGAAAAACATAGTACAGGTATTCTAAAGTGTATGTGAAAATTATTAGTACTCAGCTGATTCAGAAAATGTGCAGAGAATAACTCTAATAAAATCTATGACAAATAAAGATGCAAGGGATGAAAAATCCCTGTGAATTTTTAATCCAAGAAATAAAGAACATAGTGTTAATACAGCATAATTGTTTCATTAAATATTTAAAATATACCTTCCATATTTTCATATTTTAAATCCACTAAATTCGTATTTTAACAAATATCTATTCAGTTTATAAACTTTTAGCACATTTTATAAATACTGCATACAGGCAGGAGAAAATTCCTCAATAAAAAGAACTTAATCCTTACGTATTCAGCCTCTTGATCAAACATTTCCCTTTTATGTCAGGATACATTTGTATAATTCATTATAATTTATAAATTTTCTACTTAGAGATAATGCACTTACAAATGTTTCTTGCAAATCTTTCTTACTGGCCTTACATACCATTTCATTTAAATATCATTCTATTATTTACAATTGCTTCATTTTAATAAGAAAAGATGCTCACAACCAATTATTTAATTGCATGGTGCTTTGCAACACACTATTCATCTCTTTCAAAACAATTTGCATTTTGTGTATTTGGAGCAGATATCAGAAAACATTATTGTAATTTTCTCAAATAACATTTTTGCAATGTGCCACTACTTGGGGCAAGAGCTGATACAACAATGGAAATCAGCAGTCTCAGCAGCCTTATCAGGCTTGTATCCTTCTTTACTAGATGGAATAAACATCCCACTGTAAGCAGAATGTTATCCAGCAACCACTTTATGCCCCTGAAAACTGAGCTGAAAATGTTAATTTCGATGGGGCTTGTAAATGTGCCTTATTTTTTCTTGTTCCCAAAAGAGCAGGCAAATCCACCAGAAACTCTTGCTGTGAAGAAAAGCTTCTCAGCCCCACCCTATCTCAGTAAAGACATCCATACACTGCTCCTTTTTATTATTTTTCTCTTTATTTTTTCCATTTTCTTCCTTTTTCTCATTTACACTTAATGAAAGTCCAGATTGTTCGAGGAGAAGAAAAGGAGCTGAACAATGAAATCATCCATAGGTAAACAGCATCTCTATGGTACAGCAACACCCTTCCAGAGAATTTTGGTGAGGGCTTTTTAATGCTGTGGTTTTGGGTTTTCCCCATTTCCACATCATTAAACTTCATATGAAATAGCAGTTGTAGGAGGCCATCTAACATTGGCAGCAGAGGTGGTATTTCTGCCTTGGTGCTCTTTGAAACATGAGTGTCAGGTTTTCATCTGATATAAAAATATCAGTATGGATGCAAGCATACTTTCTTAGACCAAGGGGATATGCTCACTCCTGCAAATACCAAAGCAACTGGTCAACAGTATTACACAAGATCTCCTAAATGAGTGTTTAATTTTGCATGGTTGTCTGAGCAATTGTTACCACTTCCTATGGGCACGTGGACTATGAAACATCTTTAATTATTTCACTATACGACTGAGGTTTTTTTCTACTTGACCCCTCCCTCACTAATTGCTCCTCAAAATCCTTCTTGTCCTCATCATCAATGCATGACTGTCTTATTTATTGCACACTTTTCACACCCTGCTCTGAAAGCAGAATTATTCATGCCGTCCTGGGCTTTGCTGCAGCACGTGGCATCAGCATTTCACAAACATTTAACTGACTCTCATGGTGCTTCTGGTGAGATGAATTATCAGTGGAGATGGTTATGCACAGAGAACCAAGACACACTGAGCAAACACTCCAAACTACCCACTAAGTCAGGGTGGAGGGTTTGAAATGCCTAAGGCATTTCATAGTACATCATATTTTCTACAGCACTTTACGGGCTCAGAAAATAGCTTCTATTGATTTCAGATGCAACTGTGCATGCCAAGTACTCCTCCAACACCAATCCTGAGATTTCAAGCTGGGTACCACAACATGCAAATTGCTGTCTCTGAATAGCTTGGTTCATGTGCCTTTCCACCAGCACGAAGGGATTCTGTGGCAGAAAACAAGGCTAGGGTGAGATTCTGGGTGGGGATTTGGCTGTGCCATAGAACAGGCCTTTGTCTGCCCACAGCACATTGCCATGTGCAACCCATGTTCTGCTGATGTAAGAAATGAGATGCAGAGAACCACTCGTTTCACAGCTCTGGTCAATTCCAGAAGCAAACTCCCGGTGTGCACAGTGACGATCTGTTGCTTTCCACAACCCAGCTGTCCTTTAGAAAACACAGGTTGGCCCCAAGATACTGTAGATGTACCACAGTAAAATGAGAGTTGTCCAGGCTGTCTTGGTTTTGGCAGCTTTCAATGTTTGAGACATTTACTTTATTAGCTTTAAGACAGTTACTTTTTCATGCAGTCTTCTGCATCTTTTTTCTGAGAAAGATATTAAAAAAATTAATGCCATCATTTAGCATCAGATAACATCCATGTGGTCAGTAGGACAAGTAGTTAATAAGATGCATCCCACAATGGAGGGTTTTTTTCATATTCCTGTACTTTAAACAAGTTTGGGTTGGGGATGGTAAAAAGCATGTCCTTGACACAAGTTCCTGGCTGCAAAAAAATTGTCAGCCCTCATCCTGAAGCTTTCAAATTTCAGCTGAGAGATATATGTTTTTCCCCAGCTTCATTCTGAGAAAAAAATAGTGAGCAGTCAATATCCAGCACAGAAAACAATCATGCACATAGGTAACACTTTTCTACGTACAGAAAGAAATGTTTTATCACATAAAATACCAGCAAAAGGTAATGGCCCCAATGTGGTCTGTAATTAGAATAGCTTCTACAGTCCTAAATAATAATTTTAAAAAATAATATTTTCCAAGTTATTTTGACTGATTAAATTAAGAGCAACAAGCGGGACTCTAGAAGGATCATTGAAATAGTTGTAAGCTATTCGATATGCAATCCTGAGCCTGTAAGCAGGTGAGTGTGGCTCTGTTTGGTAGGGGAAGGCCAACGCCTTCCAGGAGCATCACCTCCAAGTGATCATTGAAATCCTTCTGATCTAATATTTCATGTTGCACCTTTCTTTATGCCTGTGGCTCTCTGGCCAACAGCATTAAGATAGATTTCCTGTAGATGCATGGCACAGACAGATACCAGCTTCATTGATGTGATCTGTCTTGCCTTCCTGGTCCCCTACTTCCATGCAGATTTGTGGAATCTACCTGCAAAACCTCTGGCAGATTTTGCTGGGAAAGGTTCAAAAGTTAAGCAGAGAGGACAAGTTGACATGATAAGGTCACATACACTTTTATTAAGGAGCTGGAGCTAGGAAGGTGTGTGCATATATGATCCCAATGTACAGAACGGCACTGTATACAGAGCACAGCTGGAACAGCTGGAGCCACGCCAGTTGACATGAGCAGAAGATTTGGCATGTAATTTGTGTGGTGTGCACAGAGCCTGACTGGTTTCCTTTTCTTAAAGCAGTGCAACACTTGAAGTAGATTTCTAGGGCATAATTGCTGTAGCTACTGCATGTATTTATTATCTTTGCACAATAACTGAATCCAAAGCTTAATAGAATGGGATATCATTTCTTGCACAATAGTGATGTCTTGTTAAATTATTCACATTATTTATTTGACAGATACTAATAACCATTATTTGGTATTCAAGAGGGAGGCAAAAATGGCTATTTGTTACATCCCTCCATTATCTAATATTCATAAAACCTATGTGATGCAAAATGCCTTTCTGATGGATGGCCATCTAGGATGTGTTTACATGTTTTGTTTTATTAACAAAGAAAACAGCTACTGAAACTTATTTATAACTGTCCCCTGGTGCTCAGGACAGAAAACTTGATTTCTGATCACCGATCCTCCTTCTTCTACATTCAGAAAATATCCTGATTTGGACCATATCCCACTCTTGCAGCATTCCTCGGCCTTTCCCTGTGTGACTGCCAGCCTGATCTCATGTCTGCTAAAACGTGGGCGTGGGATTCATGCTCTGACCCCTCCACACAGGGCTGAGATCCCTCAGGAGGTCTCACTGATCCCAGAGGTAAATTGATGTTGACATTTGCCTTCAGAGATGAAAACCTATTATATGAACATTGGCTGTGCTTTCCACCCCAGCCAATTGCCCACCAAGAAACCAAGCTACTCATAGGCTCGATTCATATGACAGAATGGGCTGCAGGCAGGATTTATATTCCCATTGTCAGTTCCCATTGAGGCAAAGGGCATTTAAGTGTTTTAATAGACATTAGTCATGTAAATCCCCAGTTCATCAGTGGGAAAAAAGGATTCTGAAAATCGTTAAATCTGATTTTCCACGCTTAATCTGCTGCTTCTATTACTATTCTTTTTTTTTTTTTTGCTTTTAAGAATGTTATTTTGTTTATTCAGATATAATGACCCAAATATATTCAGTTATGCAGAACAATGAAGGGAAATCAAGAGTCCTTGATTCCCTGACATGCTCCTATGGAAATAACTGATTAAATTGTTCAAAGCAACATATTTCCTCATCCTCCATTTTAATCATCACATTATATACCACTACTGTTCAAAGGCAAAACCAGAAATTTGTTTTTAAATGCACATCCAGCAGCTTCCTTGTTTGATTTAATCTTTTAAACCCCACAAACAAGTTTATCAGCTGATTCTATAACCTTGAGCAATGGTCTTTAATTAGAAAAGAGGACCAAACAAATCCCAAAAAAGAAGAATCGTTCCAGGTTTCCTTTCCAGCACACCCCAGTCAAGGCACAGGAGTCAGGCTGTCAGCTCAAAAATGAGAATTCCTCATATTTCCTTGAATATCTTAGATATTTATTTTACTTGAAGATAAGCCCAAACTAAATGGGTTTGCAAGTAGGCTGCAGGTTGAGATTAGAGTTCAAAACCAATTTGGAAGACCCGGGATCTCTCCTCCAGCAGCAGACACAATCCAGTAAATACAAGAACAGCATAGGAATACTGCACTGTACAAGTAAAAGGTTGGTCAGGCAGCAGTGCTGCAGGGAAGGACGTGGGTCTGAAAGGGTTTTTTGACCCAGACATTAGCCCTGGCGGTGTGCTCTGGAACAGCCAAGACATGAAACCATCCCTCACAGAAGAGTCAAATCCAGTCTTGGATACTGCTTCTAAGCATCTACGGTATGTATTGTAGCTAAATATTTATTGGCAAGAACACACTTTTTTCTTTATTATTGCTTCTGTATAGTACATAGCACTACGGGATTTGTGTTAAGCCAAGGCAGTCTGTCAGTGATGATATTTATTGACTCCACATCCCCAGTAGGAGCTCCAAGAGATAGTGAGGTTTGCCCAGGTGGGGCATGAGCCACAGGGCAGGTGACTCTCCTCAGCCCCTGCAGAGCTCAATCCAGCTCACACACAAGGGGAGAGCAAAACTTGGCTCATGTCATCAAAACTATGGCTACAGAGACACATATGTGTGCTTTCCTAAACGATAAGCAGACACTTGGGTGAAAGACCTGTCATCACCTTTGGGGAAGCCAAATAAACGGTGTCCAGAGGGTCATCCTCATCCACAGACCTACCAGCTCCTCTGAAGGGCTCTAACAGACCTCTGGTATCAATTCAACTTGTCTGTCTGGTCTTTTTTCATCACACTGCCTGACACTTTGCTTGGAATGGAAGGCAGACAGACAAGACTGTGGTTTCCCAAAGCTCTTTTTTTATTTAGAGTATCCTATTTACCACCTCCATTTCCTGGCACATGACTGATGGAAGGCAGGGTTACACATGGTAGTCAGTAGTTTGGCAGTCCTGTAATTGAGTCTCCTTGGGAGCCCAGCCTGAACCACTGCTGGACCCAGTGATTTGTTGCTATTTGTTTCATCAACTTGTTCTAAAGCCTCCTCTTCTGACAGTTCAGTCTGAGGCTGTTTCGTGCTCATCTCCAGCTGGAAAAAGCTGTGGCATGGGAGGTCTCCTGAGGCTCCTCTCCAGCAAACACCAGCACAGAGATCTTGTCTGCCTCTGCTCTTATGGTCCTGTTAGCTCTAAGTGCTCCCATTACCCCACAGTCATCTCTTGGCCCTATGTGTCTGCTGGCAAGTGGCCTCTGCCTCATGTAGCTGAAAATGGTTTTATCGTTGGGTTTTATGCCCAACAATGAAATTATTCCACAAAAATCCATTTAGGCTGCTTTTACTATGGGTTTCCACCTGTTTGCTCTTCTGCTTTCCCTGGTGTGGACACAACCTACGCTTAAAGGCATCTTTCATAGTCTATCCAGCTGCTTACTTTCTGCCTGGTTTTATTTCTTTTTAAAACATCTTTTGATAACTGGAAATACCTTTACTGTGACCAGGTAGTAAGCTGCCTTTTGAGATAACCTCCTCACCACCTGCAAGCACTTTACCCTCTTGGCTGTTGCTTCTGATTCCCTCCTAACAAGCTGCACATCACCAGTTTCTTTTGAGCACCCAGGTGCTCTACAGGCTGCACTGTCGCTGCACCTGGTGGACACCTCGACCAGACATGATACCCCACCTATCTGCTAAACAGTCTGAGGATGGGCACCACCACTTCCCACTGGCCTTCCTCCTTCGCTCTGCTGTAGTCCTTGGCAGGGGGTTTGGGGAAGAAGGGAGAATACTCTGTTTCTTGTTTACCTCCCCTACTTTAATCCATCTGGTACAGACTCTGGGGAGTGAAGGACTCTTTTTTTTCTGGAGGTGGGGGTGAAGACTCCTCTGGCCCTCTTCTCCATCACCTTGTCTCACTCAGCCAAAGCAAGGGAAGTGACCAAGGCTGCCCTACAGCGCTGTCCTGCTCCTCCACAGCTCCACAACACCATGGCCCAACAATGAATGAGACAACAAACTGCACTGCCTGTGGAATCAACTCCACTGTGAAGTCTGTGGTCACAGCAAGCAATTACATCTTCACAGCCTCTAATTTTGACTCCCGTAATGTCTTCTTTTATGATGCCTGCTCACTAAATATTAATCTTCAAAATGCAATGGCTCATCTCTTAATATGCATGTGACTGGACTCATGCCTGTGTGCAGGAGGGTTCAGCGGCTTCCTGTGCATTTCACAATGCAATAAAAAATCTGCTCCCTGCTCTTAATGACTTTGTGATTTATTGACCTGCCCATCTTTCCTCACTTCAGCTCACCAGGCTTTATTTATTCCTTTTGTACATCAATTGCGGGAAATAAACAGCACACGTACAACCTTTGCAAGCAAACAAATGCATGATGGTGATAAAACAAAATCATCATTAAGAAAAGTCCTTCCTTGGAGGTATTCACATTCACTACTTTTTTGGCAGCTTGCATAACCAGGCCTACTAAACACTGCGTAATTATCCCTGCTTGGAATTTCTCCCTAATGCCATTATCTCTAACAACACTGGCAAAGATTTTGCTTCATGTACAGCCTTCACTGATCATGTAATCACAAATATATTCACAAAAGTTGTCTCCTGGATGCTGGAAGAAATGTCTTGGTGTAAATTACTGAAATTCAAAAAAATTTCAGCACAAAATTTCTCAAAACTTGTTCCCTCATTATCTCTTGTGGTCATCCACAAAGGAAACTATCCCTCTTTCCTTGACAAGAGCTGTGCTTCCCAGGTCTGATCCCAAACCACACTACCAATTTTTTTCCCTGAGACCCAGATGTCTCTGATTTCACAAGTCCTGCAAAATCCCTCTCGATTTCTGGGAAACCATGTTTGTTCAAAGAGATCCTTCCCTGGGTGATGTGGACATGGTGCAATGCTCTCTGTGCTCAGTTTCTCTCTGGCTATTCCTGCTCTTCATGTATGCTTTTTAGTCTTGTGTGTAGGAGAAAGGGAATCAATAAAAGCTGTTCATCTATGCCCCTAGAATCCCTTTGCTTTCATAATGTAACAGACACTAAAAAAAAAAGACGAAGATTAAGCAAGTGGCAGGACAACTGACTGAATGGGACCCTCAGCAAAGAATGGTCAAGCCAACTCCAAAATTGGAGGAGGAGGGATCTGCATCCTGAAAAAGACGTGGTGGCTTTGGGGACAAGCAGTGCAGGGTGAGGTGCAGTGAGATCGCGTGGGTGACAGGGCTGACACCGCCTCTGGTAAGTATGGGACAGCTGAGCAGAGGCTCCCAGTGAGGCCTACACACCCTTATCCTGGTTTCAGAGAGCCATCACCTGAGCAGAAGGGTTATTCCTATTAAGTGTTCTTTTATCCAAACTGTTCAGCCTCCTAGCTGATCAGGGCAGAGTATGGATGCAGGCAGATCAAAACCAGACAGCAAGCCAAAAGTAACCTGCAATCCCATCTTTCTTTCACAAAGTGCCTCAGGCTATTTGACAGATTTTGGCTGCAGAGGCACTGACCACAACTAAACTGAAAACAAGCCTCTTGGGATACTTGGGATCTCTTGATTGTGGGATCAGCCAGAGGCGCTCTTAATCCTTGTGACTCTCTTTTGTTGAAGTCCTGCGCTGAGTGTACCACCCCAGCCACCTTCCCCCAGCTGCCCTTGTGTACACCACACTTCACCAATGATTCTAAAATGGTCAGAGGGACAAATAACATGTGGGTACACATGGGACAGTTCAGATGGCTTGCACTGGAGGGTCCTTTTTTGTAACGTACAATGCACCAGAAGCAGCAAATGCTTGTTGCATCTAGAAAAAATATCTGCAGCCTGGGATGGGTCCTTCAGAGAAACCCAGGGACCCCAATGGCCAAGGATGAAACAGCTATTTATTAAGAAAAACAAACAACAAAACAACTAAGCACATCTGTATGCAGCACTGATGAGACTAAATTGGGAATAGCAAGTGTAATTCTGACATCCGTGTTCCCAGAAGTATTTGGAAAAAGTCAGCAAACATATAAAGAAGAGAGCTCCAAACCAACTGGACAACCTGAGAGCGATTCTCTGGTGGAAGGCTGGGAGTTCAATCTGTCTACCTCACCAGAAAGATGACTGAGGAATGATTTGACAGGCAGTAGCTTCTTCCTCTTTCAGGGAGGAAAACTATTGGGCATAAAAGAGCTCTTTTAACCTCATGGAGGAAAAGGACAGCAAATATGAAAGACTGGATGGTGAGATCAGACCCGTTTAATTGGAAATATGGCACACATTTTTAGCACTAGGGTTGATGGGCAGTGGGAGCAAACTGCCACAGAAAGTTATGGATTTCCTCACCCTTAATTATTTCAATGAATTATTAAAGTCTTTCTGAAACATGTGCTTCAGGCAAACATGAACATCCTGTGCTTCATACAGAGATTAAATGTGCTACACCGAGGGGCAGAGGAAGCAAGAAGAAATGAAAGTAGCCTTCTGGCTTTGGACACAACCACCAAGACTAACCTATTTCATGCTCTTAGGGGCCCTGATTGCCCCCTCAGAGGAGGAAGACAGATTTTTCTGGATGGCAGGTCAGATCTGGGGGCCTGCTTATTTCTTTTACAGGGGAGCTCTGATGACTCTACTCCGGGACTTACTTCTGTGCCTGAAGACCTTTGGCAGTACTGCAGAAGGTGGGAGATTCTTGCTTTTGTTTAAATTTCGGGTATTTGCAGAAATGTCTCTTCAATTAGCCTCCCCTTTTGACATGCATCCAGTCAGCTGTCACTGTTTGAATTATTGCCTTCTGGATTTTATTTCCTTTCTTTTTCTACTAAATAATCCACCCTGCATATCTGCTTCTGTAAAACTAGCATTATTTCATAGGATTTTGCTGGCATTTGCTTTGTCTCCTAACCACCAACATGTGTTAAAACTGGTGTCCACAGGCTGCTGGCTGCTGTTGGATACACTCAACCAACACTAGCTGGCAGCACCACATTTCCTGTGTGCATTGGCATGTTAGCCTATAAAGTTATTCATACCAAAGTGCATTTCTGCTGCTTAGTTGAAATCCTATCATCTTTACCCTTGCAGGGCTTTTCTTGGCTGAAGATGCAGTTGTTTTTGTCGTTTCCTTGCCAGGCACAACACAAAGGCCTTATTGATTATTCTAGCTGGAGCAAGAGAAGACACCAAGCAGAGTTTTGACTACCTGGTAGGTTTCAGCTCATAAAAGACTTAGACTGATACCATTTTCAGCACAGTGGGAGCCAGGGCTGCTGAGAGCCTGGTTTAGTCATACTAGGTTTTAATTTTTTATTATTGCACCTACTACAACTCATCCATTGATAAAAATAGTTATTTGTACACACACTTCCTATCCTGTTATTTCCAGCTTTGGGAAATCAGTGTCCACAACTCTGTGAACTGGCAATTGCCCCTGGGAACACAACTTCCCTCTTTTGAAAGGCTGAGAAAGATGAAGCTGTTCTTCACCATGCAGATGAGGAACCTGGCAAAAGGTGTGCCACAGTGGGGGGCACAAGGCAGCAGACAACACATGGATGCTCTCTGGGCTGAAACCCCAGAAAAAGCATCTCTCTTGTGCAGGAAAAGATGCTTTGCTCATCCTGCAAGCTCGCTTGGGGACCCTTGCACTGCCTGGGCAGCTGGCACGTGCTGGGGACGACCTCAGCTGCAGAGCTCTGCTGCCTCTCGGGTGTTGTCCTGTACAACCTCCTGATCTATACACAAAATCCCCTGGCTGAAGCTGGGTGGCATTTCTGAGCCAGGCAAACTGCTCTGGGCAGGACATCCACTTCCAGCTGAGCTGGTGAGGATGCAGGTCATAAGCATTTGCATTGTGCTGGTCCCTCAACACCTGCACAAGGATGGGTACAAGTCCTCTCCCACTGGAGGCAGGAGGGAAGAGGGAAGCTTCATGTAGGGCAGTTGGGGCAATATATGCCATGACCTGACCATTCCTCGCCATTTGCTTTCTGGGATGTAGCCAAGTGAAAACACTGTAACGTGGAGCTGGGAATCACTGATGTTAGCTCCAAACACAAGGACAGACACAACAGGTCAGGAGGAGATCCCCATGGCTAATGGCAGAAGAGCAATGTCAGGAAGTGCCTCTCCTTTAGACACTCATCCTCCGAACACTGACAGCTCAGAGGGTACCTGAGGCTCAGCTGCTGCCTTCATATTTAACAGCCTTTGTGGGGACTTCTTCCCATCAATCTACTTTGCAATCTATGTCATTTTGGAGGCACCATTAAAAATTTCTCCTGCTGGAAAAGCGTCCACAGACATAATTCTTGCTTTGGAGACAAACCATGCCACCAAGACTTTAAGCCATGGTATAAATTACAGCAACCTTTGGTCCTCCCAACGCAGCAGGTGGCAGAGGAAGAGGAAATTGAGACTCGTCTTTGACAACCACCTTTATCCCCTTTGCTGAGCCACCTCCAGCTTTGGCTGACAGTCAAGCTCTGCAGCACAAAAATTCTGAGACCTTGTACGTGTAGCTCACGCGAGCAGCTCTTCCTCCAGAAAAAGCCCCTTGTAAGCCAGGCAGCTGGCCCACAAGCAGGTTTTCTTTTCATCAGAAAAGGTTGCAGGTTCAGGCTCTAATTTGTTTGATAATTTTTTTATTGTGCTGGCCAACATACTAAAAAGAGATTTATTCATTAAAAGGACAACATCAGCATCTATTCCCTGTGCAGATGAGGAAAAAAAAAATCTGTAAACAGCAGAAGTAAGACAGAAAGCATAAAGAGCAGCATACTAAATTACCCCTGTCATGTGGGTCACTTTGGAGCATGTTTTTATTTTATTAAACAGCTCCTGCACAAAGTGTGTTTTGCCCAACTAAGGCATCATACATTGAATATTAAAATGATGCTGAGGCTTGTAAGTGCTGGGGGCAGGGGGAGAGTGGATACGCCCCTTTTATTCCTGGAGTTATTGTTTTATAAATGAAAGGTGCTGATGACACTGTGTGTACAACACAGGGCATAAAAAAAATCACTGCAGTGGCTTGATAGGGATGATCTGTAGCTGAAAACCCAGTAATGCAGACAGTAGGTGAGGCAAATGTGCTGAAATGTCAGGATGTGGAATGCCAGGAGAACAACCTTTAAAATAGTTGCACCAAAAATAGCCTCTGTGGACAATAGGAGGGGGGTTTGCCTTCATTTATTTCTATTACCAGCTTCTTGACATGTTGTCCCTTGAGCACTCCTGGTCCCAGACAGAGCAGGAGGCACCCTTTTGTCCCACGCATATGTGCCACTGCTGCAGTTCCCGGAGGGATGGGAGCACCCACCAAAAAGCAAAGCGTGCTGGGGCTGCCACAGCCAGGGAAGGAGACAGTCGCCTCGAGTGGCTGGCAAATACACCAGCGAAGACTACACCTCCCCAGAAGCTTCAGAGCAGCTCTCTGCAAATAGCAGCAAATCCTCTGACAGGGCCCAGAGGAAATAAATTGAATGGTGCCTTGTGAGCTGGCAGGGTCTGCACAAGAGCAGGGGACAAGCAGTGATGGTGCAGCTCTGGTGGGGAAGCAGACTCCTACCCTCCACCATGCAGAGCACACCCCTATTCAATAACCTGAAAAAATCACCTCTTCTCAATACATCTTCTCTGCGAAGCTGGGCCAGTCATCAGGAACTGCAGGCGGTGCCCACACAGTCTTCATTTCTCTGGGCAAGAACTTAGATGGCTCTGGAGGAAAAGCCATCACTCAAGGCTAAATCAGCACACAGCTTCTGGGTGACTTCAGACACGCTGAACAGTACCAGCGTGACCCAGCAAGGCTTAAAGGGAAGGACCTTTGCTTTCTTCAGGTAAAAAAGTTGAAAAACCAGGTGTGTAGGCAAGAACCAAGTCACCACGTGTCTGAGCGCGATGGTCTGAGGACTAGTTATGCCGGTCTTAGCTCTTGGTAAGAGGCACAACGCAAGGCAGGGAGGGGAAACCTCCAAAGGAAACAAAAACATAGGAGAAACTCATATTTTGGCATGCAGTGAAGTACAGCTATGTCAGCAAAATTTCTTTTCCATACATGCAGTGAACATAGGTGGGAATTCAGTGCTGGATTTGCAGCTGGCAGCTTACAATTCAGTGTGATGACTCAGGACTTTCAGCTGCTCTGCAGGCAAAGGCTGCTCAGACCTTACTCAGACAGAATTTCCATTTTCCATGACAAGAGGCCATGTCTTACTCTCCTAGTTCTTTTCCTGATAAAGCTAATATTGCTAACTCACAGCATTTCAGAGATTTTGTGTGCAGTCATCATGGCCCTGAAGAGTTGCAACCAGTGTTTGTTGGCATTATAGTCACCATTTCTGTTCTTAGAAGTGATTTTATCACACTTTTTCTGAAACCTATTATCTGATGCTGTATCTGCCAGATCTCCCTGGAATCAGAAGGTGAAACAGTCATTTACTCCTTCGTTCCTCTCCCTCAGGATGAGATGTTAAAGGTGGCTCTTACTCCTGATTTTGGTTTTGTAACAGGGTCGTGGTGTATTTCTATGTACCCCCTGTGCAGCATCACGCTGTGCAACTCCCAAGGGCCCAACCCCTCCTTGAAGCAGAGGGCTCCCAACACCTCCAGTGCTTTGCCTGCCTCCAGGTGACAGCAAAGATGGGAGTAAGATTTACATCTAGGTCAGGGGTAATTAGGTAACATGGGGTTTGGAATAAATGAAGCATAAACAAATCAGGTGTTGGAAAGTATAACACGGAAGTAAATCTGAGTGAAGCTTTGCCTCTTTCTAGAGCTGAGTGAACACAGACTTTGAAGCACTTGGGAAGGTATAGGAAGGAGGCAGACTGTAGCCTTCAGAAGCATAAATCATAGACTGTATCTATCTTCTCCAGTCATTAGGAAAAAAGAATGAATGACAGAAAAAGAGAAAGGAGAGGAGGTCAACAGAGAAGGGTTAAAGGTTAATTTCCTGATTGCTGGGATATGAAAGGTAATGGCCCCAGATGCCTGTGAATTTCCTTTCAAAAGAGGCATCATCATTTAATGCACTCTTTTATTGCCCCTTTCACATCAGCTTCCTCGTGTTCCTAAACAGTCTTTTCTTCTGCTATTAAACATAACATTTCACATACTGTGGACCTTGACAGTTTTGACATGCTAGGTGAGGGCACTAAATCTCCTGGAAACATAACCCACTCCTGCTGAAGGCAGCAGGAACTCTGCCACTGGTGGCAATGCGGAAGGTCCACTTCTGATGACTAATGGCATTAGTCACATTTTTACTGGAACCCCTTGTTTATGAACTATTCCAAAGCATTTGTTCAGACAGCTCAATTTAAATGCAAACATTGCAGCTTGTGTTCCATTTTATGACATCATGAGCTCTTGAGCTCCGGTTTATGTCACCTGTAGTCTGCAGGCTGCCCACTGCTCTCATTTTAAGTGGGGGATTTGCATTTTGGAGGGCAGGTGGCATACAAAGGTCTCTTTCCTACAAACATTGTAATGTATGGGAAAGCAACAGAAGCAGTCTATGTGTTAAACCAAAGTTTTACAAGGTTGAAAGGTTACAAGGTGATGGTGGCTGTTGTGGTCCCTCCCTGGTCATTTTCTACTGTTAAATGAACGGGCAGACCCCTTGGAAATGATGAGCATCAACTCCTTAGATTCAGTCAAATCAACTCAGACACCCTACAGTAATAATAAATTAATTTTTTGCAGGCCCTTTGCTATGGACAATGGCCCAGCTCCATCATTCCCTGATGGAGGACTAAGGACATGACAAGGGATGTCCCCTGGGCCACTCTGCAGCTTTGTAGCCATATGTAGAAATCTCTCCCAGGGTTTCCTAGGTCCTGTTCCATCAAGGGTTTCCAGACCCACATCTGCTGCAAGAGGGTCCAAAAAAACTCCTTTCTGGAGTAGAGGGAGGGAAGGAGAGGGCTATCTCTTCCCCAAGCCCCATGGGAAACTGGCAAGCCTCTGAAGGTCTGAGCTGCAGTCTGCTGCTTTTAGCACTGCTATTACTCCAAGAACTACCCAATGTAGGTACTAGATGGGCAAATCATTTTTGCTATGCCTTGGTCTCTCAGCTAAGTTCAGGGCCCCATTTTGTGTATGATTATTTTGTGGTCACCAGTGTCTAAGTCCTAAATAGACGTGGCAGAGCAAGTAAATATATCCCTATTGTGGGGAAAAGGGCTGGTGGCTGACAGGAGAGCAAGGCAATGGTACCTGCAGCTCAGGGGAAGAATGTCGCGGCGGTTTTGGATGGTACAGTGCTGCGACCTTCCCAAAAGGCATCTCCAGGAGGAAGCCTCTCGGTGCAGCCACCACACTTGCACACACACACTGGATAGCTGGCAAAAACAGTCCGACGATGAATGAGCAGGAAGAGTCTTCACATGGGGTTCTACGGGAGAGATTTAATGCATCCACACTCATGCATGGTTCCAGAGAAGCAGGGGCAGAACAATGGGGGGTCTAGGGTTACGTAGCGGAGTGGACAGAGCACCAGAACAATGATCTGAGGGCAAGGGGCGGTATAAAGGCGGGGCCAAGGTAAGGGAACCAATAGAGGAACTCTGAGGGCGTACGAGGTAACAAGGGGTGGAGCGGCCAACGGAGCCTACCAGGGGAGCAGAGCTGGGGTACATTAACAGGCCGGAACAGAGCATTCTGGCGGAAGCTTTTCAGTCACCATAAGCTGGAAAGGAACCTAGGATTTGTCCCACCATAGGACTCCTTTCGTTCCTTGTCCAGCAGGCCCACCGGCCTCCACACAAGAACAAAACTGAATCTACAAAGTGTGCCCCCAACACAGCGACAAGCTCACCGCTCATCTTTGTAAGGCTTTTCGAGTCAAGCTCTGCTACGCAGACACAAGAGTCCACAGGACTATAATGGGTAAATGGGGTTTGCCAGCTTCTGACCGGGGTAATACAGCACTTATCCTGTTCTCGTGTACTGCAAATAAATCAGAGTTCACCTGCTGCTTTTAGGAGAGGAGCTTGAAGTGTCTGGGTAATCAGAAGGCAGCTCTGAACATGTTGTGAGGGTTGCCTGATGGCTGAGCTGCCACATCTGCCTGCCCCCAAAAGGATGTTAAATGCTGATGTACCGATCCAGTGCATGCAACTTACTTTTGTATACTCCAGCTATGCCGAAACAGTATTTTCACTTCAGCAGAGAGCTAGGCTCTACGTAAATGGGCCGCTAAATGGAATTATGTGGTACTGGCATTTCTCAGAACATCAGACACGGATATTGCCATTTTTTGAGATGTGGGACGTAAGATGAATAGATTTCATACCATGACTTCCAAGCCTCCATACTAGGACTTCTGATCAACTGCCCTATTCAGCATAGTTATGGAAGTTATTTATGTTAAATAGATTAAAGGCTGAGCAACTTAGATTTTCTCTGGGTGATTTGTTGTTTCAGCTTCTTTTCTGTTAACATCTGTTTGCATTAGTGCGGAAATACCATACTTGCCTTCCCTTGAGATAAAAATTTGCTTGTGGACTCAAGTTTATCTATTTCTTGTTAGAGTAGCAATGTCTTCTGGGGAGGGGCCAAAAAGGTTGGTTCTTTGTGGCCATTACTTAACAAAGCACTTAATTCTTTACACACCTGTTGAGGAAAAGTCTTTGGCAGAAGCAGTGAGAAAGACTCCAACTTCTCCCACAAAAATAATTTTAACACTTTTTAAGCCCAACTCTTTTCCCACTTAAGTCACCAGCCTAATTCCTAGAAATGTACCTTAAAAGCAATTTTATGTACTGTAAGTTGCAAGACTCAAAAGTAATCAACTCCTTCTGCTATTTGCAGCTTTGCTATTCATTGGCAATAGAGTTGGACTCATTGGAAACACTTCATAGCACTGTTTAAAGACTCAATTTTCTGTCTTATGTAATGTAACCTAACGTATTCAAAAGTAACTCTGAAAGTATTCTTCTATCATAAGTATAATGGAAAGATTACCACAGAAATTTGGGAAATCTATACAAATGTGATGACAAATTCTCTGTTTGACTCAGGCTACTTAAGCATGCCTTCCCCCTCTGTCTCTGCCCACCCCACCTCTTTATCTGTGCTAGTGATGTATTAGTAGATTGGATCCTATTTTGAAACAATTACCAAAACTCCTGTAGTCCCTCTTGTAATCTCTTGTAATCTTGTAATCTTACCTAAGAATCTCTTAGGTAAGGAAGGAGAAGCTACAGGTGTATTACACTCAAGCAGGGATGCAGCCCTTGCTCTTCAGTGCCTTTGCCAGGCTCTGAAGTCCCATGTCCCCACCACGGGCAAATGTTTAATTCTACTGGCTGTGCAACCTGGCTGGGAACACCTGGGCATGGGAAGGGGCAAAGAGCTGTCAAAGGGGTGTCTCAGTTGACGGTGAGCCAGAGGCTTTACCTGAGTACTGCCAGGAGCAGAAGAGAGCAGAGGTTTATATTATACTTCTTTTGTAACCTGCTCCTCCTGAGCTTTGCTGCTTCTTAGTAGTGCTAAGGGTTTAGAGCATCTGTGCACCAGAAAGCTTTCCTAAATCAATAGTCTCCTGCAGCTACATAAATAGCTAACTGGAGCAAAGATGTTTATTTTTGAAGTGGGAGATGTTGCTCCTGCGACAATGTTTTATTATAATGATTTTGATCCTCAACCTGCAATCTTTACACCAAGACAAGACTCCCCTTGATTTCAGTGCAAGCTTTGTCTGACTAAGGATTTCAGAATTAGCTCTTAGCTTTTATTTTTATTGAAAAACAAGCCTGCACTTGACAAGGAAAAAACAGTAAGTAGATCATGTCAGAGAGACAAATTCCTATGAGAAATTTCTAGCAGGAAAAACACAGCTTTATGATTACATGGCAGTAAGCTGCAAGGTTAAAGCTTTAAGAGTTTTCTGGGAGAAAAAGATGCTAATGCACTAATGTGAGGGTACCTATTCCATGAGGGAAAAAAGGTGCAACCCAGCACACACCTCTGCTTCCTCTCTGTCAGAGACTACACAAATGAGTAGAGACTGCAACAAAGGTTGCAGTAATGAAATGAATAATAATAAAATACAAATACTAAGAAAATATTTCTGTGAAAACTTAAAACATCCATGGAAATAAACACATTTTGATTTAAGGATTTGACCTGAAAAATACACATCAGTCTAGACATATGCCACCAAAAGGGCCCTGATCCCAAGGAGTATATATGCCTACAGAGGAGCGGCAGCTCTGCACCAGTGCACTTCCCTCCACGAGAACTACCTAAAAAGGTGCCATTTGCAGGGAGGAGCCACATGACAACCAAACCCTGCAAAGATGGGGAGCACATAAATCTCTACAGCTAATAGTAATTGCAGAGACGTGGAAATGGCAGCAGAGGGGCTGGGGTGTGCCTGCCCAGGGTGGGGGGTTGCCCACCAGCCCTGCTGTGCGGTGCAGACAGGCAAGAGGAACCAGCACAGTGGGTTGGGTACAGGTCAGGGGCACTGGGAATGGAACAGGCAAATGCAGCCCTGGGGTTTCACTCGGGATTTGTCCCCTGCCCCCAGCATCGGTGGACCCAAAAAAAACTAGGACAAAATGTTAGCAGGATAGGGGCATCTGCTGGATGGTCTGGCAAACAGGATCAAATGGGGCGTTTGGATGAGTTTGGTGTTTGGGGGGGGTTTTGGAGGGGGGAGTGAAGTTAGGAAGTCATGGGGTTTTTTATGTTTTAAACACAAAATTTCCTCTGGAAGCAGAGGGTTGTGAACGTATCGCTCAGCCCACAGCTGCTGACTGAGCCCTGTATGTGCCTCAGTGCCCTGCTGATGCAGGTGGGTGCTCCCAGAAGTTCGTCACAGCTCTCGTTTGTCCAAAAGTCTCATCTGACAGAAAACCAGGATGCAGGCACAGACACAGCAAGGTGGAATGTGGAGGTGTATTCTCCAGTGGGGTGGGGTGGTGAGATGCTACATTAAAGAGCAGCAGCCCCGTTGCCCAGAAGAGGGGTCAGGAGCCTGAATTAAGCAACTCAGTGTTCTCAGGCACCAGATTTCAGAGGTGGGGAGCAGTAGGGGTCACGTGTCAGCCAAGCCTGCTGCTTCTCCAGCACTCCGCGTGGGCAGCAGGCAGGAGACAAGGACCCTGGCAGGGCGGGTGTTCCCCCGCAGGAAGCTGCACCAAACACTAATCTTCAGAAGCGGAGGTTCACCAGCATCACGCTGTAAAAGCGAGCTGTCAGCTCACCCTTACTGCAGGCTGACAGTCCCTTTCAATGAGAACGTGCAGCCCTCTTGATCCTTTTTCAATAGAGAAAACCCCGGGGTTAGTGTGTTTAATGAAACTCATCCCACCATAGGCGGGGACCGCAGCCACTGTCCTCACGCCAGCAGAGCGCGCGGTGCGGGGGCACAGGCGGCTCCTCCCGCCGTGCCCCCCCGCACAACCCCTCTGCCCACTTCAGAACGGCCTGGGCACGCTGGTTTCTATTCCCACCGCTCGCCCGAGCCGCGGGTACCTCCGGCCACCGGAGAACTCACTGCGGAGGCGCTACCCAGCGATCGGTACCGACCCCGGGGGGAGGCGGGGCAGGGCAGGGCCCCCGCGGGAGCGGCACCTCCGACGGTGCGGGCCGGCGGATGCTGCACGGAGTCCCCCGCCGGCCGGGCGCGCGTCGGGATGGACGGGGATGGGGAAGGGGGTGTCAGGGACCCGGCGCTCCAGGACGGAGCCGCTCCCGATCCGCCCCGGGCCCCTTCCCGCGGCATTCCAGAGCTCCGCACGTCCCGCTCGCGGTGTGGCGTGGCGTGGCGCGGTGCTCCCCCCGCCGCCCCCCGCGGCCGCCGCCCGGCGGGTCCCGCCCGGCTCCGCAGTGTCGGGGGCTGCCCCGTCACCTGATCGCCGCCGCGCGCGCGCGCTCACCGCACCGCCCCCCGCACCGTCCGTCCCCCCCTCCCCGCGAACGGGGGCGGGGGTGCCCGGTATATACGGCCCCGCCGCCCCCGCCCCTGCCTGCCTCCTGCAGTACGGGAGGCTGCGAGCCGCCGCCGCCGCCGCGCCGGGCCGGGCCCCGGCAGGTGGGCGAGCCGTGCCGAGCCGGGGCTGCTGCGGGGTGAGTGCGCGGGCGGCGGGAGCGGGGCTCCGGCCCCCCCATCCCATCCCCTCCCCTCCCCGTGGGGGGCGGGGAACCGGCGCCGCCGCCGCCGTGGGAAGATGCCGGGGGGCGGCGGCCGCGGGGGACTCGCCCGGGTCGTACCTGTTGCGGGGCTCGGGGGGCCGGGGGCGTGGGCGGCAGCGGGGGTGCGGGCTTCGGGAGGCCGGCGGTAGCTGCTCGCGGCTCCGCCGCGCCCGGGGGTGCAGCCCCGCGGACCTCCGGCGGTCCGGTCGGCCGGGATGAGGAGGGAGCGTCTCGTCTCGTCCTGCCCGCCCGGGGGTCGCGGTGCCGGTGCGGGCGGATGCTCGGCCGGGGCCGGGCACCTGCACTACGGCAGCCCTGGGGCAGAGCCCCTGCACGCCCCGGGCGCTTCCCGGAAAGTTTCTAGAACTCCTTAGGATGGGAAGTGGTATGGACAAAGCCCCGATCCCGGGGGCCGGGCTGCCGCGCCGCCGCCGCCCGGTGAGGATGTTCGCGTGGGGGGCTCGCCTTGGCCACCTGCTCTTCCCGCACCGCTGCGCGGGCTGGCGCGGAGGAGCCGCGCGTGGCCCTGCCTCGGGCAGCTGCCGTGCGGTGCGGGGCGATGCGGAGGCTGCTCCGGGCACGGCGCAGTCGGGGCTGTACGGAGAGGGGTGGCAGGACCTGCGTCCCTGAGAGCAGCTGCAGGGAAAAGGGCACTGCTGCACCTCCGTTGTTGGGGTGTGTGTTTCTGGTCTCAGTTGGGTTTTGGGGTTTGTGGGTTTTTTTAGTTAAAATCTCTCCAAACTTAGCGGGCATCACATTCCAGCCACTACGTAGCTCACGAGGAGCAAGCAAAAGCACAATTAATTACTTTAAGGTTTCGTTGGGAAATACAGTATGTGAAAAAGTCCTCTTCTGATTGCTGGTGTGTCGGGAGGAGCAGCCGCTCTCCAGGAGCGCGCTTTTGCCAGGCAGATTTTGGGATGCAGGCACTGGGCTAGCATGCGCAGGAAGGTTCCAGAACAGCGGTGCCGCCTGTTCCCCGGGCAAGGGAGCGCCCCAGAGCACCCACCTCTTCTAGGGACTGCGCGAGGGGAATGAGCAATCAGGCTTCCACACCGACACAGCACATCTTGCTGTCACCCGGGAGGGGGGATGCCAAGGTAAAGCTTGAGCGCTGCGTGTTTGGGATGAGGAGAGCTCGGCTGCCCTCGTGCAGTCGTGGTTTGGTGACCAGGCTGTAGCTCGGTGCAGTTATTAGCAGGGAGCCACCAGGAAACGCCTTTGCTGTGCTGCTTCTACTGAAGAGGTTTTGAGAAATCCAGGTTGCTACATCCTGAAAGAAGTCTAAAACGGCCACAGCTGGTGATGCTCCCTTTTAGCAAGCCCTCTCCCTCTGCAGCAGGGCACTAGCTCTCCTGGTAGCATATGCTGCAGGACGGGTTCTTTTCTCTTTTTAACAAACTAGACCAATTACACAAAATCAGCTGAGAGGGGTGACCTACTTGGACGGAGAAAAGGGAAAAAAGTGTTTGAGAAGGAGACCTTGATTTCAATCATCACCTTGCATGTCCTACCATTTGTCCTAACCAAGCAGGGTCGCTACCTCTGAAGGTGTGAACTACATGGCTTAAGGACTTGCCTTTTTTCCCCCCCCCTTTCTTCTTCAGCGGGAAAGAAATAGTTACCCATGAAAGAGCATTCCAGGTGTTTCTTAAACATTCTTGCATTACAGCTGCAGCATTAAGAGGTTAAAATACCTAGAACATTTCTCCTTACCCTGTCTCTCACACACAACGTTTAAAATTAGAACATCATTAGCAAAATTGTAGGTGGCTCTGGGGAAGCGGGGGTTGTTTTTCAGTTGAAAGTCACAAAGCCAACAAATAACATCTTCACAAATACCTGGGTCTTGCAGGTCTTCAACATGGCTGGCACTGACACAGCTACCTTCCTGCATGCGGCTCAGTGCAACACGTAAGTACAAGAGGTCTTTCCATGAATTTTGTGTCTCTGTGTGTGTGTATTTTGGTAGATTAGTGGTTTCTTCCCCCTGCTTTAAATAGGTGGGTTGATTGCGACAAACAGTGAACGTAGCATATTGCAGATGTTTTTGGTTCTGGGGCATCATGGGTAATATCTGAAAGGCTCTGCTTTTGATACCAAAAAAAAAAAAAAAATAGTAACTAGGAAAGAATTCACCTGTGTTTCCAGTGCTTGCATTATCAGCACCTATCCCCTGTTAAAGAATGACATATATTTCAAATAATTTGTGAAAATATTATGGCCTTGCTTGAGCCATTAAAATGTTGGAAGGTAGGTACCTCAAGGATTCCATTAATACCACTCAACAGTAAAGGAACAGATGAAAACTACAAAGGAAAATTAAGGTATGGTAACGAATTCAACTTATTTAATGTGGAAATGATGTTTTTAATGTAATAAGAGCAAAAGCTGTCTTAGATACGCGTTCAGAAGGGAAGAGTTTGCCACATTTCACCACAGGTTAAGTAATTGTGGGTTAATAGGATTTTGTTGAATATGTTCTGGGAAATACTAGGGCAAGTAAGGTTGCTTCTCAATATGCCTGCATTTTACCTTGAAAAGAAGTCCACATTTCTGAAAACTCTTGTCACTGCATATAGGCATGATGGCTGTCTGGAGATGTAAGAGGGGTTTTAAAAAGATGCTGTGGAGAGGAGAAATAATGGGTGCTCGTAAGATCAGTTTTAGAAACAGAAGGAAGGGAAGAATTGGGCCTTCTCACGAAAACTGTGTCCTACCTATTTTCCCTTTAATCCATCAAGCTAAGAGATGCCCCATTTTGACTTTTATTAGCATAATATTGCTGTTGGCCAGCCTTAGTCAGGCTTGCATTTTAAAAGATAGGTGAGGGGTTTAGTTGAACCGAGTGTATATAGAGAGACCTGGGAGAATGTTGTATTACTTTAAATTGTTTTGAAAACAGAAAATGTTTTCTGTACTCTAGCAGTGTCGTCAATATTCTCTCACAGTGTGTACTTGGTATTTCATGATAAGGTATGGCTGCCTCAAATCACGTAAATAGGGGTTAAGTAAATATGACATTCTTTCATGATAAACTTGTCATTTACTGTTCTTATGAATGGTCAAACTCATGTGTTTATTGAAAACCTTGTAACTTGGATTTCATAAGTATAAAGTTTTAGCATTCTTTTCACATCCTTGCATTTGCATGTTGTCAATAGATATGTGTGGTGAAAGGAGAGAAAAGAGTACTACTTACTTCATCGTATTTTACCCATTACATTTTATATGTCCTATGCAGATAGAGTGAGGTTGATGCAGGATGTGTGCGTGGAAAAATCCTCGTTCTGGAAATATATTTAGAATAAAAATTGACCAATATAGGCTTGCCTGGTTTTGGGGAGGAGTGGGTGCTCTGAAGAAGGGTTGGGTTTTTTCCTTCTGGTAATTAATTTTTAAAGAACTGGTTTCCTAGTTTAAGAAACCAGTAAGGGAGGGAGAGATGCAAGACATTATTACAAGAAAAGGTCAGTACTGTCCTGTTCCTTCATTGTTTCATTCCTGGGTTTGTTTTTTTTTTTCTCCTCGTGTCTGACCTGCCAAAAGATTATTTAGGAGGGGAGGGAAAGAACAGTGTGTTTATAAGGTAGACACATGTATCGGAGGGAATGCTTAATTAGGAAATTGTGATACAGCCCTACAGCCTAATGGAGTGAGAAGATGACAATTCTCAGCCAGCTGGGTGGGGCACAATGCAGTGCTAACTGTAAGCCTTTTGTCTAATAAAAATGCCCGAAACAAAGTGGTTGACTGGCAATCAGCATCCCACTTGACCTTTTCAAAGCCAGGAAAACAAAGTTAATGAATGTATCTCTCAGTTGCCACTCTGTATATCGGGATTTTTGTGCATTACTGGAGAGCCATGACTCTTGCAGCTTTGGTTCTTATCGCAGCATGGCTATCCAGAGTTTGAGAGATGATTTGTGAAATTGTGCCTGTTGAAATTATTAAAGCCTTGAGCGAAAGAAAAGCCCTGTATACAGCTGCTGAACTACTTTGCCTGACTGTTTTTGAGGTTTCTTTTCTTGTCAGTGCAATGAATTAACTTCACCAGAGTTTCACAAGGTTGCTGGAAAACGCAAATCTTCCTGTTCCTAAGCTGTGCTTTAAGTCTCCTGTATTACTGAATAGTTGGAATTACTAGATAATTACAGCAAACCCAGTGCATTATGTAAGTTAAATGTAGACATTGTTTAAAACTTTATTTTAATGAGGTAAGGCATTCCTAAATGCTCTTGCTAGAAAAATGATTTTGAGCTTTTTTCTTAAATGCTGAAAATACTGCATGACTATTAAAGAATTTGTAGCATTTTGTAAGCAGGATACTGGCAATACGCTGTTGTTTTTTTAATGCTCTAGAATGTAAAATCAAGTCTAATAGTCCCAGATATGTGTAAGCAGCTATTTATGTGTTGCTAAATTTGAAACAGTATGAATTGTATAGCTTGTGCAAGACTCTGGTAAGCATCTATTGAAAATGGTGTACAAGAGTCTGTTCTGATGCAGATCATTAGTGTGAGGGGAATTTTATATGGTTGTGAGATACCTTGGAAACAGAACTAATATTTGTGCTGGTTTGTTAGTATATTAAATGCTTAATTACTTCCTTTGAACACGATTGAGGAGATTCATTTACAAATTAATACTTGTTTTTAATGCTAGGTGACAGTATCGCCACTGAAATGCAGAATTCTCTGTGGTTTACACTTTCTGTAGAGACAAACCATTTAATTTGCATGTATCAAAAAGAAAATGGTGGCTTCTCATCTCTCGGTGAAGACTGAATAGAAAACTGATGTGGTGATGTCTTAACACTGGGGCACTGTTTCGCAGAGAATAATGTATGCACTGAACTGTCATCATAAAATTAGACAAACTTTTTAATGAGCAGTGAACGTTTTAAGATGCAGTTCCTTTCTGCTGCACTTAATGTCTGAATGTTATAACGGGTGTCTGCGTTAATAGAAAACGCTCAGGCTTATGTATCGTGTCATAGATAAAACAGGGAATAGGCTAAAGAGGGGAAATATAAGTGCTATCCAGGAACTGATGTTTCTTAGGCTTGCTGTAGGACATTCAGTAAGATGAAAAAGTATAAATGGTAAATGGTACATATTTATCATCTGAGCATTATTGATCTAGATGAATAGAAAACAAGTAAAAATCAGCATTTTAAATAGAACTTAAAAATGAATCTCTAAGACTTTGAAACCTGTAATCAATGTAAATTGGAGGGGAGGAGAAGGAAGGGATTGGGGGAACAGTTGCAGGCATAGAGCACATGTTCTACTTCTTCATCTTTGTCTAAGGAAATAGGTATCATGATGAAGAAAATAAAGCAACCACCTAAATTTACTGGATTTCAAATCAACTAGTAGCACTTCTGAATTTTACGGGGTATTTCTGCAAATCAGTGTGTTGTGTCTGTGCTTTGTTGGAGCAGCAGACCTATTTTCAAAGCTGTTTGTCACACTGTCGTTTTTATTATAATAAGGCTTATATGGAAATACTCCTGCAATGCATCTAAAGAAAAGACAAATGGCAGCATTTATAGGAGGTGGCAGATCATACCACAGCGTGCGCGTAGGGAGGAGGGGGTTGGTGTCGTTTGTCCCAGCCCCCTTACTAAAGAGGGACTCACATTACTTTGTTTAATTATGAGGCAGGTTGCACTGGACTAATGTAAAGATTAGCACAATAGGGCCCTTAACCTGGTTAAAGAGTCGGGGTCCTGCCCCAAGGTAAACAATGAATACGAGTTTGTTTGCCCAGCGGTTCTTACTGGGTGGAAAAATAGCTAGGAGACTGTTCTTTTTTTCTTCTTAAACGTTTGTCTTGCGTATGAACAAATTAAAATTAGGAGTGTTTTGAAAGAAGTTTGGCCTTTCTAACAAATCAAGAGACTTGAATTTTGTTGTTTTATTTCCACTGAAGGGCCTGATCCCATTTTAATATTTTTAAACTTTAAAAGCAAACTCATCAATTTCAAGATTAAAAAAATAAATGGTGACTGCTTTAGCTGATATAAAGCCACAGTTGCTCTTGTAGACTCATGCTGTTCATCCTCTGTAGTAATTGTGGCCCTCTGTAACGCAGCTATTAATTCTTGCAAATTTGAAATTTAATTTTTCTTTATGCATAAAAGGGATAAACCTGAACAAGGAAGGTAGAGATGAGGAAAAACTGTGGTTTTTCTCTTTGTGAAAGCCTGCTTTCCCTGCTGAATAGATTTAATTTCTGTCTTCCTTACATGAAGGATTTAAGTCCTGAAGGAAGATGCAGGCTTTATGTGCCAGAAGTTGCAAAGCTGGGCTCCAGTTCCTTGGCATGCTGACGGGTCACACTTCCCCCTGTGGACCTCACCTGGGGATGAATATGTTTGGCTGAGTTTTTGCCTGCTCTTAGTTCTTCTGAAAATCTGTGTTTGTCTTGGAGGCTGACAGATAAGAAATTGTTAATTTTAAGGATTTACTAAAGTGTGAGCTTAAATTAGAATGCTTCTGAAAACAGATCTAGTTTAGATTTAGACTACAACTGGAAAAAAAAAAAAGGTTGTAAATTATCATTTTGGTTAACTATCAAGGCAACAACGCCATGGACAGTTTTGAAGCCCACTGCAGGAAAATGGCTGCCTTCATTTTTCTTGGCTGGGCTTACAGCAGAGAGCTCTGCCCCAAGTCATCGCTGCTGGCTCGTGGTCCCATTAGCTCAGCTGAGGTGCACCTTGCACTCCTGGCATCCTCTGTTAGTACAGGCTCCGTGCTCTCACTCACACTGCCAGCAGGCTGTGGACTTTCATCCTGAGCAGCTTGACTCATCAAGACCTCTCAAAGCAAATATTAGCAAGGCAGAGACCAAAAGCACTGCCGGGGGAATGGTGCTATTGACCGCAGTTGAGCCGAGGCGTTCCCCGCTGGCAGCCACGTTGTGGCTGTGCATCCCCTTCCCCTGGCACTGTGTCTTCCCGAGAGAGGAGGGTCTGCACCAGAAAAGACTCTCTTACCACCTGCTTTCCAATTCAGAGTTAGCCAGCTTACCAGAACACAGTTAGTCTAGCCTAAAGAAAGAAAAATCTAGTACTCAGTGATTGATGCCACACGTGTCATGCAGCCGCTCAAAGGCGATCATCAGCCTCATTTGCCAGAGCAGGTACCAGTGCTTCGGCACTAGCTCTGCTTCCAGTCACCATTGAGGGCTTGCAGGTTCACTGGAAGCCAGCGGAACACTTTTGGCATGCTGTGATAGCTATGGTATTGGTGAAGATGCTGGTGGCTGTACCTTTAAATCTCTGCTCTTGGCTGATGCACAGGTCCAAGGGAGCCAAGGAAGGACCAGACAGAAGACTGGACAAACCCCTGGCACTCCTAGTGCGAGTTATGCCCTGCTTTGCCCCCACCCCAGTCTGGTATGTTACTGGTTCTGAGAGCCATTGAGGATGGGCACAGCCTGAGGAACTTGGAACTGGTACTGGCAGGGCAAAGCTTGCTCCCAAAGGGGAGGATGGTGTTGCAGCTGATTTCAGAAGTAGACACTCATCAGGTCTTCCAGTGGGTTTTCAGCTAGGCTGTAAAAGTTTTTTCTTTTCTTTCAATGCTTCCTCTTTAAAAGTTAGAGGCACTGTGTGGTGTCTGATTCTAGGATTGAAGGCTGGATGTACAGGGACTTAAAACAGCTCAATCTGTCACAGATGCCAAGCCTGACCTTGGACACATAGATAAGCTTCCCTCTAGCATTGCTTTTTCAGCAAAACTTGGGTAAGGTGGTAGAAATGATGTTTATTGACTTCTTCCGAGCGAGCTGTGAGGTCTAATATTTGTAAAGTTGTTTGTGATTCTTTGGGAAGAAGTGCAGTCTGCTTCTGGCTGGCACTCCTGCTTCCTAACCCACTTTGGTTAGGAGTGAGGTGGGAAGCATGGTTTGAATCTCCACTCCTCAAAACCTGTTCACCAGGGGCTCCTTCAGCAAACAGAGACAGATTTCCTGGATAAAGGGTTTGATCCCCAGAGTGCTTGAATGCATTATCCAGCTGGCTGTCAATATCAGAGCTACTGAAATGGGGAGTGTACAGGGCTGCATGCAGCCTTCTTTTGGAGAATGGAAGATGCCTTTTTCCTCATTTAGTGTTTTAAGTGAAAATGAAGTCTGCTGGCAAGAGAAGACTCAAAAGCGCTGTGTGCTCTGTAGCCTGCAAAGGGGGCTTTGATACTGCTTGGAGCTGAGCAGCTGGAGCATGGATGGGATTTACTGCTGTGAGTGATGTGCCCTCTTCCCTCTGCAGTGTTCTCAGTGGGCAGGCTCCACATCTGCCTGTGACTTTTGCCCCTGGACAGCAGCACTTGCTGGATTATGGAGGCTGTCATTTATCATCACTATCTCTGACTGTAAAAGACAGTCCAGCGCTCCTGACAAAGTGATGGGAGGATTGGGTATGGTCGAGAAACAGCTTGCAGGCTTTTTTAAGTAGGAAAGTGATTTCAGAGGAAGTAAAGGAGGTTGGGAGAGAGGTAGACTCCCAAAGACCTACAGCAACAACTTTACATTCACACAGAGGGTTGAAATTTGCGGGAAGAATGGAAAGTGGAAAAAATAAGTGTGCCTGACCACGACCAGAGATAGGGATTATTTAAGAAAATAAAGAACGGAAGGAGTTGTATTCAGAAAGGTCAGAAGGATTAAGATTCCTTCCAGGGAAAGCCTGTGGGAGGTGAGTTTTCTGGGAGGGAAGATGCAGCATATGTCAGAAAAGGGAACTGGTGGATCACCCAGGCGCTGCAGGGGACTCACCAGGACTTCTAGGTGCACCAGGTACAGGGAACCTGGGAGCATCTTCTTGCTGTCCATGTGCCAGGAGGCTGGTGTCCGGCTGGGCAACAAATAGCGTGTTTGAGGGGTGCAAAGGTTGAATGGTAATGGGATTATCAGCACACTTGTACTCTAAAAACTAACAAGTCCTGGTGCTTGCTAGTTCAGTTCTATTCCCACTAAAATCTGCTGGTTTTCTTCTTTTGGTTTCAGCAGGTACAGCTACTTTGCTGAAAAGTGGATAAACTGCCCAGGTTCAACATCAGCATCTCTAAGAAAGGTGCTGAGTATTCACATACCTGTTTATACTGAGAGCTGTGCTGCTCTGTACTGCTTTTTATTTTAGGGCTTTTTATCTATTCATGCAGTGTCAGTACTCTGGAGACCTCCTGCCTTTCCTTCAGATATGTTTTCAGCGACATAAAAGTGACTGTGTAAAGCCCATTTGCCTAAGTCTTGAGCAGGGTTGATGAGTTTAAAAGACAATCCAACAGTGTCAGGAAAACAAGTTGAAGGCTCCACAAAAATTCAGCAAACACTTCCATCTGAGTGCAAATGGGCATCTAGCAGGGTGCAGTGTGCTGCACAGACAAGTGCATCGGGAAAGGTCTGCTGCTGTCTGGTAGCTGTACTGCCCCAGAGATACAGGCAGGACCTCTGGTCACTGCCACCAGTTGGGGGAGAGAAGCTGCTGAGTTTGTGCCATGTGTGTCCAGTGCGTATAAATCCTTGTGAGGCTCAACTGAAAAGTGTGGCAACTCACAGTGGAGTAAGCCTGTGGAGTTGGGGGTGTGAGTCCCTCCTCCCATACTCCCATACTGTGATGCCTTCACCAGCAAGGTGCTTTAAAAGCCACTAATCTGCTATCTCGTGGAAAGTGTGGGGTTTTTCATGGCAACTGTCAGATCCTGCCCAGTCATATCAGTGTCACATACTCTGCTGCCTGCCTGTTTCTCAGTGGCCATCCCAGTCTTGGTAACTTCCCTTCATGGCTCACCTTGTTCTTCCCTGGCTGCTGCTGTGCCTGCAGCAGGTCTGGGTACTGTCACAGGCTGGCATCCCCATGCAGCGGTGATGCAAATAACAGATGGTGCAAGAAAATCCTGTCTTCAATGTGCCCCAGCAGAGGCGCAGATGCAAGTTCAGTCTTCTCCTTAGGAGCAGGGATTTCTGGAAACACCTACCCCATTAGCAGCAATGGTGGCAGCAGCAGTAGAAAGCTTTAGTAGGTACCTCCACCCACACCCTATTTCAAAATAGTAACAAGAACCTTCAGCAGTTGGCAGTCTAAAGTGTCCAGGGATATACAGATTTTTTTTTTTTTAATTTTTTTTTTTAAAGCTGGCTTTGCTGGTTATTCAAGAATCATGTGACCAGAAGTTAAAAGGGTTTTATTTTTCTGCATCTCGAATGTTAAAGTGGCAACAGTTTCTTTGATTCTGCGTCAAACGGTTTTCTGTTTGACGCAGAATTCAGCCACAGCCCAAGAGCACCGCGGCTTCCCTTCAGTGGTGCGTGCCTGGTGGATGATAACATATCAAATACCAAGGAACAGCTGAACAAAAGCTCTTTTTAAAACAAACAAAAAAAAGTCCTAGACCAAACCTCACATAGGCCATAGCATTGCTCATTCTTAAGCTGTTTTGGCCAGCTGGGCTAGGATTGGGAAGCACATTGGATGCATGTGCTCTGTCAGGGAAACAGAAAAAAAAAGTAATCCCTCTACTCCTGCTTGCAAAGATAATCCAGGCTAAATCGTACCATTCCTTAACTCCACCTGCCCTGAAACTTGGTGAAAGCTACCATTCCTGCTACTTTTATTAGGTCAGAAAGTGTAACTTTGATGCATCAGGAAATTCAGAGCGACAAGGCTGCCTTGTTGACTCTAAAGATGCTTAGGACTTACCCACTGGTACGGAGCCACCAAAACCACAGCCAAGTTATTGCTACACCTCATGAAATGGTTGGTGGGGGCAATGTTAGAAGCTGTGGTGTTTGACTGCCTCCAGACTTTTTGGAATAGATAATTTAGCTGATGGAGGAGATTTTTTCTGACAGGCAGGAAAAGGGATGTTAGTTGCTTTGCAGGTACCAGTTTATGCATTGTCTGCATCTAGCTTTACATTGCTTGGGCATTTTATAAATAGATCCAGTCAGGAATATGCCTGTTTATACAAATCTGCAAAAAACATGGCAGGTTTCTATGTATTGTGTAGCCAGCCTGCAAGGGGTTTTGTTCTTGTATCTGGTTCTGGAGAGACCAGTGTGTGTGTGATTTGTAGTGCTGATGGGAATATAGGCAAAAAAAAGGAAAGGCAGAAGGGTCTTTGTGCAGAGCAGGAGGAGTTCAACCTTGCAAACTGCCAGCTGTTGGAGGATTTGAGGGGGTGTGATAGGGAGCACATGGTTTGGCAAATAGCTATTAGGGGTTAATGCCACCCAGAGCGTTTTGACCCCACAGGCAGGTGCCTGGGGCTGGTGGGTAGGGGGGCCAGGCAAGGGGTTTCCCTCTTGTTTTAGCATTGGGTTTTGGGGTTTTTTGTTGGGTTGTTTGGGGGTTTTTTTTATTATTCTGCCCTCAAATGCTCTGGAGGCTGTGCCCTCCTGCTCCTGTGACTGGGTGAGCAGGGTGAGGCCCCTCATCCACCAGCGTCATCCCAAGCAGGGCTAGGGGAGCCAGGTTGTGGGATGCTGAGGCATCCAGCTGAGGCATCCCAGCTCAGGGACTCCCTACACTGTGGAAAACGCAGCAGCACCCACAGTCCCCCTCGGTCCCTTAAAAGTCAACCCGCAGGGGATTCAAAAAATGGTGAAACCCAATGTAGTAATTCTAGAGAATGGCTATTATTTTATTATTGGGAAGAAATCGTCTCTCTGCGTGGGTAGGAAAAAGGAAAATGTGAGAAAGAGCGTGTTCTGTAAGGACACAGGGTGTGGCTCAAGCATCAGTAACAAATGCTGGAAGAAAAAATGCTCTTTGTTCTGCAGTCAGGTGGGTTGACAACTATTCTCACCCTTCCCTGGCATGCATAACACCCAATGCAATTAAAAGATCGAGGAAGGCTTGACATGCTGAAACTGCTGCAAGTGCAGCAAGCAGAGGGATTCAGCCTGGAATCTGCTTCATTTTTTGCTTTTCAAACAATTAACTTCCGAAGGTTGTAGGTATCAAAATCAGCATATTTGTTTCATACTGCTGCATTGTTTTAATGTCAATGTTCTGTGTGTTTAATGCTTCAAGTGGTAAGTTAAATCTGTCTAGCACTAAAATTTATACTGGCCTACATTTGACTAGAATTGGACCAAAGAGTGCATTAAAGTGTATTAAAAATATGTACATCCATATACATGTGCAGTACAGCAAATTGACTTGTAATGACAGTCTCACTAATTGGAAAATAATTTCAAAGCTATTCCTTTTAAACCACCCTTGTTTGTCTCACAGGTTTAACACTTTTTATTTTCCATTTATTTAACTAAAAAAAAATTACCTTCACGGTTGCTTTTAGATTGCTACAGGCTAAAACAGTATCTTGAGCTTAAAAAAATTCTATTATCCTGGTTTTTTATGCTTTATTCATTCTGCTGTGCATTGGTTTGATCCAGTGACTAAAATGCTGCTGTCTTTTCTTCCCCTAAGCATCAGAACTAAAACTTGGTCTCATTGCAGTTGCTGGCAAGAAGTGAAAATCTTGTGCAAGTGAAATACTATGAACTTGTTCATAGACAGGCAAGCAGGACTGACTGTGCGAAGCGATGAAAAGAAGATGTGACCAATATACATCTCTCTTTCCATTTTAAATAAATTCTTCTAAGGAATTCAGGGTCAGGAATTTGGGCAGTTACTTATTTTGTGTGCCTGTAGAAATTTTATATATATATATATATATATATATATATATATATATATATTTATATCTTCTAAAAATGTCTTATTTCTTTTTCTGGGAGGATGAGAAATCTACTTGCAAATTTACATCTTGTGACATTTCCTTACAACTGCACACTGGCATATGTACTGCTAGAGGCCAGCCCATCATTTCTTGGTAAAAAGAACCTTTCAGCTCGGTTACCTCCTGTAGAGAGCTAATTTTCCAGCAGTCAGGCTTGATCTGGATAAATAATTAGAGAGCGCGAGAGAGAGATGAAGATGATCACATCAGCGCTGTCTGTAATTCAGTTAATACAGCCAGACCCTGTGATTTTGCGTCTGCAGCGTACTTGCGTGGTCTCAAAAGCCACAGAGGCAAGCAGTCAACAAAGCCAATCGGTTACATTTGTCTTGGAAGAATTAGCGGCACTTTTCATTCATTTGTGGAAAGCCAGCAAACAGCTGCAGCATGCATCTGCAGCACAAGAAGGTGATTCTTGACACGTTCGCTCTCCCCAGCCTACCCCCACACATGCAAAAATTTCATCGTGCAATTAATGCTGGGGTATTTCCATCCTTAAGGATGGCTTTTTCTTTTCCTCTGCAGTTTGAGGCGTTGAGGTGTTTTTATATTTGAGTTTAAATTGGTATTTTGTGTAGCAGAGTAAAAGCTGACTTGGGTAAGTCAGCTACCGTTTTGGCATTTCTGGATTTTTATTTTCTTTTTTTTTTTTAAAGCTGGTCAAAATTATTGGATAGCGATGCTAAAGTGCAGAGATGTGCCTGGCTGTCTGCAAAGCGGTAGCATTTCACATGACTCTTAACATCAGTGGAAGAGATCCAGTTAAAGCAAACTGCATTCTCCTACAGTCTTTGAGGGTATGTTTGTTACTGACGTGCATTTGCTCCTCTTGCGAACTATGCTATAAAGGGGTTAAAAATACATCTTTGGTTCACTTTATTCCCAGTGGTAGCTCCATTGCATTTATACATGGATCAGATTAAAATAGGTCAATATCTTTTGTGGAAGGTCTTTTGACACTTTGGTGCATGACTGCAGTACACCTACCTTGAGGATGAATGGACCCGGAGGAAATCCAGGCATTAACAAAAACACAGCCTAGGGATACTTTAGGATCACATTCCTTTATTCATCAACTAAATCAAAGGCTTGACAGAAGATGCTTTATCATCGAGTCAGTCTAAATAACACTTTTTCAGGTGACAGATAACTCCTGCTGAAGAAATAAACTATGTATTTGGGTAAGAAAAATAGGAACTTTGTGGGATTATGCTGTTCTTTATACTGCATCATTTTCATTGGAATACATGTATGCGCTTTAGCTGAAAAATTTCAGAACCTTATTAAAAAGAAAATTGTGTATTCAGGAGTTGCCTTATGGCAGGAAGTCTTTGTCTGCCTGTTCGCTTTATTGCAGTTGTTTGCTGCTTTGTATCGATTTTGTCTACCAAATCAGTATATTGAGGATGACTGGGGAAGGCAGGGTGAAGGGAGAGGGTGCAGCTCTGCAGTTTGCAGGACCAAGAAGCTGTTTGCTGCCTCATGGTATGCAGGGTTTTTTGCTTCCTTTTTTTTTAATTACAAAACCACAAACAAACCTAACTTGGAATTTTGGAATTTCCATATTATGAAGAGGAAGAGGCTTCTTTTCGATATAATGGCACCATTAACATCTATTAATAATGCAGACAGGGTAAGTAGCTGGAGTAGGAGCTCCCTGGGGGCCTCGTAAAACAGATGTGCACTATATCTTCCCGGATTTGATAGCTGCTGGGGTCGAGGGGGTCGCTGTGGTTCCCGTTTATTTCCTCTGGCAGCGGTTTTCTAATTTAAGCACCTCTGTCTCCTGGCTACAGTTGCCTGCTGTGCCGTGGAGGGGGTGTTCGCGCATTGTCATGCCTGCTGCCGGGAAAGGGGGCACGGCCACAGTTGCCCCTGCCTCGGTGCTGCCTCACGGCTCCGCTCGCTGTCGCCGGCATCTCCTCAGATGCATTTGCTGTTCGAGGTGCTGGAGACGGGCTCTTTTGTTGATTCCCCCCCCCCCCCCCCCCCCCCACCAAAAGAAATTAAGGTAAGTGTTTCCTCCTCTGCAAGATTTTTTTCTTTTATTTTCTGTCATGGGAAGGAAGAAATATTCCACCTTGCAAGAGCATGTAGTGTATCACTTGAGGTGCGGTCTGGCTCCTGGTGGGAAATGTAGTTGCTGTATCCCCTTTTTCAAGATTATGCTTCGCAGTTTTAATTGAATGTATTCACGGTGCTGCCTCTGAATAGATAGCGCTGCGTGTTCTTTCTGTAGCTGTCAGCATTTAACTCAGGGGGTGGGTTATACCAGAAGGACTTTAAAATATTTCTTTCTTTATGCTACCTCTTTAATTGCAGATTACTCTGCAAAAGCAGTGATAAAATATTAGTGGTCACAGTGTATGGCAAAAGGTCTATGAATGGTTCTGTATCAGATGTATTCCTATCATGCAGGATTAGGGTTGCCTCCAGTCCAGTACAAGATGTGAACATCTGTCCTTGTGTGCACCTCCTTTGCAATGTAGTCTTCCTATTTGTATTTAAATGTAGAGGTATGTGCTCTGCTAGCTTGTCAAAGACATGCAGGGGAAAAAATCCTGGTATGAGGTCCAGATCCTTTTCAGCTGCTTCCACCCTCTGCATTATTCCAGTTAAAAGTTTAGAAATGTGCAGAAAGGTAGTGTAACTCCTTGGAAAGAAAGAGACAGAGCAGTTACTTCTCTGCTGTTTTTATTCTGCCATTACTATATATGCAAATGACCAACAGTATCTGACGGCCAGGAACACCACATTATATAGGGAAGCATGATGTCTGCTGTATACACTACCGTAAACCCTTCAGCTGAGAATCAGGTTGCATCTGTTTTTCAGCAAGATGAGGGTACATCAGGTAGAAGGAAACAACAGAGGTGTGAGCAGGTTGGTTTTGGAAGTGCTGCATAAGCCAGTTTATGGGATTTCAGCAGACAGCCTTCTGAGTAGGATGGATGGACCTTACTCTTCCCTCACATTCATTGAAAACTTGAAGTACAACTTGCCTCTGACTTATCCCTTGCTGTACTGCATTCTTCTCTTTTCTATACCGAGACACTGTCCTTGTGTATGTGCACTGACAGAGCAGGTGCCTCACTTAAAACGGTACCGTGTGGTTTCGACTAGACCTGTGTTAAACTGGCATGTTAATAACTTGACTATCTGGCATAATTTAAAAGCATAAATATTTATAACATTTATTCCTCAAATGTTTTCTTTCTCTAATAGCATCCAAAGCTAAGAGGTAGAAATTAAACTTTTTAAAAAATGTATGTGAAACTTGAAGGGGGGGGGAAAAAGATTTACAAGCGAAACTGCACTTTTTGTAACACTTCAGGTTTTTTCCCTTTTATTAGTCCAGGCTATACTTGCAGACAGTTGTCTTTTTTTAATATATTGTTTGTTCTTCTTATCTTTCTCATAGAATTGCAGTGTAATGCTAATATCATTTAGTCTTCAAATAGAAATGTGCAGATTTTACTAGTTAAATGTGTTTAATTTTAAAATGTGAACACTTTTGCAAATAACTTTTAAAAACAGAGCCATTTTTCTTGGGGAAATTTGCTGTCTGTTACTTCTGGTAATTTTGTTTGCGGAATAACACAGAACATTTGCCCCCTCATTACAGAAAAGGTCAATAAGGCTCATAACTGACAGGTTCAAAAGAACAATAAAATGCTCTGTGTTTTTAATCAGATACTTGAGTCAATGGTTTTTATTGATATTTTGCTAGCTTATAGTCTGTTCAGTAAATTCTGTTGTGAATGTATACATTATTTATATCATTGAGACCTTTCTTTGTGAAATTGGTGTGTGAAGCTATGACTGCTGTTAGTGCTCAATGAATCCTTTTCTCCAGGCTCTGTAAAACAACCCCTTCAGAATTAACTGAAGACCCAAACATTAACTAGCATAAGGAGATATGGTAGGGCCAAGCTTTGTGTTTTATAGTTTATACAGAAAACCAACAAACCCGAAACCATTTTTTTTTTTTATTTGTGGCATGAGCGGTTTATTTGGGCCCCTTTTGGATAATCAGTGGAAAATTTAACATCTGAAATGCTGTTCGTATGCATGTTTGGTGGCTTAATATTTAATGACTGATTATGATTGAGATTATATATAACTCTCCTTCATGAAATGAAGTCAGACTATATGGATTTTGAGGTGTTGGTGTATGTTTTAGTGTACATTTTCCCCTTATTTTTCTACAAGGGAAAAATACACATACAGATACAATCAGTGATAGGAAATAAAAATTTTAATTACTTTTATAGTATGATTACTGTCTGGATAATCAAAGCATAATGTTTTCAAGGTAGAATAATAAACAAAGCTAGAAGCAAAATTGCCCGCTTAGGGAACTTTGCTGAATATAAAAATACATCGCCAGAATTCAGGCTTCCGCATTCTTTGGGAAACAAAGGAAAGATCCTCTTTCCTTTGTTAATGGTATTTATCATCTTTAACTCATTAGTTGCTGACGGCAGAGACGCAATGTTGGAGGGACTGGAAATGATCCACTGATAAAATTCACACAAGTTCCTTGAGGAATGCCTGTGTGCTGGTATTTTGCAGTTAAAATACACGCAAAAGTACATAAGCTGCAGGCGTTGCTCCTCTTTAATTCTCCTTAAAGAACATCGAATTTTTTATCTTGTGTTGATGTGTTTCATGCCTTCTAAATAAAGAAGAACAATTGCAGGATTCCTCTTTATCTGAACTTTGGGTGCGCCCTTGTGTAAAATGGAAATGCTTTGTGAGGCATCCACAAGAAGGGAACAAAGTAGAAGGTAATATGGGTCTGCTTTATATGACAAGCTGTGATTTGGCCTCTGATGAAAAAAAATCACTGTATTTTTGTCTGAGCCCTCTTAATTTCTTGAGAAGTTAACCTTTTGTAAGTGATTGTCTACAAAGCAAGGTCAATTATGGGTTGATATAGACCAGTCTATAAAAATATATATAAATATATAGATCTCGTTCTTTTAAAATTATCTTGGTTTTCCTTTTTGTCTACATGTTGAGGGAAAGGATGTATCCAAAATGTGAGGAATATTTTTTTCCTTTACTTTAGGTGGGTATAGCACTTCTGCATAACACACATTCATTGCTTTTTCCAAGTCCATTGAGTTCTCCTCTAAATTAATTTTTAAGAATTGTTTCAGTGGATGCTTCACTACATTGTCTTGCTTGCATAAGGCTTATAAACCCACAAAGAATTTGCATCTTTTCTTTGTTCTGTTTATTTATTCACATTAAATCATATGTACATGTTCCTTAAACTTTCTGTTTAAGTGAAAAATAATTCTCCCTTCTAGTGACTCTTACGTTTTTGTGTGAGATCTTGCAAATCTCTAACCAGGATCTGTACTCTAGCTGCTTATGATAACTGCCAGCATATTGATGTGAGGGGAGGAGCAGAAATCTTAACAGCTCACACTCCAGACACCCACACTGATTGCAATAGAGGAAACTCTGCAGCAGCAAAACAGAATAGTAAATACAGAGTAAGAAATCGTGACAATGTGGCAAGTTATAATTACAAAAGGGCACTTACAACATGCTGAATGCTTTTTTTCTGTATATGATACATGTGAGATTTTTTGCATGGGGAAAATCCCCAAATCTGTCTGTTGTACTTTTTGTAATTGTATGTTTTGTGTCTCCTGACTTCTGATTGAGTGACCTCAAAAGCAGGGCTGTTGGTTCTCTGGACTGTGACTGGCTTCATACTCCTAAGCGTCAGGACCAGGTACAAAAAGAGGCAGCATTGGTGGTGAGAGCTGAAGAGCAGCAGTGATTCTCTGAGGATACAATTTCCCCCTTCTTCTTTCTCTTTTGCTCAAGTCAGATATACACAGTCTTACATCTATTTCTGTATGTACATGTGGCAGAGTGGCTGTGGTACCAAGGATGCGCAAGGACGGCACTTCCAACGCCCCTTTTGAGTTTTCACGCGTGGGAATTTGAATTACGTCACCCAGATTGTTCCATAGGGATAAGATTATTTGGATTGCAGAAGGAGATAAATTAGTTATCAAATGTGCCTGGGAAGATGGGAGGCTGCATTGGTGTACAGAATAGGAGACAACTACCGATTAATTATGCTATAGAGCACGCATAGCTTATAAATGTACGCATGATAAATGTTCGTATCATACACCCTTGTCCACTTTATCCATGGACAACCCATTTGTCTCCCTGAGGACTGCTGCAAATATTCAAAACACCCATCCCTTTTGAAATAAAACCAGCCAATGTAGTGGGTTTTTTCTTTCTCCTCAGGAAATAGTGAATTCATCCCTGTTTGTTGGTCATAAAAAGTTTGAAAGTGATTGGCATGTTGTAAGCAGCCTGTCCTGAAGGAGAGGGAGCAGGGACATCCAGGCTGGCTGTGGGGCACAGCCTTTGCCTCTGCAGGAGAAATGAGCGCTGGGCTGTGTGTGAGAAAGGGTTGGGGAGAGCTCTTTTGGTAGAGCCTCTGGTGTCCATTCCTTCCAAGGCCTCTGTTCCTCATGCTCTAATGGGAAGGGGAGCACTGCCTTTTGGGGTTGAAGGAATTAAGAAAACGTGACTTTGTACCAACTTGCCTTTCATGTCTGCACTTACTAAATTGCATTTGATTAAAAGGCAAAGTCACTTTCCTGACACTAGCTGTGTTTGCTCTGACCTTCCCCCACGGACACCTGTTATCCCAAAGGTATGGTTTTCTTCCTTGAGGAAATAACGTTGCTGTCCCCCCTCCTGCTTGTTTTATGCCCCAACAATTAATTTTCGTGAGAATCAAGGGATCTTCTTTTTGTGTTTAGACCACGAACACCGCGTGGGGAGATTAAACTGCTGTGCATGACAATTATGTGTACATGAAACTCTTCATTAGCCTCCATACTAAAGAAAGGAGAAAATAGATGTCAAAGAAAAATTTCTGCCCAGTTCTGCTTCCTCAGCAGATGAGTGGGAGTGTTGAAGTACCTCTTCTGACTCCAGAGCGGCAGCATGCAGGTTTTCAGGCAAACCTCATCCCCAGGGGCAGATGAACGGCAGCGTGGGAATATAGACAGGGACTGCAGCGTGCAACCAGGTGGTCCTGTGGCTGAACAAGTAGCTGGGGTACCTATTGAGTGAAGGAGGTGTCTCTGTGCCTGAGCATTTCCATGCATCTGCATCGCTTTGTCCGTGAGCCTTTGCTACCTCTGAAATGAAGTAGCAGAGCCTGATCCTTCATGAGACCATGGCCCCCAGCAGAGGGGCTGGAAGGGCTCAGTGCGTGGTGAGAGAGCTGTTCATGTTGAGTCACTGCTAAGAGTCCACTGTGGCTGGCAAAGTGACGCATCATTTTCTGCTTGAACAGTAGAGGTTTTTCTCAACACCTTGTGTGCTCCTTGCTCTGTCAGAGTTGAGCTTTGAACTGGTTTAAATTCATAAAACATCAAGGAATATGCAGATTTTTGTATCAAAAGTTGAATCCAAGAGGCTATTAAATACTATAAGTACTCTATAATAGGCTTGATTAGTCTAATATTAACTCCAAGTGACACTTAAGTGACATCAACTGTGACAACAGAAGTGACATTTTTGAATTGCCTTATTTTTAGGGAGAGTGTTGATCATGGCTTTTTCAATTGTCACTGTGGCATAATGCTCATAGACCAATATATTTCTGGCAAGCGTGACGTGTCCCTTCTCTCCGGTGTTAGGGATGTGGACAGTGAGCCTTGCTGCTGCTCAGTAGGGTTCCTGCACTGACAATATGCATTTGTGTCAACAGAAAACCATGGATTTCTGCTAACCTATTCAGAATTAAAGGATTTCTCGAGAAATGTTTTTTGATTAGTTACCAGTAATGTTTACTGAGGCAAGGAAGAAGAAAAAGACCACCTTTGTTACTGGCAAGGCCTATGAGGCAAATGGGTACAGCAATCTGAGTGTGTGGTAAAAGAGCATCAAGACTGTGGTATCCTTTCTTTTTCCTCCTGGTCAGTAGACTCCATGTTGTTGATTCTGTTGTAGCTTTCTGAGGATAACAATTCCAAGTACTTGGCATCTAGAGAGAGGCAGTTTTCACCACTGTCTGTATATCCTTGGTTCCGGTGCTCTGGCTCCCAGGCTGATACCAGATACAGAGAATGACCTTCTCTGCCTTTGCTAAGCCCTGCTTTAGATGTTGAAGGTTGTGTTGGCCTCAATCATACAGGCCAACAATATTCTTCGAGCTTACGTCCTGGCAGGCTTAAATCCCAACAGTCTAAGAAAGCAATCTCTAAAAGTGTGTGTCGCCTAATCAAGACCCAGTGACTGTAGGCAATTTTTTATTGAGGGAAAAATCACAACAGTTCCAGAAATTTGGCTTTTTTGTAACGATTGTTTCATCTACATTTATAATCATGTGGAAGATGATAGACGCAGAATAATTCTAATAATGAAAGAGATGGTTTAACTAACTTCCAGTCTTGGTAGATTTCTGTGATTTTGGTGACCATTTCCCAAAAGATTCAATGCAGAATTTCTGGCTACTTTGTCCTGTAGCAAGTGCAACATGGATTGTAGATAAGCAGACTGAGGACTGTCATTGTCTCTGCTGATTGACTAGAAATAACCACATCCACTGTTTTATTACTCTGTTCTTTTCACCTAATAACTCTTAACTTTAAAGGCCTTTGAGATACAGGATTGCACTTTTTCAGTCCATTTCCTGGACAATGGAGCCTTGGTCAGTTTGGCCGATAAATTCTACTGTAATATATGTCATAAGCCTGGGTAGGAACCTAATTAAATTTGCCTGTGCTTCCCTTTTGCTTCTTCCCTCCTTACAGTCATTGACTGGACTTTTATCCAATATCTCCCATACAGCTTGAAGGAGTGCAGCTGTCTGTGCAGAACCTGCGCTGCAATACAGCACATATCCAGCTTTTCCCCGTGTACCCAGACGTGCATGCAATAACTTAGGTTCATATCCCGATCTTAAATACACTTTCTTGCTTGATGTATTTTCCACAAAGACCATTTTCAAACTAATAGTTTTTTTCTATACGTTCCTGCTCTATTTATTTTCCAGTGGGCTCATTGAAATTGGGCCTGTGATAAGTCTGTCACTTCAAAAAATCAGAGATTCTTGTCTGTCGTTCTCATGATTACATGAGATAAAATCTATTAAAGACATATTTACTACATATTTGGTTTAATCCAATTATTTGGTTTATGAAAATGAGGCTTTTTTTCACTTCTTGGGTTTTGCGGTCTTAAATTCTGACATATAACATTGCCTCCTTCACTGCCGTTGCTGATGGCAAAGTGTTTTATTCATAATTTAATATTTTCCATATAAGCATTCCAAAGGCTCCTTATCCTCAGTGCTTTGGATACAGCAGGGTGGAATCTCCTGTGATTAACAAGGGCAGCATGTGCTGTTGCATGTTTCTCCAGTGACATTCCCTATGTTCATCTCACATGTTAGAGCTCTGAGGCTGATTATCCAAGAGTCACGGTCACAGTCAGTCTGCTTGAGTGTGACATAAGGCCTGTTTGTTTCTGCTGTGGGATATTCCAGAGGACCACTTACTGTGATAACTTTGTCATTTAGAAGTTGTTCCATGGCTACATACAGGTGAAAAATCACCTGTGCTGTGTGTCCTACTTTATTTGTAATGTTTTTCTTGCCTAATCAGTGAATTTATTCCATATGCTGATGTAAGACTCTTCTCTCCAGTTTCCACCACAGAACTCTGAAGCTTGGAACATCATTACAACTGGAAGAATTGTTGTTATCTGCTGATTCCTGAAAATCTGTCTGCTATCCTGAAGTCAAGGGAATGTAGTTCATGCAAGATGAATCAAGAACAGGGAGTTTTTCATGTGGTATAACAGTGCAGTCAGTCTGGAGTCTTTGGTTTAGCTGTGTGTTGTTAGGTGGACACGGTGTGCCCATCATTTGAGATCTTAAAGGATTTTTCATGCCGCTCTGCTTGTGTTCCCAGCAAAGATCACTAGGTAATAGCAAAGTTCACGTGTTGGCTTGTTGGAGAGATAAGAGCACCTAGAGGTGACTACCAACCCAGAAGAAGACTCTTGTGAATTCTGAATAATATTGAAGTTCCTATTTTCAGGACTGATCTGTGTTAGGATAACGAAAGGCTGCTGTTGGCTGGGTGACCAACAGGTGTAAGCTCTGTACTGTGTGTCCCTTTTACCCAATTTAAAAACCTCTTTTAAGCATTACCACCAAGGATCCTGCTTAATTGTTTTTGGGGGTTTTTTTAACTACATATAAAAGGAAGAAAGATAGGTCTGTCTATCTTTGAAATGGCACAAAGAAAGAGAGAGAGAAGCACATGGATTAATGGTTACCTGGACTGGAATATATGCTAGGTGTTCAAATGAAGTGCTTGTATGGTTATTTCTATTGATCAGGGCTCACAAAGGGTTTTCTGTTGCAGAAGTAGGTCTGAAAGACCTCTGATTGTGCAGATAATCTTCTTAATGTATCTGGTCTGTTTTCCTGGTTTTGCTTATACCTGAGAAAAGCCTGGAGGAAATGGCAGCAGATCTAGGCTCCATGGTCACGCCCTAATACCTCACTTGCCAAACAAAGCAAACCCTTAATTACAAACTCAACCACATTAAAAAATTTGTTGAGGGCTGACATTTGTGCATGAATTAAATGTGTGATGGGTTTGTTGTGGAGGCATGAGGTTGTAATTAGGGTTTTATATGATACTGTAAAAGGAGATTAATGTATAGTGTGTTTCCTTATCAGCGGGAAGCAGGAACCAGTTCCCTGTGACAGCACGGAGCCGGTCCCTGTCCCCAGATGTGTGCCATGCAGGCACAGGCTGTAGGAGCCTGTCTAAAGGGTTTCCATTAAGTGGAGTTTAAAAACACTGGGGAGGCAGAGGTTGGTAAAATGGGAGTTGGGAGTGCTTTTTGAGGTTAGTTCTAGGATTTCCTAATTAGCCAAAGTGGCAAAATGCCTTCTGTCTGACCATCATATGGTGCCTGGCAATGGCAAGGAGCTCCAGCTGGCTCTTGGGCCAGGTGGGAGCTCCATGAGGAAGCTGCACAGGGACATAACTGGGCAACTTCTGGTAAAGTCCACCTGTCTTTTTTTTCTTCAGGGATCTGCTGTGGTTTCCAGATTTTGCTGCACTGCAGAGCTCACAGAAATTCCTGCTTCAACCCTAACCCATCACCAGCCGATTTTTCAAAGCAATTTGCTTGTACAGCCGTCTCCCCCTTCCCACACCTAGGCAAAAGTTTTTAAAATTGTTTTCTTCTTGCTGCCTTCTCCCAGCTTCTCCCTGTATGAACTGAGCCACACAGCAAAGGTGGTTATGAAATCCTCTGCATATGGGCAGGATTGATGTTTTCGACATCTGTCCTCCACTGAGTTAAAATGCTGTTTTTAACTGCATCTGCAAGTCTTGCTTTTTAGGTCCAGCGCAATGGATAGGACAGGCCCAGCCCTCTGCATGCACTCTCTGCTATTCTTTCTCTCCTTCTTTGGGAAGCCCCCCGTTTCCCCATGGCGCTGACATAATTTCAGGATTCTTTAAAGCCACCCACATGCGTACGCAAGCAGTTTGCTGAGCCGTGCATAATGTGGTCACTTGAATGCTTCTGGAATGCCTAGGTATCATGTGAAGATAATGATCCATATAAATGCATTTCATAGCAAGGGCCTCATCTATAGATGGTGTGCGTGTAGGTTGCCTTAAGCGTTGGAGCTGCTTTTGCGTTTTGTTCCTCTCTCCACTCACTCAGCCTTAGATCCCTTTTTTCAGCTCTATATCTTTAAAAAGCTTTGCTTTTGTTAGCTGCATTAGAGATATTAATTGTGCTCACAGAAAGCCACAGTTAGGTGCATATGTATCAAAAGCCACTGTGCTCTTCATCTGGAGGAAAATTGTAGATTGTTTTTTTTAGAGATTTGAGTGGTTGGTTGCTGCTCAGTGGGAGAAGAAAGTACATTCTTTCTTTTTTATGTGTTTGAGGAAAAATGTCATGTTTTCCACACAAGGTTCATCCTGGGTCTGCAGCCCTCCAGAAAAGTTCTGTTCTTAAGGACTGAAGAAAAAAAAACTGTGGATTTACAAAACTACTATTAAAATCAGCTCCAAAATACATTTTTCTCTTTTTTTCTCAGTGAGGCAGCTAAGATACTTGACAGTTTTAGGTGTTGGCTAGTGAGGGGTGGAACTTCCTGTTCCTGTCTGTATGTATAAAAGCATGGCTTGTCTTTGATGTTCCAGAGCTTCACGGTCGAGTCATCCCCATGGCTATCAGTCTTCTCACTCCAAGACTTTGCATCATCTTTCCTCCTGCTGCACAGCCCCGTCATTTCCTGCTGACACAGTGAATCATGCCCTTCAGATGCCTGAAGCTGGAGAGCAAATTTCTGCAATTAGTGAGCATAGAAAGTAATCCTGCCCTCGCCGTGGCCTTACGAAGACTGCAGTCTGATGTCACGATTCAGTTCTTGGGCTGGAAAGAAATCAGATCTTTGCTTAACAGGGGCTGTGGATACTACCAGTGTGGTCTTGTTAGGACTTCTTTGATGCTTAATGTGAGATAGGACCAGCTCAAACACATTTTCAGTGTTTTCTTATTTTAGTCTCCATATTGAACTCCTGTCTTGACTTGTGCCTTTAACCCTGTTTGTTCCTGAAGGCTGAGAGTTACTGTCTTCAAATCCCACATCTTTGGCATTCAGTGAGAACATGTTGCCTACAAGGCATGCAGATGGGTCATTAGGTGTCATTAGTCTGGAAGTGCTTCATTTGAAGCATATTGCAAAAAAACCACCGGATTCCGGTTGGGGAATCCATGTGTCCTCTGACCTCATGTCAACAGGAGAGTTCAGTGACTACTTACTTGTATGTTCTAAGAAAAATCTCACTACGGACTTGTGAACTGGAGAATAGGATAAGATTTAAAATAATCTCCAAAAGATATTTTCTCAGTGAAAGAGGAAAGAAAGTAATTCTTGATCCAAATAATCTTGCCTTCATTTTGAAAGAAAAAAGCCTCTGAAAGTAAACCTACTGGTCACAAACTAATGCTTTCATAAAAGTTTAATTTAAAAAGAAAAAAACCCCCACTATTAGCATAAATATGATCAGAAATGTGAACAGTAACTCAATTTAGAACACCATGTTAACATTATTAATCAAAATTCTGAAGACAGACTGCTGACAACACTGTGTGCAGCATATTAGGGAAACAAGGAATAAGGCTTGTATTCTGAGATCATCTCTATACTGCAAAGCCAGGATGTATCCATCATGCCACTAAATGTCATTTATTATCCATTGTAGAATAAACTCCTGAGTCTATTCTACAATACTTTTGCACTGCAGGCTGCCAGGAAAAGCAAGAAAGCTTCTTAATGCTGTTCTTATTTCAAAACATTCATAATTTGGGATGGAAAGTACTGAGAGAGCATCCCTATCAGAGTCTGTGAATGAAGAGGATGCACCTGAGAGAGTCCCTGCTACACAGCCGATTATTGGGTTTTCAGGAGAGTAAATGGATAAGCTTTTCTCATAGCCAAATAACCACCAAGGCATTCTTCCTGGACCTGTAGTTGCAGTGGCATGAAATCAGTTTGTAAATCACATCACATACCACAACGCTACCTCTAATGGTTATATGTATTCTAACTTCCAAATAATCTCTTCTCCAGAGTCGTCAAATATTGCCTTACCTAATCAAGCAAGACCTTTTTTAAGTGTTTCACTCTGTGAAGGAAAAGCTATGACAGAGTTTTGTGGCTCCTAAGCCGGTGGTTTTCCCTCTACCAGCTGACCCAGGAACACCAAGTTGCTGAAACACCCAACCTTTCCTGCCTGGCAAACCCATCCAGAACAAACTGTTTGTTCTAATACTGCAATATCAAATTTATAGCTTCTCCTTGGAAATAAATGTAGTACTGGAAAAAGGTACCTGCCAGAGAGCAGTAACAGGACTTTGGTATCTTTCCCTGCCGAGGAGACAGGGAAATCATGCCAGCTTCTGCTAGCTTGTCATGCTCTAAAGAGACTGACGGGACAAGGATTTCATCTTCAAACAAGCAGGTTTTGGCTTCTCTGCCAAGGTTGCCACTGGTTTTAGGGGCAGGGCACCCATCCCCTGCAAGTGCAGTAATCATCCTGCCGCATATGATGAGCCACCGAAGAGCTGGTCTGTACTAGTGACTTCTGGGTTCAAGAATTGTGCAAGAATTGTGCCTTGCTAGGTAAAAGATGCTAAGTTGTCATCATGGGTTTTTTCCTTTACCAGTTCTGTATGACACATTTTAACATAATCTGTGTGAAAAACAGTAGCTTTTGTCCTTCTTCTGTCTTGTGCCAGTATATTTATTATATCATTATTGATGTCACCAAACACGCTCCTCGTTTTCATTTTGGTCTGTGGATTCAGAACAGGTTTCTGTGTCTTTTTGGATTTACTGCTAATTCCTTTAATGTGCGAGTAAGACCACAAAATTCAGAGTAAATGTTGTTATCAAAGAGCACTTGAAGGAAAACTTAAGAGACTTCCTTTCAGAACACCTTCAGGATCCCCGTAAGAGACATAGTATTTTGTACAGATATACAAAGATGTTATTCAAATTGCTGATAAAGTAAATTAGTGAAGGATTCCTACCTGATTCATCACATCCCCTGCAGTTTCCACATGTCACCTGCAAAAGGACAGGGCCTGAAGTTCAGCAAAGCGTACTCAAGTAGGTGTGTTCGCAGGTTCTGTCACCAGTGTAGATGGTGGCACTCGATACCTTTGTTTGACTGTCTGGTTCAGCACTTGCAGTGGCAACGGACTTCCAAAAACCAGAGATGGGAAACAAATGGCACAAAAAGCCTTGTGCACTGGTCAGTGTTTGATTGCAGCGAGAATATCTTTACAAGTTCAATTTTTATACACTTAATTAAGCAAATGGATCTTTCCCGTGAAGCAGATTCCAAGTCTGTATTCGCTCCTGTTGAAGTCGGTTGGCCTTGGGGGCTGTGTCAGAAGAGATGAATGTGATGCAAAAGAGAGTGCTTGGGTTTACAGGGCAAAAACCTTGACATTAGCATTATCCCTACAGTTAAACCATAAGCAGTAATTTCTGTCAATTTTTGTCACTGCTGAAGAAATCCCCAACAATGAAAAGGTTGCCTAAAAGTATGATATCTGGCTTCTTTGTAGTACGTGTTGAGGTCCTAAATTCTTTAGATGGTTTTAAATTTGGGCTGAAATACTACTTGGCACTAGGACAAATATTTGAAATCTTGTTTTCACTTTACTTACATGTCACTGAGCAAGGATTCAATGTCCCTTTTTACAGCCGACCTCATCAATGTCACTTAGGTCAGAGCCCAGTCATGTGGCCCCAATATTACCTAGCTGGGACATCATTTTCAGTTGCTAAAGAAATGCAGAATCTGAAATGAAGGAGGAGGTGGAAGGGACTGCAGGCTCTAGTCTATAATTGGGAATCTTTACTTTTATTAAAAAATATCTTAGCAGAAGCTTTGTTGTTCATCTTTCCATATAAGTGGATATATTCTCATTGTCTGCTGTTAAGAGGGATATTTTTAACAGCTATTGAAAGGTCCTTGGGGTACATGTGTGTAATAATAATTTTTTACTTTTAAAGGAAATCATCTGTAAATCCCATTAGTTATCATTTTTCAATTTTCATCTTTCTAAGCGTGATTTAACTTCAAGTGTTGCCGTTCTTAAATCTAATTAAAGAATCGCCTTTAGTTCCCATCAGAAAGTCGACCTACTGTAGATTGTTCGATTGAATGGCGGAGATGAACAAATTAAAGCCTGTACCCAGTTCTGGTATGAAAGAACCATGGGGACATTCCTTGGGTGTGGAGCGGGACTGAATGGGGCTGTTCTCACACAGGAAGTGTAGATCTGATCTCACGCCAATGGGGCTACAGGAGGACCCAGTGGGACTAGCAGTGAGTAGATGGAGGAGGCACCATTCTCCTGATGCCTTCCTGGGAGGTGATCCCTGCCAAGGGGAGAGGGCCACAGAACCAGTCTCTACTCTGCCCCTTCAGCCAGGGTCCTGCTGGGCAGCCGTGATCCCTTTCCCCATCAGCACAGTGTGTGGCCTCCCCCTGCTGCTGCAGCCCCACTTTGTGCTCTGCAATATCCGATAGCAGCAACCATGGAAACCACTGCTGATGGTGGCTTACAAAAGAATTTGTTAATTAAAACATGTTTAAAATTATAATAAACTCACTATCTTAAATCCGCCAGGGATATTGCAAACGGTATCCCACTCTGCCATCACTCTCCAAAGCTGGAATGCAGCTGGAGATGAAATGCCCTTTTGCATCCAGTTCTCATCTCCTGTTATCTTAGCACACAGTCAGAAGCCATATATTAGTATTAATATATTAGTATTCTGTAGCTGCAGCAGTGAGGGCTTGACCCAACCCTGTGGCCACCCATAAACTCTGTGCCCCAGTTGAGCAGTGCAGGGTTTGTCCCAGCCCTTGTTGGAGGAGGCTCTGCAGTGGAGAATTTCTAAAGAGAACAGGGAAGATAAAGAGGAGCAAGCAAGGAGACAATGAAGCTCAATAACGTGGAAAACAGGGCAGAACCACTGCAAAGAGAATGGGAGACTGAAGGTCAGACTAACTTCACACTGACTGAAGGGAAATGAAAAGCTAAAATCTCATTGAAATTTGTGGGCAATTGAGCTGAGGAAATGCTACATGTTCTGAGTCTAGTGGGGTCTCACAGGGAGTAACCAAGCTGTCTTTGTGGACTGGATTCGTGCTATGTGTCAATCCAAACATGGTTTGTTGCCTTGGCGTGCAGGAATCACATGGTGCAGGAGGGCTGTGAACCTGAGAATTCAGCAGTCTTTGCCAAAAACAGCTCTAAGCATCACTGAACCGGCACCTAGATGTTGTTCTTTAAGAAAAGATTATGTTTTTTGCCATGTGGAACAAAAGCAGGGAAAAGTAGAAGCCAATAAGGAACAGTCTTGGAGGCAGAAGAGTTAATGGAGTTGAAGTGTGAGTCTCTTGACTGACCTCTTCCCTAGGGCAATTAAAGGTGAGCCTGTGAGTAGAGGGGCAAAAGCACCAGCACTTCTGCAGGAGCTCTCTTCCAGCAGGGTTTGTGGCATGCAAGACTCTATGTAAACTGAGGAAAGGGTATTTGGCATTCTTATGTACACATGGGCAAATGAGTTCAATCCCTCCTTTGTTTTAAGGCATCCAGAATAGAGAGTATTAATTTATTAGTGGGTTTTTTTCAGCAAGACAATGAAAATCACCTTTTTAAAAATTATTATTAGTTTCCCTTATAAAAGACTATATAAAAAAAGGCTGTATTTAAACTTTTCCAAGGAAAATATTAACTTAGTCTAAGGTCAAGATTTCTCAAATTCTTATCCCTGTTACTTCATTATAATTCTTATCACAAATTGATTTTTTCTCCCAGCAGAAATAATTGGTTCCGGCCAATAACAAACCCTCATCATCATTTCATTGGCTTGTATCTCGGGCAACACAAGAGACATTCTGTAATGGCTCAAAATATCCCTACTGGATAATGTAAGTAGACCACCAAATTAATCCAATTAAACTTTTTAACCTTTCAAAGTTAAAACCCAGGAATTTGAACACTGCCCACAAACAGAACTAAACATGTTCAAATCTTTTTGCTGTATGTCATTTTCCCATGTTATCATACACTTAAACGGAAATGCAGTGATCTCTATGGGTGATTTCTGTTTACTACTGTCACCAATAATTAATTTTACGGTTAAAATAAATGTATTAAAATAGTCATCTGCATCCCAGCAACATACCTACAGTTAAACAGTGTTACACCTCTGTGTGTTGAGGATTCAAACCAGTCAATTTGTAATTCACTTCCTAACCTCCAGGAGGAACAAAAATGAACTGTACAGAGAAAGAAAAAGGACAGAAATTGTATTGGCCTGTCTTGCTGAGTAAAGTGATGGATAAAAAGTAATTCTGTGAACAGCATAACTTGTTCTATTGGGGAATGAAACAACATGCTTGGAAAATGATTGCTCCCTCTCTGACATGGTTTTTCCACATCTGACACCTACCAGTGCCCCTCACAAAAGTGCTAACAGCAGCTAAAAGTTGCATTTCAAGCAACTCATTTCAGTTTCAAGCTGACTCATTTCAATAGGTGAACAAAATCCCTGGATCATCTGACAATGGCATGTAAAAAGTACGTGGTTTTGTTTTTCCTTTGCTAGCAATGGGAAGTAGAGGTACAAGGGGGTTTTTTCAGACCTTTCCCCTCCTCTTATATATGGGGTTGGTGAGTGATAGAAGAGAGCAGGGAGTTCCGTAGCAATGCCCTGTGTCATTCAGACTGCTGAAGTCTGGTCCTGTCTTCTTCCCTGTAGAAATTAGGCTCTCCATCACTAGTATAACGTTCCCCAAAAGTGGAAAAATTGTGTTTGTATCAGGTACAGGTGTGTGTTGGTCTCACCTGATTTTATGAAACTTAACAGAGTTTTTGATTACTTTTTCTAGCTTTTTGTGTTACTCAAGTCTTGTTCAACAGTGCTGCTTCAGATAGGAGATACAGCAGAGAACTGTGTTGCTGCAGGCTCCAGGTAGAGGAGACTCCCTCAGCTCTGTGGCCTGAAGAAGAGTTTGCATTTTAAATTCACTGTAAAAGTCAAAAGGGGGGAGGGAAGAAAAAACCAACAACCCAGAAAAATGAAAAACTCCTTTTGCTAGCCATCAAGATGGTGTTTTGGGAAGAGCCATCCCTAAGCCCCCCACAGAGCTTCTGCCTCAAGCAGAGGTCTCATTTTCAGGTTCCTGGGGAGATGCTGAGCAGTTCGGTGGGAAAAAGTAGCTTTGTTGTGGACGTTTGCTGGGTTGTTTCATATTAGTGGTTGGGGTCAGGTGCTGTGGTTTGCCTTCCAGCTGTGCTTGGCAATGGGCATCAAGGATGGTGTGAGGGGCTGATGGTGAAAGATGGAGTTCAGTACTTCAGAGCAGTCCCTGTGGGTGAGGTGGCCCTACCAGTCTTTCCATGGCCGTCAGTACTTGGCTCTCACTGGGAGACCATTCTTTTGCGGAGGGTGAAGTTCCATGAGGCAAGTGAAGAGGGTGGTTCTTAGGCTGCCCGACTCACTGCCCAAAGAGGGGATGACTCCTGAGGGGTGTCTTTCTCTAGTCTGAAAACTAGGTGGTAGCTGACAGTGACATACTTTTGCAAGATGACAACTTGCTGGATGTGAACAGTGTTGCATGTATGATGCATGGATCAATCTTTTAAGGTAGCTGGTCCTGATAAGGGCATTTGTGTGTCCGCTTTGGGGTACAGCCCTTCAAGGAAAATATAAAGAAGCACAAAGGTTAAACAAGAATGACAAGGTATTTAGGAAATAGGATGTGGGACAGCAAGCTGAAATAATGGAAGCTGTCATCAGGTGACCCTGTGTCATGTGTGACCCTGGAAGGTGTAAATACCTGCTGGAGAGAAGGAATAGCCTGTGAGTCGGATAAAGAGCAGTAAGTTGCAGCAAGAAAAATGTAGGTTAGATTTTAGTAAAAAACTTTGCACCAGAGAAGGGAGAGAAGCACCAGAGAGTCTGCTTGCAGCAGTCCTGCACCAGGGGAGTTTGAGGAGAGCTGGATAAATGCTGGTCAGGAAGGGTTTAGATCACTGGTGTTGCTGACACGGGATGGGAGGAGGATCCCTATGGTTTCTTTGAGCCGCATGTTACCCTCATTCTCATTTTATGATAGTTAACATCGGAAAATTATCACTGCAGATGTGAAAAGTGGGAACACGCCTTGTGTCTGGCAACTGATCGGCACTACGTGCACATGTGAGGACGGAGGTGGGCGATGCGGGAAGGCAGCTCTCCCAACCTGCTCATCCCATTGCAGCAATTACAGAGTGCTGCATTAGTGGGTAGCTCTGCTCCTCTCAGAGATATCCCCTTCTTTGCATATAAATCATTTTTTAAACCTTTCCAACATTTTGATTATGGGATTTTTACTGATGGCTAAGTAGTGGCTTTGTATCTGATGTATGCTGCATAGAAATAATATCAGTGCATCTTCCAGCCTGGATTCTGCGTTGCCTCAATGGGGTTTTTTGTCATGTGTCAGGTCACTAACATCACTTCAGTAGGGTTTTATAATTGCATTTAATATGTCACTTACTATGCACGCCTCATCTGATTTCTATGGCACTAATGAGATAATTTATCTTTGCTGGATAGCAGTCAGTTGTGTGTTGATAATGCATTTAATTTTACCAAGTTATAAAATCTTGGCTGATTTTAGAGAAGGGTCAGAGCCAAGATAATTTTGTATTTTAAAATACTTATCAACTTCAAGCCCTTAATGTTAGCTTTCTTTTTCAGCTAGGGCAGCTTCATCCTGAATTTTATTCAGAGAATTCATACTTTTGTCATTTGAGCGATAAAGGAAACCATGAGAAATTCTGTGCTAATATTTATTAGCTGTTTAGGGCTCATTTGGGGAGGGGGAAGGTGGCAGGGAGACAGAGCCAGTTTTCCAACTACCAAAACAGCAAGACTTCCAATCTTGCAGCAATGAAATCCCAGCAAACAAATTACTGTATGAGAGGAATATCTTCCACTATTTTCTTTTTTTTTTAAATTTTGTTTTAATTTGTCAGGAATATCTGAAGCTGTGTTCTGTGAATTTAGCCTGATTAAGGGATACCATTTGTAGGAAGAGTTTTAGGTTTTAGCCACTTTTTCAAATACTGTATTTCACTCCTATACAGCAGTTTTCTTGCAAAGTTAATTGCTCTTTTATTTTACAGCGACCCTGACTGTGTTTCATATGTGAAGAAAAGCGACATTTGGTTTTTCTAATTTAGAAGCACAAAAGGGGTTGAAAGAGACAGCATTAGTACCTGATCTGCATGCTGAAAAAAGGTGCTTGTGTTAAATTACAGGCTGCTGAAGCTGGGGCCAAAGATAACGTTACGAGACTTTTAGAATAAATACGATTAATGGGACAACAGGGCTATCATTTGGGCCACCTCTTAAGTAGATACCGTATTAATTTTCATGAGTAGGATTTCAGCATTTAAATCAAGTATGGTGCATGTGTGTGGTTTTTTTAAGCTTTCTTGTTTTTCCCTCATTTGGAGATGTTAAATGTCTAAAAATGTTCATGGTTTCCAAAGTCCACCCTGGCAGAGTTTTTGGAAAAGGAGGAGCCTCCGCTTGTGTGTTGGTCTCTTTCCTTAGGTAAGATCTGTGAGATTTAGAATACAAGTTACATTTTGTAATGGAAAAAACCCTCTCCTGAGATGTGAAAAGAGTAGTCAATTAGAGAATGCTACCGTGTTTTTTAAGGCTATGAAAAGGTAGGATAAAATGAGCACTCTGGCTCGTGCCGAGCTCCTTGGGAACAGCTGCCATGCAGGATTCTTCCTGAAAACCTTGTCCAAACAAATCATCATTTAAATACAGAGTTGTCACTTTACCAAAGCCTCACTCTTGCAAGATCTTTCACGTCTGTGTTTGAGATGGATGTATTGTACTATGGGAGCCTACAATACTTATTTCTGTAGTCTCTTTAGCTCTGTTTAGTACAAGGTGAATCAAAGCGTAGGGCAGCACTCCCGATCAGCTCCTGATCACTCCTGTTTCACAATGGCTCAGGGTTTGCCAAACCTGTGAAGAAATCTGGGGTACAGCAATGATGCTTCCCCTTGCATTGCCTTTCCAAGAATGGATACAGATTGTATAATTTTCCCACTATTTTTAAGATGGAGATAAAGGAAAAAATATCACAAAACCTAGAGGGTTCTTTTTAACGTTTTAAAAGCACAGACATGGTAGATACTGGGTGGACTGTGGTACCAGTGTGATGGATTGGCACAGTTCCTGTGTCTCCCATGGGGCCAGCAGAAGCATGTATTATTCTGATATGCTATTTTGAGAGGGAAAAAAAATCATTCAGATCCTTAAATCATCTTTGCTCACAAAAGATCAGAAAAAAATTACTCCAGCGGCAGACACGGACATATCAGGTTTTTGTACCCCTTAAAACGTTGCAGTGTGCTTTGTTCCCCACTTCATTGCCTCGACTGCAGTCTGCAGGACAGAGCACTGTGGATTCCTTGGGTATGTCTGATTTTGCACCAGCCTCCATCACATTTGTGTTTTGAAAATCAGTGTGTCTGTCATGTCTCTCCTGGGAAACAGCTGATTTCTTTGTTTTGGCAAACCAAAATAAAAGCTGAGAACAGTATAAGCACTTTCTTCAAACAGTAGTATGACCTGATATGCTGAGAGCTTTTGTTTATTCTGATGTCTCTGACCGAGATGTTAATCGCCATCTCTGAAGTGTAAATCAGTTAAAATGTCAGAAAAAAGAGACATTTGGCCTATCTAAAGAATGAAATACTGATTTTTATTTCTTTTCATAAGGGTCTGGAAAACCCTTAACTGTTAGCAAGATAAAATAGTTTGAAAAGCTTCCTAATATTTAACAAATGACCAAAGGCATAGAGAGTGTATTTTTTCACTTTCAATGGGAAACAATGCCTTTTAAGCCTGTGGATTTGAAATAGTTTCTGCTTGTACCTACCTGCCGGTGGTAATCAATTGTGGGCTCAGTTCTAGCAACAGTTTGAGATGAAAGGAGATGAACATCTGTCCTGCTTGGGGTCCCTTTCCAGACTGCTATCACGGGTGAGTTTGGGAGTCAGGTTTCACAGGGAGCAGGGACAAAGGCTGTTGTTCTTGGGTAATGTGCAAAGCGTTCTTTGTGTTTTCAAAACTCACTGGGGTTTTACTAAAATTTCTTTATTCTGGTATTGAGATTGCTGCCCAGTGCCATTTCACCAACCAGTCAGCAGAGCTGTGTTTTTTCACCAGACAGGTTTTTGCTGAGGTAGTACATCAGTTCTAAACCCCTAAATGTTGGTCCCTTTCTCAGCCCTCCTTGTGCAGAGAATAAAATAGGAAGTGCAGCTCCCCAATGCAACATCTTATCTCTGTCATCCAAGGGTGGATAAAGTGTGTTTGAAAGCATGGGCTCCCTCCTAGTCCGCCTATTTCAAGCTGGTTTCCCTGCTGCAAAGCTGGCTGCCTTCCCCTCGGCTAAAATACGGTGCCTATTCAGGAACTGAGTTTGTAAAACCAGTCTTAATCTCTGCATGGGGTGTTAAACTGCTGTTAGCTTCACGAAGGGTCTGTCCCAAGAAGCACAGCAGATTGTAGTCCATTCTGTAGCACATGCTGTCTTCTAGGCTCTCTCTTTTTAAGGCAACGAAACTGAACTTAAACACAAAGCAGGAACAGCTTGGCTTTTTGATTCCTATGCTGAAAGACTTCCTCATTTCAGGATCAAGGCAACTCTGGAAATTCCTACATCTTGAGCCGTTAAATGATGTAAAACCTCCAAAATGAATATACATGTGTGCAAAAGAATTACCGAAGTGCTGAAAGCAGCATAATTGTGTCAGTCAATGCCAGAGCCCAAGTGAATAAATCCAGCCCCTGGATTCTTCCTGGCGGTTCTGAGCTGGCTGATGAGCGGATTTCGCTGTGACCATGCCGCTCACCCTCACGGGTCTGGCAGGGCTGGGGCTTGGGCATTTGCACTACAGGCCTTGCTCAGTTGAGATGGGGGCTCTAATTTACATCTGATGTTTGAAGGGACTGTCTGCGGGGAAGCCCTTTGGAGAAACACCAGGGTTGGGTCACATCTATTTCCACTCTCTGCTATCTAGGGTAAAGTGGCTTTCGACTGATGGATGTGATGCTTAATGGCAGTGGCAAATGCATACATATTTCCCAGGATCTCACTAGAGCGGGGGAAAAAAGCTAAAATGTAGTACTATGTCTTCAAAAGAATGTGGCCTCTGTCCTTTTTACTGACACAGATGTGGGCTTAGAAGGGAAACCTGCCGGGTATTTCTCATCCCAGATACTGAGGTAGTCCTGTACAAGTAACAGAAAAAGGCTCAGATAACTGTTCACAGAGAGCCTCTCTGTACTTGGGATTAGACTCTTTTCTTCCTTCCTTCTTTTTTTTTTTTTAAAAAAAAACAGGCAAATGAATATTTTTATTAAACATCTTGATATTCCCTTATATTAGCTGAGTGAGTAGATATTTTCATCTGGCTGGTCTGTGGCCAGTTTAAGAAGTGTCATCACATAAAGAATTTATCTGGGAACCACATTTAGCTCTTGAGTTGATAAATATAGAAGAATGTATGAATTTCCTGAAAACTGGTGCATGAAAAAATTAAGGGAGAATAGGAGGAAGTTCAGTTTTAATTTCTGGCAGGACAAGGCATAGAATTACTACTTACTTGTATGTGTCTTGTTTTGTAGCATCAAAGACACATGAATATTTTTCCTTATCTAGCATGCCAGTCAAATTATCAGTTTGGGAATGAGATGTGCATTGAATTTTGACACCGGGGCAGTCCAAGGAAAGGATTGGTATCATTTTAGTACCAGGTGATATGGCTGTACCATAGTTTAGCAGCTGGCTTAGTGATCTCCAGGGTATGAATTTCTTCCACTCCATTGGCAGCATCCTCTTCCGAGGAAATCAGTGCGGACTCTTGCAAATAGCTTTGTCCTTTCTCCGATTGACTGTGCTCTTAATAATCAAAACGAGTTGCAGGCGTTCCATTAATTGTCCAGATAATTAGCTTTAGGCAATCTGGCATTTCATCTTTGTCTCTGACTTAATCTCAGCTAGTTTTTGTTCAGTTGCTGGCATGTGTAATTCCTCATCTATTTTGACATTTCTCTGTCACATTACCATTTGTCGTATTTCAGTTCCTCCGGACTTGAGCAAGCTTTGATCAGTCGTACTGGTCTGCAGCTTACTTATGCTACATAAAACGCCAATAGCTGTAACTTTTTGTGCCCACTGGTTTGATAAATGCACATTTTCTGCTCCTGACGTGCACTCGCAGCCTTAGCTGGCTTGCCTTGTCCGTCCCGTGGCGCCTCCACACAGGTTGTTAAAGCCTTCTGTAAGAGTTCTCATTCTCTGGGTGCATATGTGGTGTTTTAAACCTAATTTTTTTTTTATTAATCCCTAGAAGGATGCCAGATGGTGAAATGTGAGGATACGCGATAGGGCTGCGTATGCAGACACACACGTTTTATTCCTCTGTGTGTGAACGCGCAGGGTGATTCAGCGTGATGGAAGGTTTTAATAGAAAATAAAGCTGTTTTTTTAAGTTATGCAGGTCACTTTATGTGAGGACTAAAAAAACTCGATTTATTTGGCTCTGTGCAGTGTATGACTTTATAGAGAAGCTGTAGAAATATCTGCTGTTGCTGATTGGGAGCAGTTACATTACTGTTCCCCAGAAGTTGGATGCCTTCTGCTGCTGGGTCCAGATGAGAAAGGAGAAGCTGTTATTCTGTGTTCATTTGGAAAACTGTGAACCTCTCAGTTAGTCACATTGGTCCCAAAGTGCTAGTCTGAAACGCTGCATGGGCATCGGGGGCTAGCTCTTAAATCTGTCACTGGTTCCCTGGGCATTGCACACTTTACATCTGGAACCAGTAACGAGGTGGAAAGATTTGGCAGCAAAAAAGAGGAAAACTTCTTTCTGCTAAGTAGATTTTTTTTAATTTTTTTTTTTAATTAGGTTTCAAACTGCTGAGAAATTCAAAATATTAGATCAATGTCGGGTGGAGAGGTGTTGCATGTGCAGAAGAAAACCAGAAGTGTGTTTCATGTTTGAAAACTGAGGAGGAAACTTGTTCTATGTTTTACTGGATTTCCTATCCTCAGTTTCCTTTTAAAGGGAATACACTGCAGCTTCTTCCCTGAGGACAGAAGAAATTTCCCCTCGTCTTTGTTTTGTTGTTTTTTTTCCTTTATAAGAACAACAGCTGTCAGGCAGAGAAAACTTTTCCAAGATACATGTGCTCTGAAGAGCTGTATATGCTCAAAGTGCTGTGCTTGGGACCTAACCAGGACCAAGCATTGCACATCCCAACCATTGCACAGCTCCTTAAAGATCAGAAGGTGTTTTTCTCAATGATATCTCCAAGTCTTGTATCCATTTCTGTGTGGGAAACCTGCCTCGTGGTGCTTGTCTTTGAGGGAAAAGTCCAAAAGGCTTCAGAGCTGCAGTTTTGGCTGTGAAGTGTGAGGCTGTGGCTCAGCACTTCATCTTCAAAGACACTGGCTTCTCAGGAGAGGGGTCATGTGCAAACACCAGTTTGGGGGAGAATAACATATCGGGCATTGATTCTACATGCAAAGGACAGATAGCTAAATTTCTATCTTTGTGCACATGAGTCATCCTGCTTAAGTACATTGTCAAGTTGGAAACCAGGAAATCCATTACTTCATTTAAAACTAATTGCTGTGTAAGTCCTCTAAGTGGAGTTTAAGTGCAGCTAGGCTTTTTAAAATATTTTTAAAATATTCTAGTTCCCTTTGGACTGAGCATGCAGTTTTTCTTTCTTTGGTTTTTTCCTGCTGAACCTGATATGGTCTCTGCAGGGCAGGATGCTTTGTAATGGATGGATTTTTCATGTTTAGGGTTCAGTTTCTGAAACACTGTGCTAAATTAGGTATTTTTAGCTTTTCGTAGAGTTGAGTTCATACTTTGTTCCTCTTTATAAACAATTTCCTCTCCAAATAGAACAGTGCTTTATGGCGAGAGGCATTATTTTACATAGTCTTTTAGAGCTTAATACAAACTGATCAAAAGTTGCAGGCTCTGAGATTTCACCAAAACTCATCCCTTTCACAATGAAAAATTTCTCACACTTACATGGGGCTTTGTTTGTCTAGTTTTAAAAAGCCCTGTTTTTCAAGGCCAACCTTACTGTTCTCTTGGTAAAAAGATTTACCACCCGTGATGCAATAGGTAGGTTTCCCTAACTCATAGATTTTAAAGCCAGAAGGGGCTGTTAAATTATTTAGTCTGTGTGACACAAGCTATAAAATGTGATTTAAACTAGGTAGTTTCTGCAGCGAAGCCCCCAAGTGGAAGCAGAAGCTGTTTCAACCCCCTTGGCTGAAAAGGTATATCCTTCTTGGCCTGCTCTGGAGGAGCTGGAGCTCTCTTCGTGCTGACTGAAGAAAGGGAGACAGCCGAGGTTGCTTCTGTACTGTTTTGGTAAATACAATTTGCTTTTAATAAGGATGGCTTTAAGAGGTGTGAATCCTTGTAGTTATGGGTGACTCTTTCTCAGCCTCTTCACACATTTTGCAGCCGTGGGAGGAAGTATTTGAACACAAACATGATTTGGGATTTATGGAGACTGCTTGTGTGAGTAGAGTTATTCATTTGCAATGCTATTTGCCTGAATAAGCTCATGCATTACGCTTTGCCTTTTATTTTCCCTCCATGGATCCACTACCACCCTTCACCATGATGAGCTTGTGGGGAAGAGTACAAGCACACAGTGGGATTTGGGTTCAAGTTCCAGCTTCAGGCAGGCTGTTACATCCTTGCCTTTCAACATCTGGGCTAAGAGCTTTTCTCTTGATTTATTGCAGGTGTTTCTGAAATAAGAGGTGAGCCACTGCATCTCTGCCACATGTGCTGGCTGGAGATAGGCGTTTGTGCGAGATTACCTGAGAAATGGGCTAGGGAAACTTTAAAGCCGACAGCGCTAATCAGCATCCTGCATGCCCGGTCTATCGGGCACATCAGATCCAAGGGAAGGACAGAAACACCGCATGCAGGAAATAAGGGTCAGGAGTGACAGGTGGGGAGGAGGGAGAGAGACGGTTAAGAACCAGCCAGCAAGAAAATGGAAAGAGTCAGAAATGCATTTGCTGTGGCTGCCTGTCGAAAATCAGAAGCTGATGCATGCTTATAAAAGAAGCCATTTTTTGCTTTAAGACTTCAAACTCTAGATTGTTGCTGTTCGTTCTGCAGTGGTTGGGCAGAACGCAGCGCAGTGAGGTCCCAGGCTGTGATTCTTTGGTTGTTGGCTCTGTGGTACTCTCCTAAATTACACCAGCAAATGTAATAGATTAGAGTAATAAGATACAATGCTGCATTTTTTTTTCTGGGTGTGACAACAACAATTTACCTTTAATCAAGAAGTTATGTCCTCCTGAAGTTTAATTTATAGGCTGTTTCCTCAAATTAGGAGCTTAAACCATTTCCTGTCAGTCTTACTCTGCACTATTTCTCCTAAATTATTTAAAGGTATTAAAAATGCATAGCACATATACTGTACCAAGTCTAATGAAAGAAAGGATTTATCCCGACTTTACATTGAATTACACATTAGCCATTATTTATTGTTGCACTTTATTTCATTTTGGAAACAGAATTAACTCAGATGAATACTTTTGGATGGACACTACTCAGTTATCCCCCCATGTTATTTAATGGGTTTTGTAAATCTACACATAAATGTTTGCAAAGAAAGCTCATTTCCTATTTAAATTGAAATGGGCAGAGTCATCCCTTCACATTACAAGAATTTACCATGATAAAATGTAGTGTGTGTGTGTTGGGTTGTTGCTTTTTTTTAAATCATGTGTCTACTTCTGTCTCCAGTCAGGGAAGAGGGAGTCAAATAAAAAATTAAGAAAAATCTCTTCTTCCTTGCCTCTCTCTGCCAGTCTCTTCTGCAATATATTTACCTTTTAAGGATATGAGAGTTTGCCTTGAAATTGTAGAAGAATGTCATGAGGAAGCTGCAACCTTGTTAAAATACCATGAAATTAAATGAGTCTCGTATAAATGGATAGCTATTGTATGAGATTTGTCTGATAGTTGGAACCTTCCTTTGACTGGAGAGCTTAATAGGCTGGTAAATAGTAAAGCAATTCCACTGCTAATTGCACATGTATTAGCCTGGCTTGATACTGAAATGCAATCTTGGAAAAGCATATATATCAGTTACAGAGAGACATAATACCTCTCTCCTGATATCATCCATGCAGATGGAGGCAAAAGCTGGCAATGCTGGGGACTGTGGCTGAAGGCCTCTGAGTTGTGGCTGACCTCTGGGGTTGTGCATCACACTGGTGGGAAGAGTATTTCCATCCAGCACTTGTTCAAGAGGAAAAGAGTTTAAACAACTGTTCACAGCAAGGCAGTAGTTTTGTTCCTTAGGAGAAGGATACTGTATGAGTCTACAGTTGTCCAGATCTCTCTTCTGAGCTTCTGAGATGCCGTTTGTCAAAGGGCATCTTACGTCAAGGTTTTTTTCCACCTGTGACCAGGAGTGGGGTGATCCCTTTCCCAGCCTGCAGACCATCCAAAGCCCAGTCAGTTCCCACATCTCTCATTCAGCATCTTCTGATGGTTGCTTGATTTGAGGGCTCAGATCCCCATTTGCTGTGGGATTAATCTCCTGTCCCCCTGATGTCATATTGTGTTCTCAGGCAGCTGAAGAAATGGTCTGTCTTGTGGCAACACATCCCCAGCCAGCACTGATGGTCTCCACCAAGAAAATCTCGGCCAAAACAAGGAGTGACCTTGTCAGTTTTGCCGGGTGCAGTAATTGCGCACATTTGCATAAATGCCGCTAACATGTGCTATTGCTTCTAGATGAGCGGGTCCTCACTTAACAGTAGCACAGTACCAAGCCATTAATTATAGGAGTCAGAGGAGAGGTACAGCTGCAGATCTGCCCCGTCAGGATTTATCAGGCTCCATTTTATAATCAATGGTTTATTTTTTAAACCATCACAAATGGGGCATGCGCTCTAGCCACGGCCGGCTGCAGCTCTGCTTGGATATTTCATCTGAATCAATGGAAGCAATCATCGGCTTTGCATCAGGTATTGAACCTGTGCGGGTCCTTGAGTGATAAATGACTTCATTGTCTGGGTGGAATTGACTGGAGGTGATGCTTAAAGCTGGGGATGAGGGGAAAGGTGGTGAAAACATTGAGTTCCTCCATAACTGGTGCTTTTGTGCTTTTTGTTTTCCTGGTTTTTTCTTTTTTTCTCCTCTCTCTCCCTAGCTCCTGAAAAACAAATCAGTCTTTATCTCTGCATTGCTGAGACTGATGCAATGAAGGGAGAGACTAGTGATCTTGGGGTAAGAGGAAATGTACTGGAAAGCAAAAGGGAAGGGGATTTGTCCTGGTTTGGATATGTTAAAATTCAAGGTAACAATCAGAAGCAGTGGCCACTGCACTGGTCTTGGCTCTGACCTCTTTGGAGCACACATCGCACACAAATGGTCCCAATGGGCTTTGGGGATGCCATGGGGCCCTTTGGCTTTTAAGGGCTGCTGCCAAAAAAAAAGACAAAGCAAACAAAATTGCATTTGAAGCAAAGCAGTCTCCGAACCCCTGGAAATCCCCCCTCAGCCCTTCTCATTAACACTGACCAGGCAGGGAGTTGACACTAAAGCTGTGTGATTTGCATGTTGCATGGGGTCTGTTACTGACATAATGAGGTTTTATTGGATTAAAGGCCTTGCTGCCAGAACTAATTGCTCAATAGAATATACAGGTTTTTATAAACCTCCAAAACTAGCCTTTGTAAGATCTGCATTAATATATTTCACACCCATGTAAGTAATGGGTAATTCAGGCATGTTCCTATGTACTGCAAGGTAGAAGATTGCAGGGAGACATGTCTCCCTGTAAGACCGTGGCATCCCACAATGTTATACAAAAGAAAGGCTTGGGCCAGTGTGCCATAAAATTCTGTATTAAATAAGTATGTACAACCTGTATTTGCTAAATTATATCCATGATAGTTTTGTAGTCAGTCTGTTGTCCTGAACATAGAAAGGGGTGGGGGAGTAATTTTGGTTTCACCTGGGAATAACGTGATCCTTTGCCTTTTCAAAACAGTTAAGTATGAGTGGGCTCCTGGATGGGCCGTGGTGGTGGTGTTAGAAAAAAACACGAGGCATTGAATACAATGAACACATTGAAAATGTATTCCTCACCATGCACTCATTTTCAGAAGTGTACGCCAAACCTTAAACTAGCAAACATAGCTACAGTCTGCACCATGTGGAACCCAGGCTTATACTTCCAGTTCTGCTGCTGGCTGCCATTTGACATTGAGCAAGTCATTTAACATCAGCCTGGCTGTCTTCCCCTTTCTTGGGGCTCGTTTGGTGATGCATAGCTGTAAACTTAAAACGTGGAGCGGCAACTTCCCTGAGTAGAAGCAGGGGAGAGAATTCATTTCCCACTGGAGCTCACAGTTGATGCTGCCTGATGGGGTGGCACCAGGGTGTGGGAGGGAGATAGATAGAAAGATAGTTAGATAGACAGACAGATAGATACATGGCCATCTGGCAGCCCCAGCCCACTCCCTACATTTCTCTACAGCTTCCTCAGAAGTGCTGCCTGGACCATAAGAACTTGACCTGCAGGGTGGGAGACAAGGGTAGTTACATACTAAACCACACAGAGAGATAAATATTCACCTGTCATCTTGGGCAGCTGTTCCAAAAACCTGCTCCCAAAGGGCAGGGTTTTCAAGGATTTGCACAGATAAAGGAAAAAATAAACAAACACCTGAACACACGTTTATCCAAGCAGCAAGTGTCAGCATAGAAACAGAAAAGTCTAAATATTCCTTTTCCTAAAGATCTGCTCCTGCCCATCAGTGAGTGGTCTGTTCTGGGGGGAACACCAGTGTAATGTGTGGGTGAGCAGGTCTGTTCCTGATGGCACAAGGCTTTTGGGGTGTATCCCTGAGAGCTGCAGCCTGAACACATATTTGCTCTTGACTGGACAGTCCCCTGGGAGCAGATGAGGACCCCATCAACATCGTTGAATGCCAGTGGCACCCCAGCAGCTGACATCCAGTTGAGGAAGCTTTCCCAGAGCAGCCTCAGTCATCACGGTGCTTCCTGCTCTTACACTCTCCGAAGTGTTCATAGCTGAAATTCAGCTCAGAGTAAGTCACGCTATCTGATTTATAAAAGGCAGAGCTGCTATTTTTCACTGTAAATGTACATCCCAGTCATTTCTGGTGGTGTGTTATAGTGAGAAGTTATGTACAAGGTGGAGTTCCTAACTGGTGGCTAACGCAGTGATACCTTTCGCGTGTATGTTTACTCTTGATGTTTTCCCCTCCAGTCCTACTAGCAATAAAAACTTGGTGAATGTGGGAAATATATAGAGCTGCAGATGTTATATCTTCTTTTCACTGACCTATTTTCTGTATAAAAGAGGTCAAATCACATTAGGTTTTCACTACTGAGATCCTAGGGCTTCAAACATGAAAATTAAACTAATGTATGCTTATTTAAATGCACTAAAACCTGCACTGATACATTTTCTTTTTTCTTTTTTTTTCATTAGAGAAGTTAATTATCTGAGCATAAAAGTGTTTGGTAAAAGATCATAAATGGAAAATTAATCCTCTTTTAAATATTTTGTTTGACAGTAAGTTACGCAAAAAGGACGGATTGTTGCTTCAGAATTACTGTCTTGCTCCTCACTTTGGTATTAAATACATTCAAATTTATACTAGCCAGTTCTTTGGTGTGCAATTTGTGTGCATGTTGATAGGGTTTCAAAAAGTGGTGGGTTGTTGTTTTTTTAACCCTCCGGGGACTTTTTATGTGCAAGCCAAGTGCTTCTGCACGCATGATAGAGCAATTTCTTCGCTCCGGAAAGTGCTACTAGATAGAAATACGATAGCAGAGCAAACATTGACTTCCTCAGAATTGTTACTTGTTCAAATAGGGATACCATAACAAAATCTTACACGGGGTCAAAAGTGCTTGTCTCTGTACTGATGAAATCTCTCTCAACAATTTTTGGTAGGTTTCCAAACAGAGAGCATAGTTTACTGCAAGTTGGCACACAGTGTAGAAAAAAAGCTTATATAACCTCCTGATGTGGAAAATAACTTAATTTAAACCTCAAATAAATTACTAAGTATTTTTATAATTATTTAGGGCTTGTTCCCTAGCTAAAATAGATTGGTAGTGTTTGATTTTGGTCAGAGAACTCATGCTGATTTACCCACTTAGGAAATCTGAAGCTTGATGGAGATGTTTTGGGTTTTTTGGGTTTTTTTTTTGAAACAACTTCATCTCACTGGAACTGTTTAATGCAGTGCCAGCAGAGCCTGGAGAGTAAAGGTGCATATGTATAGTTATATGCAAACACACACGCATCCTTCTAAGAAGAGTGGATTAACAGTCATACAGACTACTGTTGTACAGAAGCCTGTCATGAAAACTTGAACCCGAGCTAAGCATATGTGCATATATGTAAAGCCCATTTCAAGAGCAGATTCACAGCACAGACCTATTTTAAGAGGATTAATAATCTATGAATAATACATATCCAAGACACACTGCAGCAGTGTGGGTTTGGAAACTGAGAAAACTTCCCGAGAGTTTTGGTGGAGGCTATGTCCACACTGAAAATGGACTTATTGGGGCAGACCTTCTAACAGCAAAAACCAGCTCCAGGTCCTCTGGCTTTGGAAAAGGAACACTGGTATAAAACAATGGAGCATCTAGTTCAATCTGTCTAGCATAGAGATCTATTACCATTGCATATAAGTAACAATTTCATACTAGCATTTTAAACTATTGCTCCCTTCTTAAACCGTATGCTAATTTTCTTAAAGAGAGGTCTAATTGCTCTCTTTATATGCAACTCCAAGTCAAAAGCTTAATTTATCCCTCCAGTTGGATAATTAAATCATACAATGTTCATCTCTTGTGACTCTTCCTGTCTCAGAAATCTTAAATTCTTCTTCTCTAGCTGTCTTCCACAGAGCACAGCTCCTGACAAAGCTTTCACCTTTAATTTACTTGTGCCAGTAAGACAGCCGTTTTGTCTCGATTCAGAAGTGAGGCTTCATTTTTCTTTACTTGAGTTTCCCTGTGTCTTTCTTTTCCTAGAAAAGAAGCCCCATCTCTCCCACATGTGCCTTCTCCAGGCATTACAAAACAGGATTTTTTTTCCCTCCCTGTGACCTGGTTTTGCAAACCTGCAAGTATTTCCATTTAAATCAGCAGCCTGGCTTGTACGGTTGTGGTTTGGGAAATGGAAAGAGTATGGTTTGAGTTCTTGTGTAGTGTAGTTTGAGTATTACTGCTGGTGGACAGTCAGAACTCAAGCTCCAAGGGTGAAGAAGATGATGATAATGCCCTGCTGCAGGGAAGTCCTGGGAGTCACTGGTGCATTGCATCCCACAGGAGCAGGCTGCAGGAGTGTAGGCTTGTATTGGAAAAATAAATTGAAGGTCTAAGAGTTCATGCTTGGTGAGGCATTTCTATTAGGATTCTTTCCTTTGTAAAGTTCAACATCCTGCTTCATTTCTTTACTTCAAAACAAAGAGTTTTTTGAAATGTCAGCTGTAGATCAATTAGACCTGGAAGTGAGCAGTCCTGCTGCAGTCAGGAGGACCATGCACATGTCCAAAATGAAGACCTCCTAGCAGCTTTGCTCCAAGATTTTGCAGGATTGCATCTGATAAGAGGGATCTCTGAATAATTTTCTTGTGGGGCACTTGTGGCTTTATAAGAAATGGTATGACAGGTAGTTTCAGAACGGCAATTCTGGTGTTGAAACATTGGTTCTGATATTATTTTTTGGGTGTAACAGTGCCTATACCTGAAATCGTGTTAGCTTTGCTTAGCCATTATGCTCTGGGTGGAACAGCTGTGTCACTGCACGTTAAAGCAAAGGGTTGGTGAAGCAAGAGAAGCTGACCCTAAAAAAGCTAACTAAAGGACTGGCTTTGTGTTCGCTTTGTATTAGGGTCCTGGTGTGCTCCCACAGCGTAGTGTGCCTACCAGCACTGCTGACTGTCCTTTACTGGAACTGCAGATCAGCATCTCATACCTCCCCACTGATTTTAAAATGTTTTGTGTTTTCCAGTACATTTCATTCATGTCACTATTCAACACTGGTATTTAAACATCCTTTCAAATGACTACACTGGTTTGGTAGGTGCTGAAGCACTGCTCGCCCTCCTTCTCCATCTTCCCCAGCATCAGCCCTGTAGGATCCTCTGCATCTTCTGTCCTCCCCATGGCTGACTCAGGATGATACCCCAGGAATTCCTGAGGGAAAAACTGAGACATTCCTAAAATTTAAATTAAATGTGCTTTGCACCCAAATGTACGCAAAGTACATTTATTTTGAGTCACGCAGCAATCTATCTTGTGGTGCAGTGTCTGGTTGAAAAAAAGTATCACTGCTCCGGATGGAATTTGTACTGTTGGCTCTCTCTGACAAAGCTCTGCCTGCTTGGGCTTACATGGGACCAGAGAAGTGATGGAAATTTCACTCTCCCTGCAGCTGGCCAGAGAACAGAGGTGGGAGTCATCACAGCTATGGATTTTTCTTCCCTTCCCTTTGATTTTGAAATAGCTCATTTGTCAGATTTCAGGTAAGGATCTTTGCTTGTGTGAGGGTTGTGGGTCCTTAAGCAAGCAGGTATGAGTGCAGATGTGTTGCAGAGTAGGTCCATTTTTTGTCTTGCAGTCCAGTGGTACCTACACAGGCATCACTAATGGTTCTTTTAAAGTGTTGTTTTAAAACTTGTAGAAGAGTGATGCTTAAAGAATAGAGTGCAGTTGAAAGAAGGTGCTGAATCGCCTGAACTACTTTCCAGAATAGTGCAGTACACCCTGCGGGTCAGCTTCAGTACCTACAAGTAGATTTTTGTGTGTGTGTGCATATTAACCTTGAGACAGTAAGGAGCCACGCAGGAGAAAGCACTGTGACATGAGGGCAGTGATTTTGTCAGAGGTCTTGTGTGCATCTTGAAGGGTCTGGTCCTGAGATTACCCAGATTGCTGAAGTTGCACAGAGATATGGACAAGGAATCCCTTTGAACACTGACCTTTTGCTTTTCCCTTTTTAGTGATAAAATATTCAAGGGAGCAGAAAGTGACCCATTTTGTGCTCTGCCTGCCAAGCCAAGCAGAGGAAGAATACTGGGGGGCCAGTGAGGGCCCAGGTGGAACCCAGTGAATGCAAATGATTTATGGAGTAGCTGTTTTAAGCACTTTGAATTACTTCTATCGTCATCCAGCAGAGTCTATTTATGGGGCTGAGCTTAAACACATTGCCCAGAACAAACGGATGGCATAGGCAGCTGTGGGACTGATACACACTCCAGCATCTCTCTTTGTCCCTCTGCTCACCGGGTATTTCCTAGGGATGCACAGGGAAGAGATGCCTTGCTTGGCAACCCCTTCACATGAGCTTGGCTTTTCCTCACTGCACCACAACTAAGCAGCCCAAGTTAGGTGCTTGGTGCACCCTGAGCGCAGAAATGTTTTGCCAGCTTTAACAGGTTTTTTTTCTTGGAGGCTGCAAAGGAAGGCAGTTCACCCGACCAAGCTGCAGAAGAGCAGAGAAGATCTTTCATGTGTCAGCTAGGCACACAAGTGTGTGCTCTTCTGTCTGACCCAGAAGCATCTGTGGGCTCTGTCTATCTGAGGAGTGTCTGAGCACCTTTGGGCACCACAGCCACACCACACTATCGGTGTGGAAACATGGCAATCAGCTGGCTCAGAGAGAGAGAGGAAGCTGACTTGTCTAGCACAGTCTTTAATTTCAGAAAAGGTTCCAGGGTATGTCTGGTCATACACTTTATCCCAAGGATTGTTTTAGACTAACTTTATGTAAAAGCTAGTATTTCACTCCTCCTAGGTGCCAGAGGTTTCATCTGGGGTTAAACAAACAAGCAAGAACACCAGGATTAACCATCAAACCACCATCAGCTCCACATTTTATTCTCTTTAAGGGGCACTAGGAAGATAGTTTGTGAAGCTGAACATCTTGGTGTACAGTGGAGCTTTTACAGGGCTTCAGCAACAGTAAGCAGCATGCTTCACAGTCCTGAGAGGCCTGAAATACTTTTCCACCCTAGTATGACTGTGCGAAGAACACATGTACTTACAAGTGATAGCAACAAGTCAGCTAAAGATAGGGCACTTGGATGTGCTTTAAAGGACCTTGCCAGTATTCTGCCTCTATGCCAGAGTTCTTGTCCATTCTCACTCCGAAGGAGAGCTATTTCAGGGCATGTTCTTTATATTCCCTGCTGGTTTTTACCTTTTTTTTTTCTTTTTATTAAGCTGTGTCCTATTTCTGTTTAATGCACTGAAGAGCATTACACTGATGATATACCTCCAGTTCCTTAGCGGCATCTTTAGGAAATGAAAAGTGATCAAATTCCCTTGTCAAGTAGGACGCTGACTTAGAGATTCCTCTTTTCTTAAAAATATAACCTAGAGATAAAACTTTTTAAAAACTTGCAACCCAGATAGTAATTATGTACATTTAAAATGTAAGCCGGGACAGACCATCACACAAAATCATTCACAAGCAAATAGTCCCCAAAACCCACGATTCTATCTTTTCTTCACAGGAGTTTAGGTCCTATACAGTAACCAATTTTATGAAATACAGTATGTCTGTTAACCAAGAGAACTGAACACTTCAGTTGCTTAGTAACTAATCCAATCCAAGGAGGAAATAAAAATAGCATACATAATTTTAGAACCTTTAAGACCTTTGCCAAGCAAAATATTCTCACCAGCAGCAGTCAGGTTTGTCATTTGAATGGGTTAGCTTAATAGGATAGATTCTATTTGTTTTATGTAGATAAATGGTCCTTGCTTTTCAAATCTGATTAATTACATATCCGGGCCATTAGGTCTTGTAGCTTCTGTACTCTTCCACAACTTTATTTAACTAAAAATACGACATAACTAAATATAATACAAATAAAAAAGGAAAACTGTTTTAGTTGCTGGCTTCTTTTTCAGCCTTAATCTGGTTAAAAAGCCAAAGACTGCAGTATAACTCAATAAATCATATTATATGGCCAGGAGGAATGTCATAAGCATCTGCTTAATTCAAGTGTGGTTTTTTTCCTATGCTCATCTGTAAAGCTTGTTGAGAGGAAAAAGGATATTATTTTTATAAAAAGATATTATTGCCACCATTGGTGGAAATTGCCATATGGTACCATAGCTTATTCAAGCAAGGTAGGAAGAGTTTCTGTAAAATTATGTTTTAGCTGACAAAATATGACACCTGCTTTAAAATACATCTTCAAAAATTCAACATTTGTCTACGTTTTTAGAGGCTTGCTCTGTTCATGCACATTGCCCGTGCGTTTGACAAGTTTCATACGCCAGACTTTTGCAAATTACAGCGATGATCTGCATTTTTTTCCCCCACATTTTTATCAGTGTCGCCACTGGATGAAGGATTTGCAGGACTAAATTCTAACGTGTGTGAGTGGCATCGCCGAGGTTGGCTCTGTGGCCCTTATTCCTGAACAAGGCAGGCAGTTCGGGATCTGATGTTCGTGTAATGCCTGTGTCCTGCAGTGGTCATGGCACTTTGGGCTATCAAAACACAGAGCACTCCTTGCACAGAACAATTGGAATACTGACTTCCGAGTACAGGAATGCTGATTTAATTCCCCACTCCTCTGAAGCATGCATTTGGGAAGATGTCAGGTTTTCCTTAATCTCTCTCAGTTCAGTAAGTATTTTAATGTAGGGCGAAAAGCACTCAGATTCAGTGTTACATGGCTGGTACATTTTGCTCGATGAAGAACACATTTTTTTTAAATGTAGTGATTCAGCACATTTTTCCTTCCACTTTAGGATTATCATCCTTTAGGGTAAAAAAGCTGAATATAGCAAATACGTGCCTTGCATGGTAGTTTTAACACTTTTTGCTTAATGCTTTTTTCTTTTTTTTTTTTTTTTGGCCAGTGGAGTTTCAGACACTGCTATTCTTATTTTTGGCTTTTTAATTTATTAATACAGCTGATGGGATCGTCTGAAGGAAATTAAGATTGTTCATCATTTTGCACTGAAAGGATTGTGTACCAAATCCAAGAGGAAGTTTCCTCTGGAACATCATTCTAATTAGTTTATGTGCCAGAAACCAGGAGAGATGTAGTAGGTACGTCCATGACAGAAGCAGAACCACAGGAGTTACCCTGCAAGGCCATTGCTTGGTCCATGGGGCTGCCCAGGGGGAAATTTCTGAGCACAGCAGGAGACCTGGTGTGCTCCTCCGTGTTGGCATTTTGGGGTAAGATCCACAGGAAAGGAGCTCCTGCCTGGAGCCAGTGTCCATTTTCTGTCCAGAGTTCCTGTTCATTGCTGCCCCGGCTGCTTGCATAACCTTAGAGAGCTGCTTTAATGTTTGTATTTTACTGAGGATAAAAAAAATATGAGTGCCGTGGTGAAATGCAACTTGATACACAACTGATGTTTTTCCCTAAAGAAGTTCAGAAATCATTGTGTTAATACTAGGATTTCTGGCCAAAATGTATTATGCAGTTAATTCAAGTAAATTGCAGTTACTCTGTAGCAAATAATTACCACCTGTTTCACATCTGTCTGAAATCCACTCAAAATACAGCAATCTAGTCATCATTCTTGTATTTATGTCATTTTATTATTTGCTGTTAGACTTCTATTTACTTACCCGACTCACAACAATTTTTTCATGCCTTCTGCACACAGAATGATGAATTTAATAACCTCCTTTGGATTTGTTTATAAAACCTTTCAAAATATGTTTGCAATGCATGACAGGGCTTCTGAAAAGCCGCAGACACGCAGTGGCCTGTTTCATCATGAACTGCAGTTGGGAGCGTGCCACTTGCTGCCCTTGGACCTCAACGCCTCCGTTTCACCTTCAAAAACAGTCCACATTAACCTGTCACATGCGTGATCTCACGAGCATTTTCAGTCACATTTTGCTCTGTTAAGATGGGAGCTTCTGGGCTGCTTCCTCAAAGCATTGGTGTGCTTTGATATTGGATGGACAGCAAGGCAAATGAGGGGATTTTAGTAAGAATGATCACCTCCTGCAAGGGTGCCCAGGTACAATAGAAATCCAAAGGAAGGACAGGGACAAAAACCAAATGTAGGCTGCTTTAAAGTACTCAAAACAGTCTGCAAGCGGGGCTCGGGCTTTTTGTGCTTTGTGCTGATCATTCTCACTCACAGCAAGACATGTTGTCGTAGTGGTTTCTTTCAATATTACACTTCACACAAAATGGCATGTGCAGGAAGGAGGGTGAGGGGTTAATTCCTTGCAGCACATCTAGGCCATCCCCTGAGATCACAGGAGCAAACCCAGCTGATCGGTGAATCAGGCCACCCTGCCTCTCCAGGACAGGAACAGCAAGAATCAGAAATCTTGCCCTCAGCTGTGCTGGCATGCGGGGATGCAGAGGCAGGGCACAGGGAAATACAGCCAGTCACTTGCCTCTGAGTTTCAGGTCTTTTCCATGACACCCAACTGGTACATATGGTTTTGCAGCTCCAATACTGTAGCGGGTTGAGTTTGAAACCGGGCAGAAACACCAATTAAATGCAGTGGTTTTGATTCAAAATATTCATTATTTACTTATTTTCCTTCTGTGAGATAAGAATTAGGAGAAAAGCAAAGCAGGCACAAACCTTAAACAGTTGCAGTACAATGAAAGAGCTTTATTACTAACAGAATTAAAAGTAAAGAGAAAAACAACAAAACAAAATTAAAGTAAATTTCCCCCCCCCCCCCCCCCCTTCTTTCCAGCACTTCTCTCCTTTTATCCAGCTCACACAAGGGATAACAGAACATGGGATGTTAGTCAGTGTTGCAGTTCTTGAAAAGTCTCTCTCTTATGCTTAAGGAAAAAAGGGTTTTCCTTCAGTTGCACGTGGTTCCCAAACTGCCACCAATAGCAGACCCGCCCGGAAACAAACAGTCTGCTATGTGTAGAACATCTCTCCCATGAAGAATTTCACAGTTCTTTCACACTACAGAACATGGGCCATCACATGGGGTTATTCATCTTTTTAAGGATAAGTTATTTTGGCCTGCACACAGAGGCTTTCCTTCGCCACAAGTCTCTAACAGCCTCTTACTACTTCTATATAGCCTGGCATAGGCACTCTTCACAAACTTCATAGGCACACGTTGATTCTCCACCCCCCCCCCCCCATGTTCTTCAAATGGATTAAAGAGACAAACAGTTTGTGGTATTACAGTTTCTTACCACGGCATGCAAGAAGGTTTCTTTTAAGCTGCGCACCAGAATCGCGGCACCGCCCTCTTTTCTCCTGTCGCCATGCTCAGCTCCGTCCCACGTGACTCACTTCTCTTTCTCTCTGACTCTGAAGCCGCCATGTTGAAGGGTGTTCTTGTTCAGGCTTTACGGTGGGGAAAGCCTCGCTCCCTCTGTGCTGCTGGCTGCGTGGTGTCCTCTTCAGTTCAGCACGGAGTGTGCTGGCTGCAGACAGGAGGCTCTGCCGGCTCCCGCTGGCTCCGCCGGCTCCGCATGGAGGGGAGAGGGACCCGCCTGTCCCCAGAAGCCGCGCTGGATGGTTTTAGCTGTGAGCAGTCCATGGCTGGTTTTAGCTGCCTGCGGCTCTGGGACAGTCCCCCTCAGTGACCCAGGGTCCGTGCCGCAGCGATGGGAAAGGGGGAAAGGGGCAGTGGCCCCGGCCCGGCCCAGCGGGGCCGGGAGGCTCGGAGCCCCCCCACCTTCCAGCAGGCGAGCTCCGACCAAAAAGGGGAAGTCCCGCCTTTCCGTGCGGTTTAAATATGTAAATTGTGAGAAGCGTAATTGGTCTTAAAGACTGTCCATCAACTCAGGGTCAACCCAACACATTCCACCCCTCGCTTCTTAAAATTTACATATCCAAAAGTTACTTAAAATAGCAAAACCAGAGCTAAAAGAAAACAAATTACATAAACCTCCACCCCTAGAATTTTTTACCACTACTACAAAGCAAATTTCTTCTATTATTCTACTTAATTTTATAACTTTCTACTTGCTTTGCTTATTATTTTCTCCTAATTAATCTTCATCTCACAGCGTTCATTAATTGCCCGCATTCTCCACCATAAATGTAGCGGGTTGAGTTTGAAACCGGGCAGAAACACCAATTAAATGCAGTGGTTTTGATTCAAAATATTCATTATTTACTTATTTTCCTTCTGTGAGATAAGAATTAGGAGAAAAGCAAAGCAGGCACAAACCTTAAACAGTTGCAGTACAATGAAAGAGCTTTATTACTAACAGAATTAAAAGTAAAGAGAAAAACAACAAAACAAAATTAAAGTAAATTCCCCCCCCCCCCCCCCCCCTTCTTTCCAGCACTTCTCTCCTTTTATCCAGCTCACACAAGGGATAACAGAACATGGGATGTTAGTCAGTGTTGCAGTTCTTGAAAAGTCTCTCTCTTATGCTTAAGGAAAAAAGGGTTTTCCTTCAGTTGCACGTGGTTCCCAAACTGCCACCAATAGCAGACCCGCCCGGAAACAAACAGTCTGCTATGTGTAGAACATCTCTCCCATGAAGAATTTCACAGTTCTTTCACACTACAGAACATGGGCCATCACATGGGGTTATTCATCTTTTTAAGGATAAGTTATTTTGGCCTGCACACAGAGGCTTTTCTTCGCTACAAGTCTCTAACAGCCTCTCACTGCTTCTATATAGCCTGGCATAGGCACTCTTCACAAACTTCATAGGCACACGTTGATTCTCCACCCCCCCCCCCCCCCATGTTCTTCAAATGGATTAAAGAGACAAACAGTTTGTGGTATTACAGTTTCTTACCACGGCATGCAAGAAGGTTTCTTTTAAGCTGCGCGCCAGAATCGCGGCACCGCCCTCTTTTCTCCTGTCGCCATGCTCAGCTCCGTCCCACGTGACTCACTTCTCTTTCTCTCTGACTCTGAAGCCGCCATGTTGAAGGGTGTTCTTGTTCAGGCTTTACGGTGGGGAAAGCCTCGCTCCCTCTGTGCTGCTGGCTGCGTGGTGTCCTCTTCAGTTCAGCACGGAGTGTGCTGGCTGCAGACAGGAGGCTCTGCCGGCTCCCGCTGGCTCCGCCGGCTCCGCATGGAGGGGAGAGGGACCCGCCTGTCCCCAGAAGCCGCGCTGGATGGTTTTAGCTGTGAGCAGTCCATGGCTGGTTTTAGCTGCCTGCGGCTCTGGGACAGTCCCCCTCAGTGACCCAGGGTCCGTGCCGCAGCGATGGGAAAGGGGGAAAGGGGCAGTGGCCCCGGCCCGGCCCAGCGGGGCCGGGAGGCTCGGAGCCCCCCCACCTTCCAGCAGGCGAGCTCCGACCAAAAAGGGGAAGTCCCGCCTTTCCGTGCGGTTTAAATATGTAAATTGTGAGAAGCGTAATTGGTCTTAAAGACTGTCCATCAACTCAGGGTCAACCCAACACAAATACTAAGAGAAAAACATGGTTCCCCATATACTTTCAGCCTGAGTTAGGGCGACTGGCCTCCCAAGAAGAGTTGCTGTGTTAACACCCCATCTCAGCCTAACTCCTAACCTTAACTCCTTTTCATTTCTGCAGTACCTTCTTTACATTAACCTCTCTCATAACAGGAGCAGCGTTCCCCTCCATTAGAACCAATCCTGCTCAGTTGTGATGCAGTGCCTGTGCCCAGCATGATGTGGAAATGTGCAGATGAGGGAAACATGGAAGCATGTTTCTGTTCTAACATGCTTTCTTGAGAGGGAAGGGCAGCAATGGGCTGGATTCTCCAAATAATTGTTGAAGGTAGAAAAAAAATAAATTATATCTAATAAAAGTTAAGCCTGGAGGATTCCAGGGGAATGAGTTACAAACTCAGCAGCACTATTGCACATCTTTATGATACCTCTCAAAACTGCCTGTCAAAATCTCCCATTAAGGAGCATTGCAGATTAGTAATTATGCGCATCTATTAACTAAGCATCCATTTTTTCTCTCAAATTCTTTGTAGCAGTATCTCTCCAAAGAAGCACATATCTCATCTAGGTGTCTGCTAGATGGCCATAACACCTCCCCAAGGGAGATGCCTCTGATAACACTATATTAAACACAGGGCTTGGTTTTGTCTCTTAAACCACTATCACACAAGCCAGTGCACAAGGAAAGACACCTATTATAATTTTGTAGACAAACGCTAACAAAAGCTGCCTGCACACAGGCACACAGAGAAAAATTTAATGTTAACATTGCAGGAGGCTGTGGTGATGATTTATTGCTAGCTCTTCTGTGGAAGGAAAAAAAACCTTCTTATTTGTGCAAATAACCCCAGATTAGCTTTATTCCCAAGCATCCCATTTGCACACGAGTATGTTTTGTCAGCCATGTCTTTAGGTACTGGTTTTCATCTTCAGCTACTTATGCTTGTTTGTGTTAAACAAATTAGTGTCATAATAACACACACCCCCATAGAGACATTAATATTGTATAGTAAGAATCCGAAATACATGGTGGTCTTGCTTTTTTTGTTGCAGGTTTGCTGTTCTGGTTTGTTTGGGTTTTCCCGCCCCCCCCCCCCCCAAAATGCTTAATTAAACTCTTTTATGCTTAGTTTTCTTGATTATACTTTTTTCATTAATAGAGAGCAAATATGAAAAGAACTAAGAGCAAAACTGGAGGCAGAGGATAATAAAATCTATTGCTATTAATTAAACTGAAATCCTCAAACATGCCTCCTTCCAACTTGCTATCTTCCAGATTGTAGATTGCTTCATTCTTTCAGTGACTACTGCTAGACAGACACATCCCGTTCTGATGAAGGAGACCAGCTGGATTTAGGACTGTGACTTTGCATTTGTGGTACAACTGACCATATGTGATTCTCTGTCAAGTCTGCAGCTTTAATGGGAAATCTCTGAAGTATTTCCACTTTGATTCATGTTTTCTCACTGGTTTGATAACAAAAGAGGAGATGGCTTTGTGCAGCTGGCTTGCACTAACATAGGTTGTAGTGTGACTCTGCAAAGGAAAGGGAAGCTTTTGCATACTTATCCTTAGGAGTTGCTTTGAGCTGTTTCATTTGTTTGTTTGTTTGGGGGATTTTTTGAGGGGTTTTGGGGGGTTGGTGTTTGGTTGGTTGGTTTTGTTTGGTTGGTTGTTTGGGGTTTTTTTTTTAGGAAAAAATAGCTGGGACCAGAAACTACATTTCATTAGGGATATAATTTTGAATTCTTATGCAGATCGTGGTTTTTATCTGGCTTCAACAGAACTGAATAATTCTGTTAATTGTTATTGTCTTCCTGCCGGCTTTGAGAAATGTGTGTCTCCAACCTCTCTAGGTCTGGCAACAGAAGGGTAGCTAGTTGTGAAAAAAGCATAACAAACAGCAGATAAAATTTAAAGGAGTTTGGGATCTTCTTTTCCTGAAGAATGATTTGCATTTACTGGTCTTCCAGACCTGAGAGCAGTACATGTAGGGGCAAAGGACAGTGATGGTCACATGGATATGAAGGAAAGGGGAATAAGAAAATTCCCTTCCTTTTGCACTCTATGCAAGTTTTACTTCGAACATGCAGTGAATTATCATTTGTAGTGGGCTACTTTCACCTGTGTTTTATCTGCTCCTCAGCTCTCTGGGCTTCAGGCAGAAAAGTCAAACACCACAGAAAAATCTCATCTTCTAAGATTTGCAGCCTCAAGGCAACTGGCGAGGCATCAAAACTTCCAAGTCAGCCAAGCGTCTGAAATCTCCTGTTAAACAGGCACACAGAGAAGGCATAGGTTAACACTCAGTACCCAGCCCTGGGCTTACCATTTGTCCTTTAGTTGAGTATGGACCACATTTGTATTTTACATGGCCAGTGAGTTATGATGGGATTGTATCTTCTTTGCACCTTATCAAACACTGAATGTTTGAACAGTGCCTTAATTATAGTGATCAGTGTTTGCAAACAGCATCTTTACACTTTTCATCCGGACTTTCTTGATAAAGGAGGGGCAGAGAGGAGGCATCCTAAGAGTGACACGTGTCCAAGCCACTCCCCACCTCACAGCTGTGGAAATCTCTCTCCTTCCACAGCTGTGGAAATCTTGCTGGTGGTGAGGCAAGATGCCCTTTGCTGCGGCTGGGAGGGAGGAAGAGTCGAGGCGCTGGCCACCTCAAACGCTCTTCTTGAAGTGTCCATCGTGTCAGGTTAGAAGCCAGCACCACTGGTCCAGGTGCTATCCCTCTGTCGTGCTGGGAGCAGATAAATAGAGGTGAGAGGATTCAAAGCAATGATTTGTAACTTGGTTTTGCTGGCAATTCCTATGAACAGTGAACGGGCAATCTGGTAATGGGCTATAGATTTCCCAGATGAAAGCCTGCTTGTTACCACACAGATGTATTTTCCGATAAAGAAATTCTAAAATGGATGTGTTGGCATCCAATTCTTTACAAAAATCATATATATATCCAAGTGAAGACTGCATTATTTGAGTCCACTTAAAGAAAATGGTACACTTAGATACTTTGTGGATATTTGACATCCTTTTTCATTTGAGGCAAAACTTTCATTTTTCTGGAGATAAAAGATGTTTAAATTTAAAAGGAGCAGTACAAAATAAAAATGATCAGCCTCTGTCCTGAAAGAGGCTGTACTGCAGCAGAGTATTTAGCAAGGACTGCATTTTTACCTGATGGAATGGTGGGATGCTGATGGGAAGAAGGATGCTTCCAGGTCTTCACAGGCCTTGCAGATGGGGCTGCAGTGTTGGCAATCAGGGAGATAATTACCGCACCTGCATTTTATTTTAAAGTGCTATTATACTGACACTGTTCTCTATTGCTGTAAATCAGTTTCCTAAAATATATGGATGTTTTTTTCTCCTCTCAGACAAGTAATATTCAGTATTTCTGAATATTTGATCATGTAAGCATTAGACCCTCTAAAGCAGCTTGTGTGAGGTACCATGGAGTGAGCTCTGTCATGAACGGTAGCAGTCCTGTCCTGCTGCTGTTTGCTTAATGGGGAAGAGGACGCTGACTTGTCTCAATTGCATTGAGCAAGCAAATCTTCATATTATTCCCTTAAATCAAAATGGGCAGCTGCATCCTAGACTAGTACGGTGCCTATCAGAAGTGTACATTTCATCTGAACATGTCCCAGAGACTGTTTATTTTCTCATTATAAAGAATATTCTGGCCCAGTGTAAATGTCAGTGAGCTCCGTGCACTTTGTGCAATGAAACAGACGGATCTAAAACAGTAGAAAGAGGCAGGTGTGGGTCCTTGGAACTGCTGAAAAGCACTTTCCCTTTTTTGTTTTTTAAACACTGTGCACTTGATCCCCTCTGCCCACTAACTTGAGGCTTAGTCGGCCTCAGAAGGGCAGTAACTTCGCACACACCTCTTTCTCTGAGAGGGCAGGAAATTGCTCTTCATGAAGTGGATGATCTAGCAGGTTGTGCTGGGGGGGTGTTTGCTGTTTTTTAAATAAATATTTCCTTAGTCTGGATTTTGAACATCCCCATACACAGTAAGGAAAACGTGAATGAGACATCCTTCGTGACCAGATGTGTAGGTGGGAAGGAGTCTCCTATGAGCAAACCAGACAGTGAACACAGACACTCTGTGCTGTTCCATTAGGTTGTCTGCAATCAATGACACTTAGCAAGAGACAATGAAGCATCTGGAAGATTATTTTGAAGTACACGTGTATTGTTTTGGTGAAAACATCGAAAAAAAAGCCAGAAAATCCTTTTGAATTTTGTCATGATCAAAGAGTCCTGCTATCAGGACATCCAAAGGCAATCCTGCAGTCCCCAATGTTAATGACTGACATTGATTACAAGGTGATTTTTCCAACAGAGAATAAGCTCACCTAAAAAAGCATCTTTCTGTGCATATAAAGCATGTACCAGCCTTTATGAAGAAATCAGCTGATTATTATTCTGCTACTGGCTTTTATTTTCTTTTACTCCCTCCTTTGCAGGAAGGCTGCATACAAATATAGCAATCGATTGAGAGGAGATGTTCTTCCTTTACGAGATTAATTACAAACACAGGGATGCTGTGTCTGGCCCATGTGTGTATGATTGATCTTATAGGAGGAAATGCAATAGGAAACTAATGCTTCCTTTTATCCAGTAAGCAAAGTTCAGAGATGTTTACATTCTGCTAGGTAAGCACAGCTGTCCAAAGATGTGAAGACGGATGGACTGTCCTGTCAGCACAAATTCGTGCCGAGGTAACAGGCTACACTGTCTCTGCGGACCTCTCTCTCTGGCCAGGAGGCTGTAGGGCCAGAATCATTCATTTAGCAAACAGCTTAATTGTTTCACATTTTAATTAGTGGGGAGATCCAGACACAGTCAATGTACTTCAAGGGGCAGCAAGGGGAAGGTGTTGGTGGACCTCGCTGCTGGGGCTGGGGGTGAAGAGGAAGGCTCCTGGTGATGCCGAGCATGGGGCAGCCGTCGCAGGGCAGCTGCTCAGAAATTGCAAGGGTTTGTTCTTTAAAACCTGGCTGGTGTAAGGAGAGATCTGTGTATTCACTCACTGCGTGGAGCTGTGGAAGCATCTGCAGAAAGTGTAGCACTTTGCTGCCCTTGTTTCTATTTGTATATAAATATAATCTAAAACCTCTGGATTTGGCTCAGGGTCCTTCTGCAAAGGTTTGTTTTGTTCTTGGGCACAGGCTAGCACTTGTATTTAGGCTGAGAAGAAGTGTCAGAGGTGACAGATCCAGCTTAGTGTGACTCAGCTTTCTTCCTCACAGTATTTTAAATAATGGATGTGCTACTGCTGGTATTTAACTCCTGCCAGAGATGCTGAAATATATGGTGTCTTTAAAATACTGCTACAACATCGAATCTCTGCTCTGGCAGGGGAGGAGATCTCCACATGGGATTGGTTTTCTCAAAAGGAAAAAGAAATCAGAGGAAGAGGGAAAGGGAAGAGGGAAAAGCCTGAGCCATAATATCTTGTAAGAATGCCCTTCACCTGAGGCAGTGAAGCAGTCAGCTCTAGCAGTGTGTTGATGGAGAATCCTGAAATCGATGCTGCAGTCTGCGTTATATTTATACAAGCATATGCACTGCGCTGATGACGAGGGAGAGAAAGGGCTGTTCCCTGCGTTAAAATAATTAGTGTAATAAATACAGCCTGGCAAGCGCCAGAGGAAGTAGGGATCCCTTTGTTCACATCTCGCCACTTAGAGCTGGGTAAGCAAGTCTTGTGGAGTTAACCTCAGAATTTACTCACCCTTTTATTCTCTGTCTAGAGCTCTTGAGCAGGACGTGCCGCTGATGCCAGACTTAACAAGCGACACTGGATCTCTTCTGCTTTAGAGTGCTGTTGAGGATTTTATGGGGATCTTTTCTTTTTCTTCTTTCTGTCCATGCAAATCCTGCCTGGTAAACGAGGATCCGTTTGCTGTTTAGCAGTCAGTTTGCTTGGCTTAACAAAGGTTATTGCAATAATTGATGTTCCTCTTCTAATAATTAATGTTAATGAGTCCACTAAACAGTAAACAAGACAACAAAGAACTGCTAATGAGACAGTCTTTACTCATTTGTTTAATCTTTCAGTAAGATAATGGGCGATAAATATGTCGCTATTCAGCCATCTTCAAGTCCTTAATGCATGGGGAGTGTTTTAAAAGGAGATTTGAGCTGATTTTTTACACTTGCATTTAGTAAATTCAGCTGACTGGGTAGGTGGGGCGCCTGAAAGAATTGGGAGACCTATATAATTAAGTGCCTTGACATTCTGCTTCTGAAGGACATTGGCAGATATCCAAATGCTATGTTCTGCTCTCAAACTATTTAATTGAAACCATACAAAAGGGAGGGGGTAGAGGGGCAAAAGAGAGGGAGATCTTGGCAAAAACCTTATGTGCGGTTTTTCGCTATTGGATTGACCAGACAAGGCAACAAAGCTGATAAAACAGGATTAGCAAAATTGCATTGTTGGATATTATATGCTGTGTGACATGTACTACAGCAAGGGAATTTGGCAGGATTAACCTGCAGAGGATAAAGATGCACCAGACAAGAGCGCTGAATTAATAGACTGCTGTGACCAAAGCAAGAAATTCTATTTGCATAGGATATTAAGGGCGATAATAACCTTTCAGGGTGGGGTTGTACTTAATGCCCCGAGTCTAGTGCTGACCCCACGCCCAAGTCCTGCTCACCCCCTGCAACTCAGTGTACAAAAACCAGCTCATTGGCATGGCTTCTTATTACTCTTTCCTGTTTCTAAGTATATATACAGAGATGTATATATGTATATATGTATACACACACACAGAGAAATGCTAATTCCTAGGCAGGATTATCTGAGTTATTGGGTGGGTTTGTGTTGGCAGATTTTTTCCCCCCAAACTGAGAAGTTCATTTTCCTATTTATAGGAGATGACTTTCTTCTCCTAATGCACTAGTGTTATCCTAAAGTAAATATTTGGGTTTGGTGCTTTTCCTCAGGGCTTCTTGACCCAGCTGGCCATGGGGGAATGCCATTCCTTCACTGTGTGTTCCTCAGCTGTTCAGGAGAGTCTACACTTCCCTACATGCAATCGAGCTGAAATTGTAAAACAGCTTTCAGACCATGTAGTGCCAAAGAACATGAATGATATTGCCAATAGATGACTAAATAAAATAATATTAAGTAAAAGTGGGAGAATATTAATATTAAAAAACTTAGACGTACACTAAGACTACATTGGACTATTTAACCAAGGGGGTAAAGAAGCAGAAAACCAACCTCTATCTCTGGTGTGTTAAGGGGAGAGAAAGTAGATTAAGCGTTCATTTCTCATTTGTACAACATATAATTCTGTTTTTTAACTTGAAAAGGCCTTTAAATTTGCTTCTTCCAGATTACAAGCAATGCATATATGGTAGTGTGCTTTTTTAAAGTAATCTGATGTGCTTCAGCACAGATTGTATTAAAGGATTCAGAAGGATTTCAACAACCTTGAAAAAGGCTCATACCATTTGCTTTTCCTTTTCCCACGCACAGTACTAGCGGCAGACTTTAGTGTTCCCAGGGAACAGAGAATGTACTAAAAATATTTGGCATTGATCTGTGTGTGACACAATGTGGTTCATCAAGTGTGCTCAGTGCCACCACAGACAGTGAAAGATCTGCTCTGGTGAGATGATTCCCCTTCATCCAGCATTAGCGTGTCACCATTGATCAGCACCAGCCACAACACAAGTTCAGCTTTCTGGTTCTTCCTTTCAGAGTTGAAGGCTGATGGGAATAATAGATACACATAAATACTCTTTTTTTTGTTTGTTTCAACATGTTAAAATTTTGGAAACTGCTCTTTAAATAAAAGCTCTGTTAGTACAACATGACTGGGACTTCACAAGTGTGTACACATGCACAGGTGTTAAGAAATTTAGTTCCATTTCCTACAGCAACTAGATTGCATAACCTGGCTCTCTGGAATATTTTCTGCTAGTGCCTATGTTACTCACTTCTCTGCCCAGGGACTATACACATCTCCCTTCTCTGCAGGGGAAAGACAAGGCATGAAGTTTCCCTTGGATTAAATTGAGCAGTGGGCATGGAGGGGAGGGATGTTTCCTATGCCTCCAAATCCAACCCATTTCAGGAGATCTATTAAAAACCAGCAGTTCTCCCTGGAGTTGTGCTAGGCTGCATACCACTTTCTTTCTATCCAATGTGCTTAAGGACTCCCTCAATGAATCCTCATCCCAGGGATAGTCCTGAATTAACTCACAGAAACTCTGCCTTCTTCTGGATCTTGGTTGCTGAGGAAGGTCTCTAATACACAAGATCAAGTTTTCACAAGTGCCTAGATTAGTTAACCCAATAAGGAGTTGTTGGCAACCCCTTAAGAATGACCCAACCATGACAAGTGAGTCATTGTACCACTGGTGCAGCATTCTAAGGGGAATCTGGAAGAACCATATGTCTGTTTCCACCTCTTTTTGTCTGCTTGAAAAGCTGCAGGACCACCTGGAGCTGTGGCCTCCCCAAGACCGTTCCTGTAGTGCTGCAGCATTGCAACCCTGAGCCCTCGTGCTGCTCGAGAGACGCTGTGTGCATGCTGTGATGGTTGGCATGCTCACCAGTGTCAGTCCTGCACAGGCGAGGGCGATTTCTTTTTCCCTTGAGTCCCCGAATCCATAACTCCCCTTGTGATTTTACAAGAAACTTGTTTTTCCTGGTCAGCAGCAGGTTGTATTCCTTAGCTTCTGAGAGCTCCTGAGGGATGGGTGCCTTGGAGGGGAATGAAGAGCCTACAGGCTCGGACATTTGTGGGGTGGGGAGCACATTCCTGAATGCCAACGCGCTGGGCAGCTTCTGGGAATGGACCACACGTGCTGCTGTCTCAGCCACCTCAGAGGAGTAGACAGGGTGTGGGTGTGAAGGTTCATGGCCGTGGTGCACTCAGGAAGCCAAGCGGTCCCTTGGGCACTGCTCTCCTTTTGACAATATCCTGGGATCCATGAAAAAGCAGCCTGCTTCTGCCATGTCTCTGAGGGCTTGGATGAGTTTCTAGGTTGCTTCCCTCACCTTCCAGCCTCCAGCTCTCATGAGATGAGTGCAGGGAATGAGTTGCAGGAGTGCAACTGTACACGTTTGCAGCATTGCGCTGCAATGGCCATCTGCGAAGCCTTAGATCTTGAGTGCCACTTCTGTTTCTTTGTTTTTTTCTCTTGGAGGCATACACCCTTCACACGTTTGTATTTCAAACAGACAGGGGTATAAAACGCGTGGGATCGATGGATCTAACCCTGTCACTTTGCTTTCCAGCACTCAATGGTGTGGAAGATGGACTGCAGAGGAGAAGGACAGAGTGCAGAGGAGCCCAGGAGCAGGGAGCCTGGCCAGGTGCCCCCTCAAGGTGCCGTGCAGCAGCTGGTGTTGTGAATCAGGCCGTCACCAGTTGGAGAACGGCTACTTCACAACACCAGGGTCGCACCGCACCACGGTTCGACCGCCGGTTGGAGAGGAGCAGCGTTTCCTGTGGGCAGGCAGGGGACGTGGAGCACCTCCTGGCTGCTTCCACGCAAGCCCAGACCTGCAAAGGTAATCAGGTGCTCAACTCCTATTTAGGCACCAGCCTCCCACTGAAGTCTGAAATAGAAGTTAGGCCCCTAAATATCTCTGTGGGTCTGGCCCCGAAACCCTGCGTCGCTGTGCAGTGCAAAGCTTCAGTAGGCACAGGGCAGCACTGTCAGCAGTATGGTCACTGCCCGTTCACATGCCATATGAATGTTAAAGAACAGGTAGCTTTCATTAAGCTGTGGCAAACAATAAAAAAAACCCCTCTGCATGCTCCATGTGTGGTTCTCCCTGACAGTTGCATTTGTGGTCCTTGCCTGTGACTTGTTCTGATCCCTTCCCTATTTCAACACCAAACCACCTATTCTCTGTAAAAAGTCCTATACATACCAGGAAGAAGTTGGACTCCTTGGTATTGATACTAAACCAGCCCTAGGTGTGCTGTGATGAATGACAAAATAAATGGTGGGGTCATCCAGAAGTGGTACCAACAACTGCAGTCCTTAAAACAGAGAAAACATTGCTAAAGCAGAGTGCCTCATAAATTCCTAAGTGTAGAGGGACAGCGAGGCACACTCAAACCAAGTGACCCTGTAACATGTGCCATGCAGTTCAGATCTGAAACACAGGCTCTTGTCTGCTTCCTCTTTTGTACCACAACACCAGTGTGATGTTAGTTTGAGAGGAGTGGGTTACAGAAGAGTGCTTTCCATCCAAAACTGGGTCATGTACATGGAAGTCGGCACACAGCTGATGGCTGCTGTATACAATCCCTTAAGTCAAACTGAAACGCTGCTCAGTTTTGATCTCAGAAAGCAGGCATATGCTCTTGGTCTCAGGATGGGGTTTTCTCTGTTGGGTTTTCATTTCCTCCCACCCCTCAAGATGGCTCTATGCTCTCAGGTGTGTCTGGCTGTTCCCTTGTATGATATAAACCACTAGATAGGTCTAAAGCGAAGAGTGAAGTGCAGAGAGAAACGATTCAGGTAACATAGAACCAATGAAGGTTTTCTTGAAAATTTCCTTCATTATCCTAACCCATCTGACTGAAGATAGCAGTAAAAATTATTTAAATTCCATCCTGGATGTATTCTTGCTGGCAGGGAGATAGGCGTAGGGGAAAGTCAGGATATACACAAGATCTGAAACAGTACGGGACAGCCTGAAAATGCAAATGAGAGGTGACAATAGTGGTCACATTGGACCCATCCTAATCTTTCTGTTCAGGTGGACTTCCTTCACAAGTAGCCCTGAATTCCTCTTCTAGCAAAAAGTTAAATACCACAAACAATGTAAGAGGTGTATGGGAGGCTCATTCGTACCTTAGGAGGGCAACCTGTGGAAACAGGCTAGCATTGGCTTTTTGTCATTGATGAGCGGACAAGCTAGATCGTGTTTCTTGTTCATGCACTGTGAATTTGTGAATCCAACATGCAAGAACACTGTTTTCAATTAAACTTGTTCTCTGCTAACACAAACTGTGTGCTCTGTGTGGTAATCTCATTGGTTTTTATAACCTTGTTTCAAAGCTTGAAACTTTCCTCTGCAGAGTTTGTTTCATGGGGCAATGCACAAAATTATTTAGAAACAGAAGTCATCAAGGAAATAGCCCCAACAACCCTTACATGCACGCACACCAATTTACATGAGCAGCTATTCATATATGGAATTAAACCCCATTTCATATTTTATTGTGAGCCAGAAACCTGTTTGACCTATTCAGTTTCTGTCAGTAAATACACATAAACATTTGAAATACGTTAATGCTTAATATCCACTGCCAGGTGACCTGATAGACTATCTCCATACTTCTCCAAGTATGGTATGTGGAGACAGCTCATTTTCAGCTCACTCTGTTAAAGAATTTCATGGGAACATCCCACTTCAGAGGTACTTTTGGTATTTTGGTATTGTACTACAGCTCTACATCACCCTCTATGCTCTTCTAAAGCGATTTCCTAGCAAATTAATGCAGGCCATAATGTAGCACTGCTACTGAAAATAAAACACTCCTCCTTGTCACTGAGAAGTCTGATCATGTCATTTCCTGAGGTGGATTGCAGGTTGAATAGCTGACTGTCAGCTTCAGGTGATGGAACCAATTTCTGTTTGCTCCCTTCAGCAGCTGGCACGTGCTGAGATGCACAAAGGTGAATGCACAAAATAAATAGTTCAATATAGGTTTTAAATTGTATGTTATTCTTAATAAGCGCCTACAGTTCATGTCAACCCCAGTCCTGGCTGCTAAGATGGAAAAACAGGTGCTCACCAGGTTTCTGGACAGCCCCCCAAAAGAGAGGCCTGTGCATTCTGTGGGTGAGTTTTCTGGTGCTTTACAGATCCTTTCTCCTACTTGTGTATTATCGTAAAGAAGTGGAAGTTTACCCTGCAAATATACCCCATTAGAATTGTTGAAAGGCCTAGTTTTATAACGTTAATAAAACACTGTGCTCAGCAATGGGAGGGGGAAAAAAGAGCAAAGTCTATCGAACCTGAAATGCTGGGCTGTAGTCTCTTGTGAAATTTTTTTATGGGGTTGTTATTCCAAAAGTGGTTCTTATATCTAAGCAAATAGTATTTAATTTCACCCTTGAACCCTTTGGAATTTAAATGTGATGGGTTTATTTTCTCAGCACATCCATGCTGTTCTTCAATTGTTTTGAATGGGTTTTTTGTTTCCTTCCTGGGCTCACCAGCAGCTCACGTACCACTTCAGAGACTAGCAGCCTTGTAAATTTTGTTCTCTTTTTCCCTGCATACAACAGCCAAGCTGACAGGCACAGTAGGGCTCAGCATCTCTCACTTTCTGTGTTCGCACGCATGCTGCTTTGTTACTGTGGTGTTCCTCATGAAAAGTGCCATTAACAGATTTCCTCTTTGTCTCTTTAATTGGGCTTTCTCTTTGGCAAGCAACTAATGTGAAATTAAAATGATATTTCAGGCAGCATTGCAAAGCAAACAGTAGGTGGGGCTGAATTTTGGTACCCACAAACCTGAGTCAGGTTTTATTTCAGTGCTATAAAAGCTTCACAGCAGGAGGGAGAAAATACAGAAAGAGTCTTCAGACATCTTAACACAGTGAGAAAGAGGTGACACTAAGGAGGAGGAAGAGAGGCTGGTTCACAGCTACTGTTTTAAACAAGTGACCTGAAAAGCATATTAGGTATATTAGAAAGGTATTTTTAGAAAAATCAAGAGTTCTCACAGTATATAGTCAGGCCTCAAATGTGCACATAAAAGGGGCCAAAACATCCCCATTGTGCAGTGAAGTAGCACCAAAAAGCATAAAAATCACTAGGCTAAACAACCAAGGCTAAATGACTTTCACTCAAAGGTTGATGTAAACAACAGAACGGAGCAAGCAGTCTCTGAAGATCACATAAACTACTCAAAGAAATTTTATAACCTATCCTCTAAGGAGATTCTCTCTACTTAAAAGCCAAAGCAGCAGAGACTTTGCTGTGTCATACTCCTTGTCTTTATGTATATGGGAAATTCCAAAAATTATGATGCTTCTTTGACAAACAGTTGCCTCCTTCCTTAACAAGGCTAACTACCTGTGCCTCAGTAAATGAGTTTTTATGTTGCATTTGATTAGACCTAGTTCACCAACCATGCATTAGCAGGAAAGCACTGCCCACGCATGCAAGCTTAATGCACGCAGCTCTTGCCGTCAGAGATCATTTCGAAAAAGATGATGTGCAAAGCAATCCAGCCATCTGCACTCTGATACCCACTTCATGCCAGGAAAACTCCTCTACTCACAGGGACATGGTCTGGGTTTCAGGAGGGAGGCTGGCACCAGGTGCCCACCCCGTGCCACTGCGGCTTTGTCCCTGCTGCTGCTCTGTCTGCAGAGTCTGGGGCAGGGGCTTGGGATGGTCTGGTTCATTCCTGGTCTGGAATAGCACAAAAAAAGCAGAGCTGGGAAGATGTCTGAGGTCTATATTAGTACTTTGAATGTATGGTATCTCCACAATTCAGCTAAAAATTTTGGCAGTTTGGGAAGAAAAGCTCAATTTTAGAGAACTCTGGCATACGCCAAAAACTCAACATCCCAATGCATTGCCCACCATATGCCTTTAGTGAAGTGGTTATTAAGACGACTAAACCTTAAATTCCTTCCTTTGCATAGGGGTCTCATTCCCTGAACTCTATTTACCCTGGTCTCTCTGCCACTGGGGATGTGTGGCTGTGGTAGCATGTGTCCCTGGGCTCTCCAGGAAAGCCAGCAGCTTCTCCACGTGAATAGCAGCCATGGACTGAAGCAGTTGCTAACTCTGCAAATTGTGTTTCATTTCCAAAGCTCCAGCTGAATCTCACCACTGCAGATGTAAGATCTGGTGGAGGTCTGAGGAGGCAGAGCTTTGTGCTGGTTTTTGTAGGTGCCCACCAGCCTCAACTGAGACGGAGCGTGACAGTCTTCTGGAAAAGGTGCTGCTATCCCCATACACCTGACAGTCCTATTCCTTGATAAACGGCAAATGGCTTAAGCCTTTTTAGGGGGTTTACATGACTATTTTTCACTATGTCAGAATAATGGTTTCCATAGTAACAGCCATGTGGGCCAGCACATACCGTAACTCTGGAGATATGTTGCGGAAGACTCTTGGAGATTAAAAATCCCCAAATGCCCTGGGAACTGCTGCACATCCACAGGGTGTCACATGGGAAAGTACTCCTGCACTCCATAACCTCTCCCTTTGCTATATTTCAACACATCTAGTTTACTCCTTTATTGTTCCAAATAAACTTGTTGTTGTTCAACTGTGGGGACCTCCAGAGAGACCCGTCGCACAATGACAGCATCTCCCATGTCAGCTGCAGTGTGTGGTAAGTCTCTGGTGAGAAGCAGCAGCTCTTTTCCTCCAGGAATGGGGTTTGATCTCTTCCCACTTTCTGCTAGTCTAAACCCAAAAGTATTGAATCACATTCTGGAAGCTGTGTTGCTGTAAGAGCCCTCTAGTTTTATCACTCAAAATCACACTGTCTTCGAGCCTTGAATTCAAAATGGCAATGTCTCTGCTGCTTAATGACAAGGTAAGGGAAGCGGAGCTGGTGACTGCTCCCAACAGCACATGCAGAGAGAACAGCATCACTCATCCTGTCATGGGGAAGAAGTGTCTGCTGTTAGGAAAAAGAAACACAGAAACCCTCTCTGCCCACAGCAATGCAGCAGTGAGCATGCAGGCAGCTGCCTGCGTGGGAGGTGGTGCATGCCCCAGGGCCAGGGCAGCCACCGTAAGACTTCCACGCTCTGGACTGCATGGGTGGTTCGGTCCTGGGCAGCTTTGGGTGAAGTGGACTTCTTTTAACCCATGTGAAAGACAACCCACGTGGCTGGGGTTGGTTTTTTCCTTTATAAACAAAGGAGCTCTATTTGTGCTGGGGAAAAGGGGGACATTCACCAAAAAGCCCCCCGCCCCTGCCAGGATGAGCAAGCAGATTCCCAAAGGCCAAATACCATTAACACTGATGCCTCCATCATCATGAAGCTCCCTCAGCCCTAGTTCTTGCCTGCCTCTGTCCCAGGCACATCACAAATTCAGGCACCTTCACCAGGGCTGCAGCTTCATTCATAAGGAGCTGAAGATTTATTCTCTCCAAGACAAGACCCCGAAAAATGCCAGATTGCAAAATACAGATGTTTATAGTGATTGAAATACTCAGTGACCAAGAAAACCCTCACACGAGCTTTCTTTTTTAATAAAGCAAACTGCTCTGCCTTGTCATGTGAATTAATATCCCCGCAGCATGGCTCTGTCTATTTATTCCTTGCTGATGATGTTTTTGATCACTGCTAGATGAAAATGAAATCTTGGACGCTTTAGGGCTGCTGTTAGGACAGATTCAATGAGATGAAAACGCATTTCAGGAAATACCAGGAAGCCAGTTTTTGTTTTAATTTCCAGGGACACACAGGGCTCCAATTCCCTGGAGTCAGGAGGAATTGCAATTGAAGAAAGGCACACTGAAAACACATTGAAAGTGTGTCCTTCCAATCCGCCAAAGCAAATGTCACTTAGAGGCATTGCTGTTATGCCTCTCAATCACAAACTCTTCCTTTTGAAGGCAACATTTTGTCAGTCCAAGTCCCTTTCTTCACAGGCTTTTTGAATATTAAATGGTCCCTGGGCACAGACAGAAGCCAGGGCTGTAGCACTCTGGCACACTTTCTACTTGCTGAACCTACAGCCTCTCCTTCTGTCTGTCAGTCCATCAGTCTGTCCCATCAGTTTTGTCTCCAGGTTCCTCAAAACCCCATTTCAGCGGCTGTTTCTCTGTCTTACCTCTGCCTCACAGGCACGTCCCCAGCTGAAGGGGAGCACAGGGACTTCACCCTGCACTGAGGTCCTCTGCTGACTCTATTAGGGGGTAACCTCTTTTCTCTTTTTGAGTTCATGTCCCCAGATCTCCAGCTGGGAAGTGTACCTGTTTGGGGAGGTGGTATGAACACCAGGTAACATTCTGTTACTCAACACTTGTAATTACACAACCAGCCTAAGGCAAATAGTGCCAGAACGGATGCTTTGCACTGTGTAAATCACTGCTTTTCACAATCTGTTTGGTTCAAACCCAAGACAAATTTGACTCTGCATCTGAAGAATCACGTCTCTTTGAATTTAGGCACATGACTGGTGTCCACCAAGTCTCATAGCTACATTTGATGAAGAAAAAAATAAAATACTTTCCCCCATATGTTTATAGAAAGAAAAATCTGTATTTGGAAAGTTTGATAGAAAAAGTCAGACACTCTGTTATTGAATATAACCCAGATTAACAGTGACAGACTCTGGGATTTTCTTAGAGGAAAATAAAAATCCAAACCATTTCTAAATGACTTTTTTCTGACAAAAATAAGCATTAAGGCAGAGAGAAAAACTTTTGCCCACACTGACCTTGCCCTGCAGTGCAGTGGCAAGGGTCTGGGTGCCCCGAGTCCCCTCCACAAGTGAGCAGGGTGGGCAGGCATGGCTCTCTCCTTCTGTCACTCCTGCTGTGCCAAGGGAGCTTAAAAGGCCAAGAAATTTGTCCCCTTTCAGATTTCCTTTCAGCATTTCCCCAGCTTTCTCTGTATAGGCATCGCACACAACACAGCAGGGTTATGACCCACAGCAGGGTTTTATAAACACTCACACAAGTAATAATAAAAAGCCCACACCATCCCCTTCTGGGTGTCTCACAGAAATGGATTTAAGACCCCATGGTCTTTAAATAATGTGCTACGGACAGGACAGAGCCTACAGAGAGGCTGACCAAATCCCACCACTGCAAGATGGGGAGGAGACCTATGATGCTCTACAGCCCAAAATTGCCTCTCGGCCACCTGCTTCAGCATTTTGGCCCAATTTCACTCTCGATGCCTGCACCTCCCCAAAGACTTCCAGATCAGAGAAATAAACAAATTAAGTTTGCTGCCACATCAGCCCAAAAAACTCACAGCAAGGAAATGGTGCTTGGACCTGACATTACTAACGAAGCTGTCCACCATGTGTGAGGCTTGCTGGGTTGTCTTTTTGTGTGCAGGTCAGCATCAGTCATCTGCAGTATAAATACAGTGATGCAAACATACCTGTGAAGTGATTCAGGAACTATGGAGCGAAAAAACTTACACCTTCCTCCCATCCAAAACTGTAGGTTGGGAGGGGAGGAGATAGCTGAGAAGAGTCCCAGTACCTTTGGAAAGCAAAAAATATTTGTATAGTCTTCATTTTAATTACCCTGTGAGGAAGCACAGCAGCCTGAGTGAGGCTCCTGGTATCCCATGGCAGGGTGTTGTTCCAGCACAGTAAAATACAGCAGAACAAATACCAACCCACATGGGACTTTCTGAAACTCTCCATCAAGTCTTTCCTCTTTCCCCAGATAACCCAAATTCTCTTACACAGCCACAGCAATTTCACCTTCATTTAGAACAGAAGATACTGAAATGGAAACTTGGGTGGGGGGGAAAAACCCTTCCAGACTGAAATCAAAACAAATCACTTTTTTTTTGCATATTAATAAGTCTCCTGATTGAAAGTGTTCTAGCTGTTCAAGGAGGAATATAAACAGTAGATGCTGCTAATTTAAGACTGGCTAATTAAAAGCAAAATGAAAAAAAATTACTCCCGTAGAAACAGCCGCATACAAAACGCACTCACCCAGCACATTTCATCAAGCTCTGCTTATTATATCTGGGTTTAGAGAAACAATCCCATTGCTTTTTTACTCTCTTTCTGGGTTGGGTTTTCCCACTGCACATTGCCTCCAGCACACTGCCCCTCTGCAGAGCCAGCAGCAGCAACCAGCAGGACCTGCAGGACATCCACAGCCGTGACCTATTTGGGGCTTTGACCAGGCTGTCACCAATGGCGTAGGGCATCAAGTCAGGAGCACCCCTGCCTGTAAGAACTGACACCTGCCGAAGTGCCATCAGGAACTCGTCATGGGTGTGCTCTGTCCCCTTACCCAGCTCACTGGTAGAAACAGTCCCAGAAATGACCCCCTAACCACATCTCACCAGTTTGGCTACAAGGATAGTGTGGGCTATTGTGGCAAAACCCCTGCCTGCTACAGCAGGGAAAAATGGCATTCACCTCCATTCCCCTCCCCCTGGAGACCAAGGTAGTCACCTCAATGCAGCAATGCCTGGTCAGGCACAATCCTGCTTCCCCCCATAACTGATTACAAACCAGTCATAGAATCATAGAGTCATTAAGCTTGGAAAATAGCTCCAAGACTGAGTCCAACCTTTGGTGGAACACCACCATGTCAACTAAACCCTAGCACTAAGTGCTACATCCAGCCGTTTATTGAACACTTCCAGGGATGGTGACTCCACCACTTTCCCAGGCAGCCCATTCCAATGCTTAATCACTTCTTCAGTGAAGAATTTTTTTCTGATGTCCAACCTAAACCTCCCCTGGCACAGCTTGAGGACATTTTTCCTTGTACTGTTACTTGTAACCTGGGAGTAAGAGGCCAATCCCATCTGGCTACAATCTCCTTTCAGGCAGTTCTAGGGAGCAGTAAGGTCTCCCCTGAGCCTCCTCTTGTCCAGGCTAAACAGTCCCAGCTCCCTCAGCTGCTCCTCATAGGACTCATGCTCCAGACCCTTCACCAGCTTCGTTGCCCTTCTCTGGACACGCTCTAGCTCCTCAATGTCTTTCTTCCAGTGAGGGGCTCAGAACCGAACACAGGATTTGAGGTGTGCCCTCATCAGTGCTGAGTACAGAAGGATAATTACTGCCCTGGTCCTGCTGGCCACACTATTTTTAATATAAGCCGGGATGTCATTGGCTTTCTTGGCCACCTGAGCACACACTGGCTCGTGTTCAGCTGGCTGTCAACCAGCACCCCCAGGTACTTTTCCACTGGGCCACTTTCCAGCCACTCTTCCCCCAGCCTGCAGCAATTTCATTTGACAACAGAACATACAAACGATGCAAAAACTCGGTGAAAAAAATGAATGCAGACACAGTGTAGGAGGAAGGCAGGCTGTATCCCTCACTGCAGAGCACTGGCAGTGTCCAGCAGGAGTCAGGAGAGTGGGTGGCAGTGAGATGCCACTTTCCCCAAGCAGCAGTTTTGAAACAGAACTGTTGTAGGAAAAGCTGCTGCTGGGCTCTCAAAAACCCACCAAGAGCTTTACTTTAACAGCTCGGAAGCATAAGGCTTGGGCAGCACTGCTGCTTATGTTCACCGGTTTGAAATAGATGAGGGGAAAAGAGGCCCATAACAACAGGTTCTACCCAGAGAGGGGGTACCTGCAGTCAGGCAGTGCCCATCCACAGCTGCTCTGTGAGGCAGCGGCCAGCCAGACCCATTTTCTTGTTACCCCATTCTCCCTGAAAAGGGCGTGGGCTCTGCAGCCCAAGCAGGGAGGAGAAGTATCTCCATAAGTCTGCTGTGAATCAGCACATTCCCACTGAAATGAGAAATGGAGTTCTGTTCTCCTTCTCTCCCTATTTTTTTCTTTTACGGTTATTTATTGTATCTCTTTGAATTTGCATCCCAAGGGCTCTTGTATGACAGAATGTAATAGTATTAGTCACCGTTTTACACATTAGAGAACATAATATTTAGCGTTCATAACAATTTCTAGCTTAAAAGTGCCACACAAACATTAAAATATACTGTATTTTCCCGTGTTTTTAAGGGATAACTTGTTCTTGCCTGAAGCTATCCAACTTCCCTTTTTATTATCCCTCACAAGAACTGAGGTGTTTCTGTCAGCACCTCTGTCACACAAGGGAATGCCAGTTTTACGGCCCCTCCCTCAGAGCAGCTCTGAACAAAAGGAACTTCCCTGGCTCCTTCTTCTCCCCATCCATTCACAGTTCCCCCACACCTGCCATATTCCTGGCTCCTGAAATCCAGCAGACAGCACCAGCAGCGGTCAGTCATTCTTTACTTTGGCAGCTTGTCCTGCTGCCTGTATGACAAAAACTACAAGACATTCAATTTCTTTTTCCTTTTCTGCTGACGCTTTGCTCATGCTGCCAATAAGCTCATTCTCTGTCGGGCACTAGAGATGGGTGCTGTAACCCACCTCACTGCCCTGTGGTTTGAGGCATGGCAGGGACCAGGGGCTTGCAGCAGGTACAGTGGAGGTCTGCAGAGCTCCTGGAGGTAATGATGAGGCTGTCCTGCATCATTCTGGGGATGAAAAGGACCTTATCCAATAAATCTGTTCCCTGAGAGGAATGCTGAATAGATCTAATGAAAAAGCAGTCTCTATCATATTTATGTGGCAATATCCAACTTGTTATGCAGTCTGATAAATTTCACTTGTGTATTTCTGAGACCAGAAGAAATAAAATTTATATAATTAGTGACATAATGTTTTACATGCTATGGCATTATATGACTTCTTCGTCCCATAGAGCAGCATATGAAAAGTGGTTAAGACTTTAAAATCTGTTCTCTTCACATCAGTGATTTTTCTACCTGCAAAAGTCTGAAGTTTTTCAGGATCTATAAAGCTCCTCCAAGTGTTCTGCAAAAGAGTAGTAAGATAAATGAGCTTGTCTGTTACTCAGTACATGTTTGCAGATATCACCTTTCCAAAGCACCTCTGCTTTTGGAATTCCCAAATCAAAAAACACCTCTTAATGTTATGCCTCAAAAAACATTTTTTGATCCTGTGCATAGCAGGTCTTAATCTTGCCTTCAATTTTACTGCCTTTAGACAGCTGAGAAAGGAAGATTAAAAATACCGTCTCAGTTGGAGACATCACACAAGATTTGTATTCATTGCCCAACTGTGATTTGTAGTATGATGAATTCTCAAGAAATACCATAGCTTGGCAACTATATTCCTGAAAAAGAATAATTTGAGCTGGATAGGATCTCTCCTGGGTCATCTAGCCTGCTGCCCCGTAGTGATGGCTATGTTATGGCCTTGGTTGCACTGAAAGGTCTTCCATGAAAGAAAAACAACAAAAAGTCTGTCATGGTATGTATGTCACACACACACACTAGATTTGACAAACCGAAAATCCCAAATCTAAGAACAATGAAGCATATAAATATGCCAATTCAGGAGTCATAACAATCCACAGTTTCCACAAATTGCACACATTTTTCTTCCACCAGCCCCAGCCTTACACGCCTCATGCATTTTAATGCACACTTGCAATGCAAATGAGTTTCCAATAATTCCTGTTTGTCAGCTGAACAAAAACCAAAAGTCTCAACCAGAAAAAGTTTCTTCAGCCTCAACAGATGATGAGCTGTGTCTTCAGCCTCAGCCTCTGCAGGTGAGTCAGTGCCTGAGCTTTGGGAAGGAAAGGGCTGGGATGCTGGCCCTCAAGGATGCTGCTTTGGGAGGGGTGGAAAACTTGCAACGGGGAGTTTTTTCTCTCAAATTAAATTTCTTGTCTATGTGCAATTGCCAGGTAAAATGAGTTCTGTAGGCCTCTTTAAAGGGGACTAAAACATTCTGCCTCTTGAACCACCAGAGAAGCACCCATAGTTTCTACAGTGTTCAGTGAGCTTGTAGACATCTCAGCTGAACAGGAACCAGAGACCAGGGCTCATATAAGCCCACGGGATTCTGGGTCCTCATCTCCTTCCTTAGTGCAGGCAGCCAGCAGACTGGCCCTTCCCACACTATTTTATCTGATGTCTTCTGCTACTCCCTTAATCTTATTTCATGATGAGGGGGCAAAAAAAACTGTCAAGGCTTGTATTTCACCAAGGGCTTTGTAAAATCACTCATTTTGCAACAGATGTAAGCACGGATGGATTCAGTACAGCTTCTCAGCCACACATGAAAATCTCCCCAGTCTGATTATGGAGGCACCAAGTTTCATATATGCATGTGCACACCCTTCCTCTTTTCCTGGTTGTCTGCAGGGACAGAGCCCTATGACATGTTGCCATTACCCTCCTGCATCTCCAGAGCTGAGCTACTGGCCAGAAGCTGCCCCAGTAAGGCTGGTATCCACTCGCAAACTCTCTCTTCTCCTGTCAGATTTAAAGAGTGTCTTGTCAAATTATTATTTGTGTATTTGATCACCTCAAGGGGACAATATGGGTATAGGAAGGAAAAGACACTTCTAAGTTAGCTTTGATTGACTACCATGAAGTACTTGTCAGTGTGCCCTGGTGTAAGTCACAGCAGCACCAGTCCAGGGTGCAAACCAGTTGTGTTTGGGGTCTTCATGCGGCTCTGCCTCTAAACCTGCAAAGTTGGAAGCTCTGTTTTGCAAGGTAATTCAGCCTGGACAAGTTGAGCTCGATGAGCCTGACATGCTTGAGCAGGGAAGCTGGGCTTGGTGACCTCCAGTGGTTCCTTCAAACGTTACCCATTCTGTGACATTGTGATATAAAAATGGTCTGGTGCAAATTTTGCACTGTATTCTCCCTGTTTAAACTGGATTTTATCACAACCCCTACTACACAGCTGTCTCCAGACTAACCAGCGGTCTTTGCTCCCTGGCTGGAGGAGATGTGGGGAAGCAAACTTTCTGTGCAAGCATCATTTCTAAACTCCTCCCAAGCCTTTCTCGTTGCTCCAGTCACCCAGGAAGCTCCCAGGAGGCAATGTGATCACCTCGGCTCCAATTAATTTCTTCAGTAAAATAAAGAAAATAATTATGCCGAATACAGCCACATCCCATTGCTGTGAGAGTACGGAGGATCTCTGTGGAGAGGACCACTGGAGCTTGGATGTATGGAATCACGTCCACTAATATGTGGGCCATGAAAAGATCACCTACATGAACTGTTCTCATCTTTGATTACACCTACCAAGTCTGTGGGATATGGACTTGACCCAGGGAACCAGAAGCCTATCACAAGGCCACTGTTTTGAACACTCTTACCAGCTGTGCTTGCACAGTCCTCCCCCAAAGTAGTCATGAGGTCCCTAACTTGCTGATACTTAGTTGTGTCATAGTTTAACCCCAGATGGCAACCAAGAACCACACAGCCCCTCACTCATCCTCAGTCCCAGTGGGATGGGGAGTAGAACTGGAAAAAAGTAAAAACTCATGGGTTGAGATAGTAATAATTGAAATTAATAAGAATTGAAACAAAGTAAAATATAATAATAATAATAATAATAATAATAATGGTGATTATGTTGTTTGTTATTATTATTGTTACTATTTAATGAAAGCAGAAAAAAACACCAAGAAAAATAAACCCCAAGTAAAGGAAGTAATGTTTGATACACTACAGTTGTTCACCACCCACTGACTGATGTCCAGCCCATCTCTGAGCAGAGATTGGTACCTCCGGGCCAACTTCCCCCAGTTTATATACTGGGCATGATGTTTTGTGATATGGAATATCCCTTTGACCACTTCTGATCAACAGTGCAGGCTATGTTCCTTCCCAGCTTCTTGTGCACCTCCTCATTGGCAGAGCATGGACAACTGAAAAGCCCTTCACTTAGTGTAAGCACTGCTCAGCAACAACCAAAACATCAGCGTGTTATCAACTTTATTCTCACACTGAATTCAAAACACAGCACTGTACCAGCTACTAAGAAGAAAATGAACTCTATCTCTGCTGAAACCAGGACAAGTTGGAGATCTTTAAAGTACTTATTTTTTTGCAACAGGTCCTAAGTTCAATAGGGAACACAAATCTAAGACTTCTCCAGCTTTGGGACGGACATTTTCTAAAGGCTTACCTGGATGCCCGTACCCACTGGGTACCCAGTGCTCTCCATATTAACATTTGCAAATGATGCTTTGAGGTATTGCAGCTCTTTTAGGGCAGAGAGATTTCTCTGAAAGGCAAACCAAGTAGGCTGTGACACACTGCTCTGCCTCCTCCCTCAGCAGCTCTCTGTAGAACCTGGATATTGCATTGACAGGCAGCTGGTGAACTGCAGGCAAAAAGAACAGCCAGTTTTTAAGTTGCTGATTCTTATGCAAAAAGTGGGTGCATGGAGGCTCCTAAGATCTAACATGAGGTTAAAACCAGGTCCTGACCTTGCCCTGGCACACAGCAGAAGCAGGTAATTCGTGGGTTATTGTCAAGAGGCTTTGCTCCAGTGACACACTTAGAGAGCAGCTGTGAGCGGGTGAATCCTCCCCAGTGCGACACAGCATCAGGGCTGTTCAGGTTTACACTGTACCTCTTAAAGAGATGGTAGAAACTGCTCAATTTCTGTTACTTTGCCCAACCCACAAACCTAAAATAGACTGGAAAAAGCCACAGCCTCGTGACCCCCTCTCGTGCAGACTGAATTAAAGATATAATTGAAGGTGCCCTATTGTCAAAGCTAAATGTCTATACATACTGTGTTTGGACAATGCAAAGAACCCATAAAAGGCATTGAATGGCTTTAAAACTATATATACATGCCACCTGAAGAAGGAGGCATTCAACCAGAGCCTATTTATTCCCTGTGACCCAAAATCCAGATGCAGGGCTACTAACTGAGCAAACCAAACAGGGGAAGTAGGCAACAAAGAGAATTTGGAGTGACTGAAGATCAGAATGGGTAGAGAGGTCACAAAATAAATAAGGAGATAAGGACCAGACGTGAAGCAGAGACATCACACAGAGCATCAAATGAGCAATTGCCAGTGTGCAGCACATCCATCACAAAGACATGGTATGTCACAGGGATCTCACAGGTGACATGGGGAAGCAGAAGAAAGCCTTGTACTGCTACCTGCTCCAGACAAGGGGTTGTCACTCCTCGGGCAGAAAATAGGACTATAGGTGAGGAAAGCAGGGCTATAGGTGAGTTCAAGTGGTCTCAGCCTGTTTCTGGGAGACAGTTAATTTAATGCTGCTCACAGCATAACTGCAGCAAGAATGCAGAATTTTAAGTGTCAAGTAAGTAAATTTGTATTAAAGTAACTGCAATTATACACAGCCTGCACTCACTCCCACGGGAGGCTGTGGCAGGTTTATGATGGACTTCACTGGGAGCAGAATTAGGATGATAATCGATACAAGCACAGCCATCATTTTGCATTTTCTTGTAGCTGCCAAACCTACCATAGTAAAAAGCAAAGGGCTTTTTAGATTACAAGAGCAAAGGCCTGCAGAGATTTCAGCTAGTCTCTGAATAATGGCATGTGATCAAGTCCTTTTGTGAACAAAAAAGAAGAGAATTTCCCAATACGTGCATGTAATTCCAAAGCTGTGATAAGTTATTTGTTTCACCGCTAGTAAGATCACTGCACAGTGTTCAGTGGCACAGAAGGTTTTGGCCAATCAATGGATTTTTGATTTCTCACCTCTCATCTAAATACTGGTTTGTGCCTCAACTGTGTCAACAGCAAATGTATCTCTGGTCTAACAAAAGAAAAACTAATTTTAGTGCTGTGAATAACTCACTGTGTTCAAAAATTAACCACTTCCTTCAATTACACGAACAACCAGGTAACTGAAAAAGTAATTCAAATTATTACAAATTTGATTGCTTTTTGAGGAAAAATAAAAAGGTAATAACAGAAAGAACAGAAAGATTTGCTCATCCAAATGGCAGCAGGCCAAAGGGGATTAATGGGACACAAGCAGGGCTGCAGGTGGATACCAAAGGTTGCTCCATCAGTGCATCTGAAGTTGCGTCAGAAGAGAATGACTTGCTTAGCACCACTACCACAGAAAAGCTGAGGCTGAGACTGAAGGTGTGATTACACCGGTGAGCGGCCAGTGCAAAATATAACCGTACCTTCCCAGATAACTGCAGTGTTTCCCATACTTCTGATCTGAAGATTATGAGGAAAATCCCCATTTGACTTCTCTGCCTGACTAACCTGAAGAAATAACAAGTTCTCTAAACAGAATTTATTTTCCAAGTAATTAGCTTGACCTGCTTCAGGATGAGCCGGTGTTTGCCAGCAGGAGCAATACACAGGGCATGCTTTGGCTTTAAGGTGCTCCAGGAGGAGCTGAAAGACTTGAAGGAACTTGAAATGGAGAAGAAGCTTTATCCAGCAGCAGGGCATGCAGAGACCTGGCCCCAGGCGGGGCTGAACTCCCTTTTGCACAGTACTGGAATTAGAAAAATATTCCCATGCAAAAAGCGTCTCTTGGAGTGTCTATTGTAGAGATTGGCCAGGAGCAGGTGAAGACAAGGAGAGGACAGGGAAAAGACAGTAGGACAGTGGCAAAGAAAATCTTTACCTTAAGCTGCCATCTGCAAACTGTTCAAAAAGAAGAGAAGGAAGGTAATGATGATGAAATGATACTTTAGGCTGGGGAGTTAGCAGATTTTTTACCTCTGCTCAAAGGAGCTGCCAACCTGCTCCCTGCTGCCCACTGGGTGAACATGGGTGAGAAATCAGGGAGTGGACCTTCATGGTGGCCGTTCATGATGACAGGGAATGGAAGACATAAAAGGGTATCCAGGTCCCTAATTTCTTACCAGTCACAAGGGAATCATCCTGCACTGTAACAAGCAAAATCCTTTCACCAAGGGCTCTCAGGATTTTGGCAGTTTTCACAATCTTTGGGTTCCTTCTGTAGTCTTGGAGAGATATAGTCTCTTCACTGCAAAGTCTCCTTCTCCATTGAATCTAGAGCAAACCATTCCTCTTTCCACTGCATCCCTAGTTAGAGGGGCTCACTGCCCCCTTGGTTCCAGGGGGCAGAATGGGATATGTCCTCCCTTGCTCCTGCACCTTCAAGAATTTCTCCCCTGAAGACAGAGATGAGCAGAAAGAGTTCATGCTCACTTATTCTCTGACCCTGTGAGGATGCGGCACTGAGACAAAGAGCTGAGACGCTTCCAAATTGTCCTGAACTTTCCTCCTCTACCAAAACAAATGCCAGCGCCTGGAAAGGTGCACTTTTCTCCCCTCCCCACCTGCTTTCACCTGCATGCAGTCAGGAGGAAGGATATGGCTGCAAAATGGTTGCACAGTTCTCTTGGTAGGAAGTCCTGCTAATATTCAAATTGATCGCTGGGATTAAAAGGGTTTCAGTTCTCAGCACTTTGCTCTGTGTACACTCTCTTTTGACAACATGATGTCCTACTGAAGCTATTCTGCAAATCTTTTTGCTCTCTGTGTGGGAGGTGTGATGGGTAGATTTGGCTCTTGCCTTGTGCCCTCAGACAGGGCACGGGGATAAGGGGGGTCATAGCTGATCTCTGCCTCCCACTGGTTGCCCTGGGGTCAGCCAGATTAATGTTTGCATTTTGTTTGATTCATTCACCACACTATCAGTGTAACCCAAGACAACACGGGTGACATTTATTGTAAGCTGGCCCCTTTTTCATTAAGAATTGGCCTAAATCCACACACATTGAGTGGTAATTGCTAGGCAGGCAGCACAGAGCAAATACCTTTTATTTCAAATCCAAGACAAGTCAGTGCTGGCTGATAGTTTGTTGGCGCTTTCCTACATTAATTAAGTACCTCTCATCTAATATTACATGCGGTCTTTCTGAAAACCTCTAGTGAAAAGTCTATTTGTTAAAAGTGCCAGTTGAAGTCAAAACAACATCCAATATTGCAAATTAGGATTCCAGATTCCAGGATGAGATCTATTAGTCTTTCCCTGTTTAACTAATTAAAAACATGGAGGGACAAAATTTGTTTTGTCATTTTTCTGTCCGTAGGAGTCCTTACAGTAGCTAAGAAAAGAAAACAAAATTCCCTTCATTTATCTTAAGATATCGGCTGGCTTGCCCATCTGTGAGCAAAGAATGTTTTTGCTTAGCTTGCTTAACTAAATGAATCTTGGTTCACTTGCTTGCAGCTGAAGACAAATTAGGCTGATTATACACGAAAGGGCATACAGCACATCTAGGAATTAAACTGCGACTGGGTATTTAGGATGAATGAAATGAATAGGCAGCAACAGCTTTGCGTGGCTCTGAACAATCAGCAGTCCCCTTCTCTTGCAATCTTTTTAAAGCACTTTCAAAATAATCCTCGGTGTTATTCTTGTGTGTAAGTCGCTGGTTTGCAAGTACGGATTTTTAAAGAAACAAAAAAATCCCCATGCAAACTTTTCCCCCCTTTGGAACGGGCAGCATTGCCGAGCTCAGCAGCTTGCTGCGAGGCTGCCTTTCCCACTCAGCGGAGGAATTCCTGACATGCCACGCTGCCGGGCTGCTCCGTGCACAGAACGTAGAGGCAAGCAACGGCATCGCCCCCTCCAGCAGTTTTATTTCCCACATCTCTTACTCCGTAGGACACTGCAGAATTTGGACTGTATCTGCTACGAGTGCCTGACAGGTGGTATTTCACATTCACCGCTCTCGCTGGTATCGGTAGTAGGCTGAAATACTGAGTTCTTCACGTGTCGGTGGTTTTCAGTAATTAGCATATTTCAGCCCAAATCACAAACATCCTCCCTTGAAAAGAATGATAATCGGTGACAAAATCCATGGCATGCAGTTAAATCAAATGCAAATTTGGGCTAATAAGATAGATGCTGGGCTGCACTAGGAGAATTATTTGCACCACTGTTAGCAAAAGTAATTTTTGCTAACATTTCGGGCATAATGATTTTTGAGAGGACATTTCTAATTTTAGTGCTTATGTGATAAAAGTGGGGATTTGAAATACACCGATAAAAATGTCTTATTGGACTGTTCTTGTGGCATACCACTGATCATCCCCTGTACAACTGCTTCTCAGTACGACCATGAAAGATCAATAAATCTGAAACAAACTGGAGATTTAGATGTCCAGCTCCTATTTGAAACACACATCCTCATTTGTTCTATTCCAGATACTTGCTGACATGCAGTAATTCCAGTTTTGCTCTCTCCCCTCACTGTGCATGTAAAGGGAGGTTGGAGAGTGTCTCTGGTTTTTTTTGAGCCAGCACAGGATTAGGTTGATGCTAGCTGCTTTGCAGTGCTGGTTTTACAGCTCCATGACCCGAGCAAGGGTTCAGGACCACGTTTGATCCCGTGATTGGTGTCAACAGGGGAAAGAAAAGCAATCCCTCTAGCAAGAGAAAACATACATTTCTTGAATAGTGGGTGTTGCCCATATACTGAAATCAGATGAAAACTGAAAGGCAAATATTTGTACCCAGATAGCACAAACCTGTCTTTTGAAAGCAATAGACAGTTCCCGGGAAAAGTGATAGAGGCTTGAACTGTACAGAACCCCAGTGAGGCAATTCCCTCAAACAAAGAACACTGCTAAGGTGTTTGGAGGTTGCTGACCAGAAGTTTTTCTACATTATGACCATCTTCAGCTTTGAGGGACACCTTGGGTGCATATGGGCAACTGAAAGACAGAAATACTGCACTTGTGTTACCCACTATGACACAGGGAGCCCAAGCCAAGGCAAATAGTGAACCCAGGTCCCAACAGTCTTGCTCACAATTTCAGCCAAAGCCAGCATTTCTTCCCATCTCTTGTTTCCAAGTGGGATTGTTCTTTCCACCTGTACTTGCTTTCCTGTGGCTTGGCCATCCTCTGTCCCTGACCATCCCTGCCTGTACTGCCATGGCCATCTTCCCTCCCCAGCATGCGATGACTCAGTCGCAATGGGTATGATACCTAAAGCCTCCAACACCTGCTATGTTTCCTACACTCCGTTTTAGCAGCATGGATAGTCATGGTAGACTGACTCTGCCTTCTCATCTCAGCTGCCCTAGCACATATTCAGGCTCTGGAGATGCAAGAGAGCACTTTCCAGACCACAGGCACAAAATAATACCCAAAACTACTGCAGCACCTGCAGACCCAGCCACTCCCCGTTGACGGAAATGTGATTCTCATCTCAGTAAGAAATCAGAACAAAAGTTTTCTTTCAAAGACTTTCTGACTACAAAAACATGGGAAGCAAATACAGCAAGTCAAATCCCCAGGCTGAGATAGCATTGTCAACACAAGGCAGGATATGGCATTTGGTGTAAACTGGAAGCCATCTTATTAAAAGCTGATAGGTGCTCATGAATATAAGTTAGCAGTTTACTTTTATCTAACAGGGTTTTTTTCCTCTGAAATGACAGGTTCCTGTTTTAGTATATAAACTTGGTTTTGAGGTATTGGTGTAACATAAGACTTATCAAACATGGGGAAAACAAGACAAACCATCATAATATTGGGGGGTTTGCAACACAATTATTGAGCTTTCATGATATAAGCATCATAGTAAAATGATTAACTACATACAGGAGTGCACATCCAGCTTGCTTTGGAAAAATCACATTCCAAACACACACACACACACACATATTTCTATAATAGCCATATAAATAGACACTCAGTCATATCCTAACTTACAAAACATACACTACTGGCAATAAGGGCGATAAACCCTTGTCTAACACTGAACAGCTTTGTCTCTTCCCTCGCTACAATTCTCTACCATGTTGAAAACAATTTTGAATGTACTGCTGAATCCAGGCTCTGAAGTCTGCAGACTGTTAGATCACCGTGCTGTACAATCACCGAATGCCAGATTAAAGTGTACAGAGGCACCATATTACTCCATGATCAGAAAAGCACAAATACATCTTCTTTCAGTTATTATTTATACAGTTTTAAGAAGCTGAATTTCTTTCCAGAAAACACTGTTTGAGAATTTCCATCCTTAGCACACAGTAATGTCACTGGTATCTAAAGAAAGAAAGACATAAATGTGGCAATTCATCTTATAAATATTTTGTATATAATTATTAGCTTTTTAAAATTTAGGACAAAGTCACACCCATCAGATAATGTGAGCAATTTTTAAAACAACGGTGCTTTCTTGGCGTCATGAAAGGCAAAATTTAATTTAAATCTTACATTACTGCTGAAATGCATTTAATGTAACAACAAAAAAGAAAATACCCTTAGCAATGTTAATAGCTGGTTTGCTTCAACAGCCATCAGTAACTGATCGTCACAATGACTTCATGTGGCACTGAAAGCTGCAGTATCCCCAGAAGTCTCCATGCAGGGAAATCTCAAAAAGCAGTCATACAGGGAGAAACTAGGATCAGAACAGAAGCAGCTGCAGAAGCTCCATTTCTTTTCCAGCCCTAGAGACATGCCAGTCCTCTTATCTGCAGCATCAATGCCATGTCAGTGAGAGCCCAGCAGCCCGGGGAGCTCGGGCTCCTGGGGCTCAGCATGTGTCAGGAAATTCCTCCTCTTCTCTGCTGGCTGGGCTGCAGTGGCTGCGTTGGCAGTAGGAGCAGCTCAGGGAAGGCAGGAGGGAGATGTGCTGCAGGGGTCTGGGGAGGTGGGAAGCACCTGGGAATAATCCAAGTCACACTGGCCTTCTGCCTCATAGATGTTTGCAGGAGTTTCTGTGGAGAAATCCAATATACAGACAAACCAGGGAGTGGCTGTTTTCTATGACATGCAAAAGCCTCCAACATCCCAGCTGCATGGGATACATGTAAAATGAAACCTGCCTACTCATGATGGAATTGCAGTCTCAGTTCAGCTGCATAATTTTCCATTGCTGTCATATAAAGAATAGCATTTAAAACCTGACATTTGCCCTTTCAGTCATACAGGGCTTCCCCAGACAGATGACTAAACAATCACCCAGGTAAGGGGTTTCATGAGCACTTGGAAAGCTATCTTCATCTAGAAAAGACCTCTGTGCATATATATAAGCTGTGGCCAGAATTTTAAGTGATTCTTGAAAGGCTAGTTGTCAATAAGCTAAGATTTCTGATACAGAGTCTTCTCCACTGGAAAACATGGAGGCATTTATAAATTAAATGGTTTTTCTAAAGGTTGAAAATTGTGGAGCTGGCATCACTGAGATATGCAATCAGCAGGGCAGATCGGTGTTATTAGCCAGAAGCACTGGCTGCACCCACTGCTTTCACCATCCCAACCAGTGGGTGACTGGAAAGCCTCCCTGGAGAACTAGCTCACAGAAACACCAGCATGTTCCTCATGCAATGAACAGAAGAAGAACAAAGACAGAATTTGGCCTTATTTTGACTAACATTTACCTGCATATTGTGCATTCAGACATGAAGGGATGCCAAACCCCCCCCCCAAACCCAGTGTTTGAATGTCCCTAACACTGAGCAGACACAACCTTGCTGATGTATGAGCCACAACTGACAGCTTGTAAAAGCCCACTGCAAGGAACAGCAAGCCCTCCTGAAAACTTTTCCCAGGATAAAACTGAGTTTCCTACTTTTCTGCAGTGATTTTTGGGTTTGTGCATGGTGGTTGGTATTTCCCAGCTCTGTGTGAAACAGGATGTAAATCCTGGGTTTCTTCTGCAGAAGCTGGAAAGCACAGACTGCTCACAACACTCATGACCAAATTTGCAGACTCATTCTTTTCCCAAACCGTTAAAAATATCGGGTTGCTAATTCCAATCTAACCAGCAGACCCTTCATCCAGGATTTCCTGGGAATGGCCAAGTGGTTTAGGATGCCCAGAAATCCTCTTTTTTAGGAGGTTCAAAAGCTAGGAAAAATAAATGTGTTAAACAAGGATTTTAAAGGAATAACTAAGGTGGTAGAAAACATGAGCCCAAAATGTTAGCTGTACCCACTATCCTCTAATATTTTCCCTTTCATATTATCAAAAGATCAAGTTCTTAAGCCTGCTGAACTCTGATGGCTAGGAAAACCTGAGCTCAAACAGAAGCTGCTAATGAGAGGCATTTCCTAAAGCTGCTTTAGCAGGTGTTTCCTGCTGAAATGAGGAGGGTCACGAATGGAAATCTCATTTGGAAAGTTTCTAACCCCGAGGATAATATTCAGTGGTGCTGCCACTCTCACTGCCATCTGCACTAGAAAGCGGTTCAGACTGAACTAGATAGCACTTGATCCCACTGAGTGAGCCCAATTGTTTGCATTCTTGCACAAATGTGTGAATGGCAGCCTTCCGGCGAAGCGAATGCTGGGTCTGCTCCCTTCAAAGGCTTTGCCAGTGATCCTTGCCCTGCTGGCTTCATCCTTAATTGGCCTACACGGTGGGGAGCAATTAAAAATAAATGGTAGCTTGCTGTGCTGCTGTAAGGGGAAGTTTTGCAACTCCAGGCATGAGTGCAGCTACCTTAGTCCATGGCGTATGCCATGCACGGGGAATGGCACAAGGGAAAGGGGAGAGACCTGGCTATTCTGAGTTAAGTGCCAAGGGGAAAAAAAATCACACTGTTGTCTGCAATAAATCAGCATTAGTTTTACAGTTAAAGGTTTGATTGTCTGGGGCTGGAGCATGTTTTCCCTTGTGTGTCTGTGGAGTGTAGGAATGGCATTTCCTATTATGCCTGTCATCCAGAAATGGGATTTTTCATACCATCTTCACAAGACAGTATGCTGCCCTTCAATACAGTCTCACCAGAGAGAGAAGAATGGCTCTTATCTGCTTGGAAAAAAAAATGAGGTTTCTTCAAATGAAACATCCAATACCAGAAGTTGTAAAACTAGTCATTAACGAAAGACAACTAATCTCAAAGAAAAGCAGTGTCCCATAACTGTGTCACAAGGCTCTCTGAAACTTTAGTCATTGGGGAGGAGTTTTGAACCAGCAATTAACTTGCCACAATCATGTGTATCAAGCAATGAAGTTTCTCAGATAATTTCCTACTACTTATTAATGAAAGTCTGTTTTAAGGATGAACTGAAGAACACAATCATTTATGGAATTAAAACTTGAATTACAAATACGGATTTTTGCTACACAGCAACCCATATTTCCATGACATTCAGAAGTAGATTAAAGCACAAAAAAAAAGGAGGAACTGAGAGTCACTTTACTTTCCTTTATTTCCTGAAGATATTTTCCACTGAGGGTGGTCAGCTTTACCCAGGAACTCATGTCAGCAACAGCCATTTTATAAACATGACATGTGCCACTTTGTAATGATGGGGTTGCACATCATCTTTGCATCTTGCTGCTTTACTACAAAGCATCTCTGTGCTTCTTGTATCATAAATGTGTGGCACCTTCAGGGATGTCTCTTTGTTTCATGGCAGAATAAAAAGGGATGAAGTCTGCCCTAGGAAAATCTCCAGGACATCCTTTTCTTTTATCTCTCTCTGTCGATACTAAATAGAGGCTAATAAAAGGCTTTACTCAGCTGATAGCCTGAAAAATTTGTGATGCGGTTTATAAGAGCTTAGCATCTCTGGAAAAAGCTACCACTCTTTTTAAGCAGATTCAGTGAGCATGGAATAGAACTAGTGTAAGACACACACTCCTTGTTACACTCGTTTTTATGCCCAGTGTTTAGGAAGAAAATCTAGACATACATTTAAAAATTATTTGTCCCATAGCTAACATGTGATACCCCACTGTCTCCAACACACATGTTGGAGTGTGACAGAAAGGTTTATTGGTTATGGCAGGGGAGCTGGGACTAGATGGCCTTTAAGGTCCATTCCAACCCTTAACATTTGAAGATTCTATGATTCTATGTACCAGGGCAGTTCAAACTCTGTGATTATAGAGAGCTCCCCTCTCCCAGGAAATGACCTAAAAGAAGCAGTACAGGAAGATTTTTTTTTCAGTAGATTTCATCCTCAGGAGGAAACAGGTTCTATAAATTGGATTTCTGCATAAGAAGTATCTTGTGTCTTGTGCTGCAGTGTAGCAAACCATCTGAACTGCACTGACAGCATATGATTTACTCAACTGCTGAACTAGGACATTTATGTGCAAGCACATACATTTGCTGTATTGTTTGTAGGCACCTCCAAAATTCACCTTCTCCAAACCTGCAAAATCTCAACAGCAGTAGGATGCTGTGGGGGTGGCAGAGACACTTTTCATGTTCTCTCCATAGAGGGCTGGAGAAGATAATGTAATTTCTAATTCTTCAACAAAGAAATGTCACTCATCCAAGGCACTCTCCTTTCAGTCCATTAATTCCTGATGCAGTTTCTAAAAGAGAAAAAGTTCAAAATGAGGCAAATCTCTCTAAACCAGATCTGAGCACAGAAACAGTGAAGGGCCAGTTGCTTAGTGATAATCACAAAGGCAAAGAAGAAAATACTGCTCTATCTACATGGTCAATGTGATGAAAAGGCCCTGGCCTTGCAAGGGTTAAAACGTTGAGCTGGTTTATTCTCTTGCTTGTGAAGATTTCTTATATGCTCATTCTACCTGATTACATTCAACATTGACAATCCAGTTTTCTGACCCCAGGATTAAAAAAAATTACTACTAAATAATGCTAAGGGTTCTAATATATTGTTACCATGAGCTTTGTAGTAAGGTCTTTAAAAATCAAGTGGTATTCCAAAGTACAGGGCAATTTACAGCATTTTGCACATACTTTTTCTTCCTCCCACATGCTTAAAATACAGCATTTAAGCACTATGAAACATGTTTAGATGAGGCACAAAAGATTTCAATGATATGAAGTCTGCCCTAAAAAGTTTGTCTGCTCAGACTATTAGACAAAATCTGTGAGAAGACTTTACTATTAAAAAAATTACTTTTGCAAGGGCTGGTCTTATCAGCCATGAGGTCACTTATTGAAGTCCTTTCCCCACTGCTCAGAACCTTTGATCCCCTAATAGTCACTACATGGGTCACAGGTCCTCCATATGGCAGGAGTATATCACCAAAATAATTTCTGACTGTTGCCAGTGTCTTCCTGTTCAAGAAGCACAAGACAGAGCTTAGGGAAAACTCAAATTTTTTAGTGTTAATTCCTGACAACAGTGCTTGTGGTTACAGTAGCAAAAATGTGATTTTTAAAACGCAAACCATAAAAATTGCAGTTTTGCTTACCTACCTGCTAAGTGCTTTTCACATTTACAAATCACTCCAAAATAGCAGAGTAGGAAGTGAGACAAAGATATTTTTTTTTCTTTCTTTACCAAAAGGTTCTATAATTCTTTAATCAAGAATGAAAGAGGAGCACTGCCCTGACCCATCTAAGAGGACTGACAAAATGAAGGTGCACATAATTTCTAGCCCCAGAAGTAAGCTGTATATTTATACAAATTATGCAAACCTTGAGGGAATACAATACAAAGCCAATAGTGCAAATGAACTAAAGAGTAACACAAACATAACAAAACTCCACAAGGGGAAATTCAGATTGTGTAGTACTTATGCACTTGTGTAAACAGGCCACTTCCATACTGTGTGGTGGCAATTTTCAGTGTCCCGAATCCCTTTCCCTCAATAAACTTTGCATCTTAAGTTGCATCTCACAACGTGCTGGAGAAGGGCAGGTACCGGAACGAGGAGCTGTCAGTCCTGGACACATCCCTCGCTCATGGCCACCAGTGCAGCACCATCTGCTGGGAACACAAACACTTTGGACAAATCCTTCCAGCATCAGTGTTTGTCACCACCTGTCCTAAACATGACACACAGAGAAAATTTCCACCTCCCCACTTTTTTGCCCTTCTTACAAAGATGAAGTGATTAACCACCAAAGATGAAATGATTAACTAACCAGACTATTACTTGAGCAACTGGAAGCTCAGAGGACTTTGCAGAAAGCCATAGGGTACACAGCTGGCATTTTAGGGTCCTGTTCAATAAGTCACTTTAATACAGTTACAGGTTAGTGATGCTAAAATGAAGCCAGGAACAGGAGGCAGGGCCCCTTGGACTGAACAATGTTTTTGGGTGTTCAACCCTTGTAAGGAGACTGGTTTCAGACATTCAAAAGTGAGACAGAAAAGATAAGGGTTAATTCAGCAGAAGGTGCTGCTAGGTGAGAGAGCTAAGCTCGTGAGTATAGCACTAGCCGAGTTATTATGTCAGAGTTAAATCTGTGGAAGAATCAGTCACATTTTCACAGTCAAAACTAAGTTTCATTATAAAGTAGGATACCAACATCTTTATTAGTTATGAAAAACACCATGCGTCCTCCCTACATTAACAACAAGAGCCAGCTGGAAAATTTTGGCAGGCTTTTATTTTTTCTCTCAGAAAAACATACATTTGAGGAGTCTGAACCTTTGACAGAAATTAGAAAACTTTTACCCTGAAAAAATACTGCAGGACAGAATTTCTGCAACCTCAGAAGGGCTGGTTAAGGGTACAGGCAGTACACTGAGGCAACTATACTGTTGCTGCTGTGGGAAAAACTTTGATTAGTCCTTCCTCAGGGATCTCCTCATCCCATCCTGTTGAGTGACATAGGCAGGGCCAGAAAGACATTAATGAAAAATGTCCAAATGTTTTGCTTACAGAAGGAAATACAGAGTGATACTCCTGGAGGTTTCAGTTTTGGGGGGGGGACATTTTTGGCAAAACCTTTATTCCTGGATCTCCTTCAAAAGCAACCCAAAACCTCTGAAAGCTAATGATCCCTTAGTATGATGCAGCTTAGAGTGAGTTGAACTAAATTATACTATCTTAGGGTAGAAACTTTACATTGAGTAAAAGAGAGGAAAGATGTCCAGGAACTCTTGGTGGGGTGGTAGGCATTATTCAGTATCAGCTAACCAGTTATGCATGCTGTAAAGTGGTTCAAGATTAGAAAATATATCAGAGATTTAAAGACCAGAGGCACTTAGGAGAGCCAATCCATCCAGTTTGCTTCAAAAACTCTTCCACTTCTTTTGGTAACCCTGTGGACTCAGCTAGCACAGACAAGTCTGCTTATGTGTTCAGACTTTCAGTGAGAATTAACTTTTTATTCACTGAGAATGTCATCATGGATTAACAATCAAGAAAGGGTCATCCATCATGTTTTTCAAATAAATTCTTCCTGTTTATCAATGTATCAAAATATTACTAGGTTTTCATCACCACCTGGCTACAGCTTTGCAAATTCACTATACCACCATGTCATCTGCTCCACAATTGAATTTGCAAGCAGGGCAGCCATTCATTCCTGAAAAATCCAATCTACTACCCACAGCCTATATTTCTCCTAAAACATTTTATGATTCTGAAAAACAATTTCTATCATGAGAATTTCATAAAATAGCTGGGAAATTTGAGTGTATAAATCCATATAAATACCTAACCGTAACAAGCTCTGGCATTTTAATTCAACATAGTTTAGTTTCCTTCTCATAAAAATGGTTTCATTTCACAAATAGTACATTTTAACATATGAATTAATATAGTTTGGATATGAAAGACAGTCCTGATTAATTCTTTTTTCCAACTATTTTTAGTAACAAAAATGGACAGGAGGGAAGGTCACTGTGACCAGCAGTGCTCTCTGAATCCAGCTGGAGACTGCTCACAGCAGCTATTTACAGTTTCAGTAGACAAATCCACAAGCCTCAAGTATTTCTCAAGCGCTAAATCAATTAGTCAATATTTAAAGGCTATATATGATAAAATTCTTTGTTCAGTTGCCCCTGCAAACATTACCACTTTTATCTCACATGTTCAGGGCACAGCAGCAACTTGCAGGCTCCATCAGCTCCTCACTCTGAGAATCAAAGACACCCAGAATAATGGTTTCTGACCCAAAAGCCTACCGTTTAAATGGCAGGCCTCCCCAAAAGGATGACATGAAGGGCTATCTGGAAGGGGATAATAAAAATGTATAGGTTGGGTGTCCCAGTGAATACTATTGCAGTGTATATAATTCCTTTTCAGAACAGTATCTCTTCTGCATCTCCATTTGACTAATGAGGCGTGCTGCTTTAGTTTGGTTTTTATAGCAAAAATAAGCTATATGCTGTAGCCGTTTTATAGGCTATGTACTAATTCATATTATGTGGCTTGAAGCCTTCATGCATGGAGGAGCAGCAAGCAGACAAGAGAAAAGAAATGGCAGTTTCCTCACAGAGCATGCCAGGATTTCTCTTTCCATAGTCTCCTGCTTCTCTTGTTTCTTTTTCTTCTCCCAAAATGCGGAGGTTTGTACATGTGTGAAGCCTGGCTGTGGTGGCAGAGCACATACTCCAGCTCATGGGGCCAGCACGTGCTGGTCAAGGAGGTTTACCTGTCACCCTGAAAGTGAAAAACAGACGCAAAATCCAAGCTGAGCGTTCAAGCATGGAGAAGGTGAGGTTATAGCATGGCGAGATTTGAATACAAGTTCTCATTCACACTGGGGTGTGTCCTTAGCATCTACTCACACATAAAAGGGGAAGACCAAGAAAACCCATCACAGAGCTCTACGCAACCCCATGTGTAGCCTCTTGGCAGTGCAGTAGGTTCAGCTGCACCAACAAATTCCAAAGTAAATTAAATGTAAGGACTCAGTGCAGCCCCTGAATTGTTTACAGTAACTTTCCCATCTCACTCCACAGAAAGCATTTATTCAGGGGAAGAGGAGAATGAGGGTATCAGAAAACAGGTCTCTGAAAAAGCAAATGCTGTACATAGTGCCTCACTTTTTTAATGAGGCAGCAATTCATTAATTCACCTTTCTGTTTTAATAAATACAGCCTATAAAGTAAGGAAACGTATTCACAGAAGCCTGTAACTACTTCAAAGGAAAGATGTTAGTTAAAAACATCCAAACAGATTCCCGATTGGAAATAATTTGTCTTTGGCTATACATACTAATTTCCTCAGCAGCCAGGAAAACAAGCTAACAGCCCCCAGGAAGACCACAATGCAGACTTATGTGACAAACTACTACGTGAAGATGAAGCGTAAATGTTATGGGTGGGTGGGGAAAAGACAAGGTACCGAGTGTATCCTGCAGCACAGGAAGAGGTTTCAGTTCAGCATTTGCCCAGCCCTGATCACCTGAATCCCTGCCAGCATCATTCTTAGCCCACATAAGGCAAGTGACTGATTTCAGTTCTCAGACTGTTGAGCATGCAAAACGAATACAAATATCTGGCTTTTTTCAAGATTCAAAACAGAATAGGAAACTCAAACATAAGCTGCAAAGATAAATAACTATTTGCATGTTTACAAAAGCAACTTACATCATTCTAATGTAAACAAATATATTGTTTACATTTATTCATAATTTCACTACACAACATAAACTATATATATAAATTATTTTCCTGTAAATTCCCATGGACTGAGGAAGAGGCTCATTTATTGGAACAGTCCTGAAAAACATTCAGATGCGCTACATATGGAAACATATTATTCCACAGAGGGATTAATACTGCTTTGCAGCTTGTGTCCCTCAACTTTAGGAAATCCTCAGGAACAACACTTACGGCCTTCTGGTCATAAAGCTCTGCCAACAATTTTAACGCCCATGGAAGCTCTTTCCCCTCCAGCAGGTCTTCTCACAAGCAAGATGGCCCCTGACACCCAGTCTTGCCTGAAACCCTGTTCAAGATCTTATAATCAGTAGCTCTGTAAGCAGTGGGAAAAGACCTGGTATCTGACATCTCTCTTTTCTGTGAATTCATTCGTGTTTAATAAAGGGTGAGCCTTTCTTTCCATGGAAGATTTCTCATCTACATGAATGTCCATCTTCATGAAATATGCAGGAACTTAACAGCCCTGCTCTCTATCCCATAACAGTCAAATTTAGACAAAATTCCCCAATACTTACTCAGAGACCAGGAAGGAATGACTGACATAAGCAGGCACACAAATAGTGAATGCAACACAATTGCTGCAGCCAAGAAGGAAACTGAGTGCCTTGCTGTTCTAACTTGTGTGTTGAATGGTGACAACAACACTGCTATTCATTGAGAATTATCACTTTTTGCCAGCCTTTTTACAGGTGGGTAAGCATTTGAAAGAAAGGCTCCTGAGGTGCAAGGAAGGTACTTCTGCATAGATACTATAACATCAGAGAAGACCTGCTCTTCTTTGTTTCTGTACCCTGTGCTGTGTGAATACATAACCTCATTTCCTACCTGATCATCACACCATGATTAATGCAAAGCACCCCAATTTTCATCTTGAGCAACGTGCCAAATGTTGTGAATGTGAAACTACGGTTTTAATTATCATTATGAATTAAAGTCTTTAAACCATCCATGTACAGTCTCTGCTCAGAAAGTCTTCACATCTTCACAAAACTAGCACTTGAGATGGCTCATTCAATTGTCCTCAGCTGACTGATCCGGGGACCAGGAATGTAACTACTCACTTAAGAATTCTACCAATGTAATAGTAATAGTAATAGTAATAGTAATAGTAATAGTAATATTATGCAGAAAAACTACAGTGGAGTCATGACTCATAATGGGGTTTCAGAGCTATTGTGTTATATTATTAAAGGATGTTTTCTCTGTTTGGTATCAAAGGAATTGCTTTAGAAAGTGGCAAGGCTGAAGGGAAGTCCAGCAAATAATTCCCCCTGTAACAGTGAAACATCTAGTGTCTTCAGTAATTATATATTTGTCTACACCAGCAAGCACGGAGACATTCTGATCAGCTCTTCACAGTAACAGAGTAGTTGTTTGTGGGGAAATGTCTCCAGAAATTACACTTTCCACAATTACTTATGTGCTTAGTCTGACCCACCAAGTGACAGCCAAGCCAAAGAGTGGACACTCTTGCAGTTAGCACAGCATGGAACCTGGGCCATCACAAACACATCAACAAACCTCATGCTGATTAGAAAAATATTTATCTAGGTGAAGAAGTGAAAAAGAAATTTTCTGTCCCCAAATGCTGGCTAAGCAGTAGGACACAACAGGCAAGGAATATTTAGATATCTCAGCAAATAGCTGGGATACCACTCAGAGGTTATGACCCAGCTACTCAGCCCACCAAAGTATGAAGATATGCAAGTGATGTCAATATTAAGCAAATAATTTATGCTGGATGCAACTCCATGCTGAATGGGTGCCTTGCTTTGACTTAGCATCAATGAATTTTACTTCCAACCTCCACTACAGCACCTAGTATGTGCCTGGTTTATCTGAAGATCATTTTCTGTTGTTTTCAAATAGCATAGTTAAGTACATGCAAAGAAGTAAGCAGATGAATGCAAATGCAGGTAAATATCCGATCCACTCTGCTCTTTCCTACACAGCAAGATGTTGCAGTCTTGTATATGTGAACCAATAATGCCAGCTTTCATGCAACTCCTCCCATAGATTACCCTGAATATGTCAGGGGGAAAATGTTCAGTGGTAAAGTCAGTATACATTTCAAAATGGCAGTTAGGGAAAGCTGTATAGTCAGTGCACTGCACAACAGTCAGCATGGTTTCATCAACTGTAAAAGGTACTTTCATATTACTAGAGAGTAATACTGCCTCAAAAATATATATACATATGTAAGTAGCAGACATTTCCTAGATCTGCAGCTCTAAAAACACAGAGTAACTGCAAATGCACTCTTCAGGTTCAAAACTATATATACAAATTATGTAATGTACCAGGGGATGTGGAGTGACCTGATGCTTATGGACAAATCACCCAAGGAAGAAAAGACACAGCAGGCTGTTCTGAGGCTCCACACTCGGTATGTCAGCCACCTTGACACTACTAAGCAGACAAAGATGTAAGGTCCTAATGGATGACCATGGCACAAGAAATTGAATGTAGGAGCCAGTCACTTTCAATGCCTAACAGCAAGATGAATTAGGTCTCAGATTGGGGCCCCAGTTTACGATTGATCACTGTCACTATTCAAAGTTCAGGCTCTCTTCACTTTTCCTAGGAGCACTGCTAAAGACGACCCCCCACTGTTTCTTCAGTCAGTCTGAACCACAGGAAAGTTTTCTATTACTGTGTTTAGTCTTCACCACTCTTTTCTGTGGTTTTCTGAAGCAATTTGGGGTATTTTCGTCTGTGTTCTGTCTAGCACTGTTTTCCCTGATTATCTACCGGTTTACTGCATTCTATCTATACCTTACTGAACCCCTATCATTTCTAATCCTATGCCTTTTCTAGCTCTGATTTATTCAACTTTAATTTCCTCTTTTCCTTTCTCTTTTAACTTTCTCATCTAAAAATCACTTTTTATAATCTTTTTTTGGCACCAAGATGGAGGTGTCACATACTTGCTGGTGTCCAGATGCTTTTCTCCTAACTCCATCTTTTTCATCCAGGCACTAAAAGTTGTTGATTCTAAAGACAGACTTAGTGGTAGGTACATGGTATGTATTATCTACGTGAAAGCAAAGATATGTTTTATTTAGAGAATTTCAAAATAAATTGAGACTGAATGTTGTGGTGATGCGATATTTTTATTGTATTTTCGTATGTTCTCTGTACCCCGAGGGTTCTTCCCCATTCCTATTCCCAGTTGGTTTGCCCTAGACCCAAGCCGCTCCCCCGGTGTTCCCCATGTGGTTGTTCTCCTCCCCGTGTTCTAGTCGGTTCTCCATCAATTACCCAAACCCCGCCCACTACTCCCGAACGTTCTGTGCCTGTCACCAAAGCCCTCCCTAATTACCCCTATATGGTCCCCGTCAATCCCCCGAGATCCTGCCCCTTCAGATACCTCCCCTCTTGGAAATCCGCTAAACCTCGACGCCTCATTGGGGCATGTGACCCCTTTCCCTCCACTCCTCGAGACTATTGGCCCCTATGAGTGTCTATCCCTGTCCATATCCCTCCCCTAAGAGATCCCTAATTGGTCCCCAGTTAAGCCATCCCCATTGTAACGCCTCCCTTTATAAGATGTTTCCCGGATCTGTTCTGGGCTTGTTCTCTGAGGAGACCCTTCAATAAACCTGGATTACCTCCTGTGGCAAGCTTCCTCGCTACTTTTTATCCTCTCCCTCTTCTGGGCTGCTGACAGCCACTGTGCGTGGAGCTTCAGCCCCCCTGGACAGAGCTGAACTGCAGAGGAGCAGCTTTAAAGCCAAGAGCCTCCGGCTGCTCCTCACTCCTGCCGCACACTGCAGGGGATAGCCGAGCAGAGCAGCGAGTGGTCAGTGCGACAGAATGTGTAGTCCCCTACTTGACTAGTTAATCCTCTATTGCTTGTGCATTTTTTATTCTAATTCCAGCTAGACAGCTAGTTTATTCTTAAACTCCTAGCAGCTGAAATTTTAAAAAGAGCCATGAATGAAAGGGAGTAAAACAGAATACGAACCTTACACAGGAGTTCCCTTGTGGAACCTTAAAACTGATTAGTGCCACTTTCTGTAAGGTTCAGATCAGATGTGATCATCTGGAAAGTCAGTCTTCCAGAATAAATGTCAAGCACCACCATTACCAAAAAAGAAGGCAAATTATCAAGGCTTGCAAAACCCAGTGTGAGAGGTCCTTATCCCTCCTATGTCTATCCTTTGACGGAAACAGAATTGCCAGAGGGAAACACTGATTCTATACAATCAATAATCTTGATTTTCATGCTGTCACAATTCAGTAGTAAATTAGGAATCAGAGGATCTACCAAGAAATGCCAGATGGTTCATTACAAAATATAGCAGCTGTCCTTTTTCCTCCAATGACTCGTTTTAAACTGGTGGAAAATGAAGTTACTTTAATCTGCCCTGTACAGTTCTATAATAAAAACAGACATTAAAATAAAGGTTGAGGTATCCAGCTACTCACTGGATTCACCTAGTCTGCCACCACAAAGCCATGTAATCACTCACAATGAGTGTAATCACGCAGCAGTTTCACAAAACAGATCACGTATTTTCACCGCGGTATCTTCGCTCTCACCACCCTACTGGCCCTTGTCTCACAGAGTTCACAGTGTCAGGGCAGACAAGGAAACAGCTGTCAGTATGAACTGGGTCAACACCTACACACAGGAGTACCAAGGACATGAGCTGACCACGAACATTGTACCTCAAGCCCAATACAAGGGCAGTTAGCAGCATTCTCATTAGATGCCATGTCAAAGGTGGCTCCTGACTCAAGAGCCTGGAAGTGAAAAGCAAAGGCAATTTTAGAGGGATATACATGAATGGATTGAGAAAAAGACCAACTTCTTACTTCAACAGATTAGCAACACATGTATTTCCAAAGCACCAATGTATTTGAACAGAAAGCAGGGGATAAAGAAGTTACTTAAAATTATCACAAAAATATTTACTATCTCTGGGTTCTAACTTTGCAAAACCAATAGCTCAGAACTGTTAATAAATCCCTGGGGTTACAAAAGGATCATTTCTTAGACATACTGGAATGAAACACTTTCCTGTTTCTTTTTAGCTGTATTACTTAAGGACTTAATTTGGTGTGTTTTGAGAATGTAACAGACTAGACATATTCTTCAGAGCTCAGTCTCAGTTATTACAGCACAGCCAAACTCTTTCCACCATGGTTTGCTAGAGATAACAAATCTCTCCCTCAGCCAAGGGAGTGTAAAAAGCAGTGTAAAAAGAAGTGGTCCAGGGAGACATTTTTCACATTGCCTCACAAAAAAAATAGGTTCATTTTCAAGTTAATTCTTTCCAGTTCCCTAGCTAAAACAAGACAGTTTAATTCCTGTTGCTAGGTGAGTACATTAGCAAAGTCTAAAATACAGCCCAATAAAAAATTTATATGATTTGCTCACCTGTGTAGCTGGATTATGTGTTTATAAATTTCAATCTTTCAAAAACTTTTGGAAGATTGCTCAAATGTATCATTGTTAGATCTGCAACCACAATTTCTCTGCAGTAGCAATGTAAATTACATCAGTTGGGGAGCTAAGTGCACACACTCCTCTGAGGAAAAAAAAAATTATGGACTTCACATAAATGTAGTCACAGAAGTTCCTTTTTCCCATTTCAAATTTGCCAGACATCTCTAAGTATACTGGTAATTCTGGGGGAAAAAAGTATTTTAGGCACCACGATTCCCTTTTAACTTTCAGACACCTGGTACCTCATCTTTCTATAACTGTCTTGAAGTGTCTAGAATAACAAGAAATCACTGAAACAAAGCAACAGATCAGCAAAAGCTGAATTAGTTCTAAAATTTAGATATGGCATTGAAATAGAGAACTATAAAACTCAAGAGGAACAAGCATTTATCTTTATTTCTAAACAAGATGTAATTTAAAAATAAAGTTTAAACATTTCCTAGCAGTATTACTAATTCAAATGTTGTTGAAATGTGAAAATAACTAATTTTTCATCCTTAAGCTGTTTATATGATTTTTGAAAGTTTTTTCCACTTTAATAACCTACAGTTTTAATAAACACTTGACACAGAATTTCTTTAAATATGCCTATATATTAAAATTCTCTTATCTTTCAAGTATTTTTAAAAGATGGTTAAATTGATCCACTTTGCAAGACAATGTTTATACCACCTCTTTTTAGCAGTATTGTAAACTGAATGCAATCTGGTTTTTAACATAATCCACAGCTGCTTCAAAATGTCCTTTCTGAAGCTCTAGTGCTTTTTCAAAGTACTTTAATGAAGAATGCCTTTAATTAGTATTCATTTCAAGTAGATTTTTTATTCATTTCATAAAAATCTGGTCTGAGGAGAGTTCTCATCCTTTTAAATAACTGACTAAATACTAAAATCCTAAAAATTAGAGTGAGCAGTAAGATAATTCATATGCCATTCTTCCAGATTTCCTTTACTTCTGCTTTTCAGCATATCTTCTTCATCTTTCTATCATAAAAGACTCTGTTACACACTGAAGAAAGTTTGAAGTGGAAAGGTTAAATGGTTAAATTTCACCAGAGCTGAATGTTTTATGTAATACTGGCCTTGCAGAACACTGACAATGATAAATACTGTGCAGTTAACTCCCTTTTATTGGGTCCTTTCTGTCCCAAGGACCAGAAGCACAATACTGAGCCACAGGAGAAACTGCCTAAGAAATCTGTATTTTCTGCTTTGATTAGCTTTAGTTAGCCATTTCCTGACTTTTTGCATTTAAGCATGTATGTGCAATCTAAAAAGACGATAAGCAAATTAAAGTTTAACCATTTCCTAGCCTTCCTGTTCTTTCTTTATCTATGGAGAGATTTTAGCAAAAATCCTATGTTCTCTGTCTTTATTTGGATTGAAATGTATTATCTCTACCTCTGGATGGAGAAACAGAGATAAAGTGAGTTACATGGGCTGAAGTTACATAGTGAACCAATGCCAATTAGTAAAATACACCTTTCCAACTACTCTTTTACATCCCCAGGACTGCACATCTAGCAAGCTGTGATGTAAAGTGCCTTATTTCTTTGCACAGATCTCAAACTAGGATGTATGAAATGTGAACACCAGAAAGCACTAAGCCATGGTGAAATGAATTTGAGGGAGGTACTTCATCCCTCAGAGACCACCTGAGGCAAAGAGAAAGGGACTGCTAGTAGGACACGGTCATTTACTAACCATGTGCAATTTTGCTGATTGCATTGTTGGCATTAGAGTACCACCTTATCAAGTTTAATAATTTGGGATTTTCATAGCACCTGCCACTTAGATTCAGTCTTTGTACAACATTGATTTTTTAAGCTAACTTCTACATGTTCACATTATCACGCAGGGGATGGTCCTGAAGCTTTACCTGTGTTGAAACTATCACCCCATTCAAAGCCCAAACACCAACTTCCATTGTCTTCTGACTATATAATCTATTTGAATGATTTTTTCCCCCCTAACTCAAGTCCTAAGAATCCGTATTATTTGAAATACAAAGCTGATGTCCTCAGCATGAGAGAGACATGGAGCTCTTAGAGGAAGTCCAGTGGACAGCTTTATAGCTGATCACAGAACTGGAGTATTACACAAGGAAAGGCTGAGGGAGCTGGGCCTGTTCAGCCTTGAGAGAGATGACTGAGAGGGGACCTCATCAATGTCTGCCAGTATCTAAAGGGGGGGTGCCAAAAGGATGGAGGCAGGCTCTTCTTGGTGGTGCCAATCAACAGGACAAGAGGCAACAGCCAGAAACTGATGCACAGGAAGTTCCAGCTGAACATGAAAAGCTTCTTTACTGTGCAGACAATCACACACTGGAAGAGGTTGCCCTGAGACAGTGTGGAGTCTCCCTCACTGGAGACACTCCAGAACCGTCTGGACACAATCCTGTGGCATGTGCTCTGGGATGACGCTGCTTGAGCAGGGGTGTGGTCCCTTCTGACCTGACCCATTCTGTGATTCTGTGAAAGAACCGCATGGCCCCTCAGTGTCAGCGAGCTTCTGAAGCGCTGTGCTCGAAGGAAGGAATACTGCATCCCTGAGGTGGATGGAACACCCGACGAAATAGGCGAGCCTGGGTCTTTACCCACGCGACTCCGAGTTCGGGGCGAGCTGAGCGTTTGCTCACAGGCTCTGGCAGTTCCACACCGAAGCCCGTTACCTTGGGTGCCCCATGAGCCCGCGGCTATGGCTGTGCCCGGGCCCGGCAGCTCCCCATAGCGCCTCGGGCGCCACGGGGCAGCACGACGGCTGCGCAGCGTAAATCGGCGCACGCCCGCCGGCCCGGGCGCTGCAAACACCGAGGCACGACCGCCCGGAGGAACCGCTCTCGCTATCCCCAGCGCTGGGGTTTAACCGTGCAGGCGGCACCGCTGGCCCGGCGAGAGGGCGAGCGTAGCCAGGCGGGTGTTCCCGCCGCCCCCTGCCTCTCCTGGCGGCGCCACGGAGCCGCCTCACGCCGCCGATCACCATTGCCCGCCGGCGCGGCGGCAGCTCGGCGCTTTGGGCGGGCAGCGGGCGCTTGGACGAGGCGTCGAGGGACGGATCGGTAGACGAGGGTAGAGAGAGAAAAGGTGGGAAAGTGGCGTGCGAGGCTGCAGGCAGCGGCCTTCTTGAGTCTGAAGAGGTGCGAGACTGCTTCCTTCACCGCCCTGCTCTGTGAGAGGTTGCTCCGGGTGTGTGTTGGTGGCGGGGGGGTGGGGGGGTGTGTGTCAGAAAGGGCTTGTCGGTGGCCGTGGTTTTTCTCTGGGCGGCCTGGGCTCCCCTGGTTGTCGCCTGAGGCGGCAGCCTGGGAGGGGTTGTCCCCACCTCCGGGTCGGGCCTACAGCCACTGCGGGTGCTGGGCTAGCGAGATTGCAGCGAGAGGTGCGCTGGCGAGTGGGTTTTGTGGGTTCTGCTGCTGTCTCTGCACCACCGAGATGGCGCGGTTGAGGTCAGGGAAAGTGGTGAGAGCCAGCGAGGTGAAGCCGGTTGATCCGGAGGTCACCAGCCCCGGCTCTTCTGGTGCAGGGTGTGAGGCAGGGGAGAAGCTGGTAGTGAGGCGGAGCCCTCGCCTGGCACCAAAGAGAAAGCCTGAGCAGCCCTTCCCTTCCTTTCCGCAACCTGCCAGGCTTTCCGGTGCTTCCTTTAAGCGTTTTGCTCCTCCTGTGCCCGAGCAGAAGGAGCAAGGTGAGAACAACCGGAAATTCCCAGATAAAAAAACCAAGGGAATCCAGCACAGGAAGTCTCCCAGAAGAAGCAAGGGTGTAGCTTCACCAGTTTCAGACACAGCTGAGTGTGACGATTGGCAAGCAGCAGCCACGGCTGCAGCGATGTGCTGGGAAGAGACCGTAAGAAGAGGGACAGGTCAAAGTCAACAGCTGTTCTTCTCAGGAACTACTTTGGAGAATAAGTTTTCAGCAGGGATTGAAAGGAATGAAAGTTTCTCAGAAGACCTGAACCTCTCAGATTTCCAGGAGGGTTCAAGGAGCTCAGGAAAAGAAGGCAAATATTCCTGTATGGAAATAAAATTACAAGTCCCATCCTTGAAGGGGGAGATTGAGAGCACAGAGAGACACAGAATTTCTTGTTTTCCAGAACCAGAAGATCTGCAACCCAGAAAGGTCACATGGAGTACTGGAATGAAATGCACTGACTCTGGAATGACACAGGACATGCAAATCCCAGATCTTAAGAAGAATTTGGGGGCTCAGGAAATCATGCCTGAACCAAAACCTGAGGAAGAGGTTGATATACCAGAAAACTTGATGGGGTGTCCATTAGTCAGATCAAGAACGCTAGGGATACAGGAAAAAGAAAAGAGATGCTTGGGCAGGAAAAGGAGGAGATCGGTGGTGAAACCAAAAGTACATGGTCCCAGAGAGAGGGGTAGTTCTGCCTTGCTGGAACAGCATACACTGTTTCCAGAGTCTAGGAAACGAGCTCTGAGTATGAGGAACAGAAATGCACTCCTGTCACAGCGGCTACAGGGTCCGAGTGGACAAGAGCAGCCAACAACCAGAAGAAAGACTCAGAAGCGTTGCATGAAAGAAGAGCAGCAGAGCTCAAGCCATCAGAAAGGACCAGACAGCCCAGGGGAAAGGGGTAAGCACTGGTAGAGCTCCATTGTAGAAGTACAGATACAGAATTTAGGCTCCTAAATTGGTCCTGCAGTAAGACCCCTTTAAAAACTGGCTGCTGGCTTAGTTTGAGAAAAGCTAGGGTGTGCTTCCCAGTACTGTGAATACCACCAGTCTTAGAAGAAGACAGATTTTCAGAAAAAGGAAAGGCTTTTCTTGGAGGAGGAAAGCAGCCTATTTAACACCAAGGAGAGAGAGAGAGGGAGGGAGGGAGGAAGGGGTATGGGCAGCAATAGGCAGGCCTTTGGTAAGAAGTGTTGGGAGTTTGTTTCCCCTAAAAGCATTCCTCATTTCTGCAGAGGTGGTGAGGCACAAGCAAGAAAGGAGGCAGTAGTTTCAGCAATGCCAGAATAAAAGACAGTCAATTCCTCATTCATCTATTACCTGTTTATTTTTGAATATGTATCATGCTGTCTTGTTTCAATGTCTGCCTTTATAGGATGCTGGGGTTTGCTCTCAGAACTTTTTTGCTGCTATTTTCTGCAAAATTCCAAAAGATGTAGAAGCAATGATTGTGTTTTGATGTTTTAAGAGAATGTTGAGTCAAACTGGAACAATTCTGAAAGAGGAGTTCTAAAAGTCTCTTTTTTTTCCAGGATGATTTTTACTTTCAAAGTGGATACATTCAAATGACAAATATTTACTATAGATTATTAATATTTTATCTAAAAGCCATATTCTGAAAAACTGAGGTATTAAAATTGTCTTACCTTGAAAAGGAATGTCTAAAAAAAATGACATTATACTAGCATCTTCTTGAGTTCATTCTCTAGTCTAAATTTTCAGATATACAGTTTTTTACATAATCTGTATTTGCTTTCAAATAAAAAGTAGTAGTCTCTAAAAATGCAAGTCCTTCAGTTTTCCTGGATCTTCTTGATCAGTCTGATGCATTTGATTGGACTATGTCTCTGGAAGATACTCCTATGAATAAGTGTTCCTACTAGAATCTGCTGTGTAAACAAAAGATTTTAAGGCTGAGCGTGCAAACGGCATCTGCATTTTTTTGCTAGATTTGCTCTAATTTATTTCCACCTATGTGGAATACACAACAGATACACAACTTCCAATGTCCTTATGACACTGTAAGGGTCTGTTCCTCTTTGCATTTGTTTCTGAAGATACTACATCCTTTGTTACTGTAAGTCTCAAAATAGTGTTCATTTAAAAAAAACATCATAGAACTTTACAGAAATATTTTAGCCTTATACAGTGTCATGTTCTTTAGCAGCCTTGAATGTTTGGGGGTTTTGGTTCTCTCTATAAAAGAGTTCAATAGGGTAGTCTTTTTCCCTTAAAGTTTTCTTTAATGACACTTCTTTGGTTTTTTAATCAGCAGAGGAACAATTGAAAGGAATTGAGCAGGACTCTGGTACTTTAGAGTCTGTGAAGAAAGTTAAGACAAAGCAAAACAGGGCAGAAGATTCTCAGGAAAAGGAATCTCACTATTCTAGATCTTCTGCAGTTTCTACTTCAGGTGGGACTGAAAGCAAGAGCTTTCTATGCCATGCTGTAACAAAAGAGCCTGGTGTGCAGTATAAAAAAAGGCAGAACAGATCTGGTCGAATCAAGCACTTGCAAAATTTAAGTGTGACCGCAGCTGAAAAAGTGATGAATACATCTGCAAAATGTGATGCTGAACATTGCAGTAGTGCCCTAAAGCGCTGTAGTGGCTTGCTCTGTGCAACAGGAAAGAATCCATTTGTGATGTTAGAGGATTGTAGTTACATCAATACATTAGTGAAGCCTTCAGCTAGTGGAACTACCAACAGTTATAAATTAAATGGATTCTTCCATGTAGCCCATCGTACTGGAGATCTGAATGATAGAATTTGCAGCACTAGTAGAATGCAGAATGAGAGATCACTCATAAAAGGTGGTTTATCATCTAATAAAGAAAAGAATGAAAATGAAGAAGGCTGTTTTTCAAGCTGCCTGAGTGAAAGCAATAAGTGTTTAAGGGGGAAAAACTGGAATACTGGTAGAAAGCCTAGAAAAAATATGAAAATCACGGAGGAATCTGCAGACATGGCTAGTAAATGGAAAAAGTGTGAGTTACAAACAGAAACAGCAGTTGCCATGTCAAGCTCGTTTGCAGTTTCAGGACTAAATCATACTCTGTCAGCTTCATGTGATCATACATCAGATTTTCATACAGAAAAAAATACTCATGAAGTACAAACTGTATCAGCCTGGAGAAATAATAGTACCAAATTACTTGCATTTGAAACTGGCTTTAAGAAGACATCTGAGCTCTCTGTAATAGCAAAAGGAGAAAATTCAACCCGTGTGGCACATTGTGCAGCTGCTTCAGATAGCCTGAGAGTGTTAGCTCACATCCATGATGTTTCTGATTGTCACAAAAGCAAGACAGGAGGAAATTTGAACAAAGTTAATAAGAAATTGCTGCAGTTTACCTGTCAAAGAACAGTTCCCATGACTGGTAAAAAAATTTGGCCTGTTGAATCTTGTGCCAGGACTTCTGAATGGTTTCTTAAAAATCGTGGGTCCGTCTCAGAAGGAAAAAGACTTTTAAAGGCTACTTTGGAGGATTCCTCTGATAAAAGCAGTGTTAAAGCTGTAGGACATAGTGAAGTGACTGGGAATTTGAGACAGTTGGATTTGTATACATCATTGGCAGACATTACAAAGGAAATTATGCATAAAAAGATTGATCCAAATATTGACTGTCAGACTTCACTTGAAACACCAGAATCCTCTTCTGTGGATATTTATGAGACTTTGACGATGAGCAATGAAAATGGGGAATCACCAGTTAATACAGATAGAAGTGCTGTGGCTCTTAACCATGATGATGTGCAAGAAGTTAAAGCAACCTTGAATTTTACAGCAAAACAAAAAAATGAAAATGAAGGAGATGTAACAGAAAGAAACCTGTCTGTGACAGTCCAGAATGGCACAACAGAACAAAAAGATGAAAATGAAGGAGATGTAACAGAAAGAAACCTGTCTGTGACAGTCCAGAATGGCACAACAAAACAAAAGGATAAAGATGAAGGAGATGTGACAAATAGAAACCTGTCTGTGACAGTCCAGAATCGCACAACAAAACAAAAGGATAAAAGTGAAGGAGATGTGACAAATAGAAACCTGCCTGCAACAGTCCAGAATGGTACTTCTACAGATAACACAAGCAGAATAAACTCCAGCCCTGAAGTATCAGTAGTGAACCAGACATTTGCTCATTTAAACCTAATTAAACCATTAACCTCTGGAAACCTTACAAAATTCAAAATTCCTTTATGCAGAAACAAACTTGAATCCAAGAAATTGGAATCTGTCCATTCATTTGAAAGAAAAACTTGCAGTCCACTAGAGCTTCTTGAAAGCACTAGTGCTCCAGGAAGGCAGAAGACAGGTGAAGATACTTTCTTGGTGAGTTCTGAGCAGTGTCCTCTTCCTGTCATGAGTGATGCAGCATCTCCACCTTCCATAGAGAAAAAAACAGATGACATTGACAGTAAGGACTTCCAGCGTGATGGCTCTGTAAAATTCTCTAATGAGATGTCTGTGCTCCCTGAAAGTTTTTCAGCATATCCGCATCCTCTTCGTGATGGACAGCTAGAGTCATCTGTGCCAGATTTCTGTGGTACTGAAAGTGTGCTGAAATCTAGTTTTCCTGGTCATTCTTGGAATGCAGTCGACCACCTTGTTGGATTAGAAATAAATGATGATAGAAAATCAAGAGGGAATTTTTCACAACACAGAAGTGAAAATTTACCAGATATCCTTGAAGCTTACAACCAAGACGTTCTTGTCATTGATGTGATTCAGAATGACCCTGACCTTTTTGGAACCAGTAATGAAGAGGAGTTTGCACCTGCATACTGTGAAAATTGTCCAGTGAAAGCATCCTCTGCAAACTGCATTAAAGACACAAGGCAGTGTATTAAGCCTGAGTCTCCCGTTACCTCAGAAAAGACCTATTCAGTAGAGAATAGTTTTAGGTATGCATATCATTCATTTTTTTTAATCACAATATTCCTAAGTACTTTTATCTCATATCTGTATACTTTGGTTGTAGTGGTCAGGCTTCCTTAGAGAATTTCACTAATTTCTGTTGAAATTAATTTTTTATTTGGTATTAAGTGGCTAAGTTTGATTGAACTATGACAGTATTCTGAATGCAGATAAATTAATTTGTTCTTCGTAAGAGCTGGGATAAACTCTGAGTTGTAGGACAAGGTAGTCCTAAAGGACTTGTTTAAACGAAGTGAATTATGAAAATAGAAACAAAGGTAATTAAAAGTAATACTCAATCTGGTTGACTGGAGATAGCAGATACCCCTTTGAAGGCAGTTTTCTTAGTTGTAAAGTGGTATAATACTTAGAAATGTTTTTACTTTTTAGGTGTATCTTATTCTTCTCTTGGATCTGTAAGAGTAAATGGTTCTCTCTACAGTAGTATTCCGTTCTGCCATTGTCCTTCCCTCCTTTTCTCCTGAGCCATATGAATATTTTTCAAATGTGTAATTTGGCTCAGGTGGTGTAAAGGTTTATAATCCTGCATCTTCATTCAGCAAGTTCCTGGTGTAAATCACTAGGTGTTAATGTTTTACTGGGTTTTGAGATAATAATAAAAGTCACAGGAGGAGGAAAAGAAGTTTAAAGTAGAAACTAACTTTTGTAAATGAGGTAGTAGTTCTTCGGGGAATGGATGAACTACTGGATCTACTGTCCAGTCTGTTTTCTCTCTTAAGCTTTGATACTTGTGTTCAGTGAAAAAAGTTTTAAGATTGAGTTTTTAATTTTACCAAGAAAAACATAAGGTTTAAATAGAAATAATGCAAGATTTTTCTCTGAAGATTAGTTTTTTTATTGGGATGGGTGTTCTAATTTTCTGTGTGTGGTCTTTCTAGGTGGCTTTATGTTACCTGTATTTTAAGTAACACTTCAATTATTTTCAGGATTGTGTCACCTTATAACTGCATTCTTCTCTTTTTTTACTCGCTGCTCTCCTTATCCTTTCCTTTTCATTAAACTCATGTGCAAAAGAGGAAGAAAATCTTCTTTGAGGTGTTGAACACTTTTTTGAACATGAGACTATAAAATTTTCAGATGATAATAGAACAAAATTTCTGCTAAAACAAGCCTCTAGGGAACAGGGCAAGTCTGTAGTAGGAGCATCCAACTTCTTGAGAAGCTGCTAGGCTGTATCATAGTAAATTCATTAGAAGGAGTATTCATTTTGGGCACAGTGTGTGTATGATACTGATGCCATGATGATTTTTTGCATTTTCTTTTATACCCCTTTTATAGCTTTTTGTATTCTTAGTGATTTTTAGCCTACATTCTTAGACTTACTTTGTTAAGCTAGGAGACAAAACATCTTAGAAGGCTCGTAGTTATGGATCAGAAAGCCCCAGACACCAAGGTCCTTTCCAGAAGGAAATTTTGTGAACTAAGATAGAACCATCCAGGGGAAGGTTCCTTGGGGAGGGGGGCTCACTCGAGCCTCTCACCCGGGAACCTCTGGTAGATATGCTAATTAGTAAGACCTATAAGGTTATACCCAATCTATCGTGTTTGTGCATTGCGGGGTGCATTTCGGTGCATTCCACCTGGACCTGGTGCACCTAAGGATCCTTACAATAAATACCGAGGTAAAATCCCTTTTTCCCTTCTAACCATGTTTGATTCTTGATTTTAAGAGCAGGGAAAGGCATCAATACCTCATACACACTGTATAACAAAATGAGTATTTACTGTATATTACCCAGGGTAATAATGGCAGTGGTTTCCAATTGACTGTTCAGACAACTCTTGCACAGAATGGGAAACCAGAACTTCTGAGCCCTCGTGTATTGGTTATGGTAATAAAGTTTGCTGTTTATCTAAATATTAACTGAAAATTTTGTTGGATCTTGTAAGTACTTTATAGGGGAGGACAAATACTCCCTTAATTATTAATTACATTTAGAGTAACATTACAGATTATTAACTAGATGAACAATGAACTTGTTTGCAAGTCACACTAAAACTTTCTTTCTGATGAATTGTTTTGCCATTAGCCAAGGCAAATAAAAATGCGTGGTGATTCTTTCTTAGAATTTCCTCTTGATTTGCTAAAGAAACAGGCAAAATTTCTTACTTTGCTTTTTACTTTCTATAATTTGATGCAAAGATCATTAGATGGTGGTTAACCATAGCTGGTAGCAGTCAGGAACATATTAATGAACCGGAATATGAGAATATTGAAATAAGGCAATAGACCTTACCACAGTTTTATCAGGTAATTCGTGGTATCACCAGATAATACCAGATCATGGCCAGTTCATGCTAATTTTTTTTGTTGTTGTTGACTTTTACCAAATACAGTTGGAACTTCAACAGGTTATTTCTCTGGTGCTTGCATTTTACATAGAGAACAGTGCTGGTCACTTCCAGGCATCAGGAAAACATTCTGGCCTGAAGCCTGAATGGGGCAGTAGAACTCATTTTTCATATATGCTTCTGTTTGCCATTTTCTGTTGCCTTGACTAGACAGCTTGCTGTCATTGCACTTGGTGTTATTCACCAGGTACAAGCTTCTAGAATCTGTGATGATGATGTTTTATATATTCTGTATGTAACATTTAAATATGTATTTGTACCTCCTGATTCTAAGGAGAAATATTTATTTTTTTCCCAACTTATCTTTGAAATAGATATCTTTCTATGAACAGTTGTTTTTGTTACTTTCTTTGAGATTCATTGTTATGCAAATTATCTTGAATATAAAATTACTATAAATCACATTTTTTAGAAACTGATGAATTGGCTCATTAGCACAGTGTTTCCTTGATTTGCTATGCAGAGAAAATTTCCCTTCTCGGTATTTTAAGCAAAAATTAAATGAGATAGTGAGCTTTTACTGAAAATTTTGGGTTTTGAAATGTCTTGGTTTTACTTAAAATGTTTAGGCATATACCTGAAGGTATGAACATAAGAAAGCCAAAAGAGAAAGTTAAAAAGAGTCTTAAAACAGTGTGTTGGATGTAAGGACACTGTTCATGACTAAAAGTATCACTGAGAACTTCTGATTTTATGTAACTAGTAGATTATTTTTGCTTTTGTGCAAGATGGAAATCTTAAATACACTTTCTGTTCAAAACAGATGCATGCAAGAATCTGGAGTGTCAAGTGATACTGAAAATTCCCATTATTTGGTGTTAAAAGGTAAGGGTCTCTGGAAATTTTTGGTATGTAATTAAAAGAAGAAGGAAACCAAAAAGATGTTTTGTGGCAACGCCAAAACTTTCTGCTTTCCACAAAAAAAAAAAAAAGAAGAACTTATCTGGTTTTGTATTATCTTTTTCTTGTAAGAGCAGTTTGTTTCCTCATGCATATAAATCAACATCTTTCAAAATGGCACAAGTCTGAGTCATACAGGGAACATCTTCTCTGTAGTACTTGTCTGTTGGTAATACTGGTGGGTTGGGGTGGGGTGTTTAGTTTGGTTTTGGTTGTGGGTTTTTTTACATTTCTCCGGTAGTTTAGGCGAAGAATTCTGTTAGTTGTTGAGATCGTAGTAAGGTGCTGAGTCGTGCTTTGGAGTTTAGCTCACAGTTAGAGGTGGTTGTTCTCTTGTGTTCATCGGCACACAGAATTCTGTAATCAGGTGTATTTCCAGGTTGTCCTCTTGGGGTTTTTTGTGGATGCTATGCCCATTCCATTGAGACACAGTTTTGTTTCTAAAGGATGCCCTTTTTTAGTAAGATATGGCTACTTCTGACTTAGTGGGGTTTTTCTTCCTATTTAAAGCAGAACAGTCCAGCTAGGCAGCACATGAATATGATTTGTTTTGTTTTCTACAGCTTGCATACCAGACCTACTGTGCAAGGTATACCTGGTGTGGAAGTTTCTATTACATAGATTGGAGGAAAAGGATTTTGACTTTGAATAGAGGCCTGTTACTGACCTAGTGGGCAACACATGGAGTGCTGAGACTGGTTTTGGAGGTTCATGGTGTTTCTGGTATCAGTTTGTCAGCTTGTTATTAATCTGACATTATGTGTTGATTTTGCTTCAGGCTTGAAAGGTGTCTGTGACAGTCCCTCTTGTGCTGGTTTTCCACATTAATGTGTTATGTTCATGTAGAAAGAGTGGTTTGGGCAGATAGTGCCTCCTGGAAGGAAGTGCCTAGTGACTGTTAGGGGAAGAGAAGATTTCAGGCTTCAGGGATTAGAAGGCAGAATCAAAGGTAATGAGGTTTTAAGAGCTCAGATACCAAGAAATAAACACAAGTTCCCTGAGGAGAAGTAGAGAGGAAGTGCACAGTTAGGCCTCTGGTCATGTAAAGAGACAGAGGGGCCTTTGCCATGGAATCTGCAATGCTAAGGTGATTGAGGCCAAACCTGGCAGCAAATTCTGTACTATTCATTAACTTCTGCATTTTCTTTGCTGTTTTACTTCATGTTCTACTGAAGTTTGAGGCTAAAAGTCTTTGGTTCTTCGTGTGGTGCTTAAAATAAAGAAAATTAAGTCCTTCTTCCAGATCTGAGAAACAAGATCACATCATAATCTTAGATGAATATGCACACAGTAACTTACGTTTAAGACATGACTTTTAAAAAAGACCTGCATAGAACAAAAGAAAGGTGCCTGGTTTTGCTAATTACTGACTATTTATGTGTTCATTTAGAAATATGTGTTACTGCTTTGGTGTCGTGTGTTACGTAGTGAGGTCATGGCTGCTTGCCTTAGTGGCTTCACCATTTAAGAAGGGGGAAAAGTACTACAGTAAAAGTATTCTGGATGACATCAGTCCTCTTCACCTCTCAAGTGGAAATCTTGTGTATGTTGTCTTCAACCAGATATGTCTTGTACTTGGTGATTACCCAGAGAGACCACTGACTGTAAGAGAAAAGCCTTTCCCATACTAATCTGATTCTTTCTTCCTGTGTCTGGACAACACAGTGCAGTTGAAATTCATTCATGTAATCCAGTAGTGATTTTCTTTTCTATGCAGAACTCTTCTGTTGTACATAAACAGCCATTTCAGGAAGTTACAGCCAGGTGTATTCTTCATTTCCTATGGCATCTGCAAAAGGTGCTGAAATTTCCTGACACTGAATTCTTACTGAGCTTACTATAATACAGGAATTTGGAGTTTCTCAGAGCTATCTATATTTAGTTTAGGGTTGCATCCTGTCAGTATGATTAACTTATGCCTTTTTCTAACAAAGACTAAAGTCTTTTTGCTTGCAAATTATCACACATATCTTCAACTGCATTTTAATAAAAAAAGCTTAACTGAATTTGTTTCTAAAATACTGAATTCAATATTCTATAAATAAACCTGTTGTACTGTTCTACAGGGACCATTAAAGAACATACAGCTTGGATAGAATTTTAATTACAGATTCAGCCTAATATTTGTTTGAAATGGTCCTGGCCTTAAGTGTGAAATACTTTTCCATATAAATTTCACATTTCGGAAGTCCTAGGAGTTGTTAAATGTCATTAAGTTCTAAGCCTTTGTAATATTTAGGAAATAAAAGCTTTGTTGTCTTGTAGCATATGAAACATATAAAGCAAGGTGTTTATACATTTTCAGCTGCAGATGTGAAAACCCACAACTCCTCCAGAGGAAGCAGTCCTTTGGGAGATGTTAGTGAGGACCTTCTTAAAGACAGGCAACAGAGCAAACTAGATGAACTTTTGAAGAGTTTTGATGTGGATGAAAAGGTACTGAGAAATTACACTTTCTCTCCTTAAACAGTTAAGGAAATTACAATCCACATAATTGGATAATTTCAATTACTAATGCTGTTTTGTCAACAAAATTTTAAATTTTCTGTAATAAAAAGAATATTAGCATTTCATAGATTAATATGTATTGACAATGTAATCTTTGCTTAACAGAACTTGATTTTTTTTTTATTGTCACCAATAATTAAGCTTCACATTTGAAATGAAACAGGATATTGTTATGTCAGTTGTTGCAGTAATGCTGTATTCCTAATGGTATGAAAACTACTGTTCCAATGAACACCTATGAGTAGTGCTTTGCATATGTCACATCTTTACATAACATACCTAGTTTTAAATGTTGCTGTTAAATGCCTCTCACCACACAGTAACAGGATGGGGCAGTGTTGGCAAGCTGGGGAGCTGCACAGCCATCATGCATCCAAGAAGAATCATTCTGTGCTTCATTACTTGTGCAAAAGGGCCTTTACGTTAACATACGGACTTCTAGCTGTTCAGAGGGAACCATTTTCATGCTCACTAACTTTATCTGACCTTTCTACTTTCTCTGTCCTCCCTCCTCTAGATAATAAGTGTAGTTCTTTTAAGATTTGCTGAAGTTTTACACTATTTGCTTTTTTGATAAGGAATTGGAATTTACATCTCTCTGCCACTCATACATAGTTGCTGATAGCATTTACTGTTTTCCTACTTCAAGAGTGGCTAGTGGTTTTAACTGGATAAGTTAAAATGTAAAATTCACATGGTTAAAAATTGGTAAGTGATTGAGAAGTTAATCGAACAGCAGAGAATCAGTTTCCCTTTCAAAATCATTTAAAAGAAGAGAAACATTTCCTTTAGCAAATGGAATTGGGGCTGCTAACATGCGATTCACAAAGTTAATAGTGCTTTGTTTCCTGACCTTTTAGAGAGACAAAAAGGGTCTGTCAAATAGTACAGTTTGCTGATGGTGGGGTGCTTGTTGCAATATTGCCAGGTCAGTCAGTCCTAGTTGGGTTGTTTCATAGTCTTGTTGCTTTGTAAAATCAGTGTGCTAGTGCTTGCTTTTCTGTGCTGTGTTGGACAGCAGAAAATATGTACAAATGATCTCACTCAACCCAAACTTAAACCACAAAATGCATACCCTACCTAAGCCCTACCTAAACCTGTTCTGTATGTGGGTAGAAAATACCTGCACACCTGCAGGGGGAATGCAATGGCAGAACACTTATTGCAGGTACTCTGCCATTTGGGGAGATTTTCAGATTTTGCTTTTTTAATGGTTTTTCCAGGTAATAATCCTGTGAGAAGGGCAAAAACTGACCATGGAGAAAAGGCTAAAAATATTCGGGACCTGGTAAAATAAAGTTTGGAAATCTGATGAGAGTATATGCATCTCTCATTCTTTGGCTATCATAAATTTGTGATAGAATATTAAGTCCTAAGTTACTTCCTGAATAATGGATGAAACAAAGCCAGGATTTTATGACTGCATTCTGTATTAGTCTTTTCACATTCTCTCCTCCAAATATGTTTCATGCTGTCTTTTTTCTCCATATTGTTGGGGATTTTTTAACTATCCATGATGGTGTACAGCTGAGCAAAAGGCTTAAATTCCTTCTCGTTTCAGTTTTAAATTTCATTAAACTTGATGAAATGACTTGTGGTTTTCCACACATCTGCCAGGCACAGTTAAAATTGGGCAGTGGGCCTAAAAATTGCTGAAATTATCACGGGAGCAAAGAGGAGTGAAGGCAGTCACATCACCTTTTTTTCCAATTAACAATCACTATTTTCAAGAACACAGAGTATAAGGGCAGTACGTCCGTTAACAAAGATGTTTTAAGAGTAACCTTACACACCAAATTATAGTTCCTACAGTTAAGACTGTCTTACCACACCTTGCAGTGATCACTAACAGTTTTAAGTCTGGAGAGTAAAGCATAACAGGCTTAGTAGTGCTTTGCTGTACCTGAAAATAACTTTTCAATATCTTCACAGTTCAAGCTTGCAGATGGAGTGCCTGATGTTGAAGAAGAAAATAAGAGTGAAGCTGAAAAAAGGTACATATAGCGTGTCCTTCATGTAACCTGTGGTGTTCCCCAATTATTATACAAATGAAACGTGATGTTGTTACCTAAACATCATCAGTATTTAATTCAATTTTCTATGTTACTGTAACTATGTGACGAAGAAAATAAATATGTGAAATAATATCATTTCACTCTACAAAGTACAGAACAAGTATAGTCATAGCCTGACAGGACAATAGGGCTTATTTTTTTTTTATGACTGGTAACAAAATATATTCACTTCATGACAGTGTCTCACTTTTGCATCTCAGTGTTAATGTAGCATAAAATGCATTTCTTGACACAATAGCGCTTACCAGAACTTAACAAAACCAAAAAATAGTAATAAATAAATCATGAAGCTTTCATTTTTCTTTTCTGCTTATGAAAGAATTGAAAGATCTCATTCAGATTCAGGCTGACAAATATTTGTACAGCAGTAGAAAAAAGGTGCTTAAAAACATGTCACATGGAGTTAAGGACATGCTTTACTGTTCTTCTAGCTTCAAGCTGCGTTTGCAGTGTTTATTGTACACATTGTTTATTAGTCTGATTCACAGAATCACAGAATCACTGAATAAGCTGAGTTGGAAGGGATCCGTAAGGATCATCAAGTCCTACTCCTGGCCCAGCACGTCAATCTGTGCCCAAGAGTACTGTCCAAATGCTTCTTGAATTCTCTCAGGCTTGGTGCTGTGACCACTTTCCTGGGGAACCTGTTCCAGTGCCCAACCACCCTCTGGGTGAAGAACCTTTTTCTAATATCCAACCTAAACCTCCCTGCACACAACTTCAGGCCATTCTCTTGGGTCCTGTCACTGGTCACCAGAGAGAAGAGATCAGTGCCTGCCCTTCCTCTTCCGCTGACAAGGAAGTTTTAACTGCAGTGAGGTCTTCCCTCAGTCTCCCCTTCTCCAGGCTGAACAGACCAAGTGACCCCAGCCACTCATATGGTTTCCCCTCAAGGCCCTTAACCATTTTCGTTGCCCTCCTCTGGACACACTAACAGTTTAATAACTTTTTTACATTGTGTCACCCAAAATTGCCCCAGCACTCGAGGTGAGGCCGCCCCAGTGCAGAGCAGAGTGGGACAATCCCCTCCCTTGCCTGGCTGGTGAAGCTGTGCCTGATGCCCCCAGGACAGGGTTGGCCCTCCTGGCTGCCAGGGCACTGCTGGCTCATGTTCAACTTGTCAATGACCAGGACCCCCAGGTCCCTTTCTGCAGTGCTGCTCTCCAGCTTCTTGTTCCCTAGTCTGTCTGTACATCCACGGTTGCCCCATTCCAGGTGCAGAATCCGTCACTTTCCCTTGTTGGACTTCATACGGTGTGTGATTGTCCGATCCTGAATTAGTGTCAGACTGAGAAATTTTCATTCATCAGCAGTCCAGAAGTGGCAGAGAATTAGTTTTTGTGGGGAAGGTGTACTTAAGATGGAATCTTAAGTAATTAGAAGAGAAATAACATATTTTAGAGTGTTGTGGTTTAGGAGCAGTAATCAGCAATTAGCTACTGCAAAAATTAACCCTGTCCTGACTGGAACTAGGACACAGTAATCTTCAAAATAACCAATAAACCTTAGCTGACATAGAAGAGAGTACTGCTTTTTTTCCAACACCACTCACATTCTGCAACAGACTGTGCCGAAAGTCTGTTGGTGGAGAATACTGCATCTTTTTGTTAATCCACTAGAGAGCTCCAAGCTCCTCCTGCTGTAAAATACCCATTTAAATTTACCTTAGTAGCATAAATAGTTCTTTATACTGTAGAATAAGTAGATTGTGCTGAATAAAATATGTTTGTGCAAAGCAGTACTCTGTGTGGTTAGAGAAGAAGCCTTCATTTGGAGTTGAACTATTTTCTCTAGTTTTACTGAAAAATGTTACATTGCAAAGTTTTATCTAGAAGAAAACATAGTTGCTGTTCTTATTTAGCAAACTCCACTTCTAGTGATGCTGTTACTAAAAAAAATGCTTGTAGGGCTATATAGGTTACAGTTCCTGGCAAAATTGTGTGTAGTTTCATGTCTAGATTAAAGAGCTCTGAAGGTAAACTGCTATGAAAATCCTGTTGTGTCAGATCTGAGCCTGGCATCCTGAGGAAGCCTAAGAAAATTTTACGTGGTAACTTGAAATTTCTGAGTAACTGAAACTGCAGATTTTTTGTTCCCTCTGGAAACCAACCCAATGCACTGATGAGAATAAAGATCTTGAAAAATTTGGGTTTGTTAGATGGAATTTCTTCCTCTCTACTGTAGCATTTTTATTTCAAATTGCCTTGAAAACATCCTGAAGTTTATGAACTATTTGAATTATCCTGGCTATGAGAAGTATTAAGTATCTTGAATCCCTCATAGGAGATAGCAACTCTGTTTCTGTTTGCAGAGGAGTAAGCAGGTTGAAATGTCCTTTGTACTGAACCAGGATTCTTAATTGAAAGGGGGAAGGGGAGGGAGATCTCATGAAAGGGGATGATTTTTTTACCTGTGGCTTTGTTTAAAAATATGAAAGAGATTACTAAGTATTTTGCTAGCAATATTTTTAGCTTCTTTTTGAAAACGTCACATTTTAGTAGTTTAATTCTCCGGAATGTACATATTTGGGAATAAAAGCAGAACAGTCTTTAATTTCCCTTTGAAATCACCTAAATCTTCTGTCCCGTAGTCAGTTTTTAGGAAAGAAAACAGTTGACTCTTCAAATGTAATTGGAAAAGCCTTGGGGCTTCCTCCTTTGGCAGATACTACATAACAGACTACTGTAAATTAGATACTTCTTCAGTGGTGACAAATCATCTCAGTCTTCTTGTCAGCATGGGGAGGGGGGAGGAGTGGTTCACAGGTGCCTTTTCTACTTATTTATTGAATTTCATATAGTTACGCCTTAGGGCAGAATAATCTCAGCTAAAATCATAATCAGATTGGACCAGGCAAATGAGAGTAATGAAAGTAAAATTGTTGGGACTGCTAGCTATTTAATTTACCGCAGGTTTTGAAGTGTTGAGTAAATTGTTGAAGAAATTCTCATCTTTTATATGCTTAATCCCTCTTTTTAGGCATGCAGTACATGAAAGAAACACCTGTTTAATTTGGTTAAACAAATTAATTGTAACAAATTTTTGGTTTTTAATACTCAACAGTGACTGTAAATACAAAGGGAACTGCAAATTGTTATCAGGATTGTCATTGAATGACCGAAAAGTAAATCTCTTCAGTGAAGCTACAGAGATGAAATCCTGGACAAATGGTATTGTATGCTGTGTTGGTGAACCCTTGGAATTTTTTTTTGCGCTTTATTTACCCATGAAATCTTAAGGACTGTTTTCAGTTCCTGAGGGTGTTGGCTGGAATTTTACTTTGCATGTATAAAAGCAAAACTGAAAGCTCTCATGTGATAGGTTAGTGAGGGGTTTTGGGTTGGGTTTTTAGCAGAATTCTATTTGGTAGGATCAGATAGAAATAATTCTATCTTAATATTTATTCTTCTCAGATACTTTAATGGTACAGCAGGGCCTGCATTCTTAGTAGTTTGACACATTGTGTTTGAGGTGCCTTATTAGCAAGTAACTTGTTTTCCTTTATTTGTGGTCAGAGAATGTGACTGCAGATTTGGTTGGTTGGTTGGTCTTAATAAAAATTGCTAAATGGTTTGCCTACCTTACTGAAGGTCAGAACCTTGTTGTTTATGCCAATTCAAATGTTGTTGAGGCATTCACTAGACTGGATCAAGGAAATTACGTGGATTTAATAAATAGCACTTCATATTCACCCAGTATATTTCACACCTGGGACAGATACCTCTTTAGTATCTTTGCCACCAGAGAAATCATAATGGAACTGTAGCCACTGCACATAACAAATCTGACACTTAGCCTTACATAAATGCATGGTTTATTTGGTGTACAAGATAGAGATAAAACAGGAATTGATTACTTACGGATAGATATTGCATTCTGTTTCTTTGCAACAGCTGCTTTGGAAATCAATTTTTTAGAATCAATGTTTTTAGAATTATTGCTTAATATGGATGTGTATAAACATGGATTTCTTGAATTAAGATCAGTGACGGGGTTCTTGTTTAGTTTCAAATTACACTGTCAGTCTGAGCTTGCAGAACAATTTTATCATCATGTCATTTAACAGTATTTTGAGGTAGTGCAAGAAACACAGATGCTATAAAAAGCAACTTTGAATATGTCTTCAGACTCGAGTTGTTTGAAACTGCTCATGTCTTTGGCCTTCTGAAGAGTTCTTCTACATCTTCCTTCTTAAAATCATTTGAAAGTTGCCAAAGCAAGAGTTTCTGTGCTAGTACAGGGCAAAACAGCCTTTTATTCCCAGACCTGTACAGGCAGGATTAGCTGTTTCACTTTAGTGCCTGCTTCCCTACAAGTCTGACCTACAGTCCGCAGGAAGAGTACAAACACTTGAAAGGACCTGGTCAAAAACTCTGTGCTTGGGGATGGGAAGAATCTGGAGGAAAGATCAAATTCCCAGTGGCATTTTTCCATAGATAGTGGTTGGCTGTTTTCTCAGTCTTTTTCTTGTCACTAAGTGTATCCAATCCTGAATTTATCAATGGCCCACCATCACTTCACAAGGTTTTGCGATGTGACAGTACCTGACATTAAATATTCATTGTTCTACACTATGTTGTTCCTTCCTATCCTGTGATGGCCCTATCTGTTTAGAAAGACATGCAAATTAAGAACCGAATACCTAGTGCCAGTCTCTAGCAGAACATTTGTTACTGGATGCCCTTTAGTAGCTATAGTTTATCAGAAGGGGCTAAGCACCCTGTCTTTTGAACACTCAGTTCTTTGAAGGAGCCAAATGGGAATCCTAGAAAGCAGGGCATTCAAAGGCTCTCATTTGTCTTTAGATACGGAGCTGAAATTTTGAACTTTTATCTTCCATTAACATTATTCATTTTTCAAAGAAAGAAAACTGTAATCAGTAATAATTAAAGTTCTAAAACCAAGTTTCACGGTTAAGAAACCAGTGACTTACATTGGGCTAAAGCTCACTACTGCACTGCTTAAAACATATGAGTATGAAAGTTTTTCTATCAGTTCTGAAAAAATAGCTTAAATTTAGGGCTAGTGATGTTGGAATGCAAAGATTACTGATAAAGTGGGTAGGTTCTTTTCCTTTTGAAATTAAAACTTCTAGATATTTTTATTTCTTTTCTTATCTCTGTAAGTTAGAGTAGGAACCTTGGATAAAATAGTGAATTTTTAATTTAAATGTGATTACTCTTGAAGTTTGTGTAAAGTCTCACTTTCAGGATGATTAAGAAAACTGTAATTTAAATTACTGGCTTTAGACTGCATTAATCAAATTTTCATTAATAGTTGCTGTGACTTGAAGGAACTATAAATATAAAGGAAAATAAGATAAATGAGAGAGGTTTCAGTATGATTCATTTTTATTATGTGACTTGCTGCCCTCATCCCAATTTTTAGGTTACAAATCTTCAGGAAGAAGTACTTTACTGCCATTGAAGAATTGTGGAGATTTTGAGCCATGGAAGACAGAGAAAAATGCAATTGTGAGTTGTTAAATCTTTGATTTCTGATCCTTTTGCACTAAATTTCGTATGGCTATTCAGACAGTTCCCCATATATCAAGTCAGAAATTATGAATCTGTACATGTTTATGTTTTTATACCTTTAAAGATGTTATCACTGAGTAAATACCGTTTCTGAGAACAAAATCAGTGATGAAGGGACAGCTATTCACAGTGGAGTTTTCTTGATTTCTGTTGTTAGCTTAAGCAAAATCAAATAATGCTTTTTGCTTTATTGGTTTTTGTAGAACTGAAAAACAGACAAGGTTTCACATGCTTAGGACAGCCTGCTTTATCCATGATGCTGGGCACTGAAAAAGGGTAAAGGAAATTTATGCCCCAGAATTCTCAGATGGTTACTCAGAGCCTTGCAGGATCTTGTCACCTTTCTCCTTCCTCTTTACTCATTGTCCATCTCATTTAGCAGTTCTTGCATTATCCCTGTTTGTGGTCTTCAAGACAGCCTTTTGTTGTGTTAGACACTAATGTGACAGGACAAGGGATTGATCTTTGTGTCCTTTGAAAAGCTGCAAGTACAGTATAGAGATGAGGGTTGTTTCAGAGGCTTAATTATAGATCACACCTGCTGCTTTTGTTTATAATTTGTAGATATTTTGAAATTCTAAAAAACAAAGAACATGTTTGCTTTCAAGAAATACTAGGTGGCTTCTTCTGCCTGTTTTAATTTTATTTTATTCCAGGCTTCTCATTCAGTCCAGCAGATCCTTGATGCACTTAACTTGCCCCGTAGATACTGCAGATATTATTTCATGACTTCACGTGGGTGTGAAAGAGCAAAATGTTGGTTCTGTCATGTTCCTGGACAAGGGGAAGAAAAGGTAAAAAAATGTATTGAAGTAAGGAAAAGATTGTAAGTGTGAACACTTTTTAGAGCAAAATATCGTTTCCTTTGTTCATTTATATATGGAAAGGGAGCAAATTTCAGGGGTTGATGGATGAAAAAATTGTTCAGAAATTCTTCCTCTCAAGGTCTTCTAAAGTTTTTTTTAAACATGGTATAATTTTGAACTAGTAGATATTTTGAGAGAACATGCATCAACAGAAGAGCAAGAATTAGGCTGTACAAATACAGAGTAGCAGAATGGGCAGATTCTGAGACATTTCTATCCTGAGCATCAGGGACTTTAAGCAAACCTTTGCAAAGGCTTTTTATGCATTGTTAAAGCCAAAAGTCATCTGTGGTATATTACTTCCTGCATGTTTTGTGCAACACGAGCATAGTTGTTCTAAAATGCTATAATCTCCTTAAATGGAGCAACAATTCTCATAATATTTGCAAGCAAAAATAGTTTTCCAGTGACAGGCAAATTAAATGTGTTTTCAAACCATTTAACAGAGATATTATGATTTTAATGCTTCCAAGAACTGTGCAAGGCAAGCTAATTGTGCTGACATTATGTAATAAGATTTTGAAATTGGCTGTGTGAAAGTTTTGTAAGTTAACTGGAAGCAAACAAAAACATCGAAACAAGTAACCAATAACAAACGCCTAAACTTGTCCTCACAAGGTCTTACAAGACTTATATCTTACCTACCATCTTATTGGTATGAATGCAATTTTATCACTAATGTCAGTAGGTAAAACATTTCAGAATCGAAATACAGAAAATAACTTGCAGTTAACCTGTTAGACATAATTGCTAAAAAAAAATTAACATCTAAAGGAGCTTGTCTGTCTTCCTGATATCTTAGATATACTGTGTCAGAATTTTAGAAATACATCAGTGTGATTTGGTTTTATTGTTCTTAATGTTTTCTCTTTTCCTTAATATATCTCAAGAAAAAAGCTGCTTTATATTTTTTCTAATGCTTTCTAACCCCTTTGAAAATTTGTATGACATCTTAAAAATACTAAGATAATTTGAGACTAGTTTTGTATGGAACATTTTTCCTTTTTTCTCAGGTGTGATATATCTTTGGCAGGCTGTAGTGAATATTTGCAATTTTCAGCTGGCTTATCTAAGTAATTGTGGTTTGTAGTGCTTCATTATATTACAGGCACATGAAAGAATTATTTGCCTAAAGCTATTAAAAATCCATTCCATTTGATTTTACTTGTGGCGCAGCACTCCAGCACACTTTCAACAGTTCTGCCCACCAACCCTAGCCAAAGTTTTGTGGTAGTCTGAAAGTATACCTGGGTTTTGTTTGTTTGTGTATGTATTTATGGTTTTAGACCTGTCAATTTAAAAATGATAATAGGCCAAGTACCTCATGGTGGCACCAAAGTACATAAACGAAAAACAGGTAAAGAAGCGACAAAGGCATCTAATCTTATACAAGAGGAATAAATCTCTTCAGGAACTGTTATGCAGACTGATAGTCCACTTGCTTAGAGCTGTGTTTTCAGTGATAATAGTTTCCAGCGTTTTTGAAGAGAAATACCTTTCCACATAATGTATATTTTTTTCTTTTTCTTTAAGTAACTGGTTGATGCTTTAAGGCATAACTTCCTAGTATATAACACTTTAAAGTTGTGGTTGATCACCCAATACAGTAGTGCTTGAATTCATAAAAACATCATATGTTTTGAAAATCAGCATACTCTTGAGCTCAGCAAGCTGTACACGTTACCAGTTTTTTGTCCTTTTTTTAGAAGATGCCTTTCATTTTCAAACAGTGAAATCTGTTTTGTATTAGGTAAACAAAACTGTTAAGACTGTTTTAAATACTTGCCAAAGTAAAGGGAGGGTGGATCTTAACAATATGGATCAGTGATGGAGGGAGGGTAACGGAGATGAAGCTGGTCTCTTCTCAGTGGTCCTCGGTGAAAGGGCAAGAGGCAGTGAGCTTAATACAGGAAATTGTTTTGTTCAAATGACACTTCGAGTGTAGCACAGACAATCATTTCATGGTTAAATAAGTTGTTTGAAAACATGTCTTTATGCAAGCTGTATTTCTCTTCGTGATTTTATTTTAGCTTTGTGTACCTTACTCATTAATTTTTTTGGACTCCTATCCATTAAAGAAATTTTTACTTTTTGTGGCTTCATATTCTCCTATTCCTTAATCCTATGAACCTCTTAACTGGAAACAAAATGGATATAAAATAGGATGATTTCTGCCTTCATTAGTGTTGTCTTAAACTTTGAGACCTTGGGTATATGCTTCTGTTGTGGTGGACTTTGGTTTTGTTTTTTTAAGGTGGCTTCCTAAAGAAATGAGATTCTACATTGTCCTTTTGTTACTGTCTCTAACCACCACTAAACGACCTTTGAACCTTTTGGTCAGTTTCAGCCACGCTGAATAGAGTGTGCATCTCAAAGCTTCCACAGCTTACAGAAACTTCCTGTAAGAACGATCCTGGTTTTGATCTCACTGAGATAAAGGCTGCACTATGGGAGTTTCTCCCTTATTAAACAATAGAGTGGGCACTGAGTGGAGATGCTGAAGTATTTACTGAATTCCTGTGCTTGTTCTTCTGAATAAGCACATCTGTGTTACTGTAGTAGGACCATGTTTTACTGGAGATTTGGTTGGTTGATTGTATAAGATAGAGAGGCCTTTACTATGGTTTTTATTAAATTGTCATGTTAAATGAATCATGGAATCAACTGATAGATGACAGAATAGTGCGATTTACACTGCCTTTTGAAAATAGGAATCATCTCTTTCATGTACCTTAATTCAAAATCTATTACAGCTAACTCAAAATTTAAAGATTCTTATATTTTTGTAGTCTGTGGGTGCAGTTACACCTTTCAAAATTGGAACAACTAAATCAACTGAAGCCTTCTAGAAGGTGTAAATGAGTAACACATTTAGTTTCTTTTATTAATGTATTACAGCATGTCCCATGATTAAATACTACTACAAGTGGGTTGTCCAAGCAATTTCACAATACTTGGAACAGTCAGAGCTCCAGATGCAATCTTGGCTTTTTTTGGGAGTCAGTCCAAAGAAGGAGAAAAACAAATTCCAAAAGAAAGCAAACTGATTTCCATACTATAAGCATGTGCTGAAATTTTTTCTGGAAATGCCCTCAGCCACCTGGGAGTATAGATTTGGATTAAATGAGTTAACCTGTTCTCAAGTGACACTTCACATATATTAATGATCAAAAATTTGACATGATTTTCTGAAAGATATATCCTGGACTATAGTTCAACATTACAATACTGCTTCAAAATAAAAACAATAAGATTTATTTATACTTAGGTGTTTTCGTATTCTTTGGCTTGATGATCTGAACAGGTTAATGGTTTTAAAAAAAGAAAGATGTCTTGGCCATAAACCAGTGTCTTCTGTTTTGATGACAATTCATTTGCTGTATAATTAACTTCATGAGTGAATCCTGTGTTATTTTGAAGTTGCATGTAAAAATATACCTGATTCAGTTCTGTAATGCCATGACATTTAGGGCATTTTTTGTCTCTTGATGTTTAACTATTTAACAAAATTGTATTAAATATGACCGATGTACATTGTTGTGCAGAAAGACTGTAAATGCTCCAGAAGTGACACAGACTTTCTAAAAAGGGGGTGGAGGTTTTCCCTAACTTGGAATTCTAAGATGTAATATCAGTAGTCTTTATTTCTTCATCTGCAGAGATGGAGCAAAACATAAGTATCACAAAGCTGACAGCTTAAGATGTTAAGACAAGAATGTTCCAATATCAAATAACATTAAAATACCTAGGTGTGGATTTTTTTTTTTGGTCAAGTCAGTCTGTGGTGAAATGGCTCATTAAATGAAGTTAGTTCTGAGTTTTTTGTTCTGTGTCCTTATGAGTGATTCTTTGTGACAAATCAGTGTTACCATCTTCATTTCTGGATGATTTTTTGACTTCTTAGTTGGTACATGAATGTAATTTTTACTTACCATGTTTCACTTTCACATTTTTGCTTCCCTTTCTTCGTTTATAGTCTGCCACATTTATACTAATTCTGAAGTGACTGCATTTTCAAATTCTTTTTTTGTTTGTTTGCTATGAGTAAATACACACATACAAATATTTGTGGTCCCAGCAGCCTCTTTCCCAAACATTTATCTGCATTATTTTTCTGTTAGATTTGCTGGCCTTTTGACAGAGCCTTTGCCTACAGACCCCATTACCTTCTTACATCATTTGTCAGTATGTATGGCTTAAATAGAAGCAATGTAAAGCTCATTATATAATAGAACTCATGTTTGTGGGTAGTTCTTTTGTTTGGCATAAACTGAGGTTACATTTTACTATAATTTTTTTTTTTTAACAGATTTGCATGGCAATTCTTAGGACATACATTAGTATCAAAGAATCAGGTCTCCTAAAACGTGCAGGTATGGTATAGTAGTAGCTGCTGATGTATCTTTGATACTTAGCTTATTTAAAGCAAATTAAATAGTCTGTTAAGAGAGAAATGGTTGCCTCTTCAGTAGTGAATAAAAAGTTCTTACTTCAAATGAAAGAATACATTCAATCCCTCCGTTTTCATGGTTCAGTTTCCCAGTAAGGCTAGAAATTTACATATGCACTTGCCTGGGGAGGTTGTTAGAAATCTTACTTCCACATAAAATGAACCTAACCTGACTGTAACTAGACTTGGGAGTAGAAATATTTAAATGGGGCAGGGAGGAGGTTTAAAAGAACCCAAATTTTATTAAGGTGCTTTTGAACACCCTGGCCAAACATCAAAAACTGAAAAACTTGAGAATGGAAACTCTTGAAATTAAGTGTTGCTACTGTACCCACCCCAAACAGCTTTAGTTTAGTCCTTACACCATATATGCGAACAATTTTGATTAACGCATTTTAGGGACTGCAGTTCGTTCAGATCCTTCTGAGCCTTTGAGTTCAGTCAGAAAGGGCTTTTATTTTGTTTCTACTCTGAAGAGTGATTCCTTTTATACCGGTCCTGAGCATTCTTTTAAGTTTTTGAAAGCTTCTTAGAGTGTAGCAGAATGAGAACGGGGAATTCAGTTGCACCCTGTGCTGCAATGTTCCTGTGCTGAGCACATGAGTGTTTTAGCGTGGGTAACACTGGCTACCAGCAGGCTATAGGATGTGTTTATCAAGGAAGGGTAGCACTGGAACAGGTTCTAAGAGCATCCACTGTAACACTGCACTTCACTTCCTAGAGCTTCCTGTCTGGAAAGGCCTTACTACCTTGGTGCACATACCAAATCTGGCGGGGGTTTGTGCATTCTTCTTGTGCTGCACCAATTCAGCTAAGCTTTCTTGGAACCTTCAGGGCTTACAGTGCTCAGTTCAGCGATACAACATATTTCAGAATAGTCAGTCTGGTTCTGGTAAGGTTAACACTGTATTCAGACTGGATCCTTTCACCCATATTTCTCCATATCCCTGTCCCTAAGATTTTGGACAATTAAGTGTTGTTACACTGTCTCTAAAACTTAAGGAAATAACTTGTTTAAATAGTTGGCATCAGTTAACCCCAAAGTGAAATTCAATTTAATTGCTTTTGCAGTCCAAATATTTGTGCAGTACTACAAAGAAGTTACTCCTGGTGCAGATTTTGCTTCTGAAGTGCTGAATGGTCTTCTTGTTTCATTGCTCAACAACTGTTTGTTGCAGGAAGTATTTCAGATATTGAATGCAATTGTACAGATCAAGACACTGGTAGGTGACTTTGTAGTATTTTTTAAACCTTAGTTTCATGATTTTAGTTTTTTGAGTACTATGCCATTTGTAGTAATAGGTTTGTTTTTACTCTGGTACTCAAATCTTGGGTGAGGGGAGTAATTCAGAATACCCTATTATAAAATCTCTAAGCTTTGTAATTGAACAGAGTTGCAAAACTGATTGTGCTTTTTTTGTCTATATTAGCCAGCTGTAGATGTTCTTCTGAAAGTTTTTGAGCACGTGGCTTCTTTGAATATAAGAAAAGCTGTGCCTGCATTAATCAGTACCTTTTGTAAGGTATGAGTTTTGTTTGTTCTACTGCTGCTTGTTGGAATTTCTGAAATACGTTGCCTGTTTTAAAACTCAAACATATCAATTGAAAAAACAATACTGAAATAATATTAAATGTGTTACTATGAGAAGCTGAATTTGTGGTATCAGTTTTCATTTATTCCTTCGTTTTTCAGTGAGTTTCACTGTGATTTTTCCCAGTGTTGTTTGCCACTTACTTCTGAAGATATGTTAAGTCATCACAATTTCTTGTATACTTACTTTTCTTACTTTGTTTGATATTACAGCTCATTGATGCTGGTATGTACCTTGAGTTAGAACATTTTGACTACATTATTAAGTTACTCCACCAATTGCAAGTTTCCAGTTGGGAAATGAGTTCTGTTTTGAACATAAAATCCAGGTATGTCTTTAAGGAGCTGTTCTAGTTATAGCTGTCTAGTTCCTTCTTCAGCATCTATTTTTATAAATTTATGTGAAATCTGTAAGATGTTTTGGATGAAAATACTATCATATCATGCCTAATTGTATTTTAAAGCACTGTCAATCTGCTGTGTTTCAAAGATCAAGGATTGTTAAATCAAAACTTAGATTCTGACCTCAATTATTAGTTTTTTCCGTATCAGTCATCATTGTACAATCTGCTGCCAGCTGTGATCCAAGTTTATATAGCTAGCCAAATTAGAAATATCATGGTTTAATGTATCATTTAGGCCCACATAAGCAAACAGTATTTCGAGGCATAAGAATATTAGTTATAATATGAAGTAGTTTTCTAGTTTCCTTTACAATGTGACTACATAAACATTTGTGCCAACACTGCTAGGGAGGAGGGTCATTTTTTGAGTACTGCTGGAATATGCTGGGCAAAATGTCGAATCTGTTCCAAAACTGCTGGTACTTCCCATTGCTTGAACAAGATTGGATCCTTTTTCTTTTTTGTATCATCTGCATCATACACACACACACACACACACACACACACAAAGTTGAGAAACTAAATTTTGATTCATAAACATACTTTTAATTCTTAGAGCAAACCAAACATGCAACCTCTGCTGTCTGAAAACAAGTCACCACAGTTCCAACTGAAAGCACTGTAGAAATTACTTGCTGCTTTTGCATACTCTTCTCATACAGTACCTTCAGCCATGGATCTCAGTGTTTTACTAGTGCAACCTACCACACACATTGGAGGTAATTTTTATCACTTCTTTTATCAGGAATCTGCTTCACAAAGGCATGACCTCTTGCAGGTTGCCTCAGTATGTACGTGTGTTCAGCCGAAGGTGAGAAATGATCTGTATCTATGAAGACTGAGCAGCTGTGCTGCTTCAGCTACATGTGTTGGCACATTCTTGTGTAGGTTATGTATCTCTTCATGATAGCATCTCACTGGGAAGATGAATCCATTGTTTCAGTAGCAGCACCAGAATGAAGTGTTGTGCTCCTAGGTACTTGAAGGTAGCACTTGTCATTTTATGTCAGACATACAGACAACGCAGTTCTGCATTTACTTGGTGGACTGCAAGTCTTATTTGTACCTTTTCAGTTACATTCCTGCTGAGGGAAGGGAATATATTCTGTGAAAATAGCTCTGCTCAGTTACTTGTTTAATACGTGCGCTAACTTCCCTTGGCAAGATTTTAAATGAGTGTTTTCAGTGTGCATTACACATTTGTGTAATGTGAAGCAAATAGGATCAAAAATCACATCAGTTCATTGTTCATATGTTATAATTTGCTGTTCACCTTCTGCTAGTTCAATAGGATGTGTTAAAATTTAAGTGTTCTTTTTTTTTCATTTGGAAGAATTAAGGAAAGATATTTTGAAAAGACATGGATTTTTGACTTCAATTTGGCAGTGGCTGAAATTCAGGTACAGTACGTGCATTCTTCATTACTTCTTTTAAACCTACAAGATATAGCAATTTCTACACCTTTTTAAATTAGTGGGCTTTATTGTTAAGTATAGTGAGCTTATAGACAAAATACATCTATGCAAAGCCATGTTTGGGAAGGCTTTGCATTGGGAAGGCTTTTTCATGCAGGAGAAAACTCTCAAGGGCCTTTCTGTAATGTCAGTATTTCAATTTACATACTTGTAGTTTTTATCTTCGTTTTGCATCAAATTCAAAGATTTTGTAACTTCAGGTATTTATTTCCTCTGCTTTACATTTGTTGTGCTTGTAATTGGTAGTGGTACATCATTCACCAAAAATTTATTTAATACCTTATTTAGCAGATAGAATTCATATCTAGTATAAAAAAACATAATTGTAAAAGCTGCAATTGACAACATTGAGCAGGTAATTTAAAGAATAAGAAAATATTTTGAAACATTATTTGGACACTTGTGTCTTTCCTATTCAAGGTCAGATTACTCATTATGCACAGTTGTAATATAATTTACATATTATCACACATACTGTGCAGATCCAGAGATTGAAATATAAAAAGGGAAAAAAACGGACTGATTTTTTACTCCTTTAACACCGAAGTCATCAAGTGATCTGGGAAGCAAAAGACTAATTCATATAGAAAATAGCCATAAATTCAGCATGCATCATGGGAAAAAAAACCCAAACCTGTATAAATGTGAGTTCCTAAATAGGATGAATAAGTTTTGAGCTTTCTCAATTGGGGTCATGACATGAAAAAAGGAATTTAATTTTTTGAGGGACAGAAGTAATTAGCAGTCCATGAAAGTTTGGCAACATGTAACTGCCATATGAACATGAAGGTTCTTGGCAGTAGCGTTTCATCTCCATTTTTTTCTTCTTTAAGTCCTATCCCAGGTACATATCTCAAATTTCAATGTATTTTCTGTTTGGTTTTCTGGAAACAGGTTTACTTACATTTATCCTTTGCCTTCTTTACAGCATTGCAAGGAGAAAAGGGATTGGTCCAAGATGGGAGCTTTGTATCTTAATGCAAGAACTGGATGTGAACATTTTGATGATCTTCAGAAATTATTTTTATCTATGGCTGAAATTCTAACCAAAGATTCTGAGACAGACAGACCAGGAGTCCCTTTTTGCGATTTTGCTGATGCAGGTAAAATTAAGATGCAAGAAGTGCTTTTTGTAGAGTTTTTAAAAGATATTAGAAATCAATTCATATCGTTTTCTGATTATTAGTTAATTTTATGTTACAATATTCTGAATGTTTTGAGGTGCAAATACAATCAACTGTAGTGTTCAGAAGAAGCTATTTTCCAGTAGAAGTAAAGTGCATAGTTGCTTACACTTAAAGTCAAGGAAGGCACTGAAGGAGGAACAGTAGTTTTGTGAAATCAAAAAGAGAACCCAGAATTCATGGTCTTTTAATAAAAATGGTCTATGCTCAGGACAAAGGCAAATGTGTTTAAGTATTGTCATGTGAAGTGTCACACTGTGTTAATAGCATAAACAAACTTCAGTGCTGTAAATATATATATAGCTATGTATTTTAAAACACATTGAACAGGTTACATCATGTATACAATTTGTACTTCTTTTTTAGTAAGTTGGATTTTTAGAATTATTTTATTCTCTAAAGAACCAATGGTTTCTGCAAGGGCTGGGTGCTCAAGAACCCAATGTTTTAATAGTTGTGGCAGGTTTTCTTGCCTCTTTGCTCTCTATGTCCCTTCATCTGCATATCTGTATCATTCTTCCTGATAAGTTTGCAGATTGCTGAGGCTTGGTGAAGTGTTAGTGGGATATTAAATCATTTTATAAAGGATTACTTAGATATTTTTCAACCTGTGTTATCTACTAAAACATAGTGAATATTTATTCCAGATATGTGACATATGCTTTCTGACCACAGACTTTCGTATTATAAAAAAGCCGTCAGAGCTTCCAGTCGGGACACAGAGAGAAGATTTTGTCAGAGCTTGGGACTTAGTCTGCCTTCCCTAGAGCAGTGGTCTCCTAACTGATAAGCATCTCCATCAGTAAAAAATTTTTGAGCACCCACAGTTTATTTATTTATATATTATATACAAGTGCTACTACACCAACGTATTAAATTCATTATAAACCATACATAAAAATAGGAATTACAAATAAGAGATAAATATTAAATAAACACTACATTTTAAAGTATTTTACTTATTTTTATTTTCAAATAGTACAAAAAAAATTTCCTTCCCACAGCTGAACGGATTGTTGTGCTCACACCCTACTTTGAGACCACTGCTCTGAAATACTAACAGTGCTTCCAAAGAGGTTGTGATTACTTAGTTCTGCAATTACCAAAATTTCTTTGTGGTGTCAGAAAATGTAAAGCTTACTTTACAAATAATGATGTTATTACATTATGCCATTACATGTCCAAGCATTTTGTGGATGACTTAGACTGCTATGGAATATTGTCTGAAAAAACTATAGTTATTTACCCTACTTCTGGTGTTAAGACTTAGGAAGTTGCTACTTTCAATGGAAAATATTTCAGAACATGTATTTAGTATTTTCACAATGACTGTGTTTTTGAAATGTGTGATTTCTTTAAAACTGCATTTACATGTTAAAAAAAAGAAGATTAAAAAGCCTTTTTGTTCTTCCTTCCAGTAATGAAAAATTCACACCATAATGAAGCAGACAGACTTTTCATTGGAAGGACTGGGATAAGCGTAATGTATTCGTATCACAAAGTACTGCAGTGGGTAAAGGTATGCAGGGCTAGAGGAACCTGTCTGGAAGAAAAAGAATTAGTTATTTCTCTTCTGGATATTAAACAATGTTTCTCTAGTGGAATGACTGGGTGTGCCACCTGCCTCCCAGTTGTCTTACTACTTCCTAATTGTCCAGCTGGACCGAAGCATTTTATTATGCCTTTCTGAGCAGTGGTCTTCTACATCATAGCCCATCATAACTTGTTCTTGCAACTTAGAAACTGATTGCTCGTGTTCATCTTGTGATTTTTCTGAGCTGAGGTTGAACAAAGAGACGGGTCTTCCTGAAATTCTGGGGTGAGGTGCTGATGGGATTGTTTCCCAGAAATGTCACTTTCTTCCACCTGGCAATCATGCCGCATTCTGAGATCTCCAACTCAAGTGATATTTAGAGAAGTTTGGGCTATTTCCTGCACTTGGTGCTTCTGCATCTGACCTCAAATGGAACAGATTAAGGCCAGGAAGACAGAAGAGCAACATATCAAGGCTGCACTTGATGAACTGCTTATTCTCCAGAACACTGCTGGAAGTGCTTTTCTTCCACTGAATCTAAGTTCTGTGAATCTTGCAAAACTCAGACATCACAAAGAAATACCTTTGCAATCATATCTTTGCTGTCAAATACTACACAGGGCCAGGGCTAAGAGAATAGACTTTTGACTGGATGTTTTACATTCCTTAGGCCTCAGGCAGTATTGGTCATAATTCCACTGCAGCAAGATCCATTTCAATGTTAAATTTGTCTTTTTCTTCCTGGAAGGAGCCAGTGCGTACCAAACCAGATCTCTTACAGAAAGCAACATGACAAGTGACAGCATAAGAAATTATATAAACCACCAGTGATTTTAGAGTGTGTTTTGGTCAGTGATCACATTCTGAACTTGGGCCTGATCCTTTCAGCTACTAATTATGCTGTACTGGGATGTTCCTCATCCCATATTAGATGATTTCTACCATGAATTTTTATGAATGGAAGCAAATGCTCTCATCCCCTTTTGTCTCTTGAGGTTTTGGGTTGGCTTTTTTGTGAGTTATCATCAGGGAACCCTTTCTGGTTCGCATCAAGGAATTAAATTGTCTTTTGTACGATTGTCTCTAGGGGATGACCTTCAGGAATTCTGTTATGTAAAAAACCTGTGCAGTGCTCAGTCTGTTTCCAGGATCAAACCGAGTCCCAGGAGATATTTGATAGAGGGGCTTAGTCTAGCAGCACGATACCTGTTCTGATGAATCATTAATTTTGCAGCATTGGCTTCTTGAGTTGAGTGGTCTTTGGCAGGTCCCTATCAAGCTACAGCACAGTGTGGTACTGTTTAAGAGTAAAAGGAAGGAGAGAGGGTCTTTACATTAGCAGTTTACTAATACTGCGCTAGAACTTTTTAGGCGTTTTTGTTCCACAAAACTTAGCAGTTAGAACAGTTAAGATACTCCTGACCACAGAAGAGAGAATCTAAATTCTTGGCATTGAGGTGTGGTAGTGCTCACATGCCCACTGAGGAATTTAGTTTGGCTTGGGGTTTGGCTGTCTTCTTCAGCATATGTTTGTGTGCCTTCACAGCTGTTTTCCAGATCCATCTTAAGGGAGAGCCTGATCTTGGATTGCACAGCTCCTGACATTTCAAGGAGATTCATTTTCATGTCCTAATTTCAGAGGTGCAAGGTGTGAAAAGCATGTGTAGTGTCATTCTTGTACAACATGAGTTACTAAAAGTAGATGCTTCTTATGATACTATGATTTCTTTCATGTCTAGAGCAAAAGATCTTTGTTTCTTTGAGAGTATTTTGTTAGGCCTCAAACCTGCTTCTTAAGAGATAACTGACAAGATCCTCGAACAGTGTTGTAGACAACCTGTGTTGACCATATCAGAGTGTGAATGAGGCTCTGCTCTGAATGATTTTTATCAGAACTGGCAGATCCCAAATTGATCCCTGCTTCAGGGAGCTGTCATTCTTACCTCTCTCTACCAGTTGCACTCCATTATGTGTATCAGATAAATCCCTAATCCTGTGGTTATGGGCTAGTATCAACTTGATACCGTGTCTTTCTTGCTCCAGACGTGGTCCAGAAAGTAAGGTAGTAATGGCTTTGCTCTTCCTGCTCTGCCCAAATTAATTTTGGCTTTAGGACATGCCTTGTGCTGTTTTATGAATATGTTGGACTGCCTGAAACTCTAAATGTTTTTCCTTCAAGAATGTCAAACCCCTTTATTGCAGCGCTTTGGTGATTAGTGGCTCTTGGGGGTAAAATATGTATGCTCCTTGGTCCTGAAGAGAATATTCTTTGTAAGAGGCAAGGAAAGTTCATAGAACAGATGTACTTCAAAAAAACATGCAACATGAATATGTCTTGTATGGAGACAGCTCTTCAAGCAACTCTAGACTGCTTTCTGGATATTTACTTGTAGAGAATTCTGTAACATCAGTGCTCCTTTGGCAGCTGTTTCATCCACTTCCTATTTCAGCTTTTTCTTGAAAGACATTGCTATGGTTTATTTTTACTCAGCTTTTTAGTATTTCAGAGAATTGGTCAGAGGTTCTAGTCCAGTTAAGGATCTCATTCCACAACTGCATTTTAATTGAGTGCCCTTCCTTTAAGGATCATTTTTCTGCTTATAGCTGCATACTTTCCATCTTTCTATAAAGACCACTTCCTAGTGGCCCCTTCTTTTCCAGAAGGGTGGAATAGACACAGATCGTCCTTAATTTTATATTTCATTTCTGGTTTGCCCTTAAATTTCAAGTTTCACCTGAGTCTTTCTGGTATGTAATTTTCCCCTTCAGCCACATACATCTGTAGTTTAATGGGTTCTTTACACCTTAGATGTTAACTGAAGTTAATGTTCGTATTTTTTATGGGTTATGCTGAAATAAATGATCGCAGATACCTGTAGGCCTTCAAAAGAGTCCAATTTTGAGCACATACCAGTTCATAGTGTATATGTACATAGGCATAAAGCATTTTTAAAAAATGAGCTTATTAATAAGTAACTCTGTCAACTTCTCTGTTCTCCTAAACCTCTCTTTCCCTCTGCCTCCATGGCCCTTGCTCTGCCACCACAGTGCATGCTAACACACAACCACAGTTTTTAATAAGCCACCTCCTCATTGATGCACCCACTAAGCAAGAGCTGAAACACATCTGGTTTGGAGTTTTGTCTTTGTTCCTTGACTAGCAAGGTGCAGCCAGGCAGGACAAGTATTGAATTCTGCCTGGCCCTGCTCTGCTGGAGACATGATTTTGATACCTCACCTTGACTCAATCATCCTCTTTTTTAGATTCAGATCTTAATTGAGACTGCTACTTTTCTTCCATTTTTGACTGAAAGGGACAGCCAAAAAGTTAAGATGAAGTTTCTCTAGAAAACCAGTCTAAATATCAATCTGGAATCCAGTGATAAAGTTGTTGGTTCTTACAGTGTTGGCCGGTTAGGCCCAGCTTCTTCCAGTTTATTGTCCTGCTGCATACAATCATCAGTGTTTCCTTTGACTTATGCTGGAGTAATTATTTCAGTTTAACAATTACATCTCTGCTGCAAAATGGAAATTCTCTGTATGATATTTTAGAATTTCGTAGATTGTGTAGTACTGAATGGAATCAAAATTAAAAATATTAATAAACCAAAGTAAGCAAATACAAATTAATTACAAAGTATATAATGTCAGTACAGTATTTTTAATATAATAGAAATAATGTTATGGGTAATAGTGTCTTGGGAACTCTTTGACAAGAGGTTGGTAGAGTTTTTTTGTCTACATAGTAAACAAAACTAAACTCTTCATTAGAAGTTTTACTATACTTCACCCCTGACTTAGTTTGGATAACTGAACTGATACCTATAAACATGTAAACTAAATTAAATCTGCTCTATTTTATGTAAATATACTCTGTGTTCATTGATGTCACTGCTTTCTCTGACCTTCCCCCTTTCCCTTCTCCCTCTTATACTAGGGAAGGAAGGTTTTGGATAAACTGCATGAGCTACAGATACATTTTACACTCTTGAAAGGACTTGTAGGTGCAGCAAGGTCAGCATCGAGGTGTCAGATTGTTAATAAAGCTGCAGAAATCTTTCTTCATTCTGGCAATTTGGATGGAGCAACAAGGGTATTGAGAGGTAAGCTTGTCTTACAGTTTTTACTTAAATTTGAACAGTCACATTTGAATTTGTCACTTCTATGACAGATTTCAGATAAAAGTTACAAGTTGGTCTGTGTTACTAAATACAGTTAATAATACTGGGGCAACAAAGGAAATGTGATCCTTCTTACTGGTTAGTATTCTTCTTGAAATGTATAAGAAATATTACAACTAATGCCTGATTTTTTTCAGTTTTCACAGTATTCTGCTATCAACACCATTCTACCCACAAATCTGCCATGAGGGAGGAGTGCAACTTGGAAAATGACCCTGTCCCATGTGTAGTTTTCCTTTGAACCAGGGGGCATTCTGTGTCAAAAAAATTTCTGGCTTGGGTAGAAGCAACATTCCTTTGCACCTCACAGTATCCCCATTTAATATAATTGCTTTAGAACAGTATCATATTTCTGCAATTATTACATACGGCTTCTCGGAATTCTGATTGCTGAAAAGATAAGGAATTCAGAAGCATAAAGAATAAAATGTATGCTATAAAGTGATATTGAGGTTGTAAATTTGCTATTCAGTTTTATAGCTGTACATATATGCATATCTATATATGCCTATCTATATACTGACAGTCCATTTTACTGCAGGGATATTTCACAAAAGGGATGATTTACAATATAAAGGTTCAGAGAATCAGTCTGAGGAGTGTTGGTCATAAGGAACAAATTATTAATAACTCGAGCTGCACTTTCTGTACAATTCAGAAATCTGTGTCATGGTACGGTTTACAGTACATTCTTAATGGTCAAACGTCTCAACATCCAGAAGTTCCAGTTCCTAGAAATAACACTGCACTGTTGTTTGCCACAGAGTCAGAGTGGATCACAGATGCACCGTTGTGGCCCTGTGATAAAATGGACATCCTTAATCGACATAATCTGTTATGTGCAATAGTGCACAAATACTTGAGGAAGAGTTTGTACAGGCAGGCATTTGAAGTTCTGCAGAACTTACCAGGTTTGCAGAAACATTCTGGTAAGTAAAGAAAGAGATTTTATTATTATTTTATTTTAGCTCTGTGTCAAGAGCTAAAAATTTAACAGGTGATTCTCTGCTGTTCTTGTAGTGTTTTCTAGCTAAAATTTGTTGAAGAAGTAAGATGGGTTTATACAGGCCTGTTTCTTTTGTTGTGCTCTGCTGCTCTTGCTGCACATGTGCACACACTTGGATGGATGTGCACACAGACCTGTCCTCTTTTGCTCAGTTACACAGGGCAACAGGAAGTACCCATTAAATTTTTAAGGATCATACACAGTCTATACAGTGAGATAAAATAGGGATATTTTAGTTTTATTTTATCTTAATTTCAGGTGAATGAGGTGAGGATCTTTTTCTTTAACTGAGCTAGCCAGCATAAGTGTCTCTTACATACTATGTCAAGAACCGAGTGCTCTTTCAGGCTCAATTTATCTGACAAATTTTGGATGAGTACTTCAAAATGAGATACAGTTACTTAGGCTCCACTGAGGAAACCTCATCTGATTCCTGTGTGTAGGACTCAGTCTACTGCCAGTTATGCTTTTAGGTATGTTAGGAGAGATTGGTTGGAGGACCTTCTACTTAGAGGATCTAGTTCTTTGAGTTACGAGGTGAATACAAGGCTGCTCAGTCCTGCCAAAAAGGAGACGGTTCAGAGTAAAAGTAGAAGCAGAAAACCAAGGGGATTTTTATTGGTGGAAATCTTAAATCTAGAGATCAGGTGAAGATTGTATTTATAGGCTTGAGCAAGTGAATGTATTTTTATCTGATTCTCTTGGTTTTGGCAGCAAATTATTACTTGAACCTTAACACTTCTCCATCACAATGTGAATGAACTACTGTATGAGAAGACTTTTGATGAATAAAGCATTCATGTTAGTCCAACCTTGTTCCATCTTGCTGATAGAGGCAAAAGTTCTGATTTAGGTACTGATTGATAAAAAATCCTTCAACTAGATTTGCATTTGAATTAATTCAGCTGTTAACGTCCTTAATTTCATTTCAGATATTGTAGATGCTTCTCAATACAGCTGCCTTTTTAACAAGCTGATAAATGCCTGTTTTGAGAACAAGAACCTCGGGGTTTCGTCTTCTGCAGTAGACTTCATGCTTTCCAAAAAAATTGCTATTGATTTTTTTTTACTTAGAAGATTAATCACAGCTTTGGGAAGAAGTTCTTTATGGTATAAAGCTAGGACCTATTACAAAAGTAAGTTGCTTCTTAAACAATATCCTCCCCTTACATTCTTTGGATAATATGCTCATAACAGCTCAGTCTGTTGGGGAGAAATGAGTAAGAAGAAAAACAGTACTTTCTGTGTCACTCTCAGGAATTTATTTGAAACCAAAATACTTACTAGGAAATGGTGAGTTGAAAATAAGAATCAGTGCATACTACCTGGCATGAAATAAATGTAATAATGATAAAATTAGTTTTTACATTCAGTTTCAGAATTTCAGATATGTGAACCCTGAAATGGTTGAAAAGTGCATCATCTTTACTTTCTCTTCTAGGCAGATTAGATTTCCTGATACTTCTAGAAGTATAACCGCTATCTCCATGGTGGTAATATTATTAATATTTAAGATTTGAGAAGTCTGGCTCATTAGTTTATCCTAACTATAAGAAAATTCCTTTCAACTAAAAGCTAATAGTCTGTAATTGTTTTCAGCTCCCCGTTTCTGAGCTAAGTTAATACTGGGTGTGCCACTCTGCCTAGGGTCCTTCCATATTGTCACATTATTTACTGTTTGATTCTGTCTTAGAATTGTTGAGGTTAGCAGACTTCATAAAGAGTCCATCCTTGCTGGGATGGATACTTGGTTTTGTTAACATTAAAATGATTGTTTTTCCTCATCTCTTTTGGGTTTTTTCCCTTGAAATGCTCTATAGGGTTGCTGGGATCACGTGACAGAAGACAGGGGAACAAAGCAGGAGATGCTGTTCTGATGTTCTCTCACTTTAACCATGATTAGCAGCTTCTGTCTGACGTGCCTAAATTGTACTTGTATTATTACACACTTGGTGTCCCCAGACTTCTGACAGAGCTTTTTAATCATAGCTGATAATACTCACTGAAAAAAAAAACAACAAACATTTTACAACAGTGAATATTATGTGTGAATACTGTGTGCTGTGTTCTCAAATCAGGCCATTTCATAGATGAAATAGTAAAATCCATTAGGGATTTGGGTTTTTCCACATTTAGTCACACAGGAGAAAACAGATCTATATTCAGTTTCGGTAATCCTAATTCCTCGTGTTTCCACATTTACTCTCAGATGCTTTATCGCTGGGTTGCTACCCAGAGCTGCAGGGAAATTTATGTCACAAACTTCTGAAGATTCCATCTTACCTGTCTGAAGTTGAGATGCTGTTGACCATTGAAATATTTCTTGTTTCAAATGCCAGTGATATTCAAAGTCTGAGGACTACTAGTCAGACTCTTCAAATAATACTGAAAAGGTTCGTTGTCAGACATGTACCATTTTGATTGTATTTGTTCAGGTGATCATGTAAGTAATAGTTCTTATTTTCCTTATCCTTCCCAAAGAATATATCTCTTAATTTTGTTCCTTGGATAAGTGAGAAGTTTTTTATCTCTTGTTTCCATGTGTATGCTATTGTATGTCTGTTTCCTTAAAGAGTAAGTTCTGCTCTTGCAAAAAATGTAGGCATGTTACTTAGACACAGCCTTGTTCCAAAAGTGATTACATGCCAAAACTGAGTAAACCTTATGGATTCAAGCATGTACATGAATTCTTGCTATATCCGGTTCATTAAATAGTTTGCATTCCTTTACTGAATTTTCCAGCCGAGAGACATTTTTTCACGAAATGTGCTGTGAATATTGCAGAGCTACTTTGCACTGGCGTTAAAGCCTGTTACTTTTCATTACCATTAAATATGTTGAAAATATACTTTCTATAACTTCTTAATTCTTCAGAATAATAATCTAATCTGTCTAGAAATTAACATAATGTTTATTAGTGAAGTGAATACGAGGCATTATTTTAATATTTTTGTAATCTTCCTGCCAGTATAAAGTGTCAGGCAAGTGACACAGGGCCTGTATGATTTCTAATTTGATTGTTAAAATTCCCTTACAGATCTGAAGATCAGACAGTTCAGAATAACAGTGCCTACCATGTGGCAGTGGAGAGGCTGATCCAAGCGGCTCGTTTATCTGATCCAAAGCTTTTTCTTAAGCATATGACAATGAATGTTAATATGGAAGAAGTTTACAGCCTGGAGCATTCATCTGCTCTAAAATGGCTTCATGAGAATATGAAATGGGCTGAGAAGGTCTGGCTGTTTCAGTAGTTATTAAATAGTTCCCACTGTGTTCAAATGGTGCTTTACTGATTTACAGCAAGGTTTCAAACTCAGGTTTTGTTTATAAATACTATATTGATGATAATGCAGATAGTAGCACAGAAAGAGTAATTTTTTCCCTAACTATATAAACTGTCACACTGACTTTATATTTGTTTTGCAATGGCATCACCAGATAATGAGGAAGTTGCAGCCTCAGAACCTACATTCTCTTTTTGTACAAAGAATTAGCACTTAGCTTGTTTCTCCCAGCAGGTAATCAAATAAGTATAGTATAAGCATAGATAAAAGTATAGGTAAGTGGATTGGTTGAGTGCATTTACTGTTCTTGAGTGAGACATTTTTCACATTCATTCATAATCTGTAGAAGTAATACATGTGTTCTTTTGTCTGCCTCTCACAGCAACGTGTGAGGTTACTGTCCTAACTGTTTGCACCTTAGATCTTAATTTCTTTACTCCAAAAGCCCAATGAAAAGCACTGAGAATAAAATAACTTCAAAATCACTTGAGACATGCCTGACTTAGGATACCTTTCTTCACAGAACTGAGAGCCTACACATTGCTCACAGCTGAAGGTTTGCTTGACAATTTAATTAGATATTTATTTGATAAAAATGTAATTAGATAATAGCTTGTGTATGGTTTCACATTTGTATGGATGGATATTTCCACTGAAAAGGAAAACTTGCTTTCTCCCTTGATTGTGCTCGTAGAGAGAGGTCAGTTTGCCCATCTTTTAGGTTCTACTAACTGCACGATGAGATGGAGACTGCCAGCATGCTTGTTCCACCATTCCTGGTTCTGCTTTTTTTCCACCTGAAAATCCTGAACCACATTCAAAGTATGAGTTGCTTAAGGCACACTCTGCAGCCTGAGTAAGAAGAACAAAACATTTACTATCAGAAAACATCCCATGGCAAAACAACACGGCCTCTGTCAAAGCTGATACTTACTGAGCTCACCACTTCTGTAGTGTTGTTAGTTTAGACCTCCAGTACCAACCTTCACAAACCTGCCAATAATACAGCTCTTTTGGTCCTGTTCTCCATCCTTTTTAAAGCCTTTTGTTCTGAACACTTTGGCTCTTTTGGATATAGAAGTTCATGAGTTTTTAGGCTGTTCCATCGTGGATGGTGGCATAGGACCTCAGTGTTTGAAAAATGTCTCTCCTTTGTGGGAGCGTAAGTCTCTTCCCAGTTCCTGCCGCATTATTTCAGGTGTTCTTTGCAGCTCTAAATTATGAAAGCCATCATGATCTTAGTACTGGAGGGTTGTGTGGAGGGTTTTGGTGTCAGTGGTTTTTCTCTTTGGGGGAGGTTGCCACTCCAGTCTTGGGGTTTATGCCATTAATCTGATGTCATGAATCTGATTGTCATTTGTTAGATTCCTGATGTCTTCAGGGCCAGGTCCTGACCTTTTCCAATACCACTTCTCATCCAGTCTGTTTAGGGAGTTGCTGCTGGAAGAGAGAGGATTGAATCTGATGACCGCCAAGATCACTACTTTCCTCCTGTGCCACCTGTACAGAAAAATGCAAGGATAGAGGCTCTTGTCTTTTCACAGGGTATCATTCTTCTGCAGGGATCATCTGCCTACCTTGTAAAAAATGGTAGATTCAGTACCAATGGTACCAGATCGCATTTCTGTAGAAGCCGTTGACCTCAGTCTTAGAGTACAGTTGGCACTGGTTCAAACAAACTTTGGGTTACACCCCTTTGTATTCACAAAGATGGCTCTGCCATTTTTAAGGGTATCCAGGTGGTCAAATCCGACTGGATTCTACTGATTTTGCTTCCCAGTAGCTGAAAGACTGGGTAAGAAGTAATCAGGTTTCAGATGAGGGATCTAAACTGATGCTCTTGCAGCCACTCCAGTGTTAGTGAAAAGAGCAATTTTGGAAGGTTCCAACAAACTAGAACTGGTAGTAAGATACCAAGTAATTTTTCCTAATTACTTCTTGTAAGATCCTTTGTGGCTTAATCTCCCTTGGAATTAGACAGAGGCTGTCTGACCCTCGACTAAATCCCATGTTTCTGTGAGCAATACCCAATGTGGCTAATAGTGTGTTTGACAGACACAGAAGGACAAAATTTTCTTTGTAATCTGTATGGCTTCAAAACTTGGGATGTTCTAGAGACAGCAGAGTTTTTTCCTCTGTAAGTAACCTTGAATTTTCACTTGGATCATCCCCAGAACAAAACTCCAAATGTTACTTTATTTTTCAGACAGAGGTTAATCATTGACCTTCAAGCTTAACTTGGAACTGTGTAAAATTTTTGCAATGTTTTGGCTCCATCTCCTGAGTATCATCTTCAGCTGATAGGATGTAATCTCAGTCATGTTTTATATTAACAAAGCAAGTTGCCCACATCATTGCTCAGAAGTTTTGTTGCAATGGAGGCTTCTGATGTTTCTGCCAATATATTGTTTCTCCCTGTATCCCCATGATAAACCAGTAGGCAATTTAAACAACTTTGATGTTAAGTCCTGTATTTCACGTTTGTGTTCTGCCTGGGTCCACATGAAACACAATGCAAATCTCGTCATTTGGATGTGTATCAAAAGGCCAGAAAGGTTTCTTGAGTAACATTCTCGGTGTTTTGGTAACAGAAATTCCATGTGCCAAACAGGACAAAACTCCAGTGTGGAATGGAAACAAGCCTGGAAAGATGGAAAAAATATCCTGAAGAATAAAGTTAAGTACAACAGAGGCAATGCAGTTTTGCAGAGCCAGCCACTCAGTAGACAATATCCATATTTTTGCTTTCTCCCAGTATAAGTTAAGCTGAAAAAACTTCCATGTTTGACATTAAGCAACTTATTTGATATAATTTTTCATCTAGAAAATAAAATGTATGTTTACCTGTTTGCAGAGAGAGATGGAAAAATGTGCAAATAAAACCTTCCCTGTGCTGTGCTCAGTAGCTTGGAGTAAACAACGCTGTGCTCCTTCAGTATGTTGTTAGATACATGAGAAATTCCCTCTGTGAAAATCTTCAGTTTTCACTGATTACACACTATGCTCTTGGAAAGATTATTTTTGTTGGGTATGGACAGTTTCTTGTAACTAAAACAGAATAATGTGGTTCAGAAGACTTACCACAATTTTATTTCAAAGTATTGATAATTTTGAGAGTTTCAAAATGCAGGATGGAGGTGAGAAGCTGGAAATAGGAGCTTGAAAGTTTTATGGTGTTTTATAAAGAGCAACGAGGGGGAAGGGGAGGAGCATTTTGGAGGAGTTCTTAAGTTGTTAATAAACGTTTTTTATTACTTACATAAAGCATTCAAAATATCTGTGAGTCTGTATTGTCATTAAATTATTTAATTATATTCAGATTCCTGTAATGAATATGCAGGAAAATAGGCAAGCAGCAAAGTAGCTGTGGAGAGTTTAATATCTTGTAAGTACTACAAGAATCTAGAGTAATACGCTGCATGAGGAGGTTAAGAAAGTATGAAATCAGTCAGAGTCTATGCAGTTCTTCACCACACCAGAGCACGCAATGTAGCAAATGCTCATGAATAAATTGGGCTGAAACTCCCAGCTGTGGAGATGGCCAGCTTCCAGCTTTAACTGGAAGTGGAGACTACAGCCAGGGTTACAGGCTGTGCTCAGTTCACTGAAGAATTCAGATGGATGTTAGTGTGGATTTCACTTGAGGAGAAATAGTAAAATGTCTCTGCTGTAGTAGTAGAAGTTTAATTACTAGTCTCAATGCCATACTCCTCAGCTTAGTAAAATTTAGCCACAGTAAAAGCAATTACTCACTTTTTTTGTCCTTTCACATTCTCCAGATGCATCTTGCATCTTTGTGGTTTTAATGGAGGGGTTTTTTGCAAATCCCAGCTCTACATTTTTCAGTCTTAACTCCTGCATAACTTTTTTTTCTAAAATTACTAGAATGATGTGTAGTATCAGAAATGAATGCTGACATGATCATCTCAGAGTTCTAGACCATTGCATGTGATGAGATTGGAGAAACTGATCCTATTTTTTGACCTTCCACAGACCAAGGACCAAAACAGAAACAAACGAGCAAGGAGAAAACAGTTTCAATTGCGACTTGTAGCAACTTAGAATTAAGAATAAAGAATGTTTAAAATCCTCTGTTACGGCATAAGGCATCAAAATACAAACTTTTTCAGATGATAAGTTTATCTGGTATAAAACAAGCTTTGCATTTGGAAATCTATGCCACTCTTGCTAAGTGGGATGTGCCGTGGGTATGGATAGGGAATGTTCTGACTTGATAAAGCCACAGTAGTACTCCCATCAACACAATAAACGTTGAGACTTAGCTAAAAAGCAGGAATTAGTTCCTCTGCCGGGGCAGGAGGGGGGGCTCTGAAAATGTGTACCTTAAGCAGTGGAGCTGGTATCTGGCTGGCACTTGCTGATGACCTCTCCCAATTTATTTCATTCCTCAACGAGTTAAAATAAATTCCAGGTGAAACGAACAGCACACTTTTCTGTTGAATCAATTAAATTTATTTTTTCATTTGCATAATTGTCCAACCAATTTGTTTACATAACTGATTGGCTTCTATGGGGAAGCAAGAAACACACTGCACGTCATAGAAATTACAAAAATCCCCCAAGGGCTGTGAGACTGTTAACTTGTTTTAAAGCTTCACTGAACTACAGATAGTTCCTAAACCTTGTGAGTTCTCTTTTTAACCTTTTCTGGCTGGAAATGCAATAGATCGCATGCAAATAACTCCAATCCCTAACAGTTAATCTCCTTTTGTTCTCAAACACTGGCAGCAATAGACATTTTTGCTCCGAGCTTCCATGTCCCTGTGTCAGCTGCATTTTGACACCAACTACCTTGGAAGAAAAATAGATGTATAAATGTATGTGTACATCGAGCATTACTAACATAAGACAAGTCGTAAGCTGTGTCAGGGGAGGTTTAGGCTGGACGATAGGAAGAGTTTTTTTCACAGAAAGGGTGACTAGACTTATGAATGGGCTGCCTAAAGAGGTGGTGGGGTCACCGTCCCTGGAGGTGTTTAAGGAAAGACTGGATGTGGCACTCAGTGCCATGGTCTAGTGGCCGGGTGGTGTTCAGTCACAGGTTGGACTCGATGATCTCATAGGTCTTTTCCAACCTAAGTGATTCTGTGTAACTCCAGGAAAGAAGCTCTTGCATTCCCCTCGGGACTGCAGAGCTCATGCCTGGTTCTTCGCCTATTTGGTGTTTTCTTTCTGCAGAACAAAAGGAGAGGTGAAGCGCACGCAAGCATTTGGCTAAATTGCTCCCATCATCTCTGCAAAAGGGTAGGCATTTCTTGTGTCGAGTTTTCCCTTCTGTATCCCTGAGGAACCGTTGCAGACGTCCCGGGTCTGACGGCCGCGGCAGCCTCTGGACTGCGCAGGAGTCGCTTCCCTCAGGCGGCCCTGGGGGGCGGGCTCTGCGGGGAGCGCGGCTGACGCCGGGGGCGAGGCCCGGGCGGGGGGAGCCCCGCCCGCCCCGAGCGGCCGCTCAGCGGAGGAGCCACCAGGGGGCGGGAGCGCAGGCGCGCGCCGGGCCCGCCCCCGGCGGGAATCCCCCGGGCCCGCCCCCTCCGGGGCCGTAGGCGGGGGCGATGGGGCCGAGCCCCGGCGGGTGCCGTCCGGCCGCGGCGGTAAGCGGGGCCGGGCTGGGGGCCTCGGCGCGCCTCTCCGCGAGGGGAGGGCATGAGGAAAGGAAGCGCGGCCCACCGCCCACCTGCGCGGGGGGTCCGCTGGGACGGTGGCCGAAGGACGGTGCGCGGCCGAGCCCGGGCGGTGCGGGGGGGGGGGGTCTGCTTTGAAGCCGGCCGGGCTGCGTCGCTCGGTGCCCGCCGGCGGGGCGGGGGCCGGGGCCGGGGCCGGGGCCGGGGGCTGCCTCTGCGCTGGCACGCGCGTGGCGGTACGTGCGCGCGGGCACGCGCAGCCCCGGGTCTCGGCCGAGCTCAGCTCGGTTCGGCGCTGCCCGGCCCGGCTCGGCCCGGCATCGGCGGCTCCTTACCGCACGCCTTGTTCCTGAGGGTGCGAAAGGCCCGTGAGCCGGATCGCGGTCAGCTCTGCCGCCCTCTGGGAAGACCTTGCCTTTAGTGGATCTTAAAGCGAATTCTACCGGGGCTCTGTTTTCAGTAGTTAAAACTGTTAATGGTCGGACCAGTGCAGCTTATTTGCTTTCAAGCAGTAAGCGAGTCACGTTTTCCCGAGCTTATTTTCTGAGCCCTGTCATCTTGTTGATTTTCACGCTGTTTTCTCCGTGCTGCCTCAAGTGTAGGTAAACACCTGAAATAGACAAGGGCGGGCTGAGCGGGGAGGTGGCAGCGATGTGCGACGTCGTGGTGCCAAAGGCTTCTGCAACATAATTCATATTTTGTTATGTTTCAGTGGGTTTGTCTTTGAGGTGGGGGCAGGTGAAATTTAGTCTAAACCAGGAGGTTTTGTTTTTCAGTTAAGCGGCGTACCAATTTCCAAGCAGTTAATAGAGCATTTAAAGCAAGAAACAATGATGCTTTTGTCTGGTTATATAAAGTGTCACCGCGGATTAAGCGAGATTGTTGAGTTTTTTCCATCCTCTACCCAAATGCCTGAAGCTAAAATTACAGTGAGGGAAAACTGGTTTTATGACCAGAGAGCTTGTTAATGTATTTAACTTAATTTATGATTAGGACTATTGTTATAGACAGTGAAAATGATATGGTTGCTGTTTTGCCCACCTAGCTGAAAATCAGAAAACAAAAATTATCGAATGTTTTAGGGCTATTTTAGCTCAGTATTTTTTTTCCTCCCACTATCTGCCTCTAGTAAAAATTTAGGTTCTTGGTTAAGTATATTTGTATTAGTAATACGCACTTCTAAAACTTCAAGTGCTTTGCAAAGTAGGCATAGGAAGTGTCATGCCGTATTGGAACACGGACGATGTTCCTCTGATAGCTGTTCATCTCAGGTGCTTTGAAACAGCATACGTAGCAGGCATGTTCTTCTGAAAAGTGCAAAGCGTATTTAAAAAAAAAGATTGAAAACGTTGCCAATAGGGAGCTTACCTCATAATCTCTAATAATTAGCTGTATGTTTGCACTCTGACATGCCAAGTGGTTTGTCTCCTGTTGGAAAACTCTCGCCTACAGTTGCCTAGTGCAGAAGTTACTGGTAAGAACTGCTAATTCATTTTTATGAATGTCAGCAAACCTTTGAGAAAGATTCCCAGGCACTGTTGTATGACAGTGATTTTCCCTCTGGTTTTATATTACCCTTCCATAAAGTAGTTGGCACATGTGTTTTAAAGTATTAATATTTGTTTGAGTGTAGGACTTACTAAAAATTTACATGAAATTCCATGTGTTAGTGCTTAAAGCTTCTATTTTTTTGCTTTTAAAATTCTTAGGAGTTCTTTTTCCCTAACTGGAGTACCTTTAAATGTTCATTCTCAAATCAAGATATGGTAATAACTCTTAATATTGGCAAGACTCACTGTTAGTAGAGGAAACAGAAAGATTCTTACACAAAGCTTTAGGTTTTATATTTGGTTGCTCAATTTTATATTACTGTTGTGACTTTAAAAGTTATCAGCTAGGGTTTAGAAAATGCACTGGTAAGTAACAGGGGAAAATACCCATGTCCATTTCTGAAAGGGATTTTCTTCTCCTTTTTTTGAAGTGAGTTAGTGGATGGCTGAAATTTGGCTCAACTACTGAGTTGCTGAAATGTTTTGCTGCTTGAGAACCGTGAGAAGGTATGGCATGTTACGGACCTAATTTACCTTTAGCATATGTTTCAGTGTTTGCTTATGACTTGCATATTTGTGAAACTGGTTTGGTATTTTTGTTTCATGCTTATTTCTTTGACATTCTCATCTTTACAGCTTGAAGCTTTCAGCAGAGCATCCACAGTTGATAATCCTCCAAAGCCATATGCCTGTCCTCAAGTGAGACATTAAAAAGGCTCTCAACAAAATGAGGGGTTTTAAATGGCTTAATTATGAGAAACATGAATATGATATTCAATGTATTATTGCATTATTGAGTTATTAAAGCTTAATGTTTCAAAATGTGTGAATATGTCTGTAACTATGTGTTGCAGTGGGGATACTGCAACACGCATATATCAAACCAGGAGTCCCGTGGAAAGGAAATATATATGGGCAGATGGATTCTTGATAGCTGTTTCAGAGAGATGTTTATTTCTCCAGCCGCATGGCCGGAGCTCTGCCCAGGAACTGTTCCAGTCACGGGACCAAGGGTCCTTCTGCCCGCGCAGGGAACACAAACCAACCAATGGGAACGAGGCTGAGCAGGGGCAGGGAAACCCCGTGTCTGTGCCCTCAGGGCCCCTCTCCCAGGGCTACATGGCAGGGGAGGGACCCCAACACCTCACCCGTTTTATTTTAATAAAAGGAGAATGAAAACAACTGGATAAACATAACAAGAACAGTTTCAAAACAAAACAAGCCACCCTCCTGAGTCTTTAAATGTCCAAACAGATTCTGTGGAACATCTTAGGGCTGACAGAAGGGAGACAGAACTCTCTGAGCATGCTTTGTGGGGAAACTGAGGCAGGAGAGGGTTTAATTTCTTCCCTCCCCCTTTTCATCCCTCACTCGGCATTGGAAAGGGATTTTTGGGGAAACAATTGGCAAAAGCATGGTTTTGTGAGGAAAACCATGGATGAAAAAACGGATTGGGAATCCACTGGGGGTAATAGGACATAGGGTAAAAGGGAAAGGTGGGATTAGGAAAGGGAGACTGTAGGGGGGGCTTACAATGGAGATATTGTCTAACATGACTACGATTTTTTGCATATATACTGCCTTTCACAGAAACACCATCAGGCCCAGTGACCTGCGATGCTTGTAACCCTTTTCTACCTCGTATAATTTTGAATTCCACTACCTCTCCATCTCCCAAGCTTGGGATGCATTTTTCAGGGTTATTCTTTTTAATAGCAGTTCTATGCACGAATATGTCTTGCTGGTTGTCACACCTTATTATAAAACCATAATTTTGCTTAACATTATACCATTTTACTATCCCTAAGATCTTAGTTACTATGATCTTTTCCTTTTTCCGAGTGGCTGCTGTTTTCTGTCTCGCTGCGTCTTTGCTCTCTCTTTCGGTCGCTCCCGTGTTGGAGTTGTCGGGGCTGCTGGTGCCTGCGCGCTTTTCCCGGGGTCGCGTTCGGGGCTGCGTGGGCCGGGCCGGGCCACGCCGCTCAGTTCTCCGTGCGTCGCCTCCTCTGGTCGCTGCTTTGCTGCCGCTGCCGGGCGCTGCACCCACGTCTCGGCCGGGCCCCCGAGCGATGACCCCCCCGCGCCCTGCCCCAGCGCACGTTTCGGCTGGGCACAGCTCCGTTCTACCGCTGCCAGCCGCCGCCCACGCACCGCCCCTCTCGGCCGGGCGTTCCCGGGGCTCGCTCCACCACGCGCTGTGCGGGGCCGGGCGGGTACCGCCGGGTCCCGCCGCGCCTCGCTCCGGCACCGACACTGCGGCTCGCGTGGCTCCGCCCGCGCGCGGGAACTGCCTCGCTGCTGCTCGCAGAGCGCTCGGTGCACATGGCCTGGGCCGCACGGTCCCTGCGCCAGGCTTCCCTTCGCCAGGACACAGCTGACATTGCTCAACAGTCTCGGTAACTAAATAATATTCACGAAAATATTCTTCCATCGGCATATATTTTGACTCCAGTATTAACTGTGTCCAAACGGTTTTCCAAAAGCCCTTCGTAAGAATTAAATCCCAAGAAACATAGAAAAAGTTCTTAAACAACCATGCCAGGAAGTGTTTCAGTTCTTTTTGAGCTTGAATCAAGCTAAAATTTACAAATCGTTGTTCAAGAATCATTTTAAGTTTAAGATAAATGTCCATATGCGGCTCTGAGAGCCAAGAGTCTTCCCACGGTTCCTCCATAGTTTAGATATGGAACAGCAAAACAAAACCAAGAAGAGGAATCCAAAGTTTCCAGGGTTTACTCACATAAATCAGTCGCTTAGGGACCAGGGATCGTTCTACTCACAATTCTCCACCATTATGTTGCAGTGGGGATACTGCAACACGCATATATCAAACCAGGAGTCCCATGGAAAGGAAATATATATGGGCAGATGGATTCTTGATAGCTGTTTCAGAGATGTTTATTTCTCCAGCTGCATGGCCGGAGCTCTGCCGAGGAACTGTTCCAGTCACGGGACCAAGGGTCCTTCTGCCCGCGCAGGGAACACAAACCAACCAATGGGAACGAGGCTGAGCAGGGGCAGGGAAACCCCGTGTCTGTGCCCTCAGGGCCCCTCTCCCAGGGCTCCATGGCAGGGGAGGGACCCCAACAACTATGAACTTAATGTAACAGAGCTTTTCAGTGCCAAAGCTCTACGCCAAAAAGTTGAACTTTGGAGAGATGTGAAGAAAAAGAAAGCTGAAGGGAATTATTTAATCAATAAATTAAATCAGTCTTAGAGTGTGATTGCATAATGTGTTCTAGTGGAGATTGTGTTTCATGTCTTTCATGGAGACACTGTCCTCAAAGTGGTTGTGACCTTGGTTTTAATACAAAGCCTTTCTCTGCTCTTCAGATCTAAATGAAGCTCTTGGAACAATCTTTGCTCCTTGTGAGTGAAGTCATAAACATCTTTCTTGCATTTTCTCTCTCTAAATCCATTTTAATTCACTTACTTCGTCACTTCAGTTAAAAGATGCCTCAGAGTTCTGTCTTTCACCTTCAGTGAATGAATTCTTCCTTCTGTCACGCAGACTAATTTTGGCCTTTGAGCACTTCTCTTTTAAGCAAGTTCAAAATAGACTTTGGCTGGAATCCTGAGCCTTCCTACTAGCATGACAGTGTTGTTTAGATACAAAACAAGGGAACTAAAGTTAGCCATCCTTGGCCATTTTTCATGTAGACTAACAGATGGAACTTTATAATTAATAAACTCAGAAGTATGATTAATGGCTTCCAGTTATGGTGAAACTTTTTTTCTGAACTACTGGAAACATCATGCAGTGTAGCTTGAGAGTGGATGTGGGAAATGGTGTACAAATAAGGTGAACAGAGAACTGAGCTCCTCTTCCTTCTAGCAGCTTGGTCTGGGAGGATGTGAATTTCTTGCATGGCAGTAATCTGCAATTAGAAGGGTAACTGGTTAGTTTACTTTTTCCTTTGCTGGAATTATTTTTTCCTTTTACTGTTTTGTGTCCACTTGCTACCCAAAAAAGAGAAAAATTTGCTATTTTTTTTCTCAGCAAGACAATTATTTTGGTGTTTCCAGACCCAGAATGGTAAAGCATCTGACAAAGTGGACTTCTATCCAGAGTGCTTTGCTCCCTGTCTAGTCCAGTAGAGGTGTTCTTGCTGCATTACTGAGCAACTGTGACATGATTTTGTCATTAAGAGCTTTCACTCTCCCTAAAAACATTATATTGCTGTGATACTTCACCATCTCCTGCAGGTTTGAGTAGGATCATGGGCTGTAGTCATGACTAGTCTTAGTCTTAGAGTCTCTGAGATGCAGCCAAGAAGGAAGTAGAAGTGTTTGCCAGTAATACATTTTCACTTTTTTTATTGAAGTCATAGCAGATTTGGAATTTCATCAGCCTTATATCATGGTTTGTTGTCCCACTTTTCTACAATAACTTCTGTTTTCAGCAAGCTGACTTTTAAGACCTGGTAATTAAATATTTGCCCACCTCTTAGGCAGAAAGCATTAGTCTTACCTGCTTTCATGTTTCTAACTGAAGAGTTGGGAAGGTTGACAGAAAAAAGGTAAACTAAGGGTCACTGCTTCTGCTTGACAACTCAAATGTTGTCATTTATCATTTGCCAAAATAAAACATTCTGCATATTGTCTGAGGACAAATTTGGGGATTTTAAAAATATTTTTAAATTAATGACAGCAGTCAGGAAAGTCTCACATGTTTCTGTGTCCAGGATGATTATTTGGTCTAGGATGCTGGACAAAGAGCTCTCTGTAGAACAGTCCTGCAAACTATTATTAATACAGTTACTAGTTCTATGTGAATTGGAAGCAGCTTTGTCTCTAATCTGCTGTATATTTTCCTGTTTAGGGGTTGCAGTTTGAATGATACTGTGAGGAGTGGAACGGCATTGTACTTCTTAACAGAGCAGAGTCCCTGCCCTTATGATTTGCAAACTAAAATTAATGTTAATCACAGAAAGAGGCCTGTTGAATTTGTTAGCTTGTGAAATCAGCTGAAGGAGAAACCTGTTGTTGTATATTTTCCAGTTCACATTTTCTTGCTGCTTTTGTGTATACTCTCTTGGTACTTAGTTTGCTAAACCTGAATATTACCTTTGAGCTATGGCAGGATATTTTGGTGGTCTGTAATGAAGGACTTGGTTTCTCTTTCCATTTCAGTCTTCTGTTACACAAGTGTACTTGTTACAGAACTGTTGTTCAATTTCCACATAATTGCAGGTATTCAATAATTTGCACTTTCTGAACTTTCTAGAACTTCTTCAACTTAACTTTTCCTTCTGATCTTAGGTAAAACAGTTTTCTTCTCCTACCAGTAATTTTCTTTAAGTCCTTGTTTCTCGTAATTTAGTGAAGATGAGAAGACAAAAAGTATTGTCTTTTTACTTGATGTTTTCTATAAAAGAATATGTTTGGGAAAGTAGATTTTTTTTTTTTTTTTTTTTTTTTTTTACTGGACACAAGTATGGAACTCACAATCTAATGCAGAACTTTTTTTTCACTTAATTGGGTTTATTATTCCTGGGTAAAATTTAAGATTCTTTTGGTACTGCTTGGAAAATACTGTGTTTGGCTTTTTAACTTGGAGGTTCAAAGATATATAAGGGTTGACTTTTAAAAGCAGCTTCAGCAATGTCTATGAAAAATACCACTAAAGCCAGTATTTGCAGTTTGAACTACTTGACTGGGGAATTTTTATGTGAGGCATATTTGAGAAAGGAGAGAGAAGTTACCATACTTATTTACATGTCTTATTAAACCATTAGCATCCACCATTCTTCAAACCTGTTGGATTGCTGCTGTGAAAACACAGCTTTGTTAATCCCAAGGGGAAAGATCCAGAACTCAGACTCCTAATTTAAATTCTCCAGTTTTAAATTATTATACTTGCAACTATGAATGTTTACTCCATTCTTCCCCATTTTAATGTAATTATATCAGTTTGTCACTTGATTGGTAGCATCATGCATAAACATTTTACTGCTTTGTTAGGTTATGTCTGGACAAGATATTGCTGCAATGCGTTCTTCAGTCAAGAACTTTGTCAGGCGCTGATGCCATCAATGCTCTCAGACCTTTCTATTTTGCTGTACATCCAGATTTCTTTGGCCAGCATCCCAAAGAGAGGGTAAAAATATTTTGTATGCTTTCTTTGTAAATATTTCATATTTCAAGGATGGAAATTTTCTAGTTTTCCTGCTGCCAGAGAGACAAAAGTAATGTTAGAATTCAATATCGTTGGTACCAGAGAACAAAAAGATGCACTTCCTTAATTTTTAGCAAGGATAGGTCCCTTAAAAGTTCATTATTTGTTAATCATATTTTCTAATCGTTATAAAGAAAATACTGAATCCTTCCAGGCTAATTTATAATACATATTACTTTGTCCCTTTGAAATGCTGTGCATTATATTTGAATAAATTAATTTCTTTAAGCTTGAAAGCCAGTGCATTTTGGAACGCACACAAATGTACAAGTGTGTACACCATACAAATTTATTCATGCAAGGTAATTACAAATGCTGAGAATATGAGCTGTATCACTACTTGTTAAAAGCAACTGGAATTTTGTGAAACCTAATTCTGCATGTAAGATTAAAAAGGTTTAGATGAAAAATGGCCTAATTCATCATCTGTAATTTTTGTTTGTTTTTTTTTTTAAACAGGAAGTAAATGAAAACTCTCTGAAGAGGCTAAATGGCTACTTGGAGAACCTACAGAAACCAGGATTTCGTTCCTTTAAGCCAACTCAGCTTACCTTTTATGTAAGAGAAAGAGAACCAAACTCTTCTAATGTTCAGGAATCCTTCAGTGCTTCAGGTGCTTTTATATCGTGTAGAATGTATCTTCCTGTACTTAAATTCCTTCAGACCATTGCTTAGCCTTGTGCAGTCATAATAACTTCACAACTGAATAAAATCCTGTCAAACTGTGAAAATCTGTATTAGATCAGGCAGGTGGGACCATCCCAAGTAATTAAACATCTTAAGCTTTATAAAGCCTTGAAAGAATGAGACATTACAGTGTTGAGGTCAAGTTACAGTATAAGGAAGTAAAAAAAGTGGATGTAAATGATTATACTTTTGCTTTTAATACCATTGCCATGTTTAAGTGGAGCAATGTTGGGTCCTTGTCCTCATTGCAGTTCATGTGTAGTACATAATGTCAGGGCACTTGTAGAACTTACTCTCTAAGCAGCTGTATAACATCTGAAGCTCCAATTTACTTCATTGTCTCTTATCTTTGAGAATACAAAAAATATTGCCGAATTTTAAATGTTGCTATTGATTAACTTGATTGTACATATTTGTCTCCAGTACCAATATGTGTTACCTAACAGAAGAGTTTTACGTTCTATATCCTGACAGTCAAAACACTGCAAATTGTGAGGTGTCCTTGTGCTAGGAAACAAAATCATGCTGTTTTTTAAGAAAATAGTAGTGTTATGTCTGGTGTACTTAACATAATATTTGAACTGGAAGCTGTCTTCTGCTCTTGAGTCAAAAGCTTGCTTTCTAACAGGGAAGGTAGGCCCAGTAGCTAAGTGATTGGACATAGTTAAATTGCATGTGAATTTTGCAGTGAGTATTGAAATAATAGCATCATCATAATTTCCAGCTATCTGTGCCTTGTTTAGGCTCTTGTGTAAGAGGAAAGAAATGGGAATGCATTTTAAATAATTTTAATTAAATAATACTTGTTTTTACAGGGTTTCGAGCAGTCAGTTTTACGTTACATACTAGGGATCTCCTGAGCACAGTATTAGATATTCTCAACTCCTGCAGTTTATCTACAGAGCATGTTCAGAGTTTGAATGTGAACGCTCAGCCCCACAAGGAAGCAAAAAGCACAGTAAACAGACCTATCAAATGGGATAAGACCTATTACTCCTTTACTGGATTCAAGGATCCTGAGGAGGAACTAGAGCAAGCCCAGAGAGTGGAAACAACTTTAATGTATGTAATGCTTTCATTGAACTGAAATTTTGTAATCTAAATTGGTCTTACTCTAATGCTGAGTTTTTTAAAGGTAGGCAATAAACATTCTGAACAATACAAAACTTTATTGTCCAACATGTAATTTTGCCATGCTTTTTATAATTAGAGTTCAGATGAGCTCCTGGGACAACTACAGTGCCAGCAAAGCTGAAACATTCTTGTCTCTTTGCCCAGCATTCATGTTTGGTCAATCTAGTTTTGGTTGATCCTGTTTTTCAGATTTGTGGAATATTGGTGGCAATTCAAAAGAAAACAGAGGTTCCACTTGCTCCAGATAGCTCCTTACCTCTTACAGGAATTCTGTAACACAAACCTATATGACTGTTAACTTTATTGTTCCTATTTCATTATCACATTCTGTTGAGGGTGGGAGATAATACATGAAAACTAAGGTTAAAAGGTTTTAATAGGCATGGTATCTTAGTGTTGGGCTTCTCATTTGTTGTTCTGCAGGAAAACCTTAATATTTAAGTCAATGTAGTTACAAATGCTGAACTTGCATTACATGTAGCAAGTTATGTAGTAAAGTTGGTGGTTTAAAAAAAATTTGTATGTCCTCATTTTGGGACACAGGCATTTTGGGGCCTTTAAAATCTTTTTGTGACAATGAGTTTTAGGTGCCATTTGAAATGAATGCAGAGCTGTGCTGGAAGGATCTTCAGAGCAAAGTATACCCCTTGTCCTGCATACCACCTCACAAAACTACTGTAATATGCACATTTATAAAACAGTTAACTGAGATTTAACGTACTCAAGAATATTTTTACTTATTTTTACACATTTACAAGGAATGCCACGGACAATTATGTATTAACAGTCTCGTTTTAATACATAGACAGCTGGCATCAGGCCTCCCTTTTTACTTGAGTTTGAATTTTTTTGCTTCAAATTAAAATGAGAATGGAACTATTTGTTTGTAAAAGAGTATGAAAATAAGTTCATACTATGAACAAAGGCTAAATCTCTTAAATAGTAATCTTTTCCTAGAAATGGAATTATCTACTGAAATTTTAGATGTACTCAATGAGTCATGTTTGTCTGGTTGTGATTATTGGCAAAAAAACTATAAAACTTTGACCTGTTCAATCTATGTTCATGTCAGCTCTGTAAAAGTTACCTAACTTAGCCCTTTAGTACCACCTCCCATATTTGATAGTCTACTATGATCACTTTGGTTGGGGTTTTCTTGTTAGGTTTTGTTGTGTTTGGGTTCGTTTGGGGTTTTTTTTAAAGGCAGATGTGTGGAAACTTCTTTAATTAGACCACAGAGTTCTGAAGATGTCCCGTGAAGTCTCACTGATCTGTTGGTTTATGCCTTTTACACACACATCCAAGTCTTACAGTTTTAAAACATTGTCATTAACATTGTCAGTGTTTTTGATTCAGTTTGATTCCTTAGTCCCCTCCAAAGACATTAAGTGCCAGGGTTTCCTCTGTAGATATCTTAGGGTGAAGCATTTAGCAATTTCATCTTCTCTATTGATTCCTTAGTCCCCTCCAAAGACATTAAGTGCCAGGGTTTCTTCTGTAGATATCTTAGGGTGAAGCACTTAGCAATTTCATCTTCTCTATTTTTAAAAAAATCCCTTTACCTGATAATTTGACTTGAAACACTTACATTAGCAGTAAGAATTGAGTTACCTGTACTGTTTACATGGTAGATCATACAGCAGCATGCTTCTACTGTTGAGTATTTTTCCTTGTCTTCCAGATCCTGGCTCGATGATAATGAAGCAAGTGCAGTAAAAAAGCTGAAAAAGAGTTTGCCGCTTAGAAAAGAATTAGAACGTTTAAAAATTGAACTTTCTCATGAACTCCAGCTCTCAGATATCAGGTAATTAATTAGATCAGTTGTACTTGGATTAAGACAGTCAAAGCAAGGAAGTGTTGTCTAATACTATGCTATGAACTTTAAAAGCTTATTTCAGCAAAACAGCTATCTTTCATATATGAAGAAGTGTTACTGCACTGAGTGTTTTTCTAGAAGAATTCTATTGGGACAAAAGTTTCCTGTTACAGTCTGCTCCGAGCAACCTCCTATTTGTAACTGAAAGTGTAGGCTCCAGCTGAGGCAGACACAGAAATAGATCTAGTGTGTATGTGTTAGTTTGGATGTTTTGCTGGTTAAAACTGCATTTCCGGAATTCGAGTTAATATCTACAAAGGTAACTAGGCCAGCAGTGAAATGCAACTTTGCACATGGTACATAATGAGATCCTGTGAATGCTTAATAAAAATGTTCTTTCTTCTAGTGTTTAGTTTCTCACTCTCCAGAGGAGGAGGAGATTCGTTTGTTTGAAAGATCTGATTGCAGTTGGAGATCTTGATTCTTCAGAATATTTTCCAGAAAATAATTTGCTATCTTTTTTTAAATTTTGTGCCTTTGAGGATGTTGGGAAATGAGATATTCAGGGTGGGGGAAGTGGCAGCGAAGGTATTCACAAATGGAAAAATAAACTTTGGGAGATTATTTCAAGGGCTAGTCTGTTAGGTTCTATTTTTTTAACCAGGAAAGAGAGAGTTGGAGCTTCTAAAATCATGCTTTTGTCCTTTCACCCTGCAAAAGACTGTGGTTTCCTTTAAGCTGAAGCCAGGCTTTTTGAACACAATTTCTAATGCTCTGTAACTGTGCTGTGGTGAAGGTTTTTAACATTCTGAAACAGTCTTCAGTATTAAACGCGTAGGTTTGATTTTATTCATGGCTTATATTAATTTTCTTAAATAGTTTGTGCTTCTGAAATACATTAAAATTATTGTGTTCCATGAAGAGTTATTAATCTTCCATGAGTTACACTGTTATAATCCAGGGAGGAATGTGAGTGCCGGACACCTGACAAGCCACTGTGTTAATAGGACACTATTACTTGTGATTCTGGAGCCTCATGCTAGTGTTCACAGAGATCTGAAAAATGACTGGGTCACTGGCTTTATTCCATGTATAAGTTTAGGACAGCTGAAGAAATGGCCACCTTTTTCCACTCCTGTCTGGTGCTGCTGAAAGCAAAGTGATATTGCTAGGTAACTAAATAATTATTTGAATTACTTGTATTAGATTAAATTGCCTCACATGTGCTGTGGCGTAGTGCCATTCTCTGCATCCCAAAGAGTGAGGTTTTGCCAGTTAGGTTTCCCTAAAAGAGATTATGTGGGTGACCCTAGCCAGCAGCTGAGTACTTACACAGCCACTTGCTCATACACCCCATGTGGGATGGGAGGAAGAGAATAGAAAGAGCACAAGCAAGAAAATTTGTGAATTAAAGTAGAAGTTTAATAGCTGAAGTGGAGCAAAGCACAGTTCAAGCAAAGCAAAAGGAGGGATTAATTCTCTGTTCCCCAGTGACAGGCAGGTGTTTAGTCCCTTCTGGACAGTTGGGCCTCAGTGGGCCTCAGCATGTGTAATGTTTACTTGGGGAGACAAACACCATAACCATGAGGGTCCGCCTTCCTTCTCCTTTCCCTGAGCATTTACTGTTGAACATGACATATGGTCTGGAATATCCCTTTGGTTAGTTGGAGTCACCCATCCTGGCTGTGTCCCCTCCCAGCATCTTGTCCACCCCAGCCTATTTGCTGATGGTGGGGGGCAGGGTGGGAAGAAAAAGAGAAGACCTGGACGCTGTGCCAGCACTGCAGAATAGCCAAAATATTGATGTTTTATGATCACTGTTAGAGTAAAAAATAAAAAAATATGGGTGTTATGAAGAAAATTAACTCAATTCCTCACAGACACAGTACAATAAAGGAATGGGAATTTTCCACTTTGAGACCGTTTTATATCAACTAAAAGTCTGTAAAAAGGTGTATTTTTTTCCAATACACTGGGACAACGTCACAGTTTAGATGCTTTTTGAAATTTGTTTAGCAATCTGTCTGATCAGTCTGTAATGAAAAAGATGCCAAAACTATGTGTATTAAAGCCAGCAAGGTAACACCTGGCTCCTGTATGGTTTAACAAAAATTACTCCACTGTAAAATATGAATAATACATAGCAACTTTCCATTGGAATCATAGTAATGTTTTGGGCTAGGAACCAAAGAAAAAGGAAAAGAAGATAATGTCCTTACATACTGTATTTGCTCCTCTGGACAAACATTACGCAGTGTCCAAACAAACTGCATGCTCCATGACCAAACCAAATACTGGCTTGTCTGTTGCTGTTCTCTTACTAACCCCCTTCTTACTGGGGGAGAGATTTATGTCTGTCTACCTGGTTTTATATTTATTTTTTCTGGTCTTGGTTTTCTTTGTTTGCTTTTTGGGACTCACTTTGAGAAGCACTGTAATTTTATTTAGGCTTTCTATCAGTTCAAATAGCATATGACTTGGACAGGTTTTGAGTAGCCTTTGCTTTTATTACTTTTGGGGTGCTATTCTGCTTGTGCTACAAGGCTTTGAGCTGCATCTTAACTTCTGTGATTTTTTTTTTTTTAAATAATATTGAGGATTAAATGCTTTCAATTACATTTTCATTTAGGTGGCAGAGGAGCTGGGGTATTGCTCACCGCTGTAGCCAGCTACACAGTCTGGGTCGATTGGTCCAACAGCGACCTGAAATATTAAAGAACGTTAAAGGTATTTCTGTTGCTTGATTCGTATATCCTAATATAGTATTGATTCGGAAATGAGCATGGGTCTTCTGTTGCAAGGGATTCTTTTTACAAATTCTTTTGATAACTGCAAAAACAAACTTGTCAGGCTTACTGAAAAGCTGGTGAGAACTTACATTTTAAGCTGCTGGGTATTTTTTAAAGTGACCTTTCCTTAGAGTTTATTCACTGCACTCAGCTTCTAGTTTACTTCTTAATAAATGCGAGTGGAGTCTGTTGAAGGCACCAGACTTAATATTAGCAATGAAAGTAAAAAATGTAAACTGAACCTCTGAAAGGGTGGAGGTAGCAATAGATAGTAGCCCATGGTGAATTCAAGACAAAAATGTGAGTAAGTCTCTAACCCTAGCGAGGACTTACTAGAATACCTTTAAAATTGTACTGCTTTCTTTTCTCATGTGTTCCATAAAATAACTGTATTAAAGTTGGTATTTTCTCAGGAAAAACTAAAATATTCTGTAAACCTGACCTACCATTCTTCTCATACATCTGTTTGACCTGTGGCAGTAGCTGTTTCCTCTAATTGTAATTCCACATTTTATGCCTGTCTCCAGATACTCAGTTTTGAGTGACTTTCATTTGAGGGTTCACCTAATCCTTTGCCAAAAGACAAGAGTGAGTAGGACAATAAGTAGTAGTTTTAAATTGTATCAGATTTCAAATTAGTTCTTTACCTGAGCATGCTAAAGATTCAAAGCATTAGAGAAGTCTGTCTTGTGAACCTGTTGTAGTCTCCATCTTTGAAGATATTTAATAATGCACTGGATAAGTACCTGTCAGTAATTTTACAAGTACAGTTGATGTTGCCTTTGGGTACAAGGTTTAACTAGATGCCTTGAAGCCAGTGTTGCTCCTTCTTTGGGGTTTTGGAAAACTGATTTCTGAGAGCAAGAGCTTCTACTTAAGCCTTGTCTTGTAGATTAATACATCACACTGAAGACTTTTGTGGAAGCTTATTTTGATAAATAGTTGACTGTGCTATTACCCTAAAGATTTCTTGACCATCTTTGTACTCAGCTAAAAAAACAGACTCAAAACTGATTTATCCCCCTAAAAGTCCATCTAGAATTAGCGCTTTATGTTGTCTCTGTTTTTAAAAAGAATGAAAACATAATGTGCAAGTGTTTCTTATAGCTTGCATGTTGCAGAGAGTTGTGAAGTAGAGTTGAATGGCCTTATTAATAGTTCTTTGACCAACTTCTACCTTGTATATGCTTCAAGCATTTAGCGTGTGTTTCCTACTTCATACAGGATTCGTACAGATTATTTGGATATCCTCTCTGATGAGATTTTCTCATATTTTAAAACAGTCGTCAGAAAAAAGTCTGAGTAACTAAAACTCTTATCAAGTTCAAACAGAGAGAAGGCAAATGCTGGGTCAGGTTTGTATGAAAAAAATTCTTAAACTGGACTTTTCAAGAATCTCTTTCAAAATTTTGAGAATAACAGAAGCATCTATTCAACATGTGTTTGTGCTGCAGAAATGCGCTGCTTGTGACATGTTAGCAGCATAGTTAAGTCTTCAGTAATTGTAGGAATGACTGCAGTAACCCAAATTAGTAAAGAGCTTTGTTCAATCTCTAGGACGCACGGTGGTATTTACAGATCGCTCAGGTATGAGTGCAGCAGGTCACATAATGCTGGGGACCATGGATGTTCACCATCACTGGACCAAAGTAAGAAGATTTCAAAGTAAATGATAACACTCCTTGTTGTGACATCCTTTTTTAAACTGTAGCAAAAATTAATAGGTGCAGATAACTAATGAGTAATTTAAAGCAAACACTTAGCTAATGTGTTTAGCATGATGGTGTACACTGCATTCTAAATTTAATCCTGTGTATGCTGTTACTAACAAGAGTCTTTGCTAGATCTTTGCTGCTGCTTTCATTAATAAGTCAGTACTGCTTCTGATTAGATGTAAAGAAAACTAATTAGTTATGCACTGTTCCAGTCTGTGCAGTGAGTCCTGGCAGAGTACTTTGTGATCCATAAAGAGCTCATTCCCGTGAAGAGCTAATGGATTTTATTCCAATCTTTTGTAAATATGAGATTTAAAGGAAGTTGTGAACTGATGATTTCAGTCAATGACTACTAACCAACCCTACCACTCCATCTTGTTCTTTTAGGCAGCTAATGTGGATGTTGCAGAATTTTATCTTTAGTGACTATGCCCGTTCTGCTGCTGCTTGTGTAAAGTTCAGAGTGATAAGATTTCTGACATCCTAAATGATAGTGTTGTATGCAAAGGACCAAAAACTAAATATGTGGCAATATCAACATGTCACTTCAGGAATTTTTCTTTAATCTTGGTTACTGAAACATTACTGATAAAGCTATGAAAAAATATTTCTTTGTAAAGGAGATTATTGGTGGAATTTCATAGTTGGGAATTTCACCCTGCTAGAATATCAGAATATTCTATTTCTGTATTCCAATCAGTGAATAAAATGAAAAGTTAACACTCAATCTTCTTTCTCTGGTGGTAGTTTGAATTTTTGCCTATATATGTTTTACTGAGTGGGAGAAAACAAACTGTGGCTTGTTAGTGTGAATGATTTACTAAGAACTTAAATTGAGAATCTGGAATTCAATAGAAAATTTTCTGGGATTTGAGAGTGTTGACAGTCGTTGGAATAAAGGTGTTCTGATTAATATTAAAATAAACACTAACTTCCTTGAAAAGATAAATGCTTCGTCTTTCTAACCTTTGCTGCAGGTTTTTCCAAAGGGGTCATAAAGCCACACAAAATGCCATGCAGATAGAGTAATGTGTGTAGTTAGTTGTAGTGATGGTATTTGCTTGGGAAGACAAAAGAGAGGTATATATTTGAACCTGAAATCAAAGGGTTTTTATTTTGAAATGCACTAAAGATCATGTGAAATGTTACACAGAAAGTCAGTGAAAATTTTGATGAGGTGGATGAGTCAGTTGGTTTTTAGAGAGCATGTTTGTCCAATTCTACCCCATTTTAGAAAGCAATCCTAAGTGCTATTACTTTTTGTTACTAAGTACTAGAAGAAGGAAGCGGTAGAATACTGTCCAAGTCAGTCTGTAGAATGCTTGGTCAGAGGTACAATATTTAAAGGATTTTTGCTGGTTTTCTCTGTAACAAATGCAAAAGCTGACCCAACTGTTATTGTGCCAAAAGCTGTTCTGATTCTACTGTCAGAACTATCTACTATCTATTCTGCTGTTCTCCTGGGTTTCTAAAGAGATAGTTCTGAAATCACTTGACTTGTTCCAGCAGCAGCTTTTTTTTGTATGAAAAACTGCTTTAAAATAACAACAGAGTGGATGGTAGGTAGTGACTACTGTATGAGGAATAGCTCTACCACTATAACTGTAGTGATAAATGTTCTGTATAGGTGTCAGATTATGTATTTTTGTTTATGTGAAACTATTAATTTCTGAATATCTAGAGGACATCCATCTATGGTTTTATGTCCTTTTGGTGCCTTTATGTTATAAATATGGGAAATACTTAGAAACTTGTTCCATTATATCCTGTCCCAAAACACATATACTTTATTTTTCTCATCTTTGGTATTCTTCAATTTTAATTTTTCCCCTTGGGTTCCATGTTTGCATTGTTAAGTGTCTCTTTTATAGTTTCTTGTTATTTTTTTAATTTATTAAAGCTAACTTTTAAGCTCTGTTTGTTCATGTGTATGCACAGATTTTTGAGAGACTGCCAAATTATTATATGCTTCAAAAAAAGCTCCTGCTCTTGGAAGATCGGATAAGCCAACTTCTGGGAGGCATCCAAGTAATATATATTGAAGAGCTGCAACCTCTGTTGACTCTAGAAGAGTACTATGAGACTCTCAACTCTTTCTATAATAAACTACGTGACAGCAGACTACCTTTTCATCCTCGCAGTCTGCGAGGCTTGCAAATGATTCTGGAAAGGTAGGTATTTGCAGGGAAAGTTGATTTCTTTTAGAGCAATTACTCTTTTCTTTTTTTTCTTACACTGCTTATTGCTCTCACTAAGAAGAAAAGTAATATAATCTCGGATTTTCATTATGTCAAAGTCTTTTTGTTTCTGAAGGATTTAAGTGCATTTTTATGGGTTAAGAAGGAATCAGACTGAAGAAAATCCTGCTTAATTTCATTCAAATTGGACTCAAAGTTCTGTCTATTTTACAGTGTTGTGCTGGGTTAAATCAAAAGTTTTGTGCTGTCATGTTGGTATTTATATTTTTTGAGTATTCTTGCCAGTTGCTTTTGAAATGTAATTTTAAAAAAGCATTACTACTGTATTTCTCTAGTGTCATGAACCAAGCCTGATAATTTTTTACCAATTATTCTGATTGTGATTAGTTTATATTCTTTTATCTTTAGATTTTTTCTGAAAGTAATTTACATAAATAGATAAATAGTTGCATTCAAAAATTATACCTTTTTCTTGACTTTCATCATGTTTCATTAGTGACAGATATGCACCAAGCTTACATGAATTTGGACACTTTATGATCCCAACGGTCTGTGATCCAGCAGCTCTTCAATGGTTTATTTTTGCCAAAGCACAGGAAGCAAGAGAGAATTTGAAAAGAAAGGAGGAGTAAGTGTTCGTGTGACTCGATACATTTAGCCCTTTAAAAATATTTGCATGTCCTGGTTTTTATTTGGAGAAGGAGGAGGATTTTAAAGAATGTATTCATACTGTTTTGGTGGAAAACCCCTTTTGTTTCTAAAATAGAGCTCTACCCATCAGCTTTACTAAGTAAAGAATTACAGCATTAGTGAATGCAAACAGTTACTAGAAAATACCCTCTGTCACCTTGTAGAGACAATTGTACTTCATTCAGAAGTAAAATACCTTTGCTTACAAGACAAAATTGCATAATATGTTTTACGATTAGTTCCCCATCTAAGAGGTGGAAAACACCTTCTCAATGAATAAGAAAAGCAAGGATTTTTATTAATGTTAATTAAAATGTGACAAAAAAGCAGTGAAATCTAAATAAAAATAACTGAGACCAACTAGAGAATTGTTATTTCTAGTTATTGGTCACTTAGTTGAGAAAAATACTACTTTGTACCTAACAAGGCGAAGAAAAAAAAATCTGGGAAGAATGATGAGTGAAACACCTTGTGGGTATTCTCTCACAGGTGCGAGTGAGATGCGAGAGTTTACAATAGGGAGTCACAGCACCATACTTAATATTAGGGCCATGCTTTGTAATATCCATCAGAACTGTAAATCTGCTTCTTGACCTTGTACACTGCATGTGTCCTTGAGGATGAAGTAGAGATACTGGGGTTGTTAAGTGGGTGGTAGGTACTTGTCCTTTCAGAGGTTGTTACTGCAAGTTTATTTTTCTGCTTTGGAAAGTTTTTAATGAGCTGTTGAACTATCACACTGTCACGAGTGTATACATGATGTATAGATCCAGATCTGTTTTTGTGAAGTTATTTTAGGCATGAGATGCTGAAGGCACTATGGTTTTAGCTCTGTTAAGACCTCATTATTTGGAAAGATATGTTTTGCAGGTGGACTTCAGTAAACATGATTTGTTGGAATTTTTCAACAACCCTAGTCCATCTTGGAAATTAGATTTTTGCCATATAAATTGCAACTACTGAATAGCTCTCTATGTAGCTGTCCACATGTGACAGCTGGGAAAGTATTGTCTGTAGATTTTGGGAGGGATGTTGTAGGAAATGTATGCATTTGCATCTGGGTAACTCACTCTCCAAAAAACCTCACACTACCACACTTCATAAAGACACTGATCCAGGAAAACTGTGCCCTCAGAGTACAAGCAGCTGTGTTGTAAGAATGTAAGAGCCAAGATGCGTATCTTGTGTGCTGGATGATTGCTGGTTTGTATGAAATAGTAAACAACTGTACTGGGTCGCAATGTCTGTCCCCATCATCCATTAGCTTAAGGAGAGGCTTTATGGATGGGGCAAAAAATGTGGTGGGTTTTTTTACTCCATACTCCTTCCCAGTTTCTGTCTGACTGCACTTGAGAAAATACTTGAAGCTGGAAACATTATCTCATGTTAACAGCATTCAGTCGACCTTTTTATTTTCCCTTCCTCTTAATTGTCTTATTTTTTGAGCCAATTTGCATTTTGTGGCTCCAAATATCCAATGGCAACAAATTGCATATTTGAACCACATATGGCATGTGTATATGAAAGAGGGAGGAAGTGTTCTGTGATTTATAGACCCACAGCCTGATGATTTCATTTGTCATTCTTTTGTTCTTGTGTGATAGGAAATACAAAACAGTCATTCTCTATCACCTCTGGGGTTTTTTGTAGCTGTGTCATATTTCCTTTTACTTGTCTTTTATCGAAGCTGAAAACTCCTTTTCCACTTAATGCTTCCTTGGACAGAACTCATTCTGTTCTTCTGATTTTCCTTAGCCTCATGTGGCGGTTAAAAAGGCCTTAAGATAAAGGAAAATTGTTGCGGTGAACTGCAGCAGAAAATATTTTGAGATGGACTGGCTGTACTTTGCACATGGACTTGAATGTTCTACATGTAGTAAACAGCATAGAATGGCTGGAATTCCAACCTGAATGCTCAAGGAAGTCCAAATTCTGCTGCTCTAGAAAGTTCTGTTATCTGTGTGGATAATGTCAAGTCTTCTAGTAATGCAAGATTCTCCTTCCCATGCTTCTGTAAAGTATCAGGTTTGTGTGGTAATAAAGGTGTAAACCTTCCTGTGGAAGTGACTGAAAACAAACCTGCAATTCTCCAGCTAACTGGAATTCCTTCGAGGGAGCCTAAGATTTCACAGAACAGGAAATCTTGGTGCGTAGGTATTTGCGAATGCACTCGGGAAGGTCATTTGGAAATGTTCCGTAGAGAGGACAGGCTCGCTCTGGTTAACTCACTGGCTCAGCTCATTGCTGACTGCCAGAGTGGGCTGGGCTCTTGTGCAGTGATCTGAGTGCCTCAGCAGAGCTCAGTGCCATGCAAGTACACAGAGGCACAGAGGTCCCATCCTGAGCTCTGGAGAGAGTGGTGGCAAGGCCCTACGGTAGCGTTTTCATGTGAGGCAAATGGTCTGAGTAGCTGTCGTGCTTAGCTTGGGCTGATTAACGTCCCAGTGCTGCTGCTGCTTTGTAGCTCCTCCCCTGTCTAGCACAAGGTCTGTGTTGCAGGGCAGCAGTGGTGCTGTGTCTGCAGCCAGGCTGGCTTGGAAATGCAGCTGTGTTCATGTGGCACAGTGCCTGAGCTAGTGGGGCTGGCTGAACCTGAACTGTCTCTTCATTAGTTGATCAGTCACAGCTCCAGTGACTTAATTAAATCTACACATTAACTTTGCTTCTGAGTAGTTTGAGTTTGCCACGTGGTGTCTTATTTCTCTGGAGTGAGGAAAAAGTTGTCCGTAAACTTCGGATTCAAAATTCATAGAATCGTTTAGGTTGGAAAAGACCTTTAAGATCATTGGGTCCAAGCAGATCAACAAAATTCTGCAACTGGGAAGTTACTAGCACACTTAATATGCATCAGTTTACTGTACTTACCAGTTGTTGGTTTTGATGACATACAGAGTACTGGTGTAACTAAGAGTAATTATGAAGATGATTTTGTGCATAAACTTAAACTTCCAATGTTATGTAAGTATTTTCATTCCTTACATTAAAAAGGGAGCCTTACAGGATTTTTATTTTTGTGTTTTTCCCAGTTACTTAGTGAGCAAAACGATGTCGTGGCACAGGCTTTGAAATGTGACTCCATGGGCATGCGGTGCCCACAGTCATGGAAGAACGTTCACTCTGACTTCTGAGATAGACACATGCAACAACCTGCACAAAAATCTCAGCTCTACCATAGCTGTACATGAATTGACACCTTTGTTTACATGCATATAATCTACTTACTTCAATATTTCTTGTTTGAATAGATATTCAGTATACATTGAAATGCTTATTTTAAGGTGGGGGTTTTAAGAGATGAAGTTGTAATTTTGTCGCTGTGTGTTGTCTCCATTTGCCAGGATGATGATTACAGAGAGAGAGCTCATCGATACTTCCACGGAAAGATTTTCTTTGGATCGGCTGTATAAGGAACCCAGTGTTTCCAGTGCACAGATGATAGATTGCTGTAAGCGGCTGCTGGAGGAATCGTTGCCCTACCTACAAGGCATGCACCTTTGCATTTCCCATTTCTACTCTGTGCTGCAGGATGGAGACCTGTGTATACCTTGGAACTGGAAAAACTGAGGGATGTATCTGATAATCAGATAAATTGTTTTATTTTCTGTAAGAGGTTATAAATATGAATGTTTTTAAGAGTAAATTATTTAAATCTGAATTTTGATATCAGTATTCAGCTCACAAATTTTCTTCCGGCTGCTGCTGAGGAAGGATTGCAGTCCTAGACAATTTGCACAATGCACAGTATTGGTAGTCCTGGGAAAGAATCTGTACATTATTCATACTACTGTAGGAGTCCCAGTGTATGGTTACAGTTGTGAAACAGCATTTTTGTAGTGAATTCTGAAAATACATTAAATTGCAACTCTGCAAAAATGTGCATGTGTATTTTTAATATACATGAATATTGCCGGATAGATCATCTGAAATAAAGAGTGTGCTACTCCAGCCGGACATTACATGCCATCTTAAGGGGTTCATTGAAGGCAGAAGTTAAGTACAGAAGTTATCTGGTGGCAATGCTGGCATTTCATATTGCTGCTTATCACTGAATTAGAAAAAAAACCAAGGGAAAAAACATCAGAATATTTCTCCTTTGCAGAAGAAAGCAGTACATTGGTGTCTACAGCAGAATTTCACATGCTGGTCCAACATTGTTGCCTTAGAATTCCAAAATATGCCAGTTATACTGTCTGTGGTTACTTTAAAGCAGACATCAATCTCTTCTTGTTTTCTGGCATTTGCTCCATAAATACAGACAATCTTCTTTACTTACACTATAACAGATTGCAAATCCCATACACAACCCTTAAAACCTGAGTAGTTTAATGTGACATCTATGGGAAGGAAGCACTGATCTGTGTGGGATTGTCTGCAGGAGTAAGTACTTCTCAGTAAGAGCAAGGAGTTTGCAGTATGGCAAACATGTGGATCCTTACTGGTACTTTATTCTTTGGAAAAAAATGAAATAAAGTGTGAAAGCATGTCAACACTTTTTCATTGTAATACATGCCAAGATGCATTTTGATATTTGGATTACTACTTCGCAAAATATCATTTGAGAAAGACCAACTGCTTAACATTTCTGGATTTGAATTTACCATAACTGGCAAAAAGAAAAGGAATTGTCAAATGCTTACTTGCCTTGTATTTTTATTTGTATTGAGCAGGGCAATTGGTGTGGTTCTCTGTTTTCTCCTGTTAGAAGGCTCAGTATCAAGTTGTTTATTAAGATGTCAAACTTAAAGCAAAAACCCCCACTGTGATCTCAGAAAGGACTGTTCTAAAACGTCAAGACAGAAGCTGTGACTTCCTCAGGCCTGCAATCCAGGGGATTTACCAGCAATGCATGGAGAGGTTTTGAAGATCAATTGACCGTTTCTTCTAAATTAACTTCCATGGCACATGACCTCTCCCTCAGTCCATCTAGCACTGCTGATACTCTGTGACCCAGCTGTGCTAAGCTAGTGAGCCAGTCCCACCCACTGTAGCTTAGCAATATTCCCTCATTCAGCTCTTTGAAGTAGGATATCTTTGGGAATAAAAAGACTATAGTAGTGGGGTTTTTTCTTGCGTGAGTTGAATGACTCCTTCTGGAGCTTGAGGGAGGAAGCAGCTGTCCACTTTGATTGTAGAGGAGATGATAAAAGGTCTGAGGGAAGGTGAGTGGATGCAAACAAGCCTGATGTGATCCTGTGAGGACTGACACCAATGTCACTGAAACCAGTGACTGCACCTTCTCTTCGCGGCACAGAACAGACAACTGAAACTGGCGGGAGAAGAAGACATAAAGAGCCTTTATGAAATAGAGTATGGGATGTTTCCACAAGTAATGGAGACCCTGACCTGGAATGGGAGTTGGAGAAGGCAAAGCTTGATAAGGGGAACTGGGGCTGAGCTTAAAAGTAGAAGCAGTGAAGTAGTTGCTGTAAAACATTGCTAGTCTGGGATGCATCTGAAGATTCTCACCATTCCTTCTAAGGGAAAATAGCCAAAATCCTCTGGCAGAATGTGTCACCCCTCAAAGGGTGGCATGGCAGCTTGCTTGCCTGATGGTTTCCTCCAGGCTAGGGTCTTGGGTCTGTGCAATTAACCAGCGTTCCGGTCCTGCAACCCTCCCACCAGGGAGGTGGTTAGCTCACATGCCATGGCGGTGGGCCTCCCCTCCTCTGTTAGGTTTTGTTTTCCTGAGTTTTGAAGGAGATGCATTATACAATCTCTAAAACTGCTCAGAAGTTGAGCAATATAAAAATGAAGGTTGAGTATAGGTCAGTAATTCAGCAGTGTAAGGTCTGTCTCAACAGTGTTATTTTACAGTGCACTTTCTGTAAGACGGTTTTGCTGCTGAATGATCAAGTTGCCTTTACAAACATATGGGCCTCTTTACATTCTTTAAGATACTTAGGAAAACAGTGGGGTAAAAAGGTGCATGTTGTAGGTGTTTATTTGGTCATGTTTGATTTATTTTGAAAACTATCACCAAAGTAACAGAATTATCCATTTAGGTAAATATATATGGGTTAAATCTGTCAGAATTACATTTTGATTTCTAACACTTTATATATGGCAGGGAAAAAATAGGGGTTAGAACTCTGAAAATCTTTTGCCACTATGGCAGGGTGGAAACAGATAATGATTTGAAACTCTTGTGTTTTTAAATAGTGCAGAACACCTCAAACTCAACAGACAGTGTGGTCACCTCATTGTGGAAATAGATTTGAATGATTACTAACATCTACTGTAGTTTTATCCAGTACAAAGTCCTGCTTGCTCTGTGACCAACAACTAAAAACGTTCCATATGAAGTTTCAAGAAGCATCCTCCTTAAAAACAAATCCTAATATTAAATTAGGTGGATTTGGTGTCTTGCTGTTTTAATCATTATTGTTTGGCTTAGATTTGAGGTTTTCTACTGTTCGGAAATTTGCACCATACATTTGAAAGGTAAGTAAGAAACCCTACCACTGATCAAAGAATTGAAATGTGTGTTGGTTATCCATCATGAGTCAATAAGCCGTGATGCCCAGATCGTGTCATTCAGCCTCTGAGAGTGGTTTAGTATTTTAGTGCAGCTGCCAGAAGGAAATTCAATGCTAAAATAAAAGAGATGGGGACTTGAGACAAAATTTATCACCTTAACAAGTTATTTTGATGCTGTTAAATACTGTGTCCTTGAGATGCAGGTACTGGCAAACAACACTTTCCATTTTGTCAGGTGTTGGCGTAACATTTTACAGTATCGGTTGTTTGTGAATTGCAGTGTTACAGAACTCCTGCCTATGTTTTAACAGCTGTGTATGAAAATTGCATGAAATTGCATGCAATAATGCACATTTGTTGTTGTTCTTACGGCTATTAATTGCTGGGATACGGTCTCCAGCACCAGGAGGCTTGTATTCATGTTTTGTAAGACATTCAAAGGTTGATAATGAATCTTGAAGACTTAAAAAGGAAAAGTCTTCCAGAAGACTAGAGCTGATGTATCAAAGCATATCCAAAATTCATCAGAACTCTTAATGGAAAATGTAAATCTCATCTGGTTTGTGTACATGACTGCTAGAAAAATCGTTCTGAGGAAACTGAAATTTTTAAACAGTAATTTCCAGTTGTCTTTCTGAAAATATATTGTCTTTGTCTGAAAAGTGTTGTCTCTGTGACTCCCTGGACATATTCATGTATGGTATGTGTGTAGTATGTATATACAAAGATGGGACTCCTAGTCTTTCTTTATAAGCTTAACATTACGCAAATTTTTAATAGAAAAGCGCAGGAGGTTTTTTTGGGTATTTTTATAAAAAAGGTAGCCTAGCTGAGAAAGAGAAAACATGGCTGTAAATACAGTAAAAATGTTAATTTTAAACGTTGAGAGAGAAAGGTGATCCTTTTCAGCTACATATAAATACTAGAGTAATCTGACTTTAAAATACAAGATCAAAAGCTGGGGTCTCAATTCTGTGCATGGAAAAAATGTCTACGTATCCCCCTGGAAAGCCCTGTTAAAACTACAGTATATACTGATGTAATGGGGAAATAATCTTGTTTTGCAGTTTATCCTTTTCAGCTACATATTCCTTACACAATTGCTTAAATGCTGAATAATTTAGTACTTCATTTTTGCTAAATCCTCCGATGGGGCGCTGCATCTAAGTAGCCAGACTGATTGATTGTGATCTCAGCAATGTCTTTAAGACGAAAAACCTTTAGAAGATATTTTATTTAGTAGACCTGAAATTTAATATTTTCTTGCCAGCTTTTATATTCTGAAAGGGTCTCTTCTGTGATCTTCTATTTCCATAGCTTTTGGCTATTGTGTGGCTCCATATTTTAGTTAATGATTTTTAACCCTTTTGCTTTTCCTAACGTATTTACCAAAAGAGCACAGGTTTAAATGTCTGTGCTGTGAACTGTGCTAACTACAGACACCCCCAACATGCCTGAAATTGAGCTGCTTATCCGCTTTGTAAACTTCTCTTAGATTTTAACAGATAATAAGATTTCAGAAAAGTGAGAGTGACCCAAGTTTGTGCCAAATGTAAAGGCTGCAATGGCAACATGGAACGGTTTTTAACACTGAGATTAAATAAAAAGAGCAGGGTTAATTTTCTTATTTAGTACCAACACCCCTACCTAGCTCATCAGGACAGCACAAGGCAATTTACTGTAGATTAAGATACCAGTCAGCTTTAATTTCTTTTTTATTGTTTCTCTTTCATCATCTCCTTTGTCATTTGATTTTTATATGTTGCAGGGACATAGTTGAGTAGTCAGCTAATGCCTGTGGTAGCTGTGTGCACCCTCTCTCTGTAATGGGATATTCTGGGACCATTTACTAAAAGCAGCAATCGGATGGGAACCTGATGTCCTCCCTCAAGATGCTCTGTGATCTGGCGGCCACAGTTCAAGATCAAGGCGTTTCCTTGATAGTGCTTTGTCCAGCCCACACGTTATTTTACCCATCGGGTTTGTCATGCTCCTGGGAACTTGTCATTTGGAGTTGGTTTTTTTTTTAATGGGATGTTTCAAGTTCATCTTGAGTCAGTGGGTTGTAGTTGTAGACTGAGTTTTTGAATCCTGCTTGTGTTACAATCAAAGGACATGGTAACGTCTGTTTTCATCTTGTATTGATTTCAGACAGTCCATTGAGACAGAGCTGTAACTTCTACACAGTGCTAAAAAAAAAAGTAAATGCAAATCCTTCAATTTCACACAATTAAAATTGTGATAAAGTACTTAACAAGGAGCCCTAGATATAACTTTAATTTGATTTCTCTCACCAATTGGCAGCTAGGGCAGTGTTGTACAGAGACTGTATGATTTGGGGCTCACCCTGCTAGCAGGGTGCTGTGAAGGGGACATCTCAGAGAAGCCGAGCTACCAAGGGTGAGCCAATGTCTTCATCAGGACTGCCTGTGGAGCCCCAGGGGAGGACATCTGATCACAGCAACCTCCCGGGTGGAGTGACCTGAGGAGCCCTGCTTATCTAAAAAACAGATAAATAAATAAAAATAACCACAGAAACAAAAGTGAGGAAGGGCCTTTCCTAAACTACTACCGGGGTTTGTAGCAGTGCTGACAGAATTAACAGCTTACAGCATTCTGAGCCATTTCTCTGATTCAATTTTGCACAATTCAAATAAGGGAAGATTCCTGGAGGATGATGTTGCTGTCTTTGACACAGACAATCCCTCCAGCCAGGTGATATTTAAACACAGGGCCATTAGTGTATTGCATGATCAGATGCACATTCCTCTCTGTTTAACCTTTGTGCTTGCTAGACCTTTCTCTAAAGGTCACAAAGTGTTAATCTAGATGTGACTAACCACTTCACAAAGGTTTTAGTAACAGGGAATCTTGCCTTGGTCAGTATTTGTATGATGTCTGGAATAGCTCCGTCTCTTGCACTCTGTATTGCCACAAACAAAAAAAACCAAATTAATGAATCAGAATTTAAAAGCCCATATGACTGCAAATGTTTCTTCACTGCTCAGGCCTTTGTTGTCCTGGCATGACAGACTTTGAAGGGAAAATAAGCTGGGCTGTAAATTGAGGGATATATATGCATTCTGGTTTAAGCCAGTAATCTGTGCTTCATTTTGAGATGGTGAAAAGTGGGTGGGACAACAGGCCCTGCAGATCTAAACCCCTCATGGCCAAAGTCAGGACTTAAAAAAAAAATAACATATATTGTACAGTTCTTTCCCTTTTTACTGGGTACAGAAACCATAACTGTAACCTTCTGGCAGGAGCCACATTTCATCTACACTTTATGCTCTGGCCTAAAAATGAGGAAAAGGAACAACCAAATTTAGGGTTGCTTCAGCTTGGCACTTACGAGTTTTTACCCATCTCCTTCCTAATGCAGTTTGTCATGACCAGCACTGAGCAGCTTTAAAGTACAGGTTCCAGCTGAGATTCCTAATTATAATTTAGTAGCATATCCCTACCTGGGTGGCAGGGGAAAGCCATAGAAACCTTATTGCGTGTGCAGGTATCTTCAGATGTCTTCAAGGAGTCCTAACGGACCTTCTCAGCTCAAGGGTCTCTCTAAGAAGCCTTGAAATTTAATCATGTCTTTATTTGAAAAATCTCTTGAAGATACTCTCTCGTCCAAGTAAAGCTGTGTAAGTCTGTATAGTGAGCACAGTATATCATAGCTGGTTGGGACTAGAAGTTTCTTTTGGAGAAGGAGGAAATCTCTCTGTTCTGGCTAGGTACCTGTGTCCTGAATTCCTCCTTCATCGGGTTAGTCTTGGTAGGTACAAATCATAGACAGGTTTATTCTAAATGCCTGTGTTCAAAAGCAGTTAAGAAGAGAACAGTAAGAGATTGGGTGTTGAGCACATTCCTGTTTTCCTTCCTCTCCTCCATTTGCCATTTCAGGGATTAGTGAGGCTTCTCCGCCTTGAGTATGGACCATTGGCTGTGATGGTGAGAGTTTGCCAAGAAATTGCAAACCAGGGTTCCCAAAACTGCTTTCTGCTTCTGACAAAACAAAAGCTTTGCTGGGCACAGGCACTGTGTCGTAAACCCTCACGCTCCATCATAGCCCCACAACATGTAGTCTACCCGCATTCAAGTACATTCTTGCATGCTGCTCACCTCGCTGGTAAACTGTAAAGGTTCTATACAAATATTGAGTCATCCGTGGCACGGGGTACTTGGTAACTCCTCTGTTCTTTTTTGGTTTAAAGTTTGTGCTGATTTTGTCATTCCCTCATTGTTCCCTTCTTTTATTATGTTCATTTATTCCAAAGATAAACCAGCCTTTCCTGAGTTAATATTAGGTGAAACACAATTATGTAGTGATTAATGGAGGCCTAGGTGCAATTAGCAATTACTTTAAATGGCCTGGATTTCCTAATGATTACATTGTTCTCTACAAATTTATTCTGCAGACAACTTATTATACTGAATTTTTCTTGGATAATAAATTTGTGAAACATTTTGCAGCATCACCCTGAGGCACTAACAGAAATTGCCTCCTCACTGATAAATAATTTAGATGGGTAAGATCTTGTGCAGACCCCGTACACTCAAAAGGCCTCATCAGTTCCCAGCTTCTGGGGGGAAAAGGTGACCACAAAAGCAAGGAGAATTGCACTGGAAAATTTAAGCATTCACCATGGTGCACTGCTAAAGTCATGGAACGCGTAGGTAAGAGGCGCAAACAGACGATATCTGAAAAATAACTTGGAGTAGCTGTAAGCTGTGCTAATGTTTCCCTTTCTGCTTTATTAGTCTTTGTACACCTCCTGCTAGCCAGGTTATAATCTTGGGATTTTTCTTTATATGATAAGTATATTTATAATGAGTATTTGTGTCCTATAGCTTTAACCATAGCATAGGTTATTAAAAATTAATTTAATGGTCCTCTAGGATCCAACTCTGGAGGTAGCAAACAAGCATCTCGGTTATATATTGTCTTCAATTATTCATTAAGAACTATGAGGAGATTTTCTAGAACATACCTCTAGCAAAGCTCAGAGCTGTTCTAATGCCAACAACAAAGCTCTGCTACTTAGTTTAACAAAATTGGACATGATTTCCCTGTTGGATTTCTCTGTTTGAGCTGTGTAATACTTTATCACATTTAATAAAGTTTATTACAAACGTGACTTGGTACAACAAAAATCCTCATGGTGAGGCTAAAGCATCATTTAATTTTGAATGGACATTTTGCCAACAAGAATTTTAATATATCACCATGCATGTGACCATAATAAATAGTTGAACACACACAAAGCTTAGGTAAGAATAATTTTCTTGTACACTGGAGCCATTTTCTCAGCAGTTTGCACTCCCAGTTCCGTTTCTTCTATCCTCAGTGTTACTCTGGTTTGGAATTTGTAGTTGTTGCTGATTCTTTTTTGGTAAAGCAAAGCTGTTTCCCTCAAATACTGCCAGTGCTGCATCCTTGCTGCAGGAAAGGGTCTCATTCCACTTTATGCACCAGATGTACAGGTGCATAAATGTACAGGGGTCTATGGGAAGAGTGTATCCAGGAAAATGTCAACATTTTGAGAGCCAGAGTTTAATTCAGGGTGCTAAAATAGTGTAATGTCTTGTCTGAATAGTTATTCCAGTATTTTGTTTTCTTCTTGGTTGTTCTGTTTTCTTAAACATACACTCTTAGCCACAAGTGAACTTTTAGAAGTTTATTAACTATTGCAGAAGTGGGTTTCCAGTGGAGAATTGCACCAGAGTTACTGTAAGCTAAATGTACAATTCAAATGCTGTCAATTTTGTGATGATGAACCCTTGTGTGGCTTCAGTGAAGTTTTCTCATTTACATGACAGCTAATGTGTTTTATAATATTTCCCCTTTCCTGAAGGATTGCATAGCATTTCTGTAAGCCCTGCTGGAAGCTTTGCATCCAGAAATTACTGTGGAAACAATAGTGCACCTAGTGTTCTGGAATTCTTTGTAGATTTTTAATTCCTGCTATGAACAGGTCAAATGCACAGATTTTGTGAAAAGTATTTTTTTCCCTTAATATCCTGTTTTGAAAGGAAGAGCTCGCTTTGTCCTGTAATTTTACTGCCCTAACAGGAGGGCACAACACGAGGGAGAAGATAGATTGGTACATTCTTCAGCACGGTTATAATTGAACTTTCAACAAAAACAATGTGACACTTCCCTCCCACTGTAAAAAGGTTCTGAAGAGAACCATACCATGAGCTTCACACTGACAAACTCACTTGACTGAATTTTCATCATGCAGGGATGTGGCTTTCCTGCAGGATGCCTCTTGGAGAAAGGTCCTGTCCACGTGCACTCCCAGTGATGTGCTGCTTCCATTAAGTTACACTTTAAGGAACACCTAGGCCAGTCCTCTCATTTCATTTCCAGGCATTCTATTTTACAAAAAGCTGTATCCTCAGCTAAATTTCTGGCAAACAAAAGATGGGTGAAGGTATTATATGATCAATTCAGCAGTCTCCAGCTCGGAGGGGAGGGCTGTGAGCACATGAGCTGTGCTAGAACCATGGGGACCCCCAGTTCTGCTTCCCTGGCATGACCTCCACTCACGCAGCAAGAGGAACATTCTGGTGTCCTTGTGAGAGAAGATCCATGCATATTACTGGATTTCTCCATCCACATCATCTCTGCCATCTCCAGAATCAGCATGAACCAGAGTTTGAAGAACCTGTTGGTCCACACAGAAAGATCAAGAAAGCAAAGGCACTGCCAGCAGTTTCTGACCATCCTTCAGGTCATGAGCTCCAGGGAGCACTTGGTCCTGTGATGTGCCTACAGTGGAGACCAGGTAAGGATCAGAGTCTGCCTGCAGACCCTGCAAAGACCTGGGTGAAAGGAGAGTGGCTCAGTTCTCCCTGCAACACTTTGTTTGCTGGTCCCCTTCAGACAGGCTGGGATGTCATAAGGGACGTGAGGGACAGTGCTGTGTTCTTGTCACATTGGTCATCAGCAATTAGTGCTACATCTGATGTTGCATCTGCTGCTGCTGCTGTGGGTCACAGGCCAGCCATGCCTGGGGAGTGCAGGGACCCACACTGGGCGGGGATGTGTCGGTAAAGTGAGGGGCTGGATGGTGCAAAACCTCTCCCCAAGAGCCAGGACTCCCCACGTGAGGGAAAACGCTAATCCTCTGTGGGGAGCCCAGCCAGGAGAGCTGGAGGCTACCTGGAGATTGTGCAAGGACCACCACGGGCAGGGAGAGCATGGCTGTGGGCAGGAGGGCTGCAGGCTTTGCACCATGCTGTGTGAGCACGAGAGCTGTGCTGAGGCTGAGGGCTGCAGACCAGCACCAGGGATGTTGATTCTTTCTAGAGTGATCCAGGACATGTAGGGTGGCTGGGCTACTCCTGCTCACCTGCTTGTAAAAAAAGTCAGTCTCCTGGAAATGCTTCTTTATGATGGAAATGCTTAGGTATGGTACAGGATAATTGTGAGAACTGTAGTCATCCTGGTATGGAGGGGTCACATCTAAAACAATCCCCACCCCAAGCTCTATGAACGTGCCTGCTCATGGGGCAGAGGTGGGTGAACAGGCTTCTCCCACTTGCTCACATTTTATCTCCAGAGGTTTGCCTTATCTCCAGGTCTTACGGGCTGCTTTTCCTTCCTGAGTACAGGCACTGAGAGTTAGCAAGCAGCATCCCTAAAGTGCTGCCAGTGGAGAATAGAAGTGTTCCAGAGGAAGTGTGCTGTTACAGCAAAGCTGGCCATGAGACTCCACCACATCCCACCCACTGCCTGTCAGGCACCCCTCAGGATGGGCTGAATGCCCACCTCTCGATCAGCACCACGTGCTGCCCTCCTCCAACACAAGGCAGCAGTTCCTCAGCGCTCACTAAGGCACAACGCTCTGTTCCCAATGCCTTCATGCTCTACCACTGCCGCTTTTCCCCAGGGACACAGCCAGGCCCCTCAGCTCCAGCCCTTTAAGTTGCAGTGCAGGACATGCTGTTTAGGGCTCCACTGGCCAGTAAAATTAATTATATTCTTTTTTTTATAGCACATTCAAAGACAGACATATCCAGGTTTTTTGTGTATCTTGAGGGTTGCATTCAGTCTCTCTGTCCAGGTGAAGTCTTTGGGTCTTGTTTTTCATACAAAACAGAAAATTTATATTTTTAACTTAGCTATTTAAATGATAAATCTATGATGAGGTGTGGTCTAATGCAGAATGAATCTCTCAAATGTTTTAACAAAGGAGAGTAGGGCATGGGGGACCTGGAGCTCTGTCCTGCCAGAGGAGCAGCCCCGCCAGCGCAATGAAAGATATTCCACTGGGAGATTTCTGACACATGCTGCCCCTACATTTCTGGTATTTATTATAGAGGGAAGGGAAGAAAAAAGCTCAAGGGAAAACAAAAATCTAGGTCTGCCTCAGGTTATTATAAACTGAGAATTGATAGGCAGGCTCAATTGCCTGTTGCTAAGCAGCCAAGAGAATTGGTTGACCATACCCTGGGCCTTTTAAAGAAAAAACACAAAGCAGAAAGCTTTGTGTGTGTGTGTGTGTGTGTGTGTGTGTGTGCATTTGGTATATGAAATAACATGTAAATATCACACTGGAATACAGGCACCCAGTTTTTTTTTTTGTTGAATGTTTGTGAGATGCTGCTGCATGGGTGATGTGAAACAAGTCAGGCCTTGGGTGGGCAGGATAACCTTTGCTTTAAAATTAAAAGAGAGAGAGGGATTCTGCCATACAGCCAGACCAAGCAGCACTTTCTTAGTGCTTCCCCATGGAAGACTACGTTTAGGGAATGATCTCACATCCCCTGGAAAGCTGAACACTGATGATCACAGGAACTGGTTCCTGGGGAGACAAGTCCACCCCTCTCCCAGCCATTATCACCAAAGTGGCCCTAAGCATTATTTTTTTCCAAATGCCCATGTATAAAACAGCACAAAGTACTGGAGAGCACCCAGCCCTTATTCTCACCACTGCTGTTCCCAACTTGCTTTTGGAAGCTGGGAAAGGCAGGATGCAAAACTCGTACTGGATGAAGTCGCACTAGGTCTCGGGGAGAGAAGGGAAAGCCCAGCCTCACTGGGGAGACCCACTATGCTGCTGGCTTTCCAGGCAGCTGAAGTGGGAGACAAACTGTGTCTGCCTGGCAAAACAGTCTGCCAGAAGGTTATGGGGGTTTTTTGTTATTTTCTTATTGCTCAGACAAGCTACAATGGTAAAATAAAATAGACATTATACTTGGTGAAGAGAATGTTGACTTAGGAACCAGCTTTGCTCTCACCACCCATGATTATTTCATACCCTTTTCCTTGTTTCTTCAAGTGTGATTTGGCCTGTCTTAAAGATAAAAACCCAAAGCCTAACTTGGTTTGCAATAATCAGTCTCAAAGTTGGCGATTTCTGTGTTCTGACATTCCCAAGTCCCTCCTCCATTCCAATACCTTCCCAGCAGCCCCTCACTCATCAGCAGCACCCAGAGGGTTATATCAATTAGAACAGGTCTGCAGCAACCTCACTGCTTTGCACCAAACCATGTCTTCCCCCACCACCCAGAGCGAATCCCCTTGGAAGCTGCTCACTATGGAGTATTGCTCCCTGTCCAAACCATCTGTAGCATGTGCTCCTCCTCCTCACACATGCCAAGCAGACCTATGTCTGCAGGGGTTTTGGGGTGCTGAAAACACCCTGGTACCATCCCTGGCTCACTCAGTGTGCGTGGGCACATGGGGCCATTGCTGCACTGTGCAAACATGGGCAGGCACAAGGAGGGAACACAGTGGAGCTGCACCATCAGGCAGGGTCAGCCCACCCCTGCTCCCCCTCCTTCCCCGAGCACGGGCCTAAAAATAGACGTAATCAGGCTTCAAAAAGGAAAAGAAATGGAAAGGTCAAGTGTCATGACCTTAGACATGCTCTGAGGCTGCTTTTCTCCTCGCGTAGCTCGCCCTTGCTGGGCCCCCCGACGGCGTTTCCGGACCAGAAGCAGCCGGGGCGCGCGCCCTGGGCACGGCCATCAGCTGTGGCCTCTGATCGGGGGGTTCTTCCTTTTTATCCTTCCCCATCCACCTTCCTGCCGCCTGAAACCGACTCCTTCCTTGCCTGGGGAAAAGCACTGGTGGGCGCCCAGGGCTCCATCCCTGTCTCCTTGCTGCAGTCACTTCACACGGCCAGCCCCCTCCACTGGGTCACCTGCCAGAGCCACACTGATTTTGGGGTGCTCGAGCCCCACCCTGTAACAGGTGGGTGCAGAGAGGCACCCAGAGTTTTCCTTTCATGAGCCCACAAGTCTTGGCTTTCCATGGCTGGCCCACATGGCTGCACTGCTGTCTTTGATTTTGTGCCCATCATAACAGAATAAAGCAGCACATTTCATGCTGGGAACTCAAGACCTGGAGCAGGGAAGGTAGAGGATATTGCATCTTTGCAATTACGTTCTCATTTTTCCCAACTGGTGAGAAATCCCTCCATCCTCCTTTGCTTCTTCCTTGCCCAAATAACATCTGAAAAACTTCGGTAATTTTTTTCTGCATATGTGCTCAGTGCAGGTATGAGTCAGGACTCACACTTTGCCTTCTCTTTCCTTTTGGTGCAGTGAGGAACATACAGTCCACCCTCTGGATCCAACCAAAGATCCACAGAGACCATCTTCTGCCTCTGCCAGTGCCAAGTCTGCCCTGGCAGTCTGCATTTATGAATGCTGCAGAAGTCACTATATTTCATTGTTCATCAGTGCATATGGGGCTGGCATGGAAACAAAACCCTTTCCTGTGCTTTCCATTTGCAGATTTTCATGTTTCCTACTGGGAGTATTTTACTCAATGGTTTAATTTTTATTGCAGCAGGAAAATGTAATCGTGCAGCAAAACCAATCTGTGGGTGCTTTCAGCTCAGAGCATCCTAGGGGCAGACAAAATCTGCACCATGTCCTGGCCTGCAGATGCAGGAGCTGGCAAAGCACAAATACTGCAAGCAAAGCTCCCATAACACATTTATTCTGCAGAAAGCAGAGGGGGCAGGATTTGGGTTTCTGGGGCTGCCATGCAGCTGCTCTCTCCTCTCCAGGGCTGGGGGCAAAAGGGCAAAAAAATGACATGCTAAATAAACCCTGACATTTCTGAGGTGTGAATGGTTATTCTAACTGCCTGAAATATTCAGCAATGTAGCACTCTCTCTTTAGCATTTTACTTGTCCCCTCAGTTTGTCCTTGTCCCCTCCTTTCATCCTATAAAGCTCCCCACCTCCATGTTCCCAGTGCTTCCTTCTGGCTCGCCTGTGCCTCAGCCCTCCTCCCACAACCTGCATCCCTGGGATCCTTCCTTATAAAGCACAGCAGAGGATTTCAAAGCCAGTTGTCTCTATACCAATCCACCCAACCTTGCTCAAAATAACGGTGGCACACAGAAAGGTGGTGGCTGTCACACAGAAAACAAGTGTTTTCCAGGAGCCACCAGTATCTGCGTGCACACGCTTTGCACAAGCTGTCCTGCCATCAGCTAATATCCTGGATGGATGCATGGGGATCTAGAGCAGATATTTATTTAAAATCCAAAAGGTTGATACTAGAAAATCACTCCAAAAGGGTATATTCAGAATAATACTCCCTTTTCCTTAATTGAGAAGATTTATCTATTAAACAGGCATGTTCTCTGCTTTAAAATGTTCATTACTTCTGCAGTTTTCTGCTTCTGTATGTCGTAAATCTATTCTGGGCACCTGGCTTCCTCTGTAATGATGTGTGGAAAACCTGGTGCATGTCATGTTATTTACTACTGGTTATTTCCTTCATCTGCAATACCAAGATCTGCCATCCGAGGTGAGATTTGCCTCAGGATCCTTAAAAATTTTAGCTCAGAATAGAAATCAGAGAGCTGCTTTAAAAAAAAGTTAGAACTGAGCCTTCCAATAGGAAGTTTCCTTGACCTAGATGGGACCTCATGCCAGCTGATGAAAAAGTTTTCATGGGAGACTGGATCAGCCTGGCCAGTGGTGCCAAGTGGTACCTGAAGACATCAGGTGGTGCATGAGCCCTTGGCCCTCCTGGTTGAGCACAGGGAAGTTCATGGCCATTAGGATCTTCAAACCTGTAAGATGTACTCAGGCAGCAGGGACCCCTGCTCACAGTCCAAAAGGATGTGTGTGGGCCACCATCTCCAAAACATCCTACGTGACCCACTGGAGGAAGGGCGAGGCAGTGTTGTGAGACTGCAGGTTTAATGCACTCGCACCCCTCTGACCTGCGTTTTGTAAAATGGGATCCGTTGGTTATTTTTTTTGTCCTTCACACTGGTCAATTCTTGCTACAACCATAGATGCCAACACACCTCCCCCTCGCTCCGCCAGACGCACCTTTGGGACATCAGAATTAAAAACACTCAGTGCCAGACCACATGCAGCCCCAGGGAAGGATGTGGGAGCTCAGGGGTGCCATTCCCATGGGGCTCACACAGGCTGTGCCTCAGCTGACAGGGACATTGTCACCAAGATGCCTGTGGGCTCCCGGGAGCCCCCAGGGACAGCAGTGCCCCAAAGGCTCTGACAACTGGTTTTTATGGACTTCACCACTGCATGTCCTGGCTTAAAACACCCTGGCACAGCAGCCCCACGCTGCTGGCGAGCAGAGAATGCTATTTTGGGGATTGAAACCTTGCTCTTACCAAGCTGTGGGGGCTGTCAAGGCTCACTCTTCCCACTGGGGTTGTGAGGGGTTGTCCACCAAACTGTGTCTTGTCAGCCACATGACTGCTGAAATGAGTGGGGCTGTGTTAGTGCTGGAAGTCACAGGATTACCTCGTGTCAGGTCAAAAAAAATCGGTGAATTTTTATTAGCACAGATTGAAGTTTCTCCTGAAAGTTGATGAAAACTTTTCCCAAAAACTGACTTGCTTGTGCAAGGAAAACTTGCTCCTATATCCACCTAAGCTGAGCATCTTCAGCAGCTTAAACAGGCTCACCAAGCTGAGCTGAGGAGGCTGAACACAAACCTTGTGATGCGCAGTGTGACTTCTCCAAGCAGACAAGAGTTGTGCTGGTGAGATGAGTTCTGGATGTTTTTCTTGAGGTTTTTTACAAAGCTTTGGCTGACAATGGCCATTTACCCACAGCAGCAGCATTGCAGAGCTCATGGCAGGGGAACAAGAACATGGGCAGTGTGCAATGAATTGGGCTCTGGTCCATGAAGTGCATGCCCACAGCATGATCCGATGCAAAACATGTGCCAGGACCTCTGACACATTCAACAGAAGCCCAACATGCTTGTGCCCCATCTGCTTCGGGGTTCTGCTCTGAGTGCCACGATTACATGCAGGCAGGGTCTGTGGCCTGAGCCATGAGTTGTCTCGGTGTATCCTGTAGCTCAGCTCAGGGTCTGTACCATGAGATTGTCCCACCTTCTCTTACTCGTCCTATGAACAAAAATGTGTGTTGGAAGTGAAACCTCCCTGAGAGAAGCCTGGTTTAGACAAGACTGAAAATACTGAGGGATAATCACACTGGCTAAAGGAGAATGGGGCTTACTTCAAAACATTTCTTGTGAAAAACACTGATTCCTCATGGCATTTTTGCATAAACTCCTAAAGCTCCACCATGTTCCCAAAGTGAGAATTTTGCTTCAGCTCTCCTTGAGAAACTTCATATACCAGCAGCCAAGTGGTGCTGCACAGAGCATGGCTCTTGCTGTGGCAGATGGAATTCAATTACTTAATGTGTCACAGCCATGACTTTCAGGCTCCTGCTGCCTCACATCTCGAGCAGGAGGAGGGTCAAGAGCCATCAGCCTGGGTGCAGCCTCTCTACTCTGTTTGCACTTGTAGAGCAGAAAATGAAAAGCAAATCCCCAGGGCCAGAGGTTTCTCCGAGGTTGTGTCTCCACAAAAAGCAGTTGGACTCCTCCTGGCTTGTCAATCCTGCTGCTAATCCTTCTGTGAGAGGACAGCACTGGTTACCTGAAACCACACGACAGTGGAGGAACCTGCTCTTTTAAGGTACAGTTCCTCAGGACTTGGCACCTTTGCTAGAACTGGGAGCCAAAGCAGGGTCATCACGCTCCAGCTTTTTGACACAGATACATTTGTAACAAATACTGCCTCCAAGGTGTCTTCAATTCAGCAGGCAGATGGACAGATGTTAACCAAAGCTTTTTAATTACCCTTTGGGAAATACTGATGAATTATCAGGAGGAAACTTAGATGGGCAATTCTCAGAAGGTGAGGAGCAGCTCCCAAGCACGGTAGTAGATAAGCCTTGCTGAGCTGTTCAAAGTCAACTGGGGTTAAAAAGTGAATACCACATAGCAGAAAGTAAAAGAATTACGACAGTGGGTCAGATCTGGCGTGTCTCCTCATCCCAAACCTCCCTCTAGCAACAACAAGTAGCAGATGTTCAAGGAAAGATGAGAAATGAAGGAAAAGTGATATCCTTGTGTGTTCTCCTGGTTTTCAGCACAGTGGTTTTGGCAAATCTCTAAGTCCCAGGGGTAAATCATATATGAAATCTTTTATAATTCTTATTTCTGTGATGCATGACTATGAGATTTTTGTCCTGAATCCACATGAGCTCATTCAGCCACTGAACTGGCTTTTCAGAAAGACAGAATTATTGCAATATCCTGATGCTCTCTGCGGCTTTCCACATGACTGCTGCGGAAGGGTAGCCTGGCGGGCTGTCTAAATCCAGCCAAGAAGCCTACCAGCTACCACTCAACAAGTCATCAGCTCCAGATTCCCAGTAGTTACATTAATGGTTTCAGCTCAGGCCACAGGGGGAATGGTGTGTCTCCCTCTGTGGAGCAAGAGCAAGGCCACAGCATTGGGTTGCTCAGCCCTCCGGGGGTTAAGGGCCATTAAAGTCTGCCAGGACGGCTGCAGATTTCTGTGCAGCCTGGTGGAATATCCCAAAGGTTTTGTGTAGAAAGGAAATGTGTAAAAACACAGGGGAGAACATTTTGTCTGTGCAGGGGGCTCTACCCATGTTCAGGTGGATGGGTTTTGAAAAAGACAGTGAAGAGGCAAAAGCCTTTTTTCTCAAGAAAATGCTTCATTTCAGCTCCAGACTTTGCACAGCAGAGGACAGGGTGGGGTTGTAAACTGTAACCTCAAGCAGCTCCCATCCCTGTGCCCTCAGGGTGCCCTGGGGCACACCCCCAGGCATCAGCCACCTCAAGGTTCTTGGAGAGGCAAAGGGGCTGTGGGTCAGGGAGAGGACCTGGCCACTCCGAGGGGCAGTCACAGGCTGTAACCCACACCGGAGACTGCCTGCTTCCTTGGGCTGAGCTGGTGGTAGGAGAAAAAGGGAAAACTTGGGGCAGCCTAATCCAGCATTAAAGTCCTCACTAATTCTCTCCTTCCTGAGGACACCTGAGCCGCGGACCTGGTGCGTGGGGGCCGGCGGCTGCTGTCGCAGTTGGCTTGAGCAGCTGCAGCCATGTGCAGTACTTGTCTCCAGCAAGGTGCAGTTTCTGCAGGATGGACGCCCCAGGGCTGGATTTCTGCTCCTCAGGAGTCACCCCAGTTGGGGTGACAGAGGGATGAAGCTTTCTGGACAAAAGGAGGGGGAATATATTGCATAAATAGCCCTGGTGTCAGGTGGGAGATGCTAAATCTCTGTGTCTCTCCAGCAGCAGTGTTTGGGAGGAGGGAGAAGGGGTTTCATGGAGCAGAGCTCTCCCCTTACCGCAGTAGTCTGAGCTGCTGGGAGCCAGGATGCTGCTGGAAACTCTGCAAAGGGCAGGCAGAGAGAAGACAGGGAAGTCCTATCCCACGGGGTGAATAGGGCGGGTCCCGTTGTAAGCAGTTCACGTGCAGATTTTGCCCCCAGTTTCTGCCAGCGATAAGGAAAACTGACAGGTCTGTGAAAAGGTGAGATAAAGCAGCAACCTTCTGTGAATTTGTGGCTTTGCAGCTTTGCATCTTTACAATGTGGTGATGGACACACTCAGCTCCAACAGTAATATAAACTGACCTGAAAAAATCAGATTGATGCAAAACCTAAAAAGGAGAAAAGATACAAGGACAACACAATTTGCATTTCCCTGTCCTCTTGGGTTGTTAGACCCACTGAGGCTGAAGCAACTTTCAAAACGCATAAACAAATCAAATAACTAAAAATAACACCAAATGATTAACTCACCCAGCTGTATATTCACAAGTGATGCTTACTTTTAAAATAAAAGGATTGGATTTTTAAAATCTTTGCTATGTTACTTAAGTACACCATAGGCTGTGGTGAGCAGACATATCTATATCCTTCATCAGCTTTGCTTTCTACCCCACACGCTGATGGTTTTTTTCTCCTTATCTTTATTTGCTACTGCTTGGAGAATGAAATCAGTTCAAGGGCCAGAGGAGCTTTCTGGTTCTTCTGCCCTCACTCAAAGCAGCTGGGCAGTGCATGAACATGCATCTAAGGGCTGTCATCAGCCCAAGGGGCAGAGGGTGAGATCCAGCCTGGAGGATGCTGGTGTAGGGCAAGGAAGGTGAGAAGGGCATGGAAGTAATTCTCACAAGTTACAGCTCAACTGCAGGATTGCTGAGTGCTCTCAGGGGAGGTCCCAGGCCAAGTCTTGGGCCACAGTCCCACATCTGTAAAACTGGGACAATATTTGCAAAGCTTACACGGCATTCAGGAAGGTTGTGACTATGAATGGTCATGAAAAGCTCCACCATGGCAGAGTTGTGGTCCTTGTAAGGGCTGCTGTCTCTCACTTGAGAGAAAAGGCTTAATTCAAATCAGCTGTCCCCATTGGTATTAAAATTGTTATCACCATTCCTCTTTTGGCTGTCTTGGTGCAATCATCCTTTTAGAACTAAAACTGCATTTTAAAGATTTAAACTGCAATTTGACCTCCATGGCTCAGCCAGATTCCATGAAAATAAAGGTTGGAACTTGCTTTTGATTTTCTTCTCACAGTCCTGGCCACAACTGGTCTTGAAAATATAAATACCAGTTATCAGCATTCAAACAAAAATGACTCAGAGGAAAAATGGTGCCATTATTTGGAAGCCACAGCACAAACTGCTGGCTAACCCCTTCAGAGCGATAAAACATGGATAGTTTCAGTGAAGAAAGAAAATTAGTGCCTGAGTTTCCTACCCCTGACTGCTATTCCAGACTGCAGTTTAATTCAGCTGTTTATGTGAAGATGCCCTATTGGGATAAGGCAGTGAATCTATCCAATGTTGCGGAGATGAATGCCTTTATTCTTCCTGAAATAAAAATGGTGTCACGGGAACTCTCATGTCTCCCCACAGACAGAAGCTTGATTTAAAATGCTGTCTGAGGGATCACATCACTAGAAGCACATATTACTTCCTAGCTCGGTGCTGGGGTGTTGACAGAAGGCAATAAAGTGTCCTCAGCCATGACGTGCAGTGAGATGTTGTGTTCCCAAATGCCGCTCAGCACCCAGGCACCTGTGCTGTGGCAAGGGACAACCGGGCTCTTCAGTCCCTGGACCATGATGGCAGATTTGCACCCCTTCTCTGGAGATATTTTTCTATCCAAATCAGTATAAGCATGGCTTTGTAAAGAGCTAATGAACTTGAAATATCCCCGTTGCAGCATTTACTAGGCTCGGGTTTTGACAGTGTAATTTATATTTCCCCATCCACACTGCTATTTTCAGACATGGTTAGTACAAGTATTTCAAGTGTAAAGATCCTTGGTAAGCAGAAACTTCCCCATAGCTTATCTATTATTTGAACCATCCCTTGAAACACGTTTGCGTTATGGTGTCAGCAACCTCCAGCTGACATCACTGGACATCACAGACACCCACCACACCCCTGAGGAGGGCTGGAAACTGGGCCTCTGGAAAACACAGCTGGCTGCTCCTGCCATCAACTGGGAAAGATGCAACAGCAGACACCACCTGCTGCTGCACGACATCCTGACCTAGCAAGGAGCTACAAAACTCCCAGGGGTCATTTGTTATTGCCATGGTCCTCACAGAGTTTCCCAGTGTGGGGCGAGAAAGAGAAGCATTTTGTGGTTAAGGAGAATGTAATAGGGGGAGTGTGCAGAGGAGCAAGGCTTCGCTGGCTGGAGTGGGATTGCCCTGAGGAGAGCAGGTCTGTGCCCAGAAGTGGAGAACAGCCCACATGTGGCCCACTTGGAGCAGCAGTGTGAGATGAAAAGCACTGCTGTTAGCAGTTTGTGACAGCCCAGCCTTTGGAAAACAGCCCGCCTGGGGGAATGGAGTGTGCCGTGTGACTAGGTACACGTGCAGGAGGAGTGACATTTTCACTGAAGTTGCTAAAACATTATTTTTGAGCCTGGCTTGATGTCCTGCCTCTCCCACTGCCCAGTGTGTTTAGGAGAGGCAGGCAACAGGCAAGCAGGGCATTGCTTTAACAAACACTTGGCCATGAGGAAAAAATGAGCTCTAGCCACAACACGAAAATCTCACTGCACTGAAGTCACTACCAGGAGTAAGGCTGTCTCACCACCACACAACATGCTTGCCTTTCTTCCCTGAGGGCCCATGTCCTTTGGAATAAACCCCTTCTCTGCTCCTGTAGCCATTCCCAAGCTCCTCATGGGAATTTGCTGTGTTGAACACCATCTTGGGGCTAACTTTCTGGCACAGCATTTCAGGGTTGGCTCTGCTCTGCGACGGCTTGCTCAGATCTCCTCCAGTGATGTTTTCTAAACAGTAAGTGAGCTGAATAGACAAACTGTCCGGAAAAAAAAAGGTATTATTCAGTGATTTTCTGTCTTTTCAACAAAGGCAAGAAGTAAATAAAATAAGTAAATAGGCATACTTATGAAGCCATTGAACTGAGAGGGAAGAAGCTGAGCTGATGGGGGAATGATGACTCTACAAGCATTTATGATGCAAAAAGTTTAAATGGCATGGCACTGGTTCCTCAGCAAAATCTGGTACAATTGCTGCACTGCACAAATCCCTGTGTTGGTGGGCACAGACCTGTATTACTGCTGACCATTCCTGCAAGTGGGGAAAACTGCTGGGCAACAATCTCCTGGGTTTGTCTGCAGCCAGGCTAAGGGACACCTTTTGTGCCCCTATGCAGTATTGCTTGGGTCACCAGAAGGAAAGGGCAGCTTTTCCTCCAGGTCTGGTCCCAAGAACAGCTTCTAAGCCCAATCCCAGAAACAACTCCATGTGAAGCATGCTGGCAGAGGCTGAGGAGGCAGACTCCCCTCTTGCACTCCTACAACTGCTGCTGCTGAAATACAACCCTAGTTTTAAATCAGCTGCAGTGAAACGGAAGGCTTTGAGAAAACAAACTCCTTCCAAACATATCCTTAACTTCATTTCCTCTGGTAGCCCTCTTTCTTTCTGGGCTAGGTTTCATGGGTCACTTTGTATTTTAGGGTTTTTTCCTTCTTCTTCTAATTTTAATTCTTGTCCCACCAGGGGTTGTTCTTTCATAGCATCCCAACCACGAATTCTCAGATGGCAATGAGAGCTGAGACAGGGACTTGCCTGTGTTCTCTCTGCTTTTTTTCTTTCCTCTTTTTTGCTAGGTTTTAAGCTGAGCTCTTAAGATATCCCATATTTTATTCATTTAAGAGGATTCTTTTACACCACATGAAAAGTAGATTGTCTACCCAGTCTGTAATCATGCTAAAAAGATTTAAACCAATAATAAATACAGCTTTTTTCCTAAAATATTTTTTCCACTAAACACCACTTCCATTGAAATGCAGCCATTTGAGCACTATTTGTTTATCTATCATGTTTTCAAACCCACAGTTGGATCATCCTTATCAATAGTCGTTTCTTACAAAGACAGCAATGTTCAACACCCTAAAAAGGGATAGGGTTAAGATTCACTTGCCTGAGGAGTTCAGCTGGAGCAAAATTTGGCAGAACTGGCACAGTTTCTGGATCAGACCCAGAGGATGAAGGCAAGGGATGGGCTGTGGGCTTTGTGGCTGGTTCACACAAGCATGCAGACCATTCTAGACATGATTAAGATGGTGTTTGTTACTCTAAGGCAGTGGATTAAATTATTTTTGCCAAAAAATCTATTCTTAAGTGCAGCACTCCCAGCCCACAGCAGCTCCACTGAAATGTCACTGGCTGGGATTGCCGCTAAATCTGACAGATTTTCATCTCCTCTTCCATTTCTCTTGTTGGCAGAAGAAGGTCAAGTTTGCATCATGCAAACCAGCCCTGAAGCACTTCTGGCTCCATCTTGGTAGGATTTCCTCGGGACAAAGCTAGAGGGTGGAGAAACCATGCTCCCTGATATTTGTAGCAGAGAGAGAAAGGCTCCAAAGCCCTTTCCCTTCCTGTCCCCAGCACAGCAGCAGCAAGCCCTGACCTTCCCTCTGGCTTTCCCTGGCCTCTGCCACTCCTCCATGTGTGTGTGATTTTTATTAAAACAAAAACAAAAGCAGAAAACCACACCAGTTTTCAAGGCCTTCCCAGGGTTAGGAGTCACAGAACAATAGACTCACAGAAACACAGACTCACAGTATCACAGAATCACAGATTCATTGAATGGCTTGGGTTGGAAGGGACCTTTAAAGGTCATCTAGTTCCAAACTCCCTGTAATGATCAGGGACATCTTCAACTAGATCAGGACTCTCAGAGACCCCATCCAACCCTAACCATCAATGTTTCCAGGGATGGGGCATCCATGGCCTCTCTGGGCCACCTGTGCCAGTGTCTCACCACCCTGACTGTAAGAAACCTTACTCCTTCTTTACAGCCAGTCCAAGCCGTCCCATCTTCGGTTTGCACCCACCACCCGCTGTGCTATCGCGACAGGCGCTGCTAAGAAGCGGGTGCCGCTGTCCCTCCGCCGTGCGCGGTGCCGCACAGCCCGCGGCGCTGTCCCGTCCCGGTGCCGCCGGGTACCGCTGGGTGCCGCTCGAGCCCCGCCGAACCCGCCGAGCCCGGGCGGGCGCTGCTGCTGCCGCTGCCGGGACCGCCGGCCCCCCGCCCCTCCGCCGGCAGCCCCGCCGCCTTGGGCCCCCCCGGCCCCGCTCCCCTCGGCACGGAGCGCCCAGGGGCGGCAGCGGTGCGGGGACGCGTCCTGGCGGGAGCGGCGCTGGCCGGGAGCATCGCCGGGACCGCGCCGTGTGCTCGCTGTTCGCATCTCGGGTTCCTGCCTCCGGAACGAGCCCGAGCTCTCCGCAATCGCCTGCTCCGTGGCGGGAGTCGCGATCTCCCGGCCCCACCGCCGGGGAAGCAGACGAGGGGCTCTGCCCAAAGACCTGCAGCGGGGGTCCCCGTTTTCCCATCGTTTTCCCATCGGAAACGCAGGCAACGGCACGTGCCGAAGCTCCGCCAGGGTTGTGCACAATGCAAGGCTGGAGACCCTCAGACCAAACCTTTGTGATAGCACCCAGGAGCTTTACTCCCGCTGTAGTCAACGAGAATCCGACACGCTAACAGCTTCGTGGATCTGGGTGTTAGAAGGTAAAAGATCAAGGGAAGTAGGCTAACGCAGGTTTTGGAGTTTTTCGTTTGGCAGCTACATTTAATGGCATATTTTCGTAAAGTGAGTTCAGTTTGTCCCTCTGCTAACACAAGCTACTGCATTTTTTGTGGTTTTTTATTGAACAGAATGAACTTTTAGATGGAAAACACTGGATTGTGTAGCATGAGGATAATACTCTAAATGAACGTATTTTCATTTTACTAGTGGATGTTTATTTTAAGCTGGCAAAGAGCAGATGGGCAACTATCAGCAAGTACAGGATAGTGGCAAGAGCAGCTGGACAATGCATTAGCTCATCTCTATTTAAAAGTACCTAATTAGGACTTCAATACCAGAAGTCACTTGAAAATGGAAAACAAGTTCTGACTACAAACATAAAACAAATTTCCCTGTGTTCATCACTGGGGAAGTTCAGCAACCAGCTTTACTCATGGACTTTTCAGTCTGTTTAGAATATTTATACTGACAGTTTCCAAAGAAAAGAAGAAACAGGACATGGGAACAACTCAGTAAACACAGACTTCAGATGTAACATCTACTGAAAAATTCATTAAGTACCTACCTATCTGTTTGACCCCAGGCCCATTAATCCCAGAGTGAAAGGTCAGACAACCCAAGAGGGTGTGGGCTTTCAGAGAGGTCTTTCTTCCTGGTCCACATGGTTTCCTCACAAAGGAAGCCCCCATCCCGCACATGCACAGCAGCAATGTCCCTGTGTGGCTTTTATATCCATTGGAGATTGATGGACCTAGATATCCACTGACTTGTGGCCATTAAGCTGAGATACCTTTCTGTGTGGCTGCCAACTATGCTCAGTCAGAGGAATTCCTCCTGGAAATGTGTACATTGAGGGAGTGTGGATTGTATGGGATTTTAGTTGCTATAGGATTAACCTTTACTCAGCCTGTAGGCTGGGGAGGAGGATTTAAGTGATGTGCTGGAAAATGTCCCCTGGAGATACTAATCTTTTCCCCTTCTTTCTTATTTCATTTCAAGCCTTCTTCAGGAAATTGCTTGTGGTTTAAAACTGAGATGTCTGATGTACCAGCAAATACATCTCCCAGGGGCCCAAATCTGCATTTCACACACAAAAACCACTTTAGCCAGCTCAGGTGTCTGTCAAAGCACCAGTGTGTAAACCCAGGCAATGAAAAGATGCAGAGAATGGAGAAACATGCTCCTGGAGCCATGGCACATGAAAGAGCCCATCTTTGGGACTCAGCACGAGCTCTTAAAACCAGGATAACGTACAACAGAAACAATTTGAACAGCCAAGGAAAAACAATGATTTACCTGAATGAAAAATTGTTGAAGGTTAGGTATGTCTTTTCTTGAGCAAGGTCTGCAAAGGTTGGGCATGACCTGGTGTTGTTCGGATGGCTTGAGTTTCTAAAGGCTGGGTTTCCAATATAGTCTGAATACAGCCTGAGTGGGAGTTTGGCCATTTATTGCCCTGGGAATATAAATCAGACCATGGACTATGCCCAAACTGCATTCTTGTAGGGTAATCGTGAACATGAAAAAGGTTTACGTGCTTCAAAACTGAGCAGCCAGTACTTAGCATGGCAGGCCAAAGAGCATTTATTATCCCAAATCCTGCAGCGAGCTGTAAAGGTTTCAGTTGTATCCAAAACATATCATTAGGCCCTTTCATGATTTTTGGTAATCAGAATCTTCCCAAATATCTCTGAGCATTTTCATTACTTTGTAAAATTTCCCCAAATAGTTTAGGCAAATTATTTTCAGCAGATGGCTTGTTATGAATAGCTTGTGAATTTTTCACTTTGACATCTGTACTGTGTTTACTGGGTGGTTTAATCAGTTCCTGGGCTGAATGACTGAAATGTTTGCAAGGGAGGAAAAATGAGCACAGGATGCTAAATAAGAAACAGTGCATTTCAAGGACAAACATATTCAGCTGACTGTTTTCACAAAACTTTCAGAGATTTCCAGCAATCGCTGGCTACCCTGTGGATTCTGGATGCTGTGATATATCTATGCGTGCAAACCAAACTAGCACAGCTCAAAGGATAATTGTGAACTTCTTCTCAATTTTGAGCAGCCATGTTGTGTGGTCAGAACCCACCAGCAGAATTTTTGCTCCAAGTAGTTATATTTTAACCACTGCCCAATCCTGACTGTCTCCACTCTGATGTGGAGGCAGTCTAACATTGTTAGGCAGAGCTTCATGTCCAAACTACGCTTATCTCCTTGCTTTGTCTTCCTCAAAATAACACTGGAAGATAAGGTACACTCTTTCTTTGATCACTAACCTCCAGCTCGTGAACGTTGACCACAAAGGATAAGTATGCATTGAACAGAAGTCCTAATGATCAGCACATGGTTACAGTTTCAAGGAATGGGAAGATTAAAACAAAAAGCAAAAAAAAAACCCCCAAACATGAGGGAGGCTGGAAAGGAGGGGGAAAATAGGCTAGTACAAAAAATTTCAAATATCTTCAACAGAGCAAGATCATAAACAAACATACATTTGCTGATGAGAATTAGCATTCTCTTGCTCTGTAGTGTCCCCTCCTACCTAAAGGTAGTTGAATCTGTAAGAAAATTGCAGTAGTGGGGAGAAAACCACCAGGACAAGGATTGTCTCTGTTGTCGGTTATATGGCATGTGGTATAAAGAGGTCCTAGCGAGGCCATCATGCAAATATTAAATAAAAATAGCACTGGGAGGAGTGGCAGGAGGTTGTGAGACTGCAGCACCAGTGGCAAAGCCATCTGCAGCAGCGCAGGCTGCATCACGCTCCAGGCTCCAGCCGTGCCTTTTCTCACACCAGATGCTGCTGCACCCACCACCTCGGCTCACCCCCGAGTCCCCGGCATGTCTGGCACGCTATGGCTGGCCTCAGGTTTCTTGAAAGGCTTGTGATTTTCTGCCCCGAGTTGCCATCCAAATGGTAAGTAATAAACGCTTTAATAATTCATAACCAGTCAGTAATATCTTAAATAATTTAACAAACAATTTGTCATCTTTCCTTGTGATAGAAGATGCTGGCTGCAGAAAGACTGAGCAAGGTTTCGTGTCCACCTCAGCCCTCCCCAGGAGTGAGCTTTGCCCCTGCCTGAGCTCAGCCAGGTAGGTGCAGCCTGCAGGGGAGCAATGGGAGCCTACCGTGACCTCAGGGAGGGGTGAGCACTGACCCACTGGTCAGAGGAACAGGAGGAGCCACACACACAGCCTTCTCCTGTAATGGGTGGCTATACTCAGAGCTGTATTTCTGGAGCTACTTTCCTACCCACTGCCCTTGGTGCTGAGACACTCAGTTCCCATCTCATGTATCCCTGCTTTCTTCCAGTTAAGCATCCAGCTTCTCTGCACAACAGCACAGACCCTGGAAGTTCCAGCTCCTGCTGTGTCTCCCAGGCTGTTAAAGGATCACAGCAGGCCTAAGACAGGCTGGCGAGTCAAATGGCCCTTCATTCCCACACAGTTTAATCAGCAAGTCCCAACAAGGTGGATGTTATCTCCCAAAGGCATGGAGAAGACCTTGGAGCTGTACTTAGTTCAGAGAACCACTTCAGAAGATAAAACCCCAAGAGAAATAAGAGACAAAACACACTTAAGTCAAAACCAGTAGTTCTACCTGTTTAGACTGTAGCACACACTGCAGCATAACCCTGGCATCAGGCTAAACAGAAACAGCATCAGTGAAGCCAGCCAAGCTCTCCAGGTGCTTGAAATTATACAAGTGCTTAAGAATTTAACTGAGAAAAGCACATAAGGAACACAAGTGGTGTCAGCCTGAGCATAATGAATATATAATAAATTCTACAGAAGCACTCATTTTTATTATGTTTCAAAAGAGGTCTGTGCTCTTATTTGCAAGCAGTTCCAATCCTGATAATGGATGTGATCCCCTGCACACAGGCGTTCTTGGAAAAGAAGTTGCATTGACTCCAGTGAAGTTATGCTGGCAGAAAATGTGGTTTCCTGAAAATTAGCTGTGTCTAAGTATATATTTTCATTTAAGAATAGCAGGCCACCCCACTATTAAAAGCATTTAAGACAACCCCAGCTTTACAGTGAGCGTCCAGCTAGAGCAAACAGGCAGCCAGCCCAGTGGAGCACTGGGAGAAGGATAGCAAGGGGAGCAGGACAGAGCATCAAAGGGCAGCACTGCCCAAAAACTACACCAGAAGGAAGTGCAGCCCATTCCTGCCATCCATGAGGGTGAGAGCTCAGACATTTTACAGGGCTTGCTCCCAGGAAATGGTCTAGCTGAAAAAAGTAGGGGAATCTCCAGTAGCACCCTTCTTACCCAGCAAACACATCTGCAGCTGATTGGCAGGGCACATTTTTAAAAGCACCAAAGCAGGGCTTAGGAGCTTTGCCCACCCCTCAGAAAGTGTAAACTTCTAAGCATTAAATCACTTAAAAAATTTCCTCCAGGAATTAAAACTCAGTTTTGTGACTCATGACATGAGGCTGCTGCTTCTAAACCTTTTTAATGGCAGCTCCAGGATAAGGGAGAGCAGAGGGAAACAAGCCTTTCCTTGCATGGGAGGGTTCTTGTCCACTGTAGGGAGTTCCTTCACCAGAAGATGATTTTGCCATGATCCAGCTGATCCTGGGGATCCAATGACTCCTGGAAACAGTCCCAGCCCAGCAGGAAACAGCTGTAGATGGCAAGCAGCTAGTCTGAAGCAGTCCTGGGGATTTCTTTGAACCAAAGGACTTGGACTTTATTCTGTAATGCCTTTTCCATAATGAGTGACATGTAAACTATCTCTCATAGTGGGTAGGATGTGTGTCAGCAGTGGCTTGGTGCTGTCATTTGCCAAGAAAGAGAGCATCTTCAGGAATTTCTAAATGACCTCACAAATGTATGTCCTTACTTACAGGTCTGCTTACCCACAAACACTAATACAGCACTAATTAACTCCTTGGAAGTTCTCTCCTAGCCCTCAGTTCCTGCTGTTTCTTCTTTGATAGATTTTATTGTGCTCAGGAGAATCCCAACGCTGCAGTTACTGTGTGTCCCAAAAGTCACTCCCATTTGGTGGTTGCAATAGTATTTGACTTCTTTTTGAAGTGATCTTTCCTTTGCTCTACAGGTTTTCCCCCTCAATAACCCCAGAACCCTTTTTGAAAATATACAAGCCAACACAGTTGGTGGATGTCAGGAAAACTGTCAGTTACTGTACGGGCAAAAATCAGCCTTCTGGGAGAGGCAATACATTATTCATCATCTTCCGAAGATCATCTAGAGGTCGGGTTATTTTGGCCTCAAGGTGGCTGAGATATGCATTCGGCTTTGTGGGCTGGCCACGCTCCCTGTACCTGGAAGCCTGTGGTATTATGCAAGGCACTTGCATCAGAAACCTGAAAAGCAGAGAGGGCTTCATAGCTTTGCAGATCACCAGGATCAGATAGCTCTCCACGGGCTTTTGGAGACACCCTCAGGTCTGAGACAGTCAGCACTTCAGGCTTTGCACAAAGGTAAGAGCTTTTTTGTTGGCGAGGAACTACAGGTTTAGCAGTTTCTCACGTCATTCTGGGATCTGCACAATCAGAGAATAAAAGTTCAAAACTTCATCCTAAAAGACAAATTTGTGCTTTCGATCCAGAGCAGCTACCTGCCAGGGCCAGCATAGCAGGGTGCCTAAGGGCAATCAAGGCAGTGTAGATGCTGCCTTAACCCTCAGCTCCTGCTGTCAGGCATCCTGAGATGCCCAGTTTCCTAGGGGTGTTCTGGGAGCTTTGTTTTGACAGTCAAATCATCCCCATGTCATGCCTTTGGTCAATATTCAAAGCATCTTTGGAAGCTGTTTAATATTATGGGAAGTTTAAAGCATTTCTCTCTTGAAAACAAAATATAATTAGCCAGTTAGGTGAAAGCTTTTAGGGTCCTATATATAGCTACATCAAGAAAAGATGTAAAATCAGTTTTAAAAAATAGAGGTTTTCCATGTCTGGGATTTAAAAAAAAATAGTGAGAAGCAATCAGTTCCCCCACTACCAAAGAGAAATACTGTTTGCCTCCAGGAAGTACAAAGAATTCCCTCATACCTCCAGAAATAACACAGTATTCCCCACCTGCTCTGATGCTGCTTTTGTTTTCACTGTTGAAATAGCCACATCAGAAGGGCTTGAACTGGACCAGATCCTCATGTCCGAAGTTGTGCCTCTCATTCAACTCTGCAATATACATGCAATTAAAAGGATTAAGAAGTACCAGCAGAAATGTAAACACATCAGGGGACTAACTGTATTTCTTCAACCTGAGGAACAAAATATAGTGATTTTTTCAATTGTTTGAAAATAGACTGTAACACCATGGGTTATTTATTGGTGAAACTGCAAAAGTTCTGCAATTGTAATTGCAGTTATAAACTGTGACTGTCCTGTGTTGTCCCCTACAAGGAACATTTGGGCTGTGTTTTCCAGGCTGCACAATGCTCACTGAGGTGCTGAGCATGGTGGCTTCTCTAGCAGCTCTCACTGCACAGAGACCTTCACTTTTATCATACTTGAAGGCTGCTTTGTACATCCATCAGCTTCAGCCAGGTCTGTGTTTGATCTGCCGATCGATGCTCAACGTGAGAGCTGCCTTCGGGAAAAAAAAAAGGCGGAAAGGAGAATCTGGGGAAGGACCAGATGGTCAGACTCAATTCAGTGCAAGTCCTGAGGGACTCTTTGTCTACCTCATGAAGGACGGGAGAGTGACTACGAATAGCCAGCATGGGTTGTCCGAGGGTGAAGTGTGTCCCTGACCAGCCTGCCTGCCCTCCTGATGGAATATGTGCCCTGCTCTGCAGGGGTAAGGAGGGCAGTGGATGTCTCCTGCCTTGGCTTTAGCAAGGCTTTCACCTGTAGCATCCCTGTAGCCAAACTGAGGTGGTATGGGCTGCATGGATGGGCTAGAAAGCAGGTGAAAAACTGTCTGGATGCTTAGCTTCTGGAGGGAGTGGTCACAGATTCAGAGTCCATCAGGCAGTCCATAAGTGAGTTTTGGGGTCAATACTGAGGCCATAATTGGTTTACACCAGTGTCACGCAACCTGCACGCTGGGGAATAGCACCTCCTCAACAAACTGAGAGACAATGTCAAAGCAGGAGGAGGTCAATAGCCTGGAGACCAGGGCTGCAGTTCAGGACCTGGACAAGATAGAGAAATGGGGCAACAGGGACCCCATGAAGTTCAGCATGGACAGATGCAAAGTCCTGCACCTCATCTAGAATAAGTACCTGCACTAGTGGGGACCTACTGGGGACCTGGGCAGCACCTCTGCAGAAAAGGACCTGCGGGCCTGAACGTGAGACAGCAGCATGAAGGCTAATTCCAGACTGGATTGGATCAGCAAGTGCATAACCAGCAGGTGAAGGAAAGTGGTCCTTTCCTTGTTTCCAGCAGCAGCAAGATTGGACCTGTGCTACTGTGTCCTGTTTGGGCTTCCCAGTGCAAGAGAGATACGAATATAATGAAGGAAGTGCAGCAGAGGAGCACTAAGATGGTTAGAAGACTGGGATGTGATGTGTAAAGAACAGCTAAGAGAACTGGGTTAATTTACCCTGAGAAGACTGGGTGGACAAGAGGCAGCAGGCAGAAATTGCAGCAAGGAAAATCCCACCTGGATGAAAGGAAAAACCTTTGTTGTGATGGCTGTGTCAGACACGAGAGCAGGGAAACATGGAGGCTGGGGAACCTCCACCCCTGAAGATTTTCAAAACCACCCTGGTAGCATATTCTGTGCCTGCTACCAGTGCAACAGTCACTCTCACAGGGGCTACAAGAAATAAACATTTTTACCTGACTTATTTTTAGATGCCTACCAGAAGAGTGAAAAAAAGTACCATTTACTCAGTGAAGAACAGAGATGCTGTGACTGGCCCACGGGCAGTGTAAGGGCAGGAAGGTGAGTGCCTGGGGCTGTGGCAACACTCAGTCTCATCACTGTGGTATGGGACTCCATGAAATGGTTGAGAAAGCTGCTATGGCCACAGTTCAGTTGGAATTTGGCCTGGAGTGAAGTCAACAAGAAAGAAAAAAGCCTCTTAACATCAAAGCTTTCCTTTCAGGGTCAATTTACACCCTCAAATTGTCTGTTGTCTGAGTCAATCTAACAGCTCACTGCTGAACAGGGAAGGTTTACTTACCTCCAAGGACCCCGACCCCCTCGTGCTCCAGGTCCCCATCCCACCACCTCCTCTGCTCAAGCACTCATCAGACCCTGCTGTCAGCTGCCTGGGGTGTCCACAGATGAGCAGCAAAGAGCAGAAGCTGGAGGGAAGGAGCAGGACTTGCCCCTTTCTGATGTGTTGAGCTGGAGGGAAGGAGCAGGACTTGCCCCTTTCTGATGTGTTGAGCTGTTAGATTGGCTCAGCCACCTCCTGTCACCTCCTGCCAAAGGGCTGGGTGGGAGGGAGAAGGAGCTGACGGAGCTGTCTGGCTGCGAAAGAAAATGCTACCACTGGAAATGCACAGGACCAAATTTCCCTAACCTAGTGCTGGCAAGGTCACTTGAACAGGCTCATTGTGGAAGAGATTCCCTGATGTAGTGGCAGCAGAGAGAGCAGTGGTCCTCTCTGGGTGCTCACCCTCTCACGCCACTGGCAATGGCAGGACAGGCACTGGCTGCTCTGCTTGGTCTGTGCACAGGGGACTGCAGGGTGCATTTACCACTCACAGAGGGGAGTTCATTAGCTCTGTCCCCTCAAGTGCCCACAAGGCCAAAACAATTCCCAGGAGGATGTTTTTCCTTCATCTGCCCAAGGCCAAGGAAGCAGGCTATCTAATATTGCCTGGCATGGAGTCTGGTGAGGGGAGATTACTGACTAACCACTTATTTTCACATAAAAGAAGCTAGCAACATGCTAGCAGTCAGATTGTCTTTCTGCTTCATGCATCACAACCTAGAAGACTGTTTCCTACCACTGCTGCAAATCAATCAGTCAAAAGTTTCCTGGCTTGGTCTCCAAATCACTTATCTTTGATTTTTTCTAGTTCCACTGTATAGTCCATCGTGTCTTGAGGCCACGGGACAAAAGCCAGGAGTCCTACAGTGCAACTGCTCTCTTAATTCCTTGGGTGTCTTCCCTGCTGATACATAGCAGAGATTGGCAACTAATCTATATATAGTACAGCACTGCAGCCGAGACACAATGCCTGCATTCAGCGTGCATACATGATGATGTCAGCAATGGCTGTTTAATTGCATCATGGGAAGTGAAGGGAGAAAAGAATTGGAAGAAAAAAAAAAAAAGAGAGGGGGCCCCTGGCCCCTCCACTTTACATAATTTCCTTCACCGCCAGATGGGAACGCATGGGAATGCTGGCCCTGCATCTCGGGAGCTCCCTCCCCAAAGCCTGGCATCGCCACATCTGTTTCCCTGATTTCCTACACTTCTGATCTTCTTCACCTGCCCTGCACCCCACCACCTTGGGCGAGCTTCCTGAGATGCTGCTACCGCCATTTGATTTGGCTTCCTGAGGCTCGCTCCCTTCTTCCTTATTTTTACTTCTCCAGCTTGCAGTAGCATCCAGAGACCTGTAGTTGTGAAACTCCCTGGAAGGGTAGGGTCTGCATGCAGAGACCACACAAGCCCCCCGGCTGCTTTTATTTAAATAAAGGAGCATCTGTACTGCCAGGCAGTGGTTCACGAAAGGGGTTGTCTGGCTCAGCACCACTCCACTGCTCTGCAGCTAGTGAACACAAGATATACAAACTTCTCTTCCCAGCAGACATCCATCACCATAAAATGTACGTGGGTTTTATTTGAAAGGAGAGACAACACCCTCCCTGCTTTAGCACAGCAAAAAAGGGAAAAAATCCTCAGAGTGACAGCATTCCCCTCTCTAAGACCTACAGCGTCAGCCAAATCAACAGCTTTAAAACTTCCCTGAATGGCTGCCTACCCTATAAAGTTCCCGCTCCTGCAAACAGGACCTGTGGTATCCTCCATTTCAAGAAAACTTCCCTTTGTCTTATCCCCCAGCCTATTTATAGCTGCTGTGGTGGAGGTATACTGGGAAGGCTTTACACCGGCAGGCGCAGGGCCCTTCTGTGCACAGCGAGGAGGCACGTGCAAAGGGACATTTAATAGCCTCCAAGAAACGTGCGGCTCCTTGGGCTCATTTTCTGGGAGGAGACTCTCACCCAAAGAGTTTTAGCTGCCTTTTTTCCCAGTGGCATGCGACAGGGGCTTTGGGCTGTGACGCAACTCATCAGCTGTTTTTGTAGGTCCACTTTTATGAAGGACTGTAGGGATGCCATTGGGGTCTCATGTAGGAGAGGAGGCAGCTGCCTGCTCCCACTGCCAGAGAGAGCCAGCCAGGCCAAGAACTTCTCCCTTCTAAGCTCCCTGATGGAGCAGTGAGGAGGGGAATAACCTCTTCACAGGTCACTTCTTGTTCCCAGAGTCTTTGCAGAGAAGCCAAGATAGGAGACTCCAGCCAAGACAGGAGACTCCAACCTCTTGCATGTCCCGTGACTACACAGCAGCTTCAACCAGTAACCTGAGCCTGGAGGAATGGCATACTGCAAGGTAGCAGAAGCTTCCACAGAGTCCACCTTACAGCTTTCCCTACAGGAAACACAATTATAACCACAATAAAAACTCATATGAACCAGAAAGTTTGATTAGCACCCTGCCTGGCTGCTTGCTCATTCATTCACTCTCATAAAGGAGCACATTACCTTTGTATGTACTGTCCCTGACCAGCGGTGGTTTCAACATATAAACCCTAAACATTTCAGGTCCAATTAGCTCCAAGCATGTTTCCTGCTAAGGACAATGCAGAAATAGCACCGCTTTTCTCTCTCAGCATTCAATTTATACCTGTCTTGATCAGAGTGACTTCAGGAGAGAGCAGCACCCTAATGTGGGTTAGGATTAGTGCTGCATGTTACACGAAATCGTCTGGGAGAGCATGCCACTGGATGAGGGTCACAGTTTGCCAGTGCTCAGGGAATTACACTGCATGGCCCTGAGGGAGAATAGGTCTGTCCACACTCCCCAGGGAATAATGCTGAGGAGGCAGAAGGGGAGAGGCAGTGCTTGGATGCAGATGGCCTTAAGATGTAGAAGATGTAGGCGACCTTCACAACCATCCAAAGAGATGGGAGGTACTGTTGTCCCTCTGAACACAACTGCACAAGCACTTCACCCTTCCCGGCACAAGGTCAGCCATGGCAGTGCTGCAGCGTGCTAGGGGACACTCACATGTCCCAGTTTGGGGGCTGGTAATGAATAGCTGAGGGTGCCAGGCTTCCCAGCTCCCACCGCCAGATCTGAAGGGGAACAGCTGCCTGCTCCCAGAGTTTACACAGCTGTGGGGAAGCATTACCAGCTGACAAGCCACTCTCCCTTAAGCGTCAGCGTACACCACCTCTTGCTGTTAGAAGCACTTCCCCAGCCGAGTAAAAGGATCTTGTGGACGTGAACAGGAGTGAAGGTAAGGTGAACTTTTGAGTTACAGCCAAGTTAGCTGTGCAGAGAGGATAAATGCGGAGTGAGGTATCAGAGCAGAAGCAGTGTCAGGAAACAGGAGGCTAACAACAAAACTTTTGCAGTTATTAGCCCATAATGTTGGCACCTGCTTTCTACCTCCAGCTGCTCAGAGCTTGCATTTCTTGACCTGCAGAGCATGTTTGCAAGGTATGTCTGTTTTGCCAAGCTTCTCCTGAAAGGGAAAAGTGATCTGATGGGACATTTTGTTGAAGGTGAGTTTGAGAACCTTTAAGACTACTCCAGCATCAGTTTTCACACCCAGTCAGTGAAGTCACTTCTTGTGATTGAGACATGGATTTAGACCATTCTTAATGGTAGGCATTGCATTTGAAAGCTGTTTAGAACAGAATCAGGGTGAGAAGAACCAGACATTTGCATCTTTTGGCCTTGAGCCCATCCTTGGGGGGCAATAGTTGAGCTGTCATCATCAAAGATTAAAGCCAACACAGGTACTTAGTCTAACAAGAAATCTGATTGAACAGATGGTGAATAGAGAGAGATTTGAGAAGTCTGGAAGAGGAAACTGGTTTTAGAGATGCAGTCATTGGGAGGTAAAGGTGCTAAAAGTCCTTGTGATGCTAAATCCCACTATGTGGTTAGAAATGGATGATTTTCAGCCAGAATTTCTGAAAAGAAGAAATTAATCAGAATGCATGGGAAAAAGAAAAAAAGAAAAGAAAGGTCATTTAGTTTTGTCTCAAATGCCCACTGTGCAGTAGGAAAGCTAGAGCAAGGCCTAAACATAAAGGTGCTCTTGGAGACATTACAATAAAGTGAAAAAACCCAAAACTTTCTATAGCACATTGAAAAACGACATCCTTGCATCAGTTGCCTGCAGAGCTTAGTGCTGTAAAGCAAGACAGTAGGTGTTTGCTTTTTCTGGGAATAGACTAAACCCGGTAGTGCCTCTGGGGTTAAAAGTAATGTCAGCTATTTGAGTGCAAGGTCTCTGCTGCTCAAGCCAGCCCTTGAAGTCTGTAGAGATGCAAAATGCCTACCAACAAGATCCATAGATTTCACTTGCACATGTGCATAGAGGAGGCTCTCTCTGCTCCCCTCTGGATCCCATCACACCCTAACAAGCACATCTTTAAACTCAAGGTGACCCTGCTGTAGAGGAGATAGATGGGTGGAGGAGGGGGTGTCAAGAGCTTGAATTAATATGCTGAGCAAGCCAGTTTCCAATGATTTATACCATGGGGACAACACTTACTGCTTCTTTGCTCCCCAAGCCTCCACCCTGCTCAAGATCCAGCATACCATACAGGAAGCTCAGCAACACATGCAGAAAGTTGAGCTTACTACTGTACTTACTAATGGATCCAATGACAGATATATGGTTGAGCGAGAGTCAGTGTGCAGGAGCAGGCATGGCAAATTTGGAATCTGAGGCAAATTTAGAAGTTTGTGCTCGCAAGAGGAAAAATGAGGGAAGGAGAAAAAAAACCAGCACAAATCAGAGCTAAAGTGGCTGAACTTAAGTGGCACAGTTGTGCATGGATAACAGTTGTGGTGAAAACAAAAAAAAAAAGATGGATATTCCTCTGAGTATAATGAATAAGTCACTAACAGCGAGTTAAAACCAACAACAAAACCTTCCTCTTTCATTTATCTGGCGCTATTTGTGGAATCTCTGAAGGCTACACCAGCATCAAGATCTTGCTAAAGACTTTCCTTGTGATAGACCTGTTGGAAGTGCTCTTTTTGTACACTGATTTACTAGATGAATTCTTGAGCAGGGGAGGCAAAGATCCAAGCAGGCTGTAATGCTGTGTCTCTTGTCTCTTTGTGAACAGCTAAACAAGGAAGGGGATTCTCTGGTGCATCAGGGAGAATTTTAGATCTTGGTAATCCCTAGAAAAGACTGTGCAGAATTTGAAGCGATGAACCACTCTCTTGGCTTTTTATGTCTGTGGTATAGCAATATGGGAGTTGGAAATGTTTTCTGGGTCCTTAGGTGCGAAACAGCACCAACGATAACAGGAGCTCAGACCTCTCTGTTTGTCATTACCTGTGCATGTTCAGGGACTTGCAGCAGCTTCTCAGTGACTCCTGCTCACAAGACCTGCTGAGCTCTGGGCTTGCAACACTGCCGGTGCTCAGCACAGCAGGGCAACCCGCACCAGACTGCTGAACCACTTCACACAGGCAGTACAGGGGAGAGCTCTTTCTGTGAATGTTTGCCTCTAAAATTACAGTAAAATGTCCCCAAACTCACGATTACTCTACCTGGTTCTCTTTAACAAATCTTTTAACCTCCAGACCCCTGGGTTTTCCAGCTGTATTGCTTTTGGCAGGAACACCATTCTGTTTGTTCTGTAGTGCTGCTGGCAGAAAGCAGATGCTTTACTTCAAGAAAACGGAGCTTCCAAGTGGAAATCACATCCCGATATTCTAAGCAGATGCTAGAGAATGACTCAGGTGCAGTCTTCTGCCCTAATGTCCTACTTTCCACTAAAATTTAAGGGGAAAAAAGAAAAAAAAAAAAGAATTTTTAATGCATCCTTTAGCTGCAGTGGCTGGGCAGTTAGTCAAGGACAGACAAATGTTGCCAAATAGAGATTTTTCAACTAGTAGAAGCTGGCCTGGATCTTCAGAGTTATTTTGATTCTTGTTAAGTGTGTCTGAAGATCTGGCCAGTCATGCCCAAGTTTTAGCATTGTTAGGATGTTTTAATGGTTAATGTTTTAACACAGTTCTGATGTGATCATGACACAGTTATGATTTCAACACGGTTTAAAAGATGGGCTTGCCTTTAGTACAAACCACATCGTTTCAAATTCAGACCAGCAACAGCGTATGAATGGAGGACAAAAGAAAGATGAGAGAAATGGGTTGAAAAAGACTGGAAAAAAAGGGGATAAAATGCGAGAAACCTCAGCAGGGCGACACAAAGGAGAACCAGCAGAATGCAGAGAAATGTCTCAGACACTCACGTAAGCAGGGAGATTTCATTTATTTGGCACAGAGGGACAATAGCCCGGCTAACCAGGATAGCTATTGTTCTTTTGTTTTTAAGAAACAAAAAGGGAAAATGTGAAGCACTAGCTTCCCAGGCGAAAATCATAAAAATAAGTTCTCATCCTGCTGTCCAACAAGGAATGAGAAGCCTCCCGCACTTCACCTATCGCCCCCACGCTGTTATTCACTCACTTGTTTGTCAGCTTAGAAAACAAATGAAATATACTGAGGCCTCGGTCTGAGGAGAGCTGAGGGTGTTTTTATAGCAGAACAAGTTAATTGAATCGAAAACCATTGAGTCAATGCACTAAGCAGAAAAATGCACGGTGCTATCTGCTGTGTAGTTGAGCACACAAGTGCTCCAGCAGCCAGTGTTTCAGAAGGATTATAATACCGGTGTGTTCCCTTTAGCTTTGTTTCAGCATTTCTCATAGTGGAGACAGAAAGCCATCCACAATTGGAGGAAGTCTCAAAATGTTGCATTCCTTCGGTGGTGGTGGTGGAGGGAGAAGAAAAGGAGGACTTTGATTCAGCAAGACAGAGGTTCTCCAATATGAGGGTGACAGCTGGAGAATAAGGACCTACTGTTCAGGGACAGTGAATTGCTTATAGCCTTTTACAAGCTCGGGGAGGGTGTAAGCTGTGAACGAGCCTTGGGAGCTTTGGCACAAACACAGTGGATCCTGTCAGCAAAAAAGACCTTCCATAGCACCTAGGTAGCATCGTGAGCCTGTTAAGGACCATTTGGAGCATCGACGTGCAGAATTGCCCCCTTCAGCCGGTTTGCTGGAAAGCAAACAGCTGTCACTGAGGGAGGCAGGGGTGTCAGATATGCCTGGAGACACACATCTGGGAATTTCTGACCAATTAAAATATTTCTGAACACAAAAGATGACAGTTTCTATTGAGGGAACTGGTGCAAAGCGTTATCTGGGAGACCCAAACAGATCAACCATGCGCTTGCTGCTCGGGGAGTTCCCGCTTTTCACAACTAACTGACTTCATCGGGGAAAGGACAAGCTCTGAAGCATCATAACTCTTTGCGGCAACCACAGGACAAATAAACAGAACTGGGGCAAGGCTCAATGATTTTTTAACCTGATAGTCAAAGCTGTGGTGGATTTCACCTGCATGCTCAAATGGGAAAATATGGATTTGTAATATAAAGAACACAGCCCCAGAGCCAAATCCTTCAGTGATACATAAGGCAAGTTCTCAGTAGAATATACTACTGAGGGGCATAATAAATATTCATGCTTGTTTACAACTTAATGCACGTGTGTTGCCCCATGGACTTCATCAGCGATTCCCATTGCTTGGTCTTGCATACGGATGTTAGCACTCCTGAGTTTCTCAGTTCTCTGAAGGGCTTTTGGAGAGAGCTCTCCACAGGCATGGCTTGAGCTGTGTTTAGTACCTGTCAGTAGAAGACAAAAGGCATTTTTAAGTAGACAATTTAAGTTAGCGTTATTTGCGTGTCTAAGGCCTAAATAACATTAGTTGTTTGTACATCTAAGGTCTAAACAAAGGAGAAACATAAATGAATATGTTTTAATAACCAGTTTTCCTGTTCCGTGGTGGTTCTGAAAATTTATTATGATTACTGAACAGTAATTTGAGTTTATTCTGCTTATTTACAGATGCTTTCATTCACTAATCTGTATATTTACCCATTTTTATTCCTTTTCCTGTTTTGTTGACTTTCCAATCCCTAAGCCAGTTCCACGTTGTAAAATTTCTCAGCATTCCCAGTTTCCTTGTTGAGGGTGCAATGCCACGCGTCCTCTCTTGCTACCACAAGCCCCGCTAACCAAGACAGTGGCCACTCGGTCGTGCTGCAGAGCCAAAACTTTCCACCCATACGTTGCTGGTGGCGCGGCGTTTCATTAGAAACAAAATGATTGTTGCGAATTTTTATTGAAGTGTGGTCTCGCAGCAGCGCAAATGGCATCCCCGCTAATTTTTGCTAAATTCATCGCGTCACTTTCAAGGAGAGGAAGCGCCTGCCCCTGCCCAGCAGCGAACCCCCCCGGGCTCGCCCGCCCGGGCATGGCAGACCCGGCGGCAACCGCAAGAGCGCGGAGAGGAGCCGGTCACCCCTAGACCGGGCGTCAGAAAACAATTACTCGAGAGACTTAATGTTTAAAGCTGCATTAACGCCTCGGTGCTTTCAAAGAACGGCCCCGAAGCCCCGCTCGCATCCCAGACCCAAAAAGGGCGCGAGGGTCTGGCGACCGCCCGAACCCCCGCGCTTCAGACCCACGGTGGGAGGGGGGTCCCCGGCGCTGAAACCGGCGGTATTAAAAAATGGGGGTGGGCGGAGGGGGCTGGATGCGGGCGGATGGGGGCAGGTCGGGCCGGAGGAGGGCGAATGTTTCCTGCCCGCCGCCGCCGCCCCCCGGCCGCCCCCCGCAGCCGGGCGGAAGTCAGCCCGCGCCGTCGGAGCTTAAAAGGCTCCCGCACGCCGCGCCGCCCCAGTGCCGGCGGCCGCAGCGGGGCCGGAGCCAGCGCCGCCGCCAGCCCCGCGCCCCCCGCCCCCCCCCCCCCCCCCGGGGCCGCCCTCCGCACCCCGCCAGGCGGGGAAGGCGCCCGGCGCGATGGCTCTCCCCGGATCCCACGCCGCCTGGGACGGTGCTGCCGCATCAGTGAGTAATTCCTGCTAATTCACCCCCCGGGGCCGGTGGGCTCCGGCTCGGCAGATCGCGGGGGAGGCGGGCGTTTTGGTTATCGCTGCTTTCCCCCCCTCGCCCCTCCTCTCGCCTCTTCTCCGGGTTTTATATTATTTTTGTTTTCTCAATAAAACACCACGCGAAGAGGCGAGATGACAAAGGAAATGTGATCCTAGGCGCTGCAGGGGCTCAGAGCGAGCGAGAACCGGAGAGGAGGAGGAGGAGGGGGCGAGCGTAGCGCTCTCGGATAGCATTGCACAGCGGCTCCAATTTGTGCGAGCGAATATAATACACCCTCCATGAATAATTCAGGGCGGCCGGCGGGGACCTGCCGCTGCTCCTCTGCCCGGCCGCCGCAGCCTCTGCGAGCCGCGCCGAGCCCGCGGCACTGACCGGCAGCAGCCGCCCGAGCCGCCGGGTACCGCGTGTGGCGGGGCTGCTGCGGGCTCGGCGCTGCCCTCCGCGGGAAGCCCCGCGTAAAGGAAGGCGTCCGGCGGGAGTCGGGACTCGGAGAGGCGAGAGAGAGGACTGCCCTTCTTGGCCGCCCTCGGAGCCCTTTTATTCTTCCCATCTCCTCCTTCTCCTCCGCGTCCCGCCAGCGTGAGTCTCTGCCGGTGGGGTGGGTACCAACGCCGCCCTCCATCCCCACCCCCCCAGTCATGCGGTGGTGGAGCAGGCGTCGGCGGGGGAAGACTGGAGCCGGAGAAGTCTGCCTGGCCACTGTGTTTCAGTGCCTCTCTCTCTCCTAGAGCTGCTCTGGATTGCAAAAGTGGAGGGGGGAACTGAAACGAAATTTCCCCTTCCCCCCCGACAAGCACAGGTTTAAAGGAAAAGAGGAAAAAACCCAACGCCCCAAGAAGAAAGAGCGAAACTTGAGTTAAGCCCCTGCTGCCCCCCACCCGCCCGGCCGAGAGGGACTTGCACTGCCGCCCCGACCCGGTTCTAAGGCCGTGGGAACCGGAGCCGAGCCCCCGCGGACGGAGTTCGGTCCCCGCTGGCTGCGGCGGGGATCGGGCGGTCGGCGCCCATGCACTTTCCGTTTAGGAAGAAGACAAGTAACCAAACCACGTTGTCAAACTGCTGACCCGAGGGGGAGATGAGAAGACTGTGTGAGGTATTGACCGATCCGAGAATCGATGCAATTTGTCTAATGCAACGGGGGATCGGGGGTTAAGTACATGAGAGGGAAGAGAGGATCCATTTGCTGAGGGAGAACGGGACAGCTACACCTTGATACCAAAAATACTCCCCCCTCCCTGCAGCAGCCAGCCCGGCAGCAGCGAGGTACGAGAGGACCCAGCTCCCTGCAGACCGCCGGATCGATGACACCGTATTTGCAAAACCGGCCCATCGATCCCACTTGGCAAAACGACTGATCGATGCCAGCTTGCTCGTAAGCTGCTCGCAGAACTACCTTCTCCCCGCGCCTCTGTTTTTCCGCCCACGCTTTTTTTTTTTTTTAATTGTTTTTTTTTTTGAGGAAGGAGAGACACGTTTTTGCCCCCCATCGGGGAGTCAGGCCCGTCGCAAATGGCTTCGTTTCCCGAGTCCGACTTCCAGATCTGCCCGCTGTGCAAGGAGATGTGCGGCTCGCCGGCTCCCCTCTCGTCCAATTCCTCCACCTCCTCGTCCTCCTCGCAGACCTCCAGCTCCTCCGGGGGTGGCGGCGGCTCCTCCTGCGGGGGCCCGCCGCGGCGGCTCCACGTCTTGCCCTGCCTGCACGCCTTCTGCCGCCAGTGCCTGGAGGCGCAGCGGCACCCCGGCGCGGGGGACGCGCTCAAGCTGCGCTGCCCCATCTGCGACCAGAAGGTGGTGATCTCGGAGCCCTCGGGCATGGACGCGCTGCCCTCCTCCAACTTCCTCCTCAGCAACCTGCTGGACGTCGTCGTCGTGGCCGCCGCCGCCGACGAGCAGAAGAACGGCCGCGCCGCCGGGGCCGGCCCCGCCGCGGGCTCGAGCGCTGGCGGGGGCGGCGGCGGCGGCAACAACCGGCACCACGGCCGCCCGCCGCCGGGGCCGCCCCGCGCCGCCGGCTCCTCGCCCGCCGCCGCAGCCTCGGCCGCGCCCTCCTCGACGTCGTCGTCGTCCTCCTCGGGCGGCGGCGGCGGCTCGGCGGCGCTCCTGCTGCGGCGGCCCCACAGCCGGCAGGGCGAGCCCCGCTGCAGCTCCTGCGACGAGGGCAACGCCGCCAGCTCCCGCTGCCTCGACTGCCAGGAGCACCTGTGCGACAACTGCGTGCGGGCGCACCAGCGCGTCCGCCTCACCAAGGACCACTTCATCGAGCGCTTCGCCGCCGGCTCCGCCGCCGCCGGTCCCGCCGCGCCGCTCGCCCTCAGCCCGCCCTACCCCGCCTCGCCGTACAACATCCTCTCCGTCTTCCCCGACCGGGCCAGCTACTGCCAGCACCACGACGACGAGGTGAGCGCGGTGCGCGGCGAGGGAGGGAGGGAAGGGGCGGCCGCGCTCCCTCCCCTGGCCGGCGCCAGAGGGCCCCCGCCCGCATCGCCGGGGACCGGCCGCGGCGCTTCTGCCGCCCCGCGGGGCTGGGGACGGGGGGCAGGGCCGGTGCGGGGCGCGGGAGCCGCTGGCACACCGGGGGAGGGCGTGCGGCGAGGCGCCGCCGCCCGGGAGGAGGAGGAGGAGGAGGAGGAGGAGGAGGTGAGCCGGGGGCCCTTCCGCGAGGTGCGGGACACGCTGTCCCCGGAGGCGGCTGGCGGAGCCCCGGTCTGCCCGTGAGCGGGTTGTAGTGGGGGCATTGGGCTGCTGCGGGCGCTGTGCCCCTCAGAGGGAGCTCCTCGGGCTCGTGGAGATGCAAGAGAAAAAGGTTTGGGGCCCCCCAGAGCCCCAATGCTGAGTTAAACTGTTTTGTGGAGTCTTTGTACAGCCGTGTTCGGTGTGTAACCCACTAGAGAAAGAAAAACGAATAAATAGGGAAGGAAGATAACTGTGTTGAGAAAAGGACACCTTTTTGATTATTTATTTATAAATAAATAAAAGGTAGCAAAAAAGTTAGGAGATATATTCACGCTTGCATATGCCAGCTACATCTCCTGCCCTTGGTCAACATTTTGTCTACTTCTGTGGTGGCAAACATCTACTGATGCAAAAACAGGAACTTGCTTTATGCGGTGTTAATTTAAAACGCTTTGGCTTTGCAAGTTTTGATTCTGGTGACCCTAAGTATTGTTTCATAGATCTTAAGAGGCAGTGGCTTCTTCAAAATGTACTGAAAGTGTCTTAAGTTTCACTGGGATAGTTTCTTGCTGTGATAGTTTGAAACTTGATTTTTCGTTTGAAGCTGGAAAATGGCGATCTGCTGACTTTCCCCTTTTGCTCTGGGGGTCAGCGCAGGGGGATTTTGCTGGAATTTTCCAGTAACCAGCGTTGGAGGTAGTTTCCTCCCAGGATGAAATTGGACAGCACAACAAGGGGCTTCAGGGAAAACCTGCCTGAGGACAGGGGTAGTACAAGAGTTTCCTGTGGGATGCTTGCTTAACTGATACATGAAGGCATTTAGCCTAGGGAAATGTGGTGATGCCTTCAGTTTTCAGGGACGCTTTTTCTATCTCCTCTCATGTTGTCATAGCTATGAAATAGTTCCAGAAAGGTCAGGTTTTGTGTTTCTTGAAGTTGCTAGTGTCAGAGGACAGAATGTATGAATTCTGTGGAAAAAAAAAGACCTTAAAATGACATTTGGGAGACATGAAGTGTGCTTGAGGAACAATCAAGTTTTTAACAAAAAAACCCAAACCAACCCAGAAACGTTATGGCAGCTGGGCTGTTTACAGCTCTTTGTGGTATCTCGGTATCTCCCTAAGAGTGGGCTTCCTAAAGCACACGTGTAATACTGAATGCTAGACTGAAATAAGGCATGATGTTCTTAAGACGCTAAAAAAAGCCATCTTTCTGCATTCATTTTGGAGTATAACTTTGGTCTTGTGGTACAGGCTAGAAAGCTTCTAGTTTTTGTGTTCTCAGTAGGGCGAGTAGTTTTACACACTTCTTTTTGAAGTGTGTAAAATAAAACAGTTGAGGGCTTTTGGCCATAGCATAGAATATCCAGCTTCTAATGTGATATATTCTCCATCATTTAGTAAAAGAGTAGCTGGGATAGGAGCTCCAAGGTATTTTGTGGACTTAAAAGCTTAAATTGCAAGTGGAACAAAGGTATTCTAGCCTTGCTTAAAGTGTACAGCTTTTCTAGAAGTAACTTCTGAAAAAGCTTAATTTATTTTACATAAATAATTTTACTTTCAACAGTGTACTCTGAAAAGAGTACACCTCTTAAAGGATTGGGTTTGGGTGTTCCTGTATCCTGTAGACCTAGAAATTGTTTTAAAACAAGTAAGCATTTTCAAGCCTTCAGCTCCTGTTGAGAAAGGCTTTTATTCTGCAAATTAATGATCTACTACTGTTCTTGATTAGTGCATTTTGGTGGCTCCTTAATGCAGTTGTGCCTGATCAGTATTTGCAAGTATTTATTATTCACTCAAGGGGAATTGTTTGGGAGAGACTGACTGTTAGGAACAGTTTATCCTGTAAATCTTTCTTGCTTTGGCTAAAAATATGGGTGAGGTGTACAAGTTTTTTTCTGAGAAAGGGTGGCTGCAAAACTGTGAGGGTTATTGCTTGTTTAAGAATGCTATTTACAGCCTCATAAAAGGCACGATAATAGAAAGGCAGCCTTCCAGGAGAGTACTTAGTGCATCACTTAAGTACTTTGTTTGGCTAATAGTGTAAAAACAAACCTAAAATGCAAGGCAGGAATGGTAGCCGTAATATTAGTAGTTAAAAACTCTGGTTCTGCTCAGTATGTGAGAAAAGCTGGTGAGCAGGATATTCCCTCAGATTAATTCATGCAGGCATAGGCAGATCTCATCTGTAAGCTGCTGGAAGAGTAGTTCTCTTAAATGCAGAGTTCTCCTTTGCCAGGGTATGTCCTCCTCACCTTGTTTGAGATCAGTTATAAGGAGTTTGACCCCATCTCTGAGGGTTTTCTGCACAAAAGTTGCTGGTTCCCTTATTCTGTGCCTCCTTGCCTAGAACATGATGCTCCTGTCCTAATATTGCTACTCATTTGTTACCTTTGGTCCTGTTCCTCTCTGGTGTTTCCGTCCCTCCTTCTGGGAATCACTGTCCATTCCCCATAATTTTTCCTCATTCCACCTCCGTTTTGAGACTCCCTCAAGTGAGAAGGGAAATAGCACCGTGGGTGGTTACTTACTGGGTGTTCCAAGTCTCAAAACAAGACTACACATACACATTTGCCAGACAAGATCAGTGTAGTTGCTCATCCTCTTAATGCAGAGAAATGCAGATTTCAGCTCTTAACTGGGATGTCTGGCATAGTGTCTTTTTAGTCGAGATGGTTCTGGTCTCAGTTGAGCTGTTGACTCTGGTTGTGTGCTATGAGTATGTAGCAGTCTCTGTAACAGAGAATATTGACTGTTACAATAGTGGCAAACATTAAAGAGAACCCCGAACACTGCTTTTAGGGCAGCAATGCCTGCAGATACTACAGTGATGCATGAAAGAAAGTGAATAAAAGTGTTGGGGGGGGGGGGGGGAAGCAAAAGCCAATTCTTTGTCACAGAGCTGCTGTTGAAACCCAGTCTGGTGGTTTACCGCTGGGAACCTCACAGTCTGATGTAAAATGCTATCATGGCAGCAGGGGAAATGCTTAATCTCAGATGTTTCAAAGCATTCTACAAAAGTAAAGGTGTTGCAACCCTGATAATTTTCTTTTGTCTGGCAGTGTTTGTTGTATGGACAGAACTATCAATGCTACTGTAGCAACTAGATGTTATTACTATAAAATCAACTAGAATAGGACTTGAAAAAGATTTTACTTTAGTTTTACCCATAATTAAATCAAATATCCTACCTGATATGTCAATGTGTTCTTGATTGTTTCATGTGACTGAAAGAGCACCTCTATTTTTCTTTTCTTGGAAGTCTTAATAGTCTGCAAACGAAACCACGCTCTTAGAAAATGTTGGAACAGCTATAGGACACTTGGCTTGTACTGATAAACTCTCTGGATTCAAGTGAGTTTGCAGAAAGTGGAAAATGCCACAAGTTGCAAGTTAAATAACTGGGGTTTCATTTATGCCAGAGCTCAGCTGCTGTGTGCTTTAATATCATTTCATGATAACAGTGGCGGATGGTCCAAACACTTCAATAACAGACTTCTAACACTTTCTAGGGAAAGTGTGGAGTTGCCAAATTCAGTCATCTTAACAGTGTGTGACCCTTCTAGTTCTCATATTGCTCTACAGATTCCATTTTAGGAGTGGTTCATGGACTACCAAAACATACAAGACAAAACCCTGTAGCGCCACAGCTCCCTCCATTGCAAGAAAGGATTTTAAAGGTCTTTCTCCCCTGCCCTTAGACACACTGTTCCTTCATTTTCCTTGCATCAGTTCTGTCTTTGGTCAGGTTCTTAACTGATCAGATTACTTTACAAACTCCGAAGTTTTTTGCCATTTTCAGTGAGTTGCAGTGGTTCATGGGGCTATTGGAGCCCCATGGAGACTCAGTAAAATTAGATTGCTATGTTGAATTCTGGGGCTGCATATATTCCTGGATTTCTTACCTTTTTAGATTACAAATAAAATGCATTCCTTCTTACTGTCTTACAGACTGTAAAAAATGCAATTTTTGGAGGATTGTGCATGTATAGGGGAAAACATTCAACTGCGTATCTGTCAGTTGAACTGAAAGCTACTTATCTGGTACCTTGGCTAAATTTGCTGATTGAATTTGTCTAAGCTGCTCTAATGTAGGGTAAAGCTGTGGTTTCACAATAGGGAGCAAGCTGTCTTAACATCTCACGGCTACTCAGAATAGGGGATCTCACTTCCTCTTCTGTTCTCACCAGGCTAGGCTGTGTGCACTCAGGAGATGCTTCTGTGAGCCAATTTAACTCACTTAACATGACAGAAAACTTTTTTCCCCTTTTCTACCACTGGTAAAAGTTTATTTTAACTGCAGGCTGAACTGGTATGAGGGGAGAGGAGGAATAGAGTCCTTAGACAGGAATGGTAGGTTAAACGGGGTTGCTTTTGTGTAATGGCTTTCCATACTGCCAAATGCTGAGCTTTGCTCCGAGGTGCTCCCAGTGCCATCCACCCACACGTCTCGCCAAAGCACTTGGCTGATGCAGAGGGAGTATGCCTGTGTTCCCAGTTCCAGTTCTCCATCTCTTGCTCAAGGGTTATTTATGTGAAACTGCAGTGTGTGATACAGGCTCTTGCTGTTTCTCTTTCTAATGATTAAGGGTTTTGCCGCCTAACAAAATGATTAAGGATTTTAAGAGTGCATCCTGAGGCAGTCATCTTAAAATGTGATCCTTGTGCACAAGATAGAGAAATTCGTATTTCCAGGGTACGTAAGAAACTGCATGTAGTTCTTTGTACTCATGCAGCCTTCATTTACCATACTTACTGTGTCTTTTCTGATGTCAAATGCACATACAGGTGCCCATCTGAAGGCAGTGCTTCAGATTAGGTTACTGACAGTTGTGTTTTCCTTTTTAATTTTTTCCTGATGAAGAAAGCAGGGTAGTGAGTTATTTTGTTCATATGTGATTTATGGAATGTGGATTTAACATCCTTAGGATGATAAGGGATTGGAATAATCTCTAAATTCACAATATTTTTAAATTTACAAATACTGTTCAGCTATCAGCTGTTAAACCTCTTGGATTACCCTGCCTTACCTTCCCTTTAGATGCCTCCATCACATCTGTAGGTCCTGGCTCTTCCCTGCATGCAGAAGTCTTTTTATTTAACTCCTTCTCTTTAGTAAGAGAATGAAAACTTTGGGTTTTAAAACAGCTTTGATACCATACTGGACAGAATCCAAACCCCCCCTGCTGTGCTGTGACTGGTGTTGAAACCCACTCAACATTTTAGGGTAAACGCAGCAAAGTTGTCAGGTTTTTCTCCTGGTGATAATGATATTGTTACACTACTGGCTTAATTAAACATGACTTCAGACAATTTCCAGTGAGTAAAAACTGGAAGAAGCAGAAATGCCTTGGATGTTCAGGCACCTTTCATGGACTATTTTTACTGAGAGCATGTATTTGTAAAACCAAGAGTGTTGCTGTATGTAAGGATATTAATGCTTGCAGGCTGCAGCATAGACCTCTGAGGTTAATAGTGACTTTTTCTGAGAACATACAACTGGAGATGTGCATACAATAAATAGGCATGAAACTAGTCTACTGTATACCTGTAATTTTTTAATTACAGTTTTGTTTAAAAGTGATTTCTTGAAGCATCTTGTAAATGGGAGAGAAGGTCTAGCTGAATTTTTGCTTCCATTTAGTGATGAAATCTTGCATCTCATGTGTAGCAGTTTTTCCTTTCAGCTAAATCTTCAGAGCATGTAAACATGCTTTCTAGACCATGCTTCCTTAAAGGAAAACTACTTAGTTCCTCTGTTTTAAAGTAGAGGAGGTATCATTCCTCTTTCAATACTGTCTTGACCCAGTCTCTTCCTAGTTTTCCTCTCATACTCCCTTCCTTCCTGCAAAGTTGTTGGTGTCTTTCCATGAGACAAAGAATCATGATGTGTTGAGGGCATAGATCTTAAGCTGCATGAACAATGCACTGAATGCAAGACCAATGTTACCACAGATAAGATTTCACAGAAGAGGTTTATTGTCTTCAGCTGTAATCCACTTTCAGTAGAGCAGTTACAAATATAATCTTGGATCATAATTACGTAGTACATAATTTTTACTAATGCTTTTAACCTATCATTTGAAGTCTTAAATTAAAGTGTGGAAATACTGGATGGGAATGGGACTGGCTACTGCTTGGCAGTTCAAGTACTGGTTAATGTAAGGAATGGATGTCCCTGATCCTAAAATATATTAGGCATATTGACTTTGTTTCAGCTGTTCTCCTCACAGGCTCAGCTGCAGCTCCTTCCCTGGGTTGTCTTCTCCTTTCCCTGGCTGTGCTTGAAGAAGGGCTCAGTGGGTGGGATGGGTTTGGTCCTTGTAACAAATTAAGCTTGTGCATCCAAATCAAGTCACAGAAATGGAAGAAAACCCTGTTAAGGAATTGGAGCAATACTATCTGCCAACTTCTACCTTGAGTACAAAACCTTCTTTACTATGTAATGTCACCTCAGACATTATTTTATCTTTGCCCTAACATCTTAAAGAAGAGAAATTTTATGTGGCTAAGACAGTAGTGTGCTTCTTTTCTAAAGTTCTTTTGACTCTAAGCTACTTGTTTCTTCCTCTGCTATCAACCCTCAACAAAATAAATTCTTTTCAGGTTTAGAGTCCATAGCTGCTAATCTTTTTTTAGCAACTAAAAATGTTGGCCCGCTTTGAATGCTCTAGCTGTATAGCACAGTATGAAAAGGAATAAAACACAGTACTCACGGATGAGGCTCATGAATATATGTTCTGTGTTGCTCAGGCATCTTGGATATGTGTGCAATACTGACACAAGAATTAATTCATAGTTACATGTTAAGCTCTAAGAAATAAGAGCTCCATTCCTGTTATTTCTCTTGAGTGTGTAATATGCATTTCTAAAACCCCAGATGGTGAACTTGTTGGATAGGATGATGACTAGTTAGCAGTTTCCTTCATACGTGGTTGAAATATTTTTGAAGTGACTAAGACTTGAACTGGAAACTTCAAATGCTTATTGTTTTATGGTTCTGCATGCTTTGTGCTGTATGCCTCTGCACTGGTGCTGACTTGGAGAAAATGGATTACCTCCCAGGAGCAGGGAAGTGACTTGAGACAAGCTCTAAACCTGTTGGGCTGGCAGTGGGTGCAAGTCACTTTTCAGAGTTGAACACTTAAAATTCTGGGGACTCTGAGGTGTGCCTTGACTGCTATAGAGGAAATGATCTCTACTGAAGAAACACGTGAATTGTCTTAAATTCATCTCTGAAGTGGACAGATTAACCCAGCCAAAGGCTACTGCTGTCACCTCAGCAGGTATGTTTTACTCCTGTTTGTTACTACAGTATTATCTCCAAAGATCACACAAGCAATCACCGAGGCTGCTCTCATACCAGTGCTTTCCAGGAATGTGAGAATAGCAAATGCTCTGAATTTGTGTTGTGGGGAAGAAGGGTTCTTTAGTGAGCTAAAGGTAATAGCTAAACTTGTGTTGTATCATTTTCACTCTAATGTTGGTTAGTCTTCATGCATAACCAAAATATTTAAAGGTGTTCCGTCAAGTTTGCTAAACCTTATCTTTTTCAGTTGTTCGTTTGTATTACATGCCCACCCCATACATTTTGTGGCTAGTCAGTGTTGTTATGGACTACCATCTACTGTAAATACTTTCTTTTGCTGGGCAAGGTATTGTGAATGTGCAGAGCTACCAAACGCTGTGTTTGTCTGGATTAAAAGGCTGGCAGGGATCTCAAATTCAGCAATCAAACTTCAGCAGGATTCTCGGATGGTAGTACTGGAGCTTGTTATTGTATCTTCTCCATGTCCCATGTTGTCTTGGGTTTTGTGGATTCTCTTTGAATGTGTAGGTACTTGCTGTCCAGAGTAGCTGACATATGCTAAAAAACTAATTTTATACAGCCTTTTGTTCAGCTCCTCTTGGTTAACAAAAGGCAAACTATTATTTAGGGTAAAATGTCAGCTATCAAACTTCAAATCGTCCCCTTTTCCCTCCCTCTTCACTTCAGTGGTTCTTTTTACTCAGCTATTCACACTGTCATCTTATTGTAGAAAATAAAAATCCCTAGCCTTAAATATTGGGTGCAAGCAAAGCTTGAAAGCTGTCTGCATTATGGATGCCCTTAAGCTTTGTAATCCAACCTGGTGCTGCATCAGGGAGTAGAGAAATGCTGCTGTCTTGTCAGGGTTGGTAGTGTGCTCTGTGAATCACCAGTGAGTCAGTCAGTACTGGTTGCCTGACAAGGTTACTATTGCTGGTCTTCTGTAACCTTGAATAATGCCATGTCAGGTGGTGGAGGGTGTAAGGGAATGTGATCAGGTAGCTCCTGGGGTCTTGCTGCTGCTGTGTCTTGCTGTGCTTTGGAAGTCAACTATATAGTTCCTGGATGTTTTAGTAAGTGCATGTATCTGTGAGGCAAAGTGGGTCTGTTACTTTGAGTAAGAACTTTCTTAGGGCATGGAAAGAAGGAGCATCATGCCTCCAAGCCTTCTTTTTTCCTTTAAAAGCAGGGCTGGTAAAGGGTTAAATTCCAGCCCCCTGCAGCACACCCCGCCCCCACCGCTATATATGGTGTGCCCAAAGGCACTGGAGATTTAATACATTGAAGTTGGAGCGTGAAGGGGGTCTGCAGCCTGCTAGACAAAGTCACTCAAATTTCAAGAATACTTGATCCATACAAGGATGTTACTTGAGAAAGGCATGGCTTCTCTGTTAAGAAACCGGTTGCCGAATGAGCCGGCTGAGTGTCCCAAACACGGCTTTTGTGGCTAGATGAGCAAATTGGAAACCAGATTTTCTTTAATTGGTGACTGATCAGCAAGCCAGCTAAAGTTGTTGTGAGAACCAGTCTCCCTTCAGAGAAGTGGTTATTTGTAGGGGAAAATGAAAATGGTTGTTTCTCCCACTGAAGTGCTTGCAAGTTGTGGACATTATTGTGCAGATAATGATACAAAAGAGCTTAGTTGAATTGAATACTAGACTAAAATAATGGAAAATAATTTCCCCAGGGTAGTTACTGGAGAAGCAGCTACAGTGTTGCAACTGTGTCCCAATAGGATATATTTGGTGTTAACTTTTGTTAAAAGGCTTTTAAATGGATGGGCAGATATTTTGGGAAGAAAGGAGGGACAGTTTATGGAAGAAAAAAAAGACAAAATTATTATAATAAAAAAATTGGTACTGGAAAGATCAGGCAGTGGTCTGGAGTGGATTCTACCCTGAAAGAAATAACAACCAAACTAGCAACAATAACAAAACATCAGGGAATTGGAAAGGATGAAGTACAAAAGAATTCCTAGAACACTGAGGTCCCAGTCTTTCTAGTGCTGCTCTTGTATGTACTAAGATGGTAATGGGAGTAAAATTTAATACGCTCCTTGCTTCTTCCCCTCTTGTACTTAATATAATTTTCAGTGAGGGGGTGGATGTAATAATCCCTGCCTCCCCCAATATCATGAAAGCATTGATAAGATTAGAATTAAGAATTGGATTAGAGTTATAAATGGTGGCTGTTGACAGAGTTCCAAAAGGTACTACATGCCCTTTCTTAGCATGAAAGTGCTGGTTTTTTTCTCTGTTCTAGACAACATGTATTCTAATTGACAATATTTCATGGTAGCTCTTGCTCTCTTCTAGCATTACTAATTTTTTCAAGGGCTCTGAGCTTCTTGCTAGATAACTAATGTATGGCCCTTGAGCTTTCTGCCCATGAAGCATGAATTACCCTGAGTGGTGGTTGGTGGGACAGTTCATAGGGAGGTTCATAGCGGGCAATCTAAGTAGGCTGGGCTAAGTGGAAGCAAGGCTGAAGTGTCTTGAGCTGGCTTTTACTGCGTAGCTGGCAATTTGCTGGAGGGCTGTCCACTCCAAGCCTCCAGACACTCCTGAGAGGTGCTTTTTCTGTTTGTATGCACTTCCCAATGCATACAAATTTGATAAACTTCCTAAGTTTTAGACAGTTGTCTTGTCAAAACAGACTTTATCTTCATGTTATTGCTTTTCTGGCAAAGGTGTTATTATCCCATCTTTGCATCTTGTCAAAAGTAGTTCATTATGTACCTCTGAATCTGAACTCTTCCTCAGTAGCAGCTGTGTCAAGTCAGCCCAATTTCTTTGTCCCTTACCAAAACAAGTGGTAAATCTCTAAGGCAATGTTCCTCCGAACCTGAAGGGGTACATGTGGGCCCCTCATTCCAAGTGGCTTATTCTTCAAATAATATTTCCAGGGAGCAGTTGTACACCTTCATTGCATATATTGTTACATATTGGTACATGGTTAGTGCATGTTGATACCTTCTAGTAATAATTGAAAATTCTCTATGATTTAGGCAGCTACATCTTCTAGAGAACTACTAGAGAGATTTTGCTGGAAGTTCTGAAGCACTGCAGTTACAATTAATATAACGTGTACATTTCGTTTCCCCTTGTAGGAGACTTTGGCATTGACTTGGATATAGGTAAGGTCAGCATGTCTTTGCAAAGACTGGAGTAGTTGGATTCTGTGGCTGGCCACTTGAGCTTGTAGTGGCATACTTGGGCTTGGCTTAGATCCAGAGGCTCTTCTTTCACTGGAACGCTTCCTTGTCAGTCCTTTCCTGAGCCAGTGAAGCGAGTTCAAGTAGTACGTGATTACTGATAGTCTTTACTAGTGCTCCTATCTTGGTCTTTCAGCAATGATGCCAAAAAATTTTATACACTGAGAGAACAAATAGGAGAACCATAATTTAAAAGTGCAGGTGTTAACATGAGCTTACTTTCACAAACTGCAACAAAAAAAATCAACTTGAGCCATTTTTAAAATTAATAGTTTCATTTTCATATCTCAGTCCTTAGATGCAAGCAATTAACTTATTTTTCTTCAAAGAGTACCATCATTTTTATAGTTGTAGAAGTTATTTAGGGTGTTAAACTACTTATAGCTTTATTTTAATTGGTTTCCAAGTGCTTGTCTAGCTGCAGAACTTTGAGGAGGAGTTACTCAGCTGCCTCATTTGGCAACCAGTTTCTTAGAGTGAAGTCACACCTTTCAGTTAACATCCTTGTAAATACAATTCATAGCATTTTTATTCTGTATGTGATATCACTTCTGATACCTGTTCTTAATGCCAGCCTATGCCAGTCAGCAGAGAACAGGGGCTGCTAAGGAGCTTCAGCTGATGAAACTCCTCAATGGTGTGGACCAAAGATGTATGGAAGGTCCCTTTCTCTTGTCCAAACCTGTTCATCTCATTTCCTTCCTTAGCTCTGCCTTATACTTTGAAGTTGAATAACATGGATGCTTTGAAAGAATTTTTGGTGAAAGCCATAGTTGTGCATGTCATTATAAAGCATTCTTGTGACTAAGCATCTCTTAAATTTAAACAACTTTTAAATTGTTGTGGTTTTTGCTAGTGCAAGTCACAAGTGTTCATTCCTCGCAGTAATACACTTTATCTGTTGCCATTCATTTGCCTTCATTATATAGTGTCAGTGTGTGTATGTAAACATTTTTATATAGTATTTATGAGGGTTTGGCTAGCATAGTAAGACCAACTTATTTTCTCCTAAATGAAATATAAATCTTGACAGTTAATCAATCTAGGAATAATGTATTGGACCAGTACCCTGTCAGAACTGCTGTTTTGTCTTCGCCAATGTTCAATACAACTGTTTCAGGAAAAAAGAAAGAAAAGGTGTTTAGTATTTATTTTAGAGTAGCTGGTCTACAGTGTGTCCTTCTGCTTTAATTTTTAAATTATCACGGGGAAGCCTTGACAGTGTCCTGTCTTACATTATTTTAATATTAGTTTTCTAATATAAGCAACAGAAAAAATCATGGTCTCAACTGAAAATATCATACAATCCATGAAATTCAATATCATCTTGTCTACAGGAGAACATAGTATTTTCATCAATGTGTTTACTGTTTGAATTTTAAATTCATTTTAACACCATCCAGGGAGGAAGCATAAAAGGAAACACTTTTCACTAGCTAGGGGATAGATTGGAAAGAGGAAGTGTTGCATGTCAAAACAAAGACCAAAATAAAAAATAGAATAGTGATACTTCCCAGCTGAGATTATTTTATGCTATCCAAATGTGCTATCAGCAGGTGAGAGACTCACTGACATGGAATGCTGTCTTGGGAAATCTTGTTTGTTTCATCCAGGTATTCCTCAGCATATGAGAACACAGTGTTAACCTTATTGCAGAATTCAGATAGATTTGTATATGGCTTATCTGGGGATGGAAAGCAAACAAACTACTTGGGATAATGAGTACCTCCCTCATTATAACTCTATCCTATTGTCACTTTTTTGCAGTTTATTCTTCCCTTTGAGAACAATTATCTCATTATATGTAGTGGCATATGATTTTACTCCAAAGCTTCCTGGTAATAATTTTCCTCAAGGTGTGTGTAAAGAAATAGTTGACACCTGTGTTAGTAGGTTCAGATTTTGGATGTAGATGGGCAGTTTTCCATTTGGCTCCTGTGGCAAAGATACTTTGACAGACAGCTATGTAAACCCTTGCTGAAGGAGGGAGGTAGTAAGGGGAAGTAATCAAAGGTGACTGACACAGCTCTAAATCTAGTAACTTGTTTTGGATGCACATACTCTAATAAAGTAGCACAAGTTTTTTGAGCAGCATGATGTGAAATGATATAAAATGCTACACTTATTATCGAAGAAAGGAAACTCCTCTTCAGAAACCCCTGTCTAACCCAGGAAAACCGTTGCTAGTCCTTCGCTAAGGAGCGAATGGCTGTTGTTGGAAGATACTTTCCTAGATCAGGAAGACTCAGAGTATCGTGGTGTGTGGGTTGTTTTTCCCCATTTCATGTATCTGTTTTTCTCCAGGCAGGGGAGACATTCCTGTCAAATACGTATGCCATGGCTCCTTTTCTGCTAAAACTAGGTGAAAATGCTTTCAGAATGAAAGAGCTTTGTAAATCAAAGTTTAAACAAACAAAAAGAAACAAAACCAGCCAAAACAAATTCTCAAAACACCCAGCTCTCATGCGGTCAAAGAAGCCACTTCTTGGAGTAAGCTGACTTGTTTCGTGTTTGATCCCATATGGAGTTACGGAGGGAAACCATTCCTCGAGTGCTTTTGTTAAATAAAGCTGTTGCCATGAATTAAGCAACACTGCCCTGGAATGTTTCTGATCATGGTCTTGCAGAGCTTGTGACCTTTGCACTGAACATGTGAACTGAAACTTCATCTTCCAGTGTTCAATAACCACGTTAAAAATTCAGAGGTGAGGCAGTCTTGGGATTTCCTTAGGCTAGCTTAAATGCCAAGTGAAATTTAAGTACTGATTTATACAGTTACTCTTCCCTTTTTTTTTTTTTTTTTTGTGGTAAGTCTAAGCTACAATTTTTAATATAAATCTGAAAATTCTTATCAATTAAAAATATCTCCACGATTGCATAGACAATGTCTTAAAATGCTTTCATTTATAGGAGCCTACTAAAGCATTAGATACTGCCACCTTCTTGTCTAGATGCATTCAATTACTCTAATTAGAATGTTTGTAGTAGTATACTACTGCTTCTTAAGGCAATTGCTTTGACCAGTAACTGGTTGTAGTGCCTGCAGAGGATATTCAGTTTTAACTGGGCTGCAGCTGAAAGGGGGAGAGAAGCAGTTTAAAAACTTTGCCTCTTGCAGTCCATCACTTTGATGCCACTAGGCTTCCTACCCAAATAGAATGCTATAAACAATTAGTCTTTTTCCTGTTTACCAGATAGAAACACTGCCACCTCTTGGCTATGCAATATCCTGGCCTTTCTGAACAACCTTATTGTTTCTTGTGATGTTTTCTGGTGCAGTGTTTCTGAATAATTAGGAGGTGGTGTAGTGAAAGCCTTAATATACCATACTGTAGACTTGAGATTTTTATGGCAGCCCTAGTAATTGTGGATTCTACCCTGGGACAAAAACATGGAGTATTACTTGGTCAAGTGACTTTCAACTCTGACCCATTGCAGTATACATCCCTTAAAAATATACTAAGTTAAGGTAGACTTCTGCCCTTGCTAGATTAGCTGACCACACAATTTGGCAGCAGTGCTGGCATCTGAAAGTAATGTCTGGCACAAAAGGGATTCAGCCTTTGTGCCATTAAAAGGGACTGACAAAGTATTTTCTACTGATCTTTTTTTATTTGGTTTGGTCAAAACTATGTTGATCAAATGCTGAATTCTGCATTTGGGGAAAAAGGCTGTGTTAGGTTCTGACAATGTTTCCAGTATCAGTTTTAGTGAAGCTGGCTTGAGGAGTAGTCTAAAATATTGCAGCTTCAGGATTCCCTATATTGTGGGGGGTTATAATAGTTAACCCTTAATTCCATAACACTTCCCAGTCAGGAGGGAAGTTATGCTTCTACCCGAAAGCCTTTTCTTGCTGTAACCAGCTTTGTCTTTTTCTATAAACATCCAGTGTTGTTTGTCTGGTTGTGCAGTGAACTTCATTCTCAAGAACAGGTACGGAAGGGTAACTTCTTCAACAGTTAACCTGCCACAAACTAAATGAGCCTTGAGGAACACCCCCAACGCTGGCTTTTACTCTAACAAGCCAGTCCAGTGAGTGCTGGGAAGAACTCCTACTTAAAACCTGCCCATGTGAGAGAGAAGTCTGATGTGCCATTTCTCAGAGAACTTTTCCTGTAGAGAATCCTGGTGCAAAGCAGTGACACCCATAGCCCAAAGAGCTGTAATACCAGTTAGTGCAATCCCCACCTCAAGCAGCAAGTTTTGGTGGAATGTGGAAACTTGAGAGAGACAAGGTGCTTACAGAACATGAGAGGACTTCAGTGGTTGAGTGGGATTGTCAGGATGCTAACAACATCCTGACTCCTATATTAGCAACGGGAATTAATTTCTTGACGTGTAACTTAAGCTCCATAATGGTGATAAAGGATCTGGGTTTCCAGCATCTGTTCATAAGTTGCAGCTCAAAACCCTTTCTCAAAGGTAGTCTCCTTCCTACATCCCCTACCCCAGCCCCTTCAGGTGTGGGGGTGGGAGGTCATGGTGGGGAAGCAGCTTTCCACTGTTGTATCCCTGTTCTGTGCACATCTCAAAAATGAGGCAGGTGTAAATCCAATTTCCTGTGAATGAACTTTCAAATATAACTTCTGAGATGGTGTTTTGGAGTCTCTTGTGGGAGAGACTTTATAGAGAAGAACCTGAGTGACTGGCCTGAGAGAGAGAGTAATGAAGAGCCTGGCTTCCTCATCAGTAGGAGAGGAGGGGTGTCTGGGGTGCCAGTCAGTACTCCAGTGGCTCTTATTTCATACGAATAAATACCTTATTAAAAAAAAAGACACAAACTCTGGTATTACTGCAGTACAAAGTGGAAAATAAGCTGCAGAGCTTTAAAGACCTTCTGTAGCCATAGCAAATAAAGCTTCACTGTGCAGGCTATATGCTTCCTTCTTGTAGATTTTAGTGAAGTAACAGAAAAGGGTGACAGTTACTATACAAGCTTTAAGCCTTCTTGTTTGGATTCATGAATCAAGGTTTAGAACTGCTGAAATGTCATTCTTGGATTTAAATGACAAGTAATTTGATAGTATGGAAGTTACTGAAATGTTTTTGTTTAGCAGAAAACCCTCTGTTGTGTTTAGTTTTGATGGCATACAGATTAAAGGTGTATTGTGCTGCTGCTATGGCATTAATGAAAATACTATTTAGTGCCTGTTTTTCAGCATCATTAGTGCAGAGTTAGTCACACTGTATAAGCAGTAGTGGTGGATTTTTAAAATGGAGGCCTGCTGAAGGGAGGAAGGATTGGCAAATATGATGTATCTAAAAATTACTGGAAAACAGTAATTTTCAGAAGTGTTTCTCTAGTGGCAGATTCATTAGGATAAAATGTTAACTGAATAGTTTTGGCTAATTTGTGATGAAAGTGAATAGAAATTTCAGAATTGCTCGCGGCTATTATGATGGCTAAGTATTTTGAATGGAAGAACAAAAACCTACCTTAAGGATTTTTTTCAGCCTTTTTGACAAAGCTTAAGAGTTTTTAACATCTCAAAACATGTTTGACCTCCCCACCCTTAAGCCATTTTGACACTCTTTACCATTGCATTTCAACAGGAAAGAAAGATCCTTTTTATAGCCAAATGGCTTCCTCCTTCTCTTCTGCCTCTTTTCCCCTCCATCCCCCACCCCAGAGAGCCTTTCTAGTGCTCAGGCTTCAGCTGCTGCCTGGATACTGGCTACATCTGTCTTGTTTAGATGGTCCTAAGAAAAAACAGCATTGACTGTGACCGGAGGGCCAACAACAAGATATGTTTCTTTTCAAATTTGAAAGGAAGCCCTGCACTTGCTTCTGCCTGTTTCTCTAAACTCTTTTTAAATCAATCATGGCTGGTGCTGGTAAATGCCTCCTCTCCCCTCCCTCCCTGAAATGGTCAAAATCCAAAACATTTGAAAAAAGTCTAACGAGTTAAATATGGTGGTGTTCACAAGGCTGATTCCCCTCACACAGCTTCTAGTTGGATAAAATAAACTCTTTATGGGCTCTTGCTTTGAGACAGCCATTGGGAAAAGTTTCAAAGAGAATAGTGTGACTCTAGGTGGAATTTGGAGGTTTGCAAGTCCATAAATACTTACACTGATGGCAGACTGAACTTTTGTACTTGCATTAAAAGGGACAGCATTAAAAACTGATTTTGGACCTAAGCAGTGCTTGATGTTTTGTGGTGAAAAAGATGGTGAATGTCAGGGAAAGAGGAGTAATTATGTGGGGCAGATGGAGGACTGAGTAGTTCCTATTTTGGGGGGACTCATCTGATACTTTTAGAGTGAAGGATTAAGGCTGGAACAATGACAGTCTTTGCCAGTCAAGAATGCAGTTACAAAAATGTGGGGTGGTGGTTCTGGTTTTTAAAGGTTCATCAGCTGGGTGGGGGGAAGCCATGCAACTTGATCCTGTTCATAAAATTCAGCCATAGCTGAAATGGATTTGCCGATGTGACAATATCTTGTTACACACAAAATAAGAGGAGACTGTGTTAGTGCATGAGAACATGCTGATGTTTTTGCATCACAACCTATGCGTGTCTGGCTGGAGGTGCTAACTTTTGGTTAGTAGTGCTTTTACCACCCCCCACACTGGAAAATGCATCTTTATAATGAACTGCAGGGAACAGAGGAGAAACAAATAGCAGAAGAAATTGCTCTTTTAAGAGTTCCTATTATCCCTTGATTAAATAATGGTTGCTACTACTTTTACTGGTTTAAGAACTTATTAGCCATTTCATTTTTAATAGGCTTATACTGCAGTGAATAGTTTTACGCATGAGCTCTATTTAATTGCTAGCTGTGATGTTTTTAGTCATGAAAATAAGCATATAAGAGATGCAACCTAAGTATTTGGCATGTTACTGGTGTGACTTGGGTGTCCAAGAACCCAGTCCTTTAACTTTTGTGAAAATGTTGCTAGAGTGAGATTTTCTGTTTCATTTCAGCATTTCCTCTGTAGTTAGTGCTTGAACTTTGGAATCCACTTTCCTGGCTTTTGTGTGGGGAGGCAGAGCAAAATGGATGTTTGCGCTGAACTCAGCACGTGCTCTGAGCTTCAGATAACAATTATTTGGCTTTTTAACATCCTTGTGTTTGGCATGTTGAGCCAGCCGCACGGGGCTGTCCTGGGTATTCACACACAAGGAGCAGGTCAGCTCACTGGAGCTTTAATTTCCATTAACCTCGTGTTGCTGCAGACTGACTTACGGTTCTGTGCAGAGATGCATAGAACCTTATCCAGCTCTGAGGTGGCTTCAGCTTGTGCTCTGGAACAAAGATTCTGAAGTTTGGTTCTTAGATGTGTTGTAAGGACAGTCTCTACCTCAAAGCAGTCTCTCATGACACATGCTGCAGGATTTGGTGTAGAATGGGTAGCTTACTCCTAGAACAAAAGGAGTACTTTTGATATGTGTTTCCTTGTGAAAAGCTGGATCAAATAGGAAAATAGATTTGCAAAAAGTGAATTTAATAACTCTGACTCAATTTCTTCCAGTTTTGAGGGGGTAGATTTCAATTTAATTCACCGATTTAATAAAAATTAGTGGCCTGACATCTGTTGGCTCTCAGCAGACCTTAGAGAGGTCACAAACTGGTATAGGCTGTGCCTGTGGGTTTAACAGTGTTGGCACAAGCTGACATGTACACTAGCTAGATTTTGTCTTCAGCCAAGAGAGCTGTGGAGACCTCTGAGTCCAAACACTCTCAGTAAGCTATAGCTTTGTTTTCAGACTTCTCTTGAGAGGTGTGGAGTTCCCTGTCTGAAACGACCTGCTAATGCCCAAAGACCTCCCTGATATGAAATTCATGTCCCATTTTACAGCCTGTGTCTTTCCCCTGCAGAAAAAATGGGGAGCTGGAGATTAATGTATTAATGATCAGCCCTTACTTTAATTTTCAGTTTGCTAAAAGCTGAGGAATTTTTGAGTTTCTGTCATATCACGCTGTCAGGATTGGTCTCACTGCCAAAACCCCGCACTTGGCCCATACGTAGCTCTGTGTGCAGCCCTGTTCGTCTGGCATGAGGTGGGAGGATAAATATTCACTGCACACAGGAGTAGTGTGCAACTGGGGGGAACACCGAGGGCATTAACAATACTCTGTCAGCGCTAATATGAATCTGCCATCACTGGAAGCTGAAGTTTGGCCTCTCCAGCCTGGGCTGAATGCCTCCAGCTCCTCAAAATGGAGGCTGTTTGCTGATACAAAGGCAATCAGCGATGCTGCTGCTGTTGCCGGAGGGCGTTCCCTCCCCACCACTCAGCTCCTTCAGGCGCTGGTTCTGCGGTGGCCCCAGCGAGCGAAGGGCAACGCTGCTGCTGCTGCTGCTGTGCCGGGGAGGAGGGGCACGCCGGCCCCTCTCCTCTCTGCCCGGCTCTTCCTGCCACTGCCTGGTACATCAGCACCAGCTTTTACACCTGTAGCTGTACTCCTGTCACTTTCCCAACATCAGCACAACAGGCTGTATTAGCGAACTGAGCTGACTGATGAGCAACTTAATCCTTTATAGACCATGGACAAGTTTTCAGGGTAGTCTTCAGATTGGTTCTGTGGTGGCACTACTTGGTGCTGATGCTTGCTTGTCTAAACTGGGAGGATGCTTGAAAGGGGGGTGGCTCTGGAAGAGGTGGGTTTGCTTGGGTCAGCCTTGAAGCCCTTGTGAAACCTCTACTGTGTATTTGTGAACTCAAGTCTGAGGTTGTACTGGATGCTGCATCACAGAACAGATAAATGCTTCATGTAAGTTCAGAATCTTTTTGGAAGTAGAGCTGACTTCCCCTAACGGCATCCACAGTGCAGCCCTGGGGATTTGTGATTCTGCCTAAACTAGAGAAGTGGTGTGGGTTGGGATAATTACTGGAATTTGGAGTCTCTTCAGATTGAATAGCTTCTGTTCGATACCATGAGACCACAGTACTAAACCACTCTTTCTTGCAGTAAACCTTGAACCATGTGCACCTTCAAGTCCAAAGTATTGCCTGCAGTGAATTTCCTAGATTTTTTTCTTCAGCACCTTTAACTATACCACTAACAGAAGAGCAGTCTTTATCAGAAGAGACACTGGTCTACTGCATTAGTTGAACACAAAGTCAGTGTGAAATCTAATAGAGGGCTCTTGCCTTGTTCCTCAGTTTACCAAGGCCTTCTGTAAATACCAGCTTACAGTGGAGCTCTTTACACTTTGACTTGTTAAGTTGTAATCCTTTAGCTTTCAGATTTCCTGCTTGTGTCTGGCACTACAACTTTTCACCTGTCTTCTAATTCAGTACTTGGGGTTTTTTTTGAATGTGGCTTTAATGAACAAATATAACTTTGGGTAAAGGGAAGAATATTAATGTACAGTGTAACTGGGGCTTCTGTTCACTGTAAGGGTCTTTTGACCTGCTTATTAGTGGGGGCATTGTTCTGGTAAGCCATTCCAGGACCCATCCTGCCAGTCTTCTGCACAGGATTAATCATTTCCTCTTGACCTCCTGCTCTCTTTTCCTAACATGTTGCATTGATCAGAATCCTTAACTCGCAAGTTTGCTCCTGTTTTTTAAAGAACGGGAGGAAAAGGAGGGGGGAAGGAATGCAAAGAAATTAGATATAATGTCTGCTGTTAACATTCTTAGTAAGCTTTATTCCTTTTTTTCCTGCTTGACTCCTCCCTTCTCCCAAGAAAAGAAATCCCTTCCTGAGATGTATTAGCTCCAGATCTCAAGCATCTTGAGTGCCTCTGTTTCACTGGAATTACTTTTTTTGAGCATGCAACTTCCTGCAAGATCAGCTCTGCTTAGAAAGGTCAGATTTAAAACTTTACCTGGCTGAGGCTTTCAGCTACTGATCTACCAGATTAGAGCACTTTATTAATCTTTATCTGCAGTATTCCCATCATAGGTAAGGCAGCATCAAGAATACTGCATTTGACTCTTAATTTCCCTCTAGTTTTTTTTAATGCCAGCAGAGGGGAAGGTATTTATGGGATCATGTGGGGTACCTCCTAGTAGTGAAAGCTCCATGCTTGTCTTTACTGACAACATCTTTGTTATGCCTTTAAGGGAGCTGTTGACTTTAGGGTACAATGGTCTGCTGCCAGCCAGTCCCAGATTATATCAGTAACAGAAAGGAGGACTTGTTCTGTTCAAATCACCCACGGGCCCCTGTATTCCCCTACTACCGTTTGCTGGCAGCTGAGCCAGACTTCACAGGAGTAGACCTCTCTAGACTTCAAATTTTACTTCTGCATGACCTAATTGTTCCAGCCCACTTGTGTCCAAGTGTGGTCTGGTTTTGAGAAGGCTGCTGCAGCTTGTGCTTCCTTTTCTAAGGTGTTAACAGCAGCTCCAAGGGAGAGAGTTAAGCTGAAGAAAGGCAATGGGATAAAAGCAGAGGTCTGTTTCCTGTTCTCACAGAACCTCTTTCTGTGAGGCTGTATGTCAGAGGTAGTCTTCCACTCCTAGCCCTTGCTTAAGACTTCATCTCCTGGAAATAAATCATTTAACCTGCCTTGTATCTCTGAACAGTGATGCTGACTGATAAGCTGTTCTAGGTGCAATGGCCTTGCTCAGATTAGAGGAATGCTAGATGTCTGTACCCATTCCCAGGAGTACTTTGTGCTACTCTGGGCTACCTGGGGATTCATCTTTGTACCTCAGTTGAGGCTTGGAGTGGCTCCAAAGGGCACTGAGCCGTGTGACTGACATGCACAGATTACTTAATAGCAGAAATGGCAAAGCTAGAAGTAGACCACGAGCTGGAAATTAAAACTGGGTATAGTTGTCCTATCAAAAGCGAACTGATTGGAAGCTCTAGTGGCAAATTAATAGTCCTGTAGAGTGAGAGATCTGACTTAGCCCATCCACCAAGCCCATGGCATGTGAGCATGAGACACAATAGCCCTTTGTTCCTGAAGCTGTGGGAATTACTAGATTTTGTTAACTGCTGGTTTTGGAGGAATCTCCAAATTCCATTTTGTTTCCTGCCCTGAGGTAGAGTTGTGGGACTGTAACAAAACTGTGATGGCTAGTAATGTCGTCTTACTTCCCAGAGATGTGTGTTAGGAGCAAGCAAAAAGGCCACATCACAAACCAGCATTTTGTTGCTTTGTGTGTGTCCCAAAGAAATTGGGGGCAAGAATTCAGAGATAATAGAGGATACCTCCTAGTAGAAAAAGCTCCATGTTAGTCTTTACTGGCATCATTTTTGCAATGTTGTTAGGCAAGGCCTTTCACAAGAACACCTCTGTGGAGGTGGAAGTGGGCCTGTTGTCTGCTTGGCAATAGAGCAAAACAAATCACCTGCACTGAAGGCAGGTTCAAGCTGATAGCTCTGGCACTATGCAGGGGAGGGCTGGGGCTGGGTGGAGGGAGCCGCGCATTCTTCCTGCTTCTTCTCTCAGAAGATCCTGTGGGGTGGGGGGGGTGCTTTCAGCCATGCCCAAGACCTTGCATTAAGTAGTTGTTTTTAGCTGCTCTTGGCCACCACACCCGAACATCTAGGCTATTGTCCCTGGGTGCTGCTGCTGGCTGTTGTGCTCCCCTAGCATCTGGCTCTAGTGATAAGGGACAGTAGCAAAGATGAGGAGGAATGCGCAGTCACAGAAGGGGGCCTCTTGTTTGCCCCTGGTCCAGCTCCAAAGGTCTGTGTTCCTTTTCCCCAAGCTTCCTTGTGGAAGGCTACAAGGTCCCTTACTGCCATTGGTTGATATCAATTGCCATTGGGCCCCTTCAGTTGGGGTGTGGAAGGGGGTAGTTGCATAACAGTCTTCTCTTTTTATGTGTTATCTTGATGGACTGTCTTGGCAGTTATTAGCCTGTTCAATCAGAAAAGTCTACTGACTTGTTTCTAAAGCTTCAGCTGTGTGGGCATACATACCACCATTTTCACCACTGAGACTACATGCTTGCAAAAAAAACCTGAAAAACCATTACAATGGTGATTCTCCAGGAGTTTCTTGTGAATAGTTCCAAGATGCAAGATGTAAATCTGAAGTCCTGGCTCCAGTTCCATTTACACAGATGAGAACTGAGATCTAATGGAAGATTTTTTTTTTTTTATTCTAGTATAAGCAGAGATGATATTTTTCATTTTCACATGTCACTCAGAATAGGGCTGAGGCAAAATCAGGGCCTGTCAGTCACATATATGTGGTTCACATCTTGTTTCGCTCCCATGCCATCTTCTGCTGAAGGGCACGTGACTGACTACCTGAAGTGCTAGTCCAGCATTTGGCTGCTTGTTCTGGTCCAGAGAGTACACCTGAACCCCTGAAGAACTCTAGGGCATTGTCAAGTCTCACTTCTAGCTCAAACAAGAAACAGAACTCTCTTTTCAGGAAAGAAGGTGTCCAAGTAGCTGAACACTACTTTAATATTAAAACAATAAAACTTATAAGTTTTTGTGGCAGAAGCTGTGTCCCAATTCCAGAAATAGCCTTGTTATCCAGTCTGAAACCAATGCAATTTGGTAACTGGCCTGTTTGTATGAGAACTGTTTTTTAAAACTAGAGATGTGAGGAATAGGTATTTCTAGTAAGGCCTCTTTTAAGCTTTGTACATCTTTACTCAAAGTGTGGTGATGCACTGGGACAGATTGCCCAGAGAAATTGTGGATGCCCCATCCCTGCAGTGTTCAAGGCCTGGTTGGATGGGGCCCTGAGCAACCTGTCCTAGTGGAAGTTGTGTCCCTGCTCATGGCAAGGGGATTGGAGCTAGGTGGTCTTTATGGTCCCTTCCAACCCAAACCATTCTGTGGTCTTGTACTCCTCTTGGAACCATGGAAGGTAGTACAGCAACAACCATGAGAGTTAACTGAAGTAGCTTGCAGACCTGATGCAAGCTTTGATTTTTCTCTTTTGGAGGGAAATTGTACAGTGGTAGAACCTATCCACTGTCTAGGAAACAGTGGGCACGTGCAGGCTGCATGAAGTGAGGGTAATACTTCCATGGTGTCTCAGCAGTGAATTGGAGTTGGTGTTAGTGTGAGTAAACCAGAACACTAACCAAGGAAAAAAAAAAAAAACCAGTTCTATTTTCCTCAGAATGGTCTTGATGAGAAATGTGTGTCTTCTGTACAAGAAGGCTTCTGGTTACTTGTTTTGCTCCTTCAGTGCTACCTGAATTGGGTGCAGAAAGGATTAAGATTGGTGCCATCTGTATGTGTTGATTTGCCAAGTAGATGAATTTTGAAGTTGCTTTCTCTAAGCAATTACCAATGTGGTCTTTCAGTGTCCTATTGGTAGTAGGTGTTATTAAAGCAGATTTAAATATTCTTTTACTCGTTTGAGTGTTAGAATGCTATGCTCTTTGAAGAGAGAAGTCTAACAGACTGGTTAGCTCTGTGACCTGCATGTAGCAGTCTTATCTACATATAGTTCAAAATGTGCTATGTTTGTATTGTCTGCGTGATCACAAACCTTTCCTAGAAAGAAAGGATGTGGGAAGAGAGGTGGTTCTGCTCATCCTCATTCGTTAAGGTACGTGTAAAGGTGGTGTGCTTTTCACCTTGCTGGTGAAAATAGTGACTGCATATGAAAGAACCCTGACCAGCACGTCCACGTGGCTTACAGCACAGGGAGGTATTTTACTGAAGTTGTTAGTGCCAAATTGCAGTTCTCTGAAAACATTCCTCCTCCCCCTTCCTCATCAGAGGTTGTGGGTGTACAACTCAGTCCATGCCTAAAGTCTCTGCTGTAGTTTAGTTTCTCACATGAAGAGCTGGCAGTGAGTAATCCTGACATAGGATGAGGAGGGGAGCTCTCTACGTTCTATTTGGAAAACTTGTGCTGTTGTCACAAAGGAAAACAACAGCTTATAATTGTATTGCCCTTGCAATAAAGTGTGGGTTGTGTGACCCTTTTAGATTAAAGAAATTGCTTGAAGTCGCTTAAATAGGCGTTGAAATGTCTTAAATCCACGTAGGAGTACCTAAACAGCTGATTGCACACAAACTGGCTTTCCCTGTGTGTGCATGTGCTCAGCTGCTAATGGAGGCTCAAACGTGCTCTTCAAATGCCCCTTGGTTGGTCGGAAGCCCCTTTGATACCTGTACTGCCCTTTGCCAAGCAGCAATAAAACCAAACCCTTTCTAGGAACTTGGAAGCAGCCAGACCAGAACTCTGCACGTACAATGCCAACATTCAGCTGAGCAGTTTATAAGGACCAGTCAGAAACTATTAGCAGAGGGCAATAGCAGATGAAGTTTAAGATCAGGGAAGCTAGAGAAAGAAAGCAGAGGCCAGTTTCTTACTTTGTCTGTCTTTCCTGCCTCAGTAAAAAAGTAGTGGGGATACAGGTAGACTAAAAGCGTTGTTCTGGGTCCTTCTTCATCTGAAGAAGCATGAGCTCTCTCAGATGTATTGTTTTTAAAAATAAAGAACTAAGTAAACTGCTTTAAAATGTAATTTCTGAAAACTTAACTCATTCCAGGAAAGAAATGCAATATTCTAGTATTCTCTGCAGTTAATTATATTCTTAAATTCTGCTTGTTCTCACTGCTATATGATTGAAAGATACTTGAATGATTCAAATGCTGGAGTGTCTTCTCCTTAAAGCTTGATAATTTAATAGTCATTATTTGCACTTACAGATTCACAGTGTAAATTTGGTTTAGAGAAATTAAAGTTAGTTTAATCTTTGCCTGCAAGACCTTAAACTCCTCCTTCCTACCCACCCCTTTCAAGGATAATATTCCACTGTGCCAGATTGCCCATATTGCCACCAGAAAATTGCTTGGACCACTTCTTACAAAATCAAAGGTCAACTCCATGCCTTGGTGGCAGCTGGGAAACTAATGATTTAATGCTGCTTTGACCTTTGGCTTCCTAGTCCGTTTGAGTCTGACCCAATGTTTTAATTTTCCAATACTGCTGGGCAGTTGGCTTTTGTCTGTTTCCAGATGTAACTTGCATATTGAGGCCTGTTACTGAAGTGAGAACAAAACAACAAAACATCTCAGCCTGCAAGGGGAAGGAAAAATAACAGCACCTACTTCTTATGCTACAAAATACAGCTGTCTGATGACACTGATGCTTCCACAACTAACAAGGTCAGATTTAGAATAACAAAACGTGAATATTTGTCCCAACATTCACATCTAGATTTAAAGTACATTAAGAGCACTCTTAGTGAAATGCTGCTTTTTTACGTGTCTGTAAAAAAGTAACCGAGTAAAACCAGTAGCTGTTTCCCCTCTGTTCTGCCCTTAATCTCTCAAAAGAAGTATTTATTTTTTTCACTGGAATAAAAGTCAATGTTTGATCTGATACTGGGAAATACAGAAAAAATAACCAGTTGGTTGTTGAAAATGCACATGCTTGCTGTGGGTTAGGGAATTGAAAGAAGTGTAAAGTGAGATGGAAACCAGTGCTGACGTACCCCTTCATTGAGACTGGGAAGTTCCTTTTTTTTCTTTCCCCCTATAAGAAAAAAAAAAAAAAAAGTACTGCTCGAGAGTGTTTTGTCACGGATTTTTGGTGTATACACAATGTGAATATTGCATTAGGTTTTTGCAATACCGGTAATTTTGCGACCATTGCCAGTATAGTTTGCATTTGCTGTTAATGGTGTGATAATGGTGGGGAAAGCACCCTGAGGTGATTCGTCTTTTCTTAATGAAAAGACTGCTGATTGTTTGGGAAGCTCCCCCTTGAGTACTGATGCATATGGAAGCTCCCCCTTGAGTACTGATGCATATGGAAGGCCCTCTTTGCCTGAAAGTGCAAATGTCTTGTTTTGCCCGGTCTGTGTGCCCAACACAAGCACCGATTGGACTCGATTCCTGACTTAACTACACTGCAGCTCTCAAAGGTCAGCTCATACCCGGGCCCGTGTGTGAGGTTGGTTTTGCAGAGCAGATGGGCTCCTAAAACTTTTATGGTTTCCAGTCAAATCACCTCAAGCTGTAATCTCATTAAATCTGAAGTGAATCAGTGGGTCTGCTTATTACTTGAAAGCAGTGTTACAGGAAGTGATGTTCCTGATGCAGTAGGTCTTTTTCGGCACTAAGCTACCAGAGGTACTTGCCTGTGTGTGGCTCTGAAAGCTGCTCCCTTACTCTGATAGCAAAGGTGGTGTGTGGGGTGCAACAAGTTAACCTTTTGGTAGAGGACAAAGGTAGAAATGCAGCTTTTCCTGAAACTGTAATTGTGTTTGCTTCGGGAGTTTAAATTCTCCCTTGCACTCTTGATCACACACACCCATTGCACTGTCCCAGTGCTCATTTGTGTCTTAAAATAAATTAACAACTAATTTAGGAAACCAGCACGGTGCTTAGTGATGTGCACAGTTGCTGAGAGAGCTGCATGACAGCGCTGTCCAAAAGCCTGACCTTCCTCTTTTTAAATTCAGTATAACTGTCTTTGGGAGAAAACAGTACATAAAAGAATCTCTGGAGGAAGGCAGGTAGCTTAATTGAAACTCATTTGACCAAGCAGAGTTGACTCTAGTTTTAATTGTCTTATGCTTAGAAATCTGGTTAAGCATGTTTTGTCCTTCTGCCTGGACTGCAGAAAGGCTTTTTCCTTTTTAGAGAAAATAAACCTAATCTATGACCTCCTCATACTTGCTTCTTAGCAAACAGGGGACATGTAGGACTAGTTTGGCAATATGTAAAAAATTAATGGTCATGGCATAACACACAAGACTTGTGTACACAAGAGCATTCATAAAACACAACCTGCTGATTGTGCAAAGATAATAAAATTTCTTCTGCCTTGCCTACCCACTTCCTCCCTCATGATATGTGTCTGGTGTATGAGACCATACCTTGTGTTAACCCAGTCTTTTGGCTAGTTCATGTACCTTAACTGCATCAAAGTCCTGCTGATCCTTGTCAGAAATAGCCTGTTCCTAATTTAGGTGTTTATGGTGCACTTTAAGAACGTCTTCTTCCTTAGAATTTTATATAAAAAGACAGTGAAGATAGGGATTTTTCTGTTGTTTTGTACTAAGACTAATGTGTATTTTTCTTTTCAATAATTGGGCAAGGGTTTAACCTTCTTAGCCACCCCTTCCCTCTTCTTTCTTCCTTTGGTAAAGTGAATCACATTAAAATCTTCCCCTCTAGTTCAGCCTGGATAGCTTTTCTTCCCTTCACTGATGATTGAGCAAGCCTTCTATATTTACATTTATCCTGATTTAAAGCTTTAAACAAGGCTACAGTTAAAGTTTAGGATAAGGCTAACTTGCCTGCACAATGTAGAAGCCATCTAAAGCTGGTGGAATGTGAAACAGTGGATGCTGCTGTTGAAAAGGCTGGTGCTTTCACTGAGGGATTCAAGGTATTTAAGCATTTTAAAAATTCAGAATGCTTTTAAATTCTTAAAAGGGTCCTTGAAATATAGCACTGAACCATGACAGGGTGGCATCAAACCACTAAAGTTTGGTTAGACCAAAGCTGTAATGCTCTACAGCAGAATCGGTTTGGTGTTTGTAGGAATGCCACACTGTATACTTGCCCCGTGGGAGCACCATGGAATGGATTAAAATAGTGCCTATCAATCATAACTTAAACCTTGACTGGGATATAAGATTGTCCTCGTTCTCCCAAAACTGAAGCTACTACTCAATAATGGCATCTATGGCACAGTGACAAAGTGGAGTTATTAGTGCTATTATCTGTAAGCACCTCCAATCTATCCTGCAGTTTGAAGGAGTAGTGGTCATGCTGTCAATTTCCACTTAATTGAATATTCATCCTGGAAAGCTTATGACTTTCCAGCATTCTCAAATTCAGAAGGAAAGCATTCTGAAGTCCTCCCCATGAGGAAAAAGACTATTAGAGTAGGACACTGTGCAGCTCTTAAATCTATGACAGAATTGCAGAAAGTACATTTTCAGGGATTTTTAAAAAAAGTTCCCATAATCAGCAAAGACCACTTGGGGGAAGGGGGGGTTTAAACTTGTTTGTGCCTGTATTTTAGCACTTGGAAATAAGTATGAGGTGGGTAGGTAATTAATTCAGAGCTCTGAAACTTGGAGGTTTTGCTTTTGCTCTGTTGTCAGTGAGGTAAACAGAGATAACTAAAGACACACTTAAGTCCTGGTGGACAATATACGTTTTCATATATAAATAAAAATTCTCTCATTTTATGTTAATGACTTGTTAAGAAAAAGTTTCTGTTGTTCATGGCGACAGAGAAAAAAAATTCTGTGCAAACACTTTTGACTTCCTGGAACAGCTCTTCTTATTCTTAGATGTCTTTCCTTTATGATTTACAGTACCTTTTTTGGCAGTAACTACAGAGCTGTGTAATTATATGATAGATGGGCAAGAACTTACTCATTCACTCATGAGGGATTAAAGAGTAACCTGCAGTAGTGTTTGTTATATGATTATTGAAATGCCCTGTGGCTGTTAAGACAGCTAGGTCTTCCAAAACAAACATTAAATACTAGAGTTCAGTTGGAAGTAATAGTGCACTAGCACCCATTGGATAACACTTCCATGAGGAGTCTTTCATAAAATGTGATTTGTATAATCCTCCTTAAAATTAAGAGGAGTTGTAACAACCGTATTAATCTGACAAATGCAGTCTGACATTCTACTACAAGCAGCGAAGCTTTGCTCCTCAGGGACAACATTGTTTCTCTGAATAAGATACTCCAGCGTATGTGCCAAGCCCTATGCTGGGAGCAGATAATGATTATTTTTGACATGGATGGTACAATTTGATGGTGTTAGCTAAGGAATACACTGTAATAATACACTGTCAGAGACTACTGCCTGGATCTGGAGCAAACCAATTTTGTCTTTTAATGCCATCCAAATTTGGTTTTGCTTAATTAAGATTCCTCATTTATGAGGAATCCCAAATGAAACCTCAACATGTTGTAATCTTTCTTCCTGTTCTGAAACATGTGCACTTAAGCTAGTAAAAATTTTACACTTGCATATTTTTGGTGTGTGAGTGTTTAAAAGTACGATAGTATAGGGGTAGAACTTGAATACTTTTTGAAGATACCTTCCAAATGTTCATGTTGGCTGTTTTGGTGAAGAAGGAAGTTTCCTGAAAGGCCCTATTCTATAAGGACTTCATATGTGGGTATATAGTTGTAAAAATAGTGTGTGGGACAGAGTAAGGCAGAGGAGGTGAGGCAAAGAACAGAGTGGGCCAATTCAGTGCTGCTTTTGTGCTTTCTACAAAAGCTGTTCCACATAAGCAGTAACTAAAAACATTGCAGTATAAAACACTTGGAATGGGTTTATATGTCAGTTTTCCCAGACAACCGTCTTGCCTGTATTTCCTAATAAAAGGCTATAGTTGGTCATATTCACTTTGACCTGAGTTTGATGTGCATATGGCACTGGTAGTAACTGGACTTGTTTAATAGGAATGGATTGTTTCACAATTAAAGAAGAAAAAATTTAACAGTTCCTGCTGTGGGGGTTCAGTACCATGGCTGTTCATGTTACAGCTTTTCTCTGAAGACAGAGATTCAAGGCAGAAGTTGGAGGAGCAGCGGAACTGTGCTGTTCCCATTAGATATCGGGGCTGCAGCAGTACCCAGTGCCTAATGCTGGGGTGGGACGGGGAGAAGGAGAGGAGAACAGGATGGCGCTTTCTACCCTGCCCAGTCGGCTTCACTCACTTGGCCAACTGGATAGTTTACCACTGAGAATGTAGGGAAGGAGGAGTTCCTTCCTATAGTATCCCAGGTGGTCAGCTTATGCCCTAGTTGGGTACATTTCTTTTATTGTTATTTGCTTTTACTCCACATAGAAACAGAACCATAGCAATTCTATGGAAGTTTAAGCTAAGTTTAAACCTGATAGAGGTATTTAATGTTTTGCATATGTAAGAGTCATTGCAAGCAGCTGTGCTATCTCTTTAGGGATATTCACTCCCATAATACTGGGTTAGTCTCTGAAGAGCTGATACTGGAAAGCAGGGGAGGAGGGACAGTGTCTTGTACAAGTTGTGTGGACTTATTTTGCTTACCAGGCTGTTACTCAAACTGGAATTACCAGAGTCTAGTAGTGGTGGTGTTAGATATCAGAATTGCTTCACTTTGCTGAATGTGTGCTAACAACCCTCTTTGTTAAAAGGACTTTGAGATTGGTTAGTCTACAAGTTGATGCATTTTTCTTTCATCCTAACACAAATACTCCTTTAAAAAAAGTATATGGAGAACCTTTTTTTAAATTATGTAGAGATGATGTAATGTTACTAAAATTACCTTAAACGAATAATCTGTATGGAGACAACCCCCCCCAAATATGTGCATTTGAAGGTCAGAAATTAAACATGTTGAGCTGTTGCCTATTGCTGGTTTTATGTTCATGTTACTTCCATGTAAAAACTACTTTATCTGAAATTTATAACTTTTTGAGCACTGTTCTCTACTAATTGTTTTGACTCTGGGTTCTTGTGCTTTTCCCCTGTGATTGTCAGTAAGGCCACATAAGCAAGGGGGAGCAAGGAGACAATAACGCTGCAAAGTGGGCTCAGAATTCGTGCTTGCTTAGTTTTCTAGTACTTAGTTTTTCAGTATTCTCTAGCTTCTGCAGTTTGACTTAGAGGTTACTCATGTGGTGCTTCAACTGTGGGAGTTTTCAAATACATGCTTTCAATCTTTTTTTTTCTCTTATTGCAAATGAGGACTAGACGACACAATTGAAGCATTACATGGTGTGAAAGAATAAGTCCAAACTTGTGTTCTGAAGAAATACTTTTCTGAACCAAGATGTCTAGTACTGCTTAAACAACAGAAAACAAAACAAACAAACAAAAAAACCCAAAAAACACCACCAAAAAAAAAAAACCCAAACAAAAAAGCCCCCAGCACAACACCCCGAAATCCTCACACAAAATAAAACTAAAAAAAAAAATCCAAAAAACCACCAAGGTAGAACCTATCACAAAGTTCGAATAGATAAAGCAGCAGTTTATCTGGATAAATGTGTTGTTTCTCCTCATACTCAGTTTTTCCCTAGCAGTTGAGCATTATGAATTTAAGATGTCTAGTCTGATAGGCTTCCTGACCCCCCAGAGAAGCCCTCTAACAATAATTAATGGGAATCAGTTGCATCAAAGTGAATTTTGTTAGGTAGTGGTGGATTGACTACAGACTAGCTGTTTAAGAAAATCAACCCTATCACGCCCTGTTTGTGTTGGGATCAGGGAAGTCTCTCTGTCAAACGGCACACAGCCCATCTGTTTAACATGTTGTTTCCCAATTGGTTTGTCCTCGGCATGAGGACTAGCTGCCCTTGAGTGAAATCTGGGAGCTTTAGGGTCGTTTGTTTCTCTTCCCACTCCCTTCCCCCATCAAATCAAAAAAGATTAAGTTTTGTCTCCAGTATATTAAGAGACAAGAACTTTTTTATTTATTTGCAAGACATTTAATGGCATCCTTGCTGTCAGATTTCCATGTGAAGATCAAACAGTTGCCAAGGACCTGAACAGAGATAGTGTTCTGTGCAGTGGTGTAGGAACAGCATGGGGTTGAGGAATATGGATTTTAAGAGGTGAGGTCTGTAGTGGTGATAGTCAGAGAGACAATACAGGAGCCTTGAGAGTACCCTGACTCTTAGTCTAACATTTCTGTGCATAGAAGGAAGAATTTCAAATGCTCTTACACTGAGCTGTGTGGGAAAGGGAAGACGTTACATAAGGTGCTTGTAGGGATGTTAATGTTTTGGTTCTCTCTAAAATACAAAGTGCCTTGTGCAATAGCAAAGAAGTTGTCAACCTGTTGCTGTTTACAGCATCACTGAAATCATGGCCCAGCTTTGGCTCAGAACTTTAAGACACTCTGGTTTTCAGAGAGCTGAAGAGTATACTGACTCTTAGTGGAGGACTTGGCAGGGACTCACAGCAGTGCCTCGGACAGATGGACTTGAAAGTAGAACTGTGTCCTGACCCACTCTGTCAGCTACCACAGCAGGCTATTAGCTTGCATACTTGAGCTGTTGAATATTTAGATCCACCCACTGTCCCCTGTGCCAAGACCACCCTGCTGCTACTCATGTCATGCAGATTTGGCACAGAAGCTGCATTTAAACAGCTAATGAGTTGCATGTTGAAGCACAGGCTGGTCTCCCCTATTGAAATCCATGAAAGAGCTGTGACTTATCTTGGGCTGAGTAATCTACTAGCTACTGATACCATTGCATCTTTCCCTAGACTGGCTACTTTACCTGCTTCAGTGTTGAAATAGATGCTGTGACTTTAAAAAAAAAAAAAACATATATATATATATATATTTTTTTTTTTTACCCCAAACAACTTATTAAAGGAAAATTGCTGAATGTAGACTTGCTGTTAGGTAGTAATTAAACAATAGCCCACTGTGGGATAATTATACCTGCATCACCTCAGTATTAACATTAAAAGAGCACTAAGCCTTGCTTATCCCTATTTAGGAAGAATTAAACCAACGAGTTAAGTTGGAAGTGAGATGCCCTTTCCAGTCTATCAATAACTGGAATCTCTGAGGTGGTGCATTAGATCAGCTGCCTGAGTTACCTTGCACCCAAGAGCTTTAGAAAGTTAGCTGATGAGATGGGCAAAGTCCAGTGACTGATGTGGTGCTCCCTCCATAATCAGAGTGGATCAATGGGGGCGTAGTGCATCTGGCAGAGGTGCTGCCGAGAGAAATGCTTGGGATGCTGCAGTTCCAAGTGAGTGCCTAGAACCAGAAGCTGCAGTCATCACATGAAGTTTCATTTGTAAGATTTTAACTTAAAACACAGAGGATGCAATCTCATAGCAGGCTGGAGCCAGCAAACCCTTAAAACAGCTTTGTCAAAGGTGTGACTTCCTGTCTCCTGGCCGGTTGGCAGCCTGTTGTCGCACCATTTCAGTGCTCATGTGGCCTTCAGAGTGAAGTGGAATTTGATTGTCACTTCTACCCCAAATCCATTTAAATTTGCAAATGCTGTTTGTATTGGCAAAGACAAAGTAAATGGTCTCTGCTCCACTCCCAGCTGACTGTTAATACCTACTGGGTGTTCTAAAAGTGATTAATGTGGCTCTGCATCTTTCAAAAAACTTTGCTTTTAATCTGGATGATTTGACTGACTCAATGCTGTCACCGCTCTAAAATATGTAGCTGTTTTTACCGGCTTCATGATATCACAGCAGGATGGAAGAAGGTAAACATTAGGAATTTTAAGAGTATAGTAGTCTGTTTGATTTACCAGCCTGTTTAACTCAACTCCAGTTAGATACTGTTCTCTTCCAGTTAGAACTTGAGACGAATGCTATCAATGAGAAGATTTACACTGATTTCCAGCTGTGAGGTTGGCAAAGTACCAGATAGTTGTCAGCAAATGTCTCTATGCCCTTAATTATGGGTTCTTCCCCCTTCCTTATGCTGTTCCTACTGATCTTCTGATCCCAGCCTCAGCTGATAAAAATAGTTTATTCAAAAATGAATTTTATGCTTTTTGTAAAGATTCCCACATCTTTTCACTGAGACTGGAGGAGTATGAAGGGGAGGGAGATAGGAGCAAGGAGGCAGGGGAGGTTTAGGGCTTCCTCACAGAGCAGCTGTCAGTTTAACTGTGGAGTGAAATGACAGCCTTGAGCTGTATGTGGTTTCACATTTGGGGTTTTATTTGTGAGCTGCCTTCACCTTCATGTGCTGGGCCAAGAGATACCTGTGTGGCTGAGAAACAAGGAGCAGAACCCAGTGGAGCATCTAGGGAAGGAAAGGTATTAACACTAGTGCTGGGGGAAAAAGTGTGTGGAATTACAGCTTTATTTCCTATAAACAGACTTGCATGAGCCAAGTCATCTGCTAGCTGGGCTTTTATTATTCCAGGTGGGGTAAGGAAATCAAGGTGAATTTAACAGAAGGGGGCTGAGTGATCCTCTTGCACTTGATGAATTTCTGAACAGACCGAAACCCACCTCTGTTCGTGCAAGCAGCAAAGGAAGGTAATAGTAAACTAATTTCACTGTTGCCACTCGGTGCAGCTACCTGTGTATGCTGCATGCCCTGTGTGAGATAGGGCTGTAACACTTCAAAGTGCCCATGCTTCTCTAGAAATTTTGTTATTAGACCATTGAGCTAAATTCAAGAAGTAACTCTTGTCTGCTGTGGAGACCTTCTGGAGCTGGTGTACAATTTCCCATTACCACTGGATGCAGTGAGGAAGATTGGTGGTAAGCCAGTCTCTTCTACACCAGAGCATTAAGTTGAAATACAAGTTCTAGGAGGAATTTGATCATTAACTGGTAGGGAGAAACATGAGGGTTTTAAGTATATTTGAATGCAAAACGTTTAAGGTGTACTGGGAAAATGCCCATAGTTCTGATGTGTATCATGCGACTTGCTCATGTCTTCAGTCTTTCTATTTAGCACTCAAATTTCAAATTAAGGTTCCCGAAACACAACTTTCGTCATGGTGTGAAGCAAGTTAATTGTCATGAATTGCCATTGAAGTGGAAACTAAGGACTAGCTTCCTACAGAGTAAAAATATTACCTATTTTGGCAACAATTATCTGTATCAAACTCTACACCACTCAGGATGACTAGTTCATTTGTATGCTGTTTCAAAAAAAAGGAAATAATTGCTGCATGCAGGGAAGCAGCTTTTTCTCCAGGGAGAGAGGGAAGCAAAAAAAAAAAAAACACAAAAAAAACCCACCAAAAAAAAAAAAAAAAAAAAAAACAAACAAAAAAAACAAACAAACAAACAAACAAAAAAAAAAAAACAAAAAAACAAAAAAACACCAAACCAAGACAACCAAAAAAACCCCCCCAAAACCACAACAGTGCTGAGGAAATAGGACCAAAATTCCTTGGAAAATTGCTTTATACTAAACTCGGTCATCTAAGCCTTACACGCTACCTAACAAAGCCACTGGTGTTTGAGTTACTGTCAAGGGAACTTGATAATAAAACACCTTTAGTAATGGAAAACTTTAAACTGACTGGTAAGTCAGTTTAAATGGTAAGTTTAATTTTTTTTTTTTTTTTTAATCATAAAATCAACCTTCATTAACTTACAAGTGCCATACTGAAACTCTTCCAAATGTAGAAACTAAGAGGCTACTGTTTTGTCTGTAGACGTTTTTTATTGTTGGTTAAGGTAAAAGGGTAGATTTTTAGAGCATCAGACTTGCATTTTAAGAATAAGGTGGCCTTGTGTGCTGCTGCCTTGTACAAATTCTTAACACTGTAGGCTTAAATAAAATCCTTGCAAGATACTGAAATGTCATGGCAGAAAACAAATTTTGAACGTGATTAGATTCCCCATGCTTTATTGTCCATTTGCATGCACATGTGCTCTGAAAATGAGAGAAATGAAGTGTTTGCAAGCTGGGAGGAGACGGCACTGTGAGTATTGCAGAGAGAACATTTATTTAAACACAGTGTAAGGATAAGTCTCCTCAGATGCTGTTTCTGCTGAATTCTCCTCTGTCATGGTGCCTACTACATTCCATTGCTTTTGTCTGGGCTTGGTATTTGGGAAATTTTGGTGAGGGCTGCTGGAAGGTGGGGGGAGGTTGGGACGGGACACGCTGGAAGCTGGTCAGCAGTAAGGAGAGAAGGGCTGGTGTGGGAATTGTGGAGTGGGGTCAGGGTTTAACTTTAGTGGCCATTCATCAGATGATGATTGATTGCTGTGCAGTCCTGGGGGACGTTTAACAACATCTCCGCCCATCCCCCTGCCCCCTTTGAAAGCAGATGGACCAAAAAATGGGGAGAGCGACACCCAGGAATTCCTGCTGTTGTAAAATGTTTTTACGGTGCACTGTACAGCCTTTCCTGAAGCAATCACATTTATGGCCTTGCTGTTGTATTTCTTGGGCTGCTGTGGCTGTAAAAGATGAATAGCCCTGTAACATGGTTCACTGATTCTGTTTAAATTGAAGTAGGCTCCCTTTATTGTTTTGTGTCTAAAATTGTATGCCACCAATTCAGGAAATATTTCCTGTTTGGGAAATAATCAACCCATAGCTGATTTATTTTAAAATAAATCACTTTTAACTATCTATAAAACTAGTCCCCTCTTCCTTCTGATTTCTCTCTTCATTTAATTCTGGTGGAAATTCTAAAATACTAATTAATGCAGTGGAACAGTTTTAAAAAAGAAATAAAAGCTCCTAAACTTGCTTATTAATCTTTTTCCCCTTACTGGATAGGGTGTTTGTAGGGCACCAGTTTTTGTCTTAAAAGTGTTGTTTGTACTTAATTACTTGTTAATTACTACAGAAAGAAACAATTAATTAAATGTAATTTACACAGATTATAAATTTCTTTGAAATGAAAAATCTCTGCTTTCGTACTGCTTTCCTTGCTGCCCATCAGAACATTAGTGTGGTTTGGAAAAACCAGCAATGTTTGAAGGTGTTTGCTTATAAACCAGTTTTTCCTATCTTTGGGTAAATAGTGAAATTAACAGGACAATAGTTAATTTACAGCTTGATGGATCATGCTCTGCCTCTTCAGAGGGGGGAAAAGTCCTAAAAATTTCCTATAGGTACTGCTTTGCTTTTTTGTTTTGGTGGGGGTTTTGGGGTTTTTTGGTGGTGGTGTGGAATTTTTTTTTTTTTACCTGAGTGTAAGCTGGTGTGTCCACTAAGGAAGACTTAGTGTTACTCTTCCCTTCTCTCCTACTACTCCTGCCTATTCCAGACCAGTCTTATTATTTGTCCTATAATGAGCAAAGAAAGGAGCATTACAATGCTACAATAACAGTGAACTGAAATGTGGGGTGGCCGTCTCCCATTGCTGAAACTGGAAGAGGGGCTCTGCCAGCGCTTTAGGTGCGCTGTGTGTATCAGTTCTGAAAGGAGAACACAACTGTGCATTGTCCTACACCTATCCTCAGTATGAGTTTTTTTTCCTGGGAGTTGCTTGTTTGAGGGATGGGGGGGAAAGGGGAGATCTGGCTCCCCCTGACCCCACTCTATTTAGAAACAGGCATAGAAACTTAATCTAGCAGTACGTGACCTTTGTGGCCATGACCTAGGGACTGGGATGTGAGCAGGCTTGAGCTTAACAATAAACTCCTGGCTGTGGCTGCAAGCACGGGCAGGTTGGATGCTGTGCCCAAGCCCCGTCAGCCCAGCTGGCATAGCCCCCCTCCCTCACTGTTGTGCCCTGTGCAGCTGAGGACTTCACAGCTTTATTCTCTGGGAGCATGCTCCCTTTGCTGGGTAGAGCTGATGTACAGCCTGCTGGGTGCTGCTGACATGTGTGTGTGAGACTGACCACAGGAGGAGAACTGCCCTTGTAGCCCTGCCAACTTTGGGGGTTCTGCTGTAGTCTTTGTGTCCAGAAAGGAGTTTCTGGGGAGTTTCTAGTTCATCTTGAAGCTGGCTGACTCCTTCAGTTCTCTGGCTAGCTTCCCTCCCCACAGAGAGCACTAGGGATTGTGCGTTCATGCTTGTCTCCTCTGTGTACTTAAGGTAAAGTGTAATGACGGAGATCATTACAGCACTATCTACTGCTTTTTGCCCAAGTCTGCTAACTCTTTTGCTCTCAGTTTTAAATCTAGGTTGTTTTTACCTTTTTTGTTTGTTTGGCTAAGAAACAAGTAAGGCCTTATCAATGGCTCTGTAGTATTTACCCAAGACCTTCCCCCGCTGTGTCCTGTGTAATCTTCCAAAATGAGAATATGGCTCGTCACTCTTCATTCTAAATTCAGGAGTGATGTTTCCCGCCACATTTTGGTGGGTGGCAAGAGGTAACTGAACAGTTTAAGCTTGGTTTTTTCTTTGGCTTGAAAGGCTGGGTGGCTCTTTTACCCAGTGGAAGTTGTTGCCTTGTAGCAGGAGTGGACTGAGCTTTTCCTTCTGGTATTGACTGTTGTGGAGGACTAGTAACAGAATTAACTTGCTTCTGGTCTTCTGTTCATATGGTCACCATTTTCCTTTCAGCTGCTCTGCTTGACTGAGGCCCCAAATCCCTGCTGTATGTTTTTAAAGTATATCAGATTCATATGACTTAACTTGATACCTTGTCTTGGTTTTCATTCTCTCTCTCAACTTCTCAGTTGTTTAAGTGGAGTTATTTAGCAACATGTAATAAACATTCCCTGTAATTTCAACAGAAAAATGACAGAACTGTATGTGCAAGTGAACATTGTATACATATTTAGACAACTGCAGTGTAAGGACAAGGATCCCTCTAGCTGAGGAGGATGATGTGTTTGAACAATGCATTTCAGAGCTAAGGCATTTTTTCACTTACAAAAATGGGAGTCTGAGACACTGCTTGAGGATTTAGTGTTTGAACAGAAGCAAATATAAGTCTGTTGCAGTTTCCCTGCAGCAAAACTTAGTTTCAAAAGAAAAGGGCAGATTTTAGTAAAATCTGACATGTGCACACGAACACACACATACCCCTTTGAGAAATTAATCCATATACCACTTCAGCTGTTGTGCTTAAAGGAGCTTAAAATGTCACTTTATGCAGCTCAGGCAATCCAAGGGAATCACCTGTCCTGTCCTTCCCCTTGCTTTTGAGGGAGAAGGGAAAGGGGGATGTTATGCACCATATCACGAGCTGTTAGCTGGAGTCGGGAGTGGCTGGATGACAGCTGGGAGAAGACAGGCATATCAAACACTTGTCCAATCTTTGTTCTACTCTTGCTCCTTTCTGTGAGGTAGGCTTCAAATATCTGGTGATGAAAAAGTTGTTCATGGTATGAAACCTCGTGCCATTGTACTCTTCCATGGTAATACAGATTTTCTGTTATTATTATTACACTCTAAGAAAAGTAGTGTATGTAGTTAAGAGTAAGACTTGAATACAGAACTTTCTTGTGTTGGACTGTTGTGCTCCTTCATTTGCATCTTTGGAAACAAAAACTAAGACAGCTGATTTCTTCTCCCCTCTAAGAAAACACTCTTCCACGAAAGTTGCTATTTCTGTGTGTTACTTCCCTCTAGTGGATGGAATGGGAGCGGCTACGGGTGATGAATGGCTCCAGCTTTCTAGGCTAACATCTTGGTGTAAGATTGTGATTTGAATATAGGGTTTGGAAGTGCTTTGTGAACAGAACGGAGATTTAGTGGTTACCCACAGGTCACTGTAGCATTCAAATGCTCTGATGGGCATGATAAAGTTCCAGTCTTGTTTTCCAGCTCAAGCATCACTAGCATAGAAAACACTGTCATAGCAAAGGTTTTTTGCTTTGTTGTTGGGAGTGGCAGGGGAGAGTTTTGCCGAACATTGTTGCTGTCCTGAACATAAGGAATTTGCATATTTTGAAATGAGAGGATGTTTTTTAGCATGCATAGTTTGTTTTCCCCTTGTGAGGAGTGGGTGTGCTGGTGTTGCAGTTCTCCAGTGTATTGATTATTGAATGACCCACTTAAGAGAATGTGGTGTTTGTATTTGCAGGAAAAGTCTTCACCTGAAACTTGCCATAGATGCCATCTCCAATCTGTAAGTGTTGGCAGATGGCTTCCGCTCTTAAAGAGGAGCTGATGTGGACACTCTTCCTAGTATTGTATTGCAAAGAAAACAATGACACTTCCATCTAACTGTTAGGGCATGGTTTGGAGTTTACTGGGAAGGATAGCTCTTCCTCTGTGGAGAAACTATTGTGAAGTCTTTGCCTATTGCTACTGCGTCTAACCATCTCCTCTATAGCTGAGCTTTTGGATATATTTTTTTTAAACATCCTGGCTCTGTTTTCTTTTTAATTCTGCTTTCATGTAGTGAGAAATATCTCTGTTTTTCCTTCTAGGTACTGCATTTCTACTGTGATACCTGTTCTGTCCCCATATGTCGGGAATGTACCATGGGACGACATGTGGGTCACAGCTTTATCTACCTCCAAGACGCCCTACAGGATTCCAGGACTCTCACCATTCAGCTCCTGGCAGATGCTCAGCAAGGACGACAGGCTATTCAAGTAAGATACTCCCAACTTAAGTACTTTATTTCCCCCTCCTTCTTCTCCCCCCTCCCCCCCCCAGCTTGTCTGTTACAGGGCAAGGTGTCAAGGCAAAAAGCTTTCTGCTTCTGCTGTCAGTCTTCTCACCCCTTCTGTTTTCTCAGATCTCTGACAGAAGTGGCGGTGGAGCTGAAAATAAAGTGCTGCTATATAGTTTTGCATTCTTGCAGCATAATCCTGTGATGTAAATCACAATATATATGAAGCTCTGTACAAATGCACTTGAGTGTGAAGCATTTCAAGAAAGCTCAGATCTTGTATAGCAGTGCCAAACCTGGTTTTGTTTTTACGACTGAGACTTACTTTGAGCATCATCCTGCCTGTATAGCACCTAGCACTCTACCTACCTTTGGATCTTCTTGTCTCTAGGGTTGCCACCAAATACAAAATACTAATCAGCTGCTGGATTAGTGTGAAATTTCTTAACGTGCATGTACAGAGGATCTAGAGCTGTCTCCATGCAAGGATTGCTCTGCACACAGAGATGCACATTCTGCCTGCTACTGTGTTCTACCTCAGCTGTGTTTTATAGCGCAAATAGAAATACCTGGCAACAACTGGACAGAAGGTAGCACAGTGCTTCAAACTAGAGAAGGAATTTTCATAGGGAACTAAACTGCAGTGATATGTAGATGCTTACTTTTGCTGAGTATACCTAGTGGTAGGTTTGCTATGGTATTAGCAGTAGTTTTGTCGATAGAGAGGCTTTGGGTGGGGAGAGCATAGTGGGAAGCTTCACTCCACACCTCCTGCCACGTGGTTTTGTTAGAGTCATGTTCCAAATTTGAGTTTGGTATTGCAAAACTCAACACTATGTGCTTTAACTACGAAGGTTTTTTGGTTTTTTTGAGTAAACATTTATAGAATGTCATGGATAAGAAGTAAAGTTACTTTGTGAATTGGGTGAGCTTTCCGGGCACATGCAGGGTACAAACAATAATTAAAATAACAATAATTAAAATAAAATTAAAATAATTTTAATTTAATTAAAATAATTAAAATAAAAAATTAGAAGCTCATTGTCCTTCCTGTGCTGCTTGTTTCGAGTAAATGAGGGAATTAAACTTCTGTGAGACAAGAACAAATAATTAGTCCCTCATTAAGTCTTTGCACCAGTGGAATGATAATAGTTTATATTGGTATAGATAGTAAACAGTTGACAGCTCCCCTCTGCTTCTGATGTTAATTTGTTACACCAGCATAGTAAACACCAAGTTTTTGGAGCTGGATGGCTAACTTTAAACTCCACCTTCAGACAGAATCCTGGAAAACATAGCATCTTCCAAGATTTGTTTTAAACTAGGTTATAAAGCTCTTCAGCAGTATCCATACTGAAATGTTTCACACATCCCCAAATTGACAAGGAAGGAATTATACTAGTTTAAAGACCATCACTGGTGCAGTGTTTTGAATTTCTCCAGCCTGTCCTAGACAAGGGCTTGCCTGTTAGTAATTAAATTACTGCTTTTGACCTTCAGGGCTCTTAATCATCTAACTGGTGCAGCTAAATCATCTAAGAACTGTTTTTTGGAGTAGAAACTAGCAGGAGATCATGGAGCACCACTCTGCTACTATTGCATAAATGCTTTTGTGCCTGATTTTGTTCCCACTGAGTTCACTTTTCTCATTCCTCCTCTTTTTTTCTCTGGCTTTTAAGCTGAAGGCTCCTGCCATTGTGGTCAGCTGATTGTTACTTGATGGTGCAGGTAAAAGTTGCATGGCACAGGCTATGCTCATGTAACTCGAACAAGCAGCTCTACTGAACTTAGCTTGTGCAGCTTTGCCCTGGTCTGGCTACAGCCCATCCAGGTTAAGAGGCTGTCTTGGAAGCATTACCTGAGCAGCTTGTGTAAAGATCTGTAAAATGAACCATGTTTTCAAGAGCTGAGTTGTTTCATTACTTTAGTGGGGTTTTTAACCTGGAGCACGGCACAGAAGAAGGGTAGTGAGCAAACAGATCAGTGAGAAAGCTGATGGGGTTGGAAATCTGTTTGTACTTGTGGAGGAATGGGAAGATTGTTCAGCTCAAGCCAGCTACTCCTGGAGCAACATCAGCAGCAACTAGAAGAGCATGTGATGCTGTTAAAAACAGAGGTGCTCAACTCAAAAGTTTTCAAGGAGCAGAGCTTTCCTTGTTCTTGGGGGACAGTATGGCTATATGTTTATCCTAGGGAAGAGATAGCATGTCAACATGAATTTAAAACAAAGTCTAAAATAAGTAGTCTCTAAATTGAAAGAAATTTGCTTGAGTGGTTTTCTTAAGAGTATGGGAATAGAATTAAATGCCAGTACAAGCTGTAATATAAGGAACACAAGACTGGAGCTCTAAGAGGCTTGCAAAGTAATACCTTGTAGTAGCACTTCTTAGTGAGACTGATTCTTACTGCTGTACTAGAAACTCTTTCTTAATAGGCTCTGAAAGTGATAGCTCCCCTGACAGGAGATGTTGAGGGTGGATGAGGAGGGGTAGTTGAGAGTAAATGGGAAAAGGTGGAATTTGAAGGGCGTTGCAGGAGAGAGGAAATCAAGCCATGAGTCAACTGGCTGGAGAGTATCTGGTTAACCAAAGTTGAAGGCTTTTAGGAAGAAATGTTTATTTAAGCTCTTCCTGTGGCTTTGGAGGAAAGATTGTTTTTCAGACTTTAAAAAAATGCTGTGAGTTGGGATACATTTCAGCCTCTTGATCCAGTGAAGCCTGATGTAGTCTGTCACTCCAGAAGAGTCCAAACCTCACTTTTCAAGGAAGTTGAAGTCCTCTGCAAGAAATAGCAAGCCTAAGAGCAAGAGGTTTACTTTGTTTTTGAAATTTCTGCAGCAATGGACAGCTTTCCCTGCTTCCTTGTGCTATGATGGTCCTGGCCTGCATTTCTAAGCCTGTCTCTAACATGAGAACTTGTGCCTGTGTGGTGAACTAATCCAGCTGAAAGGGTAGCCTTTCTGTGGGTTTACTTTTTGGCTGGGTCAGCTCCCTGGCTGGTTGACTGCAGTGCTACAAGGACTGTTGATGGTGCCAGGGAATGGAGCAGAAACATCCAACTCGGTTGCTGGTAGGACTGTTCCTTATTTCAGTGGAAAGCTATACTCCTAGCTGGGATACTTTTCCAGTCTTTTCAGAGACTCAGATTGATTCACAGGGTGATGTGAAAGCCAAAGTTGACCCTGGATAAATGGTGTGGGAGGAATCAAGACTGCTGCCTTTCTACATGGGGAGCGTGTTTCGCTGCCTTGTTTTACCTCATGAAAGTGCACACTTAGCTGTCTTCTTTCAGAATTTTTTCCAAGGACTAGGTCACAAACTGAACGTAAATCTGTTATGATGAAAGATAGATGGCTTCTTCAAAATGTCACGTTCTTAAAATACATCTATACGTGTGTAACTGTATATATGTATGTATGTATGCATGTAATCTAATGCACTTGCATAACAGTAAAGCACTGAGTGCTCCTGTTCATTTAGGGTCAGTTTCCAGGTGGACATGTTAAAATACATTTTAATTTATTCATCTCAGATGTCTTAAAAAGTGGGTTTATTGGAAAACAAATTCTTTCTCAGCTGAGCCTGTAGTTGGTTTTGCTGGGGTGTTTGACCATGCAAGCTTCTCACTGCCCCACCTCACCAGTGAGACTGGCCATGTGTAGAACACAGCGGGAGCTGCTCTCTTATCTACTGTCATGAAAGGCTTAGGAGCTTCCCTCCCAGATTTGTGGGGGAAGTGGTATGAAATAGATTAACACCTTTATGAGGGGTGAGGGGTTACTGTAAGGAACTCGACTGGCCAGAGGAGGAAGCTGATCTATTGCCCTGAGCCTCTGCCCTTCAGTGGGAGCTTCCCTGTGGGTTGCCATATGGATCTGTGCTGCTGGGAGGTCGATACCTGAGAAGGATGGCACTGCTATGCTGCAAGGGATCGTTTTGGGGTTGTCACATTGAGTTAGCTCAGGCAGCCTTGTTGATGGCTTTGAAGTCAGGCTTGCAGGTTTGAGAATCAGAAATGAAGCTTTGTCAACAAAATGGAGTCAACTGTGCTTTTTCTAAAGCTGGGATTTATGTCAAGAGGCTGAATTTCTTTGTACTTGTAGTTACTGTTTTGTGTGGTATTTCAGTGAGTTCCTCAGTGCAGCATATAAGCAGATGGTTATTGGGGAAGATGCATTTGACACGTGTCACCGTCCAAAACTACTGTTCTGCCTAGAACTGTAGGCAAAAAGTCTGTCCTTGCAGTACAAACCAAAATGATTGTTTAGTTGTATCTGGCATGAGTTGACCTGGCCTCTAGCCCTCCCTCCATCAAAGCTTCTTTTAAAATTACCTTTGTGAGGAACTTCAAGTGAGAATGTTTTAGTGTTTTACACGCATTAGACTGAAGCCTTTAAATTGGTCCAGCTACTGTGATTTGTACTACGGCTGCACCAGTATTACTGCAAATTCACTACTAAAGTTGTTAGTTGTAGTACCTTTCACTGTGACTGTGTAGGGCCTTACAGTTCATTTTTCTAGTGTAAGAACATTAGGAAGTTTGTATCCAGTTCTTGATGCTGGAGAAAGCGAACTGTTATGTCTTGGTTGTTTTATCCTGCTTTGAAACAGTGATAAGTAACTGGAAAAGTTCAGTGAAACAAGCCCACTGTATCTTTTTGTGACCTTAAGGAACTGAAAACGAACCACTTATGGCTGGAACACCTTCCATTTGGTGGAAGAGGGCTTACTTGAGACATACCAAAAAGTTTCCTTCAGGACTTCTTGTATTTACTATGCTTGTAAAAGCCAAAGAGGAGTTTGTCAGAGAAGAAGCATCTCAGCTGCTTTTTCCCCGCTAAGTAGGGTTAACTTAGTCTTAAGTTCCTTAATGGTTAAAGCATAAATTCTCCATACTGAGGTAGGAAAGTGTATGTTTAATACTCTTTATTCAATACCTGTGATCCATCCACCCTTGAAATACTGAAGAATTCCTCAGTAGAACCAAAATTTGCTTTTAAGTTTGAATTTTCTCTCCAGAGGGTTTGCACCTTCATTGGAAAACTTGAGATTGGGAAACTTAAATATTGAAATTAATGCCTGAAAAATTATACCTCCCTCCCATCTTTGGATGGATGGATGGACGGAATAAAAAAATCCTAGAGACCTTTTCAAATATGGTCATGCAAGCCAGCACTGATGTGTTGCAGTACAGTTACCATGAGCAGCCTTTATGCATCTCATGGTGCTGCCACTGTGGTGTGTTGGGCTGCAGTTGGTTCAGTTGGATAAATTCCTGGACTGAATTGGTGTAACATGCATCTAACAACATGGCTCAGCATCTGGATTATCAGACCCTGCTGTTTCAGAGAGCTGAGTTAGCATCTTCAAATATCTGTGTGCTGTGTGGACCTAGCTGTGGACATATTGATTTAATTTGAGTATCAGACAGCGGAAACCATGCAGTGAGGGCATCAGCACCTCTGTAGTTGCTCTTCAGAACACAAGCTTTGTAGCAGTTTTTCTTTCTCCCAGAGAATTGTATGCTTTTGATCATATTTTTTTTCGTTTAAAAAAGCAGCACTAGTGAAAACTTGGGAGTCTAGAACATCAAATATTCCATAAGAATATTTAAGTTAAGTAAACATGGAATTATATATAAAGTTTTTTATGACTTGAGGCTCTAGTTCCTACTGGTCAACAGAAGACAGGAAATACAAAAAATTGCTGAGTGCTACCATTCTACAAAATGGCAAGTCCTGATTTGGGCACCTCTGTATTCAGCGCAGATACCCTGAAGCATGGCCAAGTTCTGTAATGCTGCTACCTTGCTACTTCTGACTCTTGCACGTTTCCTCATAGGTTCGTTTTGCACCATCAGTTGCTGTAGCCACTGTAGCAAGATCATGACTAGTTTTTCCCTCAGGTGGTGAAACGTACATAAAAGGGAGTTCACAGAGGTGTCCACCTAAAGGGAGCTTGCAAAGGATGCCCAGTTTCCAATACGACTTTGCCCTTCACCTTTTACTCAAAACCGAAATGTGCTGCTAGCAATAGCTAGTGATGGATGTCTGCATTGCTTTCCTTCATGTTTGTCTGCCTCACTGGAAGCTATGTGTGCAGTTTCCTGGTGTGGTGGCCCTCTGGAATGTATCACCTGCACAAGGACTGTTGCACTTCAATTTTGCTCTTGAGGAATTGGAAGTACCAGTTTTAAAGATACACTGCAATGTCCTTTACTTGTTTTTAACAAACACAAGGCACTGGTGACATCTCTAATAGAATGGGGAGTGGTATTGGCCATCTTCAGACCCCTGAGAAGCCAGAAGTGGAGAGGTACAGCAGCAACTAAATTATGTACTGCATTGTCCAACAGCAGGAAACAAAACAGTTGCTCTCCATCTCAAATTCAGTAACCCAGCATAATTCTTGGCTAAACACAGGCCTTGTCTTCTGTCTCCCAAGTGTATGAACTGGTTGACCATCTAATTGACTAGCGCTGGAAAAATTATGACATACCGTGAGGAGAGAGCATCATAAAAGCTGTTTTTCTTTACAAGTATTTGTTGTTAAAAAGATTATGTGGTGTCTGAACAGAACAAGAAATGCTACTGCTTAACATGCTTCCTAAAAAGCTGACCTCTCTAAGTTCCGCACAGGAAATGCCTGCAGAACAGCAGGAGTGAGTTTTCGTGGCAGAACTCTGACATCTTAGAGTAATCAAAGTGAACAAGGGCTTTCCATGTGAAGAAGAATCCCAAAAGTTGTGCTTAATGCTCTTGGCTTTTGCTTCAGATGTAGATAACTTGCCTATTGCTGTTCCCCCCATCATAACTATGCATGTCTGATGCTGTCAGCCTTCCCAGGCTGTTCTAGCTTATTTGGGCAGAGTGCAGGATCCTCTGAATTTTACCAAAACTTCACCAGTATCCTGGATATTAGAGTCTTAGCATTTTGGGCATCCCCCACTGATCTGAGCTGTTCATACTTGGGCAAGTAAAAATAAATCCAGATGATGAGATGTGTAGTCGGTAGACAACCTTGTGCTATTGTTATTTGCCCTACCATAACTGGTTCCTACAGCTGAAAGATCACAGCATCCACAGGGAATTGCTACCTCTCCTGCTACAATGGAGTTCTTGAAAGGTGGACTCTGGTTTTAGTGGGGGTTAATGAGGAAAGTTGGGATTGCTCCTATCTCTAAGGTCTAAAAAGGGATGCATATATGTAGATCATGCTTCTAAATTGGTACTGCTGTACAAAAAGCAAAAATAAGTGAATCAAGGCTTTTATGCTTTCACAGACATCATTGTTAAAATTGGAATATGAGTGGATAGTTTCCCTAACACTTCTCAAGGAGATACCTCTTTCTCTTTGCTAGAGAAGGAAGGTGTTTTGCTGTACTTGATGGGAATCCAGGTCTGTTTTGGAAGAAATGCATGCTTTTTCCCTACAGTAGGGCAGGTTCTGTATTTGAATGGCAAAGAAGAGATAGAGGCACAGTATTGTTACGTTTTCCAGCTAGGTCTGAGGCTTACTGGCTTTTATGAAGCCTTAATCCATGGCCAATTGTGACTTCATGTCTGTTTCGTGAAGTGTTGCAATGAGATTTTCATTTTTTGTCAAATTCGCCTGCCAGAAACTTTGTGAGAGGGCAGGTCAGTTCAGCCTCCAGTGGGACTGGGATATGTAGGCTGTCTATGAGTTTGAAGACATTCCCTGTTAAAACTGTAGTGAAGGTGACTCTGGGAGCTCATGAAAGAGGAAGAGCTGAAAGACCTGTTCCTCTTACTGAGTCCTGGGCTGCAGGCTGGCTGTCAAGTAGCACTCCTGTTTTCCCCAACAGTTTGCAGGAGAATTCTTTGGAGCAAAGATAGAAATGTTGTCTTGTCCGATTTTTTTCAGGGTTGTCTTCAGCTTGTCTCCAGAGAGCAATCACCCAGCCAAGTTAGTCTCATTTTTCTTTCAGAAAAGTATCTCTTATGTGACCTGAAAGAATAAGTCTAATTCAGACTAGTTGTCTTAAAATAACTTACCTGGAATGAAAATGTCCACGTAACACTATATTTAAGGTTTTATGTTTTGGCATTCCAACTGTTGGCATAAACTAGAAGCTGCTGAACTGAGAATTCAAAAATACTAACAACTATTGAGTGAAAGATGACAAAGTACTGTCTGACTTTCTAGATGATGCTGGGTCACATTGGGTAGTTAATAGATTGTTGCATCAGGTGGTTCTTAGATTGGTACATCCTCATATGTAGAATTAAACTGAGGGTATCTTCCAGAAGGTTCTGAATCTATGATAAAGCCTTTAAATTACTTTTTTGCTGACTTCAATAAGCCTGCATTTCTGAAGAAAAAAAAGTGTTTCCTAATGCTCAGAGGGAACCACTGTTTCAGTTTGTGCCCATTCCCTCTGGTCCTGTCACACAGCACCACTGGAATGACTCTGGCTCTGCCCTCTCTGTGCCCTCCCTTCAAGTATTTGTATAAATTGGTAAGAACCCCTCTTTTTTAGGCTGAATACCTTCACATGCCATCATTTTGTTCTAGAATTTTGTGACTAATAAGTTAGTCTTTTTTTAACCTCTTTGAGATTCACAGGCTCATCTACTGGTTCACTGTATGACAAAAGTGTTGAAAAATTGTTAACCATTGCTATTGAACCTTTTCCACTGGGAACTGTGATTCCTTCAGATTTGCCTGGTCTTTGTTTTTATGCCCCTTTCTGTAATATTTTGTGAAACTTGGGAGTAGTTTAGGAAGGATTTTTTGAGGAAACCATTTTTAATTTGAGGGGGGAAAAGAGACATGCTCCTTCTGTGTGCATTCTGCAGAATGCTACTACAGAATGTTTTTAAAATACTAGCATTGCAAGGTTAAAATAATTTGGTCTCTACCCAAGGTGTGAATAGCTATATGAATGCTTTTTACTGATAACCTTTTTTTTTTTGGTTTTTCTTTTAAAATTGATTAACTTTATGCGATGTTAGGGGTATTTCTGTGCAGCTCAGACACATAGACAACGCAGTCTATTCCCTACACTGTCATTTCTTACTAGGAGCGGACCCATCACACAACAACAGTCTGAACCGTTTTGAGGGAGTAGAAAAATTGGCTTCTCTACGTGTAAGAAAACAGGAGTGTGAATTTCTGTGCTAGTCTCTTGTTCACCATACCAGCTGCTTGCTGGAATTGCACAGGGAATTTAGTGCTGTGGTGTTGGTGCAAGGCACAATGAAGGTGTAAACTCCATGTAATAGATGTATGTAAACAATCCTGTCAGTTTTTAGGCTGCAATGTATGAAACGGGTGAAGGCCTAGTAAGAAACTAAGAGTTGTCACTTCATGCCTTCACCTGAAGGTGTAGTGAAATGTAAGCAGCAGTCCTCTGATGCATTTTTAATTGGTTTGGTCGAGCCTGAAGTGTGTTTGTCTGTTTTTCTCCCTAGCTGAGTATTGAACAGGCCCAGGCTGTGGCAGAGCAAGTTGAGATGAAAGCGAAGGTGGTGCAGTCTGAAGTCAAAGTAGTGACCACTAGACATAAGAAGGCCTTGGAAGAGCGGGAGTGTGAGCTGCTCTGGAAGGTATGCACCCTTACATTTGTGGTTTGTACTGCTGACAAGTGATTTTCAAACTGAAAAAATACTTAAACTACTACACAGCCAGATTCTGATATCCAAGGAAAACTGCAGGTTTCCTTAATGGGAGCTGCTGGTGGGGTTTTTGCAGGGGCTGCTGCATTCTCAGAGCAGTGCAGCCCCACATGTGGGCTGGGCGCTCCCCCTGCTGGCCCAGCAGCTGCCCTGAGAGGAGATCTGCTCCATAAACAATGTCTTCAAAATATCTTTAATGTGCTGCTCTAGAATCAGGTGCATAGTATAATCAGTTTCCCGATCTGCTTCTCATAAAGGACAGGAGCAAAGCTGTATATCCCATCCATTTTTTTTTTTTTTTTAGAAAGACTAGCAGAAATTCTGTGAGACCAATTTCATTGTCCCCATCCCTAAAAACCTTTACTCTCAATCAAGGTAGCATCCTCCCTCTAATTATTTTTTTGGAACTAGTACAAGAAAAGAGTACTCTCCAGCAAGAATATCTGCACAATCCTGAACTGATGGGCTCGTTTCAGCCACAATGCGTGTGTGGTATTTTGAGAGGAGGAAAGGAAGTAACAGGCAAGTTTCTTATTCCAGAAAAGTAACTTAATGGTCATGGCTTTTCTCTGCTTGTTTAGCACAGATTAGTTTGGATTGGCCGTTTGCATCCCACTTGTAGAATTGAACAGGAACACACTCTCAGCTGTAGGATTAGGACTTTTAGATCACCAAGTCAAGCTGACTTGTCCGATGACCCCATGACTGCTATAGTGCTAAAAGGGAGCAATAATGTTTGGTCAAGATGGGAAAGGTTTATGAGTAAACCGAGACTGCTCCTATAACAAGCAGTGGCACCAGAGAGTGCAGCTGGAAACCAGGTGCTGTGTGGCTGCTGCCTGTACCGCAGAGCTGGGCAGGATGGCACGTACGTGTGCTTGGCAAGGCACAGGCTGCCCAGAAGCAGTGCCATTCTGCTAGGGCGTTTCTCCCCTCTTCTCCAGCAACATGAATTGGAACAGTAATTTCCTGGTTTAATATCTGTTGCCAGCAAAATGACCACTCTGGTAGAGGTTTATTGTATAGAACTGCTCTAGCTACAGTGAGACTCATCCCCTGCAAGAGAAGCTTTGTTTTCTTTTGTAAGTGTCACTAACAAGATTAAAAATGCACTTTATATAGTTAGTGTACTCTGAAGGCTGCTTTTTCTGAGGTTTTGGATCAAGGGAGATGAGTTCACTTTTCACTGTTAACCTTCCCCAGGAAGCTTGGCAGCTTTCTCTTTTAAGGTATTCCTAGTACAGGAGGAGTAAGAGCTGCCCCTAAGCTCTTTTTATCCCATGGTGCTGTACAAATGCACTTTTTGGGAATATCTGCACTGAGAGCAAGTTCTCTTTAAGTTAGAAAACATTATTTTAAGAAGAAAATATGGTGATAAATTATTTTAGCAAAACAGAGTCGAACAAGCTCTTGGATCAAGTATGCTAATAAACAATTTTTTTATACTAGAGCTGAGTCTAAGGATTAAGCTGAGACCTAAGATCAATTTGTCTTGGACATCTATTGGAAGAAGCATCTCCAATTCTTTTTTTACAGTTTGGTAAAACCTGCATACCTGAACTTACAGCATGTTTGTACATATGTTATGTAGTCAGTGTCTAACCGAGGGGTGTTCAGACATTGAGTCTTCCTTCATTAAAATGCATTTCAGTTATTGTTCTGCAGCCAAGCAGGTATTCAGACATCAGGAAACGTCTTCGCTTTATTGTTGCAAAAGTACATGTCACATTAGTTTTACAAAGCAGGTGTCTTTGTCAGATGGTCCTAAGTGCTTTTTCACATGTAACGGTAGACACAGGCTTATATAGATGAGTTACAAAACAACCATTTTTGCACCAATTTCAGTCCCTCAAGCAGGGACTGGCAGCAACCTTCTGTGTTATTTGAAGTGACGTTTACAAAGCATTCTGTTTTAAAGCACGAGCTCAGCATGACCGCCAGTATTTACAAGAAGCTATTAAAATAATTGGACCCTAAAAAATCCCTGGAGATAGATGTCTGCTATTATCCAGTCACGTGAAAACAGTTCTGGCGCGAAGGGGAATGACAAGAGCCCACGTGCATTAGCTGATGCTGACTCCCAGCCTCAGCTCTGTGGGACAACAACCCACCTTCTGAAATTGGTCTCAGTTCTGGTTAGTGAAGCCTCAGCCTCTGCTCTTCTTGAGAGGCTGCAGTAACCTCTGTCTTCCCTGGGGGCTAAATGGAGGTGTGCCTGTGGATGATCTGTCAAGTACCTTGCAACTAGAAAACAGAATACCATTTGGGGAAGCAAATAATTACAAGTAAGCAAGTGATTCTTGCTTTCGAATGTCACTCTGATGCAGCAGATCTGCAGGGTAGGAATGTATGGTTTTGCCTGGAGGGTAGGAGAGACTAATAATCCTACATTTGGATAAATAATTAGTTTTCCTTGTTTCTTCTTGTCTACATCGTGGCTTTTGGATGTTTGTTCTGCAGCTGTGTGTCAACATGCCGTAACAACTCTCCAACTGGCTTTTATGTAGAAGGGAGACTGGAGGAAATCTGTGTTCTGGTCTATCTTTCCTGATGTAAGTGTGCTTTTCTCTCCCCCGTTTCCTACAAGGTGGAAAAGATTCGCCAAGTCAAGGCCAAGTCACTCTACTTGCAAGTTGAAAAGTTACGTCAGAACCTAAACAAGCTGGATAACACCATTAGTGCTGTACAGCAGGTCCTGGAGGAGGGTCGTACCATGGATATTCTTCTGGCTCGGGACCGCATGCTGGCTCAGGTGCAGGAGCTGAAGAACGTCAGAGGCCTTCTCCAGCCACAGGAAGATGACAGGATCATGTTCACCCCTCCTGACCAGGCATTGTATATGGCCATTAAATCTATGGGCTTCGTCAGCAGTGGGGCTTTTGCTCCCTTGACCAAAGCCACGGGGGAAGGTCTCAAGCGTGCGCTGCAGGGCAAGGTGGCCTCTTTCACCGTGATCGGCTACGACCACGACGGGGAGCCTCGCCTTTCAGGGGGTGACATGATCTCTGCAGTGGTCATGGGCCCAGATGGAAACCTTTTCGGGGCAGACGTCAGCGATCAGCAGAACGGAACCTACCTGGTCAGCTACCGTCCCCAGCTGGAGGGAGAGCACCTGGTGTCCGTGATGATGTGCAACCAACACATTGAGAACAGCCCCTTCAAAGTGGTGGTGAAGTCTGGGCGCAGCTACATCGGCATCGGGCTGCCGGGGCTGTCCTTCGGCAGTGAGGGAGACAGCGACGGCAAGCTCTGCCGCCCCTGGGGGGTCAGTGTCGACAAAGAAGGCTACATCATTGTCGCCGACCGCAGTAACAACCGCATCCAGGTGTTCAAGCCATGCGGGACCTTCCATCACAAGTTTGGCACGCTGGGCTCCCGGCCGGGCCAGTTCGATCGCCCTGCCGGCGTGGCCTGTGACATTTCGCGTAGGATTGTCGTGGCCGACAAGGACAATCATCGCATCCAGATCTTCACGTTTGAGGGGCAGTTCATTCTGAAGTTTGGGGAGAAAGGAACAAAGAACGGGCAATTCAATTATCCATGGGATGTGGCTGTCAACGCAGAGGGCAAGATCCTGGTCTCTGACACGAGGAACCATCGTGTTCAGCTGTTTGGGCCCGACGGTGTGTTCCTTAACAAGTATGGCTTCGAAGGGGCACTCTGGAAGCACTTTGATTCCCCCAGAGGTGTGACATTCAATCATGAGGGCCACTTGGTAGTGACGGACTTCAACAACCATCGCCTCCTGGTCATACATCCAGATTGCCAGTCAGCACGCTTCCTGGGCTCCGAGGGCACCGGGAACGGCCAGTTCCTGCGCCCGCAGGGAGTGGCCGTGGATCAGGAAGGGCGCATCATTGTGGCCGACTCCAGGAACCACCGGGTGCAGATATTTGAGTCCAATGGTAGCTTTTTATGCAAATTTGGCACTCAGGGAAGCGGCTTTGGTCAGATGGACCGTCCTTCAGGTATAGCTGTCACCCCTGATGGCATGATTGTTGTGGTCGACTTTGGAAACAATCGAATTCTCGTCTTCTAATCTGTGTTTGAATTAGGAAGAAACTGTCTCAGGGAAATTCTTCTAAGAGAAAATGAAAAAAATACAACGTTAATTCAAACCTACCTCATCTTTAATTTTTTTACAGATGAATGTACTTACCTTTTCTGCAGGGAGTGAGCCTGTAAAATTGAATTCTATCTACCTCATTGTCCTCCCTTCCCTTCCCGGTTTCTTGCCCCCTCCCCATCCCCACATACTCATAGTTCAGAACGTTTTACCTCTTTCCCCCCGATGGGGTTTCATGCACAAACAAGTGTTGCTGTGCACATTAGGTGGTTTGTGTGGTGAGTTCTGTTAGACTAAGCCAGGAAAGGCGCTATGTAACTTTTTAAGTGGAGAAAATGGTAGTAGGTGTTTGTAGAGAATTTGTGTTCTTGACCATTCTGCAGTTCTGTGGGTGGGGACATGGGAGGGAGGGACATTTGTTGTTGGTTTGGTTTTTTTGTTGTTTTTGGTTTTTTTTTTTTTTTTATTGCTGCTGCAGCAGAGAACTTTTTCCCGTTCTCCTTTTTATACCTCAGTGTGTTTGATTTACTGGCGAGCACAGCATCTTGTTCCCAGACAACTTTGAACGTTTTGTGAAAGTGAGTGGAAGTCATTCACCAGGAAGAGCAAGTTTGCATCTTTTTTGGCATTTCTCTGTATTTTTTTACTAAAACACAGTAATTTAACAGCACAAAGTGAAGCTGATGAAAATGCACAAAAATTCTTTTAAGTTTAAACCAAATTGTTCGTTTTAGTGGCTTAGTGCGGTCATTGTAAAGTTAAGATAAAAAGCAAGGCTTCCTTTAATGTATCCTGTTGTTGAGAATTTCATTTTTACCCCTTTTCACCTGAAAGCTAAATTAGTTTGAAAAAAGTTACTGTTTCTTTTTATCAGTGCCCCTAATCTGGGAAACAGAAGAGGTTATAAGGAGCACTGAAACAGGGAAAATCAAGCCCTTTTGATTTACTTTCTTTCTGAAATGACTAGCGTTTTTTGCCCCTCCCCGTAGAGTGACTTTAAGGGAATAACGTTTGATTTTGTTAGAACAGAAGTGGTACCTTTTTCCAAAAGTAAGAAATAAGCACAGCTTTGGAGATTCAGGGTGTGTTTTGGAGAAGTCAACAGTTGTTTTGCTTTGGTTTGGGTTTTTTTGTTTAGAGAGGATTGCAATAACTCTCAGTGATGAGGTTTTGTTTTGTTTTGTTTTTTTTTTTCATCTTCTGGCTTCCCCAAAGAGCTGGACTGAAGATTTTGAGAATGTCTTCTGTAGCTTTTAGGGTGGGTGGGGTGGGCCTGTAACTCCCTGCTGCAGGATCTCTGGCTACAGATCCAAGTGAAGAATTACCAGTACCAGCTAAAGGCAAACTGCATCGAGGTGAAACTTTGCTGCTTTTTTCCCAGGGCAGTACCAAAGAATTCTGTGTAAAATTAATGTATATGATCCTTAAAAGCTTGGAGGCAGGGGAAGTTTGCCCTTTAGGGGATATAAAAACAGGTGTTCTGAGAAGCAGAAACTTTTGGGGAGAATAGAGATCTCTTTAGCAAAACGTGACTTTGAATCCCTGGGAGGATTTGGTTTTATTCTTCGATTTCTTGCATTCCGGTTTAGCTGTTCATGCAGATATGGTCTCTACAGACCTGTAGCTTCACCCTCTGGTGTTGGCAAAGGAGAATTGTTTAAAGTGGGAAACAGGGCTCTTCTGCAATGCAAAAACTCATGTGTCAGTACTCTTGGGTTTGGAAGTGCCATGGGATTTACCTTACTGTTTGCAAGAGATCTCCGAAATGTAAACATGGTCATTGTTGAAAAGTCTGAAGAGCCTTAACCATCCTCCAAGGAAAGGGTTCATCTCTCTGCCAGCCACCATGCACAAAAGTGACCTGAGGTTGAAAGGCTCTTTACAAGTTTGTGAGAAATCACAAGGTGCACTTTCCTTCTTGCTGCTTTTCCCCTCCAAGGAGTGTTAACTTTCTGGGTTTTGTAGAAATACCGATGATGTGTGCAGACAGAGAGAGCTGCCACTTTAGAGGAGGCTTAAACTAAAGGACCAGAAAGAGACAAGAAAGATTCATGAGATGGCAAAACCTCTTTCAAAAGAAGGGTGAGGAAAACCACCTAAGTTAAATGGGATAAAACAACTGTGCTCCCTTTCAGCCAAAGCCTCAAGGAAGCAGACTCTTCAAAGCAGTGTGTTTCAGTTAGGCTTAATCTTAGGATGGCATGGTTTAAAAACAGTCTTGAAAGGATAATCTTTTATACAGATGTCTGTCATTAAATTTCTGTGGCCACACAAAATGTGTATGAGAGCGCGCTAGTTTACCTTCAAGTTTTGCAAGTTCTGCCTGCATACATGCCTCCCTTCTTGGGGGTGGCCTACAGTTGTGACAGATGTCCATGGTTGTTTTGTATTGTTCAGCCCAAGAATTATTTGCAACTTGGGCTGTGAAAACTAATAGCCTGCAAGATGTAGATACCAAAGAAAATTGGTTTTAAAAGCTTTAATGTTTTGTCTGCAGTGTCCTTGCATTTATCCTATCATATCTTAATGAAAATGGCAGGTCTCTTAATACTTTGACCAGAGTGGCTGACAGTGCTGAAGTGTCCTAGAAATGCTCTTGTGCTTAAATGCTTGTGGCGTTTGCCCTTCTCTGCAGCTAGAAGGGAGTTGTTTTTCCAGGCATTAAAAAAAAGTGAAGTGTGCAGTCAGGATTGTGTTGAACTGGAGGAACGTTTTGCCCCCCCAGCCTGCACCGTGTGGAAGGTGACAGACACTGAAGCTGCCCTTTGCTGTTTTGAATGGAGCCATTGCACAACCCCGCAGCCCAGCTCAGTCAGGAAGAGGAATGACTTGAACTCTTTTTAAGTTGCTGTCTATTTAACTCATAATTTAGTGGGATTTGCTTGCAAACTGAACCTGGAGTGTTTGACCTCGTGTTGGGGAGCTTTTTCGTTTTAAAAACACTACTATTTAGCTACCCAAAAGAATTCCTTATCTTTGTGATAAATAGTGCTAAGCACACTTGGTCTCATTGAAAAGTGGTAGTGTAGCTTATAAAATGGAGTGTTTTATATGCAATGAAAAAAGTAGTGCTAATATACAATGCCAACATCAGATGCCCCATAGGGGCCTATTAAAAAGTAATATACTTAAATGAGATTCAAACCTTGCTCTGCTTTTCCATGCATGTTCTCAGGTTAATGCCCCAGTATGACAACATGCATGCATGCAGAGAGGAAAAGCAAGGCTTGGAAGCTGGATTGCAAACCAAACAAGCATTCAGAGTAACCTTCTTAACTAGGGGAAATGGCCTGGAGAAGGGTGAAGTGAGTGTGTGCCTCTTCATTGGGGAACAGCAAATGTGGGTGACAGAGCTGTCTTCTGCTAGAACTCCCAAAGGATTTTCTCTATGCCGTGTTAAACCAGTGGCTCTCTGCAAACCTTTTGCTTGACAAAATGTTATCAGCAATCAGTGTGGCTGGTTTGGGTATATAAAGCAATCTTGTCCTTTCTTAGAATTATTTAAGCAGGAATTCTAGTAGCAAGCTGAAGCAGATTCAGTACTTGATAATGCAGGTCCTTCAGATAACTCACTCCTTTTTATTTAGTACCTTTTAAATATAACTTATTTAAGGAAGTCCATAAACCTTAAACTTTTAAAGAAAGCAAGGGAAGGAAGATAACACCTGAAAACTAATGCATGTTAGGGCCAGACATAACCAACTTGGGAGAAAGAACAAGTCACTTGGATTTGGCATTCCCTTGGAATTGAAGGAGAGTGGGCCCAGTTTGTTATGTTACAGTTAGACCAAAATTAATTTCTGAAGAGAGCAGGTTTATAGGCTCATCTTGCCATAACTTTGATAATAAGATTTATTTGTTCAGTTCTAGTTTAAAAAAATATTGTGCCAAAGTTTTGTTTATTTTTTAAAGGAGTGTAAGCCAAATGGTGCCAAAAAGGTAATAGGGTATTTTAAAGTAGAGATATTTAGACAAACAGTTTGGAACTGTATAAAAAAGGAACACTGGTACTTGCGTTAGACAAATATTGTACCTTTGGTCTCTTGGGAGTTTGAAACCGTTTGCTGTGGTACAAAATGCACAACTAGAGATGCCACTATCTTTTGCTTGAAGTTCTACCTCCATTTGCAGAAGTAAATCATCTACCTCAATTTAGCATCAGACAGGTTTGGGAAATAGCTGAGAATCTGCCTGGGGGGAGGATTCATCCTGCCTGTTGGAAAAGCATTTTAATTGAAAGAGATACTAAGTGTGTACTATGTGGTGACTGCTTGCTTTTGTTTGCTTTTGTTTTTGCTGCCTGCCTATGGAGATAATAAGCTGCCCTCACTAGAGAATCTGTAAATAAAACCAAATGTTCAGGCAAACTGGACTGAGACCTGAAATGCTTTTGAGTTTGTTCTGGTTTCACTACGAGGTATGGAAGTGTAAACTTTTGTTCAGTATTATGACACTACTGGCTGACGTGACATATTTCATGTTCATTTGCAGTGTTCTTATGTCTGTAAGACCTTTAGGTCTTCTCTCTACGAGAGAAAAACTTTTATGCATGCCTACCAATGGGGCCTGTTTGGGAAGACTGGTGTTATGATTGCTGTAAACACAATGCTATACCAAATGCTTGAAGGGAATAAGGTCCTGATTTTTTATTTTATTGACTTGGTGATTGTATTAGTAGCTTGCTTGACTCAATGGGATTTTTTCCACCATGACAAAGCAATCAAGTTCCTACTCCTGGAGGGCAGCTTAGATTCAGACACACTCAGGAGAGGCAGTTTAAAACCAGTGTCTTGGGGTTTTAGGCAAGTTTAGTAGTGACGTGCAACATACCCCCTGTTGTACCTATGGAGTAAAGTTGCAGAAGCACATTTTCAGACTACTCTATTGGGGGGAAAAAAAAATCCTTTTTCCTCCCCAGTTCATATTAAGGGGTGGCAGAAGTGGGTACAGGAGACCCCTAATAACAATAGGCTGTGTTGGGTTTGGTAAATGTTATGGTGGGAAATGTACATTGATGTCTCTAAGTGATCTTACGGGTTAACAAACCAGACTGGCATCTTTTTCCATCATTGTTCAACTAATAATGGTTCTAAAAGTGCTTTGTGTACCTGCATGGTCTTAGACCTTCTATTAATGATTGTATCAACTTACAAACTCAGGTAGATAATTTTTTTAAGCTCTTTTCATGGAGCCTTACTGACTGAATGTTAAGTGTCTGTGTACTGATGTAGTTAAGTAACTTCCTTTTGAACTACCAAACTAGTTTAAAAAAAAAAAAGTCCTTTTATAGGTTTGTAGAGTACTTTTCAGACAATGTAGTAGTTTTTCCTTCAGAGGGAGAGATGCCTGTTTCTGGGTTTTGTTTTTAGGTTTGGTTGGTTGTTTGTTTTTTGGTTTTTTTTTTCCTAAAATGACTAGGAGTTTTTTAACTAGTTTGTAAGGTTTGCTTAGTCACCTGAGTTGGTGGGGGTTTCTTACATCTGTGACTCTTGTTTGTACTGTGCATTACCTGTCATGCCCTGCTCACTTCGTGCACAGGTCCTTGGAGGAGCTGAGGGTGTTGAACACTTGCCTGAGATTTAACTCAAATAGAAATTGCAAGCCTGGAACAAAATGAAGCTCAGCCCCATGAAACCAATGTCAAACATGCTTTTTTTTCCTCTCCCCCCCATTTAATTGGCTGTAGATGTATGCCCCATCTTACAAAATTTTAACTACTGATTTATAAGTGGCGTTGCCTCGGTGCAAGTTTGCATTGGGATCCAGGCTGATCTTGTCATTCTTTGGATGTTGGGCATCTTGAGTTGGTTTGGTTTTTTGGTTTCCTCTTCTGTTATTTCTTTTCTACTTTAGTTGACTAATCATGCTGCTCTCCTAACAATAATAAAGTATCTCAGGAGGACAGACAGTGCTCTGCTTTTAATGAGCTGCTCAGAGCTTTTGTATCTAATTGAAAATGAGCCAGGCTGTGACAAGAATTGCCATGCTCCAAAAAGGGCATCACATTTCTACTTGGACAAAAAGTGATATAATTTTTACTTGTCAGATGTTGAGTACTGCAGAGAAGAAAGCATGACAGGTTATGTGCAAACTTTTACATAGAATAAGTGAAAAAAATGTTAGAACCCTTGTGTTAATGGAGGCTTCTGAATGTATCTTTGTGGTCCATAGGGAAGGCTGAAGGATGTAGCAAGGAGACGATGTATCAGCTACTGGCAGCCTTAAAACAAAGTCAGTGTCTCTCTGGACTTTAAAATGTTCCTATGCAGTTTATTTTATTTTTGTTTAATCAAATAAATGTGAGGTTTTTTCATGGCAACTCTGTGTGTGTGTGTGTGTTTCTGTACTACCCAGAAAAAGTCTTCTCTTCTATGAGGATGCAAAAAAGAAAAAGCCCCTCTTCATTGTCTGTGCTGTTAAAAAAAATTCCTCATTGTCATGACTGGAGGAAAGAGTTGTGATATTGAACTCACTGTTTCAAACGCCATGCTTTTTTTCCAGTATTTTGCCAGAAAGTTTCTGGTTTAACTTTTTCAGGTCCATTTCTAGGTTTCCATTCCTTCACCTTGGCAACTGAAAGAATGCTTCTTCTTTCATGCATGGCAGTGTAAAGCAAAGCCACCAGAACATTCAGTAGGTGTCTCTGGCATCTTACAGGGCAGGTTGTCAACAAAAGCTGGGTGAGTGGAAAGCTGCCCTCTTTCTTCACTACCTTGGAAAATGTTTAAAAAGAAATGGTGAGATAGGAAGATGCTCTTTAAGGAAGGTTTGAGAATTAAAGCCGCTGACTGAATTCCCAGTATGGGTAGCAGTGGAGGTGGATTCCAGGTTCTGGAAGTGCTGGCTGCTTTAGCTTTTCAAAGCCAAGATGCCTTCTGGGCCTGTACAGCTGTAGGGCTCTCAGCACCATGCTGTGCTCTATTCATCAAAATCCTTCACCAGGCCATTGCTTTCTTCCTGCTGGAGCAGCTGGCAGCAGGTCAGCAGTACAGAGCTCATTTCAAGTGGGAGGGAGGGAGAGAGAGAGAAGGCCCTGTGGAGGTGGGGACAAAGGCTGCCCAGGTGACCTTGTCCAGCTTCCTCTATTACTTTATATTCCCTTGGCTCCTGTGTGCCCTCTTCCTGAAGACAGCAGGAACCCAGCAGCTCACTGAACACCAGGAGCTGGCTTAGGACGCTGCTGACTGAATGCTGTTCTTGCACCAGGGCCATGGGCGGAGCTAAAGGCTCTGACGAGAGAGAACAGCAGTGGTGCAGGACCATGGTGCAGGAACAGTGCTGAGGTAGCGACAAGGCTTATGGTGGGTGGTGGGGGAAAAAAGGGAATGCACCCTCTTTTTCCTGCTGTGGGAATATGAGCCAGTGCATGGCACCAGAGGAAGATCCTGGAGGTAAGGGGAGAGTGGGGGGATAGGGACAGGCGCCCTTTCCTTCAGGAAGTGGCCCAAACCAAACTGATAAGCATTATTGCATTTACTAACTTAGCCCACTGCTGAGCCTGGGCTGCTCATGCTGCCCCTTTTTCCATCAAAGGACAGTTCACAGTTTTACTTGACCTTCACTTCTTTCTTAACAGAGACTAAAAGCAACTGAGGGAAAAGGGACTGGAGGGAGAAGCCAGGTCCTTGGCTGCTGCCTCCCTTGATGTGTTTTGATACTTATTTTTTCTTTTCTGTTAATAGTGAACGATGGAAGCTGAAAGCCGTCATCAGCACTCATCCATCCCTCTGTGCGAGACAGCGCCACGGGCAGGGGGGAAGCGGCAGAGCTGCTGTGGGGGCTGAGCCGCCTCCGGGCACAGGAGCAGGCAGGGGCAGGGAGAGCTGGGGCCGAAGGCTGCGGCTCACGTGCAAATGCGGCTGCGATAAGATGTGCCTTATCTGGGAAACAACTGCATCCGTCATCGAGCCCGGGCACGGCGAGAGCATCTTTTGCATGTGAATGCCCCGCATTCCTGGGGGGGGGGCGGGGAAGGGCGGGGAGGAATCTTCTCTATTCAGGGCCCGGGACCACACAGGGAGCATCTCGAACCTTTTGTATTTAATCAGTCAATCTACTTTGACGTAACGGATGTATCCGCTCCCTTTCTTCCGTCTTTCAGAAAGGTGATGGCTACCTACTTTTTCCTGATACGTTTTTTATTCCTAATGTTTCTAAACTGTTTGCCCCTACCTGAGGCCAGGGGTGCATTGCACCTCCTGCAGTGATAGAAAAGTTCCTGGAAAAGGCAGCTACGGGGTTGTTATTCTGAAAGGACTGAAAAGCAGCGCAGGCAGTTACCTGACACGAGGGAGAGTGCAGGTCTCAAGCTTGCTGCTGGACTGCTTCCTGCTGGAGACACACTCCACAACTCGCACTTTAATACACTTGCTGTTGTTTCTGTCCGCTGGTTTCTGCAAGATGGCAGAGACAAACCCAGGGCTGTCCTGCTGCTGCCTTCTCCTGGACACTGCATTACCTCAAGCTCACGTTACTGAGAGCAGAAGCTGCAGGCCCCACAGCCCAATGCTGCTTGGAAAAGTGACCTTGGTGCTGGCTGGAGGCAAAGTACGACAGCAGCAGCACAGGGAGATAAGGTGGAAGCTCAGCTCTGTGCTGGAGATTATTAGGATAGCTGAAACGGCACAAAACAGCCCTGGAGGGACTGTGAGGAGAAGTGCTGGGCTCCTTGCTGGGCTCCAATTATCTTATGCCTGCATTAAGTCCCAAGGTAGGATGGCCCCTCCCCTCCTGTGCTCCCACTAAGTAACCCAGAGGAGGGTCCTTCAGTATGCTGCCATCTTCGTTTGAGTAAAAGGCAGAATTTTTTTTTTGAAAGAAAGTATTCCTCTACAGTGGAAACTAGATTTAAAAACTGCCAAAACCCAACCAAAAAAAAAAAAAAAAAAGGAAAAAGCTCCCACCAAAAACACCCCATACCTAACAACAACAAAATGAACAAACAAAAAAAATAACCCACACACAAAAAAAACCCCAAGAAACCAAAAGCAACGAAACAAAAAAACCAAGTAACACAAAAAAAACCCAAACAAAAAAAAGCCAAAACAAACCCCAACTTTTTCCTTATAGCCAGGCACACATTTCCACTGTACCTGCACCATTACATGTTTCTGCTGGGCAAAGGAAAACCAGGGAGAGGAAAAAAAAAACCCAAACCAAACTAAAAGGCCAACAGAAACAGGTTCCCTCTTCTTTGAGGAAGAGCATGGCTCATATGTGTCAAAACAGCAGCCAACACCATAGTTCAGCTGCTATTTCAGCAGGACTTTAGTTCAGGTAAATGGTTCTCTCCACTCACTGCTCTCCCCTCTTATTCTATTCAAAAAGAGCTGAATTACACACTTGGATAACCTTTTTTTTTGGTAAATAAACTACCACTCCCATTCAAAGCAGCTACCAACCTCCCATCATTCATGAAATAACCTTTACAAACAAGTTTATGGTTTGCATCTTTTATTAAAAATTTACATAAACAAACACACTCCAGCAATTTGGGTATTCAGGTGTCCTAGGTTAAAAAAATATACAAAATCCCAAGCCCTCATGATCAGGGCAGCAGCAGGTTAAAGCACAACCTCACTTCCTTTGAACAGTGGTGAAAGCTGGCATCTGAATGGGCTGGAGTGAGTGGACTGGCTGGAAAACAGGCTTTTTCCGCATGTCAGAGAGTGTTTTCACAGAAGGGAGCAGCTGGTTCCTCTTGATGATCTGCAATGCCAGCTGCGTGTTACCTACAAGACAAGTTTCCATTAAAAAACCCAAAATACCATTTTATAACACATGAATTACTGTTCAGGGACAGAGCTGATGAGCCAGCCCTGGGCCCAGGCCAGGTACAGCAGCAGTCCTTCCTCTCTACTGAAATGCTGACATGGCCAGGAAAAGCAGTAGACAACAGTAAATTTGAAGAAAATAGTTTTGATTGAGTCCACCTATCCTTAACTGAAGACCTCACGCTTTTACCTCAGAGCTGGAAGATGCCAAAGCACCTTCTAATTTCCCAAAGGACACCTCTTCTCTCTCCCAGCTGCACAGCGAGGCTCTAGCTCTCACACAAAATGCCCTCACACTGTGACATTGCAGGCAGTAATGCAAATGCCAAGGGGACAAAACATGTTTTTAAAAGAAATATGATTTTCAACCGTATGTATGGCCCATCAAATAACCACCAATATAAATGGAAAACTTACTCTTCGTTAAAAATTAAACTTGTAAAATTACAGGAGAAAAGACACTGAGTTCTGAGGACAGTGTTCCTCCCTCATACTTTTTTTCCACTGAAGTTTTCGTTTCAGAGGAGCTGCACCATTTTGTTGTCATTTATAGAACAAAAAATGTCTTTAGCCTCTTTCCGTTATATACTTGGAAGGAGGTGAGGGATGTAAATCCCACTTCCTACTCTCTTCTGCTCTGTACATCGTTGTTGCAGAAATAAAGGTTCCCAAAATTCTAATTTAGAGACATCTTCGTAAGAAAAGCTTTACAGAAGTCTCAATTCCAAATGCAAATGCTCAAATCCTCTGCCTGCCTGCAATGCAACATCACTGAAGGGCAACAGGCACACAGAACATTTCACAACACTTGGATATTAAGTGCCCCTCAAGGGGCACAGGTCCACAACCGAGACAGCTTCAACCAGCAGCTGCACGAGGTCTGCTCACACTGCAGAATTCAAGTGCAACTTTTCCAGTTTCCCATTATGCAGAGCTTTTCCCTCATACAAACACAGTGAACCTTCAAAAGGAAGCATTCTGGAAGAGACAGTTATCATTATTACAAGCTTTGCTGCCATACTTGCTACACAGGCCTTGACAAGGCTTCTTTGGGAAACCTGGATTGTGGTTGCCTTTTAATGGAGAAAGCTTTCCAAACCCTCTTTTTAGTATAAACCTCATCAAGGGTTTCACTGAGCCTATCTGAGACCACTGACTTCTGCACAAAGTATAGAAAACTTCAGCTCAGGAAATGAGTGTTTAGGAAGTCTGGAGTGTGTGAGAACAGGATGGCAATAAACTATGGAAGTGAAGGTGCACATGCATGGATCCACAGCAGTGTAAAATGGAGCCGAGGCAGGGCCTAAAGGGTGTCATTCAAAATACTGGCACAACTCTATATGGAGTAGGAATGATGACTACTGCCCTCCTCCCTTTGTATCCCAAATTTAGGTTGATGGAACATTTCCCAACTTACCATTCTGTAATTCAAGATACACAGCCAGCAGGATGGCCTCTGGAGGGATCTCTTTGGGGTGGATCAGTGAAGCAGCCTTATTGAAAAAGAAGAGGGTGGGGAGAAAAAGTGCTTAAGAGAAAGATCCAGCACAAACAAAGTGCCCCTTGACAAGATTGCTACCACCATCTCAGGTAATAAAACTAACAATTCATTAACTAAGATCACATTTTTTCAAACTAATACACTCCATCAGGTTTAAGCATGCAAGGAGAGACTACAAGATTCTCTACATAGCAAGATTGTTTCACACTAATTAGCAGGACCATCTGCTGTGTGCTTGTGTTCATATGGATCTGTAATTCTTGGGCCAGACTAGTGTGGTTTCCTGGTGAGGTGACAGGTGAAGGTAACCTCCACTGCTCCAGAGTTCAGCATCAAAGTTAACAACAATCATTCATTAGCTTTCCATATACAACCATTTTTCAGCTATGAAGTCAATGAATTTATTGTAGATGCAGAGCCCCACTATATTTTACATCCATGGCTGGCCTTGGACTCCTTTGGGCTTTACACAGGTGTTACAGAGCCCAAGCACAGACACCTGCCTCATCATAAGAAGCCTCAGGAAGAAAAAGAACCGGACAACTGCCCTAAGTAGCTGAGAGCCTCAAGGATTTGAATCTGTTCACATGCACAACTACTGTGAAATAATTTGGAAGCTGCTGTTTCAGTTGGTAGCTCAACAATGCATCCAAGTAGTCTTCCTGACAGACAGGAATGGCTGCAAAAAGAAACATCATGACTGAAAGAGACAGGTCCCAGACATGAGAAGGACCAATTGATGTGACACAGGCTAAGTGGAGACAGCATTTCAAAAGCAGTACTTGAGAATTCTTGGGACAAAAGGCAGACAAGGAACAGAACTGCAGTTTGTTCTCACAGCTCTAAAGACAATAGTTCTGATGGTGAGTTATTAAATGACTAGGGAAAAAGCCTTCTCTGAAATATAACAATTACTACTAGACCATTAAAAAGACCACAAAAAAACCCAAATAAACCAGCAAACTTAGAAAATATGAAAAGGCTTCCTTAGTCACCTTCCACTGTTCTGACATGACCTAAGGAAAAGAAAATGCTGCATATAGTGGTACTGAACTTTTTACACAAGTAAGAAATTTGGAATTCTTCATTTTGTTTCTAATAGAGACTGCAAATAAGGAGTCTGCAAATAAACTTGGGCTGTGAAATCACCTGAATTTGCTGTGATCTAAATGGCACTTTTAAGGAAGTACATTTCTCCCTAAAGGTGCCTTGAGATTTGTTTTTCATACCTGATGAAGACACTTTCGAGCTTTGTCATATTCACTCCTCAAGCAGTAAGCACTTCCAAGGTTAAATAACATCATTGTTCGTGCAGACGTGACCGAACTGGGATAACACTGTGGTGTCTGCTTGCCAGCTGCAATGAAAAAAAAGTAAAAATCTTTTTTCTCTTACACTTCTATTCCAACTGGCCAAGTAAGTTCTTGTACTCTGCTGAATACAGTGGTTGGTACTTACAAGACTCCATTGCCTCATTCTCTCCTTTGTCAGACCCTGCAAAGAAAAAAAACACCAAAAACAAACCCTGTCATATTCTGTGACCTTTTTTAAAGGTTATTACAAAAATAATACAAAGATACAAATTTTCTGCTTTCTTCATGGTCTGACATTAAAGAGGGAAAACAGATCAGTTTGCTCAAGAGTTTATGTCATTTAAGACTTCCTATCTTCAAGTGTTGTGCTTTTAGATTTGCAGATGAGTATAGGGAAGTTAAACTGCAGACATGTCACTGGAATCAGAGCTCTGTAGACTTCACTATACAGATGGGTTCTGAAGTACTTTCCTCTTACAGAATACACACTCTCGCCAAGAAGACTAAGATACAGATTAACTAAGTTCTCCCCAGTCCTGTATCACACTAAGGTAGATTCCAATGCAAAGCCTGGTTTAAAGACCAAAAAGGTGAAAGAGATGGTATGAAACCCAAACTTAACCATAATAGCACATTTAACAAAAGCAGCTTTCCAAAGTTTCCTTCAAACAAGTCAGAATACCACAATATACAGTCCTATTGATGCTACAGAATTAACCATTTCAGAGGAATGACAAACAGGGAAAAGACACACAAAACACAAAGTAGGAACTGAAGCCAGGAAAATAAAAACACAACAACAAACCCACAAACAACACTCTCCCCCACCCTGCAATAACCTACAGGTCTTAAAACAAAATGTCTTAATCATCATTATATTTGTGTCTAGAAAGTTACAGCAGGAAGGCAGCTGAAAGCATAACCAGTTATAATGAAGTGTGGATGCATTAACCTTGATCCTGCTCATTTGAAGAGATCCCAAGGGAAACATCAGTGACGTTCTCAGGGTTCAAGTGAGTGATGGCATCAGATATTCTGTCTAGAGAGATGAGAGCTTCTGCTGCATACAAATGCCCGAGAAACCTACAACAGCGAAGGGTTAGGGTACAAATGTCAGCACAGCAATCCCCACAGTTTGTTATGTGAGTCAAGCAATGCAGTTTTTAATGTGAGCACATGGGAACTATTACTGGGAACACTTGCATGGAAATTAACTTGCTCATAAGGTATTGTCATAATACCATTTACTGCTTTTAGGCACCAAAGTTATTAAAAAAAACAACACCTGAATAATGACAATTCATCCATGCACAGGAATTACCATTCCACAGTGAAAGTACCTTGGTGTGGCTTTATTCACAGAATTAAGAAAAGCTACCCCAGAATATTAATATATCTACAATTTAAAGTGTTACATGACTTTACATTCAATAAAAATGTATTTTCCTGGGACCAAGATACACACCTCTTTGTCTTTGCAAAAAACCTATCATTTAGCATTTCCTTCATTACATAATGGTAACACAAAATTATGTGTTACCTTGCAAACTCCTCAAAGATCCTGCTAATACAGTGACTGTGCAAAAGCATGAGCTCCTGAAGTAGTGTCAAGAACAGGAGCCAAAGAATTTAATTGGCATGGACCAGTTTAGAGCATGGTGCCAGCATATAAAAATAAGCATGAGTTACCTTTGCTTTCCACAAGTACATTACCAGTTTTGAAAACTGTTAGTACTGTAAAAACCTCTGCTATATTTTATCCTGTGTGTTAAATGCACAAAGTCAGAAGGATGGGGCTAAAGTTGCCTTTTTTGAATTTGTAGAGCTGTATGAGAACTGGGGGGTAGAAAAAGAATGCACTTTGAATATCCTTCAAAAAAGTACAGTGCCAAATGAGAGGTGAACAAGAGAAACTGAAGAATGGAACCTATATAAGCAGCAGTCGCAGCTGAAGTGACAAGTCCTGCACACACAAGATCTGGTACCCTGAGTGACTGAGCAAACCTTCCCCTCTGAGGCTGTAGTTTCATAAGTGACCTTTCAGCAGCGTGGGTTTGGGCTGATGTTGGCTACCCACAGCTGCACATCCCTGCCCCTTGTGCTGGGCCAACACAAGCACATGCAACCCTACAGTGAATCACAAGAGAGACCTAATGGTCCTGCTGCTGCATGGGACCCAGAGCTGGAGAAACAGCAACAGAAGCAGCAATAGATTCCAAATTATGTGGAATTCGTGCACAAAGGAGGGAATTCATGTTCCTGCGTGTCAATGGACACTTAGTCAGGGCTTCAACAAGAACAGGAGCAGGCCAAGCAATTCTTTGCATCAGATACAGAATTGGCAAGCAACTACAGACACTGGAAGCTTCAACTCAGAACTCTCCAGCAAAAAAACAGGGCTGAGGGAGAAGAAATGACCCCACCAGACTTACTTAAGAGACCCTGACAGCTTTGGTTGCTGTAGAAGTTTATCTGCATGATTCAATGCCATAAGATTATCCCCCAAAGCCAGAGCCACATAAGCACTGCACGCAAGGATCGAGCACCTGGAAGGAAACAGACAAAAAAAAAGGGGAGGGGGAGAAGCCATTATGTTAAATGGAGAATTCTGTGATTCCAAATACACTTGTTAAATTTTCTTTCTTGTTTAGTGCTAAAGAAATAAATCAAACTTTCAATAATGACTTCCCATCTAACTATGAAGTAAATGAGTTAGTGTTCATTATTTATGGGCTCAATTGTTCTACCAGTATAAACCAAGGATCACCATTCCGTGCTCAGTAAGATCTTGCAGTTTTCATCATAAATAACAGACTAAAAAAAGATGGACTTCACCATGTGTCATTTTTCTCATGGACAGTTTCCCTTTCTCACACTCTTGTTATTGGTCTTGCCTTGGACTCTCACTTGTACTCCTCTGCCCTCACCTTCTGTTGTAGAGAAGAGTAGCAGATTTCTAGATTTCTGTAAGACACAATCTACAGACACACAGTAGCTATCAATTAAGCTGTAATGTATTTCACTCTTCTATTGTACAATGTCTGCACACAGGGAGATAAACACTGGAGAATTTGGCATTTCCAGTTTTGTGTTCAGTTGAGAGCTGTAACCCTGTGCCAAGACTCTGACTGATCCATGGCATTTCGTTGCCATCACAGACTTGCTTATCTTTCCAAAACCAGAAAATCTCTGGCAGTTCATCTAATGAAATCTGAACTACTCACATTTTCCATCTTCAAACAATAACCCCACGTCAGGATGCCATCATTAGGCCAAGGTTCACACTTTGTAATAGCTCCCCCCCCTCACCAAACACTGTTCTTGGGGATATTTTCCACTTGGTAAAACATCATTCAGTGCAGGCTGCCTTGTCCTCAGGGCACAAGCCTCTGCCCATGATGCCCTGCTGTGAGCAGGACTCTGTTCTTCTCCAGGGAGGACAAGTGGATGCTCTGAGTGGGGTCACACGTTGGGAGTGATGGGAGGAGAGCCGTCAGCTCTCCCGCTGGTCGGCGGGCTATTATTGCGCCAACCTTCTGGCAACTGTCAAGCCCGCTTTCGGTCCAGCAGTAAGTCATGTAATTCATGGCAGGACCTGGGGTGCCTTTATTCCCCTTTCCCAGGAGGCATGCTCCTTAATTATGCACAAGCAGGATAAGAAACTTCTCCAGTGTTTCCCCCTACCCCCCACTTCCTCTCCACCGTGCCCAGATGTCACATCAAATCAGAACACATACAAAAGGTTGAGAGAGGGAGAGGAAAGCTTCCCCAGCTCAAGTCCCAAACCTAAAATATTTCTCAAAGGTTGTGACTGGGGAGGGGGATGGAATGGGGAAACAAAATTTTTGTAGTAACAGCCTGCTTCTAACTAACCTCTTTTTGTCTCTGCCTCAAGGAAGTACACTTCTAAATCAGTAGAGATGCTGAGTGTCACCCTTAGTGCAAAATACCCTTAGACAGGTATTCAGTCAGGGCCTGCGGAGTTGGTTGCTACTGCCCTTTACAGCAATGTGTCTTACACTTCCCACAACTTTCTTAAAGCCTATTTTTATTTCTGCAAGTGTAAATTCGAATACAAGACGTGCTCCAATCACACAACAGGATGAAACCTACTCCTCTGCTCTAAGGACTAGTCATTATTTGGGCCACGTAAGAGCTAGCAAAAGCCTTCCGCAACAGCCATCTGAAGAGGAAAACATACAGGTTTCTTCCCCTGCAGTTGTGTTCTTGCACTTGGATCCATTGTTGAGTTGGCTGAACCAAATGCTCAGGAGAGCTGACAGCCAACCGGAGCAGAAGAATTGCACCACAAGGGAATAGACAAACTAGTTTTTCACCCCAGTCAGGATTCTGACAAAACTCCACAGGTCGCCTTTGAGCACGGCAGACTTCCAGCATCACCGAGCCTCCGCATGCCCTAAATAAAACTGCCTTTGCACTAGGAAAAAGAAAAATGTTTTTTTAAACTGCCAGATTATGTCAAACAGCCTCTTGTGTAGGTTTAGGCAACAAGATTTGTCAGCCCACACAGACTGCAAGTTTATGGAACCCAAACTCCGTTTCTGACTTGCCTTATTTCTCAGGAAAATGGCAAGTCAGAGCAAATCCAGTTCTTCAAAACTTAGTATGAAGGCACCAAAAATGACACTTCAAAACCATCAAGAGAACATCACTAATCTGAAAAAATTTCAAATAGCTAAGCCCAACAATGGATACAAACTATTTACTTTTTATGTTTCAACACAGGCAAACAATACAAAATATGAAGAAATACAGAATGCAGACTGAGCTTACTCCAAAGGGAACTTCAGCACCAGCAAAGGGGAGATGGGGAAGAACTACACAGTGGCTAAGAGTGAGGGAGAAGAGAGTGAAACAGCTGTGAGTGATAATCATTGTAAGTTTCTAGTATTGTGACAGGGACAAACGGACCGCTGCAACCTTTAAATGGGTAACTGAGGCAAAACTGGGTGTGGAGAAAATGAATGATCAAATTATTCCTTTATCTGCTTTGAGGGGAAAAATTAAGGTTCTCACACAAAGACCTTCAATCTAGGGAGAATGACTACAACAAGGTCTATTGCTGTCCATCTCAACTTCTACAATAAAATCCACAAAATTTTCCAAATGTAGCACTGTGATCTACCAGAACTTCTTTACTCTTGATGCATCCTAACAGTGTTAGGTTGTGGTGTGTAGAACATAGCAGAGGCTGAGAGCAGAGCAGGACAACGTGCTTGTCCAAGGATAAGAAGCAGCAAGGAAAATTGTTTAGAACAAACTCAGAAGAAAAATCTGGAGTTTCTACTTCCAATGCATAAATTCTTAGCAAAGATTGGTCTCCTCAGACTTCTGCATGTTGCTTTTAAAACCTTGCAGTTGAATTACTGCTTATTATGACAATAGTCCACTCAACCAATTTGTGTACAAGCACCAAGCAATATATAGGACATGTAAACCTTTTCTAGATTATATTTTTAGCTTTTAAAAACTGTTCAGGGGCAAAGGTAAGTCAGGCATGTTCAACTCTTACAAGGATGCGCAACTGTATAAAATCATCCAAGAAAAGCATTCACAGTCCCTTTTCAGTTCTAGAAGCAGGTTTTTCAGTCCAGTGACTTAGCAGGAAAAAACTGAACAGACACTTATTCCTTAGGATAATCCTTGACAACATCCAGAATCTTTTTTTCTTCATTTTCCCCGACTCGACAAGAATTTCCATTTTCTCACTTAGCTCCTTAGTGAGCAAGGCTACAGGAACACACTATTTACAATATAAATATACAAGATTACTATTTGAGTGTAACGTATTTTGCTTTTCAAAAATATCTTCAGAAGCTTAGAAGTAGTTTCAGCAGAAACACTTTCTAGGAATGTGTAGTCCTCTAGATTAAACCAAAGCAGGTAGTAGGAGAGAAAAAAAATTTTTTTAAAAATCAATGCTTTTCCTTTCCTTATATGAGTGAAGTTCTTTACCAGAAGCAGCTCACTGCTTGCTGAACTGCTAGGTTTTTCCTGACATGTTGTCAGATTTCATCAGTAGATAACAACAGATGATTGTGAAAGAAAAGACTACGTATTAAAAAAAAAAAAATCACAAAGTGACACCACGTAATTTTGACATGTGGCAGCCACATTTTCAACAGTCAGGAGGAGAAAAAACCCACAAAACCCACAAGCAACCCACATCACTGTTTTCAATCCAGCATGTTTCATTTGGAGTAGCGCACTCTTGTACCACTTCAGAATAAATAACTGACGTCGCCTCACAGATTCCTCCTAAAGTGCTTTTAAATGAGTACAAGAAGATTTGCTACACGTAGTGGAGCAAAGGAAAGGTTAAGCTGGTCATTATGAAACCTAGGTTACCTGGGGTTAGGCTGAAACAGAGTGTTTACCTAAGAGTTCAAGTAGGAAATTACTGTATGCTTTGCCCATAATGGAAACTTAAAACAGATTTCTTTTTTCTAAACAGGTGCAAGCTTTATAGTAAGAGATTTTCAACAGGCTGGAAGCCACCTGAAACAAGTAACATTGCCAGTAAATGGTAATTGTTGGGGGAAAGTAAAGAGGCTCCAGACAATATGATACTTATTTACACACAAGTGAGTTATTCTATCTAGAGAACACTCAGACTCCTGAACAAGCAGTTTAAGGATCTTTGAGAACACATAAGGAATCTACAGTGAAATTTTACCTATGTTTTTGCATTGGGAGGAAGTCAAATGCCTGGACAGAGGCATTTTTACTTTCTATTTTATGCAAACTATGGATTTATTCTGGCTGAAAGGAACACCATTCTCATCAGTAAAAGCAGCTATGCTGCTTTCCACTTTCATTTTTTTTCCCATCCAATAAGCAGATAATGTGGGGACTGAATTCCAAACTAGCCTTATCATGGCTTTAAAAGGAAAAGGTACATACAGTAATTTCCATCCCTTTCTACCAATGTCAACAGCCATTGTCAGATTTCTAGCTTTCTCTTACGGGACTTGGTATTTTCAGCTTTGCCCGATATGTAATGCCAAACTTACAATAGTGGGATCAAACAGACTGATCTACCTAAATTGAAATTCTGGATGATTTCTATTTGTTCAGATTCAAAGCTCAGAAGAAAGGAAGCACACACATTTGAAAAACAGATTACCAGTTACAATTCAACATCCCAAGTGCCTACAGAAAAACCTAGGAATCACAATTAAGGAAGAGGCTTATTTAGTGGTGAATATTTTATGTTATTTACTTGCCTTAAATTCTCTAATTCCTGTTTCTTCAAAGGCGAAGAAGGAGGAGCTGCAATGAATTTATCCCCTTCATGACTTTTATTGCTAGAATAAAAAAGTGTATTATTATAATAAGTAATTTAAAAATGGTCAGTGTATTTATTCACTCTATTTAAAAGAACATAAAAAATTCTGCAGCCTAAAATAGAGGGAATTGAAGTTATTCAGAGATTGAGGCACATGCTCTTATCCTAACCATTCTATTTGAGAAGGAAGAAGTGGGACACTTGCTGGAAAGGATTTGACTGACAGACCAAACAACCCACACCATTCTTCACAGCCTTGAGCTATTTTTGAAGTTCAATGTAGGATAAACATTTTTAACTGGAGGGACACAGAATTTGCTGCATTTGTAGCTTCTCTTCTTTTAGCCTGTAAGAAAAGCAGTAAACTAGTTCTCTCTAGACATCTTGAAAACTAGTTACATAAACATTCTAGAAAGATAACCCACAAAGTGCTACAGCTTCCTTTAGACTTCTAGCTACCCTTTATTACAAAATGTCCTTTTTTTTTTCCAAATAAAATTCCACTTTCTTAAAATTGCACCTTGGTTTTTTGGGGGAGCATTTGGGGAGTATTCATTCTATTTAAGAAGTATGAAACTTCACCCTCCAATAAGCTGAAAGAATCTCCTGGAATGAAAATTGAAGAGACAGCTAATGGCTGTATCTTGGTAGTGAGAGACACCAAGGTCTAAAAAAAGATTTAAAAGAAAATTCAGAATTGAAACTGAGTCTGTCCACTTAACGAGAACTTTTTAATTTACCAGTTTCACATCTGTCTATTACAAATAGGTAAGATAACTCTAACATTCAAAACAAAGAGCAAAAAACTCCAAGGAAATTCATACTCAATACTGCTGTAGAGTATATACTTCATGCCTTTACCAAAAATTAGATTAAAAAAATACCCTTAGCCACTGAAAGTATTTGCTGTTTTCTTGTGAATAAGAGAAGAATCTGCCTTAAGAGTCAGCTTGCTCAATTAGTGGGATTTGCTTTAAAACCATCCTGTTTAATTAGTGTGATTTTCTTCAAATGCCTTGTATGTTCTACTGTTCCCTCACAGAGGTTCCCTTGTCCGAAGGAACAAATCCTTAGAGAACCTTTCAGAATGTGACACACAAATTCAAGAACAGCCTCCTTTGTTGTGGATATTTTGAAATTGGCAGTGACTACTGGGAGATATGAGGGAGTCCTTTCTTTAGCTTTTCTTCAGCTGAAGAAGCATCTGGTTTTGAAAGCAGAAGGTAGCAAAGGATCATACAGGGCATGTTTTCCTTTCCTCACTCCTACAAAAATAAACAAAAAACACCCCAACACAAAACAAAAAAGGAGGTCTTGTCTGAGTAAGGGCCACCATTCTGTTTTCATCACTGCCCCTCAGTGAGCCCCAAAAGCTTAAAATTGAACTCCCATTTAAACCAGAGAAGCTTCATCTCAATGGGCTGCATATATACTTGCCAGAGGAGTTAGATCACAACCTCCAACCTCAGTAAAGAAAAAAGGAAAAAAAAACCCGAAAGCAAACAGCCAAACAAAAAAAACCCAACAACCACCCCCTCCCCCCTCCAACTTTTGTAAGTCATATGGTCACTTGACAAGATAGATTGTAATTGGAAAAACAGAATTACAGAGAACAGCTTTCAAATATTGTTGTAACAGTAACAGCCACTAACCCCTAGCCACAGTCCATCTGCAGGCAACCCCACAACATATGAGGATGCACCTTGTGCCTACACAACACAGTGTGTGTGCAGTAAATCCTGCCTTCTGACAAATGGATCTTATCTTCTTAACATTTATCTGTACTCAGGTCTGACAAAACCAGCGTGTTTTTTCATTACTCTCTAAGTAGATCAAGTTCTACCACAGACACTTTTTCCAGATGAGTTATTGTAACATTTCCCCTCAAAATGGTCTTTAATGAAAGTGCAGACTATGATCAAAAGTTACTCTTCAAAAGGAAGTCCAGAATGTATGAGATGATGCAATAAATTAAACCACCTTCCTTTACCATGCACTGTCTGCAAATTACGTTTTCTGAAACCTTAATGACAAAAAAAAGTTTTTCTTAAACTCTTTTCTGCAAAATATGATTTATTAAGCAATAGCTCCATGCTGGTTTCCTACTTCACTTTCTAAATCTAGATTCCCATTTTAAAGCAAACACAACAAAACATACTAAGACTGATGAATGTCAAATTTGATCATGGGGAAATGTTTACAACTGAGTTGCCAGACATTCATATATATATATATATATATATTGAATCAAGTACACAGCGCACGTGCGCACACACACAAAATCACTGTAACATGTGAAACTTCACTTACAATTAGAGAAATACCAATATGCACAGCAGGAGGGTGTGGGAAAACACAACATTTGCAGCACAGAAAAAAAGATGGCCAAGGGAAAAAATAATTTCAGTGTTTAATTTAATAAAAGTTTTTAGGGACAGCAGGAATCAACTCAGTATTTTATTCTTAAATTAAAACAAGCAGCTAAACTATTTCTTTGAATAGTCCAACACTATTAAGAGAATTTACAAATATGTTCTATTTTTCTGCTAGCCAAACAGGGTAAGTAGCAGACACAGACTGTCAGCCCAGGGTTACTCTGGACAAAAAGAAAGGTTTATATTCAATTCTGTTTACCTGCATGCTTCACTGCTTTCACTGTTTTCTGTATTTCCCCCCAGCTGATTACTAGTTTTAGATCCATTTTCCTGCTTTGGCTCCTGTTGATCTTCTGGCAGCAGCAGCAAGGCATTTCTTAGGCAAATTGCTGCAAACTCCATGCTGGCTACAGGTATTGCTGATGACTGCCCATCACTTAAAGAGACAAAGAAGTTGACCAATAAGAAGCAGTCCTACTACATTAAAAATAAAAGCAGAGCTCCAGAAATATCTGAATGCAGAGAAAATTTCACCCTAAAAATGTTAAATAATGTTTTAATATAACAAGTTTAATTTATGAGGACGTAGTATCTTGTTATTTTTACATATTGAAAATACACCATGATGCCCAAATAGATTCAACCACATAATTTCTTGATTTCACAATTTCACTTCCTGAAGTTTTATGGCAGAGCGACTAGATTCTTCCTGCATTTTTCTAAAGTGGATAAGTGAAAAAATATATATTTTAAGTGAGAAAGAGAGGACAGATTTAGCTATCTGAAAATATAAATTTCAGATAAATAAATTTTAAGCTTTAATGCTCATCTTAGTTACCATAAACACACAGTTAAGCCCTCTGCTGGCCATCACAGAGGCGGCACAAAATGATGTTTAAGACTGACCAAGCATTTTAGCATGCCTCTCTCTTCACTACATGAATAAACAGTTATTCCACAACGGTTTTAAAACCTCTGATAAACAGATATATATCCTTAACAAAGGTATAAAAACCAAATAAATAACCCATGGAAAACATACTCACTTATAAACAACATTCTGTATGGACTGGGATGCTAGGACTATCTTACGGTGGTAGCCTTGACCTACTATAGATTGCACAATTCCCTTTTTGCTGGGAAGACCTTTAGTCTCTTGTTCTGATGTCTAAAAGGAAAAAGGAAAAAAAAAAAGAGCTTAAATATCAAGGCTATTGAATGAGAGCTCGACAAAATAAGTGAAGGCTGAAAGAAGACCTTGAACCCTGCTAAAATATAAGAATAATGGACACAGTTTTAAATCTAAAGTACAACGAAGGATCAGGGATCTTCTATTGTCTTTGTGTTGCAGAGGGGTTTTACTGCAGACTGTGTAAGCACAGATTAGTTCTGACAGCTTGTCTGATAGCCTACTGACCTAGTTTCTCCTCTGTTTTGAAAGCAAAAGAACAATGAACCAAGTCATACTAAAAGAACTGACAGGATATCTAAAAAGAAATAATTTGATCTGCCAAATAACATTCAGACTTGGCACTGTAACGCTTGCCATCTTCTCTCTTTGCTTACACAGCACTCAAAATGCTCTTTGAAAAAGCTGCTCTCAAACTGTTCCATAGGGAGCACACAGCTGAACAACAACATATGCAAAGATACATTAAATTAACTTGTTTAATGGATTTTTGGGTATGCAGACGCATTCTGTGGGTCAAATAAACTTAAAGTACCCTAATTGTGAGTCCCAAGAATTATTTCTACACCATATTTACTGGGCTTTGTTTGGCTGTTTTACCATGAGCCACCTTAACTTCACTGGTAAGTTAAGTCAGTGACAAAGAATTGCAGTTTTAAGGAAAAACTTATCCTAAATCTGGACTTTCAATAGCTATCACTTTTCAAAAAATTTATCGGAATCTATTGTAAAAATACTGACATAGTAGCATTTACTGCCACATAAAAAATACATACACTGAGTTTGGATATGAAGCGCATATTTCCAAAAAGGTGTTCGAAATGCAGGTGTTTAAAAGGGAATCTTCTTCCATTTACATTTTATGAACTAAAATACTAAAGTGGGTGAAAATTAGTGAATTTCAGTGAAATTGCTTTTCTGCATGGTGTTCAGAGCATAAATACGAATCCATACTTAGATATAAAGGAATATTATTGTAAATTGAGTTGTGAGGTCAAATTAAACACACTATTGGCTTTAAGGCCTCACTTGTCATGTTGAAAATCTAACAATTTAAAGACACTTCCTCTTTGCCTTTAATATTAACGGCATCCAAAGTTAATTTTTTGCTTCCAAGATTACAAATTTAGGGAATAACAAGCTGGTTTTTTGACATGAATTCAAGTTCTCTGGTACACCACACATCATCCTAACTGTAGCAGGAAGAAAACCTCAGGAGCCTGGCATAATCTACTACTTTGCCTAGTCTGCAGTAAATAGGGAAGTGCCCCATAAGGATCTGTTATTTCGCTTTTCCAGACTGCTAAATACTGCCCTTCTAAATGGAATCCTAGCTTTGGGTTTTTGCCACAAAACTTAAGCTAATCAACTCTCTCATACTCAGCTTTTCACTAGAGATGATCAGATGTGTCTTCTTTATCTATGTGTGACTTCAACCCAATAGGATTGATACAGAGAATTGCAAAATTAGTATGAAGAAAGCTGTTCTTCCTGCATTTGATGTGCTTTCTAAAACTCAGGCAATCAGACAACAAGTAGCACATACAGAATCACAGTCAGTCCAGTTTTGACCCAACACTCTTGAATCTTCAGTGCTCTGCCTCTGAAATGGGTATAGAAGCAAACCTCTGCCATAAAGTTGTGAGTATCTTAAGTTTTCTGAAATAGAGATACCAAAATATTGAGTACTATTCAAATTCCCAAGGGAGAAGTTCTGAATTTTGTATTTGGAAGTATTTGGATAGTATGCAGTAAATAAATGCACTGAGGCCCCCCAGAGAGGAAAAACAGAGAATTCAGGGGTGGGGAGAAAAAGAGAGTAAATATAGCTACTTGTTCAATTCATCCTGCACATCCTGTGTAAGGAGTGAAAGGGGCATACTGTGGAAATAACTGCATAGAATCATGCAATTACAGATTACATCATCACTCCCCCACACTTAAGGGGTGAATTACAGTTTTACAGGGAATCAAGTATATCTTAATTTCACAGATGTACTATTTAGGTGCAGTATTTTCTTGTAAGAGCAAATAATCCTGTTCTCAGCCCTCTGAATTTTATCATTTGTATTTATCCTATTCATATATAGATCAACAGGCTGAACACAAGATGCCCCAGAGGACATGCAACATGCCTGCCATGAGCAGGTTTCCACCAACTCTGCCAGGAGAAGGTGAAGACTTAGCAGTTAGAGATTCAGCTCCCCAGCAGCCGTGATCCCAACAGCTTCAGGATAGAGAAGGCTGATCTCTGCTTCCACAGCCTCTGTCACTTTCAAGCTACCCGCACTACAAAGTCTCATCCTTCTCCATCTTTAGTGGCAAATGAGTGAGGAAACAATAAAACTTTAGATGAGCTTTGGCTGCATGAAGAGAAAAAGATCACATGCAAAGAGTTCCCCTCACCTGTAGCAGCTCCAGATTAAACACATAAAAATACATATACACAAAAAATAATTAATCTGGATTTACAGAGGTGTTACATCAGGGCTTCAAAATGAACAGCTTAACTATTAATTCTACCTTTCTGTAACCACATGCCATTCTTTAGAAGAATTTTCAAAAGTTACTTACCCCTTTATTGGCAGCAATGCAGCATTCTGCTATTCTCAGCCACAGACGAGGGTTTGAGTGATAAACCTGGACTGCCTCAATCAGGCATTCAAAGGCAGCTAAGGGCCTCCCAATATGCAAGAGCTGAATTCCACAGTTATAGAGCAACTCATATCGTTTGTTAGTCAGTAGTGTACACATGGGTCTCCCCGAAAATTTTTTACCTGCAGAAAAGGATTACATCATATTGGATATGCAGCTCAGGAGAGCACAAAACTCTGAGGAAGACAGAAGATGTGAGAGACACCCCAAAGCTACCAAAACCCCCTTTCATTGCTGAAATCCACTAGCCTCCCTCTGTAAATAAATTCCTTTCACATCAAAACTGATTTCAAAGACAAATTAATTGTATTCTTAATAAAGATTGAAGTATATTAAATACTAACCTCATATGTTCCTTATCACACAAGCTAAGTGTTATACAAGAATACTGAATCCCAGATTTGTGAGAATACACATCTACACACATTCCAGAGAATACAGATTGCAGAAGAAAACCACTTTGCTGTTAACAAGCATAAAACGCTTTCTGTCTTCACATTAATACCTAAGGCTGCACTTAGGTCCAGGGGAGAAATAGAAAAAAACAGTAAAATGTCTGATAGTAAGTAGATATTAAAGAAAACAAGAAATGTAAACAACTATAACTTCATCAAGAAATGATGAAGACTGAGTGATGAGGCCCTCTATGGTCAGATAGGAGAGGTCTCACATTCACAAGCCCTGGTCCTGCTATCTGGGACAACACAGAAGGGCATAAACAATCCAGGAGACTCCTGGAATGTGTTTATGATAACTTCCAAGTGTTGGAGGAGCCAATGAGAAGAGGTGCTATGCTGGACCTTGTTCTCACCAACAAGGAGGGGCTGGTCAGGACTGTGAAACAGTGGAGTTAAAGATCCTTAGGACAGCAAGAAGTATGCATAGCAAGCTCACTACACTGGACTTCAGGAGAGCAGACTTTGGCATCTTTGGGGGTCTGATTGGTACAACACCACGGGATAAAGCCCTGAATGGAAGAGGAGCCCAAGAAAGCTGATTAATATTCAAGCATTACCTCTTCCAAGCTCAGGAGTGATGCATCCCAACAAAGAAGCCAGGCAAAAACGCCAGAAAGTATTTGCCAGGAGCTCCTGGACAAATTCAATACAAAAAGAAAGCCTACAAAGGGTGGAAGCAAGGACCAGTAACCTGGGAGGAATACAGAGAAACTGAGAAACCAGGGATCAGGTTGGAAAGCTAAGTCTTGGCAGGATTAAATCTGACCAGGGACATCAAGAGCAACAACAAAAGCTTCTATAGGTATGTTGGTGATAAATGTTGATGTTGGAAGACTAGGGAAAATGTGGGGCCCCCTCCACAAGGAAACAGGGGACCTGGTTACCCAGAATACGGAGAACACATCCTTCATGCCCTGATGGTTCTACACAGTGTCAGCAGAACTATAAATAACCTATGCAAAATAGGTCACAAAAATTTTATTTTGCCATACCTCCCTAACTGATGGACCAAGTCTACAAATGAGGGAGAAGTAATTGTCCCAGCACCACAGTACATCAAGAAAAGCAAAAAAATAAAGAACATATTTAATCATCACCATGTATTTCTGGCAACAACAACTACATTCTTACATCAGATTATCATCAAAGTTCTCACCCTTCTTCCCTGTCCTCCACAAAGGGACAGACGGGGAATTTTGCTGATAATTACTCAAACCTTCTGTCCTCTGTTTCCTTGATTTGCCCACCCCTCTTCCACCATCTGTTTGAATCTCCTGCTTACCTGGATCCGAGCTGCCCGTTCCTAGCTGTGCACATGCATTATCATTCTCTTGCAAGGCTTTTTTAAAGTAAAAAATTCCTAAATTGTGCTTTCCCATTGCAAAGTGGATGCAGCCAAGATTGTTCCAGAACATACACCTTAAGCATTCACCTGACAGAACAAAAGACCATTTTCAGAAAGTGAAAGTTGTTGCTAAGCCCATGAAATGCTCCAACCACTCTCTCATGGGTCAGCATATTATGGCAGTCTATTAAACATGTTTTTCAGTGAGATGTTCATGGATGATGGTGTTATACATATATGTATATATATATGCACCAACCTAACCATACAAGTGGGAAATGCACTCTTCTTTCTAAATATATGATGTTCAGGTAACACTGTAAGAGGTTCTTTCTAAATAATAAAGGACAAAAATTTAAACTTTTCACTTATCTGCTGGTGACTAAAGTTTTACATGGATAATAAAGAAAAAAGAAAAAAAAAACCCACCCTAAAAATCCAAATAACCAGACCATTAGCAAATTAAACAGACATTATTTCAGTCATAGCCTAGGAAGACCACTAAGTTAACATTATATTGTGCAAAAAAGGTAATGCAAAAAAGTGACATGACTGTAAAGTTTTCAATAAAATTTTAAGTCATAAAGAGAACTTTAAGCACATAAATTGCCAGAAAGGTCTCAGTTCTAGATCTAGTAAGTTGCCTTTTGTTTCATTTCTTGATTAAGAGACTCAATTATGAGCCTTGCAAATAGAACACACCTTCACAAATTCATTTTTATGGACAATCACAGCCTTGTGTAGAAGAAAGTTCAATGAAAAACACCACAGTGTTATATGAAAGAGCATAAGACGGAAGGTGAAACACATCCAGCATATAAACCCATGACTTTCAGGGCTGACTCTGTTAAGTCATCATTAATGTCCTTAAAATTAATATAAACAGTAGTCCTATCAACTAGTTCTATTATACTAGACACTGAAGTACCTGCAAGGATGAAGGGTTTTTATTTTACCTGTTTTCATGAAGCCTGGATGTTCAGCAATGTTGGCACTGTTTAAAAGTTTGACAGCTTTACGGTAATTGCCTCTCAAATATTCAAAATTGCTCTTAAGAAAGAGAGAAGGAGCTGACTGTGAAGGAGAAAACAATAGTTAGTTATCTCTTGGTTGATGATTTCTACTGCTAGTGTTAAATCACTTCACAAATCTGCTTCTTCTGCCACTTTAAAAATAAATGGGTTTAGGCCATAATACTTTCAAGAACTCTGTCATGGAAATGGCTAAAGGCAGAGGATCTCTAACCTGTCTTCTAATACCTTCCTCCCCACACTTCCCCTCCCTGCAGAGCTCCTCCTAGGCTGTAATCTTCCTGGTCTGCCAATAGAGACCTCATGATCTAGAAGGTTTTCTGTTAAACTTGCTTTCCAGCAAGACATAAGCCTCCCAAAAATGTCAACAAAAAGAAAAAAAACAATGCCAAAAAATGCCCACATATCCCAGAATTAATCTTTTATGAACTGGTTTAAACCACCAATTACATCAAAGTTTGTAATATGCATAACATCCATAGTAAACTAAAACTTGTTTCATTTCAATTATAAAGAATGCTGAGCCTGTTTATTATGTAGTGTTTCACTGTTATTTTGGCACCACAAAGTGCATTTTTTTAGCAACTGAAAACAGCACAAATAAGAAAATTCTACATTGATTACATCAGCAGAGAGATTACAAACCAAACTGACTACCTAAAGCATTACTTCATGCATTCACCCTCAATTAGATGGTTTTTCATAAAGAACATTAGCAAATTCAGTTTTAAGATAGAGAATGTATCTATATTTGAAAAACAATAGTCTTAAGAATACTTACATTCCCAGCTGTATTCATAACAGACTTGATCTCCCTTTTGCATGCTTTTAGTGACTTCATCTGGATATAGGCTCTCACCTTATACTGTTAAATAATTAAATTTGTTAAATAATATATAATAATTTCTGCAGGTTTGCAAGACAAACTGTATCTAGATATTTACTGCAGAATATTTTATGTACGTCTTTAAAATAGGTAATAAAAAGGTGTTCAAAAAGTCTTCATTTAAAAATTCTATTCAGACTCAAAACACCACATTTATATGGTTTGTACTTACAATAAGCAGATAAACATTTTGTTCAATGGCCAACAGCTGCTTTATATTCAAACACAGATATGAGCACTCAAAATCACAAACTGATTAAAATAACCTAACATCTTCATCCCAGACATTTACCTACTAAACTGAAAACAACAGTAAGCAAATGCTAATAGGGAACCACTCTGATTCTTCCCATATTTTTCAACAGAACAGCACAGTAGAATAAAACCTCAGCTGATTTAGACTGTTGGAGGTTGAACAGACAAATTCAATGCAGAGAACTGCCATGTAAAGAAATTATTATAAGATGCAGGTACTGAAATGGGGGGGAGGGGGAGCTGTTAGGTCAGTTTTTCCTGTACATGGATCTTACAAAAAGGAAGACTTAGATAAATTCATTGTTTTGTTTTACACCAAGGAGAGAGAAAGCATCATAATTTGGGCTGAACTAGTTTTGAAGGAGATGGTGCTCAGATTTTAAAAAACCTTGAAGTAATGTTCTTGTAAAAATAATATGCAGACCCTTACCTGATGTATCTTAGATTTAGCAACTTCTATTAAAGCTCCACCTTCAGATTTTTGATTTGAGGAATCTTTATTGGTATTATTACCTGACTGTCAAATAAAAAAAAGGAAGTTTTACTGTTAGTCACCTTTTAAATTCAGTTGACAGATTCAACTCACATGAAAAAAAAAAGTATTTAATAGTATTTCACAATATTTAATATCAAAATACACACATCCCACCAGAAACTAACATGAGTTTAACAATTAAAATCGACAAACCACACCAGCCTATGAAGAGCTGAATTCTGTACTAACATTAGTGTTTCATTATGTTGCTCTGCAGTTAAGAAGAATTCTTTTGCCTAGAAGGATGACATGCACATTCTGGAGTACCTTTTTAATATTTTCACTGGTAGAATTACTATACACTTAAAGAGAGAATGTTTTATCTTAAGTGTGACATTCCATCAACAGGAAAACACTGAAATGCCCTCTCTTCACTTCCAAACCACTACAGATTCTACTGATTTTTCCAAAAGGCACATGAAAGATTCCATTTGAAAGTATACCTCATACTTTCATAAACTATATGAAAAAGATACTTCATTTCCCATCCTATGCTATGCAATTGCAGTTCCTCTGACACTGACTTCCCTTTCAAACTTAGGGTCTCATATGGTCATAAAGCAAAGACAAACAATATTTGACTCTGGAGACAACTGTCTTTCCAACGTCTCTGACTGAAGAAAGACAGCTCCCTGGAGTAAAGAGAAAAGGGTGAAAGAGAGGGAATAAACAGCTGCTGTACACAATTAACTCAGTTATTAACATATTTAAGCTGCTGTCTAAAGTTACAGGTGATCTAACATAGTTTTATAATTCAAAAGTCTTAAAACACTAATTTTGGATTGAGCTAAAGCATACTGTTGGAACCCTGGATTCTGAGAATTTCAGCCTTTCAGTGCTGAGAGGCAGTGATCCTCAGAAACACACTGTATCCAATCCAACACCCTGGGAAAAGTTTCCTAAATTGTGTGATAACACTGAGGTTGTTGCTGTGTAATTAAAAGTTATGTCACTGGGTGAAATACGTAGAAATGTAGAAAATTAGGTTTTGAACATATAGGTAAGAATAGGTTACAACATGGAGGATTTTGGGTGTGGATTTTTGTCTTCTTCCTTCTCCTTCTTCACAAACCTGAATGTTCTGTCATTGGGTCAAAAGTTCTGCACTGCAGAACTTGAAAAGTTAGTAATTGGATTGTAAGTAAAAACATATCTCATTACTGGTTAGTTTAGATTTTAAAAAGCTTGGAAAAGTAAAACTCATGGCCATTTTCCACCCTTCCAACAAAGAGGCACTCTCTGTGCAGCTGTGTTACTGATAAGATATAATAAACAACTAAGTCTGAACAAGAATACTCACTCTCCTGTGTCTCAATTCAAATTCTGAGTTAAAAGAATTCAAGATGAAAAAGTAAAAGAAGAAAAAGTAATACATATTTCTGATAAAGATTTAGTGGCATTTGTATTACTTTAAGCGTACCTCATTTTTTCCATTCTTGCTGTTATTGTTGCCCTGTGAAATCATTTTTTCCAGAACCGCAAGCAGATGCAAGGCTTTCTCAGCTTGGTAAGTTAACAGGTATAAGTCTACAAGCAAGAAGCACACAGCCTGGGCAAACTTCTCTTCTGTGAAAAGCAAAGAAGAAAAAATTATTTTGCAGCTCTAATACCAATCCCTCCAAACATGGTTGGAAAAAAAAATTACTATAAAGCACCATCTATGCAACATTATGAGAAAAATCAATCTATTATGTAAGAAAAAACAATGCAGCCATCTCCAACCCACAGCTAAGTACATACACTGAAAAGAAAGCTCATTCATTCAAATGGCATCAGCATAAAAAGCACAGACTAAAGACAGCTTAACAAGTATTTCATGTTCATAGGTTTTGAGAACTGGTCTAAGCAGATCAGCAGCAAAGATGCAGCATCTGAACAGACAGAGCCATATGCAGACGTAGAATCCCACAGAACTCAAAAAGATTCTGTACAAGCACATCTCCGCTTGGCTGACTTCACAGAGTAAATCCCAATTATGCATGTTGAAAACTGGGAGGAACTGAAGGAGAAACACAGTAGCATTTACTTCATTTACTGAGACACACATACATATATCCTTCAGCCTTCTCACTTCTAAAATTTAACAAGGACTATGAAATTATTTCATACAAATATGGCAATTCCACTGCACAAGGTATCATAGCTCATAAAAGCTGCAGACTTCATATTCAGATATGAGCACATACAATTATGTATTACCTAATACAGGTATTTTAAAATGAGTGCCCTGAAAAACAGACACCCACCTGTGAAGTTGCATGATGACTCAAAACATTAGATTTTAAATAATTTCATTCGCTTGTCCGTATTATTTACATAAATACCTTCTCAAGTTGAAAAAATCCATTTCAGTTTCATTGCACTTGTCTGCTAAAGCTCTCTGAAGTACCTTCCCCCAAATTCGTTTGCTGTCCTTGATACAAGTAAAACATATTCTTCATTCCAAACCCTACCTAATTTCTTAAAACCATATTAGACAAATTACAAATCACTCGTCTGATAGTGAAAAGGACTGAATTGTCTTTCTGTAGTTCTTGCATGAACAAGATTCTTCTTTCTGCCCACATACCAAAAGGCTCTATGAACTGGTACAGCTTCTCCCCAACTGATATAGCTTCAGTATACTGACGCAGATGGTACAGGATAACAGCTTGATTGTAGTACAGCATACTGTTCTCAACATCATCCAAACCATCCATTTCTTCAACAACAGAGTGAACCTGAAAAAACCCCACTCATTTCATTAAACTTTCATTACCTATGATTTTAGAGTACCAGGTATTTAAAAAAAAACAACTCCAAAGCTATGAATTTCTCTAGAGGTAGATTATAATTTACTGACCTAATAAACTTCATTGTTGTTGCACATAAACACAGCAAAAAAACATACAATGAAATAGAAAGTTGTCAATTGAGTAGTAAAGTAATATTTTCACTTTTTTATTATTTCACAAACTATTCCAGGTTAAGGAACTTTCTACTGAAAGAACATAGCAGGTCCTTCTATTGTTATAATCTCAGACCAATTTCAACAATAGTTAAAAACACAACTACAAAAACTGTCCTACAAGATTAAACTGCCTCAGATGTTTAAAAGTGATGTTATTTTCTTACTTTATTAAATCTAAGGGACAAGGGACAGAAGTTTTACTCCTACTCCACTGAAAGATTCTGCCACCATTAAAAGTACTCACAATCAAGTACCATGTCAATATGGTTGCATTACCTGGTTTTTCAGTTGGTTAAGGGTTTGTCTCAAATTGTCTGTGGTAGTCTGGTTACTTTTACAGAACTCTGCAACAGCAGTATTCAAAGTTATTTTGTAGTCATCTTTGTTTATGTCTTGAAGGGTATTTAGGTGTTGTAAACAAGCATCATAGTTTCCAGCCTGTAAATTGCACATACCAGAAACATGCATTAGAAGATACAGTCTCCTTTATCAAAACAAGTGAACTAAATGTCTATACACACACTTCATTATTTATGCAGATTAACATGGATGAGAAGCAAGTCTAAATATTGAAGCCATATCCAAATTGCAAAAATAATTTGATGGAGTAAGGACAAATTAAGTAGCTGATTATTATTAACAGATGTTTCCATGAAAAGCGTTATTCTCATTTCTCTTATCATATTAAGTTTTGAGATTCTGTTTCCTCAGTTTTCATAATTTTTCCCCATTTCATGAACATTGAGCAGCTGCCGTTGCTTACACAAGTTCCAGCCCAACATTTTATGCTCATTCTTCAGTTGATCTGGATATACAGTGATTTACAATTTGATCTATAGAAGTTAGCTCAGGAGAGATTGCAAAAAGAAAGTGTCACTTTCCCAGAGTAGGTTTAAAAAACGTTTTTACAAGCTTTAGCTGTTGGATGAAGTATTCAATCACCTAGGAATGCCTAAACAGAAACTAGGAGCCAAGCACGACGCTCCACTGAGGTGTGATTTAATAGAAAAATCCCTTTCTTTGACCTCAGGAATAAACAAGGACTTGAGAGTCACGCACCTCTGCTGCTTTCAGTTTTCGTCTTTTCTGTGTTGGTACAGGAGAAATTTAGTGACATCAAGGAATGAAAGAGAACTCCTGACTCTTTCAACTACATCAAGTTGATGTTTCACTTAAGATGATGCTTCACTTTCAACTGCTCAATTCCTACACAGGAATAATCACATTCACCTCTTCCATATCAGAGTTACTTCCAGTCTGGTCAGACAGATAAGCAGATGCATTTCCACCTCTGTCAATGGTTCACACCCAAAAGCTAAGCTCTTGAATACCACCCTCCACTTACTCCTCCTCTTCAGGTGCTGTTCCACTGAGCTTCTCCTGGGCTCCTGAGTAACTTCATATTAAAGGCAGAATACAACAGAGAAGAGCTCTGGGGTCCTTCTGCTCTTCCCAAGGAAGATGCCATTCTGCAGCTACTTTCCACAGAACCATTCCAGTTCCTTCAGTCTCCCGTGAAAGCAGAGTTACAACACAGAGAGATGTAGCAGGACATTGACACATTTTCACAACTCTAAGCATCAACAGCATGGATTGCCTTGTGATCATGTGCACAACACAGGGACTTGCAACTCAACTGCTGGCATGCTTTTTAGCTGAGACAGTTCATCTCCCAGTGATTCTCCTCCTGTGCTCACACTTAGAGCTTCTCTTCAACAGGAGCTTTCAGATCACAGCAGCAAGGCTTCTAACCATGGCTGGACTACAAACCTTGAACCTTTAAATGCTCAGCTTATTTTGTGATGTTCTTCATCAGCTAACAGTCCTTCATGCCACTCTACTAGACAGGATCTAAAATATAATACCCATTTTTATAGGAATTCTATCAAGACTGAAACTGGATGTGTAATATGATAAAGCAGCAGGCAAGGCAGTCCACAATGCTATTTGGAGCTACTCAACAACAAGAAAATTCCCGAACAAGGCACCAAATTAATTCTGCTCACATCTGTTGCCACCTCACTCCATGAATTCAGAGAGTTCTTAAAACAAGAAAAAACATTACAAGACAAACCAGATACACTAGACCAGTAATGATGAAGTCATTAGCAGATCAAAAGTATTTTAGGCATTCAGATGTGTGGGCAAGGTGGAAAAGAAATTACTCTCTCATGTGTCTTCAGCTCTCAGGATCAAATGCCAACAGCAAAAATGTTATTGAAAAAGAGCAGTTGAGCTAGACAGCTTTCAAGAAGACATCGGTGAACAACATCAGCTGTAGTCAGTGTAAGAACCAACTGCGTGCACTCCATGTAACAACATGAGTGAAACATTGAAGCAAGAATCTCAAAAGCCAGAACTTAAATTCTTCCCTGACCTATTTCACAAATTCAAAACTGAATTTAAATCAAGGCTTTTTGGAGACAGAGATACAACAACTGAAAGGAAAAGCAATTACATTTCTTGTCACACCACATAAAATCAGGAGACAATACAAAGAAAGAAAGGAACTGAAAGACTTGGTACCTGAACTTTAACACACAAGAAAAAAAATCTTCCAAGAAACACAAAACGAGTAGTAAATACTGCCTATAGGTGTTATGCGTTCAGAAATACGTTTTCATGTAAAGTGACAGAGCATTATACAACACTTCTTTGTGAAAGAATATAGCATGATGCTAAAACACAAAAGGATTTGTTTCATTGCTGTTTTTTAAATACACGTGGTTCCTTTAAACACTAACACAACGTTTTTAGCTTGATGTCAGTAACTCTTCAGAGAGATCATGCATTTCCAACGCTGATGCAGAATAGCAGCCTGCTTCTTCCAATTAACTCATCATATAGCTTTTAAGGTTACTAAGTTTTGAGAATCAAGATTAAAAATGCTCCTGGTTCAAGTATCCTGTTCAGTCTTCTCGCATCACAGCAGATAGAAAATGCATGTGCTGTCTTTATAACATAACTAGTGCTACTTTTAAACATCCTCTCAATGTATTTGCAACTGTATTAAGAAAACAGGAAAAACAATTACACAAGCCCATTTAGCAGTAATGTGGTAACTAAGAAGTCTCAGAGTTTGACTTTGTCTTACTTGAAAAGCTTGTAATGCACTGCTCGACAACTCCTTTTCCTGATCAGTAATCCCAGAAGTACCCGCTCCTTCATGTTTCTCAGTACCTTGATCTGTAAAGACAGAAGGTTACAACAAAGTTTGCAAGTGTGGTGACAGCTGTGCAGCTTGAAATCTTTGTTTCTTCCAGTTCTCAAGGTCCTCCTGCCAGTAAGTAATTCTCCAGATAACTGTAGCAGTGTCTCTACTACACTATCTATATCCCAAGTTACATCTCCTACCACAATATCCCAAGTTATTCTGTACTCCTAGTGAATTCCTCTCCATAAAATGTAAATTACAGTGCTCACTGAATAACCAAAGTCCTGTAAGTTAACAGACAACCTATGCATTTTAGATTTCTCTTTAAAGTTGCAATCATACACTACGATTCTTATTTTCCTCAAAAGTCAGCAGTGAAGGCCATGTATCATAAAATATGTACCACAACGGGTTAGATGAAAACCCACACAAAATCCTGTATACTGCTTCCTAAACAGCAAGAAAGGGATACTCCAGGGTGCAACAAAAGCCAGAGTAAAGACCAGAACTTCCACACAGCTCCCGACTTTGGAAGAATATCTCCCCAAATAAGAGGCTGCAATTGAAACATCATTGTTAATAATCATTGACAGACCTGATATACTTTTTAAAAAACCTCTCTATACTTTTGTATTCTTCAAGGTACTCCATCAAATGCTGTCTGGTGACTATATTGCAAGGCACAAGCAAATGCTGACTGTTCACTTTTTCAGCCTCACTCCAAATCTTACAGATCTTCCTTTGAATCACCTCTCTTCCAATTGTGAGCAGGAACAGTTTATTCCCCATCTTCTCCAGTTCTATTATACCCTTTTCCAGATTAAGACAAGAACATGTAGCAACTATGATGGTAGCCCCTTTATGCATTTGTATAACAATGTAATAAGGTTTTGTCTTCAATTTTTTACATAGGAATCCTATCATTTGTTTCAGTCACTATTGAGCATATTTTTCAGAAAGAAGTCTACTAAATCCTTTTGTCATCATGTAATTAAGAATTCAGTGAAGTTGCATGAAAAAGCACAGTACAGACATGCCATGTCAAAGAAGCTGAAAAAAAACCCCACTAAGCCCTTCCTTGTGCTGAACACAAACTACTGAGGAAAAATAAAACAACCCCACAACCACTACACCAGACAGAGTATTTCTAGGAGCATTAATTAATGTGCTAGAACATACCGAAATCATTTCATGTTTTTGAAACAAAGACTTTATAAACCAGCAATGGTTTCCACTTCTGCAGAAGATTATTTCTTGAATTTCACAATGGAAGATGTGCTCTAATATACATTTTGCTATCTTAATAGACTATGTAGGCTTTGTAAACTCAATGTCTGCTTTGTCTTCCCTATAATGCAGAGATGTAATGCAAACTCTGCTAATTTTGTTTTCACTTTGAACAAATGAAAACACTTAGGTGTGAGCTCCTGGCAAAATCCATTCCTCATGATCACCAATATATCTGGATCTTCTACTACTGACCATGAAAATTTACAAATATAGGACAAACAACAGTCGTAAGGGACAGTCAAACCTCAGAAGATTCATCAGTTAACATCCTCAGTAAGAACAAAACAGACTTACTAATCTATTAAGTTTGTGCCTGTTGCTGGGAAATAGTGAGATTCCTTCCCCCTGCAGTAACACTACTGCCCCCTACAATAACACATTTGAGCAAGAATTGTAAATATTTGGTTGTGACTTTCATCCTGCATTAAGATGTCAACAAAGATGAGATTTTAAAACTTCAACAAATCTTACACTCGCAAGAGTAATCCACTGTCATTTAGATAAAAATTCAGGGTTCCGCAATTTCAGTACTCTGGAGGGATGGATCCTCAGGGGCCTACACCTGCTATGAAATCTGATTGCATAAGGCATTGATCAACACCACTTGCACTGCCTTGTCCTTGAAAAGGCAAAAGAGAAATTTAAACCACAAAAAAGCTCAGAACATTTTTGATGTGCCAAAGGCTTTCCACAGCAGAAAAGGAAAAAACACGAAGCACCTCTGCTTCAAGCTAAATATAGCATAGGTCTGATTCCAGCTCTAAACCTTGTGATTAAAAAGATGAACCGAAAGCTCTCACTCTCCAGGGATCTCTAGAACAGCAGCAAATAAGCAAATGCATCTTCCCTCAAACTTTCATGTTAACAGTGGCATTATCTGCTTTATTTGCTCAGCATGCCTGTCAGATTGTGCTAGTAAAGGTAACCACAGTGCAAAGCCTTGAGACTCTAAAGCTTTTGAAGCTGATAACACTCAGTCTGATCAGGTTCTTCACATACAGGTTTATCTAGCAGAGAGCCATCAACTACCACATGGATTACTGCCTTTGTATGCAGGTTTGTAGGACCAGCGTCTCAAAGGAAGTCTGAATTCTGAAGTAAAATGTCTTCAATGAAGTGACAGATAAACCAGGAGACACTTGACTAAGGTAAAAACTACATTTACATAGCTTCGTTGATGTAATTGCTAAGGAAAAAATCAGGACAGGTCTTCAAATTTCCCCGTCTCTCTAACCTTGTTGGTACATTAAAAAAAACACGAACAAACCCAAAACATAAAATGAAACTGGGGACTACATCAAGCAAAACCAGAGCTGTCCCTGTAATCCGATTAACTGCACCTACTACCACTCAGTAAACAAAGCAGGTTTGTGAAACCTGAATTGGAAGCTTATCAAGAAAACAAAACTAAAGTCCAGTGGATGTAGTTCACAGAGTAGCTCCTTCCTTTGAAAAAAGCCCAACAAAACCAGTTTGGCTACTCTCTACCCTTTTTGTCCAAACACATCTGAAACTTGTTAAAGACCTAAAAGCCACTCCAGTCTAATGTAATACTGCTATTCTTGTTTAGACTGGGATCTACTGCTTCAGCTGATCTTTGTTATCAAGAGATCCCTCCAAGAGGAGTCACCTGAAAGCTGTCTGGCACAACGTACTGAACAGAATTCCCACCAATCCCACTGACATGGCGGTGCAGGAGAAAGTGCTCCTGTTCTCTTGGCTGCAAATGGCTATCCCAGTACTTGCAAATAAAACTGTTACCTCCATGTTCTTTGAAGCATTTGAAAGTGAAACAGGTAGGAAAATTGCTCCCTGGCAAAAGATACAACATGCCACTTGCCCACTTGGGCCCCTGTGACCTTTGGCACTCTTGCAGAAGCACGTGGTGTGGGTAACACATCACACCTGTCACCTCCAACATGCTCCCATCCATAGAGCAGCCAAAATTATCAGCTGAAATATCCAGGGCAGTGCAGATTCTCTACTTCACAAGCGAGAGAACTTGATTTATCTCTGTAACTTGTATTTAACCTGTTTAACTTTTCATTTGTCCAACCTTCACGAGTACAGACCAACTCTAAAACTAAAACTTGTGTAGGGTCATGATGAGGGGCAAAAGGGGCAACGTGGAAAAGGATGTAAAAATCAACTGCTCAGATTTTGACCTGGAGAAAGCTGCTGCACTAAGTTGGAAGTTAAAGAAGCAAGCCAGGAATTATCTTCCTAGCTATCGATCCTGGGGCTGAGCTGCAGAAACACTACGTCACGGAGGCTGGTTTGCTTTGGACAAGCAGGAAGATGCTCTTGCTGGAGAAGGTACATCATGGTGGACAGCAGAACTTCAGGAAAACTGGCTCTATGAGAGGAGAACAAGGAAAAGTATGAGACTGCCACCTGAAAAGGAAGATTGCTCTCCTTGTGGGCTTGCTGCCAGAATTTCATAAAAGCAGCAAGAAAGTCACATCTTCCACATACACGTACCTGAAGACACCTGAGAGCGACTACAATCATTATCCTTCTCATACCTGCTCTCTGTTTCTCCAAGGACTGCTGTTCCTGAGCTCTCTTGTTCTTACACCCTGCGAATTAGATCTTGCATGAACTGTGCTGTTAAACACCAGAGCATCTCTGGAAATATTTTTCATTTCCAAACTGTACAGGCAGAGGGAAAATCTCTTTCTTGAAAGGAGAGGAATCTATCACGTGACTCTTGCTCCAAAAGAATTTTGAAGGGTATGAAGCCCAGGCAGTGTCCAGCCATTACAAGATAACAGTTTGTGGCACCAAGACTTACATTTTAATTTTTGTAGGAAGCCCTTCACTACCAGTATAGGTATAATAGGCTTCTTTGCTGTGCAATGAAAAGCAAACACTTCTCAATGGAAAGCTACCTCTAGCTCCCTGCTATGAGCAAGTGCAGCATGTAGAATATCTTGCCATAGCTCACATCTTTGATTCATTTGGCACAGACTTTTAAGAAAGTAAAACTGAAAAGTTCCATCAACACTTCAAAGAACATCAAAAAAAAGTATTAAAAACTTGATGCCAATTTTTTTTCTTGTAGTTTACCAGTCACTTACAGTTCTTATAAATAAACACTTGATAGTTTAGTAAACATTACTCAGTACAGTATACTTATTTTTCCTGTATTTTTTTCCAGGTACTGAGGCGTTTCATATTTAGCATCCAGAGAAAAAAAATTGCTTAAGGTGATTTTAAATAATGCTCCCACCACATAAAAACAACTAGAAAAAAAAGGTGACCAGAAACAGGACCTGAGGGAACGGCATGAAGCTGTGTAGGGGAGGTTTAGGTTGGATATTAGGAAAAGGTTCTTCATTCAGAGGGTGTTTGGGCACTGGGATGGGTTCCCCACTTGGCACCAAGCCTGACAGAGTTCAAGAAATGAAAAACTCTCACAGGCACATGGTGTGATTCTTAGAGATGTCCTGTGTAGGGCCAGGAACTGGAATTTGCTAATCTTTATCGGACCCTTCCAACACAGGATATCCTACACTTCTATTAAGTAGAATTATACAATTCTAGAAGTAAGCCTTTCCTCCACATTGTCCTCTTCTCCTTCCCCCGCGAGCTGCCATCTGATGGAATGACCTTTCCTGCAATGAAGACTTCTTGCACGATGGGGAGTTGTACAGGAGGTGGACAACCAGTAGTTCATCAGTGCTACACAGCAACTGTATTTGAGATTTATTCTGTCTGTTTACCAGAATACAGCTTATTTTTTAGTCTCAGTGATTTCTCTCTGCAGTGTCTTCCCAGGCCCGAGTTCAGTGAGGACCCACTCATCCCCTGAAACCAAAGCAGCACTCCTGCGGAAATCGGTCTGAACTCCAGCGATTAAGCAGCACCACCAAGAGTTATAACCTCCCTCATACCTTCTGCATGCCCCAGTTTAACAAATTAACCCAGAAGTCCGACTTTTGTAGATGTTATCAAGCTCTAGGAGACAACGCCCGCCCCCCAGTACGTCCACAGGGCCCTCCCCACCGAGCCCTTCCCGGCCAGGAAGGGGCAACAGCTCAGCGCCGCTTGCCGAGGGCACAGAGGGCCCCGTCCGCACCCGGCCCAGCCGGTGACCCGGCAGGTGCCACAGGGGCCCTCACAGCAGCCCCCGCGCCCGCCGGACAGGGGGGCACTACCTCCCCGGCGGAAGGACACGGCACACAGCAGGGCAGGCGGCCGTTCCTCCCAGCGCTCACCGCCACCCGCGCGGGCGCGTGTCCCTCCGCGCCGGGCGGCGCAGGCCCGGGGCGGGCACGGCGGGGCCGCGGCCTCCCCGTCCGCACTCACCCGCAGCCTTGTCCGCCGCCATCTCCGCCTCGGACGCAGCTCCGCGCGGGACCGCGCAGCCCGAGCGCGCCGGTAGTTGCCGAGAGTTCCCCGCGCGCTGCGCTACGCCACAGGCGCTGCCCGACGGCCGCCACCAACCGCCCGCTGCCCCCGGCACTACTTTGCCGCCGCCGCCGCCGCTGCCCTGCGCGCGCCGGACCCGCCCCGCCGGTGCACCGCCCGCCCCGATTCGCCCGCCGCTTCCGGGTTCCCGGCGCGCCCGCGACGTCCGGTCGTTGCCGGGGTACCGCGGATGTGACGCCAGGACGCCGCGGGGGGCAGGGGCAGGTGAGCGGGGCGGGGTCGCCGTGCTGCCGTGTGAGGGTCGGGCGGGCGGTCCTGCCCGGTCGTCCTGCGGCACGGAGCTCACTGGCAGCTGCCGGCCGCTGTCTCGAACGGGTTTTGTCCGTTCTGCCTCTTTCAGACGTGCCAGCCCTTATCAATGTGTGTAAATAACGAAAGGTGGGGTGCTAAGAGGATGGAACCAGGCTCTGTTCGGTGGTGCCAACCAGTAGGACGAGAGGCAACGGGCAGAAACGCATCCATGGAAAGTTTCACCTGAACATGGAGATGAACTTCGTTACTGTGCAGGTGACCAAGCACTGGAACAGGTTGCCCAGAGAGGGTGTGGAGTCTCCCTCACTGGAGATATTCAAGAACCAGCTGGACACAATCCTGTGCCATGTGCTCTGGGATGGCCCTGCTCGAGCAGGGGGGTTGGAGCAGCTGACCCCACTGTGGTCCCAACCTGACGCATTATGTGATCCTCTCCGGAGCAATAGCTGTGACCTGGAGGCTTCCCTTCAATACGTTCTGTAGTTTATGTGGATTATCAGGCCTCAGACCGTCTCTCTAAAGTGTTGTTAAGGTGCTTCTCACCATACTAATTAATGGCGATAAATGCCCGAAGCAGGTTTGGTGCTTGCATCCCGCATTCCTTCCTAAGTGGCTGTTTGGGCACTGGAGACCCGAAGCCTGGGCAGAGGGACAAAACCCTCATCAGACTGAAGACCCTAATTAGTCTTTGTTATGGTCATCATTATATTTCTCATTAACGTAATAGGCATGGGATAAATGGCACTGGCATAGTCATGAATACTAAAGATTCTTAAATGCTTGTGTCCAGTTCCAGGCCCCTCAATTCCAGAAGGACATAAAGGTGCTGGAGTGGGTCCAGAGAATGGCAGCGAAGGTAGTGAAGGGTCTAAGGGATAATGAGGAGCGGCTGAGGGATTGTTTAGCCTGGAGAAAAGGAGGTTCAGGGGTGACCTTGTCACTCTGCAAGTGCCTGAAAGGAGGGCATAGTGAGGTGAAGGTCAGGTTCTTTTCCTGGGCAGCCAGTGACAGGACAAGAGGACATAGCCTCAAGCTGTGCCAGGGGAGGTCAGGCATCCTTCATGGAAAGAGCAATTAAACATTAGAATGGATTGTCTAGGGAGGTGGTGGAGTCGCTGCCCCTGGAGGTGTTTAAGGAAAGACTGGACATGGCACTCAGTGCCATGGTCTGGCTGACACAGTGGTGTTTGGTCATAGGCTGGACTCCATCTCAGAGGGCTTTTCCAACCTAATGGATTCTGTGATTGTGTGATTACTTGGATCTGCTATACATAGTATTTAAGTATTCACCTTTGCTAAGATGTATCTTGGTAGGCTCAGCAGCCACTTCTTCTTCTGACTCTCGGGCATGGACTCTGGGGATGAGTGCAGAGGAGCCAGACAGGGAGTTCTCTTTCAAACCCTCATAGTTATACAGTGGGAGGTGGGATGAGGTTAGAAGGCATCCCAGAGGTGTCTCACCTCAAGCACCAAAAGGCTCCCTGTGTCTCCATCCCTTAAAGTCAAGCTCCAGAGACACAGCGTCAGTTACCCTTCATTGCCATCACCGATGTGCACTGTGTGCTTCTTCTGTGTCACTGTGGGGTTCCTGTCAGACACTGCTTCCACAGTGATAGTCAACAGTTATCTGTTGATATGGGAACACTGCTATTATTTCTCCAGACATGGTTCTCCAAGATTTCCCCCTCCCCCACTCCTTCCTAATTTATTCCTGTTAAACATCACCTTGTTTTCCTACTTGTGACAGCAAGTGTAGATACACTCAGTTCTGATTAAGAGATTTTAGCTTGTACGGTTTTTGCCTTGTTGCCAGCAGGCAACACTTGTCAAGAGAGCCCAGAGTGTCTCACGCACACTGCACCTATGGCATGCCTCTTGCACGTTAGAGAAAGGTTTAAGGAGGAAATTTGTCCTTGGGGAAGTCAACAGCAAAAGGGATTTAGTGGAAGCACGATTTCTTAGCAGTCTTCTTGCAGTGGCTTCCAGCAACAGTGTTCTCCCTAACTCTGCTGTCAGGCACCTCAGAGAGGTCGGGTTTGTAGGTAAGGAAAGATTTAACACAGGGATACAGTTGGGAAGAAACACCCTTTAACACATACCAGCTCTGAACACCTTTAAATCACAGCTTTTATTGAGCCAGGCCCTGTAACGTAAGGGATTCTGAAATTGATCATATTATTTCAGGAATTTGAAGAGCAGGATGATTCTTTCTGCTTTGTAATTGAAGTTCTGAATATTCCAAATTATGTCTAATAACTTACTATTTATCACCTCTTCTCCAATTCATCTTCACTCAACTCTGATCTTCAGAATTTCTTTTAGACACATATATATGAAAGAATCACACAATCCTTATTCTTAAATACCTTGTTCCAAGTCTCTGGATTTGTTGTATCTTCTTTTCTAAGAAAGAGCTGTTGGACAAGACCCGTATGTATTTGGAAATATCTGCAAGTAAAGTTGTAAGTAAAGTCCTCCCAATGTGTATATATTTAACAGTGTAATTATTTATTTATGTTGCCATTCTATTTATTTATATGTGCACATATATGTAAAAACCATGCTGTTTTGGTAAGAAATAAAACCTGTAAAGGGAAGAGCACTGTGCTACAAGTGTAACTGCATGTTCTCTCTGATTTTATCAAAACAAGAAAGTCACCAAAAATCTATGCTGAGTGACCAAGCTGGAATGCCTGATGTGGACCTGATGTGGATGTAGGTGTCCCTCTCTCCCAGGCTTGGTCCAGTGTTTATTGCCAGTACCTGAGCAGGAGCCTGCTCGTTCCAGAGCACGTCACATCAGGATGGGCACCGCAGTGAATTTGCTGTTCCCTACTGTAGCTTTTCTTTAACGATCTTGTCAAAACCTATTTAGCTACAAGTGTGGCAGCCCTGGTATCCAGCTGCTCCTCTTCCACATCATGACATCTAGAGGACAGTAGTAAGAGTTTGCTTTATCCATCATGCCATGATTTTGCCACAGGACTTGCTTACCTGAGGGGTACACAGAGCAAGCTTTGGTATAACTTCCATCATTATTTTGCCATGTTTGTGGCTTGTAGTTCCAAAATAATTTCTCTTTTTCCATTTCTAGGGGACAGACAAAGCAGTTTTTGTCAGCTGGCCTTTTTTTCAGTATGGATGATCTTAAAAAGGAACTTAACACAAATAAAATCTCTTCTAATTAATACTCAATTGCTTATGTGTGTTGAGGTTACTGAAGGAAAGGAAGAGACCTTCCCTTTATTACAATTCAAGCACACAGTTATGCAATCAAAAATGTTGACATTTTTCCTTCAAAAATATTGTGGTAGCATCACTACTTTCCTCTAAGGACAGAGGAGCAGGTTTCTTGCATAATTGTTTCTTATATTACACAATTGTTTCTATGTTATACAAGTTTCTTGTATAATTTGCATTCTGCTTGGGATCTCTGGTCTCAGGGAGGCAGGCACGCCATCTGCTGTGGAAGATACAGAATAAAATCAAATACCATTTGGCAGAATAAAAAAATGGGGGGGGGAAAAAAACCAAAGCCTACTCCTAAAAAATCACCTGTCCTGGAATTTTGGTTTATCAGGAAAGAAATGACCACAATTCAGGCTTTTAAAACAAATCTCATTCTGAAGAAAACAAACATGGTACAGCGATGGGCAGATTTTCTAGGTTTCTTTAGCCCATTTCTAAGCTAAATCATTAGAAGCCCAAAGGAGCCAACTGTAATTTGTAATTTCAAGGAGAGTGGGGGAAATTTCAGGAGGAATAAGACCTATCTGCTCTCAGATAGAGTAGTCCCAGTGTCTCATTCCCTCCTTGTCCCGCCTTCCCTTAGCAGACTAGATAAGTAGAAGTAGGCCAGGGTTTTCTCTCTGATTTGGCCTCACAAAGCAAACTTTTCAAGGCTCTATTTTAAGTCCTTGGAGACCCAAACCCAGCAATACAGCAATCTCCTACCTGGCCTTGCAGCCGTAATGAGATGTAGATAACCTCTCCACTGATCATACCAGCAAGACCTGGCTAGCAGAGGAGAAAATCAGGATTTGTGGCATCCCCAATCACTGCCAGACTATGGAAGAGAGAGAAGAGTATGGCCAGCTCCAAAGGGAACTGTGGAGGTTACAATTCTTTTGCCAGATTCCACAGTATGGAAATCTCAGCGGCACTTTGTTTGCCTAGTATATTCCAAAAGAGAATTTAATAGAAGAAATGCTTTCTGTGTTATTAATAGAGCTCCCTCTCCTTTGCCACTTAGTTTAATGGCTTTTACCCCCTAGGTGGCACTGTACAATAAAGCAAGGCATGTTTAAATATGGAATGATCATTAACAGTGAGTCATTAAGGTTGGAAAAGACCTCCAAGATCAACATGTGGCCAAACAGCACCAAGTCAACTAAACCACAACACTTAGTGCCACATCCAGCTGTTTATTGAACACTTCCGAGATGGTGACTCCAGCACCTGGAGCAACAGGTCATTCCAATGCTTGACAACCCTTTCAGTGAAAAAATTCTTCCTGATGTCCAACCTGAACCTCCCCTGGTGCAGCTTGAGGCCATTTCCTCTTGCCCTGTCACTGGCTGCCTGGGAGAAGAGGCTGATCTCCACCTGGCTACAGCCCCCTTTCAGATGGTTGCAGAGTGATAAGGTCCCCCCTGAGCCGCCTCTTCTCCAGGATAAACATCCCCAGCTTCTTCATCTGCTCCTCATAGGACTTGTACTCCAGACCCTTCACCAGCTTCATTGCCCTTCTCTGGACACGCTCCAGCCCCTCAATGTCTTTCTTGCAGTGAGGTGCCCAAGACTAAACACAGAACTTGAGGTGCCGAGCGCAGGGGGATGATCACTGCCCTGATCTTGCTGGCTACACTATTCGTTTTATAGGCCAGGATGTCATTGGCTTTCTTGTCCACCTGAGCACATGCTGGCTCATGTTCAGCTGGCTGTCAACCAACACCCCCAGGTACTTTTCTGCTGGGCCAGTGGAGTTCTTGTTTACAGTGAAAACTAGCATAAGTATGTTGAATGTAGCTATTAGTCTCAGCTTGGTAATCCTCTTTCTCTGAATCTGTCTCTCAAAGTCAATAACACATACTGCTGTGAATCTCATATAAATACAGTATTTTTACTTTCAGAGTGCTATGGAATGTATTTTTTTCAATTGTGCATTGCATGTATTTGTTCTGTCTGTGCACAGTGAATAAACCAGCAGAGGCTGTGCTTACTTTAACAAGTCATTCAGAGCAGCAGGAGCAGAGTGACAGCTGTAAACTGTAGGGGCTAAGGTTCCTCACATCTCCAATATATTCTCACACAGAAGTTATTTTGCATCTGGTGGGAATTGGCCCAATACTACACATCATCATCACCTATTTTGAAACTCCCTGACATAAAGCTCTCCCACAAAACTTCCATGGGACTTCTAAGAAGCATCAAGTTTCACTTTCACCTGTCTCACCTAGGTATGTTTCACACCAGTCTCCACTATCTACATAAAAACTTCATAGGCAGAAGGAAGCTCTCTAATTTTTCTCACTCCTCCAGTTTCTGAGTGACACTGTTTTACTTGTTTCATATGCTGCTCTTCACTCTGATGCTGGAACATGGTTTGCTTGGTGGCACAGGGGAGGAGAAATAGCCCTTGCCCTCCAGGCACTGTAGCAGTGCCAGGAAAACACCTTGAGTACGGCCTTCTTACCCCTTGCTTTCACACAGAAAAAAAAGAGATATCTTTCTGACAGTGTTTACCACTGTGACAACTTTCTTCACAGTCAAATAGAGATGCTGAACCTGGGAGACAAGCTTAGACAGACAGGATGTCACCACTATTGGGATGTGGAAAGAGAATAAGTGAGTGCAAAACTTCTGAGAGCAAGGGGCTACCATTGAGAAACAGGGAACTGTGGAGCATAAGGGATGTAGAGGAATGACACCACAGCATCCTCAATAAATTTCTGTAATTCCTTTTTGAGAAGAGGTGCTGTGGTTTTCCTCACATTATAGTACCTGGTAAATAACTCCATCATGTACCTTCTCTTTGCTCATTCAAGATCTCCTCTGATTTTCCTTGTATATGGTATTATGAGTTGTCTCTTCATTTGGCTCTCACAATAGCATCATTATTTTTTTCTGTTAATGGGTTTAAGTCCAGAGATCATCCAAATTGTGCCATGTAAGGCTTTTCTAGGATAAGAAACAAAATAGGGTTTTATATAATCTTAATTTTTCTCTTCTGGTCTCATCCAGAAGAAATCTGCACACCCAATTACAATTACTCTGGCAAACAAAGAGGTTGTGGGAGGAGAACTGTTCATGAATCACCATACATTTTGGGTTGTTTACCTTCCTGTAGAGAAGGCTAGCACAAAGATTACAGAACTTTGGTTTCCAGTTCAACTCTCAAATTGACAGAAGCACCTTTATTTCAATGAAAGTGTACTAAGGCCTAATCCATAATTTGCAGAGGGGCAAAATTTCCAGTGTTACCCAGTTAGGAGTAAAAGATCTCTAAAACATTTTGTGATTACATCAGTGCCTTCTAGTGCAAGCAGGAATTGATTTATTCATAATAGGAGAATGTGTCCATGACATATGTGTTTATGTCCAATGTGTCAAGCACTACTTTATGTCCTTCTACATTACAGAGCCTTGACCCTTTTTGAGATGCAGAACTAGAAAACAAACATACCTGTGTTGAAACAAAAGCTTTGAGGAAACGTTGGTTCTTCCAGGCCAGCCTTAAGGATTCTTCCTGTGCTGATATGCACACTTTGTAGGAAAAGTCTAATACTGAATGTCTTTGGTTTGCAACAGCTAGGAGGCTGGAGCTTATTAGGAAATTATGTTACGTCTCCAGGCACTGAAAAAGTAAATTCTTACTAATGACTTGTCTATTGTAGTTGTTATTCTCAGCATTTCTTCAGACATTCAGGAATAGATTATTTCTCTCTTGAGAAGTATAAAGCAAATTTTTGCACTAAAGATACAAATTATTTTGCTGATAGAGCCTGCATGAGATGGTGCAAAAGCCAAAAAAATGCGTTCAGTACAGTTTTTCTACCTTCACAGTGTGTAGTAGAATTTTTACATATGTTCTCATTATTCTTCCTTAATTTTTTAAACTCTCACAGGCATTTGCGTAAATTTAAAGTATTTTTTCCTACAAAACTTTTAGGAACTTAGAAACATAAGACCGTCACACAATTTGTTGAAAGACGTTAAGTTTATAGTGATGGAGTTGTTTTTTTAAGAAATAGGAGGGGGTTTTACCTATTATTTGCCCAAAATTGTAGGCCTCTGTAAAACTTGCATCTAAATGCCTTCATACTGCACATATGCAGATCATACAGAGATATCCCATTTTTTTGTTTGTTTGTTGTGAAGAGCAAGAGGAAATACCCTGTTGGCAGCTACCATTGTTCTCTGTGTGAGTCTGTGAGGTTCTGAGTCAGTCTCCAGTTCAAGTCAAAACCTCAGGTTTTAATGATACATCATTAAATACAAAGGGTTTTTTATTAAATTTTAACTTGCTGTGTTCCATCCCAGGAATAAAATACTGCATGTGATCCTGAATGAATGCAGGACAGAAAAATCCTAACCCATATGTTTTCTTTATTTATGAAGATTAATGTAGACTTTATTTCATTTCAATAATTCATGTTGACTCTTGAAGTTCCAAATATATTTGACTGTAGTAGTAATTTTTGCTATTTTAGCTTCTTTCTATCTGTCCTTCCTGCCTCATCTAAGTCAGTTGTAAATGCATGGGGCTTCAAAGGAAGGAGGAAAAAAGCATAATGAAAATAGTCAATGTGCTCCAAAATGTTAAAAAGATGGAAAACTATTTAAAGAACAAAACATGTCTCAGGAGCTCAAGAATCACTGTGGACTGACATATGGTAATCATATGTCAGCATATGCCTGTGCTGCTTCTCCAGCATATCTCCATTTGCTAAATTCTATTTGTGTCCAAAGTTGTAGCAAGAAGATCAAGTTTCAATGCAGTTAGAAAAATGTACAAGCATGATGATACATTTAATTTTTAATTTTCTGTAGAACCAATCCTACATATTTTTATTCTTCCTTGTTCCTTTTTCTGATTTCAGAGACTATCCTGACATTATACTTACCCATCTCATCCCATGCTAAATTCTCAGTATCAAGAAAGATGGGACTAACTCCAAGATTAACAAATATCTCTTTAAGTTGTGGTTGGAAAAAGATTCAAAAGATGCAGTGCATAGAATAGAATAAGAAGAGGGGAAACAGTTTCAGTTTCCTGCTCTAAATCTAGTAATTTAATAACCTAACCACTGACTCATTGTGTGTATTTGTTTCTGGTTTCCAGAACACAGAAATCCCATTCTGAACCAAAGAAATCTTCCTTTGGAAAATTTTGCTGAAGTTAATGTAATTTTAGTTTCAATTAAATAGAAAGATTATAAAAGTTCTGGGAAATTTCAGCTGCAAACTAGCTGTGAGATATGAGCTAGCCCCAATTCTCATGTTGTTTCCTAACAAACATTATTTCCTCCATCCCAAAGTTGAGGATAGATGTTTGTTTTAGTTTTAGCATACATGTTAAAGCTAATAAACTACGTATTTGACTCTTCTGGCTACTAGAAAAGTAGGCTATTGGGAGCTGCAAATAATGTTGACAATTAACAGTGGCAATACTGAATATTGTATATGGGTCTAAGATTTCTTCCATTACTCCAGTGTAAATGGAAAACATTTTACTTCAGGATACTGCATGATAGGGAAATAGCTTAGCACAAGAAAAGATTCCAAGGGTAACACAGTGTTGTTTGAGGTGCACGGAAAAAGTAAACGGAGCACGTATTTCCTTTCTATCTGGAAACACACAGTGAAGAATTTCAATTTCCAGTCAGACGGCCAGGGAACGGATTCTCCTTTGAAGATAAACCCAAAATAACTTTGCCAAACGAATGTCTCTGGATTGATACTGCTATACTCCAGATGAGAAATTCCCCCACATTGCTGAGTCTCAAGCATGGATGAACACAGCAGACTGGTGAAGCAATCATTTAATCATTCAGTTCCATTAAATGCGACATAGGATAGCTACATGTGTCAAGAGCTAGAATGAGGCAAGCTACTTTTTACAGGCACAGGTTCTAGGATTAGAAAACCACCACGATTTCTGCCTGAGCATTGTGGCACTGAAATCTCCTGGAGGTTTCTATCATAACCCAGCGCTGTGGTGGTGGTTGAAGAGAGGATGTGCAATGGTAACTGCAGTTTCTGCTTCACTGCATTACCTTGTAATGACATTAGCACATATTTTACATTCTGTGAGGGGAATGCTTCCCTCCTTCTCCCCGCCGCTTAGAAACAGTGAAGAGATGAGATCTGACACTTGAAAATGCTGTAGCGCTGTGACCTCGCCGGGGTATAAGATGGTCTTAGTGGAGGCAGAAAATTCAGATGCCTGAAGTACTTTTGCTTCGTCCAGCTGGTGTCCTACTGTCTACAAAGCTGCTTCCAGACAGCAGTGCTTTGTTATTCACTTGACTTTACTAGCCCTTGTCAGCGTTAATTGGATTTGTGACATGGTCAGATGTTTATTTCTTGATTCTGTTGTCCCTTGCCTTACAGGACACATATGCCAGGGGAAACTACAGAATATCTAGCAAATACTAAACTATGAAGACATACATAGACATGCCATCCAAGTTTTTAGGAGCTAAAACTTAAGGAAATGGGGGCATAAAATATTTTTTTCCTCTAATTTATGACAATATTGTCACTCAGCACTGATTTATCATAATAATTAAAGCAGTTATAAAACTTTTTGTTTAAATATATCCAGAGCTCTCTAGACAGTTAAATGTCATTCATTAATGTGGTCATGTATAAATGCCCAACTAAGCCTTATTGTAGCGGTATGTTGTTTTGGAGAAGAACGCACATAAATCACATAATCACAAGGTTACACTTCTGGTAAAATCTCTTAGCATATTAATTATTTGCAAAACTTACTCCCTTCATGGAAGCCACTGGCTACAGTCATAATTTTATTATAACTTCCTTTTGTTTTGTATATGAGATTATAATCTCGGGCTGTATAGGAGTTGTTCTACAACTCACTTTCTAAATCTTCGCTACTATTACTGAGGTAGTATTTTGTAAATGTTTTTAAATACAATGAAAAAAGTGTTTATCAAGTTATTGATACCTCTAAATTATTTAAATCAAAAACCAAAAAAAGAAGAGGACTTAATTTACAACTGCTACAAAGAGCATGAGTTTTGGCACCGAATCCCAAAGAAGGTTTTATTCTGAAATGCAGCCTCCCTGCTTACAGAAATTTTGGTTGGATGAGAGGCCCACACGTGGTCTTAGAGAACAGATAAACACACACAGAGTCAGAGACTGAAAATAGTTCATACCTCAAACATTGATATAAAATTTTGCTCATTATAAAGAAGCTACAGCCGAAGAAGCCTCCCTGAAGAGTGGGACTTTGAACTGAAAGTCAAACTGCTGGTTAGATAAAGGGAAACACATTGTTCAGTCATCTCAGGCTGAGGGAAAGGTATGCATCCACAAAAGGCCAAAGCTACCAGCTGCAACTATCCCCGGTTGAGTTTGGGGTGGGGGAGAGCACAGCTCACAGAAGCCAGGTTTACAGAGACTCCCCCCAACCGAGGGGGAGGAGGAGATTTTGGGTGCATGGTGCAACCTCTGGAGAGAGACACTAAACACCCATCCTCCGATTACACAAACCGGCCCAGCTGTGGAACCCCCAACCCCACAGGCCACATCCACGGGACTTTCCTGTGAGAGGCTTGGCCCCACAGGGCTGCATGTGGTGCAACAGACCCAGAGTCTGCTGTGAGAGACTGACCCCACCCCAGGGGGACATGGCCAGACATGCCTGCCTAGCCTGAGCATGTACACCCATGGGACTCTGTGCCTTCCGGGGGGACCTTCACCACCAAGAGACCAGCTGGAGAGGATCAACGAACGTCGCTGGGATCCATGGAGTGGTGCTTTTTTCCTTATTCTGTCCCTGTCACACTTTCTGTCCCCCCACCTATCTTCTACTTCTTTCTTTCTTCCTCTCTCTCATATTTACTGTTAAATAAAATCCTTACTATTGTCGCTGGCATATGGTTTCGTTTGCACCTTAATTTGGGCAGAGGCATTTCTAAGAACTTTGAAACTGGATCATAACACACACACACACACACCCCACTCTGGAAGTCACAGTGGATGCAGTCTTTTCTTCAGGCTTGAAACAAGAGTAAATCAAACATGGCTTCTCTACACAAAGAGTGTACAGAAATACCTGAACATTCATTCATATGTCAGCATGAGCTAAATTTCAGAGACATTATAAGACAGTAGGACCAGGGAGAGAGAGAGACAGATTGACAAAGCAGTTAAGCATGGGCTTAACTTTAAGTTTATATCCAAATCCTCATGAAGTCAACAGCTATGCAGTTGGAGCTATGCCAGGATGTAGCTGAAGATGTGACCATCATAGTCTGCTTTATTTAAGCATGTTGCTACTAAGTTTGTAAGCAGAAATGGAGTTAGGCAGCTATTGATAATCTGTAAGTGTTGTGAAAAACATGTTGGCAAAATTTTTATATTGGCTAATGCAAGAGAGTAATAAAATCAAAGAGAAACTACTTGTCATCACATCAGCAAGAAACAGTGTGTATGAGTTATTTCTATTCCATTCTAATTTTATTATTAACAGACCCCCAGTGCTTTCAATACACATAAAGCTGGAATAGCACAGGGGCAAATCAATCCAGCTTGGTTTCATTTTGGACAGCTATTTGGAAGCATCTGGAAAATGCACAAGACTAAGCTCCACTCCAACGTATTGTACTAGCTGAGAAACAGGAGAGGAATTTTTTTTTTTTTTTTAAATTATAGTGCTTCTGCCTTTTGTACTGATTTTGACAGGCTGTTGCTCCATTAAATAAGGCAGTGTTTGGTCCTTCAGTTCTTGCACTGTTAGATAACATTGTATAAGCCAAAAGACTATCCACCTAGACTCTAAAACTGTTCCTCTACCCCAGTAGGAACATCAGGAATGGGCTTACTACCTTTAGTGGGGCAGTATGAAGGTATGAAGTAAAATCACTAAGAAAATTTGCTGAAAGAGTTACTAAGCTGGACAAATTTTATCAGAATGTCATCTTCTATAGTATCACTGTTTCTATTTGCCAAAGTAATTACATGATTTTCTTATGCTCTACTGTATTATGTTAATTAAAAATTCTTCATTAAACTTCCTCGAGGGCAATCATAAAAGAGGTGTCATCTCCAGACAATGGTCTATAAAATATTTGGTGTATCACAGGTCCTTCATTACATCTGCATGTATCGTTCAATATCATTATTTAGCTTCAATAAAGCTGAGATTTGTTTATTTATTTATTTATATGGCATCTAGTAGCAATCTACAAGCAATAGCTGGAGCAGAAAAAGTAGTTCTTCTCCAACCCTGCCTGTTATTGTGGAATTGATTTATTTTTGGAGTAGAGCTCCATTAGGAAAGATAAGTTTTCTAGCAAGCTATTCAAAATGCAGTAAAATATTAAAGAATTATCAGGAAAAGAAAGAAAAATTGCTTTGTATACTTTTATTATTTATTAACCTGAGCTGGCACTCACTTTTATACAAAGAGTTGCTCCATGCTGTTTAACTGTACTTTTCTCAGCCCTAAGAAGATAGGATAAAAACTACTAAGGTCAATAACCATGTACACACCAACATAAAACTTAGCAGCTTTTATTCACTCTTACAGTTCTTTCACAACACATTATTAATGCCAAGGTTGTATCAACTACCATGAATATTTAACTGATTCAAAAATCACATGTTAGCCCACAAGATATTGCTGATGTCTGATTGAATCTCAAATAAGATTAGATATTATTAGGGAAAAAAAATAATGTCCGTTAAGATAAAAGGAAAGCACAAAACCTCAACAAAACCTAATGCTATGTCAGAAGCCAAATTCCGACTTGAAAAGCAACATTCCTCTAGACATGCTGTTGCATTTTGTGTCATTTCTTCATGAACCTTCCTCAGAAGCAGGCCTGCTACAAAGTGATGTGTTAAAAGCACACATCCCTGTTTTAAGGTACAAGGCCTTCCTTAGTGACAGAAATAGGATGCCCACTTATGAAACAATTTCTTAAAGAACTACTAAAAGCTGGCACAAGATAAAACATTTCCAGGCCTGGAAGTTCCTTAGCTTCCAGCCCTGCCAGGAGGCAGGAGGCGCAGCACATCACCCCAGGGTGACGGGGGACCCTTTGGGACAAAGTCCATCTGGACACCTGCTCAGGAACCTGCAGCCCTGCAAGTGCTGCCAGCCCTGACGCAGAGGCAGCTGCAGCTCTTGGAAGGCTGGGTCACCTGCCAAGTGGATGTGTAGAGAGCTGGCAGGCAACCAGCATGTTTCTGGCAAAAATCTGACAAGCTTGGGTTCCACAAGATTTCTCTTTTATAACATGAGAATGCTACTTTCTCTCCACAAGAAAACACCAAATAGTTTATGTTAGGAAGTGCATTTGTACAAGGCCATTTTCTCCCTCCAAAAATATGCGTTGAGTAAAATTTAACTTGACAGTTCGTTGTGAAGTTCAGATAAAACCAAACATTAAGCAATATTTGCCTAATTAGAAAAATTAGTATTGAAATAAATAGAACCATACAATCTACCTGGTATGTCTGTTGCTTGAGTAGTACAATACAGGGCACTGTAGAAATTCTGCAATTAGTTCTAAGGAACACTGAAGTATCACAAGCAATGTATTTGCTCACCCATGGCACTTCCTCAGGCAGACCAGGGCCACATGCAGCCAGACATTGACTGTAATAAGGGGTTAAAATGTAACTCTCCCAAGTTTTTGTTGACTTCCCTTAGCTAGAAATAGTAAAAGGATAATGTGATTTCCTGTTATAGTTCAGTATGAAGTTGTCTCAGCACAAATTTTAATCTGTATTGTAGACATAAATTAGCACATATTAATGTTAATGGAGTTATATTGCTTATTGTGTCCGAGCTAGAACCTTCAGCTTGGGTTGTGCAGCTTGCTTACATATTTAGAAGGGCAGGAAAATCTACAGCCCTCCTACTGCCAAACAGCATAATAATTAAGTAATTAACCAGCAACTACTTAGCTCTTGAACTAGCTAAGCTAAAGAATCCTAGCAGCCTTTCTGTGTAAAATATTTTTGGGGATTGAAGGCTGAATCCACATTGATGAATCCAATATTCCTTCTGCACTTGTGTCAGTGCTTTACATTCTGACAAGATGGCTGGCAAGCCACAAACCAAGTTCATATTATTCAATATCCTTATATTGCTTTACAGTCAGGAGTTCACTATAAGGAATGCTGACAGAGTTGTCCCTTTTGAGTACCTACATTTCACTGCATTTGTTTTTCAATATTCCCCTTTAGCTTGAAACAAATGCAGGTTTCATGCACCCAGCTAAGTATTAATTAGCCTGATGCCTATCACTTGGGGGGAAAATAACTTTATGCCATGTTACATTCCTTCAGTTCTTACAAGTGCGAGTACCAGTTTCAGCTGTTATGCACACTTGAACTTCTGCTTTTTTTGTGCAGGTACCTAAGCAATCTGTTAAGGAAGGTAGGAATCACTGTAGCGAAGAATCACTGTCCCATTCTGTCCTTTGACAGAAAGAAAACACCAGCATGTATATATCCTTTTGCAACCAGGAATTTCTGTTTTACCAGTACAAGATTTCCAAGAGAAAATATCTGGCAAAAGACAATGAAAAGTGCAAAGTCTTGTCTCAAAGTTTCCATTTTATATAGTACACAATTTAACTTCCTTGATCAAGGAAGGTGGTGAAGGTCAACCCTTCTTCCTTGACAGCCAGCAGGAATAAAAGTAGTCAGTACACATTTTAATGTGCTGCTGTCTTGTGCACTCTCTGGAGCATCGAGAGAAACTCTGCATTCCCTGTAAGGCTTCCACTATGATGAATCTCATCTCTTTGGCTGCCTTCCTAATAATACCTAGCAGCATCCAGCATACATGCTCATACTGTATTAGAATATAACAATTTCGTAAATGTGGAAAAGAGACTTTTCTGAAGTTAATGACTGCAGCTAGAAAAACCATATCAAACAGGACTGCAGACCACTTGTGTAAGTCACAGCCTTTTCTTCAGAGAAGGGCACCTCCATTTCATGAATTGATACTAAGCTGAATTTCTTTTTCTACCTTGTATGTTCCTGGACACTGACATTTTTCACGAGACAAAGCAAATGGTGATCCTCTATGGGCTGTAAGGGAAAACAGCTCCTAGTTAGAACTGGGGTATTGAGAGCACTTGATCAACCCAACTTCATAGAAGGTTTAAGTACCTCCAGACTGTACCACATCTGTCAAAGCAGCAGCAAATACAACACAAAATGTAGAGCAGGTCCAATTTTTAGTGTGTCAGTAGAATCAGCCTGCAGTTATTTTTAACTGCCTTGGAAAGCTTAGCAGGCAGATACAGTTAATCCTTTAAAGGATTTGCAGGTATTCATAGCTTAATAAGTAAGTATAGTGGATTAAGCCAATAGAAGATTGCAGACAGTCAAAGACGACCTTTACATGCTAACATTCAAAAAATAAAGAGAACAGTTTCTTTTACATAGTTCCTTCCTGACAATCACCCTCAACTGTATGTTGAGGTCAGTATGTGCCAGAATCCCAGGCAGTGAAATATGAAATAAAAATGTTAGTCATTCACGTTAACACTTGTGATATTTAAGTTAACAGAAAGCAGTGAGTTTCTGTTGTCTTCTATTTCCATTATCCTATAAATGCTTTGAAAAGCAGAACTGCTTTCATGAATTAATGTGAATCTACTTACGTAATAAATAAATAATAAAACTTAAATGGTAAAATTCATTTTAGGAAGAAGAAAAAAGGCTGAATTATTTTTATAGGTCAGATTTTATATTGCTTGTATTCTCTTTCAGGATTCACTAACATAGGTTCAACTGAGAGATGTCGGCCTTCAATATATTCATAAACAATGTGGAAAAGAACACCCATAATAAGACAAAGGGAAAAAAATCAGATGACACAAAACTATTAGGCTGAGGAAATCTAGGGCTGGTTATGAAAAGCTTTGGAGGTGGTTCAATACTGAATGGGTGATAAAATGCCAGAGGCTATTCAGTGTCATTAAGCACAATGCACATCAAGAAGGGAAGAGAAAATACACGTATATGTATGTACATGGGTTGTCAGTATCACCAGGAAAGAAATCTGAAAATATCTGGTGCTTAAAGGAACAAACAAACCGGGGATTTATTTAAAAATTAACAGAGAAAACATAAAAAATCTGCCCTGTAAACACTCAGGACACAGACACATCATGAATACTATATGGAGTTTCAGTCATTCCATTATCAAAAAGGTTATAATAGAATTAGAAAAATATCTAGAGAAGAAATGAGAGCAATGTACTAAATCATGAATTTTATTAAAAAGGTGAGCTGGGAATAGTTATTCACTAGTTTTCACAATATAAATATTGGAAGGCATGCATTTTTTTTGGTAATAATAAACCAAACTTACTTTCATTAGATATTGAGAGGCACAAATGGTACATGGATCAAAAGAATCATGAGTTCATTGATTCAGCAGTTCTATTCAGTAGGTCAGCAGTAACTACTAAACAAAAGAGTCTCCTAGTCACTGAAGGCCCAAAGAACATGATGGAAAAATCACTAAGCACGACTGCCTCCAGACATTTTTTCCATAAGTATCTACTAACTAGCTTAGGTAGACTTTTCATTTGGCTGAATTCAGCAGTTCTCAGGTCCTCATGACTAGAATGACTGAAATCATAATGTGTATTGTTTGGCATATTGTTACAAGAAATTTGGCCAAGAGCTCTCCGGTTCTATCACTGCTATTCAAAAATAATCACAATAAAACAAAGTTGCTTCATTAACTACAACTGAAGCAGCCTAATTCCCTTACACATTTTTAAAGTTATATACTCTGACTACCAGGAAAACCACTGCTCTAACACCTCAACTGTGTTAACTGAAATATAGTTGAAATAAATGTAGATAAGAGATACATGAAAGGTAAGAGCAGAATATTGTTCCACAAGGTTATAATTAGGACCCTGCTCTTCCCAGATGATTCAATAGTAGGACATATTGTTGACTCTGATGCTTGAACAGAATTGTGAGACATAGGAACATAGGACTAAAAAGGAACTCCAGAATCACTGCAAGCACTCAACTCTTACACTTGCAGTTGTATCACCTAATTTTTTTCGGAAACTGACCAAAGCCCCTTTTGTAACTACTCGATCAGACGGCAGTCTCAAAGTGTCTCTCCCCCGACAGAAAATTCTCTTTGATTTTTAGACTCAGTATATTCCTAGTCAGTTGATGACTTACGCTCTTCTACTAACACAGCCCCTTGGTTTAACTCTCTGATGGTACATTCAGAGAAGGAAATCGTATCATCTGTTAATACTCATTTAGCTTGGCTCATCGAGGCAAGCTCTTTTGCAGCACATCTCTCCTACCATGGTATGCAATGTGAAGAGGTCCCAGCTGGCTGTGACACCAGGCCAGTCAGTGCAGACACTGCAGACATTCTACACCCGCATGCCCCGGTCCCAAGAGCTGTGCAGAGAGGTTAGCACATTCCTCTCAGGCCAATGTGCCCTGTCACCAAGACAGCCAATCCTCCTCAACCTGTATTCAGAGCCAAACTAACGTGGCTGCACTAATTCACTTCTGGAGATAGTTTAGTGGTGGTTAGATCAATTATTTATATACTATACTTCCCTGTGTAGTGTAATTACACTCCTAGTCTCATACTGTACACTTCTAATCCCATGGATCACCAAGCTCTTTCTCCTCACTAACTCTGTACTGATTTGCCCTTCTGGAATGCAGAATTTCCACAGAACAGACTCCAGTTTTTCCATACATCTCAAAGTCTATGATAATCTTTGACATGCAAACTGAAAAGATTTTCAGTGTTTGCACTGACGGCTTTGCTGGAATGCTGAGCCCTACGAGTCACTACAATGACTCTGAAGCTTAGTGACAACTCTATTATGAGAATGACATCACTTCTTATCATTTAGGAAGAAACAATTCCTTAATATAGTAGTGGCAGATAACTGACATCACCATCACCAAGTTCCTAAGAGATGCCTGAGAAGGGAAGAAATGCAGTTAAAACAGTAGGAAATAAAGATTGACAGAACACTTGACAATGGTTCTGCACTTTTTAAGAGCAGTCTATCTTAGTTTCTCACAATCTAATCTTTCCCTTGTACAATCCAATTTGCTTAGGTAACCTGGACATCTTTCAGTCCTCATGGTTTCTCTGGCTCTGTTCCACACTGCAGATTTGTTGCTGCAAGTCACTCCTACTAACAGACACTGCACAGAGAACACAGTTTCAGGAAGTCTGCCACTTACCTCACTGAGTGCTTCACTGTCATATCAGCACTTCTTCTGAATTCAGGAAGGGCAGGGGTCTAGGACTGGGGACAAGAGGAATTCTATCCTGACACAAGCATGAAGGAAAGACCAGCACAAAATCAACATAAACCTTAAAAAAGTATATGAGGGCATAAAAGGGCTCCGAAACACAGGGGTACCATAGGAAGAGCTTTATCACAGAGCAAATGAAACATAGTATCACAGAATCACTTCTGTGGGAAAAGACTTCCAAGATCACTGTGTCCAACCATTTACCTAACACTGACGACAATAAATCATGTCCCAAAGTGCCACAACATGAGAAGCTCCTGGACCTTAATGGCCTAGAGTGACTTGGTGGGTGGGAGGATGAGGGGCATTCATGATTTATAGATGAGTAAGAAAGGGGCTGTGAAAGAAAGTAGCTTAAGCGAAAGGACACACTGAAAAACATTTAAAATGAAGATTTTATTTCTTTTAAATGTGTGGCCTTCTGCAGAAATTTACATTTAGTTATTGAATATCACCACATCATAGCTGTGTATGCATATTTATTCTCATGAAAGGAAGCAAAATATTACTGAAGTTGAATATGCAGCCAATATGTATTTACCCCAATAAGAAACCATACAACGTTTACCTTAAGGTAATTTATACTATAACACATATTTTGAAAATCTGTAACACATATCTCAAATCAGACTATGTACTTAAAAAGATCTATGTTTGCTTAGCAAAGGAAGCAGGACAGTGGTACTTCCTCATTCCCATTCTGCCATCCTAATGTCCTATTGCCACTGTACCTGGCTTCTGTGTTCCTCACACATTGAAGAAATGAATGAATACGAGGAAGCAGCCTGCAGGAAATGGTCTGTGCTTGACTATCCTTTCATGCTCATTTTGCTTTGTGGCAATTCCTCTGGCTTAACAGGGGTTTCACTTGATTTAGTTCAAGTCAAGGGAAGAATTAGCCCCACGATGTGCCTCACACCCACTGAGCCCATATACCTATCCAACATGGACTTAACATTCCTGACTAACCTTCTGAATGCCTGTCCAAAGGCAAAACAAAGCAACTGGAGATTTCAGATGCAATCTGAATTTAATGTGATGTGAGCCAGACAAATGCTTCAACTGATCTTGATCTCTTTCCAAAACATGGAACACTGCATCAATAAATATCAATACTCATTTCGAAACCTTCAGAGTACTTAGCTAAAATACTTTAATTGTATTCATACAGTCAAGTGTTAGCAAATTTTCATCTTAAAGATAGATGCTGCATTGGCAGTTTGCAGAGAATTTACAGAAAAAAAATAAACCAAACACAGGAACCCCCAATGACAAACACAGGGCTAGACAACTATAAACTTTTTGGGGAAGAAAAACCCCTGATTTTCTTAGAAAACATGTAATGTTGAATAAACCAAGAATTTTTCTTTCCTTTCCTTGGTACTTTTACTCATTCAGGTATTCTTGCTGTGCATCAGTTTCATAGAACAGTACTTCCCTGAATTAAGATTTGATCCTTTTTCTTTATCCTGTCAGGATTCTTACCAAAGTAATGAGAAATTGTTTTTATGATCTGCAAGAAGAAAGATTTATTCCTTTCTTATGAGTAAATAAATTTATTAAAAAAAATCAGTTAATCCTCAGCTACATCCATAGACCTGCTCCCATCATACAGAGATTAAGAATTAAACAGAGGCCTTTCCCTGGAGTGTAGCATCACTGAGCAAAGGGCAGGGATAAGAATCTGGGAGGGTGCCATGAACGGGACAAGAACAGAGCATCTGTTCCTGTGTGGATTTTTCTCTCCTCCCACACATTAAAGGGAGAGATGCATATGAAGTGTGTACAGTGTTTATTTTTAACCAGTCAGGCAAAGGGCCATGATAGCTCTGTCCCATTGCTCTGTTTATCTCAAGGACAGCTACAAATACCTGATGCTGAGATCTGATGTTCTCCACTCATGTCATGGTACCCCCCTCCCTATTCTTTATATGTTGCCTTATATATTAAAAATGTGTCTCAACAATACATATTCTTGGCACCCTGCAGTCAGTTCTGCTCATTGTTTTTGTGCATCACATCTCTTAATACAACATAAGGATAGATCTCGCCAGGACTTAAATAAAAGCCAAAACCCCCCCCAAACAATCAGGCCTCCTTCCATGCTAAAGAACCTTCATAATTCTGTTTACTGAATATATTATTTCTTTTAGGTTTGCTTTCAAGCAAGAACTCTCAAGTCTCATTGCCAGTATTTCGCCTCTCATCATATTAATAACTTGTTTTGGTTTTCTGTTAGACGTCCTAAGACATTTTAAGGCTATTCTAAGGCAGTTCTTCATATTGCCAATCTTTGTTTATTTTCTGTTTGGGCTATGTTTTTCTATCAATTCACAGAGAGTACAGTACAGGTTAGTCATACATTCATAACTTGATTATACTAACCAAAGTCATCCATTTATGCAGTTCTGAGGAGGAGGGTGATTTTACCAGGCAATTTTATTGAAAAGGACATCATCCTCACCAAAGATATAATTCACAGCAAGAGTAACATGGAAAAGAATATCCTCCTCCAACATATGAAACAACATACCACTGAGTTAAAATAGTAATTTCTAACCCAGTAGTTTAAGGAAGTACATTTATGTATTTTTGAACTCCGTAGGGCTTCAAAGACTAGGCTGTGAAAGAGAAAAAATGAGGAAATCATATTTATCACTCTTATTTTGCAGTAAATGGAAGATATCTTACGTTATTATTCCTGCTGAAGACAGAGCAAACACAAAATTCTTCACAGATACCTTGAGACAACATAAATGAAGTAGCAACCACACCACAAACACAGACCCTTGTTTTATGTTAGCCTATCCAAGTAGCCATGCCATCTGGCAACCAAAAAGTCACTAAAAAGAAAAACAGCTACTTGAGAAACAGTCATTCAGTTCCCTGTGGTAAAGAACTCACCAAAAAAGCAGAATTGCAAATAAAACACAAGGAAGTGCCTGCTGCTGACTACCTCTACAGTAATCTGAAAAATTATTCATTCACGTATATTTTTTCTGAATAAACAGCATTGTATTAAAGAACCAACCAAACAAACATACAAAACAAAACAAACAAACCAAGCAACCTAAGGTATTTCTCTCTTTGAAGAAATTATCCTGCTCAAGCCAATGGAACAATTGTACTTACACCACATGGCCCTGAAAGAGCTGAATGCACCTTGAGAGGGAATATACCTGGTCTCCCAATGGAAAACAAGGGCACTCAGATCTTGGCTGATCAGACCCTCCACAGTTATCTCCTATAAATACATAGTAAGCACATATTTTTAATCATCAATGAGAAATGTAAAGCACATTTTAAATCCCACTGATTCCAAGTAAATTTAAAGGTGCACTTAAACATACATTTAAGATGCTCTGGGAACAAATTTAGATTAAAGAAATAAAACATTGTCTATGTGAAATAAAACAGTTTTGGTCTACTTTGTAGCAGACCATAATACACTGCTTCACAGTTAGTTAGCCCTGCACATTCTTAAAAATTTACAGGGCACTATGTTGAAAATAAATTTAGAAGTAAGTGGTATATTGCTGCATGGTCTGCAGAGCTTATATTACCAATCAGCACAAACCATGACTGGATGAATAACGAGATTTATACTTAGTCAAATGGAAAACAGAAATGTGATTCACAAAACCGGTCATAGTCTAGTATTTCTTATGGATTAATCCCAGTAAGGTTCCTGAGACATGTTCGTCATTCTTAAGTACTATCTATACAGTTTATATTAACAAATTTCAGCATACAGATTAAAATATTAATTCTGTGCTGAAGTAATCCATTTGCAAATTGTGCTATTGCAACCAACTAGTCTGGGAAGCCATGCAGTATTTTTTCATTTGTTGACAGAATAACTTGAATGTTGTAAACAAGATCAGTAATTCACTTTCAAGATTAAGTTTCAGATGACTGGCTGCTAATATGAGAAAAAAGCCACGTTCAGAAATCATTACCAACTTCATGAATGCTTTCTGAATATTAACTGCACACAAATTCTGATCAGCAAATAATGAAAAATCACCCAGTCCTTCTCTTTTAAAGGTTTTGTTTTATACTTTCAAATACATTACAGCCAAAGGCAACAAAACATCTTTTTGGAAATTTTATGTATTCTGCTTCTTCATTTCTGTCTTTTCAAAGGGAAGCTTTTTGCACAGCAAACTACAAGTATGTATTGAGCACAGTGACCTTTATAATTTTGATTTCAACAACAAGGTCAACACTGCTAAGAAGCCAGTTTTGCCTTAAAGGCAAAAGTCTCTCTAAGAACCCAAAATGCATTTTTTAAATGTAATTGAACTACGACAATTCATTTCCATAGGCTTATGAAAAAAAAGCCTTCTAAATTTGCAACGAATTTTACAGTATTTGGCCACTGACAATAGATGCAGACAGGGAAGCTGGACCATTACTTTTTGAATTTCATACACTGCTAACTCAGACAAAAGTTTTTATGTGAAGAGAGACAGGCAACAAGGAGCCCCCTGTCAAGAACAAGCACAGCATAGTCAAAACACATCAGAAAGTGAAAAGGCACAGAATGTGAGAGAAACCAAGACTCCATTCCTGGGATCACCAACCAGCTGTGCACAGGAGGTGTCTTTCCCTGTTGGTGCCTCCTTGGTCAGCACAGCACAGCTGACACAGCTGACTCCCTCCCAGGGCCTGCACCACTCCAGGGCAGCTCACAGAGGGATGGAGACCTTGCCTGTATTAGGAGATTACATTATTTCACCAGTGAGATGCTGCTGCAGTTTACCCTTAAGCATGTGTCTAGTTAAGCTGTTGGCAGTGCTGTTTCCAGTTAAAACTGTTCTAACAATTGTCAGCTGAAAAAATGTTCTCATCATAGTTGACAGACCTGTTTCTTCATTACCTTTGTATTGTATAGTCATACCTATCTCTGCAAGTGTAACAGCCACTGAGTATAGCATAGTATCAAATCAAAAAGTTAAAGTTTACTTCAAAATTTACAATTTGATGGTAGGAAAGACCTTATATTTCATGTCCTTGGCTAAATAGCTACAGGTTGGATGAGGTAGGAGAAAATGGGGCTTTTATGTTTGCTAGGCATCATTGACATCCATTCCTGTTCACAGCTACATTTTGGAAAATGCTACATGGAATGGTTGTTCCTATATATTCACAAGATCATTTTGCTAGACAGAAACTTATTTCATAGGGTAGGAAAGGAAAGAATGTATTACTGATTTCCCCCCTGCTTTCCTACGGTTGCTTCATTACAGCTTTCCTAAATTTCCTCTTCCTATTGATGCCTTAGGTTTTAACCTTTATATTTTTCAAATTCTGTACTGCTTGGTGTGTGACTCCGAAGTTTCTTGTAGCCTGTTAATTTCTGCTCTCTCGTGCTAGGTAGACATAACAAAGCCTCTCTGGGCCTGCTCTCCAAGGACACCAAGGCTGTCCTAGCTCAAAAATATAAACCAAAGAGCCTCGAAAAGGGGGGTAAGCTGTGGAGAAAACTGAAGCTTTAATTGGAGAATTAACCCTGCTATGCAAATGAACCAAACCTATAAAAGAGTGAAGAACTCGTGACCTGGGATGCATCTTGGGGTCCATTTTGAGAATAGCTTCAGGCTCCCCAGGGTGTATCTCTGAAGGCCTTTCAAATAAATACCTCTTTTAATCCTTTACTCCTGTCTAGTTTCTGTTTCTAGGAGACCTCTCAAGGCATCACTATCATGCTGTACAGCTAACTCTATGAATAATTTAATTGAGATACTCTATCAGCACACTGCAGTTTATGAAGGCATGCTTCTCTCAACGTTTCTGCTTCCATCCTGATTTTTTTGTAACCTAACCTGAGAGTATGATGACCAAGCATTTCCATTTTCACTTTCTCCTCTGCAGCTCCTGAGACAGAAATAAAATTCAGAAGGGGCAGAATAGGAGGGGGAGGGATGCCTTCTGCTAAAGGTAGAAAAAACACATCACACAACCATCATCAAAACTTCATGTGTGACAATCTGGTAAGTGAATCCTCAGGGAATTTTAACTATACACATCCCTTCATAGGTACACTGCAAAATCCTCCACGGCAAGAGGATGAGGCAATGAAAGCCACCTTAAAAAGACTCCAGAATGAATGGATATCAGGGGAAGGAGGAGGGGAGAAAGAAAAGAGGTGGTCTCTCTTTCACTGTGAATAATCCTTGCTAGTTTTATAATCACCAGATTTTTTTTTCCAGATAGCAACATTAGCCTCCATAAAAGTAAAAAAGCAGGAAAATTGCACCATCTTTGCTCAATATCAGTATGTTCCTAATGCAGCATGAAGCAACAAGCTTTTATTATCATTTTTCCTTGTAGTCTTTTATTTTCTACTACTTTCACACATTTAAATACTACTTCTGTCATCTATATTCTAGTTTCAAAAATGTCCAAGGGTTATATTATTTACATATCTCAATTGAATATAGTTCACATATGAACAATATGATAAGGAACATAATTTAAAATAACAAGCAACATAAGTAGTTTAAAACTCTCGTTACTTTCAGTGCCTCTGCAAGTGAGGTGTTTAAAGCTAATTAATCAAATTTCTGTGATTTTCCACTTTTTAAAAAAGTTTCACAAAAATCTAAAAACCATACACCAGGATAAATAGCAATCCATTTCTCATACTATATTAAAAGCAATGTTATCCCTTTTGATTGAAGTAGGTGGCTGAACTTTGGACTCTTAGAAGTGGTTTCTTTTAGGAAATGCATTCCAGAATCTGTTGGGGCTCTTTGTGTGTTTTTCCCTTTCTCTTAGAACATCAGCTCAACCTGCAGCTGAGCTGATCTGTTTACTGTCACTGAAAAGGCATTCCCATCCCACTCTTTCCAAAATCAAACTTTACCTTTCTTCTCCCCTTACTCTCTAGTCAGTTCTGTTCCCCACCTATTGTACGGGCTCGGCCACTTGTCAAACACTTTCCACAAGCTGATTCAGCTCACTAAATTGGAAGTGTTATTCAGCCATTCCATTAACCAATTTTTCTGTCATTTTCATAATTTAAATCAGTTGACCCAACAGTGACAAATACCAGAGATAATAGGTGAGGGCAGTTTGCAGCAGGTCATAAGGAGGCCTTGCAGGGTCATGCAGAAAGTGTTTTTTCTTGGCAGCTTTTCAGCAGCATTCCTCTATTCAGTGGTTCCTGTTTACCGGATAATGCATCAACACCAAAACTTTGCCAGTCTTCTGCACCTACATTCTGTGCACAACAACATACTTCTGATCAATAACTGTGCATCTGTTGTGACAGATACCTCTAATTCAGCATTTGGCTACCGTGGTTTCACTTATTTTATACCTGAAGAACCTGAACGAAATACACTTTCATGAATAGTGACCTACATGTTACAACATCCGATCGCTACTAAAACAACAAGCACGTGAAAGAAATGTCTATATTTTTGGGTTGCAAAGCAACAGAAAGCCGTTAAGAGAAACACATGGCTAAAAAAAACAGATTTTTTTTTCCTGTTTAAAAATACTACTTAAAATTAGTGTTTTCCAGGAAAAATAAAATCAACACAGCAGCAAGAAAAATAAAAGTACAAACTGCTGGCACACATAAGTCGCTAATACAGCCAATACCTTTCCGTATACCCAGTCTCTGGGAACGTGCATCCTTTGTTTGAAAGAGAGGACACAAGGAAACGTCCCCTGTGTTAGGTTTTCCCTGAGTTCCGCTGAAGGGACAAAACTCACCCACTGAACTCTTACAGAATTTACAGCCATTCATGTGTTACCCTAGGAAACATATAAAGAGAGGGCTGGCACGCTTGCTTGCTTCTTCTGGAACTTCCAGCCACAGCCGAGCTGCTCAAATGATGGTGATGTGACCCATCCTTTCCGAGTTCTCAAGCGATACTCGTGAGCGAAGACCAATTAACGAGGCCTCTTGGATAGGATGACCACCCTGTCCTCCCCAAAAGGCACATCTTGCCCTTGAGCCGCACTTACTTCTCTTGGATGCGAGGCGCTTCCTTCAGGGCTGGGGCTACCCGGGGAGCAAGCGGCACAGCGCAGCCCCCTGCCCACAGCAACACCTCGCACAGGAAGGCGACTTTGGAGGCAGCCCAGCCGAACCGAGAGCCGCTCGCTGATGCGCGGGGCGGCTGCGGGAGGAGGCTGAGGGGAGCGGCCGTGCCGGTGCCCCCGCCCCGGCCCCGCCCCCGCCCCCCCAACATCCGGGTCCCCGCCGGCGCCGCGGCGCCGCCGCCCGCTCCGCGTCCCGGGGAGGTGGCGGGGCAGGGGAGGGAGGAGGAGGCAGCAGCGAAGATGGCGGCGGTGGTGGGGAGAGCCGGCTCCTTCGGCTCCTCTTCTTCTTCCGGGCTTGGCTCGGCTGCCGGCTTTTCCTCTGCTTCCTCTGCCGCCTCTGCGGCCACGGCCAACAACAACAACGCGGAGCTGCGGGCGGGCGGCGATGAGGACGATGGGCAGAACCTCTGGTGAGTGCCCGCCCCGCCCCGCGGACCCAGGCGCGCTGGCCGCCGCCGCCGCCCTCGGAGCGCCTCGGTGCCCTGCCGGGGGCGAGGGGAAGGGGGCTGGATAATCCCCCCGCTGGCGCTCAGTCCCTCTCAGTCACTGAGCGGGGGGGGGGGGCACCTCCCCTTGGCAGTGGCAGCTCCTACCCTGCCCCCCGCCCCTCATGCCGTAGCCCCCCCTCTCCCCCCCATCCCCAGGAGATGGCGAGGGTGGGGACCGGGAGGAAGCGGGAGACCCTTCCTAAGCGCTGTCGTCTCTCCGCGCCAGGTCCTGCATCCTCAGCGAGGTGTCCACGCGCTCCCGCTCTAAGCTGCCTTCGGGGAAGAACGTCCTCTTGCTGGGTGAGGAAAGCATCCTGATCCTTCTGCCTTCCCCTCCGCACACTGGCTGAGGAAAGCATCCCGATCCTTCTCCCATCCCCACCGCACACAGGCTGGCTCCTGAGCCCTCTCTTGGGCGCCTGGAGCTTCCCTTCTTTAGAGCCCCAAGGGAAGGGAGGGGTGATCGGTGGCAAGGCGCTGTCTTAACCCTCCCGCTTCCTCCCTTGCATGGCTTTGCTTCATTTTGGAGATGCAGTGTCCACAGATGCTTTAGATACGCCCCTCATCGTAGGTACCTCGCCATAATACCCTCACGGTCCTTCCCCCACCCTGGCTCCATAGCTGGAGAATGCTTGGATGGGGAGCTTTTATTGTCTGTCTCCTCCGTGAGCGCTGGCTTAGGGGGACGTGCGGCTCCCGAGCCCTCCCTCGCTGGAGCCGGCGGTGCCGCTTGCCGGCGCTTGCGGTGTGTCATGCGGGCACAAAAACTGCTTCCGTGGCCCGAGCGGCATCAATGACGGTGCTGCCTGCGGGCCGGAGGGCGGGGAGGGCCGTATGGGCGTGCGGGCTCTGCCCACTCGCACCCAGCGTGGCGGCACCAGCGGCAGCGCTGCCGCCCCGGGATCTCCACCCAGGGCCTTAGTCCAGCCTGGCCCTCGACAAGGTGAGAGGTGCGGAAGGGGACTTTGATAGGGCGGTAATGAGACACCCAGCTGCAATTCACTGTTGAGGGAAAGAAGGAAAATGATACGTCAAAATCAAAAGCTTCCTAGAGGAGAGAGAGAAATGGATGCTCTCAAGTGTGTGTGTATGAATATATTATTGCTATTATTATTAGTGTGGTGGGTTTCTTGTTTTTTGGGGGTTTTTTGCTTGTTTGGTTTTTTCTGAAAGAGTATTAAATACTATTACCAGTAGGCAACATAATGAATCCAAGTGTATGGATTTAGAACTAGCTGCCGCTTCCACTCCTTTTGCCAACCTCTCTGTCCCCAGAAAGAGCCATGTTAATATTTGAAAACAGGGTTAAAACTCATCAAAGACATTAATGCAGACTCTGTGCACACTATGGTTCTGCGTAGTCTTGTGGTTTATACCCTCTTGAGGTTTTTCGAGTTAGGCTTTTTTTTCCTTTCCATAATCCTAAAGCAATCACTGTGATCCTTTTCTTCCTGTTTTGATAAGCTGAGTGGTTACTTAAAACTGACTGAGAAGGAGAAAACTGCAAGGATGATAGGATGGTCTTCTGAAGCTCTTACAAGACTTACTACCCTTTAATTTGTTGCTTTGTATGTTATGTAATTAAGTAGGATATTGAGATTGGAAGTTGCAGTGATATTAAACAACGGAAAGGTTTCATAACAATTGACAGCTTTTTATGTGACAGTTTGAAACTAAATTGGATGATTGTCCTTGTTGAAGTTGGAAGATTCTTCTTCAAGCTGTGATCCTTGTCAAGAAGATTACACTCTTTGTTTTTCCTCTCTCTTTGTAGTCAGGTAATCCTTAGTGCTCAGTAACTGGAGACTGCTTCCTGCAGAGCTAGAAAGCGTATCATAGATTGTTTCCAAATGCTCACTTTGCTATTCAACCTGTTGTATGTAATTTTTTTTTTTTTTTTTACCATTTATGTGCAGCTTATAGAATGACTGAATGTAATACCTTTTTTCCTTTATTTGACTGATGCATTTTTTGAAAAATGTGCAGATTCATAGAAGAAATTCCAATTCTTGCTTAGAAATTGTGTCTTCTAGAAGGCCTTGGTCCTTCAGGGACCAGGGGGGAAAAAACCCTAAACTTGGCATGTATTTAAGAAAAAGAACATCAGATCTGAGGACTGGCCAGTGAGGACCACAGCCATGTTTTTTATGAGAATACCTAATCTTTGTTGACTTGTAAGTCATGATGCTGCTCCTGAAGCACACTGGCACAAGAAAAGGAGAGGTCTTATGTATTCTATATTGGACAGATTCAGTATGTGAAGTTCTGTCTGTTTGGATTCTTGAGCTGTGTGTTTGCAGTTTCTCTGTTATCTCACATTTCCTCTATGTTCAAGCTTTGTTCCTTTAGATAGTTTTGTACTAACTTCTGTTACAACACAGATCACTTCTTGCCATGATTATTTCCAGCTTCTTTATACTTTCAGTACTTTTAAGCAAAAGGTGTAAAGCTGACCAGTATCTTGATGGTTTTCACTCAATTTGTGGCAGGCAAATACTTGCTGTAGAAACAGTCATATTGGTCAAAACTTGCCAGATGAAACATGATTGATAGTAACAAATGAGTGCTTATTTTCAATACAAACTGCATTAAAAAAAAAATCCTTAAGCCTCCTACATCTCATGGCCCCACCCAGAAAAACCAACTGGAAAAACCCACCATGTAGTGTTCTTTTGTTTGCTAGGACAGGTTTTCTAATTTGCCTACAGCGTTTATATTTTTCAAATAGTGCATATAGTTGTATGCCTAGTTGTTCTGGGAACCTGTCTGTGTCTGGCATGCTAATTCTGTTATTTCAGTATTTATTTTTAGCTGTGTTAACATCTCATTTTTAAGAACCTGGAGAGCAGTTGGAGTTAACATAGACATAACTAAAGGAGATTGTAATGCCAAATGTTAATCTCTAGATATGGCACATAGTTTTGTGAAGTGAAGGTTAACATATGATGTTGGTAATAATTTGCTCAAAATCAGCCCAAAATTAATTGTCTTACAGTTTTACTTCTCCAAAGTTGTTTCACTTGCAGACATTTTTTCAATAACTATTTTTCTTTAAAGTTTAAGCTCTGATTTGTACCGCATGTGGCATGAAAGCTTCTTATCTTTCTGTTCTTGTATGAACAAATAAAAGCACAGGCCTTTCTAAACTTTACTGTAAGTCCCTTATGCTCTGATTCCTAGGCAGTTTTGTCATAGTGGCTACAGTTATCTTGTTTAGCAGACTATACCAGGAGAAAATGTAAAATGTACATGCCTTCTTAAGGAAGTCAGGTGCTCTCATTGACATTTCTAGCTACTTTTTGCAGATAGCAAAAGCAGTGTGTTTTTGTTCCTCTTGCTTCATTTTTTCTTTTTTTTTTTTTTTTTTTTTCTTCTTCTCCTGGACTGTTTTCTGCTCACTTGTGTAATAAAGGTAGTTGATCACAGGAGATGGTTTTTGTGATGAGAAAACTGATGTGTATAACTGGGAGCTCTCTTGTTCATTCCCCTTCTGATATATCAGCGAGTGGAGTAGAGGGGGGCAGCTGACAACTCACCACTGCAGATTATGGATGGAATCCACAGTGCTGTAGAATGTGTGAAGGCTTGGATTCAGAGACCTGAACTAATCATTTATCCAATAAACTGCAGCATGCATTCAAGCAGTAATGTTCAAAGTCATTCCAGGATGCACCAGAACACAGGCTCCCAGCTGGCAAGTGAATTGAATAGTTGTTTTCTATCTGGCTTTGTATTTCATACATTGCTGTGTCTCTGAAGCACAATATATTCTTTGCCTACAATTTTTACAGTTTCAAACCATCCGGAGACACTCGTATGTCCCTCTGTGTCTGTATTGCCCAGTAATGCTTCTACTGAATCACTAATGGGTTTGGGTTTTTTATGCATTTTACTCCACTTGATGATAAAAGCTTTGAGTTTAAAGGGCAGTGGGAATTTAACTGCCTCGTGTCCACATTTTCTCTTTATCCCACACATCTCACTTCCCAGGGCTAGGCCTGTTTGTTTGAATCTTGGAGCTGTGCTCCTGTCCAGGATGCTTGGGAAGAAGCACAATCCACAGCTAATTTAGAGGTACACTTTTCTGTGAGGTACGCTTTTCTGCTATAACAGCCATTCCCAATATATCTTCATATCTTAGCTTGCTGCTTTCTTCTAGTGCACCTGTTGAATATAAAGAACTTGAAAATTAAGTTTTGATACAGCAAATTTTCATGAGGATGTAAAAACTGCTTAATTAAATTTGTACTGAACACTATAAAAATTAGTTTTCCATTTTATTTTTTCCTGTTCAAATAGCTGACAGCTTCATTGTTATAATTTAATCATTGAAACTGATAAAATACTGCTTGTTCATACTGCCATATATATTCATACATACAATATTATTAATCTCCAATATTTTAAATTCGTGAGTACTGCAGAAGTTAACTCAGAGGGTTTCTTTTCATTCTCTTCTTGCAACTAATTCACCTTCTGCAGGCAATGAAAGCCTCCCAAATGTAGTCAAATTGCGTTTAGGTCAGCAGAGTTATGCTTCTAAAGTGTCAATTGTTTTGATGGGGCATTGACCTAGATAAAATTCTAATCGCTTGTTTTGTAGATACATTTTTTTAGAATTAAGTAGTACTTCTTTGTTGTGTCCTTCCTGCTATAATACCCTGCCAAAAATCCAGAATTACATGGATGCTGTGTAGTAGAAGTCACTTAGAACAGCGTGGAAAGTTCTGAAATTGTTGAATTGCATTTATTTAAGTTAGTCTCTTCATTGTCAGAAGTGCTGCTGGTTACTGGATCTATCTCAGAAATAGCTCCAAAGGTGAAGAACAGTGAAAGGAATTGTGCTGCTGTGTTCTCCAGGCAGGTTAATGGCAGGAGTACCAAGAAAGGTGTCCTATGGATAGTAACATGGGATTATTCTATTTTGGTAGTGAACCTGGATAACATACACGAGACAACTTCTTGCTATGTTAAAGGAGACGGATTGAGGCAGGAGTGGATACTGTCCGTAGTCACTGTAGAAGTCTCTGCAATATTTGCCTTTCTCTGACTGCGGGTCTCTCCAAGCACAGGTAACGCTTACTGCTGTACCTGTTTCCACAGTCAGGCCATGTATTCTTGTGGTGCAGGAGATGGCAAAAGATTTGCTGGAAGAGTTGTCTGCAATCTGCTTTCTGTCATGTTGAAAGGCAGAAGTGCAATTAAGGTGCTCCTCAGAGAAGTTATTTAATTTTTCAGTGCCACAAATATACTGTGTGAATTGTGTGTGAGGGGAAAGACTTACCTGGCAGAGTAAAACAAACTTGGAGGAGAAGAAAATTTTTACTCAATGAGTAAATGAAAATTTAGTGACAAGTTATTTATAGTCTTGTTATGGCCTACTTCTTGTGAAGTTCCATATTGGTTTGAGGGATTGTAGAGAAAGCTCTCATCAGCATAATTAATTTTGTTCTTATTTCTCTGTAAGGAAACTAAATTTGGCTTACTCTGATTATTTTGGTCTTGTTCTGTAAAAGACATTCTTCAATTAGTATAGAATGTGTAAACAAGCCTCTTTCACTAATATGCAGCTGTAGAAAAGGCAGTTATTAGCTTGTGACAAGTATTTTATCTTGAAAATAGTTATAGTACACATGTGCTTGGTTCTAGTAGGAAGATCATTATGTCTCTATACCACTATATCAGGTTCAGGCGTTCCATGTGGTGTGGAATAGTGATTGCTCTGGGATTCTGGGAAGGCATCTTAACCCCACTCAATAACTCATGTTTAGACTTGATGGCTTTATTCTATCATATTTAAGCAAGATAGATTTTTTTCTATTAATAAAAATATTCAATATTTTTATGTTACAGATACTAGATGTTCTGAATTGTTCTACCCAGACGCTGTCTTTTGCATTATAAAAAGTATAAAGCTAATTCATGAAAGTATTCTTGGCGGTGTGCAGAAGATGTTAATTAGGACCATTACTTCTAGTTTTGCTTGGCCTTGTTTGAACACGTTCTTTTAGAGATGAGCTGTAGAATTCCCATATCAACCTGAATTTTAATTGATGGGTTTAAAATGCTAAAGAAAAACTCCCATCAAGGAAACACTAGGATTATAGATTACAAACAAGTAAGGGCATCCAGGGTTTTTCAAAGAACTGTTGAAAAAAAATCAGAGTCGTGGATCGAAGTGGGGCAAGCTACCAATATTGATGACACAAAAGAAATGTTTACTTCTTTCTTCTTTGCCTTGACATATTTTAAACACACTGGACACTTTACAATGGAGAAACAATTTAAACAGGCAGTCAAAGCTCATGTCTGTCCTGGAGATAACACATTGATTGCTCTTCCATGTACATATTTCTGTGACAAGTAAGAAATGTCTTGTTATAGGACCAGTGAAATTCTACTTCTGTTTTCATTTTCTAAACTGAAAGAAATGTGGAAATAGCATGAGTAGTAAATAATTTGAATTTCAAAATGTTAATTGAAAGTTTGAAAAGTTCAAAGTTCTCTTAACAGAGAGCCTAAGTCCTCTCTAATGTAATAGTTTATGGCTTAACAGCTGATGTAGCAGGACATAGATAAGTGCCTGTTGGCCTGCATTTGCAGAAGGAGATTCATTCACCTCTTTGCCCCACCCTTCCTGTCTGGGGATGACCATTCTGCTAAATTCTGCATTGTGGCAGATCATGTAGTGAATCTTGATTTTCTGCTCAGTAAACATGCTTTTTGCCTGGAGTAGTGAGAAGGGAGGAGGCTGGGAAAAGGGTTTCTATTATTACAGTTTCCTGTATGTTTGGGGGCAGCAACAAGAAGGATGTTGTCAAAATCTGTTTTGTGGACAGAGTAGCACCTTGGACAGAGGAGCTTTCACAACCCCAAACTCAAGCTCTTCAAAGGAGTGAAATAGTAGCAGTGTGTGGATAAAAATGCAACAGCGTTTGTTTAGTTAAGTATAAGACTTCCCATTTTGTTAACAAGACAGTGAAATACTGTGTGTAAGCATATTGGTTTGGCTTTGTTTCAATTGCTTCCTAGCCTGACTTTTGTGCAAAATTAAATCTGTCGTTTCTCTTTTACTCGTGTTCAGCTTTGCTGCATAGCACTGCTTGCTAGAAACATCACTTCTGTTTCCTCACTGTTGTATTAATGTGTGAGTGCAGTTTGGTATAATGGAGAACTTTTGTTCTTTAGTATTTACGCTGGAAAAGGAGGCCTTTTTATGTTATTTCCAAAAGAAGGATGCGAAATCTACCTGATTTTTATTCTACGTTGAAATACTCTATCAAAAATGCTATGTCAGAGATGTTTTGCTCCATGAGCTTATATATGGAAGTCAGTTGTTAATTTGGTTATCCCACAGTTGGAAATAAAGAAGAAGCTACAGGATTTTCCATCTTAAAATTCTGAAATGAAGTGGAGGATGATGATAATTCTTTTTGAAGATGCATAAGGCTCTTTTTTATATATTGCTTCAGTAGCACTTGAAAAAAAGTTCTGTTTCATAATATTAATGCGCAGTGATGTTTGAACCTAGGGAATATGAAATTTTCCTTTTGTCTGAAACTAAGCAGCGTTACTTTTTTGTATACTATAGAGATATCCAGAGACAAACAAAAAAAGGTAAATATGTTAAATGTGTTAAAGTTTGTAATTTGAAAAGCCATATATTGTGTGTATATATATGTATTGTGATTGACGTTTTTTCTAAACATATATACTTTCATGTATGTCCCAGGTAGCAATTAATGCTAATTGTATTAATATGTTGTGCATTGTCCATCAAACCTCCAACAGCTAATAGACTTTAATTTCCTCACATCTATTTCCCTCTCCTCTTAGAGGGAGAGAAGATTCTGAACACACTAAAGGCATTACAATAAAATGTTTGAGTTTTGAGAACTCTTAAAAGTTAGCACTTAGAATTAATTTGATAACGCGATTTCTAATAATTACCTAGGAGTTTTAGATAAACACTGGTTTAAGATTTTGTTTTGATATTCTTGCTGAAGAGTAGCTACAAAGCAAAAATCTGCTACTGCTCTTTCCTAGCATAACTCAGTATATTCAAAGTGTCTTGACTTTTCAAGTGGTTTTTATTGAAGACTTTAGGTTGGGAAAAAACAAAAACATGGATACAAATACATTTGCAATTGTCATGATTTCAAAAGGTGTGCGCAACATACTACACATAGAAAGTAGAGGTAGATGAAACCTCAAGTCTTAGCATGTTGGGTTACACTAATGTGGGGTTGGACTAGCTGACCCTTAAAGGTCCCTTCCAACCCAAACTACTCTGTTACAATTCTGTGTTCTCTTGGCCAAGACAGTTATCTTTTCCTCACTTTTTACGATCAATTGTTTGAGCAAAAAGGAAGAGGTCCTTGTGTCATAAACGATAGTCCTGTTTTTACTTCCTCACAGCTTTTTAAATAATACTGACTCTAATTTGGCTTAAATATGTCAAGAAGTCTGGTTCTCCTATGGAATAGGGCACATTTGGCTAGGCAGCTATCTTGTACCCTTGCAAGTAGGTCATACTGTTTGTAAACTAGTTGGTTTACGTATTACTAACTTGAGACTTCACTGATGCGTCATTCTGGCTTTCCCTAGTGAAAGATGAGCGTTGCTCTCTGCATGCAGTAACTTGTACAGCACTGTTATGTATGTCAGCCATCCACCTGCCTGATCCTGATGTTTTGAAATGGGTGAATATTTGCTAAGGAGAAGAGAGTAGAAGGCTTCTTCATGGAACAGATTAAATTCAAGTAGTTCTGTGATGGAAAGCTGAAATTACTACTGTGTGTGCATATGTGTCCAGAGGTACTAATTTTACATCAAATCAACTTGTCTTGTGCTCTACTGGTAAAACTTCTTTCAGTGTACAGGGGAAAATAAAATTCCAGTTCTTATTTTGCCATAAGCTATTAATTTAACAGTATTGAACTCCAATTTATTTTAGGCTTTTGGAAATACAGGGGTGGAGAGGAAATGACGTAACACAGAGCCATGACAAGTAAGGGGCTTATGGGATGTATATTTCAACTTTGTCTATATTGCATAGCATAAGCACTTTGTAACAATAGTTGTCTAGATATTAGCATCTGTGTAAGCATGTTTTAGTTTAGACTGTTTCAGTGTATCTTTTATCAAGTGCAGAACTTTTTACAACAGCAGGTGTTTTTTAGACTTGATGTAGCTACTTTAAGAACTGGAAGATACACTTCACAGGAGATACTAAAGTTTCCCAAATTCAAGCAAGTTGAAATCTTTATTGTCACCTGTGTGAATCAAACTCTAGTATGCAAAAGAACTTATCTGGAAGTCAGCTGTTCTGAGAAACTCAGAAAGCTCTTAAGTGCAACCCCTCATTAAAAGGAATAACAGATTTTGATTTGTCTTACCTGTTGAGCCTTCTGCTGGCACAAATTAATTGAAGCTGCCAATTCAGAAAAGTAAAATAGCACAATGAATCATACAGACATTTTTGGCAGAAGTTAAAGCAGCTTCATAACATGTCAGAGCAGCAGCTAATAAAGTCTTCTCAGTTATTTGTAGATGACAATTTTAAGAAGCTTGGATAAGTACAGAGGTGAGGGCAGAGGAGGAATTGTAATTCATCAGTGGTGATGAAGCTTGAATTCTTCACTTCATCAGAATTATTCAAAAGATATTCTTACAAGAGGAAAAGCTTGATGTATGACTAGAAGATAGTGCTGCTTTCCAATGGTTATTTAAAACTAGCTGTAATTGTTTGCTCATGTACATCTTGATTTAACATAGGAGCTCAGAAATGAATCCTTAAATTATGAAAAAGTTACAGTGATACAACTTAATTTTTCATTTAACTTGTCTATGCTTAACTAGACTTTAAACTTCAGTTCTGGTCTTATTTCTCTCTCTCAAAATATGTTTCATTTAAAGTAGCCTTTTCATTCCACTGAGTAAAATTCCCTGGACACCTTAGAGTAAGCACTCATGTTTTCCAGCATTAGTGAAATATGAAAATAAAGTTATCCTCTAAATTGAAGACTTCATGTGGCAGTCTTGAGGATGATATATTAAGCAAATTCAAAATCAGTCTATCAAAGTATGATATTTCTGTTCTTTCCAGTAGTTATAGCTATAGTGTTTTTAATGTAGCCATATTGACATCTATAAGATCATGGTCTCTTTAAAGGGAAAACTTCGTTGTGTTTAGCAGTAAAAATTATTGAACTCTTGTCTTTGTTATGTGATTAAAAGCAAGTGTTTAGACTCTCCCTCACTAGGAGAGACTTGGGAAAAAAATGTTTTGTTTGACATAAAATTGATAAAGTGCTTCTTAGGGACCTGGAATTAACCTTGATTTTATAAGCTGTGAGTGAGTTTCAAGAATTTTCTAATGTCTGTTACATACTCATCGTACTGCAAATTAGAGAAAAAACCAATGATTTACTTTGTGTGCAAATTCAGCTTGATTACTCTTTTGAACTGGAAAAACTGCACATGAAGTTTTCCAACTCTGAGACCTATGACTACAAATGAAGTTTTTCACGAAGGGTCTCTGACAGTAGTCGAGGTGTTTACAGTGTGCATATGCTGTAAGGTTCAGTGGTTATCCAAGATCCCTTTGGAGGGGAGAGAATAGGAGTGAATGGATCTGGATTGCAAGCTTGTCTCTCTGTGCTATCCAAACAGACACATGTATTTTAAGGCAGTGGGTTTACTATTTGTCGCTTCTTTTTAAGGTTTCTTGAGACCTGTAACGGAGAAAATAGTCAAAGAAACCAATACATAAAAGCTGAGGTAACAGATTTGCCTTACTCAGTGTGCTGTTTGAAATGAGAGAGTTCTGAATTGTAAGAGGAGCTTACTCTGAATTGAATTCTACTTTAGAAAAACTTTGTTACTACTTTGGTTGTAGCTGAAAGACTGAAATTGTTTGAGGTGTTTAACTACTCCGTAGCATATCCTTTTAAAGATGGGTCTAAGAGCCTATTTCAGGTAGCATAGTTAGTGGCATAATTGCATTTATCAATAAGTAGAAAAAATATTTGAAGCTGAGACATGCACTTAGAATGGATGGTTTTGGCAAAACCTGCTGTATTTCAAGACTCCAGTGAGCTCAGTCACCCTGCTAGGATATGGTTTTCTTCTTGCCCCAGGTGGTTTTTAATATGTAACTGTGATTAAAGACTGAGTGGTTTCTTACTTCTGTCTCTCCAGGTGAAGATGGAGCAGGGAAAACTAGCTTAATAGGAAAAATTCAAGGAATAGAGGAGTACAAAAAAGGAAGAGGAATGGAGTACTTGTATTTAAATGTGCATGATGAAGACCGAGATGGTGAGTCTGTATCTGTAACAATATGTTAAACCAGTTTGTAAGCAACGGTTCAGTAGTGTGATATTTGAAATGACTGGGATGTTTTTCTGTCTTTATAGTATGCAGGAGTCCAGCCTATGCCAGAAGTGATTTGTATCATAGGGAAGTTTGTCTGTGTAATTTCTTCAGTAGATATAGTGAATGACCACTTAAGTGGTAGAGGAGGAGAGGAACCTGTCAAAAGAAGAAGCTAAAAAGAAAAGACCAGGGAAGCAGACTTAGCTGCAACATTCTGAATAGATGTGTATTCCTCAGGCCTAGAGGAGAAGGTGCCCAGGCTTCTATCTTCCATTTCAATTACTGTGGCAAGTAGTTATCCTAAACCTACAGAGAAACCTTTGTCTTGCTGGCACACAATCTGCAAGACTATTGTCATGGATTGATGGGTAGGAAATTGTGCACAATGGTGAAGGAGATCTAAAAAGCAAACAAGAAAACCCAAAAACTTGGGTGCAAGTATGGCTAGAAAGGAAAAACTATGTTTAAGATCCTGTTTAATATCCCAGTACCTGAGTTATGAGGTGTGAATAAGGATATACTGGAAGCTTTGAGAAAAATGGAAATTCTTGTGTATACTATAAAAAAAATCCTAAACATGTAGAAAGACAACCAGGCCCTTTTTTTTTTTTTTTTTCTGAAATCACCTGCTTTCCTGAAATTCATGTCTGGGTATTGGTCTCAAAGTTGACTTGAAACCGTATTCAAGAAAATTGGGAGTTTGATTTAAATGTCTTTCTCAGAGCTTCTGTAACAAGTAATAAAAATTTACCTGAAGGATAAATGTAACTATATCAAGCCTACTAATTTTGAATCGACAGCTCTTCCTTTACTGCACCAGTTTTGGTGAATTTGTAGTAGTGTGATATTTTTTGGGGGGAAAAACAGTGGGGTGGTCTATTTGTATGGTGATTGTCCTTTTGCAAATTGGAAGAGTAACAGTCTGTTAATCATTAAAACCTTGCAGTTCTTCAGGTTTTTGAGTGGACAAGGTACATTGTATACTCTTAAGAGTTATCTAGGTATGTCACATGGAGTTTTGAAGGGGAGATGGCAATCTTTGAGAGGTGAGCAGGCCAAGAGCCACAAAAAGACAGCTAAGTTTACCCTGTTCTACTCTTCTAAGTTACATCACCCTGTTCTACTCTTCTAAGTTACATCTTGCTCAAAAATGGTGAACAACTATTTTGGAAATGTTGAATGCTCTCTCTGGACCCTCCCTTTCAGATAATGTATTAAAGATGTTAAGTTATCAGCCATTACACATTAGGGTTTGAATGAGGAGGAGCTTGTCTCCCCACAAGCTGCAGTTCACTGTGTCATTATGTATGTTCAATGGACTGATAAAACATCATTTGCTTTCTTCCTTGTGTTTTACATGTCCAAAAAACATTCAATAGCCATTATGTAGTGGTGTGTTTCAAGTAAATCTCATGAAATGTTCTTCCTTTTTTTTGTAGACCAAACAAGATGTAATGTATGGATTTTGGATGGTGACCTATATCACAAAGGTCTTCTTAAATTTGCAATGGAGGCAAGCTCTCTAAAGGACACTCTAGTTATGTTGGTAGTAGACATGTCTAGACCTTGGACTGCACTGGATTCTTTACAAAAATGGGCAAGTGTTGTAAGAGAACACATTGACAAGTTAAAAATTCCTCCTGAAGAAATGAAAGAAATGGAGCAAAAGTGTGAGTATTCTGCAAATACATGGGAATCCATTTAAATATGCTTAATGCTTCCTGCACCATTTAATCTCTCCATTGCAGTCTTTCATTCTTTGGAAGTGTTATTTAAAATTAGAACTTACCAAGCAAGTCTGGCTTCAGATAAGTCTCAAGTAGCTATATGAACAGTACTAGTACTTCTTTCTAACAGAATAACAATGTAGGGGGAAAAAAAAACTTTCAGAATGAACACAACTGAAATTACAGTCTTACTTCTTATGTATTTTTCTAGATAAGATTCACCAAGCAAAAAAACCCAAACTTCTAAGCATTCAATTTTTAATTTATTTGTTTAAAGGCAGATCACTACACCAGCTTCTTAACTGTTCCTGTAGTTAGCCAGTTAGAGAATCAGGGACCTGTTCTGTGCCTACCAAAAGTGGTAAATGTTGAGGGGATTCATGGCAGCATGGCCATGTCTGGGCCCTTTCCACTTGAAGAGTTTTATCCTAATTATTATTGATGTTAACAGAACTATGTGTTTGTTGCTCTGTCAGTGTCTTGTCTTTTTAGTTTTAAACATGCAGAACACAAAGATTTTGCAGGATTTCTTAAACTGACTGACTGAACTCCCATTATAGCTCCATATTACTTCTGAGCAACCCTTTGTATTCCCCTTTGGGTAGTAGAATTTGAGTTTTTCCCATTCATCTCTCGGTGAAAGGAAGAGCATTTGAGAAAGCTGTGTGTTGAGATCAAACAGCATGATTAAACTTTCTTTTTAAGTCTGAAGATGCACTCTAACTGGTACATTCTTAAGCAATGAGTGCTTATGCTAATTTAGAAATGCAGGTTGTAGCTGTGCTGTGATGAAGTGGAATGTAAGGTGACAGTTGTAGATACTCTGGAAGGAGGCGAGGGGAATATTAGTTGTTTTGTTTGTCCCTTTAAGAGAGAGATTCTTCTAAGGGAAGTATCCTTGAGAACCGTATCATCCACATGAAGTTGTTTAGGTGGGAGGAGCTGAGCTCTCTTGGATGTATTTTTCAGTTTGGTTTTGGATGTTAGTGCATGTGTATTAAGCATTCCCTCAAACACTTTCAGGATAGGATTTTGTGGGATGAAAGTATGGATACAGTGTCTACGTTATCAAAGGTGTACAGCTGATAGTTTGGCTTCTTTACTGACTGAGTGAACAGAATAGAGAAAATCTACAAAATCCAGAAAATGTAAGCAATGAAATGAGTCAAGAAAAAAAGTGCTACTCCATTTAGTTTTGTCTGTTTTGGTTTTCTATCATCTGGTCTAATTCTTACAGATATAAGTAGTCTGAACACTGGGTGTAACAGAGGACACAATCCAGACGTGACTGGGAGCTGGTTCTTGTTTTGATGCTGTTGTGATGTGATTTCATGCATTGCTAGGCGGGCAGGAGCTTGACACTGCCAAAAGGAGGAGGTAACATTGCTTGCCTGACTTTTGGCTACCGGATCCTACTAGATTCTTGTGTTAGGCTCAGTGGTCCTGAGAGCTGGTTTAACTAGCTACCAGGACTGAATTCTACTGAGAGTTTGCATGTGTAGTTTTCTGGAGGTATGTTGCTGTGTTTGTCTTCAGTTCTAGCAGCTTAACTCCACTCAAAAACACCCTGGGAGGACTAAAACTGGTACAGAAAGGCATTTGGGGATACGTAACAGATGTGTGTGAAGGGTTGAAATAGCTCTTCCTCTTTACTGAATTAATCTGTGTTCAATGAAATTGTGTTTCTAAGGAAGACTTGAGTTTTTATTCCACAGTTTTGGAGCTGTCATATACTAAATCAATCCTCCTTTTTACTGCTTTCCCTATTTACATTAAGTTTAGTATGTTACGATCATACAGTGGAAATTTTAGGAATCCACTGGATGATTTATGCAATTATCCCAGAACAGGCAGGATACTGTACAGGAAAGATGCTGTAGAGTGGCATATCACAGTGAGAATTCTGGGTTTCAAATACATTCAGTTAATTTGGGAGGGTCTCAGAAGCTCTTCGGACTAGAATTGAAGTAGCAGCATTCCTTGAGTTAGAGCCTGGCTTGACAATTTGTCATGATAACCTGTGCATGTGCTTTTTGTTATTGTGAACTCCAAGATCTGCAGAAAGATTGAATAATCTTGACCTAATATAATTTTTCCTCTAGGGCATTGAAATGAGTCTTGCTCTGGTAATTGCACAGATGCTTTTCTAAGTATGAACTCAGAGGGCTTCAGTCAGTTTAGAAGGTAGCAGTGGATTAACACACAAGCAAAGATGTTCTGGTGTAGTTCACTGCCCCTGTGCATGATGCAGCTGAGCTGCCTTGCTGCCTGACTTCTTTTGCTGAATCAGAATGTTCTACTCATGAAATAGTAGGCAGTAGTTTGGTTTGGTAGGGCCTTGTTTCTGCTGTGTGGAACAGGGTGTGTGATGTGAAAGACACAGACATTTTATGCCTCACATTGCATCCCTGACTGCAGGGATACTAAGTGACCATGTAATTAGAGGCTTGGGTGTGTGCAGCGGAACATGACAAAGACTTGCAACAAGAATTAGAAAAAAAGAAAGTTAGAATGTAACTTACCCTGCTTCTACATTTTAAAGTAATATCTGATAATTTTAAAGCATACCGAATATTTAATATGCTATTAACTAATTATAAAGCTAGTTTAAACTAGTGTTTGTGTATTCTATTATTTTTTGTTGTTACTGCTATTGAGTCACTGTACAGAGAGTAAAGTGTGGACAAAGGGTCTGTAGGTAAAACCTGGTATACAGTAGCAGCTAAGCAGTTTGTGTAAGGCTTAATTCTGTTTATTCTGACAAACTGTTCCATTAACTTTGCCAAGAAGAATGGAAGGAAACTTATGTCCTTTAGGAAACAGATCAAACAGTAATCCTTAGTAGCAACTGCCTAGTGGCTTCACAATGATAGAATAAAAATGGTTTCATGTTGTCCTTATGGACAGTTTTATCTGATCATGTTCTTCTAGCTGCTGATCCAGCAGATCTCAGACTTCCTAGTTCTCCCTTGTGCTGGACAGAGCCAACAGCTAGCCAGGACTAGGTGCATGCGCCGTTTTTTCAACACCAGGATGCAGAAGTACTATACAATCAACAGTGCTAGAGATCAATGGCAGTGGAAATCATTGTTGAAATAATAAACCAGTTGATGTTTTAATGTAACTTTTTTTACTTTCAGTGGTAAGAGACTTCCAGGAGTATATAGAACCAGGCGAGGATTTTCCAGCTTCTCCACAGAGAAGAAATACTTCATTGCAGGAAGACAAAGATGACAGTGTGATTTTACCCCTGGGTGCAGATACACTAACATGTAACTTAGGCATTCCAGTAGTAGTAGTTTGTACAAAGGTTTGTTTCACGTTTTAGGTTTTTTGCATATTTTACTTAAGTAACTGTCAATTGTGGATTGGGGTGGGAAGCACACAGTTATTAAGTTATTCTGAATACCTCACTTAAGAACTCTTTTAAAGTGTTTAATATTGAAGGTTGGTTATCTTCTGGAACCCATTATTTAATGTTATTTTGGAATTAGCTTTTCCTTTAGTTCTACCAGTTTTCAAGGAGTTGACAAATACCTCAGACCTGGTTTTGCTCACAGAAATGAGCTAGTCAATAAGCAACTAGAATTCTCCTTGATTTCCACAGTCCTCCATATTCTGAAAATGGTGTTAAGGTTTTTTTAATATTTCTGATATTTTTCTGAAGATGAACTTCCTTGGGAGTTGTAGTCAGTGAAGTGCTGCACTAGTAACTTTCATCAGTTCTTAAGGTGTTTATGGGATCTGTTTTGATTTCTCTTAGATATGTAACCATATTCTGAATTTAAAGAGAACAATGGTTGTCCTGTGGCTGTTTTTTATCTGGTTTTGTTATTTTTTCCCCCCCGGCTCCTCAGTTCTCATTGGCATTAAGCATACTGCATCTGCAGCCTCTGCTGGCCTGCAGGGAAGGCATAAACCTTTTGACACATATGCTGTTCCTTCTCTGGAAGGCTAACCCTCTCATTTGAACAGCACTTTTTTTTCCCACCTGCTAGTTTCCTGCTATTCTTTTCTCCACCCCCACACCTTTTTTCTTCTTCTGCTTTCACATTCCTTGCTTTTGCCTCCCTTTTCAAAGAGCTAGTTAGTAACTGAATTAAAAACACTGTCTTTTAATGCCAGTGTGTAAAAAAATTTGGGTAGAAAGTGATTATATCATTTAGTGGTAAGTTTTCAACAGAGATTTTGAGTTATTGCATTGGAGTGAGGAGGGAGAGTGAATTAAAAGTTCCAGTCACTTGAACTCTGAAGTTAGTGCTGACCCCAGTGCATGTACATCCAGTTATATATTACTAAGACCAAAAAAGTTCAATTGTGCTTCTAAACTATCTTAGCAGGTTTTTGTTTTCCTCTGCACTACCCCACCCCACTCCATTTCCCCTTCCCCTTGTGAACTGAGCGTGTAGAAGCACTGCTATTTTAGCAGGTGACTGAAAGCAGTATATTAATTTTGTGTTTATTTTGACAGTGTGATGCCATCAGTGTTCTGGAAAAAGAGCATGACTACAGAGACGAACACTTTGACTTTATTCAGTCACATATCAGACGGTTTTGCTTACAATGTATCCTTTAGCACATCATAAAGATGATATAATTACTCAATTCAATGTTTATATTAATTATGACAAGCTTAAAAGGATATTTGCATCTGTACCAAAGTAGCGTGCAACTCTTGTACTGTAGCTGGCAGTTTGCCTCAGCTACCTTTGTGGGCAGTGTTGAATTAAACTTTTCTGGTTTCTCTTACCTTTTTTTTTAAAGAGTTTCTAGCATGTCCCCTTACCATGAATTTCTTTATTGCCTCCATGTCCATATTTAGGAGTCAGTTTGCAGAACAGCACATCTTAGCTGACAAGCTCCCTAAAATAACAACAAGATAATTCATTTAAGTATGATCTTGCTCCAGATGCACATAAGGCATGTTATTCACTTTGTCCCAAATATGCAGTTTCCTCCATGCTCAGTAATTCCACAGGATGAGGTTATGAGGGAAGGAAAGCAGTGTGAATTGGTATAGGCAAGGGCCTCTGACGTCTCTTGTATTGGTACAGAGAGAGTGCACAGAAGCTGTTGCTGTGCTATTTGTAAGCTTCATTTTTTTAGAAGAAGTGTATAAAATATTGTCTAATGTTGTTTAGTCAGCTAGATGTGCTGAGATCTAGATTTTAGATGCCAGTAACATGCCTACATTGTGTCATCATTTGAGCTGTGGTAAAGGGAAGCTTAAATGCTATTGGAGGGACAGCAGATGACAGATGGAAAAATTAGTTCAAGAGCCAGAGACCTCAGTTGAAATGGCAATTCCTTCAAAGGGCTTCCAAGACCTAATTTTTCAAAATGGAATTATGGGTAATTGTAATAACTCTTGTGTTTAGAGGAAGAATATGAAATATTAGTAGGGATTAGCCTTCATGATTGCATATGCCATGTACAACTTGAAATTCCATTCGAAACTTCTTTGAATAGGAGTCAGACCCCATTATATAACTTTCTCCTAGGAGTTGAATTGGAGGCATTTAGAACTAAATTGGGGAGTTGGTGTTTTTATAATCCCGAAGTAAAAATTACTCTTTTATTAATCCTGTGCATAAAATGTGTTAATTTGATACTGAACCATGCTCGAATACTAAGCACTCTCTTGGTATTTTAGTTACTGATATACAGTAAACTCATTTGCCTTCATTTCCTTTAAAAGCAGATCACTGTATAATGTAAGAGCTTGTTCCCCTAATTAAAAAACCCAGATGGGAAAGTAGAAGATCTTTGGCATTTTTGAGACTGCTAGCGTTAATGCTGCAGTGGTTGCAGGGTAGGGTAATGAGAAGATACAAGGATATGGCATGAAAATTTTTGTTCACTAAAAGCAGAAGGCTGTTTTGAAGGCATCGTAGTGAAACCATTGGTGCTGGGGGGCTTTGAAAGCAGGAAGAGTTTTTATTTTACTTGAAAATCAGTAGCTGAGTTGGCCTAAAGCAAAGAAAGAAAGAAAGACTGATTTAAATTACTTAATAGCTTATTTCAAAAGGAAGTGTTGGAAGTTATTTGACCTGTTTTGCTTTGGTTTTGTATTCCCTTTCAAAACTCTCCAAAGTAGATGACCCTTTTTTGATAGTTGAAAGGTTACTTTAGTATCTCTTACTAGCCACTGAACTAAGTTTCCTTTAACAAGTTTATTCAGATGGGGCAGCACTTATTTACACTTCAGTAAAAGAAAACAAAAACATTGATTTAGTGTATAAGTATATAGTCCAGAAGTTGTACGGATTTCCTTTCAATGTTCCAGCTGTTGTTGTGGAAAAAGATGCAGTATTTATGTAAGTTATCTGTACTATTATGCGTGTATGTGACTACAGAATGTATCTGTGCAATACTGTAAAGCAGCATTTAGAGCCTTTTTTGGTTTATGCTTTATAAAGTTCCATGTAATACTCTCATGAGTTGGAGTTTGGTGAGTGCCAGTGGGTGAAGATTACAAACACTCACTGCTCCAAAGGGAAACGTTAAGCCCAGAGATTTTCCTCTTCTCTATTATGGTGAACCAGTCTCTACCTCCTTGTACTGATCAATAACCAGTTTGCATAGGAGAATGGGCACTCTGACAGTTTTCCTGGCTTTCAGTTGTGTGCAATTCAGGAGTGCATGCAAGAATAGCCCAGAGTAGCAATAGAATTTTAAGCCAAATAATGCTTTCTCTAGTCCTGCAGGTTGGGATAATGACAAGAAGATAGGAATATTGCATGAGAACTTCCAGACACTAAAAGCAGATGACAGTTTTGAGGATATCATAACAAAACCACCAGTCAGAAAGGTAAGCTAGGATGTATTGGCATTAAACTTCTTTGCTGCTTATTTGCCTGTCAGTTTTTTGATTGTTTTTCTTTCATGGCGACTATACTCGCAGCTTATCGTAAGTGTGATATACTGTATGGGGGGAGAGGGGGGAATCTTATTTTGTTCTTAAAGTTATTCTTTAGTTAATAAAAAAATCATTATGTATTTTTGTTCTATATAGCTCTTCTTCAACTTACACTTTTTTTTCTGCTGCTGTTACATTGTTCAAGACTACAAATACACTTGTTTTGCTTTTAAGACATATTTGGTATTGAAAAGCCTAAATGTAATTTACCTGTTTCTCAGGTTGAGTTTGTGTTTTTTAAGAACATTTCATTTTGCTCTGAGTTGCTTATAACTTCATAATGCTTTCTGTTTCTTCTGGAGTATTTAAAATAAGAAACTTGAGACAGGGTAAAATCAAAAATAAACATGTGAAAACAGCTTCTACATATATTCAGTGTGTTTTCCCCTGTACTATCTAACAAAATGCCTTGACAGAACAACCTGTAAACATATGTGAGGTTTTTGAATGAAATGCCAGCAGCAGTGGACTCCCATGCACACAGAGGTTATTGAAGGCAAATATTTTGATGGCTTTTTCTAACAAAGCTAAAATTTTGTGACTGATCTTATTTTCAAGTGCGAATTGTTTTAGCAGAGAAAACTAATACTATCTCCTTTCTGCAATCTTTAGGGAAAATATCAAGACATGTTAAATAGGTCCAAAGAAAATATAATTGACAATATTTCCTTTTGCATGCTTATAAACTTCAGACCTGGTTTATAAACTTTGATATTGGTATTTGCCATGCTTGCTTGGCAAAATTTTTGATGGGCAAAATTTTTGATGAGCTTATTTGGAAGAAGAGTGTTTGCGATTTGATGCGTAGAACTGGGATCTGCAATGTCTGTGTCCAGTTCCTACACCAGTGTAATGCAACACAGGTGAAGAGTTATGTTTGCCATAGTTACCTATAAAGTAATACTGAGGTGAGGCCTTAATCAAAAGAGACAGGGGCATGATGCAGAGTGTGTGCGTCCGTGAATGCTTCTTACTGATCTGAGGCTCCTGAACGTGCCTTGTAACCATTTAGCTCATTTCTTTTTATTGAAAAATTAAATGAACTTTTTAGTGGGTCTTTCTACAAATGTATCTACAGCTTTATGCCTGACAGGACAAAGGAGTTAATGGTAATTCTATTTCACTTCTAATGAACTTGGCCTAAATGGAATCATGAGGCAGCAGTCTTAAGTACGAAAAATGTGATATGCAGCAATCATAGTATTTTATATATGTATTCATTATTGAATGTTTTGGTCATATTCACCAGCAGCTAAAAAAGAAAATACCTTTCTTTCTTTTAGTCAGAATTATGCTCATGTTTTTGTATTGCAGTTTGTTCATGAAAAAGAAATTGTAGCAGAGGATGACCAAGTGTTTCTTATGAAGCAGCAGGTAACTTTCTGTCTATAAAACAAACAACAAGAGTTTCATTTAACAACATTCCCAATACAAATTTAGGGTTGTATTCTTAGTCACTGTAATATCTAAAACACTTCATGTGTATGTTTGTTTTCTGCAGTCACAGTTGGCGAAACAACCACCTACTGCTGCAGGAAGGCCAGTGGTTAGTAATAAAATTTTTAAATATCATCACATGAAAATCATTAGCTTTTATATATTTAGAGGGCTGCTTTTGTCTGCACTGTCAAATACTGTTTGATCTAATTGTTTTAAACTGGATAGTATTTAAAGTCTCATAGTGCTCTAAAATTATGGCACTTTGCAGCAAGTCACAGCTTGTATTGACAGCAAGGGCTAAAGGTCGTGGCTTTCCTTTTTGTATGTTAGAATGCATTTATGGTCAGAGGCATTACTGAGTAATGGATGGATTTTCAGGTTTCTCATTGGAATGAAATGAAAAGCTTGTCTAATGCTTTAGTTACACTAAAGTTAATAGTTTTAACAATGTTCTACGAGTGTGAAAAAACTTCTACGCAATCAGCAAAACCTGAACGTGTCATTTCAGTTGCATGAGAATACTACATTTAAAACACAAAAGCTTAGGAGCTGTAAGAAGTAACAAAATGCCTAATTTCATGCATTCTTATACTTTGGGTTTGCTGGTTGGTTTTTTTTGTTTTATTTTAATAGGATGCCTCACCGAGAGTTCCTGGTGGATCTCCTAGAACACCAAATAGATCTGTGACATCGAATGTTGCCAGTGTTACACCTATCCCTACTGGGTCAAAAAAGATTGATCCCAATATGAAAGGTACCTTTTCTTACGAGGACACAAATGCAGCTGGGGAAGTAAAATAATTGCTTTGCCTGCTTGCTTTAATATGCTTATTTAGATTGATTAATACACTAAATCAGTATTTACTTAGAAAATCTGTGTTGGTTTTGTGTTGTGGTTTTTCTTTCCTTCTTCCCCTTGTAGCTGGAGCTACATCTGAAGGAGTCCTGGCTAACTTCTTCAATAGTCTCCTGAGCAAGAAAACTGGTTCTCCTGGTGGCCCTGGTGGTGTTGGTGGCAGTCCAGGAGGAGGTGGCACTGGAGGTGCTGGCAGCAATTTACCACCATCAGCAAAAAAGTCAGGTATGATTAATGACAAAAAATCTACTCAATCTAAATGGAGTGATGTATTGTTCTTGTTAGTATGGTTTATCAGGAGAATGAACACTGCTATTATTTAACTGAATGCTCTATATATATGTGCTTTTATATTCTATATGGTTTTTTGCTTTTGTTTTCACAGCACTTTAGTATTGCCTTTTTATGGCTTTCAGAGGAGCAAAGAAAAAATTTTCATGTTGTTTAAGCATGAATCGTGTCTACATGAGTTCCTCATTTTTTCCCTTTATTCCTATCATTCCAATAAAATGGCTTATGCCATAAGCCTCTTTTAATCTTATTTAAATAGGTTGGGACTGAATTTCAAGTTGATTCTTTTTAACAATACTGTCATTGTTAAAATAGCTTTAAATTTTCTTTCACTAGTGTTCTAGCTCTGATGTGATGAGTACTTTGAGTTTGGTGACAGCCTGTAAAAATACTTACGTATATTCTTTTGACAGCGGTGTATATATGAGGTGATTAATAATTATTATTAATCTAGAAATGTTTAATAGTGACTGTGCTAAAGCTAGATGCAGGACTATACTGGCATTTCTTGCTATTCCAATTTAAAATGTTTCTGTATTACTTAAGAGCATGCATACACAGACACCTTTCCTTCCTGCTTCCCCAGAGGTTAGTAATGCTGCACTTAGGGGACAATGCTGGTGTTTCATTGGTACTTCGCACTTCCCACTAACATTTTGTGTAGATGTTGTGTAGAATTTTTTTCACCTGCGCACACTTCCCTTTTCTAAGTGCAAAACTCAGTTGGCTAAGCAAAGTTTGGATGCTTCCTAATGTGCTTGTACGCCAAGTCAGCAGTGCCAGTTTGAACAACATATGGACATTGTTCAAACAAATGCAGCTGACGCAATATGAGGCACAGAGAGCACCCGCTGAAAAATCCTGTGGGGAGTGGCCAGCAGCAGGTTTGGGTGACACCAAGCAAACAGAGGCAGCACTCCAGAAAAGTGTTCTGTCTGGGGCTGTGGAACAAACTTCAAGGACAGAATTTAATTATTAAGGAGGAAACAGTTCTCAGAAATTTCCTAATATGCGACAAATGAAGGGTTAGGGTTATAGCTGGTTTAATATCATAAAGAACTACGTTTTCAAGGAATTACCATAAATACTAATAAATTTGGCTTAGATGTGGCCTCTTCACCTTCCTCAATGTTTGCTGTCTTGTATTTAGAGCTATCTGTGGCACTCATTTTTCAAATCTGAAAATTGTCTGTTAAGATGGTAATTTGGGATTTTTAAAATTACTTTTTCCTCAGCAGCTTTGGGAAATTCCTCTGCTTATTAGTTGGAACATTAGCTGCTTTGATTCTGATACAGTATTATCTTTCAGTAAATGAAGAGCAGCAAAGTACATCAATAGCCAAAATTAGCTTTATGGATAGTTCCTGTTAGTTTGCATCTTCAGAAAGGATGCTGGGACACTGCTACAACCTACGCGTGTCAGAACATTTCTTTATAGATGCTGTGCACACTTGTCATGGCGTTGGAGTCTTAATACTGCACTGCCTTTTCCCGTATTGTCTCCTCCATTCTTGCTACAGTGGGATAGAAACCTAGACTGAGGAGTAAGAATTAAGAGCAAAAGGGTGGGGGGAAATGGTGTGTTTTGAGCTTGAATTAGGTTAGAGTGTGGCTGCACAAATGTTTGTGCCATTCCAAGTTAGGGAGGAGATAAGTGGGTGAGGAGAGAAAGAGATTTGCCATCTACAGGTCTGTGTGCACCCATAAGCAGCGGTGTCATATTTTGCTGACCAAGTACACAAAACTGACTTTGCTGGGCTTGGTGAAACCCCTGATTTTTACATTCAAATACAAGTTTTACAGAAAATTGTATAGAAGTAGTAATAACTGCTAGTCAATAGTCTTCTGTATTTTTTACTTTAACTCTTCATATACTGACAATTAATATATAATTATGGAAGTTGCTTTGATAAATTGGAAATAGGAAAGGATATGACTTTCTCTCTACAGTTTCCTTTCTGTTTCTTTTGGGTTTTGGGCTTACACCTTTACTCTGCACCCAAAGTGCACAGTAACAATTACTAGGATTTGTCTGATTTGAGAAGTGAAGGCACTATAGGCTGTTCATAACCATGACTGAATGATACACATTTATTTTGTAGGTCAGAAGCCAGTTTTAACAGATGTTCAGGCAGAATTGGACAGAATTTCACGAAAACCTGAAATGGTCTCTCCTACATCATCTACATCTCCCACAGAAGGTGAAGCATCTTGAAGACACCAAATAAAACCAATTGTTCAGTTTTCTGGGATAATTCAAACTTGCCTCTGCCTCTTCCTTCAGTGACTGGAACTAAAGAACTGAAATATCTTTCAGAACACAAACCATTGATGTCTGTCTTTCTTTCATATGTGTTGCCCAGCTTTACAAAAGGGAGTTGTACAAATGGAAAACAGTTATCACATTGTGTAGGAGCACTGCTCACAGTGCAAGAATAGTAAATTAATTTTTTTTTCTGGGTTTTGTTGAAAAGTCAGTGTAATTCTGTAAAATTGCAAGTATGTCCACTTAAATGATAGGGGTTGCTTAGAGCAGGAAAACTGATACACACCACAGGCACTTAACTTATATTGATTTCCCAACCTGTTAGGTAAGTTTAATATTATCTTAAATAGATTAACCTTTACACAAGAGGTCTACTGCTCGTTTTTGGAAGAGAAAAATAATTGCACAAATCTGTAACAGCAACAAACTCCAGTTATACTTAAACACTCCATTGGGAGTATGGTTAAAAAAAAATCTGTTTGATCTCCACTGAAATTTACACTGCATTCAAAAACCCATGCAAAATTTCATTCCAGGTATAAGACTAAATTAGTGGCCAGCTTTTTTTGGTTTTTCCTCCTCTATTAAATAATTTCAGACACTGAATAAAAGATGTATAAAGAAAAAGCAGAGGTTAAATGTACAGAATATCAGTATCCAGATTTGTCTATATATATGGCTCAGCCTTAATGTCCCCCACTATGTTTCCCACACTACTTACGGTTTAAAATTGGTCATCAAAACTGTAATCAGTTAATAAAGTATTCTCTGCATTCAAATTTAAATAACTTTCATTGAAGCCATGGTGTTCTTGTTCGTTTACAGTTAAATCTAAGGATGTGGTGTAAAACATCTTAAAACATGCTTTTATATTTTTACCTCTCAGTGAATAACATCACTGGCAGATATTTAAACTCCCTTAAAACATCGTTTCTGGAAGGAGATAAGTCTGCAGTGTTTGTTCCTAGGAGTGAAACTAGCTTATCTGACTTTGGGTGGTTTGTGCTGCAGTGTTTTCAAAGCACTCTAGTTATACTAAGGATCCTGCTGCTGGCTGCAGTGTGTTGTTTAAGTAGTAGTTGACCAAGGTTAGGACTTTACTTAAGCTTTCAGTATACAAATGCTGAACATCACTTTTTTCTTTGTGAAATTTGGGATTACTTTCTACTTACAGCCTCAGAATAGGAAATGTAAAAGGTATATCCTGATCAAATGATTGCCAAGACACTTTAATGAGTTCGGGTTTTCTGGTTTTTTAAATCAGTAAGTCCTACATTACTTTCTCTGATTAGCTGGAAGTCTCTGTATTTTGAACATGGCGGTACTCTTCTTCCCCAGTTCCTGCATTCTGTAATGGTTCTAGTGAATTCACAGAGTCACAAAATGGGTCAGGTTGGAAGGGATCACAGTGGGGTCATCTGGTCCAACCCCCCTGTGCAAGCACGGCTACCCTAGAGCACGTGGCACAGGATTGTGTCCAGGTGGTTCTTGAATATCTCCAGTGAGGGAGACTCAACAACCTCTCTGGACCACCTCTTCCAGTGTGTGATTGTCTGCACAGTAAAGAAGCTTTTCATGTTCAGCTGGAACTTCCTGTGCATTAGTTTCTGGCTGTTGCCTCTTGTCCTGTTGATTGGCACCACCAAGAAGAGCCTGCCTCCATCCTTTTGGCACCCCCCCTTTAGATACTGGCAGACATTGATGAGGTCCCCTCTCAGTCATCTCTTCTCAAGGCTGAACAGGCCCAGCTCCCTCAGCCTTTCCTTGTGAGAGTGATGCTCCCGTCCCTTAATCATCTTTTTTCCCTTCCACGGGATCTGGTCCAGGAGCTCCATGTCTCTCTTGTCCTGAGGAGCCCAAAACTAGACACAGCACTCCAGATGCGGCCTTGCTAGGGCTGAGTAGAGGCAGGATCACCTCCCTTGACCTGAGTTACCTCCATATTTACAAAATACCTACATTTATTTAAGAACAACATACATGTTGTTGTCTCCCAACTCCCTCAAGTTAAGCACACTTGTTAAAATAGACTCAGAAGATTGAATTGTGGACTGACAAATTTCAGTAGATATTCTTAACTATGTCTTTAACTGCAGCCCTTAAAATTTTACTTATGTCAACAATTCGGTAAAGGTGGCATATGGGGAAATGCATGACTTGCTGATGAACAGCTGTATAGAATAAATTGAAAGAAAAAAATTAGGCTTCTGATTATGGATACATGGCATGCATTGGTATCAAAACAGTTCTCTAGGTTCTGTATGTAAATTTCAAACTGAACTTGGAATGTGTTTGAGAGAAAGGATCCTCTGATGATACAAGCAGGACCCATTCTTGCACAACTGCAGTGGTATGTATCATTAGGGTGAAACTTTGGATTTAGGGCAACATTTTAAACTAGTGGATACTGTCCAAGTTTCTGAAAGACAACTCCTGCAATCTCCAAGTTAGTTTGTTTGAGCATCTGTCAAAGCACAAAACCCTTTATGAAGCTGGAAAATTGGCCACATAATGCATTAATACCTATTACACCACGTGCCCTTACCTGGAGAGGCTGGGACAGTGAAGAACCTTACTAATGACTCATTATAATTTCACTTCTTGAAACAGATGTCACTTCTGTGTATTTGAAGCTTCTAAATGTGTTTTTCCCTAAACCCCTGTAGCTCTGGAGTTTTTTTGTTGTTTGATTTTTAAATTATTATTTACAAATGATTGTTTACAAAAAGACCATTCCCTACCATGCCTTTTCATTCTACAAGAATAGAGTAGCCTGCTTCCCTCCTTCAAATTCTGTTAATGCTGCTGTCACTAGCTGTCTGCAGCCTGCTCATGCTGTTTGGGGGAAAAGATTTACCACAAAAGGAAAATATGTGAGAATGTTTCTGTGTAACCTGATGTCTTTGGCTTCTTGTTTTCCTCTGGTGAGACCAAGACTCCTGGGCTGGTTGCTTTGTCCTCTTGAGCTGCAGTTCCCCTCCTACTGCTTTGGTGAGAGTAGACAATTAAGATGGGATTTACAACAACTATCATGCAAGACTAGTCTCTGTGACAGATGCCCCTTTTCACAAAAGGTAGTGCCAGTAAATCCTGCTGCCTGTTCTGCTTTCACTGTGAAGTCAGGCGCCAAACTAGATAAATTGGGTAAACCACTGAAGCTAATTTGGCAAGAATACTTTCTTGCTCTAGGCTGGGGTTGGATTACCCCAATTTTTGAAAGAGTAACAGCATGAATTACATTAATTTTTCTTCTAATCACTCTTCTGTGCCTTTACTGCTATTGGGTACAAAGTTTCAGACTAGCACATAAGATGCAGAAAGCGAAGAGGTAATGCAAGAACTACAGGGCACAATTTTAATAACACTACCTTAAGAATGTTTTTCAGTATGAACACTGAAAAAATGCTACAATATAAATCAAGTAAATTCCTTTAGACTTTCAGGGCTAGTTCTATGTAGACAAGTTGCTGATTAGCCTGAAACAAAGCTGTTTCAGGGGAATTTTGTAAATCCTCTCTTCCTCCTTCTCTACCCTGTTCCTACATCAGTTTTTTTGAGTATACTGGTTCTAATAAAGCTGCTCTGCAAATTTTAAGCTTGAAATTTTTGAGTAAATGTCCACTTTATTTCCAGGCAGGTCATTTTTTCAGCTGAAAATTGCAATCTCAGAAATGTGCACATGGCTTTTAGGTTTTACCAACTAGCTACTGTATTAACCTTAAATTTCTAGTGATACTTCTGAAATGCAGGAATTGCTGCCTGTTGGGCTGCAGTCTCTTCCTGGGGAGCAAACGGTTTGCAGTAGGACACCTGTGACGGCAGAACTGTTGCCTATCAAATACCTCACAGCTTAATGCTTCTCTGTGCCATGCAGAAAACCACTGAGAATAGTTGGCCCAACCTTGCATTTGGGAAATGTGGGGATTTCATCTCTAGTCCCATAAGGGATCCTTAGTAATAGCTGTTAAAAATGCTAATTCTTCAGCTGTTTTAAAATCACACATTCAAGCGTGTTTAGTACGGTGTCAGGGTTTGTGAAGTTCAGTTGCAATATTGAGCACAAAAATAGAATCCCAAGAAGTAAAGAAAATTCAGCAGATGCAACACATTTAAGTCTTTTCTGAGCTCATTGTTGCAGTACTTGGAATATCCCATTTGCTTACTAATCATGCTGTATTTACTTCATGTAATACATGGGAATAGTCTTGAACAGAAGCTGAGGTGCCCCTGTGAGAACATCAAAATGAAGGGGGGAGATATGCCTCAGACAGGCTGTCTCCAGTGGAGTTCTCTGAATCGTGCAGTAACACACACCTCTTCCTCACCACTCTTCCAATGAAACTTAAGTCTGTCTCCTTCAATGGTTTAGGCTTTTAAGCTGCTTTCCCATTCCTGTACTTCCTTCTCCTTTGCCTTCTGACAAGAAAAGCAAAAAACCCCATAACTGCATTTATGAAAGCGGGGAAAGGGGAACATGAATTCGTGAGGCCAGTGCTGCCAATTCTGAGCGTGAGGGACTCAGGCTTTAGCGTCACATTGTAACACAGCACGCCGAGAGTGCCAAAGAGCCACTAGGCCTCACTCGATGACAACAGTGATGCAGCAGTACTGAATCCCCCTTACTGCAGTTGCTGGCATTTACTCAACGGCTTCAAGGAGCTCCAGTCACAGTTTTTGAAATTATTTCAACATTGGGGGAAAGAAGTGGTAACTGCCATACAGCTATACTGTGTACACTGCGATCTCCTCTAATGAGGGGGCTTTCTCCATTGCTGTTGCTTTTTGGTCACTGTGGAAGGTGTCTTGAAGGAGATGTAATGAGGGAGAAAACTGGGTCACTCATCACTAATCTGCTTCCACTGATGTCCCTCTCTGTGCCTGGCTGACTGGAGATGTTACCACAGCTCAGCATCTAACTGTGAGGTTGCTTCTCTGCCACCATGTCCTGCCTTAAGCTCCACTCCTGCCATTCCAGCAGAGGCTGTGGCAGGGTAAGAAAGACTTGTTTTTCTGGAAAACTGTCAGGTGTAGCTCATAACCAAAAGGAAACCAATAGCTGTATATCTGGAACGGGATTTCCATCACATCACAGTCAGCTAGATACTATTATTTGCATTAAACACTATTGTTACTTACTGTAACTGTTGTTTTAATTCCTTCTTTAAAGGAAAAATACTGTACTGGAAAGTTAATGCGATAAAGAGGGTGAAGAACACCTGCAGTACCTCTGTGAAGAGCAGCATAATGTAATGCTTTAAGTATTTTCAAGATATCAACTCCAATATTGTTATCCAGTTATCATTCCCTTTCTGTCACGTGAACTTACAGTTCCCTAGCTTTGCTGTCGTTTCACTTTTCCTGACCCTCTTATAAATAAATAAATAGGCCTCAATAAGTTAGGCTTTAAATGGCAAGCTAACCTTTATCATTCATGCATCGTTGAGATATATATACATATATATATGTTGATATGTTCAGGCCCTGGAGAGGGGCTGGACAGGAAAAACACCTTAAAGACAGTAGAAACTAGAAAGACGTTGCCATCTATTTTACCTTTTGTAGTCTAGTTTTGTGTTTCTGTGACTCCTTGAAAAGCAGTCTTTTCTCAACTCAGTTGTTTTCAGTATCTGTGTTCATAATCTAGCAATGCTGCATGAAGACATTCATAAGGGAACGGCTACAAAATAGCCTTGGATGCTACCAAACACCTTAAAAGAGCTGACAATTGCTTCTATGTCAGTTAAGTCCTGTCCTCATCAGACCACAGTATAGCCTAGACACATGCTTTGTGGCTTTGGAGTTATTCAGCCAGTTGTGAAATATTATCAAGGAAGAAAAGAAAATGAGAAGGAAATTTCCTTCAGAAGAGAGATGCCAGCCTCTGCAATGTAATCTTATTTATAACGTACTAGTGTGAAAAAAGGTAGTGAAGGCACTGGGGACTTATAAGTGGTAACAGCAAATGCTCCTCACTACACCTACCTGCTCAGTCCTGTAGTCTGGGATGCTGCCAACAGAGCTATGTTAGACTCATCCCAATCCCAGGTAGAAGCTAGGGCACACCCATGGTGATGCCTCATTTGTTCTAGCAGAAACTCCCACGCCTTGGGAATCACAGGACTTGCCCTACTCATTTGCCTTCCAAGCCAATTCCTGCAGCCAAACATTGTTTATGGCAGAGACAAGTCTGTATGGTCCTGTCCAGGGACCTTGTATATTCCCTCGGATAGTGTTTTCTTACTGGAAGAAGTCAGGCACACCACCTGCTGGTACACACTCAGCATGGAGTGTGGCCCACCTGCTTTTGTCTGGCCTGTACTTCTGCAGCTGCCCAGTTAAGAGGGTCCCCTGGCAGAGTTAAAAGTAGCCCCAACCTCATGGGGCTCTGTAGCACACATGCTCCCTCTGCACTGTGTGGTTCCCGAAGAGAGGCAGTGTCCCAACAGCCTGATCTGTTCCCTAAGCAGGGAATCTGTTCCTATACAGCTAACGTTAAGAAAGCAAATCTCCTTTACTACCTACAGAAATCTTCCATTTCCTTGAATTTAAACAAGTGTAACTGAATTTGTCTATGCAGGACCATAATAGCTCTGTGGATACTACATTGATAATATAGAAGCGAACATAGCACACCTTTGTTTACTTATAACAGGTTCAATCTATTCTTAGTAGGCAACAAAAGCTCTACGTTCTTTTAAAAGCTGATCTGGGCAAATGTATGGGAGTATATTAGCAGAGGCTTGGTTTTCAAACACTTGGCAAGTGTTTTCTCATTGACAACAAGGAATGTCTTCAAAGACAGTGATTCTTCTCCTGTACTCAGCACTGGTAAGGCCACACCTCGAGTGCTCTGTTCAGTTCTGGGCCTCTCAATTCAGGAAGGGCATTGAGGTGCTGGAACGAGTCCAGAGAAGGGCAGCAGAGCTGGTGAAGGGCCTGGAGCACGAGTCCTATGAGGAGTGGCTGAGGGAGCTGAGGTTGTTTAGCCTGAAGAAAAGGAGGCCCAGGGGTGACCTCATTGATATCTAGAACTGCCTGAAAGGAGGGTGTAGCAAAGTGGTGGTCAAAATCTTCTCTCATGACAGGACATGACAACTCATGACAGGACAAGATGACGTAGCCTCAGGCAGCAGCCAGGCAAGGTTTAGATTGGACATTTGGTAGAATTTCTTCACAGAAAGAGTGATTGATTAGACACTGGAATGGGCTGCTGAAGGAGGTGGTGGAGCCACCGTCCCTGGAGGTGTTTAAGGAAAGACTGGACATGGCATTCAGCGCCATGGTCTGGTTGACGCAGTGGTGTTCGGTCACAGGTTGGACTCGATGGTCACAGGTTGGACTCGATGCTTTCAGAGGGTTCTTCCAACCTAATTGATTATGTGAATGTAAGCAGGGAAAGCTTTGGCTTAAAACCCCCTTCTGATACTGTAATCTCGTGTGACAAGTGAATTATCTTGTAAACTTTACTTAGCCCCGGTTAACGAACTGAGCACAGAGCGGGCCTGAGGCAGCCCTGCGCTCCCGGCCGCCCCTCACGGGCCGCCCCCGCCCGAGGCCGCCAGGGGGCGCGCTGGCGCGCGCCGCAGGCAGCGGCTTTGTCCCTCCGGGACCAACCGCCGGTGGAACCGCGGCCTCCCGCCGCCTCCCGGCGCCTCCCGCCTGCCCCTCTCCCGCCCCGCCCCGCCCCGCCCCGCCCGCCGCCACCGCCTCCCTTTTGCTTTCGGTTTTTCCCAGCTGGCAGCTGGCGGCCCGGCCCGGCCCGGCCCGGCCATGGAGAACGGCGCCGTCTACAACGAGACCACGGAACCGGAGGCGAAGGCGCCCCGCCGCCGCCCCTTCGGTTGCACCCTGCAGCACCTGCGGGGATGGCGGCTGGCGGCCAAGGTGGTCCAGGCGGTGAGTGCCCTCCTCCCCTCGCCGCGCGGGACGTGCCGGGCCTGGCGCGGAGGGAGCACTCCTGGCAGAATGGGGGCCGGGGAGAGACCTCGAGTCTCCCGGGGCTGAGCCCGGCGGGGCGGGGTGGTCCCGCTTTGGCATGGAAACGAGCGTGTTGTGATGACCTTCGGCTTTAGGACGGTCTCGCGCCGCTTAAAAATTAAACTCCTCGATGATGCAGCGCAGCCTGGGGAGATGGCCGCACACAGGCTTCGAGGGAATGGATTCTGCCGGTCGGAAAGGGCTGGCTCCGCCGGGAAGGTGTCTTGACTTGGGACGTGGCATGGGGTCACTAAAGTTGTGCAGACCAGTAACTCAGGTGGAAAGCTGGCATGGTGCCTTATAATGCAGATTCAGAGTGGTTTATGGTGGGGAAGTGATGAGAGTGTTCGTTCGTCATGCCCGAGCTGCGGGAGTAGGTGCTGACATCTGATGGTGCCGGCGTCGTGTGCCCGAGGCTCGGTGCTGCAGCCGCCGTGGTCCAGCTGCCTGCTGGCCTTAAACACCAGCCACTCTGGCTTAAAATCAGAGGGAAGCCTTACAGGAAATTTAGTGTTTTCTTCTGAGGACTGGATTGGATGAAAGCAGGAGGAAGAAGCCTTTGACTGAACCTCACCATAGGGCAGTAGAACTGGGAAGGGCTTTACTAGGTCATGAGCTCCAGACTTTCCTCTCTTGCTGCTCCTGCAGCCCGTTCTAAGCCTGTCACTCTGCGCTGTCCACGCTAAAATTAAGGAGCTCATTTCTCCCATGATTTGTGGTGGAAAATTGCACCAGAGACGTGTAACGTTGATGGTGGCCCATTGAATGAGACATCACTTCGTGTCAGGCAACCCTGGGCCCACTAGGAAATAGTGCTGGCTTTTTTACTGCGTGTAGTGTTACTCCTGAATTAAGCAGCTGGGCTCCTGGTGCTAGCTCCTGTTTGTTCTGTGCTTGGTGATGGGCTCTTCCAAAATGTACCAGTGTGACTGCTGATAAGGACGTGAGGATCGTCATTCTTAAGTACTGGCAGGAAGGGAGTGAAACCCATGGTGGTAAAGGGCAGCTGACTGCAAATGTGTGTCAGCATGCATTTTGCAGCCAACACAGTGGCTTTTGAGTCAGATGTGTCATGCTCACAGGAATTGTAGGTGATTTCCAACCCTTTCTCCCTACTTCACCATTGCAGAAAAGAGGACATATGGGTTTTAAGCTTCATCTCACACACAGTCAAAACCCTCAACCAGAACTATTCTTTACTGCTCATAAAGATAATGGTAACACTACCAAAAATAAAGTTTTCTAAGAGTGTTTAAAAAATCACACCCAAGAATGCTTTAAATAAATATAATGGAACATAAACTTTTAATTCATCTACTGGAGTTTATTAAAGCAAGATCTGCTGGCTTCTGCTCCCTGACAAGCAGAACATTTATTTAAGTAGGTTCACTGACTAAAATAAAATAAGTGATTATGTAGGCAAATTTGCTGGTGTACCAAAGTCTTAAGCTTTTAAATTGTTTAAAATGCTTTCTAGGTAGAAAAAAGGAAAAACTATCATTATCCTAAACAAGGTGAATAGCTGCTTGACATGCTCTTAAATAATTAGCAGTTTATGGCCTGCACCCATTTTTCAGTGAGGGGGAAAAGAAAATGGAGTTATAGTTGTTCACCCTCCTAATTTCCAACAGTTTTCCCTCCTTTTTTGTAACCTTTATCAATAAGCACAGATCTTGAGTTCTCAGTCAAAACACTTTAAACAAGCCCCAGAAATTCCTGAAGGTGGAAGCCTCAGTATTTCCAGTAAGAAAAAGGTTCCTCTTTTGGGAAAGCATTGATTTTTGGAAATGCCAGTGATGGTCGTTAACATCTATTGGCTTTGTGTTACAATAGTGGTTGTTACTGGAATTATGCTCTGATAATTGCTTGTGTGGACTGCTAAACAGGGTATGGCAATCAGAAAGTGAGCTCTCCTCATTATAGAGGTGATCAAGGGTTTTATAAAATACTCTGAAATCACCTGCAGAAATCTGGCTTCTAGACCTAAGAAACACTTTTCTTCAGATGAATGATGGCATACATTATAACCTTAACCAGTTCGTTTCAGCAAATGGAACAAGGAAAATGTGACTGCCAGAAGGATGCTGGGAGGCATGCTATTGCACAGGTTTCTAGAGTGTAATTGTTTGTTTTGGTTTTTTTTTAATAGATGGAATGTTTTTGTTAGTCCATGAGTGGTTCAAGTTCTGCACAAAGGTAAATGGCACAGTGTGTATTGTGCCAACTCTGAGGTAGAAACTAATTCTTACGTAAAGCAGGATGAGTTGTCATCAACTGTTTAACTTTAGTCAAAATGCCCTAGGTGGAAAGGAAAATTGTAATTCAGGCTTAAATATCAGCTCCTTTTTGAGCTGATAGTAGCCCCAGTTGTGCAGACTTAATAGAGAATTAGTATGTCCACCCATCTGAACTAGAAGATTTTGTACTGGGAATCCCGCTGCTGAGCATCTTCACAGGCTTGTTGGCAAGTTCATAGATCTGCTCTATTTTTGTAGTATTCTTTTCTGTCAATTCACTTGTTAAATCTTCTTTACAAACTTGACACTTGTTTAGAAACTTCCAGCAGTAATGTCAGTATCAATGAATAATTTCTTGCTGGTGAGAGAAATGTTGTTGTTTAATTTCTGCTGTACGTACAGACAGATAGGACTAATAACAAAATAAAATCCGAAACAACTGCTTCTCTAACAATTATTTTGGTGTTTAAAACTATTGGTTTTTAGTGGTAGTAGGACAACAGAGGAATCCCTTTTTTCCCTGATAGTGATATCAAAGGGCAAGCTAAGAAACCCAAGCAGAGCTCTCTGGCATCTTATGAATGTGCTGCTGATATACGAACTTAATCAAAGCACTTACTCAAAGTTCTTCAAGCCAACTTTTTTAATTGATGTACTCTATTTTATTACTCAACTTATAAATAAAAAAATTGAATATTGACTTGGGCAAGTCCCACACAGGATTCCACTTGGTAAATCTCAATTATTTGACACTGAACCCTTTATAACTGCTCTTTGAATGGGATTTTTTTCAACTTGTTTGTACACTCAGTGGAGAAGATCTTTTTCCATTATTTAGATCATACTATGGTTATCTGGACATATACTTTCTTTTAAGGACAGGTTTATTCCCAAGTGGAAGTGATGGCATTCAGTTTCCAGTGCTTATAAAAAGAAATAGCCCTGTACATGAAAACTTATGTCACAGCTCATATTGTGAAAAATTTGAAAGTCATTGGATGCAGCTGTAAGCACATGTTTAGAAATGCAAAGAAAACCCCCAAAAGACCCCTAAACCATACAAACTGGAAAGTCAGAGTTCAAAACATTCCTGGACAGCCATTGTAGTTCACTGGTTTAGGTGCAAGTGCTGCTGAGAAGTTTGTGTTGCCAGCCACTGTGGGAGAGAAAGGAAGCCTGATAGTAATATTGAAGTTTCCCCCCGCTGTTCTTTCCCTTTCTAAGCTCCTGTTTACTTTATATTGTTGCATTTGCAAAACATGATTCTTTGAAGTGCCCTTCTGAGACCTGGCTTAGTAAGGGGAATTTACACTTCCTACTGCTAAACTGTTGTTTTTACTGTCAGAAAACTGAAACTGAAGACTGGTGGTTATTTTCCAAGAACAATTCTGAATATTAAGTTTAGATTTTTTTTTTTTAAACAAAGAACTGTCAACCTCTTTATTGCCCTCATACTCTTATTAAAAATGTTATTGTCATATCAGTCTCAGTTTTATGACCCAGTCTGATTCCTACTCATGGTTTTGTTTTAATTTGGTGAACTCCTTACGACGAGGTTCTATAAAGCTATGCCAACTCTATGGGATGAAGGAAACTAGCAAGAAGTGGCCAAAATAAGTGAACAGTTAAATAAAGCAATATTCCTTCTTGCACAATAAAATGGTAGAAAATCCAGCAGCACGGATATGGTGACTATACAGGACCTAAATCACCTTCTTTTCTCAAAACATACTGTGGCAGGAAGGTGAAGATAAGCCTCTGCATAGATTAAACGTTGTCCAACACAGCTTGAACGTAGTGTAAAGTTTCGGTTCCTACCAGAACAGTTGAGCTTCCGTCATTACTGAGTCACAAGCATGTGAGTATTGGCTATGTGGACTTTCTCTGAAGTTTTATCAAGTGAGGTAACAGGTGTAAACTTTTTGACCACTTATAACAGCCAAGTGTAAACCATGTCATTATATAATCATTTCTGCCTGTAAGAAAATGGTGCAGAACTTTACCAAACTTATTATAGATTGAGGATTTTTGTCGCAGCTAGCTTTATTAATCTTCATATCAGAGATGCCTGTTTGTTGAAGATGTTAGAGACTTGATCCAACCCAAGCATGTTATTTGTTTGCAGATTTTCTCTTTTGTGGCTGTTGTTTTTGAAGAAATTGTGGACGATTGCATCTATTGTAGTGGACTTTACTTCTTTGAATTCATAAGCTGCAGTGCCTTTCTTTTGAGCCTCCTGATTCTGTGTGTGTATTGCACTGATATGTATGAATCACTGGGGAAAGAGAAAGTACAGAAACTGGTAAGAAATTTTTTTTTTTTAAAAGGAAACCATTTTTTCTAAGTGCATAAAGTCTGCTGTGGAGTAAAAAGGCTATGCAAAATGAATCTCCTTTTCTTCTCCATGTAAAGGGTAGATTAAAGTATCTTATAGTTAAAAAATGAGCCAACTTTGAGAGTTTATATTGACATCTTTTTCAAAGTTGGCTACCTGCAGGATTTTAGGATTTGTGTGGCGAAGTTTTTCCACATTAATGCTACTAACATTAAAGTGTAGCCATCACGTGTATGTACGTACGTGGAATACAGTTTACCGCCAGCATGATGCTTGCAATTTATCAGTTTACCCTATCTATTTTCCTACTGGGTGGAGACTACCTCCTTTTTGGCAATAATCATACCTCATTACAGTTTATGGCTTTATATTTCAGAAGATCCAGCAGTGGGAGAAAGTTGCTTTGTAAAGTCAGTAGGAACATTATTCTGTCTCACAAGTGTCCCTTCCTATTTGCCTTCAGAGCAAACAGTAGGGTCTTTATGTGAGGGTACAGATAAGGGAGGGTAGTAAAAGGTTTGAATGAGCACAGTTACTTACAGTTTTCTAATTTCCCAAATGTTTTACATAGGGAATAAAGCTATCATGGTTGTCCTGAGCTTGAATTTGATTGTGAAAAAAGGTTAAATGAAGTTAATTAAATACTTTAAAAATACAAAACCAGGGCAGACTCCCTTAAATATCTGATAATGCTGTTGAAATAGCTGATAATGTTGAATATCATTTGGAATGTAGTGGCAACATGTATTTTCTGAAGCTTCCACTAGCATCACAGTATCAAAACATAAATTCACAGGCAGGTTAACTCAGCTGTTGTTATGATGTTTGTTATTTTTAGGTAACCTATCTACAATTAAATTATATATGTTTTTACATATATTTGCAGAATTTTTGGGCTGTGCCAGCCATAGGTGCCTGGTTTCTGTTAGCATCAATAGTGTTCTCTGCAACCTGCTCTGGCTCTGCTGTTGAACGTGCTGCCTGTGTAAGTCTTAAAATGACAAGATTTACTTTGTATGTATCTGGTATGTTAATTTCTCTTCCCTCTAAACTTCACTCAATTTGCAGAGAAGAAACTGGGCAGGGAATAGAACTCAGTGCATTGTGATGTTTCAGGAGGAATTAGCTATTTCAGACCTTCGAGAAACTTACCATAGGAAATCCAAGGAGCTGGCATTCCTCAGGATTGCTGGAAACCTCTGTGTGCACTTGCAGCTCCCCACCTTTTGCCTGCTGCCTTGGACTTGTATTATTTCCTGTCATCTCTTGCTATTCAACAGTGTCATCTCTTGAAGCTTCCCCAGTTCTCTGATGCCCTACTTCTGAAATTTCTGGTTTTCCTCAATTGTCCTTTCATAATGTCACCCCCTCACAAAGTCATCAAGAAATCCTGTCTTTTGCCAGGCATTACAGAGCACATGTGGACAACACTGACCTGCACAGTCTGCAATAAGAACAGCAGTTTCCTCAGTGACAGAAACAGTAGAGCAACAGGGCATTCATCTCCCAGGGAACACTGAGGAGGCTCAGGGCAAGGCACTGAAGGGGCTTTGGGATGCTGTAGGTGTCATAATTCCCTAGTCATTTGAATACTTCTTTTGAATAACCTTGGAATTGTGAATATGTGAGTTTAAAGATCAAATTCTTGAATGAGAAAAAATTATTTGGAAAAGAAAGCAAGATAATTCTGTTCCATGGGCAGCGTCATTAGAGATACACACTTTTGCATAGTTTTCTTATGTGATATAGATCTATTTAGACCTAATAGCTCGAGTATAAATCAGGTTTCAGGTTTGCCTTTTTTTCTGATGCAGGAAAAATGAAAACTACTGTGATTTAATACTTATTAATGTCAAATTCCTTTGGTCCAAACCAGTTGTGTAAAATTTAGGTAGAGTTAGAATAATGCATATGTTTCTTTCCTTGTTTGAAAAAAGCTGTCTTCTCTTTACCACTTCTCATCTTGCCATGACTAGTAATGAAATGCCACTCACAAAATGTCATTTAATTCTCCCTTGCTGACCCAGGCTCTGCAAATCTTCTCTTCCTTCACCTTCCATGTGTTATTCTTCTTCATTTACTCTCATTAATCAGCAGCCCTCTCTTGGATAAATAGTCTGCTATATCACCAGTGCCATGCTACTTTAATAACTGATTTTGGAAATGAAACTAATACACTTTTACTATTAAAGGTTGATTAGAACACAGTATAAGGTTCACACTTGATTAAAAGAACGAAAACTGTAAAAAAGTTCAGCAATGAATGTGCTAGAATTATGATTTCTGACCTGTGTCTAATTTAAATGGAACTATTGATTTAAGGAGGACTGTAATCTTAATATATAAGCATTATTAATGCATACAAAATGGTGCAGCAAATCTCTCCAAACAATGTTGGTATGCTATTACTGTTTATGCATTTTAAAATCACATATTTCTGTCACTTTCACAGGTATTTGGATTTTTTGCAACTTTTGCATTTGCAGCTGAATTTGGTACAGAGCTCTTTCTCAGGCGAAAACAAAACGTCGATGGATGCTCTGAAAATCCTGGTAACACTCAGAGTGCCACAGAAAATCAGCCATTGAATAAACAAAGCTAACTTCCTGAAATTGTTTAAATTGTTTCCTCTTTTTCTTTTTTATTTTTTTTAATTGGAGCAAACTAAAATGAACTTTCAGTGCACTGTAGGTAACAACTTCGGTTTCTTTGTTCTAATCAATTTTGTACACATTGCTCATCATAAAATTTTTATGGATTCTTAGGTCAGGTAATGGCATTTTGAGCATCATGTTCTAGGGTAACTGGTCCTGCTTAATAAGTAGTCCTGCCACCTGCTGGGGTGACAGGCACTAAAAAACCTTGGGTCTAAATACAGTAACTTCAGGAAAACAGTGTGCTGATTTGATTTTGACAGAGGTGACTAACAAAGTTAATGTCTGTGGCATTAATTTAATTTATAAATTAAATTAAATTAATAAATTCTGAGCTGTAGCCTAAAGGTATTTCCTGGTTAAATGGACCAGATGCTTCTGTTGCAAGTTATAAATTAGTACAGCGGAATTCATTTTTGTACTTCCTGGTCAAACTGAATGTAAAAGGGAACCGTACAGGAATTCTTGTCCTTAAGTAAGGGGGTTTGGAATGTTTTTACTATTCCTATGTCTCAATTCCATCTGTGGAGATCAGTGTAATGGTGTAGTAGACTCCAGGGGGTTTATGGGGAGGGTAATGTAAATGGTATATTAAGGAGACAGTTTTGCACCCCATGATTGTCAAAGTTTGAACTTGAATACCAGAATCTTCTTTCAGATGATTTTGAAAGCTGTAACAGTTGCAGGAAGAAACTTGAAAAGCCAGCAGTGAGAGGAGTAAGAGAAAGAATAAATATTTTCCTGAAGCCGCCCCAGAAGTAGCAATCTGAATATCAATGGAAAAAAGCTTACAGCACACTGGTACTACCCTGGTGAATATTACTTGCAAGGATAATACCATATGCAGCTTGTTTATGCATACATAATACTAAATTTTGCCAGAATGGTTTTGGACCTCACCATTTTATGTGTTTATAAATATGGCAGTAGCTTGAGACTTCTTGCTGACTAGCTCAGTTGGTAAACAGGTAAATAAGCACTTGTACCCTTGATTTGTTTTGCAAGCAACAGTCTGTAGGACTGCAAGGAACACTACTGATGGGACACGTATTGGACAAGTGATGGATGTGTCAGACCAGATGCTGATGGCTGTAAAAGAAATGAAGTGCTGAAAAGCATTTTTCTGGTGTCTGAGGTAAAAGCAAGACTGCTACGCCTCTCTTAAGAGGAAAGCCTTCAAAAGCAGAGCAAATTGCTGTATGCCAGGAGATGTTCCAAAATACCAAAGCAGATGAGAAAAAGCTGATTATGCAAAAACAATTCTTGTTTGAGTTCTCGTGACATTTGCCGTGTCTCCCAGGCATTAACTGCATTTCATTGATATCCCAGTCTGGCATGTTCCTAGTCCAGTAACCTGTTGTGACAGCATTGAGACTAAGCCCTCCAGAACCTGGCTGAGCTGTATTTGGGAAAGGAAGAGGAAGCTGTTTTAAGACAAAGGGCTGCAATAGCAGGTCAAAGTTGGTTTTTTTCCATTGCTGCCACTTTCTGATGAATGTGAATTTGTGATGTTTTCTCTCTGTGGCCTGAGACTGAAGCCTAAAACTACACTTTGCTTGGAGGATGTAAAATTTTGCCAGGTGGTGTGAAGCACCAAGTTAAAGCTGTAGCTTGGCTTCAGAGTTATTCATGAAGAGATACTCTCCTTCATAGAATTTCATGTCTTGTAAAGAAGAAATGCTCTTTGGACTGGCTTTTTTTCTTTTTCCTTGTATTTATTAGTGTCTGTTTCCACTAAAACCTGATTTCAGTCAGCGCTTGCTGTAGCTGTCTCTGATAACTGGGTAGATTAGAGATGTTCAGTTTACAGGTGGTGTTACTGGTGATACAGAATATCCATAATGAGAAATACCTCCACTATGATCTGCAATGTCTTACTTTGGGGACCGTGCCCATATGAGTAACATTCCAATGGTCTTGTTTCGGTTTCTTCTTATTGCCTAGAGTTCTACTGATTTTTTTCCATACCAAAATGTCTATAGTCTTTAAATCTTCATCTGTAATTAGTAGCTGTAAATATAGTGTAAGAGCAACACTGTGCTGCTAGTACTTATTAAGCAATGCAGCACCATGGCTGGACTTTTATCTTGAGGTAATTTTTCCTGTTATTTTTCCCAGCCTGAAGATAAGTTAATTGAGGTCTGGGTTTCAGTTGCTTTTTCTAGAGGCTTTTCCCCACCTAAGTGCCGTGTTACTCATATACATTCCTGAACTGGAGATACTGGTACAAAAAGGGATGTGTAAAGTCATCCCCCTGCCTTGGCAGTTCACCTGGCAATAGTCTGTCACACAGTAGTTAAATACTAGGAGCAAGTCACATGATGGTTATAGGTTTAAGGCAGTTGCTAAAATGTTACTTCCAAACCAATTGTTGGCTAATATGCATGGTGGTGCTGTTAATCCTTGTGCTTCATAAGGTGTTCTTGCTCTTATTTTAAAATAGTTGAGAAGCAGATTTGCTTGTGTGTGTGCTGTTCTCTGCTTCTGCGAGGTTATATTTTTTAACTTTATCAGCTTCCTATATCCTAGCTTTCCTTATCACTCCTAGCTCCTTTGCCCTCCCAGTCTAGGTGGGGTTCCTTGCTGCAGTGACTGAGCAGACTGGTCTGCAGTCTTGACATGCCCCTTTGATGCTTCTGGTGTCAGGTGCTGGCTTTAAATGTCTGTCTCTTAATTAGACTGATCCTAGAGAATGCTGTTGGAGCTGGATTAAATGTCTGATTCTGCAGGAGCTCTGTGTGGCTGGATGTCTCTTACCCCTCATGCTCTGTCAGCAAAGCCCTTTGCTTGTTTCCCAGCCTGCTTCTGATGAAATCAGCTGACCTTATTTAAACCACCTATTTAAATTGCTTCCATTAAGGTGGTTGATTTTGGCTTAAGTGGATTAGGGATTGTTCAAGAGAGTGATGGGAGCTCTGGCATAAATGCTGTTAGATACAACTGCCTCGAATTTCTTCTGTTGGCAAAGTAAACATCTCGGTACATTGTAACTGGTAGTAAAGCCTGTTGAAAAGAAGCAACTGGCCCAGTACATCTATCTGGGAATTGTCTTCTCCATTCTTCACCACGGGGCTTGGCAGTGGTGTTGGAGCCTGCTTAGACACTCAGCTTTGGTGTTTTCTAGCTGAACCTGTCCAAAAATACTTAAAGGCTCTGTACCCACTTTCAAGGCTTTTTTACAGTGCCTTGAGAAGCAGTGGAGAGGATTTTCAGGATACGTGAGGACTTGTCCAGTGGCTGGACTGTGAGCTTCTGCTCTGAAGATCTGTACTGGGCATTGTGTAGATTGTGAATGCTAACTTTTGTGTTTGGGTTTAGCCCACAAAGTAAAATCATGGTGCTACCAGTGCCCTTTGGTTCTGAGTATGGGAAGGAATTGTGCCTTAATGCCTGCACTGTGTGCTTCAAAAGAGCAGGGAAGGGTTGTGGTCTGTTACAGGTGAGTTCTACCTTTGCACCTTCCAACCTGAAAGAGCAGTGAGCGATCTCATGCAATTCTCAGAGCTCAGCACAAGATGTTTTTGCATAATGGCTGTCATGGTGATCCTCATTCAAATTTGTGCAATAAACATATCAAGCTTTCTATACTGAAGGGAAATTCTTTGTGAAATTTTTCAAAGGTTCTATACAATTGTAACGAATCGAGGTGCTGATAGTATAGTGCCTTTAAGATGGAAATTCATCTCTTGTTTAGTCTATTGCTGTAAACATAAGGAGTTCTCTGGATATAAAATTTTATACTGGACAGAACTGTGTATGACTTTTAACACCTTTAAGAATTTAAGTGAATTTTAATTATTATTAAAGCAGGATGATAATACATTGATTTTATATATATAAGTAAGAATTTTATAGTTTTGTTTCCAGTGTTGCCTTGAATTTTCATCTAAATAATTTTTAAATGCTTAAATATTTTTTATCATTCTAAACCTGTGATCTTTTTTAATGCATTCATGTTTTCTTGATCTAAGGGACTTTATAAAGTATTTTGTAATCATTTTTTAAAATAAAGGTTTAGTAAATAACTTGTTTCGTGTGTTTCTTGGTTTTGCTGCTGTGATTTGGTGTTGCTATGTAGTTCTCTCAAAGCCAGCCATAGGAAATAACATCATTCTTTGCTCCTGGTTTGGAGGAAGGAGTTTGCATTGTGTTTGCCTGTTCCTGGGGAAGAGGGTCCAACTTGCAAAGCTGGATATTCTCACTGGAAGTTCCCAGGAAAAAATATCTGATAAGGTCAGTATTGCCTCTGACCACAGGGTCCACCCAAAGTAGTTTGCAGTAGCCTTTACTTGTGAGTAAAGTAAGTTACTGTGAGAAGCATAATTCAGGTGCTGCTTCCTATTGTCTTGATTACATCGAACTGAAAAAAATAAAGGGGCAGACTTGCTAAAGGAAGGAGTGCAACCTAGCAAAAGGTGTTGAGAGCAAATGATTTATTCTGGTGTAGAAAAATGCAGGTCACTGACTTGCTTGGTCGAGGGAGAGCTGCTTGATCTTTAAAAAATTGTTTGGCTGATTGTCAGTGGTGAGGGGGGAGGAAAAGGAAGCAAACCTGCATGTTTTGCTTTCTGGCAGGGGAGCACTTTTTTTGTTTCATAATCCTACAGGTTGCTTATTACCTGGTGGTCATCTTGTACACAGGAGAATGCCACTTCCTTCATTGTTGGCACAGAAAATGGAACACCACAGTTTGTTTTTCTTTATTTTGTAACACGAAAAGATGAAACAATTTTAAGGATGAAATTATCTCTTTGATGAAGTTGCCAGAGATGAGTGTAATCTTAAGGATTCAAAAGGGAAATATGTCTCAAATGCTTTTAATTACCTAGATGCAAGAAAACAATCAAGGCAAAATGTTGTATTAGAAAGGTATGTCAGTGGTGGATTTTACAACATGAGAAAATAACTCAGAAGTACTAGATTTAATAATTTGAAGCATGATCACACAATTTAAGTCATGTTATTGCTGGAATCATGACAACCCCTTTCTCAGGAGTGTAGTCCAAGTTGGTTCACTGTAAATTACCAGAATGTAGTGCAGCAGGGCAGAATATGGGCTAGTAGTCTGCAGCTTTCCTTTGTGAGTGCACAGGCACCACCTGGTCACTCTGTCTGTCCATCCCTCGTTCAAGGCACAGATGTGTTTCCTTGCTTTGGGATGGCTTTTGTCCTTCCAGCGAGGAGCAGGACCAGCCACCTGCTCTCTCACACAGCTGCTGTCGTGCAGGAGCCAAGCAAGGGTCACTGCTTGGCTGGGCTTTGGGTGTGACTGCTCCTTGGATTCGGAATGGCTATTCTTAGCTCGTGGAAGGAAGCACAGGGAAGGCCAGAAATGTACTTTGCATTGTTCCTGCCGTCTACACAGGAACCTGCCGAGAAGCTGCAGGAGGGAAGTTTGCCCACAAGAGGGCAAAGATGATCCTGTGATTGAAATTATTTGGTCGTAAGGACTCCGTCTTCTTCCCACCTGTCTTTCCAGTGGGATTGAAGCCCCCATACCCCTCTGTCGTCAGTGTGGCTGTAAATTGAAGTGTGCATTTTAGGGATAATCTTTCCAATAATTTTCTTATTTCTCAATATGTAGCTTGAAGGATTTTTGGCAATATAATCATATCACTATTGTCTCAAGGAGATACTTTGCCTGTGCAGTTTGAAAGGGTTTTACTTGCATTTCTGGTGTTTTGTTGTCACTGTTGTACTATGGACTGCGAGAAGAACAACACAGAATTCAAGTCCAGGATAAAATGGGATTATTTAATTAATTACAAACTCATTTTTATAACTTGGTTCGCAAGAATGGCTAAGTCTATTGGTCGTTTGACCATCCACCTCAGAGTGATTGGCTGAATGCTACGACACCCATTTCAAAATACTTTCTTCAATGTACCATAACAAGACGGTATAACAAGTTTGCACCTGTGAGATGAAGTCTTGGTTTACAGAAACCTTTACACTGCAGCTAGCTTGTGTGAGAAAGGAAAACTTCACAGGATGCTGGAAAGCTGAAAAATTTCTCTGCTGAAAGCTTTTCAGTATTCACATTTTGTAACCTGCCAATAGATGTTTTTAAAAATTCAAGTGGAGCTTCAGCTGCATGACGCCACCTGCACTTACAACACAGCACTGCAGCTTTGGAGAACTTCGTGGTCTGTGCTATGCTGTGGTTTTCAATGAAATGTCTGTGGATCACGGGTGGGAGAGGAATGGAGTGGGGTGTACCTGACCATTTCTCGGACTCTTGAGAAGTTAAATGAGGGACACTTATTATCCAAAAACGCAAATTATGCATGTTGGGAAAAAAACAGGGCCCACAAACAGAAATGTTGGCAACTGTAGCTGTAAAGCATACCAGACGGGACTTCTTGGAATTCCAGCCCTCTCCAGGCATCCCAGTGAAACTTGCTTTGAGCAGCCCACGTGCCCTGATCACTTACTCAGTTTGTTCCTTATGACCTATTATCTCTTGGCTGAATTGTTGGTGGGAAGACAAACCAGACTTGGCTGTTTTGAAGTTGGCGAGTCCTGAGGTGAGAGTCAGGCTTCACAAGGAGGTGACAGCACAATCACATTCTTCTGTAGCATGACTCATGTGCAGCCAGATGGGGACAGCAAATACCTAGTCAGGTATGCACTGCTAGATGTGCTGCATGGAGCCAGGCACTATCCTGCAGTGCTAAGCTTGGGGTATATGTTAGAGCTCTCTTTTTTAGTCCTCACTTGGACTTACAGGAAGCATAATATGGTAAGACAAAAAGCATGACAAGTTTTCTGTTACCATATGCTCAGAGACTGGTGCAATGTTGCTCAAAATAATGCAAGTCTGTCTGCACTACAGCCTTCCTTTTAACTACTTCCTTTGCACCAGCTGTTCCTCTCCCAGAAATATCAGTGCAGACGTGATTCTGAAATCCCTGCTCATGCTGAGCTATAGGTGAGGAAGGGACAGTTACTAAATTGTTCTGTGGTCTCTGCACTCCACTAACCAAAGGTGTGGAGCTGCTCTCCTGGTGTGAGCAGTAAGGCATCCTCACAGCAAGGAGGACAGACTCACTACTACTATTTTCATTAACACCCATTTCTCTCTTCTCTGCCTGCTCAGTTTCAAATGCTTCAGAGCACTGGGTTAAAGCCCTGCTTCCCATTCCTGTACCTCAAACCTAAACTAAACCTCCCTATCAGTGCAACTCATAGCAACAAGAGCTTTGGCTAAATTTCTGCCTGCTAGTTTCTCAAAACAGCTGGCATAAAGTGGCTGCAGAGGCCACCCTGAGGGGGTACAATACAGCCCTAGAGACAACTGGCTCGTTAATGTAAGCCTGTTCTCTGCCTCATCATCCTTTTGCTCAGAAAGGCTTGTTTTATGAACGAACCAATGTTGTCCTTGACTTGATACAGTTTTTTTTTTTTTAATTGTAAACGCTTGTTTCTGGCAATTGTGCCTCTCATTTGAGGGTAACAAGGGCATAATTATTCAGCTCTCATGCATCACAAACTGCTGAGCATGAGATATTAATGGAGTGCTTTGCTGCCACCATAGCTTAATAGCTACAGCTGCAGCATTGTGCTCTTGTTTGGCAAGGGTTCATGGAAAGAGGGGATGCAGATCATTAAGTTTTATGTTAAGAGTGATTTACAGATGTAGCAATAACAGTAGACTATGCTAGACGGACAAAGCAGTTCTGATTTGAAAGGAGCTGTTACACCAGCAGAGCTGTAATTCATACTAGTGGTGGTACAAAGCCCCCAGCACCAGTCCACCTCATATAACCCCCAGTAATCATAATAAAGGAAAGTTGTGTTAGTGTAATTGTGTGTGCTGGCAGGGGGAGGAGGGGAATCATACCCTACCATCACAACTGGCTTACAGATGTAATAGAAGGAAGCTGCAAATGGGTGCTTTTGGCTAGCTCCAGGTTTTGAGGTGATACCAAACTCCCAGCCTGGTCCCTTCCCATCCACACAGCTACAGCATCAGCTCTGTTAAGTGCTGAGAGACAAGTGCTAGAATTTAAAGGTGAGTGTTGCCCCAGCTCCACATGGGAAGGTAAAAAGTGTCTCCCTGAGATGTTCCAACTGAGAGGCCAAGCTGCCATGGTAGCTGATGGAGGAAGAGGCACATCTAGAAGGTGAATCAGAGGGGAAGAGTAACTCCTGCACTCTGAGTCGCTGCTGTGATTCACTTTTGCCCTTCTCTTTCTTCATTGCATGTGCAGGGGAGCGTGGCTGGGTACTAAGGCTAGTCCCATGCAAATAGTCTCCAAGATACACTGTGCTTTTTCCTGGGAGAATGATATTTACTCTCTCTGAGCTGTAAAAGCAGTGCAGAATGAGTGCTGTCTCTAATTTCCTAGTCTGACCTCGTATGCTGAAGGGTTATATGCCTCAAGTCTACACCTGTGGAGTTTTCTTCCCCATGTTCCAGTTCCTTCTTGTTACAATTCCTCCTGTGCTGAGAGGGCTCCTGTCTGTGTTGCTCTTCCTACACAAGCGCAAACATGTAAGAAAAGAACAAGTGGTTCAGACATACTTAACTTAGCAATGACTCTCCATTTGTGGCCTGGGGATATTCCCCTCTGTGGGGAGGAATGCCCCACCACCCTGCGTGGCTACCACGTCACTCACACACATGCCAGCTCTGCCTCAAGAGCTGGTGTGTTCTCCTTGTCTTTCTGGGAGCCCCTTCAGCGCCCACGGAAACACACAGGTGCTTCCTTCACCCCCACACAGGACTGTTTTTCTACCCATACCCACACATGCAAGCACAGAGCACTCAGCCTGCTCCTTTTCTTCTGTGCTATTCCCTCTTCTTCCCAGGTTCTTGGCTTGCCGCACAGTTGCCTGCCCACCTTTGCGTAACCCCACGTGTCTGGAGTCCCCCAGGAGAACGGCTCTGAAGTGACAAATGTGACAAATGTGCACCAGGCAGGGCCAAAATCATTGCAGGGCCAGGCAGAGTAACCTGAGGGCTTTGCAGCACCAAGTGTTGGCACCAGGACACCTGGGCATTCCTGTGTTACATCACGCTGTGAGCAGAACTTCTTGTCACGGTGAGGAGGGCAGGACTGCTGCTCTTTTGCTAAGGTAGTTTATTCCTTTAAAATGGTTGCTTTGTGTCTTGCTGTTATTCTAGGTCTGCAAACATCTAAAGAGCAATAAATGAAATTTACAACATCTTGGGCACTCTGAATTCAACTCAGTCCAAGACAGGATTATCAAAAATTAATTTTAATTGAAGTAAATGTCCTAATCTTTTTTTCTGCTTCAAAAGTTCAGGCCTTTATGGCTGGCTAGTGCTCTGAAGGACATACTTCACTCAAACACACATCTCACCTGAGAGCCAGCATTTACCCAGTGACAAAACTGCTTTTGAAAATACTTATGTGCCTTTCTGTAATGTTGTAGTTCAGCAATATGGAAAACCCAGGTGGAGGTGGTGTTACGTCCAGGAAGCGATACAAAAATATTAATCCAAGGAACAGCACTGTTCGGAGCTGTTCCCTCAGGAAAGGTCGGGTAGTGTTGCTACTCTGCAGTGACCTCTTGATTTTAGCTCCTTCATCTGCACTTTCTCTTTTATCTCTGCCCTCATTCCTCACCATCACCACACAAAAAGGCAAGGTCCCTTGCAGCCTCCTTTCCATAAGCCCTCCCTATCATACCACCGTACCCTGCAGCACATTCAAGCAGCCACAGTCAAATCAGGCCTTTGACTATTCAACACCGGAATTTTAAAGCCAAGCTATCACAGCACTAAGCCAGAACAATGCCAAGGGTTTTGGTATCTAAATTCTGTCTCTGTGTAAAACTGAAAGCTCGTATTTGCAGCCACCTCACCCCTGAGGCAGGAAACTTCTGTGGTGCTGCAACACTTTTAATTATTGTTTTCTTCTTCTTCTTCTTCTTCTTCTTCTTCTTCTTTTATATTTTTTTTTATTTTTCCTAACTTTCAATCTTCCTTCCTGTGAAGTGCTGCTTCTGGGCATGGCCAGACAGCTTCACTTTCACTGTTAGAGCAGCTCAGGTAGAGGTTTGGTAAAGGGCAAAAAGCAGACAGATTCTTTTTTTTTTTTTTTTTGCCAACTGCCCCAAGGCAGAGGGACTCATTCAGGCAGGTGATGAGAGCTTTTTCGTTCCCTAATAAATTGGCAAGTCATTTACACAGTAGAACACTGCAGATATGAGATAACAAGAGGATAAATCATCAGGTTTTTAGACATATGGCCCTTTTTTTTTAACTTCCATGCAAGCTCCTGGATGGTGGGAACTCGCTCTATGTTGATCAGCTCCTAGTAACAAACACTGGTGTGTACTTGCCATACTGGCCGTGAGAAACCAGCGTGCTGACCCAGGGGACCAGCTGAGGCTGATGGACTGGGCTCAGGGACAGGCAGAACAGAAATAAACTCTGGAGCAGCCAGCTGTGGGTAATCAGTGACCTCCAGAAAGGACATAATGCTTTTCCTGTTTTCCAGCTGCCTCTGTGCTGGAAAAAAGTAATCGTCTTTCTCCAGGAGAGGAAGATAACAAGCACTAGTACCACTTTCTGACCTGCTCCCATGTAGCAGGGTTAAACAAGCCCTGGGACCAGGGACTGGAACCAAGAGCCACCTGTTCCCAACAGGATGGCCTCCCAAGTATGCAGCCCTGTGTGTCTGCAGAGGAGCAAAAGGTAAGCCAAGGGCATGGCACTTGCACTTGCACTTGCTCCAGTATGAAACTTGGAACAGCCCAAACAGGTGGGTTGCTTAAGAGTATCCTAGAACTTTGTGGTGAGGGCTCTCTCCTGCCACCCGGGTGTAAATCTCTGCAGGCAGAAAGAACAGGATGTGGACCTCCCTTTCTCTGGTACCCACTTCTCCTTTCACACAACCAGCAGCACCTCCTGGATGCCCAGTAGGGCCCAGTGATACATAAATCCAGCTTTCCTTGGCTTTCTGATGGCACTCAGTCTAAAAGCAGGTCTGTACTTTGCCCAAGCTGCATGGATGGCCAAGGCCCCTGGCCAGCACACAGGCTCAGCAGCAGCATTTGCCTCCATGTTGTCTCTAAGCACAGTGGAGTCCACAGCAACTTTAAGTTAAACAGGGCAGACCATATGGCAACTTGATGCTACGTTCCACAGCCTGTGGTCAGGTCTTGTCCATCCTCCCACAGCTTTAGCAGAGCAGGAAAATCCCAGACACAGGTTATAAAGTGCAGGCAAGCAGTAAAGAGACTTCTCTGTCACTCCAAGCAGACCTGCCCTTTAATAACCAGCACAGCCAGAAACTGCTGATATCTGCCACCACTTCTGTTCAGTGCACAAGGCACTCACATTAGTTCCTCCCTTCATAAGCTTTCTACTAATGTTTGCCCCTGATCTTCTTTCTCTCCTCCTTTTTGTCCTAGTAAGTTCCTAGTCCTCTTCCATGGATCATCACTTGGCATGCCCCCCCCGCCACCCCCCCACTTCATTACAAGTTATTGTTACTGGGGTGTCCTGCTACCCCCTTTAAACCCCACATAGTGAACTGTTTCCAGACAGTGCAACCAATTCTCAGCAACAGAAAAAGTGTGCAAGTTATGCAGGTCACATAACCTGCAGTGTCTTCATCCAGCACTGTGGTGCTCAAGCTTTTCAAAGCCATCCTTCCTCTTTTTTAAAACATTTCATTTCCCCTTGAAAGAAGCACTATTCATTCTCTAACTTATCTCAAGCCCCCAGAGCTCAAACATGAAGTTGCAGTTTTTTCACAGTATGAAACAGTTTGCACTACCAATTTTCCTCTCTCAATGTTTACATTTTAATTTTTCAGTAAGAACTGAATGCCTAACTCTATCTGTGTTAGCTCAAAGGATAAACTACACTCATTTTAGAGCTGAAGAGGATGGACAACTTTTGTGTGGGATAGTGGGAGACCAGCACATCCAAACACAACTGCAGGGAACAGGTTTTTCTCTGGCTCCTACCTATTGTCCTCCAGTTATAGGAGGTATTCTGATACTCCCCAGAGAGAAAGCCACTGCTGTAGTAGAGGAGGGAAAAAAATGACCAGGACAACAATCTGATTCTCCACATCACCCAAATAGCTAACAGAGTTTATTTCTAAAACAGCTGGAATCCCATATTTGATAAAGCTGCAGACAGATGGAGCTTTCAGAACCAGGTTGACACTGAAGGAAACTTAAAACACTTTTGCTGGCAGAAGTACAGCAGAGAGGTGTCAAATTCCCTGCCAGATGGAGCTGTCATTCAAAGACCCCCGGTGGAGCTGGTGATAACAGAAAATCTGTGCTTTTCTTGGTAGACATGCTTCACAAGGAGGATTTGGGGAAAGCAAGGAAACTTCGGCAGCAGAGATGTCAGTCTTCCAGCCTGAGAGCAACCTGATTAGGAGCATCTGGTGAGTCAATGGACCCAGCACTGTCACAACAGCCAAAGCTGCAGGAATATTTTAGCCCTGTCAACAGGCACAAAAACCAAAAGGGAACCGGTAACTTCCATCTCTTGATCCAGTATAAACAAGTGCACTTACAGCAAAACATATTCTTTGGATGATCACAGAACATAGTCAGAAATTCTTTGGTTGTTAGACTGTGTGAAATTCCCCTTGATTTTTTTTTCTCCATATGGTGACAAGTGACAGAGCGATGTGAGAGGCTAAAAAAAAAAAGCTAGTATAGTGCCAGGAGAGGGGGCATGGTTCCAGGAGAAAGTGGAAAAGGCCTTTTCCGCAAAGCAAGCTCAGGCTACAGCCCCAGTCCTTAGCAGGTGCTTCTCCCCACTGCCACCACAGCGCTGAGGTCTCAGCTGCATTCACACTGTCTGCAGCAGAACACTGTCTTCCCACCGGAGTGCCAAGGGGGGTTAAAGCTTGTGGGAAGGTAATTACTGTCAATCTGAGGTGATACCTCAGGAGGTGAAGGAGAAATAACACAGTCTCTTCCCTCTGGGGGAACAGGAGAGGTTGTATCCTTAAACATCTATCCTATCAGTCCAAATTAAAGCTAGAGTGCTGGTTTCCAAAGACTGTAGTTAAGTCAGTCTTGGCAGGAGGACTGGTGATCAAGCATCTCTGTTGCAAAAAATTAGACAGACACACACGTGTGTGTGGGTGTGTGTTTGTGTGTGGGTGTGTGTTTGTGTGTGTGCTTTCTTCTGCAGGTATTTTCACTCAAAGTGCTCAGAATGAAGTCCCTTGTCACGTATGGCCATTTGACTGGTCCTGTGCAGGCAGGGCAAGGAAGACTGAACTATCACTGACACAACTGACTGGATTCCCAGCTGAGAAGAATGTTTGTTCTCTTAAGCCAGAGAGCCTCTGAGCCATGCTCAGTTCGGGTTGTTGAAACAAAAAAAAAAAGGCTCATTTCTGACTAAACACAAAACATATCATCTGAAGGTAGGGGGCAGAAGTTGAACATTGTAAAAAAATAAGAAACAGCCAATATGAAATCAGTAACAATATATCTGCCTGTTATACAGTTTTATTTGAATAATCCTCTGTATTAATGTTAAAGCACTTTATCTTGGAGTGACTGTATGTACCTTCATCCACTAAAAACAGACTTTTGTCCTTTCAATTTGTTTCCTGCTCTGTGTTGCTCTAAATAGGGCGCTTTTGAAAAGGAATAGCAAAAAGAATCACAGAAACTGTGCACCATGAGGAGGGGGATTCTTACCTCTCCAAGTTATCTGCTCACTTATTTTTATCTGCTTACTCAAAATTTTTGACACATTAGCAGCTGGCCAATTTTATGTTGTCAAAGAGTTAAAAATAAATTCTAACTAAAGATACATATATTAGGATGGGAAAAAAAAATAAGGTGGCAACAAATAGCAATATATGTTGGCCTGCCATGAGGCACAAAAAGAATTTTCCAAGAGAACCATTAAATTACTTAGCAGTATTGATACAGAATTTCAAACAAACAGAAAAATATATAGCAGGCCAGAAAATACTTTTTTCTCCAGACTGTCCCTGGTAAATGGTATAAACCAAACTTCTGCTGCACCATCATGCAGTTGTCTTGACAGAATAAACTGAGTTCTACTTCACAGCTCAACATGAAAGGAGAAGCACCAAAGAGGAAGAGAGGCCCACGCTTCCTTTTCTCCTGCAAAGAATTGCCAGCTCACTGGAGATGGAGTGCAAACAGAAAGACAAAGGTGCCAAGAAGGCATTGTCTCAGCACTGAAGTTACATAGAACTTCATGATGATACCAGGTCGGACAGAACTGAACTGTTCTGTCTGTCCAGGCTCTGGGCAGAGTCCCCAAGAGCACAGATTCCAGCTGAGGCAGAGAAAGTGACAAAACCACATATAAGAGAGAGAAAGAAGCACATTGCTCCATTCACAATGGGCTTTCCATAAACACTGTTAGATTACAAAGAGAATAATTTATAGCAAATGCATAGAAATTTTCTACAGAAGAGGTCTTACTGTGAAAAGGAGAAAAAAAAAGACCCCACAAAACATTAAACATATGTTCTTGGGTACATATTTTCCTGTATTTGGCAAGGGAAGTTTTTAAGAATAATCTTCGATTGCTAAAAATTCATGGAGAAAATCCCAGATTTCATTGTGTATTGTTGGGGCTAGGAGGGAGTGTTTGCAGTGATGTATTCAAGTTGCAGTTCATAATTTTTGATGCTGGGTGAGCTGATGTTAGAAACAGTCCACAGTTATGATCGAAAGAGGTAACAAAGGCTTGGGTCAGGTTATCCAGGCACAAATTAGTTTGTAACTGTTCCTTTGTTAAACATATAATCCTTGGAAGTTCAGAATCAGGTAGGAATTTGCAGGATTTCCCTTGTGTAAACAGGTGGAGGAAATCAGAAGCAATTTTTCCATCCCTTGGAAAGGAGAACCAAATGACTGTCCAAATGAGTTCTAAATGCACTTATTGTAAATAGCTGGAAATGGCCACGGCCCAGCTTGTGAGACAGAAGTTGTCTTTCTCTGAAACAAGCAGGTTCTCCATTATAAACTTCTTTGGGTGGGGGAAGGTGGGGGAGCAAAAAAACTTTGGTTCACAACGTTGTTTTGCCTAGGCATTCAAGTAGATCTTCCAAAGCTACCAGCTTGTCCAGGCTAGCAACAAAATACCCATGGCTCTCTCCTCAGTAGTGGATGCTCCTCTTTGGTATCCTGTTTTGTAAGGCAGATGTCTTGCACAGGTGATGGAGTCACACAGATGCATCTTTGAAAAGGAAGACAGTGTCACTTGTGTTGCCATAAACAAATTCATCCAATTTATTAAGCAACACACTGGAAACCTTCTTTTGGTAAGGGGTGGGGAAGGGAGAAAAGAAAGCATTGCTATGTTCACTATTTGCTAGAAGCAAGTTATTTTGCTCTTGTAGATATTTGTTAACAGCTGTGATAGCGTCTGTGTTGACAGAAAATTTGGAATTATTGCTTTTTGAGTAATTTTGAGTCACAACAACCAGGGCATTAATAAATCCTTCCAGGTAGACACAGCCCTGTTCCAGAAAATATAAATAGTCACTTTGGGAAGCATTCTGGCAGTTACTAAGCATGATACTTACTTGTTGACTGTGTTATGCACGAAACCTTGTAGGATGACCACATGCTTATAACACAAAGTATTGTAGCCAGGAACCCGAAAGTCTAGATGAGAAAACAAACAAACCACAAATACTTATGGAGCATTAGATGACACATATTCCATGCATGTATGGACACTTTTGTATACTCAGCTACACATTTTATGGGATTAACAGACCCGAAAAAGGGGTTTTTTTACTCCATTCTGCCAAAAGACTAAAAAACCCAAAGTTCTCATAGTATAATAGCAGCTTATGTCTTGTCAAAACAGCAACTGAAAGATAGACTGAGAGTCATGCACAAGGAGGGAGAAAAAGCTGGACAGCAGCATGGAGTCTCGACATCTAAATTTCTCACTAGGATTCTGCAACAAAGAAAAGACTGTTTCTAGCATCTCTGATTACTGCTCTTTTACTGCACCATTCAAAAAAGTCTTTCCCTGCTGTCTGCCAAATAAACAAGTCAGGTAGGTCTTCTAGTCTGTTTGCATCACCAGGACTAAGTTTCTGAAAGTAATTCTTTATTCTGGAGGAGCTGTATTTCAGGTCCTGCTGCTGTGAAAGTACTGTCACCCTTGTGACTTGTAAGTCATGCCTTTCTCTGTAAAGCCCTCCAGCCAAGAGAGGCAGAGAGCACCTTCCAGTAAGTCAGCTCAGAGTCCCAGTGGGTTTTAGCTCAGGAGAAATTATCTTGGACAGGGCTCTGTTCAGGAGCAGGAGGCGCTGAAAGCCGGGGGTTGAAATCCTTTAGGTAACTTCCAGCTGCTACAACAGTCTTTCGTCAAAACTTAATTGTCTTAATTCTTCACCTAAACACATTAATTCCTATGAGTTAAAACAGAAGCGTTTGGTTTCAACACTCTGGCAGGACAAATACCAACTTTAGTGGTGAGTCTGGTGTCTGACAACAAAATATTTTTGTTGGCACTGTGTTACAGAACATTCACTGAAATGAGCTAGAAGGTAGTTCACCCAACCAAGACACAAGTAAGGCAAGTGTGTAAGAAAACAGAGGTACAAGTGAGAGATTCCCAAGGCCCTACTTAATACATATTGCACTTTTAGAAGTGTCAAGCCTAATAAACACAGTCTTACCGCTCCAGCCACAAGTCCAGTTATATTGTAACTCTTGGCTGCTGCTACAATCGATCCAATGAGAAGCAGAATTGTACCAATTAAGTAATGAAGAAACTCCTGAAAAGACAAGCACAGCATGCATCAGAAAGGAAACTTAGCTGGAAAGTGTTTTGATATGTCTCAGAAAGAAAATAAGTTGGCAGAGATGACTCAAACCCTCAAACCCAGAGGACAAAACATAGTCAAAAGGAAAAAAAAAAGCAAAACAAAACAAAAAACCAAAACACAAATCCAACAACTCACCTTGTGAGTGAATTTTATACCAAACCTCAGTTTCTGTTTAAAAAAGAACAGTTTAGGTCTACTAATGTTACTGGAATGAGATTTACTTACTGGGTATGGATGCAATCCTTTCAATTCAGCACGGTACATTACATTATTGCATCAAGTGTGCACCTTACTCAAGACATGGTTCTGGAGGAAGGAAGAAGCCTTAAGGAAATATTTCTCTAGCCTACGTGAAATGGCGTAAGTGGAAAACCAAATGCTCCTACTTCTGATAATCTTAGAAAGTAAGCACTGGATCTACTGCTGCATTTACTAACAACTTACATCAGCCAAGCCTGGAAACAGGAGGGAAGCCATCAAAAGCACAGCTGCAGTAAAACATGATGCATTGAAGTTTTCTGAGAGAGGACCAAGTCACCACTTTTAAACTTTTCTCTGGTGTGATAAGTATCGATCCAGGAGTCAACTTTACCTTGTAACAAGCAGGAAATATCTGTGGATTTAGATTTTGAACCCTCACAGAATTTATGACAACCAATATAGGTGTTTGCAGACTGAACATGGGTTGTTTCTTGTGCATGGTGGAGTGGGCAGGTGGATATCTGCTTCCTTTATCTGCATTGCACTACCAGCATGAGCCAAGCAAACAAAAGGGAGAGGAGAGATTCTGTCTCAAACCAGAAGACAGAATACAGCCCCAAAATGAAATTGTCCAAGGAAAGCCCAGAAGATGAATAATCTACCATACCAGTTTCACTCTGCTCAGGTGCTAAAAAGAGCTGAGAAGGATTTTTCCTGTAAAGTAGGCTCTGAGACCACAAGTTACTTCCCTAATTTGTAAACTTGTTTCAGGTAATCAAAATCTCAACCCTTGCATTTGCCAGAATAAATTATATGCATAAGGAGGCTTCTCTGACTAGCCCATGACGCAGCAGGAAAATGGGACATGCCATTGCCTCCTTAGAGACATCAAATAAAGCAGCGTACACAGGCTACCACTTTAGAGGAATCCAAGGGATGGGCAAAGCTGCAATAGAATCATCAAAGGTTACATTAGGTGGAGAACCAACCCGCGGCAGGGCTGGAAGAGTGCCCCTCTGGAGAAATACTTCCAAGCTTTAAAGGGTGTCAGGAATAAACAACCTCTTGAACAACTTCAGCTTTACTGGCTGCAGATCACGCCCCTGACTGCAATGTAAAGATCCTGCCAGGAAACTCATCCAAATGCTAGCTGGAGTTTCCCAGAGTCTCTTATGTGTCTTCCTCTTCTGTTCTAACTCTTCTGTTCTAAAGATACTTAAATGTGACTGAAAATGAAGTTGTTTGTTTTGTAACAGCGCAGCAGTGTTCAAGCATCACATCCCATAAAGCTTTCTGAAGCCGAGCAGCCACAAACTTCAGTGCCTTAAAGTCACTAGTGGCTCTGGAACACAGAGGAATGATTAAACACACAACAAAAAAACCCAAAAGCAGCCCATGCAGAGGCAAAAATTGCACAGTCCTGTTACAGCAATGTACACATTAAATGCTGCTTTGCAAAACTGTTATTTATTAGCTTACTTCACTCCTTTATTTCAATCCCTGCGTCCGTGTTATCTCTAGATACATAAGTACCTTTAGAAACAGATAGTGGTGGCACACATCTGAAAAAAAAAAGTTTAACCACATTCTTCAGCTAAAAAGAAAAAAGAAAATTATATTTTTCTCTCTGGTTATAAGTGGATGAATGGACAAACTGTTATCTTAGATCTAAATTACTTATGTAGCTTCCATTAACCGCCACCCAACCACTTCTTGGATTTCAAAATTCCTCTCTATCTCTCCAGTTGGCTTTCTCCATTGCTTTGGTCCTTCTTCAGTGGAACTAACATATGTAAGGGAGGCATGTTCTAAGAGGTTGTTAAAATCCATCACCCCACACTAGGATGCAGAATTTTCTGTTAGCTGACCTGAGCCAGAGCTACTGAGGAAGTTCAAGTCTCACATTTTCGGTGCTGCTTGTTGCTTCTCCGCTAGGATATGAGAGATGGATGTGTATGGGAAATGTGGGAATGAGGCAGGAACATCCTGCAGGATATCCCAAGAATGGCCAGGCTATGGCAATCAGGCTGAGGCTCCTATTTTTTGCTATTGTTTAAGTTACCTAAAACCATACCAAAAAGAGACACATCTGATTTAAATAGCACTCACATACTTTATTTTGGGACAGGATGTAGTACATGAATTCTAACACAATGATTTGGTACTTTAGCAATTCCTGAGCTGCTATAAATGACCTGAGCTAGGACCCATCTGCTGAAGGCTTGATGACCAGTAGCTTCTTTTCAGTTGTCTCTTAATAAAATTATTGCCTTCCATGGAGTAAATCTAGATTTATATCTGTGTAAAGGAGGGTAGACTCAAATCCAAATCAGCTGAAACTGAAAACTTACAGTTACAGAATCTGCTGAACTGAATACAAGCAACAAAGGGATTTGCATACAAGGCAAAAAAGAACTGAGTGAAAGATAGCCTATCTTTGTGAGACAGCACAAGAAAATGGGCTGAGAAAGTGAGACATCAACCCCCAAGAGAGGAGAGGAACCCAGGCTTACCGCGAGTGGCCAGCTAACGCAAGTCAGCTTCCTGTAGACTCTGAAAATGTGCATGATGTAGAAGAACAAAATCATAACCAAATCGCACATGGTGACAATCTGAAAGAAGCTGTATGCACTGTAATCTGTCCATGGAGAATTATTTACACTGATGAATCCAATCAGCAGGGAGATCTGGAACACAAAAGGCGCATTAAAGGTTTTCACTACAGTGCTCAGAGGGTCATGGAGATGATTTTAAGCACAACAAAATGGCACTTAGAAGACAAATATCTAATGTAAATGGGATGGTCCCAACAAAATGGAGGACAAAGTAATGAGCATGATAATAAGGTTTTATAATTTGCTGATAAATGAGCTGAAGCAACCATTAGGACTGGGGAAAGGGGCAATGGCTAGAAGGAAAGCAGCAGTTTCAGCCTGAAGAACTCAACTTGAAGATGGCTCTATGAACAACCAAAGAGGCCTCAAATAGAGAAAAGGAACTGAATGCCTGGAGTTGCACCAGTGACTGAAGCATCTAAACCCCACAGACTTTCAGAAGGATCTCACTGAAAGCTGTGAAAGGGGAGGTGTCCATGAACACATGCACCTTCACTTTAATTTAGTGATATTTCTCACATGCAAAATCAGAGGACCTGAGCTAACAGTTTTACTCCTCCTTTTCTGCCACCTACAGAGCAGAAGTACTAGTGGACTGTAAGGCAGTATCAGAGCAAATAATGTAAACATTTGGAGGAATTGATTAATTCACCTCACCCCCAAAACTTTTATAAGTTAACACTGCCACATAAAACTATGAATCATTATTGTACAACTTGTTTCAGCTGTAAACTTGCTAAGAACAAAAGCTATTTCATTTTTTCAATCTAAAGCTACTTGTTTATTTTACTATTTTTATTATAGCCTGGCTAACCTGGGTGATCAAAATAAATCTACTGAGAATATACTAAAATATTTTTTTTATTACAGACTCTGTCAATGCATGCTTTCAGCCACTGTAATTTTTAGTTAATCCAAAGTCAGCCAGAAGCTGTAATGATTCACATTTTAAGTGTTTCTCCTAGACATTAAAAAACTATCTGAGGAAGCCAGCACTTCAAGACTGCACCATCCTTTCCTGCACACTCATCTTCCAAACTCCTAACCAACTGCATTCATTATCAGAATAATTTCCTTAAGATTAAAAGAGAAAAAAAAACCCCAACGCCCAAACAACACAGCTTAGATTCTCCCTTAATGTTAGCCATGTTTCACCTCCTCAATTCTAAGTGGACAGGCTAAATATATGCATGATCAAGGGTAACCAAAGACTGTAGGTAAGAACTTCAAGGACTGTCACCTTCACCAAACTCCATCCGAACTGCCTTGACAGTGAACCACCTCAAAATGGTGGCTTCAAAGAAAAAAGTCAGTGCTCTGGATTCTTTCCCACACAAGTGGCTACACTGTTGTCAGACCTGGTCTAGCTCCAGGACTTTTACTGTGGCAGACCAAGGAGTTGATACTAGCACTGTAAGTGATGCTCACTCCAAGCCAGCGATGGGCTTCTGCATTACAGTAAGCCTACATCTCCTCTCACCTTTGAATGGACACAGGGCAGGGAAGACAGGACCTACAGATGCAGGGCTAGATCATGCTCCCTGCTTCTCAAGAATGGAGGTCACATGCGCCTTTGAAAATGCATGATACTGCTCAGTCCCTGTCTCCCCAAATATGTTCCTGCCCTCTGGTTTGGGAGTGTAACATTGGAGCGTCATCCTGCATGTTCAGTGCTTCTGTCTGTACCATGCCTGACCTCTGGGTCTCACTGCCTTGCCTCTGGGGAATCCAAAGCGCATGGAGTCTCGTACCTTGTGCGTGGCACAGCTTTCTGAGATGCTACATTTGTTAGAAGACAACAAAGCAACATTCTACACAATTCAGCATTTAAAGAACTCTGGCCCAGTTCTTCCATTCTGAGATAATTTGGATGCAGTTTTGTCCAATCTATGTCTACATCCACCAGGTCCACATTAAGCAGTGGTTTTGTGAGAGGCCATGGTGTCTGTCATCTTCTCCTTCCTCCTAATTTCACTTCCTGTCAGTATTGGCTCCTCCATTGATCTGTGCTGAGCCACCTCAGTGGACTAAGCCAGCAGAAAAGTGAACTACTGAAAAACAGCTTTACTCTGGCTCTGCCATCGTGCAAGGCAGGATCAGGTGAGCAAGGGAGTCTGAGGGAGAACTTAGGACTCCCACAGAAAGGATAGGAAGGACTGAGCTGGCAGGATGGCAGCAGACAGTGCCATGCTGGCTGCTCAGACTGCCACAGACCTTCAAGCTCAGCTCCCTGAATCTTAATTAATCGTAATGTCAGTTAAGCAGAGTCATCTGACTTAGCCACTGAATAACCTGAACAATAAGAAGGAGATAATTTACCCTATAATCTAGGAGAACACTTTAAGTGATGCAAGACACAGCTATTATTTCCATAATTTAAAACTAAATATAATGAAATTTTATTCTATAGGAAGACTTAACAACAAGTCACAGCAAGCACTGAGTCTTGCTCTTGGATAAAGGTGGGATGAGGACAATGTTCTCTAACCACCAAAGGCCAGAAAAAGTTTCCCTTATTCAGGTGTCTTCACAATAATCAGTTCCCAGTTTCAATGACACTGTTAAAATCAAGAAGGAAGCGTTAATTCGCAGAAATATTAAATCTGCCCACCGGCTCATTTCATGAGTGAACAATTAACTTTAGCATGTTTTTTTACGGTGTACAAAGGATAAGGAGGACCAGACTCTTGAAGTACAACTACCATTCAAATAATAAAAAGCACTGGAAAAATACCCTTAGTTTAAGCTAGACCCAGTTCTTTCAATTTCATGGAAGCATAGCAGTATTTTTCTTTTCAGTTAAAAGGTATAAAAAATTGAGAAGCATAAAGAAGAATGCGAGCCATCCAAGGACAGAAAATACATCTGAAGTGTTACGATCCTCAGAAATAAGAAGATACATGGTACCTATGAAGAATCTGCTCAACTCTTCCTCAGTAGGGTAGAACTGTGGATTTGAACAAACATGCTTTCCATTTCAACAGTTCTTCATGATTAGAACAACTCCTAATCCAATTAGTAAAGATTCTCCCTTCTGTGATTTTAGATGTGCCTCAGCACATAGATAGGAAGAAACCACTGCATGGCAAGAGATATTTCTTTCAAAGATTTACTTTCTTAGCATAAACTTTGCAACATGGTATTTACCTGATGTTTCTTAAGAGGGTCCTCAGTTCATAGGCACATGATTCTATTTCACAGGATGGGTGCAAAGGGGACTCTATCAACAACTTTATATAAAGCTGTACCACATCTGCCACACTATATTGCCTGCAGGTACAGTCAGAGTTTAATGCTCACCTGTTGAACAAAGAATGCTAACAAACGCAGGTAATAGATCAATATTCAATATGGGGTCAGGATTGATTGTTCAATCAAGATTGATTGTTCAATAAAGAACACAATATCATGTGTTCTTTAAAAGCAACGAATATTGAAGTTCCTTCACCAGATACTGGTTTATCATGATATACCAGGTGGTGACTGTACCTTTTTCCCCCCTGGGATTCTGGTTTCCAGAGAATTGAGTGATAAAGTGATAAATATGTAACTGTCTAGCATACAGTTGAACATCTATCTCAGAAGTCAGTTTGTGGCACAGAGAGAGAGAGAAACGAATGGCAAAGCACTGAAGTGATCAAATGTTACGAGTGTTCTTTATGCATCTGTGCTCAGGGGAGCAGGTTTATATACCCTGAAAATAAAAACTGGAGGCACAAAAAAATCCAGGGCACTGCTATTTTCACTTCAATATAGCATTTCATAGGTCATGAGAGCAACACAGATGTAACCCTTAGCCAGCAAGCCAGTGGGACCAGAAGTACAGGTCAAGTGATGGTCAGCCCCATGAGAAGATTTCAATGTGCTCCACAATAAATATCTGTGCTCCAGACCTGCATTCCAAAAGGGGTGAGGGACACATTGCAGGGCACTATTATTTAAGTGCTTTCTGGTTTCCAAGAAGCAAAATAAAGACCATATGCATTAATCAACCTCAAGGAGGGATTCCTGGATTTAAATGAAGTTCCATATTTACTGTTTAATAGAAGTCGATTGGCTTAAACTAATCCAATTCTTGACTCTCCTTTGGACCAGATATTTGAATTGTGAAGCACTTTTAGGGACACTGGTACCTATCAGGAACTATCCTGCAGTCAACTCAATGTGAGCTAAAGGCACTCAGCACTTAGCCGACAGAAAAGACATAACAGAGCCTGCAAGGCTTTTACAGAACTGGCATTCTCTTCCCTACTTTGAGCTGAAGATGAGGTAACCACATCCTCTGCCATGTGACTGTGAAAAATGCCGCCTCTTAAATGGCACTGACATACCTTCCCAAGCCTAAACCCCATTCTGATTTGAAGTTAACTCAGATCCACCAAAAAAATGAAACACAATTTGTTCTTTCCTGATGTGGTCTTCTTCCTAAAGCAGCCCTGGGAAGCTGTTGGCCACCTTCACCACAAAAGTACATGGTTGGCTCATGGTCAGTGTGTTGTCCCCCAAGATCCCAAGGTCTTCTCCGCAAACTGCTTTCCAACCTCCAGCCTGTATTGGTGCAGGGGCTTACTCTCAAATATCTCCAGATACAGGACTTGGCATTCCCCTGTGTGGACCTTGATGAGATTCCTCTTTGTCCAGACTGCCAAGGTCCCTCTCCATGGCAGCACAACCCTCTGGCTCATCAGCCACTCCTCCCAGGTTTTTCATCACCTACAAACTTTCCAGAAGTGCACTCTGCATCATCATCCAGGTCATTAATGAAGATGTGGAACAGTGCCAGCCCCAGTATGGACCCCTGAGGTACACCACTAGTGACTGGCCTCCAACTGGATCTCATACCACTGATCACAATCCTCTGGGCTGGGTTGTTCACTTTTAAATCCATCTCACTTGCCCACTAATCTAATCCATACCCTGTCAGCTTGTCTCTGAGGAGGTTATGGGAGACTAGAACCTTACTAAGATCAAGGTAAACCACATACATCACTCTTCCCTTGTCCACCAAGCTAGTCACCTCATTATGGAAAGCAGTAAGGCTGGTAAAGCATCATTTCCCCCTTGTAAATCCATGCTGACTACTTCTGATCACCTTCTTGTCCTTCATGTGTTTGGAAATGCCTTCTAAGAGGATTTTCTTCATCATCTCCCAGTCCCAAGAGACTGAGTTGAAGCTGACAAACCTGTAATTCCCTGGATCTTCCTTCCAGCCCATAGGGATTAAGTTGGTCTGTTCAGAATTGCACACTTTCCTTTTGTACCTCTCAGGCTAGAGAGGATAGGGAAGGACTGGACAAGAGGGATACATTCTCCTCCCCTGTGTTATAAAATGCTTCTGGAAGTGTTCCCTGGAAGTGTTGTTTCTTTTTTAAAATCAGCTGTTTTCCTCCTTGTTTCTTCTCGTCCCTGACAAAGAATAAGCATCTGAAGTCCACTGGCCATTATTACACTCAGTAAAACACAAGGAAAATTTATATCAAGACTTAAAGGAAATGGATCTTTCACTGCAGGAAAATTCAACACCTTCTTAAGGAAAAGAGAGGAATCATGCCTTTGTATTAAGAAGCAATTATATATAGCAGGAAGATCCAACTTCCAATTACTCCTAAGGCAAATGCATACTGCAGAAAAGGCCCGTGGCATTAGGCCCAGATGCTGTTGTACTCCTAATTTCAGATGGCTTGAATTCCACCTAACTGCCTGTGCTCACGCTTGGGTGGCTGTAGTCCTGCAGATGCAATTAGGTTACATAGAAAGCTTGGCTCCAAACATCCTGTCCCCATGGGAGAGGCTGGGCATGATGCTGGGACCCAGAGCAAGCCAGCCACACAGTCCTCAGCTTCTCTGCTGGCTGGGTCCTCCTGTGGTTTCCAGTCCTGTCATCAGTCACAGAGGCCACCAGGAAAACTGCCCAAGAGCTGCCTGCCCCTCAGGACTAATGGGCTGGGCTCTCCTACACTAACATATCCTGCTGGAGTGCACCAGCACAGATGGAAAAGCCTAGGCCAAGCTGGCAAGTTCAAGGAAGCTTAACAGAGAATCGCCTGCTCCAAGGAAGGGGCAGGCAGGAGTGCATGCCCACTAGTCCAGAGGTTACATGTACAATTTTCTTCACTAGTGCCCTGAGAGTAACAAAGGAAAGGACTTGTTTTGCTCTGCAAGTACCTACAGGCCAGCTGGCACCACAAAGCATTTTCTGCTCATGTGGTAGAAGACTGTAGTTTATCTGACCGCAGAACAATTTGATAACCCAGGAATCAATCTGTACAAGTGCTTCATATGATCTTTTTCTACTGTCCTGCTATAATTGATGTCATAAATAAATAAAGCTCTGGCTTTATTGCCAATTATTCTGCAACATTTGGAGAGAACTAAATTTTCCACAGGCACAGCTACCTGCACAAACATAAATACTGAGAAGAATCTACTCTTAAAGGAAATCCTAATGTTCTGAGGATGAGAGGCCCATTTCCACAGGCAAACACTGACACAACAAGGGAGGAATTGAAAGACACTGACTCTTGAATCCTGACCCCAGTTTTGTAACCGTATTTCTGTCTAAACGTCAGTAAATCATGTATTTCACCACTTCAGCTCCTCCAGTCACCCAATGAGGACTAATAAAGACTTCATACTCATTGTGCTGAAGTTTTTCACCTTCAAAACACTTCAGACATGTAAAATAAAGATAAAAATTTTGAGGACTGCTAATAAATGTCTAGGGTAAGATGACTGTTTTCCTTTACAAAGTGAATGAAAATAGATGCTCACTTAAAAAACCCCAAACAAACAAAGAAACAAAAAAAGACAAGACAAACCCCCCCAAACCATACCAAAATACCCACATCCTTTTCCTCCCTGTTCCCCTCTCCAAAAAGCCCAAACGGACAATCAAGAGATCACAGACATGACAGACATGCAGGGGTGAAAATCATCCAAGGAGGAAGCCACACAGTAACAAGCAACAGGAGGAAAAGGTTTGCTTTCTGAGAGTTGGTTTGAGTTCGATCTGTTGCTACTTCAGCACACAAGATAAACAAAAATAGAGTCCTAGCTCACTGTAAAATGGAAATTGGCATTTATTTCCTGCCTGTCATTTATTTACTTATAACCAACTGTGAGCAGTGCTTCCAAAAAGCACACCATTGCACAAGACATTGCAAATAAACTGTTTTCTAATCTTTAATACCAGGACTACTTTACTACTTATCCTCTTGACCATCCTTGACTGTTCAGTACTGCACATTATCAGTCACTCTGTGCTGCACTATTTCACTACTCTGCTAGCGACCGTGGAGTACAGGGTACCTTTCCCCCTGTGGCTGTGCCATCCCCTGCACAGGGGTGATGTTCTGCTGTGGCTCCACAGCAGCTCACGGGCGCTGGGCTTCCTGTGGTTAAAATGTATTGATAATGTATCAGTGTTTCTGCTGCTGCTGAACTGTGCTCACACAGCAACAAGGCTTTCCGCCTCTCTCCTCCCTCCCCTCATCCCAAAGGAGGCTCACAAGTGGGCAAGACACTGGCAATGACAGCTGGCTCCAGCCAAGCAATGGGATTTTCCAGCCCATATGATGTTGTGTTCAGTGATAAAAGCTCAAGACAAGGAGGTTTAAGGGGGAATATTTTAGGTTATTGTATTTCTCTTCCCAAGCAACCATTACATACAGAACCACAGACTCACAGAATGGTTTGGGTTGGAAGGGACCTTAAAGACCATCTATTCCCAACCTCCTGCCATGGGCGGAGACACCTTCAACTAGACCAGGTTGCTCAAAGCCCCGTCCGGCCTGGCCTTGAACACTTCTGTTGATGGGGAGTAGTGGATGAATTTACAGCTTTGCTTGTGTGTGCAGCTTTTGCTTTCCTTATAAAACTGTCTTTATCTTGATCCACGGGTCTTTTTGGCTTCCTTCTATTTTCTGCCCATCTTGCAGGGGAGGGCAGTGAGTGAGAGGCTGGGTGGGTATTTGGCTGCTGGCTGGGGTTAACCCACTACACATGGCCTACCCCTTATCTGGATTTCTAGCTGCTGTGGAAAGAACAGTATTAAAAATCTTCATTGCAGAAAGACACTGACTATGGTTTTTGCAAATCCCAAGATGATGTACTGAACTGGCAGGCTGAAACTGCTGTCTCACCATGTAACTTTAAACTCTGGATAATAGTTTTCTTCCTCTATATAGAAATAAGATGTGAAATGCCAACCAAACTGCAGGAGAAAAGATAACATCAATAAGAAGCAAAATTGCCTCAAGGTGCCCAGTTACAGAGAAACACTGTAACTCTTATCTCAAAGTTTTACTATAATACTGTGACATACACTTCCTCATGTGCAATCCACCCAGCTCTGTGTTATCTTTTCATTTAATTACTTTGCCACGCAATGCATGACCACATCCTTGTGTTTCTCAGAGTATTTATTTTTCTTGAATTTTCCTCACTACTATACCATCCCATAAGAAGAGACAACTTTTTTCTCCAGTGTTTCCTTTCCTTTTTTTCTGCTCCTTATTCCCTTTCCTCTTCTTTCCCTCCATTACACTCCATATTTCTTCCTGTTTGTATCTTTCATTCTCTCCCATCCAAATTTCCCTCTGCACATGACCTCAATTCCCTCAATGCACCTCAATTCCCTCTTTTAATGTTTCCTAACTATCTTGCCCACTCTCTTGCATCATGTATTGAAATTAGCTAACCAAAAACTATCACTATTCAGGGGAAAAAGGTCACAGGACAGGATTCAGCATGGTGCTACACCTGCACGAACACTGTAGGCAGCACCTCTGGTTCACCAGTTTCCTGCTGGTAATTGGTAATACCTGAAAGTGCTTTTCTTTTTCATCCATTGTACTTGCTGGAGGACTGATGAACCTTTGTACTGCTTTAATGTCCCTCCTCCTGAATCTGAAAAGAGGAGGACCCTGAGAACTATTCATAGAATTGATAAAACCTGTTTGATTTCCACTATCTTAAAACTAACCCAAGTTTAAATGCAAGCAATTGTACAGAAACTGTGTCTACAGATTGGGAGCAAGGGACAGCACTGACTCTCACACAGTTTCATCACAGCCTTTTTTTAAAAAAAAATATAGTAAGAGCTAATGCTTTTTGTATTTGAACGCAAAAAAGTCAAAGTTTCCAGCTTGTGACACCAGCCAAGATAGTAAATGGAATTTTCCATCCCTGTGAGAGCCAGTCAGGATAACTGTGCCCTGGAGAAATGTCACTGACTGCAGCTGACAACATTTCCAAATGTTACACCTCAATACAGTGAAACAACACCCACATATTATTAAATACATATTTTTGGATGGAGTAAAATAATTTTTTAACAGCTTCCCAAAACAGAAAGATGAGCAAAGCACAGGCCAAGGTTACAATTGCAGTACATGCAAGACTGGCTCAGCTAATTTAAGCAGCAATGTTGACTGCTGCTGTAATCGAGATTTCCTTCTTCCAGGGCAGTGTTGGAAACGTGAGCTGTAACAGAAAAACCCCTACTAGAAAAAGAAGATAAAAGGCACAGTTCATTTGAAACTTCATTAAAGACAGATGAAATCAGCTGCCTGCAAGTGCATGGTTCTGTGAAGCAGTCAGTCTTTGGTTGCACAATCATCTCTCAGCCCCTGCGTCTGGGCAGATTTCCTTCTTGTCTGGCTGCTTTGCTAAAATAAGGAGGCTGCCTGGCCTCTGATAAGTCACTTCTTGTGTGCACCACCATCCACAGGCTATTTATTGAAGATAAAAATGGTGGGAGGGTGAGAAAAGGCAAAATAATCTCATTCAGACCCTCTACAACACAGATAAGAGAACAATCCTAAGTACAAGCAAGTGGTGTTCTATATCTATTAATAAAAAGCTATCTATCTGCTCAGGCACAGGCCTCAGTGGTAGAAAAGGGTGTGGGGTAATCCCAGAACCAGCATATGAAGGACATTATTAAAGAGCCCTTGCTGCAGGGTGTTAGCCATGATCATTAAAAAGGCAATTCTTTGTAATGACTAGCTGCAATTAAGTCCTGCCTACCACTGATCACAGTGCATGCAGGACTTCAATCCCGCCCCTGCCAGCTGAACTAGCTCCCTGCCTCAATCCCACAGCTGCCTGCACACACTGAAAGCACCATACAATCTTGCATGTTATTTACTGAAAGCTGAGGACTTCATAGCTACATGGCAAACAATATGCTATATTCTCATCAGGCAGTGAATTAATGAAAAAAAGAAAAGCTTGTTACCCACAACAACCTCTTAATTTTATTTCTTCTTCTCTCCAATTTGTTTAAAAATCAACTTAAATTTAAAACATTCTAACTGTGAAAGCCCTATCAGTAAGGTTTTTCAATCTACATAAAAGCTGCACACACAACACTCAAACTATTGCAGCAACTGAGTAACATTGCACAAGTGCCATAATGCAAGTTACAAACAATTCCCTAAACACATAAAACCCACTGCAAAACACTATTAATGGCACAGCTGACGGCTAGCATGGCAGCAAAGGATAGGAACAGAATTTTTAATACAGCAAATGCCCTAGCAAGGTTCCAACTCTAGGAAACACAGCTGCTTTCCCTCTAAGTTTCGAAGAGGTGCCACCTGCAACAACTGAAAATACTGCTGTGGACAAAGCCAGGAGAACCCTGTACCTCATAGCTTGTTCATTCATTAACAAGGAATTAATTCTCCATGCAGGCAACAGCCCCCACATAACAACTAGCTGGCCACCCACTCCAGTGGTCTCTCCCACCAAGCAATGAGCCCTGAATTATGGATGAGTCTGCTCTTTCAGGTAAGAGCAGAGACACATCCTTTATATAGCTGTGTTATTTTTCCGTAGATGCAAAGATACAATCACTCAGCCTATGCTCTCTGCCCTCCTCCCAGTTGTGGTGCTTGTTGGGAACCTGTGTCCCCCACAAACAAGCCCATTTAGAAAAATACTACCTTATTGCTGCAAAAAACCATATATGCACGTGGCTCCTGCTGTAGTTCACGCCACGGTAGAAGATCATCTGTCTTGCATAGTAGGGAGAATCTCTAAATCACATCCCAAAGGATTACAGGAAGTAAAAAACATTGTAAGAGACTTGAATCTCCAGAGTCCCCCAGAAAAACTGGAGTATCTGGTGATAGCAACCAAAAATGAGGGGAATTAATATAACTAAATCTCTCCAGATTTGAAAATTGCACAGCAAGCTGTGACTGTTACTTCTCTCTTCTGCAAGTCAAGCACTTCCAACACCTAGATCATCCTGGAGAGCCATGTCAACCGTTCCCTCCATTGGTAAACCTGAAAGTCAGACAGAATGACAGGAGAAGACAGTCCACAGTGTGAGTAGGTTTGTGTAAATGGAGAACGACTGCCTCAAGCACACAAGGTGCTTCTGAGGCAAGAGAAAGAAAAACCCCAGGAGGAGAAAAGAACTGTAGGCCAACAAAAGTGAGTTTGGTAGAACCTAAAAATTAAGAGGTTTGAGGCTTCTTAAGGAACGGCAGAAGAGTGGCTCTTGATGGCAGAATGGAATCCAGGAATGATGCACAGGAAAATAGAAGCTCATGGAGGTTCAGAGACACCTCAGGCATGTAGACATTTCTGGAGAACTTTGCACTTTGAGGCTGTTGCTGCAAAAGCAGCACAGAGCTCATCGACCCTGGCTTTGGAGAAGGAATCCTCCTGTGGACAGGAGATTGCCCACCTCATCTGCCATACTTCCTTTTAGTTGGCTGGGAAGATGAACTGCTTGCAGGAGCCAGGCACCTCTGAGACCACCACTCTGAACCATTCTCAGATATATTGTTTGGCTTGTTTGTATCATTTGCCCTTTAAAAAGTCAGTGCAGTCCCATATTGCCAGTGATAACCAATATAGAAAGAGCTTAATCCATACTTGTGAGCCATAGAACTCTTGTAGCTAAATTTCATGGCTGTCTAAAAATGGATCCACCAACTGTGCATGGCAATAGTGCCTACAGAGAAGGAGCCCACGTTGGCTGACCAGCCAAGCCTGGTTCAGACTGGCTGGCTGCTAAAAGCCCAGGGTACATTGTGTATATTTACAGGCTGCAAAGTTTCCACCATGATCTGGATATCCAATACATATCTAGCAGCACAGAGCCAGTTAAAACTAAGATAGGAACTTATAACACAAAAACCAGTGCCCCATGGCAACGATCATTCTAGTTAACCTATCAAATTAGATGCATGAGAAAATAAAAAGCAATCTCATCTTCCTGGAAGTTGTTGCTGAGATCAGGGATACCATGTGAACCGCTCAGTAATGTCTCATCTCTCCGCCTGCCAACCCTCAGCGAACAATCTGCTCATCGCTCGCCCTTACAGATGCTGCTCACAGCACAACCCCTTCTCACTGTCTGAGGCATTTAGTGCTTGACTGATTTGGATCTTCAGTTGACACCTGCCATATCTCTCTCTGCCTCAGAGAACACCACACTGACATCTGGCAGTCACACAGCAGTTAAAAAGTTCGTATCTATCATCTGCAGCAAGGGCTTTGCTAAGCCATGGCAACGGAGCCTTGAGTAAGGTCTCCTCGAATAAGACGAGGACGCGTTTACATCACCAAAGTCCACACTGTTAGGTGTGCTGGCATATGATGATTTTCATCAGGAAAGCACGGGTGAGAGTTCCTGAAAACACCGTGACAATCCCCAGACGAACTGGCATCATCACAACCTGGCTGCTGGATCAGGGTGGGTCTGTGCACACCAGGGACCAACCTTTCCTAAATGTGAACACTTGATGCTTGGCAAGGTGCCAGAGAAGTGAAGGGCAGTGAAAGAGGGGGAAAAATGAGAATAGATGAGATTCCTCCGTGTCACTGTTGCAGCTGACAGCTTTCAGTGAGCACCTGGAGACTGGCAGGCCTCTCCAACAGGCTGGGACAACTCTCCTGTGTCTGCTGGGAAGTTGTATACTCAAGCAATTGCCAAAAGGCTCAACAAGCCAGCAGGTGAGAAGCAGCAAGTGGGGACTGTGTTTTTCCCAAAGAAAGAAAAGAGCTCTTGCAGAGCATGATTACAGACTCGAGGAAAATAGGCCAAGTCCCTCTGCAGTTCTGCAGCTGCTGCTGGTCATCTCACATTAACAGCATACTTCTTGCCCAGCAGTCAGCACTTGTTTCTTGAACTCACTTGTAGTACTTCTAAAAAAACAACACAACAAACTGCCAAAAATAGTAAGAAAAAAATTATAAGAAAATTCCCCCTGAAGCAGCTTCTCAATTTTGTCATCATCACACTTCCATTTTCCTTAAGGGAAGCTGTGAGCAGAAGAGGAAGCCGTAAGCACTGCAGCTGCTGCTATTGTTGCAGGAAGAGCAGCCAAGTTTGTTTTGGCTTTGAAAGCTGCAGACACCTAGCCTTGACCAGTCAGGCACATCTGTCCTTGCCATTACATTCATCAAATGACCATCATCACAGTGCAGGGTGTTGTTTCAGCCACGATGACCCCTTAAGAATCTCAGTTACACAAAGAAAAGGAAGCTCACAGGTGGGTGAAAGGAAATCACAGCAATTTCAGAGTCTGAACCCTGCGTACAGAAAGTAGCAATTTCTGGCTGCTGTATACTTTACATATCACCACAAAATAGGAGGACAAGGCCACAGCACATATGACGTGACAAGAGCACAAAGGGGACAGCTCAGCCACAGGACTGAGTGAACACCTCACAGGGACTCCCCAGGGAGAGGAGCGGAGGAGACACTTACTCATAGAAGGAAACACTGTCTGGCTCTGGGGGACAATACCCCAGCAATGCCGAGGAGGTACCAGAGCCCCAGGGTCAGGTGTGCTTCTCTCACGGATGGCTTCTACTGGATCACAGTGAGACACAGTGAGAACAAATTGTTCCAGCACCTATAGTCCTGGAACCCAGTGAAGGGTGCTTGGCACGATGCTCTTTATCATTTATAGGCTCTGAGCAGATGGAGACTGAACTTGTAAACAAGGGATCCGCTGGTTTCTGTCACTCTGTGGCAGGAGAGAAGGATGTTCAAAGGGACACCATCTCCAAACAAAGGGAGGACAGGGGACACTCTGATGCTCCTGCACATCTTAAAAGAAAGTCGCAGAGCAGTAAGAATCCATGTTTTTCACCACATCTTATTATCCACAGACACCATGTGCACCTGATTAAGATTTTTAAATGGCGCTTTAAAATTTAACTTCTCATAAAACAAATGTGCCAGGAAACCACTGCCAATACTTTACTCTGCTCTTTCAGGCATACTAAACATGTCTCAGGTGATGCGGTAAATTTCTATGCTTCATTTCCCTTTTTTTTGTTATTTCAGAGAATGTATTTGCTAACCCCTGTTCAATCACCTCTACAGAAAGAATCACCTCTACATGCACAGAGACTGCTAATGAATGCATTGCAACAAATCCTAATGGATGCACCAAATAAGCAATGAAAAATGGCTCCAACTTTGAGCTTTCAGAAAGCCTCTTTTAATAAATAACAAATAAAACATTCACTGACACATTCAGAGCAGAGATACCCTAGTGTTTAATAATGACTATAACTGCCTTTCTACAAAATGTACTGGAGTTGATTTTTTTAGCCTTCTAGAGCAGTTTCAACATCAGAAAAATTACAAGTTTCTTTTTTTTCCTGAAAGAGGGAGATAGAAATTAAAGGAGATGGGGTAAAACCTTCCCCTGCCCAAGAGAAAAAGGACTACATTTCCAGCTTGTGGTTTGCAACACATGGAACCACTTCAAGCTTATGTACTTCCTGCCCTTCTGTGCCAGACACTTGTTCTTGCCCACAGTAGCCTCTATGGTTGCACTGTTCCCTAAAAACACTTACGGAGAAAGAAAACCAGAGAGCTGAAGTAAAGCTCCATTAGTTCCGCGGTACTGTGTAACCTGGTGGACATCTGCGTCACTGCAGCTGAGAACAGCTGCATGGAGACAAGACAGAAGGGGAAAATTCCTTAAACTGGTGTTGCTTGTGAAGTTTTGCCTCATCAAATAAAACTGTGTCAGCCCACCAGCAAGCACTCCTTGGTTAACATGCAGAGAACGCAGCGTTTGCTTCCAGCTCTTACGCAAACACCTGGACAGAAATTGTAAAATGGCCACCCAGAGCAGAGGCATGGAAAAAACACCACTGGCTGAGGTAGCCAGCGTTGGTGTTCTCAGAGGGGAAATAACAGGACCTCCCAGTCCTACTGAGCTTAATTAGCTTGGACATTCCTTACTCGAGTGCTCCAGCTTACTTTGGAGCCATCTAAGACTTAGATAATTTTTTTCTCTTTCTCTTTGTTCAGCATGCGCAGCAAGGTCCTTTTACTGCAGTTTCCAGCAGAACAACAAAAATAATGAGCAGCTACAACATAAAGCTCTGACCTTGGCCTCAGAAAACGTGTCTCGTTGCTTAGCCAGTAGTTTATCTTGCACATTCTTGGGGTGGTTTTCTTCAATCCACCAGAAAGCACAGTCTATACAGGAGTCACAGACAGGCTTACAATTTCAGCACCTCTACATATCACTAGAATGCTTCTCTTCTGACTGAGCAGCTTTATTACCATAGAGGCAAATTCATGTCACTGACACACTGCTGCAGAGAATTACATGTTTTACTTCAATCACCTCCATGGACAGAAAGACATTTCAGTCTCAAGATCAAGTTAAAAAATGAGTAGCTCTCAAATAGTTCCAAGCAGCACTTGCTTTTGTGAATTTCTTTTTCTTGCACTAACAGATTTTGCTTTCTTTTCATATTTTAACTTCTTCTGAATATAGTTCCCCAGTAAATTTGTCTGATATTATACAGCACATTCAGAAATGGAACTTGGCTCCAGCAACCGAACTACCAGCATTCTCTAGACTTCAGTGTTAGATGAATGAATATTCACTTCAATATGATTACACAACTATATGTTAGTATACAAATAACCCAGAGAGGCTTCAGCACACTTCAAAGTTACTCAGAATTACAGACTATCTTGTTGGCCATTCACTTGTCAAGTATGTCATTGCATTTGTCAAGGCATACTTGGGAAATTGAATAGATACTCTGAAGAAAAGCTTTAACTATTGCCTTAGCATTTTTAACAAGTTAAAATGATGTTGTTAAGTCAACTTTTATTGAGTTTATCCTTTTTTTACATTGCAATTGCTTGTAAATCTTTTCTTCACCCTTGAGAAGGCAATTCTGATTTTTTTGTTTTCTCTCTTGTGAAACTGATGGCTCACATTGAGCTGACAGAATCAGCACTGGTTTTCGCTTAAAACACCCTGTATTCTGAGGCTGTGCTTACTCTGACAGCTACTGTAACAGTAACAGTGGTGTCATTGTGGGAACAATGGCCTTCAGTCTGAACTGTGACAAAGTTAGTTTGGCCCAGCCTGGGGGAGGTGAAAGAGAGGCAAAGAAGGCCATAGGCCACTCCACACCTCCCAGGAAAAAGGAGTAGTCCAAGAACAGTTTGAGAAGCCTGAGAGACCTACACAAGCATGTGCTGTGCCATGATGGCTCTCCTACATGTGAGCTCTCAACTCTTCTCTCTTCAGTCTGTATCGGTCACATGCCTGCAAAGCTCTGCACCAGACACTTTGGACAGGCAATGCAATCACTCCTACCAAGTGCCTAAGAGAGGGGGACACCTGTACAGGCTCCCCTGTCCAACACGGGCTGTGCTGAAAGCAGGACCTCATCCGATACAGCATCAGTCGCATCCTCCAGACTTCAGCTGTAAAAATATAAAAAGCACATGAGGGCTCCAGGAGAAATTCAGTGGCACTAGACTTGTTTCAATCTATCAACACTGGCACTCGAGCCACCCTGATGGCAATACAAATGCACATTCATACCACTGACCCTAATGGCACAGGATGACTCAAAAAACTCCCAAGAACCCATCTACCGAGAACTTGGCAAGCGAAGCAACGGAGGTTGCTATGAAGGCTTACATTGAAACAAGCCAGCAGTAGCGCGGACACAAAGTAAATGTGCCTCAACCAAATCAGCATAGCTCATGCAAAATGGTCTAGAGTGCCATCTGTGACAATTTTGGCAAGCTGGCTAAAATTCAAGTCATTCAAGTCAGTTTCTCTGGTCTAAGTGTATTGTGCACACTGATACGCACCCACTCACACACTTGCTTAGTACACTGGTGCTACAGAACCAAGGTGGCCACAGTGGGATCCTGCATGTATCCCTAAGAGACCTTGGCAAAACAGCAAATACCAAAAGAAAGAGAAGGAAAGGAAAGAAAAAGCAGAAGCTGTATTAACAACATCAAGATAAACAAGCTGAAGTAAGATAGATGTTGAAATACTTTGTAATTTCCTGTCAAAATCAGAGTATCAGTTCAGACTGGATTTTGAAAAGAACCCCAACTAAGGTTAGTAACAGTCACACATGGAAAAGCAGCTTTCAAATTGTCTTACTGCCATACAAAATACACGAGCCTGCATAACTATGTTTTCTCCTCTATTTTATTTTCAACATATTTATAGACCATTCCCTAGGCCATGAAGTCAATGCATAAAATATACCGTCTTTTCAAAGCTATAACCATTCTGCAAGGTTAAAAAAATTGTCTAGCCAAAAAAAGTAAAGGAATTTGTGTAGGCTTACAGGCAAGAAACACTTTTTTATTCTTAATTTCATTCTATGCTAGACACCACAGCACCCAGAATTTCAAGAGAAAGCACTGGTAACATCCAAAAATTAGCAACAATTCAGGCTGCACAATCTCCTCAGTATTCCTGAGTTTAAGCCCTTCTGTCTCACAGCGGAGCAGCTGCAACATTATCTTCTATTGCCTTCCTATGATTCCCACGGCATGTTGTTGTTGTCAACTATTAGAACTACGTCACGCACATTTACATAAAATTGTTGGGGTTTTTTAGCTTGCAAGCACAGCAAATAGCCCTTAACTTTACAGTAAGTGATGAAATGTTTCTTTCTTGCCCTCTATCACATCACATCACATCACTCTACTTCTTGGTAAAGGGGACTGAGGAAGAAAGAGAGAACAAAACTCGTAACGTTTCCTCTTCACAACCACAACTGCTCAGAGGCCCAGAACACAATTTAGTGTGATATATATCTAACCCAAATGACCTTATCTTTACCCTTAGCCAGCATAATGGTTCTCCTTCTCAGTAAGACTACAGCTACTAGCCACATCAACACTAGTGCAGGAACGTTTACAGATTCAGCATAAAGAAATCTTTACAAAAAAAGTTACTGCCAACACTTCGTACTAGGAGAACTGAATGCTAATACAAATGGGCCTGTGGATATAAATACTGTCTGAGAACAGATAAAAGAGAATTGTAAAAATATTTAGGTCTCCCTATTTTATTTGGTGCAGGAGTAAATCTAGAACTAACATATTGTGGTTATTCTACATGCTACAGCACAAACATTTGGTTTTCTTACGGAATTATTTGAGAAGACACTATTGTGATATGTGATATTAGAAGTTCATTTGCCCAAAGTTCTTTGAATACCTGAGGTAACTCCTACTCATGTTTACAGGCAAGCTGAAAAGCAGAAAAATATAAGAGGGTGAAGCTGAAAGAGTGCAAAGGAAAATAATTTAGATTGTTTTAACTTCTGTTAAAGTCACTGCAGAAAGCCACTTGCTTAAATTTGGATGAATTTTACATTGAACTGCACTGATAAAACATGACTTTATGCAAAGTATGTGAAGCATTACATAAAATTACATAGATTTACATGCAGCAGATGAAAATATGTAAAGCATGTAAAGAATGCATGCACTTAATACGTGCACCAGAAACTGACATTACGGCACAAATAACTACACTGTGGTAGCTTTAGGAGTCACACCCCAGAGCTGTAGAGACACCACAGCAGGATGGAGGGCAGAGAGGATTAGTTATTTCTAGTCCATAAAAGGAACTCTTCTTGCCACAGTGGTGAAAGCAAACAGCCTTTCAGCTCATCAGCCGAGCACAAGTCTACTATTTTAGGGCTACAGGTTCAGTTGCAATGTAGACACATGCTCAAAAGAATGTCACTTGTCTCCTGAAAAGATTCTCCAGGTCTGGTCAATGGTTTGGGAACAACCCAAGCCAGACGAAGGCAGCAGACAACTGTTTGTGTTCCTACTGCACAGAACTCAAGTGAGGGACAACTCCCAAGTCCCACGGGAGCAGGACAGATGCTCAGCAGCTGGAGGCAGCCATGACCAGTCACAGTCAACTTCATCTCTTGCTACTGAGGGTCATTTCTAAGGGCACCTGGCAGCTAATAATGAACTGGAAGGAACTGGGCAGCTTTTACAGAAAAATATGAGGATTTGATATTACTAGTCAGCAACTTAGAGCATAATGAATCTTAACTTTGAATGCCAATTTAGAAATCTGGGTGACAATAACCTACACAACTTTTAAAAAATGACTGGACAAATACAGGCAGGGGGAAGAAGGCATTGGGAGCTCATAAAAATGAAGGCAACAGCTCCAGGATAAAACACTGCCAAGGCACAAGGTTTTGCAGGATGAAAATGTACATGTGCAGGTATCGGTACATGATGTCTTTCACTGTCTTTCCTGGGCATTATCACTGCCACTACTGTAATTAAGCTGACAAATCACCCCACAGATAATTATGTGCCATAAAAATGAGAAAGACCTTATCCATCTGTTAATCCTCTCCACATCTGCATGGAGCTGAATTTCATGCACTGAGTTAAGGCATCAGCTCAAATCCTGGCAGCGTTCCACCATCAACTGCTTTTGAATTTCAGCCCTACATCTCCCACATCCCTCCCTGTGTCACTGGGTCACTGCTGGAGGTCTCTGACAGACAGGGTACGGAGCCAGCTGCAGCTGGAGCCTCAGCTGTGGTGCCCACCTCTACCACATCGCTCTGGGCACTGGCACTTGGCCCCGTTTTCTCCTAAAAACTTACCCACGCTACGGAATGAGGTGTTCCAGTGCAGCACGATGTGCCGTCGCACCACGGTGCTACCGCTGTTAATGGCAAAAAGTTAATACTGCTGCTTTGGGCTCACGCACGTCCGTCTGGTCAGAAGTGCTCATTGCTGCATTAGGAAGACGCAAAGGCAGCTTCCGACAGACGGCAACGCTCCGCTCTGCCAGAGGAACGTGGGCTTTTCGTCCTGATGGGAGCTTCGAGAGCTGAGGGGAGAAACCCGCACGGAGCCGCGGCCCCAGCACTGCCCGACGGCGCTCTGCGGCCGCGTCGCCACAAGACCCGTCCGGCAGGGATGAGAACGATTCCCGCGGGCTCCGAGGGCCCCAGCAGGAGCCTCGGCAGAGCCCCCCGACCCGCTCGCCCCTTACCATTTGGGCCACCTTCAGCATGCCGGCGCAGGAGCGGAAATAGCCGCCGTCCATGAGCTCCGCGTCCGAGCCCGCCGAGGAGGAGGCGACGGTGACGGGCGGCGGGGCCGCGGGGCCCCCGCTGCTCACCCCGGTGCGGATCACTCGCGCCCCGTGCGACATGGCTGCGTCCGCGCTGCCCTCGCCGCTGTCCGGCCCGGCACGGGGAACGGGACGGGACGGGATGGGATGGGATCGACGGGACGGGACGGGGCGGGGCGGGCGGCGGCGCCCCGGGGCTGGCAGGGCCGGGCGGAGCGCGGCGCTTCCCCGCCCGCCCAAGCTCCCGCCCGGCCCCGGCGGACGCGGGGCGGGGGAGGCCGAGGGGGAGCCGCGGGGGTTTCCCTGCCGCGGGGGAGACGCTGCCGCACCCAGGCGGGCAGCGGGGTCCGGGACAGCCGGGAGCGGGAGCCGCGCAGGGACACTCCCCCCGCGCCGTGCCGGAGCGACAGCCGCAGCGGGACGCCCGCCCGGCCGCCCGCCCTGTGCAGCTGGGTTACATGGAAACGGAGGCCGAAGGGAGGCTTTCCGAGCAGGGAGCGGGACGCCCCGCCGGGAGGGAGCTCCACACGAGCCGGCCGCCGCAGCGGGGAGCAGCTTGGCGGGGACAGTGACAAACCCCGCCGGGCGTCAAAGTTTGTCGGTGGTGCGCTGGGAGGGGACCTACTCCGGTGCTTCGCTGTGGAGGTACAGCTGCAAACAGCATCTTTCCACACGGCACTTATTCTTGCCAAAACCCGCCCCCCGCCCCCCGAACCTTCTGATTCTCGATCTCATAAAAGATAAAAACCATTTGCATTAAATGAGCAGCAACAGGTAAAACTGTAATGACTGTCCAGATGTCTCAGGCCCAGTGTTTGAATTAAATCATGCCGTGATACTACCAAAACGCAGCAAAGGAGGCTATGTATTTCCTCAAGTTTAAAAATAACTTGTTCTGCTTTTTGACAAGTGAGGTAATAGCGGGCCTCTGAGTTGGGCATGTGCCACTTTTGTACTCACTGGAGTAGTAACCTCATCTTCTGGTGCTTTGTTCTGCAGTTACAATGCACATTCTGTTCATATTTAGTATTTACTAGTTCCTTCAGCAACTAAAATTGTCCTAGGAGGGAAGACATGTAAGCCCAGATGACCCCCAACGCACATAAGGCCGTAGTGTAAGCAGTTTACTTGAGCAAAATGGGTTTGCCATTGTGGGCAATGGCCCTTACTAAATTAAGCAGTACATAGTTCTGGACTTCTATTAAGCCAACTTGTAGTTGCAATAAAAGGTATTACCTGTCCCACCACATTTTATCTCATGCCATTAGATATCAAAGCTACAACACTGGCTACCGCCACAAGAGCAAAATGCTAGCTGCTGAGAAAAAACCAATTTGTTCCGTTTTTGAACAGCTGCTTTCCCCACCCCCCCTTCTCCTTACAGTTCCTATTCAGAAGCATGCATGGTTATACGTTTCTATAAGCCCTGTGGAGGAAGGTTCCAGTAATTTCTTCAGTTCCTATTAAGAAATGGGGGGGGGGGGGGGTCGGGGGGTGGGGGGATGTTACCTGCTGGTTCAGCTTCTTTAGCTCTTTATTTCTTTTGAAAGTGTGTATGTGACTGGTGCCCTGCTGATCTGAGTTCAGGCCAGTGAAACAGAAATAAATTAAATTAACACAAATAGAATAACAGTCATATTTTCTACCTAGCAATACAGGTGTCTTCTGTGAAGCACTGGGACAAAGTCCATCTAACACTACTGCATTTGAAGTTTTTATTATAGTTCTCATGCTAATTACTTCAACTTGTTAAGTGCATCGTGTATGATGATGAAGAAAGGTACTGACAGCCCCTTAGTAAATTAAAATTAATGGCTGTAAGTTGACATCAAGTACCCTTATGTAGTGACTTAGATTTTTCAGAGACTGTTTGTCTGAAACAAGTTATTTATAAGTCAAATACCTTCATTTTGCAAGTTGAATAGCAATTTGTTTATTGTTCTAAATATCTGTATTAAGAATTTCACTAATGACTTCATCGCTTACCAGTTGTTCTTTTAAGGCTTCTTTCAATCTTACGAGTAGTAACCTACAGCAGATACAAACCTTGTTTTAATTGTTATGTGATAAACCACAGCTAGCTTATCTTCTTTATCAATATTAGAACATACGAATGCATTAACTCATAGTTTGCAAATCAGTATTTAAGGCTAGTGCACTGGAAGATAACCTTTTGGGTGCTTATGCCTTTCTTCAGGCCTGAAATAGGAGGAGCAAATTTCAGAAGGAATGCTCAGTCTGTGCTTGATTCCTCCAATTTCAACTAGATATTCAGAACAATTGAAAAACAAGACAGGTGGTATCTGGGCAACAGATGAGAAATGAGGCACATGAGAAAGAGCATGGGAAATAAGATAATTATGTTTCTAAAAGGAAAGAGCAAGGCAGGTAAGTTATGGTTTGTGGAGAAAAAAAAAAAAGCAAGGCCAACCACAAAGCAAATTTTTGCCTAGTATGTATTTTTTAAACTCAGAATTAAGGATTCAACGGACAGATTTGTCTTTGGAAGTCATTCTGCAGATCTTCCCTTGAGGATCAGCACTGAAGATTCAGCGAACAAGAGATATTTTACCAGAATCATTCCTTATCTGGTTTTATCTTACATTAAAGGGCGTATTCTGACATGTAACACACAGTTGCCATGGCAGTTATAGGTAAACCAGACGAAACACAGAACTTCTCTTAGCTCTACTCCCTCTTACTGCTTCTGTCCACAAATCATGTCTGGGTTATCAGTTTCGACCAGACCATTGCAGTTACTACAAAATCTTGAAATGTTTGCGCAAACACAGTCACATCCTTTGGAGCTGAAATAGATACATCAAATAGCAACTGAGAAAGAATTTCTATTGCTACTACTGAAGCATTTTACTGATGAGAAATCCCTGATGAAATTTTAATTCTGGCTATATTTCTAATCACATTTTATCAGTTGACACTTGGATCATTTCGATGCCTTTGATTCTTTTTTTCCCAGTGATGGAAAAGAGCATACGGGATTTTAATGACGCATTTTATCTGTGTAGATAAAATGCAGAGTTGGTAGACATTCTTCCTTCTCACAGCTGGATAAATTTAGCAAGCAGGAGACAGTCTGACCTATGTTGTATAGGCCAAATGCAATTTACAGACAAATACAGGTTTTAAAATAATATCTTGGCTTCCCTCACACTGAAATCTTATGACTGACAGATAATCAGGAAAAAAACATGTGATCGAGAACGGAATTAGCTCTCTGCTGATAAATCTTCTGCAAGGCGCATACGTAAGTAACCACACACCATTTAGTTACGAGGAGAAATAAAGAAGGGTTTTTTTTGCAGTAACGTTTCTCTACTACCATATATTATCAACCAAATAAGCTTTTGAAGACTAGAGGGGAGTCCAAATCTTCTTAATCCAAGAATAAAAGGTTCACCAGTAGTCTTTAATGAGGAAAACTTTACATAACATCACAAAATAATCCTAACCTTTCACTCACCACATAATTCCTGAAAAAAAATCCTTAGGTAATTTGTATTTGAAAGTAATTTTCAAAGGTATCTGTTTTGAAAGTCATATACTGTCATACTTCTGTTTGAGTCAAAGTTATTTAAATATGAGCATCAACTTCATTTGTTAAACTAAAAAGTTGCAGATGATGCCAGTAGACAGGAAAGGAGGCAGGAAATTCCTTGCTTCTAGCACTGGTGTCTTGACAGTTCTTCCATGGATTTAATCTTTCTATCATTTAATAGGATTTAAAGGCCAGTTTTTAATAAGACAGATTAATGGCCTAATCTGAGGAGAAGAAAACCCAAACAGCCACTGTCTGCTGAGAAACAAGAAGTGTTACCTTTAGCCAGAGATTTGAGATACCCTCAGTAAGTTAAGCACCAAGCACTAAGGGGGTGTTGTCTGGGCTCCTGCTTTGGAGCCTGTTGGATCTGAGAAACCTGTTAAGATAATGTGTTCCAGGCACAATATTTCCTCAGCTTCAGACCTACAGTAACAGGCTCCAAAAGCAACCTTGTGATGTGAGAAGCTGTTAGAATATGCGCACTGACAGGATTGTCAGAATTCTTAGTAGTATATATTACAATCTGAACAAGAAATTTAAAAAGCAAGCTTCTACTCCCAGTTTACAAAACAAACACAGTTGGACCATTTATTTATTTATTTAACTTTCAGGTGGTTTTTTCTGCACAATGTCACTTTTCATACATAATAATGATACAATATCAGTTTTGGTAGCATTCAGTATCAAAAGTATACCTGCATCATTTAAAAAGTTACATTTACAAACGTGGCACATTGCATAAGATTTATTAAAGGTTTAGTAGTAACAACTATACAATGTCTAGAAAAATACCGTGTTAATTTTAAAAGAAGCAATATGAAATTTTACTATATGGTACAAAGTCAGGGTTAAATGTATCTAAAGATGGCGTTATTATAAATAATCATTTGATCTCAGTTTATATTGTGTCAATTCTAACAGAAATGTTCAAAAATACCTCACTCCTCTTCCAATCTTTCATCGAAGGTGAATAATCCTCAAGGTACTTTACACTACAGAATTCACTTTAACAAAGTATTTACTGCAAAGTTCGTGATCGCCAGGATATAAAGCTAAAATACGTATTTCCAGCATAGCAGGAGGTAACCACGAAGGCAAAGAACTGTAGAGAGAGGGGAAAAAAAGATTAGGAAATAAATATATTTGAGAGCACTGTCATTTCTAAGAAAAAGAAACAGTTATGGGACTTGGGAAAAAGGAAAATAGCAAGCTGACTACAATGGCACACTCTCACCTCCTTGTACTTGTGTGGCCATCTCAGTCAACACTGTATAAAAGTAAGCTTATGCTACGTATAGAAATATGGGCCTAGGAGCAGACAAAACATGACATATTTCAACTTCTTTTATAAATTCCTCATTATACTGCCTCAGTATGGATCTTGCAGACTGGACTGCCACCAATCTAATACTCGCTGCTTTTAGAGCCTGAGGGATTGTCTGTGGCACGACGTGAGTTCGAGTTAACGCTCCTGCTCTGCTGTGTCCCAGGAATTGCCTGCAGCCCACCTGTACCTCTGCATGGCACAGAGTGCATCTGTTTGATTACAGAGAAAACCTGGATTCAAATGCAGGCCCAGACATGTTCTCAAACAGCACTACTGATACGGTTACCAATTCCAGAGGTCCTCTACTGATGAATAAAGATACTCCTCAGTGCAAATAACAGTGACAGCAACCACACTGTCATATTACCGCTTTGTCAGAAACCGATAACAGAATAAGCCTTCTATAGCAGGCTAGATTTATTTCAGCTGTACTGATAAAGTCCAGTTCAGCACTAGTGCTTAAGTTCCTGTTAACCACTGCATGTTGTTCAAAATAGACAATATTCAACATGGTGTTAACGACAATACCAGAATGTTTTGTGCTGGTAACTGAATCAAACAAAGCTGTCACTGCAAATAAGATTAACACCACTTTTCTAAGAGGTGAGCAGTGACAGGACAAGAAGGAACAAACACAAGTTACAAGACGAGAAATTTCAATTAGATATTAGGAAAAAAAAAAATCACAGTGTAAGTAATCAAACACAGGAATAATCATCTTTGAAAATACTCAAAACTCAAGTGGACAAGGTCCTGGTAGCCTGATATGAATTAGCCCTGCTGTAGGAGGGGAGAGAGTTGGACCAGATAACCTCCAAAAAGTCCATTCCAGCCTAAAAATATTTTATGATTCTACAGTTGTTCCTGGCTTGTATGCCATCACTGGCCTGGGTAGGCACTGCTGAGCATTCATCCAGGCAGGAAATCTAAGCCTTTCAACAGAGGGCCCCTGGTGAGTATTGTCTAATGCAAATTTAATCTGTAACACCAAAAATTGTAGATGATGATATAAAATCTTATTACAATAAAAAACTGTAGCGTTCTTCTTTTTCCAATTATTTTGTTTCTTATTAAATAAAAGCTTCATCTAAAATCTTTCTAGCAGAATGACTATTGGGGATAGATGATTTGCTAAATTCTCTATCCATGAAACCCTTAATGGACTTGGAAAGCAAGAATCCACATTTAATAGTTTATTTAGACACTGCATTAGATAAACATTATTAGGAAGTACTAGAAGAGAATGCAAACCTCCCATGAGACCCTGAACATTCATGCATTTTGCATAAAACCTGAATCAGCATGGAAGCTTATCTAGCAGCAAGCACGTTCCTGTCAGCTGCAGTGGCTGAGTTACAGATCTGTAGTACAAATTGCCAAGGGGAGAAGATCCTGAACACCACTGAAATGACAGGGATATAGAGATCCAATTCCCAGGACAAAAACAGAGCAGGTGTTCGAGTTCCTGTGTTCATGGCCATAAAAAATAAGCTTCAGACAGGATTTGTGAATAGTCAGGAGGACAACTGTAACAGCATGAACACTCAGTAATTTGGAATTCCTGCGGACAATTGAATTTGACTACTTTTGCCACAACATGCAAAAAGTTCTTTTACAATTCCCTTAACTTTGCTACTGAATGCGTTCACCTAACTCAAAGAGTGACAAGGCTTTTTTCTGTTCCTTTTTTGTTTTAAGTTATTTTTCATCCACTTTGATTGTTTTGGATTTCTAAATCTAAGTACTAAGATGGTAATATCAGACTAAGTAGTGATTTCATCCACTTTAAAAAACTGTGAAGTTACCTGATTTTTCAGGCATTGCCCTCACAACTCAAAGGAAAGACTACCAAAAGTTGAAGCCATAACAGGAAGATCATTGTGGAAACAGCAATAGCACTCCAGGGCTTTCCCCAAGGTGCTGTGTGGGCAATGTGGACAATGGCTCAGCCCACAGAAAGCTGAATGCATCTTATCCGTAAGTGTGCAGAGTTAGCTGAGTTAGTTTAAACTGCCTTTGAAGCTGTCCAAGTGGACTGAGGTGACTTGATGCTCACAATCTTTTTTGTCTGCTCTGATGTGCAGGCTCCGACCTCAGCCAGAGAGCTACTCATAAATGGGGGCAGGGGAGGAGGAAATCAGTGTGATCTTAAAAACATTACTGCCTTTTCTGATGTGACTGTCATCTCCTGGTGGAATTTCGAGTCATCTCTAAAAATTATGAACTAAATTGCAGCTACCTATAGCTTTTGTGTGTGACCTGTATCACTGCAGCTTTTCAAAATGCAGAACACCTGCAACTTCAACCCACACTTCCAACAAGCCTTCATTTTCTATAGCTTTATTGGACATAGAACTGACTTAAACAAAAAATGAACTCACTGAAGAAGCTGCCCAGCTGTTGTAATTGTGATTGTCCAGATCTTTGGTAACTGAAGATGCATCTACAATGGCAGCAATGAGATACAAAACACAGGCACTTCCATTAAAACACAGACCCTGTTGAAAAGACAAACACACATAATTAATATGTACAGGCATTTGTTTTCCAACATTACAAAACTCTCTTCTGAAATACGCTGAACATATGCAGCATACACTAGAAATATAATTCTTAACTATTTTTACCTTCTTCTATCTTTCTATCTGTAAGATTAAAATTTAACTGCTTTGAAGATCCATAAACAATACACCATACTTTGGACAAACTGTTCTCTCCATCACACTAAATCCAGAAAAGTCTTAAAGCTGGTGTGCTATGATTTTCCAAAAGTGAAAATAAAGACTCAATTTGGTTATCGCAATCTGAGAGTTAGGCAGTAAGAATATGATACTACATGATAAAAAAACAAAAAAAAAAAGAAACAAGACACACTGCACTTTGACTACATTTCTAATCTACACAAAGATAGGAGTCGATAACTCCTGGCATATGGAGAATATTTATAAAACTTCCAAAACTTTGTTTTCTACTGTACTTAAGGAGACAAAGAGGGTGACATTTTTTTTTCTCATTCGTATTCTTCCATCTCCCAGTACCTTTCCTTTCTGCCTGTTTTTGAGAGAAGAAAGAAACAGGTAAACCCAAGGAGAACAGTCTGAATGGACTACATGGGTCATCAAGATCCCTCCATGGCAGATGCTGCATTTTGTCCTCCAAGGAGCAATGTTAATGTCTCAGGGTACTTATGTTCATTACTAAGAAAGAAGCAAAGCAGGTAACAATGACCTCACATGACAGAGAGAGCAAACAAAAAGTTCGTTTGGTTTTTGCATGTGAGAAAGAACAGGAAAGGAAGAGAGAACAGATGTCTGAGAAGATGAAAGAGAAAAATGTATGAGGGTTTTTTAAAAAGTACATGATTTTAATACTTTGTCTTTTACTTTCTCACTACTTGGTCATGGAAGCTTCTTCCTCTTAAAAAAAAAAAAAAAAATAAAGAAATCCCCCAAAACTCCACTCTGCTGCTTGTCTAAGGCATACAAATTTGGTGCCAAATTTAAGTGGAATGCCTGTGACACGCTTTGCATGTAGTTACAATTGCAGGAATTGGTAACTCAATATAGACCTGGTCCTAAAGTTGTACATAATGAGCTCCCTTCAGCTTCTGGACCCCTGGTTTGCACGCCAGAGTGTCACACAAATATAACCTTTAACTGTTGCTGTAACTGTCTAAATGTTGCCATACTGATGCAGCTCCAACTATTAATTCCCATGGTGTGACCCAGTGGATGCTAGGAATTTATGCCAGTTATTCCCTATTTAATTAATCTGCCACCAGCTCTGGCAAAATCTAAAAAGAGCTGCAGCTCAAGAAGAGAAGCTCAGAAGGAACAGCGGAAAATATCCACTTACCTTTCCACAGGGAACTGGGCTGGGCAGTGCCTCAGCACACAGAGGGAGTCCAAGGACTGGCACTTGAGATTTGATTCACACACTTACAAACAAGTGGGGTTCATCTCACCTATACCAGTTTGTCCAATAAAAGGTATTATCTCTACCCACAGATGTCACCCCTCATTTGATCTGGGCATTACAGCAATAAAATATTAAACTGTCAATTTTAGGATGAGATGCCAACAACTGGCAGGTTCTGGTGAACTTCTGTAAAGCACTGATTTAGAAACTCCAAATTTGATACCTAGAGTATTTGTTGTTATTTTCAGATTTCCCATTCCAAGAAGACTCAATTACCCCGGAAAGCTACAAATCCCTGCAATATCTTGTCATGTAGAAAAGAAAAAAGCACATAATTTCTGAGAAGTGCTGCTCTGGGAAAAAACACTGTTGGGGAAGATGGAATGCAGTGCAAGCTGACTGGGCCTTTACTGCCAATATATTTCTCAAACCAAATGGTTCATGCTAAATTACCATCTGCTTCTTAAATTCAAATTTACCAGATTTTAAAAGCTTCCATTGATCGTTTTAGCAAAAAACTTGCACTATAAAGGAGAGTCAGTTTTGAAGCACATCCTTTGGGTTAATTTGCAGTAAAAGTAACCGCATCTTAAGCAATTTGGTAATGTGCTTAACCTGCAAAAAGTGAATTTATGACAGAGAGGTCCAGATGTAATTTTGGATACTGCATACAATAGGAACAGTTTGAGCTAACTGTCCCTAAGGAGGCAGAGCAGTAACTGGCAGATACTGAAATTCAGGATTCTTCAGAGAATAGGGTAAAGGTGGGTTGCAACTCAGTCAAAAAGGTGTGTGTCATGCTCTTTTGAACAAAGACTAAAAACACCTCCCTGAAAAGAGACTCAATGTTGTTCTTGGCCAGACAGGAGCAGCAAAGGACCAATTCAAAGGCTATTCCCAAAAGCTCTTTCAATACCTTAGGACAAAACAAGCTGGAAAGCAAGCAACTTTTATTTATTTTGTATTTATTTTCTCTTTATATGACCCCTTTATATAAAAGGAGATTACCTTTTGGACCTATATTTATGTACATCTACAATATATTTGGAACTCAGAGCAAGAAATACACTCAATATGAAATAGAAACAAATCAAATATTCCAGTTTGTCTACCACATAGATCAGGGGCAACTCATTTATGTGCAGTTGTCTCATAATAACATTCACCTGATGAAAGAAGGGTAATGACCAAAGCTTTATTCAAATGGATATAAAGATGCTTTCCCTTTGAATGTACTTCACTTACATGTAATGCAATGGGGAACCCCCCCCCCCACCTTTAAATGCACCCAGACACATTACTGCTGTAATTGAAATAATCCAACATTTCTATAGCAGTGTTACAGCCGTAATGGTAATTGCTGGTTATGAAACTTGAAAATAGAGAAGCTATCTGAACATAATTCTGGTTGTTCTCATTAGTAATTGCTATAGCTGGCTATTTATTGCAGCAGCAAATGGGAACACTAAAAGAGAAGAGTATTCCAGTATTCAATTTTAGTCACATACACAATATAGCTGATAACAAGCTGTGCAACACAGAAGTCAAATACATTTCATCATAAAAATAACAGAATTCTAGTCAATAATATTTAGCTGTTAAAAAAAATAAAAGAACAGTATGTCATTGTAATCCAACAAATGCAAAGAGAAAATTTCTAGTGATTCTTAGATGGGTCACAAATAGCCAGTTGGCTGAAATGACAATGACTTTTAGGATCTATTATCCTGAAGACCAGGTTGTTATGCAAATGAGGTAAAAACACACTGTTGCGAGTTAGAGCTGGCCAGGTTTGCTCAAACCATAAAAACTGGATCTGAATTTTAAGTGCCTGGGAAATTTTTCTGTAATTACAATAGCTGTTTATCTGATCTGCTTTAAGTCTTGAGCTAAAAGCAAAGGATTACATGGTACATATTTTACCTATATATAACACTAATTTTCAGCCCCATTTTCACAGTTGACTACATATGGATTTTCAGAGTGTTGCTACCTCTGAACCACCTTTGCTTTAACTTTAGCAGAGGAAGACTCTCATGTTTTAAGAGCTCAAGTCCTGCTTCTAATGCATGGTGTTGATTCCAGTAGGGATTCCTGCTGTTTAAGACATATGGCCAGGTCTGTTAGCTCAGAGGCAGCAACAGACTCATTCTTCATGGGATGTAACCACTACAGAGAGAAAGGGAGGTCACTGTGCATAAGTATCAGTCACACACACATTAAAAATCAAGTCACTATATCAACCAATGAAGAAAATGGTGAAACATCATAGAAAAAGTGTTTTTAAAGTGTCTGGGTAGTATGAAGGTCAAACACTACAGGTATGCAGCCACACAGTAATTAGGGGAAAATCTACAAAGAGCACAAGTAGAGTTGCTTAAATAAACACACAGAATGCACTGATATTTTATTGTCTTCAAAACCCAGCAAACCTGAAGCAACAAAGAACGGGTATATTTACCACCATGGTCCATGGCACCTGCGGGATCCTGGTGTAGGTCATTGTCATGTAGATGATCAGAAAGAAGACGGTGAGAACCCAGTAAAACACAGCTACAAACATCACCCAGCCAAAGGCTGGATATAGAAAGTATTCTGTTCCAGCGATCAGGGTCCACACCAGCAGCCCCAATACCTGCAAAAGTTACGGAGAAGAAAGAAAACTGTTACACAGCTTTAGACCTCATACATTTGTTCTAGGTCAAGGAGTGACACCACTGCTGTTCCCACGAACCGTTTGACGAGCTGAGCTGGGATGCTGCACTGGCAGAATACTGATCTAACAGAGAAGAACACAGAAAACTGGTTTTACTGTGGCAGGGTGTCACAAAGGGAAAGGCATCTGATCTGTTGATTTAGCTCAACCTTTAGTTATTTTGGAGCCATACTTGCAGTGATTTTACAGCTAGCTCCTGAAAGGATTGCTTATTATAGCTCACTCACTGATGTGCATGAAGGCAAATACTGCTGTTTTGCTGCCAGCAAAGTCTCTTTAGAAACAACAGCCTGTGAAAGACCACTGGGATCTTCAAGTTCTATCTGCCACAGCCACAGGTAACTTACTAGTTGAAGTCTAGCTCAAAATGGTCCACACCTGCTCTGCAGACTAGCAGGCACCAGAGACACAGAACAACTTCTAGACCTTACTGTAAAAGGTTGTGGTAAAATATCAACACCACTACAACATGCAAATTTAAGTGCAGCAGACTAAGTCACATTGGGAACGTCATTATATTCCACAGTTCTTGAAACATCTCCCAAGTGACTTGACCCTAAGCAGTCGATGAGGACTCATACTCAAGCAAAGTCCTCAAGCAAACCAGTCTGGGGGAAAAACCTCCCTCCTCATGTGGCAATCTGTTCATCTGTTCAGATCTAAGACATGAAGAAATACGTGAACCAGAGGTTTTAACAGACTTTCTCCAGTTTTCTCCAGTATAGTTGATCTCCAGTGCATTAAAAGGAATGAGGAGCAAGTGAAACATAAGTCAAGTCATATGCCACAGGAAAAAAAAGTTGTGTGTTTTGCAAGTTGTCCAGCAGTTAGAAAAATTAACTATAATTAACTATAAAAGAAACTATAAACTATAAACCTAGCTATAAAAAGAAAGTGATGTTTTATACCTTAAAAACACACAAACACAAAAAGCTAATCCCACCCCACACACTTTATTAGACTCAGATGTGGGAACTAAAATTCCTGTATTTGCAAACAAAGCTTATCTCTTTCTGCTGTCTGGACTACGGTGAAATTGCCTATCAGTGACAAATTGAAGGATTACAAAATTAAAGCAAACAGCAAGACATTTAACACATAACAGCCATAGCTGGACAAGCTAAAGAACCTTCTACCCCAACATTCTATTTCCAGCAGCACTTAGTACCAGATATCTGAGGAAATACATTAAAGAACAGACCATGCAACAGTAATATTTCCTTGGACTACGCTCCTCAGCTCTCAGGAATGTGCAGTGAAGGGACTTCCTGAGCCTGTGGTGATCTCTTTGTAATCAACAGACCCCCAACAGCAGATGACAGCTTTGCTACAGCTTCATTTGCACAAGAGCCAATCCTATTCCCATGCAAGCTGCTGGCCATGGTCACATTTACTTCTCTATTGCAGAACTGAACATGTATATAATGTTTAGCGATTTATCATTCATGTTTACAAGACAAAACTATACTGCTGCAGAAAAGTTTCTTGTAATTTGTCCTCCTACTACCTTGCACCTGTTTGTCTTCAGTTCATCCTCCAAATTGCCACACAAACTTAATTCAGCCATCTACTGTGTATTCACAGTAGATTCGATGCATATTATTTGTACATTCATCTACTTCTGCACCATGCATACATAAAAGCACTGCACAAATGTCTGTTTTATGGTTTGTTTGGGGTTTTTTCCCTCTCTTAACAGAGAAAGCATATAATGGTCTGTTTAATAGCATTTTCCCCCCATTCTTCCCCCAATCCACCAATTTATCTTTAATAAGAAGCTCTAGAACTGACTCAGACGGGGACAAAAATTCCTGGTTTTCGCAGCATACCAGGGGAGGGCAGCATTGCCTCGTAAGAGCAGTTCAAATAGCGTTAAGTGGGTACTTTAAAACACACTATTTTAAGCGCAAAGTTATCGGTTCAGCAATGCTTCCCATAGTTCATTTTAATTTTACTTCCAACAACATTTTACTAATAGTAGCAATTCAGTTAATAGCACCTCAAATTGCATGAACTACCCACAATCAGATAAAACCAACTCAATTTTAGTGTAACAAGTGTTTTAAGACTAAATAATTTTGATAGCCTGTTTAGCTAACAAAATACCATTTTCTTAGGATACAAAGTTGTTTTTCATTATGCCCATTCACTTTAATCCAAACTTAAATTTATCATCCAGAAATTATCCCAATAAACAATTGATCTTGTGCTTGACAAATAATTATTAAAGGCAGATTTATCCTAGATTTGAGTATCTCATAAAATGCCAAGAATGGACATTTTGAAGATGAGAAAAAATTAAACATCATTAAACACTCTGCTGTTGAATGTTGAGTTTTAGAACACTTCTAAATAGAGAAGCAGATTTTTTATGAAATGCACAAGACTATTAAAAATTTTACTACTAAATGCAGTAAGCTTGATAAGGATACCTCAGCTTATATAATGGATTATTACTCAAAAGAGCAAAATCTTCACAAGCAGCAAATTATTAAAACTAAAAAGGAAAATTCTGAGGTTACATGAGACGACTAATCTTACATTACCACACAGTAAAGCTAGCCAGACATTCACTAGAGCACACTACTCATGCTGGTCTGTTTTTTCCAGTAGTATTCTAACCTGGAGTTTATCACTCCTCTTTCAAGATCATTTTAATATATAAGTGGTTGTACATCTCACATGTATTCCAAAGAATTGCTTTTAATGCCTGTTTTTAGCTCGCTTGTATCAATGGCAGAACAACTCACCCAGGCAATTGAGATGCACCACAGATGTTACAGATTTATATTCTTAACTGGTTCCTGCATTGTAACTTTGATGGGTTGCATATTAGAGCACATTTGACATTTTCAGTTAGATTCAGATACTCCTACAGCATATTACTGGAGCTGACAGGCTAAAATAATATTTCAGATTTCTTGATTAGATCTGAAAAGGTCAGATCAGCTCATGGTCAACAATTCACTCCATGTAGTTAAATGATATGGCAAATGGTTTCGCTGCGTATGTAAACATATGCAATAAATTGATTTAAAGTTCACACTGGCCGTCAGCATCTACAAAATACCTCAGGAGCCAAAGGAATACAGACATCTAGACAAGCTTTCCGTGATTAGCCTGTATTCTCAGCATGTTAAATACTGAGATTGCTCCTGCAGTGTTAAACGCCTGCTGTGTAATTTTCTGACTGTCCCTTACATGACACATTTGCTGTTCAACAGATCAGTACAAACTGGGTGACACTCCTGTGTCTGCTAGAGCTGAGAATGCCACTTCTCCTACTGGTTTGGTATCACACCTGCCCACTGGGAAAAACTGGACTATATTCAAATATCATCTCAATGAGCATCCAGCGTACAGAATCTGGCAAGTGAGTGATAGGCAGGCAACACTGAAAGCAAAGATCAGCAATAGCTGGGGAGCGCCTGCAGTAATTCAGCAAGCACAGACAGTGCACAGCCACCTTCACTGCTTCGGGTCAGCTGAAAGACACGGGAGAAAGCTTAACTCAGGAATTGGGAAAGGCCTGTATCTCATTATAACCAGGTAGACTACAGTGTATTAGTAATAGCTAAGTATTTGATTTTAATTTATAACCAAGTCCAAATATACCTAATTAGAATTACAGGAACATACTACTATCCTGTAAAAAATGAGCCCAAGAAAGGGGGAGGGAAAAGCATCAAGAAGGCCCAAGAAAATAATGCATGTGGTAATGGATGAGAGGGGATGCTGGGTCCTAAGACTATAAGGGCTCCACCAACTGGGTTCAGTTTTTCAAGTCAGATGGGAAATAGGGATTTCAGTGCAAGATAAAGGCAAGCAGTTTTCCGTTGTTTATGGCATTCTGTGATTTCAACTCAGACATTTATTTTGTGGTCATTTGGCTGCTGCTTGATCAGGTACCTCCACTACTAAAATGCATTAATATGTCAAATGCACTAATGCATAATTCAGCAGTTGGCAGATACCATAAAAAGGAAGTAACTTGGTAGCAAAGTCCAATATTATTGAGTGTGCAGGTTTAAAATTAGATGTTTAATTGCATATTCAAACCCTTAAATAAATGCCATAATTCTTCTGCAGTGTTGAGAACTTCAAAAGTATCAGATTAGTCACTGAAAAAAGAAAAAAAGGGCTTTGTTGTTAGTACATGAGACACATCTCGTCTCGTGTCACTGGTACAAGTCAGCCGGTACAAAAGCAGGTGTGAGCTTGAATCAGTGTATCCAGTTTTGCTTTTTAAAGTAGCTTAAAAACTGCAGAGGAAAATTTGTGCTTTCAACCTGCATTTAAAAAGGCTACGATGTAACAACTCCTCTCCAGTGATGCCAGGGTTTGGCATTCTCCAGCATTTCTCCTGAGTGGTTAACTCAGCAACACAATTAAAAATGTGTATACACCCACTTCACAATAAAAGAAGTCTCACGGCAGCAGAACTGACAGGAAGAAAACCCCGAGGCTCATCTATAAAAACAGGTTCACGGGGAAAAAAAAAAACAACAAACAATTGGCACGTTTGCCTGAAGCTTCTCCTATCCTTCATCCAAGAGCTGCTTCCTGCGACCATCAGCACTACAGGATTTATACGGAGTTGCTATTGGCACAGATGAAAATGATGGCAGATGGATACTACAAGAGTTGTGCATTTGCAGCATGAATTGCCTCCTGTATGCAAAGCCACCTAAACATGGACAGGATCCAGCAAGGAGAAAATAAGACATCTTGCCTTTTCTTCCCAGCAAAGGAGATTTATGACCAGAAGACAGAGACACCGTTCTAAACTATTGCACATCATTATTTCATTTATAAATGACAAGTTAGGAGTTACCTCAGCAGCAGCACAAGCAGCCTATCAATGGCTCAATCTCCATCCTTTTCTCCCTTGGCTACCTATCAGGATGGTGGTGCTGGCGTGGTTTTTAAGGAGAAAAAAAAAAAAGGGAGAAAAGGAGAATTCTGCTTCTACTGTTCCTGTAAAACCTGTCCAGGACAGTCAGTCATAAGAACAGGCAGATTTAATTGTATTATTTCCAGGGTTTTTTTTTATTATTTTACAGATTTATTGTTTTATTTGCAGATTATTTACAGATACAGAATTTCTTTTACTTATTCATTTATTTCCAGCTCTGGCTCAAGAGAGTCAATGTTTTCACTGCACTTAAAAAATATCTTTAAATCAGAATTTTTGTGCTCTCATACACCATCCATGAAGTGACATACAACAATTCCGCCTTCTGCCACTAGAGCGAGCACAATCATTGCTTTTTTCTTTAGAAAAGGGGCGCTTTGCCCAGCAGTAACATTAGGGCAATTTCCATACAATGCAACCCTTTCAAATCGAAAGGGAACGCTCAAAATAAGATATCTATCTATAAATATATAGATATATATATATATACAAAAATCTTTCACAAGGGTAATTCTAAGTTAGAGTGTCTGCCCAAAGCAATTTAAAAGGGTTCACTTCCAAACTCTGGGACAATAATATAGGTTTATCCACAGACTAGTCAAAATCAGAATACTTAATGTATTTTACTAAGAAAAAATATTGTTTAAGAAAAAAATAAGGCAAAAGCCTACAATTACTGGATAAATCAGATCGATCCAGACTGAAATACAAAATGGAAAAACCTTGTTTCTGCTGCAGTCAGAAAAAAGGTGATAAACATGGTTTTAAAATGGAAAGATTCAAACTTAAAATATTTCTATTAACACTGAGAAAATATGCAAAGATGAGGAAATTCAAAAACAATTTCCAGCTACATTTTTTAGAGATATAAGAACCTTGTTTAAGTGTCTTTGAAATTTCAAGGGCCACATGAATGTACTCTGCAATAATCTAATCAATACATTGTTTTACTCTACTGCTTCTCCTTCCCAGTCTGAAACTTTTTTTTTTGACACCAAACATTACAAGGAGCTGACATCAGCCACTCACTACTGTCCCCTCCTCATTACCAAGCACACTACACATCACTTTTCCTCCATAAGCACTCTATGGCATCAGCAGTTGGGAGCATTTGTCTTGCCAAGAGCTCCACAGTGGAGGAAAGCTTTGTGATTCACCTGGAACATCTTCCAGAGAGACACATGCACAGAAGAGAAGTTGGGCTCTAGGTACATGCAGGAAAAAACATCCTCTGCATGGTTTTGCAGGTTATACACCAAATAAAGGAAAAGACTGCTTTTGCTGAGATTTTTCAAGGCTTTGCCTTGCTAGAAAAAAAAAAAAAATCCACAGTGCTCGCAGAAGCATGTCAGTGGTCATAATGGACATACCAATTTTATAATTTATACAGTACAACACTTAGCATCAAACTTAAGTAGCAGCTACAGGTCTCAAGTCTCTCCCAGCTTTGAAAACACTTCTGCCTAATGAAAATCCAAAATTCAGTCTCTTCTACTTTCACAGAATTTCTAAAAATTGTCTGAATACCTGTTTAATTACTTTCAAGTGACCATTTTCAGTGCTGAATCTTCCCACAAGTCTTCAAAATGTCTGTCATGCTCTTGGCTCTGTGGCAGCACCAGTACATACCCCTCACTACAGGTTAAATGGGCTTGAAATAGTGGCAATACTGACCATCACTTCAGAGAATCACCCCCCCAGAGTTGTTGTTTAGGATAGATTTCCTAAGAAAGAAAACTGCTGGAAGCAGCACGCGCCAAAATATGCTCCAGAAGTATGTCGTCATTAAAGATTGAACTCTCTTACCCCAGAGTTTAATCCAAATCCTATGACATGTCAGAAAACCTCCTGACCCAGGATTGAAATGGGTCAAAGCCTTCTGGCAGACACTTAATTCAATAGGGAACACACCTATTCCGGAATGAGACTTCAGACAAAGCCCTTCAAGGGCTGACAGACCTCTGCTGCCTTTCCCACAGCTCTACAAAGCAAGGAAGCCCTCCCACACCTACCCCAAACCCCCCGGAAAGAGTCCAGGAGCACTTCTGCCTAAAAAAGAGGGGACCAGACCTCCTCATGTGTGAGCCAGCGAAGAAGGGGCAGTCCTGGTGTTCAGATCGTGACGCTCATTATCCAGACCAGCCATGCAGTGAGGATGCACTGAACCGGGCATGGCATGTGTAAATAAGGGTATCAGCTTGCACTTCCAAAAGGAGTCACACCGGGAGGCAGAGCCAGCACGCAGGAGCCCAAGAAACAATAAAGTCTCACTGGGAAGAGTGGAGAGAGGGAGGCAGCTAGGGACTGGCATGCAACTGAGAAACTTATTTTTCTGATCATAATGGGCACTGCAATACTGCAGAGTTGCCCAGGCATAAAGACACCAGCACCTGGGCAAAGTGCAGCAGCACACCCAATTTCATGTCTCCTTAGTAATCTATGACCTATTAAAAAGGAGTAAATCACAAAGGTACTCCTTCTCTACTGCAGTCCATGTGTGAGGAGTCTTCTGTGATATGGTGCTCTGGCTCACTGCATCTGGCATCCCAGAAAAATAACTCAGGGGTGGGAGTCAGTAAGGAAATCGTGCTGTCCATCCCAGCAGCATATTACAGGTTGCTTCACCTGAGAAATATGCATGGAATGTGTGAGACCAGGACTAACACCAGTAACACAGACCTAAAGGAAGTAGCTTAAGTTAAAAAAGCAAGAGATGTTTTCTGGAAAACACAGACGTACCACATCAAAATTGTGAAATCACTACAGCAGATTTCATACAGTTTCTTAGGAAGTTCTGTTAATGGCTAGAGGCAGAGTAGTGGATATTCAGAAGGTAAACAAGAAATAAGACTTTGTTCAGGCTGTAAATTTTGTTCATGTCATCAAAAATGTTACAACGGAAGATGAGAAACTCTTAGGAAAAAATAAAGGTAACAAAAACCTCTACCAAAGAGAACATATCACAGTGCTTTATGAATCGATGGTGTACCCACACACTGAGTATGTTCTGCTCATTCCTCGCTTCCATTTACAAAATGATTCAGTTGGATTATTCAAGGCACTGATAACAGCTCCTACAAGAAAAGAATGTTAAAGCTGGAAAAAAAGACAGGTCCAATTTTCTGTTGAAGACTGAAGGAGGATATTACAGAAGTCTGCAGAATGTCAGGTGGCATAAAGAGGGGAGCGAGGAGTAGATTAGGACTTGCAACACAAGAAGCGTCCTCCTAAATTATCACACAAAAAGATAAAAACCAAACAAAATGAAACGGTCTTTAAAAACAAAATCAAAAAGAAGAAAAAAACCCACAGTACATAACCAAATCACAGAATGCCATAGGAAACAGACACTCCGGGTCAGCCCTATCTGTATATATTATATACATACATGATAGTCAGGATGCAATCTTCAGCACTGTAAATTCCTAAATGTGCAGTTTGCCTGAAGTTAGAAAACCATAACAGAGGGAGAAAAGCTTGCAGTATGTGCTCCTTCTTACACTCTTCCCTATGTTTTCAGTATCAGCAACTATTAGAGACTGAATACTGGGCTAAACAGACCACTGCCCAGATCCATTACAACTACCATTACTAACTTCTGGTTTTAACTTGCCTTCCTTTCCTGCAGAAAACCCTGGCAACCAAGGACTGGAAGATACAAAATTGTTAATAGAATAGGATGAGATGATTACATGCCATATTAATACATCATTTTTTCCTATAGAAGAATTACAAGAAATAATCTCAAATGACTGTGAAGAATCTGCCTTGAATTATATCATAATGAAATTTATCTTCTCAGTAGAGTGGAGGTTGATCATTAACAGGGCATTAAAATGTGTACAAAGCATAAAGATTGGTCCTTGTCCCAGGGCACTTTCCACATTAAGTGCTTTAGAGTTTGAGGGCTGCATTGAGGAGCACAGTACTGCTTACCCATGCCTGTAAATTCTAACTCAGTCTTGTGTTTTGCCTGGGGATCCACACTCACAGGGTCATTTATATAGGTTACTGTACACTATGCATATATTAACTTGGTATCACAGTGCTACCCATCATATTGTCTACCAAGAGGCAGCAGAAGACAGCCTTGTCTGTGCCCATAATGTTCTAGAGTCTGAAAGAAGTACCTTGATACAGAATACAGTGAGATGGGCAGGCAGGAGAAAGACCTGCAAGCTCAGAGCTGCGGTGGCTGACTGGGACCACACTGGTTACTGCTATCAGCAGCTCCATCAGGGCCACAGTGCAATGTAAAAATAAAGAGGGGTGGTACAAAACGCTACTGAAGACAAGCAGCCTGTCCTGAGCAGTACTCGCCTCTCTGGAAGGGCACCCGCTGACACAGTGCAAGGCAACGACCTCACAGTGCTCAATCTCCAAAGGTCGACAAGAGCGTCTAAACACCAAGGCGAGGAGACTGCCTGGCCTCTTATCTAACAATCAGGAGGGATGCGACTGAAAGGAATGCTGCTGCCGCTCCCTTTCCTTCCACTTCAGCAAGGCCTGGCTGCGGCAGGGGTTTCTCCCACCACCTAGAATTTCCTAGAGAGAAACACCTCGATATCGTGCGGCAATGCTTGTTGATTCCAAATTCACTGCCTCCTCCCAGCCCTGTCAGGAAACCGTGAAGTGGTACTGCTACAGCAAACACTGCAGTACCATGGAGCTGGGAATTGCTCACTGGAATTCCTGCTACACTTTGCCTTCAGCAGCAGAGAAAGGAGCATATAAAGTAACAGCATATTAGAATCAAACACAAAATAATCTGCCTTTACATTTACTTTCTGAGCAGATTTTCACTTAGACATGAAGTATGAATTTTAAAGCAGACAATTACAAGGCAAAATACTCACACAGAGACACACATGGCACAGGATACATATTTCTTTGTCTCCTAGTGGCTGCTTTGGTGCAGCTGCTAGACGTGATGGTTTTTTGAGGGAAAACCTTGAAGATTCGGTACAAACACCTTCAGATTTAAAACTAGCAATTAAATTCCATATTCCATTAATTTTTTCTTTACAAAAGCTTGCTTATAAATCAAGATTGGTGAAACTAAAATGTTGAATGATTTTTTATTTCACCTTCAAATATTAATATATTTTGAAGTTCTGACTAGAAACTGTAACTGGTTTCTTTGAGAATTAACACTCAGGTTAGTCCTCTGAAAAGTCCTGTCCCCATACAGGCAGTAGAGAAGTAAAAATAAATCCTATGTGACCTGCATGAGATGAAGGGGCAATTTACTGAGCTGATTTGTGAGGAGATCTATCATTGCACTCATACAATGCCATATAATTTAATTGATTTAAATTTTGGATCTTCATACTATAAAATTATGTGTAGATTTGAGAGCTCACATTAGTCAGGAACGTCAACTACTTGATGGAAGGACTTAAAAGAGCTTGCAGTGCTTCTTTGAGGCAATTTAAACGAAAAAAAAAAGGAAAACCACATTGGCAGGCTTTTTGAACTCTTGTTTTGAGACTTGAAGCTGAGATTTGGACAATGGAAGAAGTTTCCTCACATTCACCAAGAATGTCAATTGATGATGAATTTCATATCTCTTCTCAAGACAGAAAGGGCTTCCAGAGTGCAGCTGCAGTTTAACTCTGGGACAAGGTCTGCCCCCTTCCAGCTCAGGAGCTTGGGTGGAGCAGACAAAAAGCTTAACATATTCCTTTTCCTTTACACAAATGTAGTGACTGGTTCACAAACAGGAGTTTTCCTGAGAAAGACCACGGCTTCAAGCCAAGTAGTAGAGGAATATTTCTGGAGGTGAAGACCACAGTATAGCCCTTGAGTTCTGAATATTACTTCTCCTTTATAAAGCACATAAACAAAATGAATGTGCAGGCTTAACCTGCTGCATTCACTGAATACAATGTTTGTTTCTTGCTTTTGGGAAGTGCATTGTGAGGAAATGATTGTCCTTGTACAGAAAAACTAGGAAAAAAAATGCAGTAATCTCCAACTGTCTGTGATCTCATTTTACTTTTTATTTTATTATCTGAACTGGAAAAGGGCAGAAGTAGATTCTGAGTTCAAAAGATACAGGGCCATTTGTGTCTGTCTGAATGTGTCTTCCCCAATGTGGCTATTTACTATTTTTTTTTAGTACTACAACTACTACTGTTTCTTAATGGAGCACGATGGCAGGAAGGATTTGTTATCTTGTTCTAATAAAATCATATGTGAAAAGTCTTCATCAACCTTGATATTGCCTCTTCTATCTACATAGAAACTTTTCCTTTGAAAGAAGTTTTGCAGCACTCTTTCCTCCTTCCTCCCATCCTCCCTGAAGGGATATAGTTCCCGAGGGTAGAATAACACCAGCTTCTCAATAAATGGCAATGATTTGTGTAAGTTACTTTTAACATTTGGTGCATGTGTGCATGTGAAATACACACATCTGCAAAAAAAAGTCATTTTGCCATCGTTTGTACATTAATAAGGTGAACTATTTCAAAAAGAGAATTCCTAACAATGGTTACTTATGAATTATGACTGATTATTTATGTAGTTCACTTTGTTTAAATGGTGTCCATGTTCTTCAAGAGAACAATGCTGTATACAGCTGCTTTATTAATAATGTCACTGGCTCTTTGTTGCTATTTTTACATCTCCATCTTCCTGTTAGGCCATGTAAATAGAGCTGCCTATAATTAGTGGGTACACAGCATTGTTTCACAAGTCTTAGCTGCTACATTAAAATAGGAAGCTTATTACTTCTTTGGGAATAACTTTTATTTTGCCCTATAGTTAAGATACAAAGTCATAAAGTGAAGATATGATGCAGTGGAAAATTCAAAGGGAGTATCTGCTATGAAAATCTATTGCTGCATTCTGCATCCATTTAAACAGGAGGAAACCTGTAACTGCTCACTCAAAAAAAACCTTTAGAATCAAAGTACCTTTAATTTCCACAGCTGAAAACCACAAAAATTGATTTTGTACAATACAGAATTTTTTTCTTGCTGTGAGGCAGAATCTTCTAGCCATCAAAAGTTGAAACAGTTCCCCTTGCCTAACAAACAGAAGAGAAAATAAGATGATAAAGAGATGAGAAAAGAAGTCTGCATTCAGATCTGTTGTTGTCTGCCTATTTAGAAACTTACTGTACCTCTTGACTACTTCTATATTGAGTCCCAGGTATAATAATCCAACCCTACCTCCTTTTTAGGTAAAGATTAAGGATTTTACAAAGACTGATCCACGTGTTGTAGAAGCACCTCAATGAAAAAATCTTTTTCCTTCTCTGGCAAAATTGCTTTCTTTCCTGAATACACTTTGCATTAACAATGCAGAAGAACTGCATGCCTATAAATATTTAACACTGCATATGCTGTACTGGAGGCATTTGTGTTCAGAGACTTCACTGTCAGAAAGGACCATTTTGGCCATGTTGCCAATGGTATAAAGATTTCAACTTACAACATGCTTTATGGAAAGAGGTGACACCTTGGCATAGACATTGCAATGATAAAATTCATCTTGTCTCTAAAAAAGCTGCCATAATGTCTACTGCTCCCATTGCTGAAAAACTCCAGCCCCACTTCTCATCTGAATTTTTCTGAAGTCAGTTTCCAGTCATGTTGTTTTCCAAAATGTCCATCTGTCACCAATATATCAAAGACAACTTTGAACTAAGCCATATTCAAAACTGTTGACAAGAAACAACTGAACAAGAGATAATCACAAATACGAACACTGCGTCTGGCGACAAGCTACATTGGGTTTTCTAATTCTGCTTTATCTTTCTCTTTATTCTTTTTATGATAGTAGTAGAGAGAATTTACTTTGAAGGAATCAAGAACAAATCCAGAATTAAGTTTTCAGTAGAGGCCTATAAAATTTGTTACCACTGTTTCACAATTAATGCTTTGCAGAGATGTTTAGGGTACTAACGCAACTTTAGGATGAAGAATTATATGCAAGTGAAAATATTAATGTCAAATGAAAAAAATTAATTGGGCAAACAAGAAAAACAACTCTACAGATCAGTCATGCTTTTACAGAACTCCTTTTTCTCAAGATCCGTAACTTTATTTTCAGGGTTCTGAAGAAAAAGGTTCACAAGCCTGAAGGACTTCCCACAGCCTGTCTGCTCTCCATAATAAATACTCAAGCAGTGCATGCAGGACAAAAGAACAAAGTAAAAAGGTCTGTGGGATACCTGACACTCGAAATTCAAACTACCAAAGTCATAAATTAAGTATATATGCCCATGTATTAGGCAGGGTATAATGTTCTCCAACTGCTTCAATGGGTCTTATGTAAACAAAGAACAGAACAATTTGTGACAAATGTCAGCTTTCTAGTGCAAGAAAAAAAGTCTCCAATCAAGGGAAAAAAACCCCACCCTCAACCGACTGGCTTATCCAGATTTAAATATGGGAGCAGAAATGATTTAATGTCCCTCAGGTGTTTGCTCTGCTTTTGTGCCAGAGGTTGCTGCCCTGCAAGGGTGACTGCAGACAAAGCTGCTCCTCAATTAGTGTACTCTAATCTCAGTATATTCGAGGCAAACAAATCACTGGCTTGTGGTACCACCATAGGCTAGAATGTGAACTGCAGTGAACAGCAAGGCATGGAGACCTTGTCAGCTGTCTCCATTTAAGAGCTATCAGCCTGAAACCACAACTTCTGTATTTGCCTCCTGTAATGCATAAACACAGAAATGCCAAGAGCTGCTGCTCTCACTGCGTGCACTCATGCTTCACTGTCCCCACAATACAGCTAATATATTTTGGGTTCTCAAGCATTTTTGATTCCATTTCTCCTCTAAATCTGATTTTCCAATACAGCTCCCAGATGTCAGAAAGCTACAAACTACAGGGATTACTATGGATTAGTGAATCTCACATG